>NC_082646.1:78963155-80213155 GCF_028023285.1 Balaenoptera ricei | reverse complement strand
TTCATTAAATTCTCATTAAATTACCAAAGGCACGTGAGCTTTCTAAAATGTAGGTCCAAAGACAACAGGGTCCCCCAAAATGTTGATTGAGTCCCATAACCTCTAGGGTAAAATTTGATAGTCCACTATGGAAAATCTTGAGCCAGCTAAACCCATGGACAGTTACGATTTTAAGAAGTTGAAAATTCCAGAGCCAAATCACTTATGAAAAGTGATTGTTGCTGCTGTTGTTGTTTCAGGGGATGCTCAAACAACTCAGTAACACTCATATTGAATGTAGAGCAAAGATTTCTTTCGCTGATTTCTCCACATTCCACCTGGCCCCTGAATGTAATCAAGCTTTAGGAGATTCAATCTACCCCTACCCCTTGTCTCATATCAGCCATCCTTGTTGCCAAACAAATGCAGTTCCCTCTGGCCAAAGTCATGTTCCTTATGTCTACTTCGCTCTGGTTTCTGTCTTTGATTGTTAGGTTCTGCCTAACAATTTTCAACTATCCCTCCATAGCCCTCAGCACATGTTAACATGTTCAATAATCCTGTCCACATTTCTTCCACTTATCACTATGTAATCTCTACCTGCTGGCCTCAACTACAACTGGATCTTCTGGGGGGGGCACCACTTTCCCTATGTCCCTTTTAAATGAAAGCACTTTTCTCTCTCACACCCCAGAGGTGTAGGAGTCCAGAGACATTATCTGCAACTTTCAGGCTCCTTATCACTAATTTCAAGATAGTACTTTTCCACTTGCTTAAAACAAACAAACCGTAACAACCAAAACCCTTCTGAAGTTCTTAATCTCTCATTTTACTGTTGTAGACTCAGTCCTTCTTTGTCATAGTCATCAACAAAGCTTCTGTCACCCATTTCCACTCACTGACAATTTTGACAATTCAATCCTAGACACCCTACATCCCAACATCTGTCATCATCAGGATGATATATTGTCCATGCAGATGAACCACCAAATAATAGCGCTTCAATGGTCTGTATTATATTCAAACCAACAAATTTGATCTCTTTCATCTTCAACTCTTTCCAACCTCCTTTCATTTTACTTTTTTTTTTTTTTTCATCATTTCAGTATCCATCTCCCATTGCTACACACTGGAACAGTCAACTACTATGTTGTGGCACAATATTAAAACTATAATGATGATAATTTTACAAATCAAATCCAAAATGAATCTAGAATAAAAACCTCAAATTTACCTTCTTTGCCTTAATGATTATTGGAAGGCTTCAAAGCAGCATACCTTTCAGGGACCAAATAACTACAGTAAGTTCCCTACATACAAACCATCAAGTTGGGAACTTTCAAAGATGAAAACTTGCGTTCGCACGTCCAATCACGTAAATTAGTTCACGTGTCTGGCGTACATTGTCACGTGCATGCATCCTCTACAAGTGGTTGTGCTTTTGTGTACTTTACTGTACAATACTGTATAGAGTACAGTAGTACAGTATATATATTTCAAGCCCAGGAAGTCCAGAAGCAAGCATAAAAGCAGCGGTGATGTAGCTGGTACTGCTAAGAAGCTCCAAGTGATAACGATGGAAACAAAAGTGAAAATAATTGACAGAGTAGAGCGAGGAGAAAAGCTGGAGCTAGATCTGCAAGAGGGTGACTCCATTGAACTTGCTGTGCAACACGAGGAGCTTACTAATGATGACCTGATGGAATTGGAGGACCAGAGAAAGAACGAAGAGAGACAAGAGAAAGAAGAAGTAACTGAAGAACCAAAGAAATTCACAAGGCAGGAAATGGCAAGGGGATTTTCTTTATTTGAGGAGGCACTGTTAGTTTTTGAGGCACAGGACCTGAACATAGAATGGTACACAAAGGCTGCAGCAGCCGTTCAGAATGCAATCCAGTGTTACCGTGTCATCTATGATGAGAAAAAACAGAGCTACTACCCAGACATCACTGGATCATTTTTTCAAGAGGGTAGATAGAATTGAATCCAGAAAGGAACCAGAACCTGTGCCATCAACGTCAGGCATGAGTGAAATTGCAGCTTGCCCTCCGTCTCCTATTGCTGATGAGCCTTCAGCTCTACCGTCTCCCACCTCCTCTCCCTCCTCCAGTCAGTAACTCTCCTTGCCTGTTCATTCGATGCCAGCCCCTGTATGCCGGTTGTAGTACTGTACTACTGTACTCTTTAAGGTATTGTACTATAAGATTAAAAATGTTTTCTTTATTTTTATGTTTTTTATGTATTATTTGTGTGAAAAGTATTATAAACCTGTTACAGTACAGTACTATATAGCCAAATGTGTTAGTTGGGTAACTAAGCTAACTTTGTTGGACTTATGAACAAATTGGACTTACGAACACGCTCTCAGAGAGGAACTCGTTCATATGTAGGGGACTTAACTGTATTCATACCAGGGCCTTGTCTCCTTTGAGCTAAGGCCCTTACGCTTTCTCACTGTGTCCCAAGGAATAAATGCTAGTTTAGGCCTGACATGTGCTTGAATATCACAAATCTGAGGAGTTTCTGAAGAAGAGGTGCTCCAGTACTACAGGCCAAACAGATTCACTGATTTCCCACAGAGCCATGCCTGTAAAGTTGCTTTGCATTCCACATCTGAAATATCTAAAGGGTCCATTCAAGAGATTACCTAAATCAAAGAAATTTGTTTCCAAAAGGTAGAAGTCTTCACCTCTAGTGAGACAGAATACCGCAAATTACAAATAACAGTTTATTCAGCTTTATCCAACACATTTTAAAAAATCAGATAAATTAAGAAAAACAAAGAAAAAACAGAAGAAACTCAAAGGAAAGAAAAAGAAAAAGCATTAGTTTTTACTCAAGGTTAGGAAGCCTCTCTCTTCCCATTAACAGTTAAATAGGGAAAGTGGAATGGGGAGTAAGTATCAACCCAGCCACATTCCCACATGACTTGTATTTCAGACAATACGTAGAATAGAAATGTTTGGGTTGATGGAAATGTTCTACAATCAGCACTGGCCAATATAATAGACCCTAACCACATGTGTTTATTGAGCACTTGAAAGGTATTTAGTGTTACTGAGGTATTGAATTTTAAATTTAACTTAAGTTTAATTTATTTGAATTTAAATTTATATAGCACGTGTGGTTAGTGGCTACCATATTGGACAGCATGGACAGAAACATTTTTTTTTCAGGTTTCAGTGCTTTTCCATGCCCACACTAGTGACTGCTCTCACTGGAAAATTGTGAACTTTTTCTTCTTACTAACCTCATCTCCACAATATGAACTTTGTATCATTTACTTTATCTCTAATGATTACCATAGAGTCTGACACATATTAAATGCTCAAAAATGCTTATTACATGAATAACTGATGAATAGACAAACTAAAAATTACAACTATTCTAATTCTTTAAAATGCTTTACTCCATTCAAGTGTCATTAAGAATGTTGAATGGTCATGTTAAAGCTATCGGAATCCTTTTACCTGTCAAAAAAAACCACATAATTTTGTCATGCAGTGATTTGTTTAAAGATTAAAGCATATTCTAAAAATTTTATTAAAATGTCCTGAATCTAATAAAAACAAACAGATATTAAAATAATAGATGCAATTTCTGGGTAAAAAGAAATGAAAATAGATTACAGGAGATATAAAACTGCTTACTCATTTAGATGGGAAGATTTAACTTATTTATTCTTCTGTGAAGTAATCTTTTATGGATCATAGGTGCATATAATTAGATACATCATAATCTATGATTTATGGTCATCTTTGAATTATGTAACGATTCCATCCCTAGGAATCAAAGAAGAGCCAAAAAGCATATCCTAGATTGTACTTATTTTAGTGCTACTTACCTGATAAATTTTTGAAAGCAACATTTAAAGAATGAAAAAATAAATTATTGTGTCACCATGTGAAGGATCAGTTAAACATAATGTTAGCAAAAATTAATATAATATGTATAAGAAAATAAAGCAAATAAAAGTTGAACCTTCAATAGTGTTCTATCTTTTAAAAACAAATTTCTGTCTCTTGATGAAAGCCTGGAAAACAATATATTGGAAAAAAAGTACTGTTATGTTGATTATAAATTTTGAAGGGTCAGTTATTTTTAATTTTGTGTGTTTGATATGTTAGTAATATATTTTGTAGTATATAGTAATTTAAGGGAAGATAACTTGTTGTTACACAAAAAGGGCTGTAAAATTAAATATGAATCAGAAACTTATCCATGCAGATAATATTAACCTGTTTGATATAAAAATGAAAAGTATTAGATTTCAGTTTATCAGCTGATCTTTTAGTGAGATGTTTTTCTTTCATTTATCATAGGATTTTTTTATGAAATCAATTTGAATATAAGCTCTTCAATCATTTTGAAAGATAGTGTCATTTTAAATGTGGTTTATTGAAATTTTATGATACAATCAGACAACAGATATTGATAAAATAAACCTTATGCATGTGATAGTCAAAGGGGTGTTCACCAAATATTTTCAACTATCTCCCTTTGGAGACATAATAGCAATGTCTTTCCTCATCCCCTTTTACAATCAGGTATGACCATGTTATTTTCAGTGGCGAATAAAATATTGATGGAATTGATATATGTCCCTTTTGGGAAGAAAACTTTATAAGCCTGATTGTGGTTTATGTCCTTTTCCTATATTGAGGTGTTTTTGGAAGCACACAGATGGGCTTACATTAACCTGAGTCCTTAAGTGACTATGACGTTTTATTACTACCAACCCTTGACATACTAGTAGCATGCGCATGACACAAACATTTCCCTTATTAAGAATCTGGTAATTCAGTTCTTTGTAAACAGGAATTTCCTTGCAAAAACAGTAAGTTTGGCTACATTATTGAAAATGCATTTCTTATTTCATAATAAAGAAATCTATCACTCCAACCAAAGAGAGTATAGCAAGAGCACAGCAAACCATGAATCAGAATTTTCAGTCTTACTACAGAAAATAAATAGTGAAAGAATACAAGGACTACATGGGATGGGTTCTGTAATGTTTAGCAATATCTGGACCATACTGTACAATTAATAAATGTTATTTAATCGCTTTCTTATCTATTGCTAATGGCATCTAGGAATTGGTTTTGTTTTGTTTTGTTCGTTTTTTAATCTGAAGTCATAATCTGGTATTCAAAACAGCTTCATAAAGCAAGTGAGATATGGAAAAACAGAAATTGAGCTTTTAAGGACAGAATCAATTAAAAATTCTTTAACATAACAATTTAAGTTCATATGTAAGATAGTCAATGATGAGGAGAAAGGGTCAAACAAGCATAGATGAAGCCGTAATAAATAAGTTTCCAATTATTTTATTAGCATCATCAGCTCCCTAATATAGGAAGACTAGTCTTCTGGGATGTAACTTCATTTATGAATAATATTTATGACTTAACATAATTGATAAAACATCTCAACCATGAAAACCAAAGAGTTTAATGAAAAGCAAGCTTGTATAAAAGAACATTCATGTTCAATAGGCAAAAAATTAGACATATCATTGAAGAAATTAGGGGCAACAAATTGCACTAAGTGGAAAAATGCTTTCAGATAATATAGGAAATATAAATGTACTTTTGATTCTTGAATAAAATCTTAATGCATTACAATATTCTCAGTGTATAAGAAAATTCCAAGAGGAGATAATTTCTAGTGGAACAGAGTTGAACTTTACTTCTTCTGAAGGGACTCAGATTTGAATTGCTGACTTGTAGAAAGATAGATCATGTAATATTTTTCCTGAGTGCATCTTCAGGACTGACAATGAAATCAGAAAGAATAGCATCTTTATTCAATTACTGTTACAAATAGGAGATGTGTTCTGGAAACACCCACAGAAATAAAAACACAGTTAACATAATGAGATGTCATTTTGTACCTACCAATTACTTATATTTTATTTGTGTTATCATTTTTCACATAAATATTTTTTATTGTCTATTTTACCCTTACTCCACCTTCTCCTTCTACCCTCCATTCCTGAATTACACTCGCAGATATACACCATATTGTAAGCGCTGTGAGAACAAAAAGCATGCTTTGTTTTGATATTATACCCCCAGGGCCTAGAACTGCTGTTAATTAATTAATATGTGTTGAATAAATGAATTTGGTAAAGATTAAAATAAAAAACCTCACCAGGATGAAAAAGTTGTGAGAAAGCATTTACCATTAAAACTATTGGATAGTGCTGCAGTGAACATTGGGGTGATATATGTATATGTATAACTGATTCACTTGGCTGTACAGCAGAAACTAACACAACATTGTAAATCAACTACACCCCAATAAAAATTTTTGAAAATAAAGCATTTGGAATAGTAAAAAACAAAACCAAAAACAAACAAACAAACAAAAACTATTGGATAGTTTGGGCTTATATTCTTAGTCATCTGGGTTCACATTCTTGCAAGAGTTAAACATGCAACCTAGACCTTGAACATGGTACATTTTATTTAATGTTCCTTAAGCAAATAAATATCCCCCAAATTTCTATATTATTTCAGATTTTCCTGAGGTTTTAGGACAGTGTATGTGTTTTATCTCACATAAGTCCCAAATTATTTAGAACTGAGTACTAATAACAGAACCTTTTAAAGCGTGTGGCAATGTACCAGGAAACAGGCAATTCCCAGAAGCCATCTTTCAAACCCAGGATCTAGCCTCCTATGTTGTCAGGGTCCTTTCCTCTCTCTGGCCTCCATCTCACTTCCAACCTATAATATGTCTCATTCATTAAAGTTTAGCATATATTTGTATTTATAGCTTCTTACAAGTCACCTTAAAGACACACTACCTCTTCCAAAATGGTCTACAGATACAGAACTTAATTTTTCATCTCTCATAAGAAGAACTTTAACACTAGCTGTTAAAGATGTATTTGAATCCTAATAAAATAAATAATACAGATAAAATTTTTTTACTCCAAAGATTTACCCGGGACATTTTGTTGATCACTTTATGAGACACACATACACACACACACACACACACACACACACGCACGCATACATACAGAGGAAATAAGAATATATAAGATAATATTAGCATGTGGTAAAATTTTAATTTTATTTTTCCTTAACTTATTACATACTATAAGATTTTTTTCAATGAAGATGAATTCTTTTTATAAAATTTTCAAAAAAAACTATGCTAAGTTTTTCAAACAAATAATTCTAATATTCTGTTATATTTTCTTTTATGTTTTAATGCTAACTTCTGATCTTCTCGGTTGCTAATGTTGCCTATGTTTGCTCCTTTATTCTCTTAAACATTTCATGGCCAAAATTCAAACTGAGTAACCACCATGCATAGGGTCCTGTGCCCATTCTTTGATGCTTTCATATGCTTAATATGTTGTATTTAAAATTTTATTTTGGTTTCTAAAATTTTATTTTTATTATTTTGTAAGCTTTTACTCAAAGCATAGTATTCATTTGCTTTTTAAATTATAGTTTTGTTTTCTTATCTGTGTAAAAGTTTATTTATTCTCTTTTTCTTAAGAGAAGGACAGGGGCATTTCCAACCTAATGTCTTAACCATGCTCCTCCTCTCCAGGCACAGTGTTTCTCAAACATATAAGGCATGTTCCAGCACTAGTGCCTAACACACACTCTTTCTCTGTCTGGAATGCTCTATACCCAAATATCCACATGTTATCTCCCTTACCATCTTCAGGTCTATGTAAATGGAACCTTCTTGGTGATGCTTTCGTGGACAAAGTTATTTAAAATTATAGCACCATCTGGTATATTTGACTTTCCACCTAGTGTACTCTGTTGTCTTATTTTTTTTCTTCATAGTAATTTTTACCATCTGATATACTATGTTATTAACATTTTTTCTTTCTTATTGACTGCTTTTCTTATTGGAAAATAAGTTCCATGAATGCAGAGATTTTTATCCAATTTTTTCATTGCTGTATCTCTAGTGCTTATAAGAGTGCCTGTAAGTGTTTAATAAAACCCATTTGAATGAATGGTTAAACTTTACTGTGAAATACAACATCGGAAGCAGCTATTATTTAAAATGATAACCACCTGAAATCAGGAGTTGACTATTCACATTTTTTATATGCCATTTACTATTTTCCTGACTTCGGTAAAATTATCTGTATATTTTTCAATTTCTTTAGCTGTAAAATTGTTATTTTCAACCAAGAAGTCTGAATTAATTTAATGCACATACAAAATATTTAGGAGGCCAGATATTGATTTCTAAATACCATTCTGAAGGGACCAGAGATCCTTTGAAAAATGGATCAATCAAATGGTTGAGTCCAAGGCTGAGACAGGGAAAGTAAAAATGAGCCTGGAATATCTTGTTGTGTTAGAAATTTTTTTTAAAAAGTGGTCGAAAAAATGACAGGCATAGACATAAAGATACAGGATTCCCACTGGCCAAATCTGGGATAATTTGACTATCAAAATTAATAAAGATAGTACCCCAGTGAATAAAATATGAACACATGTGTTTACAGTGCTAGATAGAAAGAGCTCTAGTTGCAATACAATACAAATTAATAACACTAGAAAATATCAGTTTGGCAACCATCATAGAAATATTGCTTCAGACAAGAATCATAAATAGACATTAAAATTATGAGTGAAAGCTTGATGATGAACTAGATATATATTTACCCTGACTCAAACTGTTTGTATAATTAACTCATTAATTACAAAGAGAAAAAATAACTTTAGAACAGAGAAATCTTGTGGACACCACTTAACCAAATGATTCAAGTTGACATTACCAACAATGGGATAAACCAATATCATGTGTTTCCTAATGTGATATACTAAGAAGGACTTGGTATCACTTCTGGTGTTTTTGCTAAAAATGCATCAAATTGATCTGTTTATGAAGAAACAATCAGACCACCTTAAATTGAGGACAATCTACCAAATAACTGATATGGGTTTTCAAACATAACAAGGTCATGAAAAACAACCACAAAAAGAATGCAGAAATATTACATATTAAAGGATACTAAAGAACCATAACTAAATTTAATGTATGATCCTAAACTGGATTGTAGATTGGGAAAATAAAATGAGCCATAGAGAACAAAACTGGTAAAAATTGAACACTGTATTAGTCAGGGTTTTCCAGAGAAAACCCCTTGAAAAATGTGGAGGTTAGAGGTGCAGACCCCCAGAGCAGTTGAAAGTCTTGAGTATAATTTTACAGTCCACCCTCTATATCCACAGTTGTGCATCCACGGATTCAACCAACCACAAATACTGTAGTACGACTGTAGTATTTATTGAAAAGAAATTCGAGTATAAGTAGTTCTGCACAGTTCAAACTCTGTTGTTCAAGTGTCAACTGTATATGTGTGTCCTGAGAATCAGAGGCGCTGATAATGTAAATCCCAGTCTGAGGGCCAGAGAAAATGAGATGAGATGTCCCATATCAAGCAGTCATGCAAGGATAAAGGGAGTGAATTCCTCCTTGCTCCACCGTTTGTTCTATTCAGGCCCTCAACAAATGGGATGATGCCTATCCACACTGGTGAGGGCAATCTACTTTACTGAGGCCACTGATTCAGCTGCTAATCTCATCCAGAAATATCCTCACAAATACACACAGCAACATTTAATCTGGGCACCCCATGGCCAGTCAACTTGACACTTAAAATTGATCATTGCAAATATGGAGTGTAGATTAGATAATAGAAATATCAAGGTAATAGAAATATCAAATATCTTACTTTATTATACTGTAGTTGTAGAAGTAAACAGTGAAATCTCTATGCATAAAAGGTACGGTATCTGCAATTTACTATCAACTGATCCAGAGAAAAGAGAACAGAAATAATAAAGCAATGGGTCAATTAATTCATCTGGGTAAAGGGTATAAGAGGGCTCTGTGTATTACTCTTAAGTTTTAAAATACGTTCAAATAAAAGTTATGAAAATGCTTACTGGAAAAAAATAGCATGTATTATAACTCAATATGTGATTTGAACCTAATTCCATGAAGAGATGAATCAAGATATCACTGATTATTCTGACATACAAGGAAGAATCTTGTCTCATATTAATATACTCCAAAAACCCAATAATAATTAGAGAATATTATATAACTTTAGAATTAAAATCCACAATACCCTATAACATGAAATAACTGTTAGGAGTATGAAAGGGAACAAAATAAATTTACTTATTGTTTGATCTCAGAATTTTTACAGATGACAGAAAAATAAGTCTTACTAAGTTCCAATTATGTTTTTATCTTTTCAAGGGAAAATGATTTTTAATCTGTGGAAGTAGAAAGTACATGGCTAAGGGAAAAAATAAGTCCCAAGATAGATGGCTAGGGAGCACTAAGCTAGATTTAAGGAATTTGGTTTTTAGGCCAAGAACATTGTCTCCAAGGTACTGAATGAAAGAGAAAATGCAGTTTCTGAGAAGATATGTTGGCATTTGATAAACCATGGAGAATATGAAACATGTCAGAGCCAGAAGATGCCCACCTGCTACTTAATTTTCTAAAAGAGGTTAAGTGATTGCCTGAATCTACAGAACCACAAGTTTGACAGTAAAACCCCTTTCACATTCTGGAAAATATTTATATGGATTTTGTTTGAGATCTCTGGATAAAGAAATTAATGAACCATCATAGCTAATTTATCTCTTTTTATAGGTGGTAGATCAAGGTAATAACTTAGATCTGGAGTAGCATGATTAAAAATGTATCAAAATAACTTCCATTATACAGTTGTGGAGAGTGGATAAATAAAGGTTAGAAAACCATAAAGTTAGATATATATATATCTATGCTGTTTTTATATATACGTATATTATATATATATATATTATATATATATATATATATATATATATATATATATATATATATTGCCAGAATATTTCTCAGAGGGCACTAATAATTGAAGCAAAATCAATCCAGGATGTGATCTCAAGTTGTAGAACACAGAGATCAGGTCTTCACGTTTTCCTTGGCTACTTCTGCTAAATAATTGTCTGAAGACAATTTTGCTTTTTCCAGACTACCATATAAATGTAACCATACAATATGTAACCTAATGAGTTTGCCTTTATTCCCTTGGTACAGTGTGTTTGTGGTTTACTCAAAATGCTCAACATTTACTTTTATCTCTAGAAGTCCTGATTACTGTTAATGCCCACACATCTCGGGTAGTTCACACTGCATGTTGAGCTGTTTCTTGGCTCTCTCCACTGACTGCTTAGAAATGAGTTTTCTTTGGTTTCCTAGTTTGGTAACAATCATCATTTGCCTTCCAGTTGCCAAAATTTTGCTACTGTTATCTTCCCTTCATATGGTTTTGTATGCTTTTTCATAAACATTTTATTGTTTTACTGGTACCATTTTAGGAGGGAGCAGAAGAAAATGCATATGTCTATTTTTTTCATCTTTACTTGAAAATTAGTCAAATGCTTTTTCTCAGTTAAACTATGTATGGGAAGGGTTCATATTTCTGGCTATTATGAAGTGACAAGAAAAGAAATTGGCTCTCATCTTTAAAAACTCAACAAAAAAATTATATGATTATATTGGACAACAGGCAAAGTTGCTCAAAAAGAGAAGGGTATGGGATATTCCATGTGCCTCCCAACCCGAGTGCAAATTCCTCCTAATACACTGGGCAATGAGTGGAGTCCTTAGGACGGTATCAGAAAGGGATCCTCAGGAATAGAACCAAATTTGCCCAGTCTAAAGGCTGTTTGGGCCCCACCTAACAAAATTTAAAAACCAGCTTCAAAAGCATCAGTTTTCATTTAACTTAACTGTATCCAAGAACAAAGCTCAAATATAAATTTTTTTAAAAAGTAACAAACAATGTAAAGATCAAAATATTGGTGAGAAAAATAAATAGAAATAGATTCAAGACTTACATAGATTATGGAAGTAGTAGACAAAGAAATAAAAAGTGTGTGTGTGTGTGTGTGTGTGTATAAGAGAGAAGGGGGTGTAGGGAAGGTTGGGAAAAGTGTGAACATGATGTGAGAAAAGAAATGGAAGGTATGAAAAAGACCCTCATCAAAATTCTAGAAATGGAAAATATAATGTATAAGATCAATAGCAGTTTAACACTACAGAAGATAGAATTGAGAAACAATCCAAAATATTCAAAATCCAAACTATGCAACACAGAGAACAATGTAATTGAAAAATATGAACAGGATATGAGTGAGCTATGGGACAAAATATGTGGAGGAAGTTGTATAGAAAACAAAAACAGGATCAAGATAATGACGAGTAAACTAAGAAAGTTCCTTCATCATTTTTCTAACTCCTGTCTTAAATTATACTGGTTTATGGCTAACCCCCCTGATGTAATTATTTTTCTGATTTAATTTTCTTATCTCTTTATCTCTCATTCAATCACCAATCAGTAATTGATCTTATGAGCCGTGAATTTTGACAAAGATGTGACCTCTGCCCTTAAGGAGATCAATGTTTACTGACTTGTGAGTGACACTAATTCCCATATAATGTGTTTATGTTACAGTAAATATATAAGAACTAAAGGAAGAGAGTTTGCTGACTCCTTGGATACATTGCCTTCAAAGTACCCAAGGAACATTGGTTTCTCTAATAATTTCTATGTATAACAATTACATAACCACCACGACACCACTTTAATTGTTACAAGCAATATTTTGAAATAAAATCAACAAAAAATGTGTCAAAATTTTTAGTGTTAAAGTGAATCATTAAAAAACATTATAACAAGTGTTTTAGTATCTTCTATAGACAATGATATAACTAAAATATCTTGATTTGTTTAAAATATGTTTCGTAGAAAGCAAAGATTTTAACAATTTATTAATTATTCACTGATATATATAGTTAGTTGACCTCAACAATTAGTCTTCAATGAATTTAATTTTTTAAAGCTTTTTAACTAGCAGTTATTTCAGATGTATCACAGTTTTGTTCAAAAACATCAAAAATGTAATACTATAATATTTAATTATGCCATCGTTAATTTATTCAAAAATTAAGTTCTATGGGTGCCTTATGAAAGACTCAGCTTTTGATACTTAATAATTTAGATTATAGTTAAAACTTATACTCTCATTACATACAGCTGTTTTAGGCAGTTAGTTTATCTACCATTTGATAGCACTTTCTCAGGGGAAAACATGGGACAGCAGAAAAAGCATTAATCTAGGAACTGGGAGACCAAAATTCTATCTTAGGATCCACTATATTACTACATAATATTGGAAAATCAATTTCTCCCTACTTAAAATTTTAGAAGGAATTAAATTAAAATTGTCAAATACCCTGCTGGTGACACGCCAGTCTATTTCCTACATGTATGGTTTTGCTATCCATAGTACAGTCAAAATGTATGTTTTTTGTTATTCATAGTATAGTTAGAACCCATGGGTATGGAGAGTTGGCTGAATATATAGGGTACTTGAATATCTGCAGATTTTGGTATCCCCCACAGATACCAAAGGACAACTAACTATCCAGTTTTTCCACCACTGGAACCAGTATCAACATTAAAATTGTTCTTAAGAGACAACTTCATGTGACCTCTAAGAATAAAGTAGATTTGCTACTTGAGAAAAATTCATTTGCCATCAAATACTAGAATATTTCCAAGATTTCTCTTAATTCTAAAACTCAATATTCTCTAATGTTCTAATTTTTAGCTTTGAAAAAACTTCTCAAATATCAGTCTTTATTCCATTTATTGGACTAGATGATGAGCCTTCTGACACAAACAGATGTGACTTTATAAGCTCAAATGCCTTGTACTCTTTTAATAGTACTTTAGGAAATTATGCTCCACAGTTATGTTAATTATGTTTCCTCTCAATGGACTAACCACAAAAAGCCAAGAGCCTCTTGAAGTCCTCAATTTAAATGATATTGCTTTAATGGTAGATTTGAAGACTTACTAAATATTAACAAGCAGATCAAATTCCATACAGAGGCAGAGATGATTCAGTGCTTCTATTTATTATAAACCTTTAACCATTGAGACTGTATGCTTTTGTGGCTGAGTCCCTTTATGTTGAAAATAATCCTGAAAACAGAAGCATTTAATAATATGTATTATGAGTAATAAAATAAAATAGCTAAATATTTTAAAATTATGAATACTTCCTGAGTCTCTGTTTTATCCCTCTGGATATTATCACAGGTCTGTTTTAGGCAGAGCCCTGGGCAGACAAATGGTGAGAACATTAAAAATCCAGGTGAGATCCTTTAAAGTATGCATTCAAACCTTTTGTAAAAGAATAAAGATTTTATAATAAAGTTAATGAAATTTGAAAAATCAAGAGTAAGGATTAGAAAAAGATGCTATAATTTGGGCATCATATTTGTTTCCAAGCTTCGGTAACAAATATGAATAAAGAAAATATAAAAATTTATCTCTCTTTATAAAAAGGGAGGAACCATACTGGTTATTTGGGGCAAAGCAATAATTGATATTAGATTATTTTCAAAATGGTTGAAACCCTCCTGTACCTCCCCTCTTACACCGTATTTTTAAAATATAGTGAAAGCGGCTCTTGAGCCAATTAAATTCCATTAAATAGAAATTAAGAAGTATTTAAATAAAGTATTAAAATACACTGTATGAAAATATTGACTGTAATCACTTCTCAGTTGTGGTATTATGGTGATTTAATTTTATTATATATATTACATTTATAATCAGAAAAAGAGTAATACCTTTTAAATCAAATATTAAGAGGTAGCTAGATAGTAATTTAAAAAAAGGCATTAGCACAGTAATGGGAGGAAGTAAAATAAACTAAAATTAAAATGAGTCATTGCTGTTTGAGTTTGTTATTAGAAACACAAACTATTATGAAGATTTATTTAAAGTATTCCTCATTTAAATGTTTGATTCACTATTGACCTGACTCACAAGAGGAAAAAAATAAAAGTAGTAGCAACAGCAACAAAAATGACAAATTTGTGAGCCTGATATCCAAAGTTATTTATCTCTATTAGTATGCAATCAGTTGTTAACTCAGCACGGATTCATTGAACATTATTCATTGTTAGCTTGGTCTTAGGTACAAGAGTTTAAAAATCATAATCAAATTTCTTATCTTGAGTTCACAGTAGTTAGAAGAACCAACCAACCTCACAAATTAACATGACTGAGTTCTGTAAGAAGTGATTTCAGAGCCCAGAATGGAGAACAGATGACAAATTCGACTCATAACAATCTTTCCATGTGTATCCATAATTCCATTTCACACAGTTCAAATCATATTGCTGGCCATTTCCCAAAGAAGCTAATGTTTTGCTTTGACTGTTCCCTCTGAATGGAATGCGCTTTTACTCTGTGCCTCAAAATCCAACCCCATTCCTCTTTCACATTCTTTAAATCTCAATTACCAATGCCACCTACCTCCTGAAATATTCTATAGACATTATCTCCTTCCAGACCAGTACTCCCTGTCTATTCCCCTTCCATCAAATAATTTCTACTTTTCTAAACCGCTAGTTCATTTCATCCATATCTCACTTAGGGTTCTTATCACTTTACACTGTATTTGGGTATTTGTTTATATAAATTACTTCCTCTATGTGGACATCATGAAAACACATCACTCTTCTATTGTGAAGAGAATAGCTCCAGCTGCTGCCCTCCTAGATTTACACCGCATTCAAGCCAAAACTATGCTTCCCACATTCTGCTCCCAAACGTTGACTGAGCATAGCATGAGTAATAATAGAGGTCCATTCCTGCAGGATGAGGAATGGTTCTGCAGGGAAAGCATGGCTTGAGAAGTACACTCCTCCCTCTTCAAAATCTCCTTAGAACTGAGCTACAGCCTGGGATTCTTCCTAAACAATCCTCCTTCACCTGCTCTGTGTCACAGCCGGCAGCACTGCAGAGTGGTGTGAAAGCTTTCCCTCCTTCTCATACTTGCTCCCCTTTACTCTTCATAGGCCTTTCTCCCAGTACACTTTTCGCATGTATAGTCTTGTCACCTGCTTTTCAGAGGACCGAAAGTAAAACAAGTGGAGCCAGAAATATCATAGGAAAATGGGCAACAAAAATGGGTTTGGAGGCTGACTCCCTCACCACCTCCCAGAAGGCACCATCCTGAATCATATAATAAAGCACAGGTTGACAGCCCAATTGTTATCACTGCTGGTGACCTGAGGAAACATCCCTAGTACATTTGATGATTCTAGGATTTGAAATATATGAGGGGGAACAATGCATACAAAGCCAGCAGAGTTGGCTGATTACTGCTAAGTGGTATTAATGAGAGACTGAGGTTATTAACAAGCAGTTAAGTCCTAAATGTGAGAGCAAAGAGGTTCTTTGACAGCTTAAAGAGATCTTTATCTCCTGAACTGGAAAAGCCAGAACAGCTGAACAGAAGCTAACCTAACAGAGTTCCAGAGCTTTAGAGATGTAAAAATGCCCAGCCAAGGTAGATCTTTTATTATCAGTCCAGAACCCTAACTGGGAAAACTGTGACCCTGAAACGTGAATGGGGATATCTGGTGGAATCTCTGAAGACCTTAGCTCAGCAGATCTCCTTCAAATCTCAGAGGTTAGAGAGGCTAGCCACCCTTCCCTAGCACAAGCTAGCACTACTCTGCTGGAAGGTGCTGCAGAAGTCTTGCCACTGCAGAGTAGCAGGTTTTCCCCTCAGAAGCTACTCAAATCTCCTCTCCTGTGACCAGGCTGATGACTTGGGTTAAATTTCAGCATAACCTGGCCAGGGACATGCTGGGCCTAATAAGGGAAGAAGTGCATTATACAATAAAGAAGCTGAAGGAATTAATTTGCATGTTGTGACATAGCCAAAAGAATACTCTAGGATTGGATTTTAAGGGTGTCTGACCAAGTGGGTCAGAACAAACCAGAATCCATTGACTTTTGTGCATTTCTCAAGATACAGAATTTAAACATCCTAGCAAAAAGACACAAAGTGGAGTCCGATTACTCTTTTATTTATTTATTTTTTAACATGGATTTTGGAGCTAGACAGGTCTGCATTTACTTCTGACTACAAATTAACTGCATGCTGTTAGGCCAGTTGCTTATCTCTTAAAGCCTAGGTTTCCACGACTGTAAACAGGATATGGATATTGATATACCTATCTAACAAGGTTGTGCTGAGCACTAAAGCAAAATTGCTCCTTGAGTGACTCTTAGAAGCCTGGAGAACTGGAAAATAATGAGTGAAGTAATGTCTAAATTGCCCTGGCAGACCCTCAAAAGACTAAATAAAGAGGGTGAAGTGGTCACACTGGAATGAGTATGTTGTCTGAGAACAGAAGACCCATCAGAGTATTATGTACCATGGAAGGGCCCAGAGAACACACCCTTCACCAAAAGCACTGGCAGTACTCTGCTGAGAGGGGAATCAACATCACAAAAATGTTCAGTGATAACTCTCCATTGTAGGCAAGTGCTGACAACAGGAGAGGTGCCACACAGTTGGGCTCCTTAATATCTAATAAAATTGTGGGACCCCATGTAATTGAGGTCACCTAACAGTGCCTAACAGCCAGAAGTCTGAAGACCTCCATTATTAGCAATGTTAAAGAGGAAGCTAAGGGAGCTTGATCTGCAGGGAATTGTGGAAATGATTAATAGAGCATGATCTCCCTAGAGGCAAAATAGATGAGCAGCCAACAAAGGTCCTACTTCGCATCTGTGTGATTGTTTATTTTATGTCAAATTGCTGGGCTAAGGAGTACCCAGATAGTTGGTAAAACTGCATTTCTGAGTGTTTCCGGAATAGATTAGCGTTTGAGTTGATGAGTAAGGCAGATGACCTTCTTCAGTGTGGGTGGCCATAATCTAACTTGTTGAGGGCTTGAATAGAACAAAAATGTAGAGGAAGGGTAAATTTGCCATCTCACTGCTTGAGCTGAGACATCCATCTTCTCCTACCCTTAGTTATTGGTGCCTCTGGTTCTCAGGCTTTTGGACTCAGATAAGGACTTACATAATCTGTCCCGTTGTTCCCAGACCTTTGGAATTGGACTAAATTATACCACCTACCTTCCTGGTTCTCCAGCTGGCAGATGATAGATCATGAGATGTATCACCTCCAGAACCACATGAGCCAATTTCTATAATAAATCTATCATCTATCTATCTATCTATCTATCTATCTATCTATCTATCTATCTATCAACTCCTGTAAGTCTGTTTCTATGGAGAACACTGACTAATACAATCTACAACCAGAAAAAGAGAAGAATGATAAAGCAGAAGACTTAGAGGGCGGTAGCCCCAGTACAAAGTTATGATCCTTTGCCCATTTTCTGATCTAGAATCCATTGACTGGAGAGAATGAGTACCAGTTGTAGCCCAAGACCAGCTGTAGTGATGGAAACTACATTTGTCCCATTACTCTTTGCCCACCCTTTTCTAAGTTTTCCCCTTAGAAAAAGAGCCCAATAGGAATTATATAGAAGCTGTTTGCTGACTGCATGGTGAAGATGATCTTTGTGGTGCAAGTGGTGACATGTGGTCATGAAATGCACTGCTTAGGTCTACTGGAAGGTGTGTTGTTGGCTGATAGCTCCAGCAGCTTTCATGTAAATTTAGGATGGCATTTGTGCCAGGAACATTCTTCCTGTGGGCTGTTCTTCGGTGGCTTACTGTGGTAGAGATAGTAATTCTGGACCATTCCTGCAAGATATGGGATTTGTCTGACAGGCAACTCTGACACATGTCTCTCTATTTGCCTAATCAAATTTTCTTAGAACTGTGCTGAAATCTAAGACTCTTCCTTACCCAATCTTCTTTCCTTCCCCCACTTCTTCAGAAATGTCAGAATTATATGCTGGTCTGAAGGCTCTCTATGCCTTTTCATGCATTCTCCTCTTTACCCTCCCCCAAAGCATTCCCTCATCCAATAAATCTCTTGCACATATAATTCTGCCTTGATTTCTCCTCATCAAAGAATCTGAACAAACTAACATGCTGTAATAGATTATAAGACCATCTTGGAGAAGAAACTATGCCTTAACTCTCTTTAAATTGAACTCCATACCCTGTAAAAAGTAAATGTTTAATAATTGCATGTAAATTTTACATATACATGTAGATAAAAATCTGTAATCTCACATAATTATTTCTGTTCTTTACTACTATCTGTAGTTGTGATGTGACAGAGCAGAGTGGCAAACACAAAAATAAAAGATGAAGCAATGAATTAAAATCCATAATTCTATAATTTAAACTCTTTCAAGAAGCTAAGAGAACATTCAGAAATTATTGCCTTAAATGTGCTGAATAGTTTAGAATGTAATCAGTACCATCTAAGCAGAATATAAAATTCAATAATTGTTTTTCTTATACTGAGGAAAAAATTTGTATTAGTTTACATAGAGACATAAGACATTGTACACACAGTTATTTAGATAGAGCCCAATAGGATATCAGCATCACAACTGAACATATGAAAAGATCTTTCCCTGTGGTGCTGTGAATTTATTAGCCTGTGTTTCTTCTACTTGAAGGGTTGCAAAAATGAAAGGAAGAAAATCAATTATTAGTGAAATGACATGCTCAGCAGCTCTTTATAGCAGATCTTTTAAAGCTGCAAAAATTGTTCTGGCACAGCTACAGGTTACTGCCAGGCAGAATGTGAAAAATTGCCTTTGGCAAATAGCAAGTATTTATTAACTTTGATAACCCTAGTATGAATAATTATAATGACATAGGTATCAATTAAAAGTGCAGCAAATTTAATTGTGTTATTTTGGTGCAACACTCTATATACATGTAATACCCTTTTCTTTTTTTATTGTCAGGCTATTATTTAAGCAGGTGCTGGAGAGATTTTTGTTTGTTTCCTTTCTCTCTCTCTTTTTGTGTGTGTGTGTGTGATACAGTAAATAATTAGACCTGGCTATTACTTTTTACTATCAACATGAGGTATAATTGTTTTTTTTAAAACAGTTATTCAAGAGATTGATTGATTGATTTTATAATAAGGACATTTAACATGAGATCTACCTATTTACAAACTTTTAAGTGCACAAGTACAGTATTGTTTACTAGAGAGACAATGTTGTACAATAGATCTCTAAAACTTATTCATCTTGCATAACTGAAACTGTATACAAGTTGACAGCAAAGCGCCATTTCCCCCTTTCTCTAGACCCTGGAAACCATCTTTCTATCTCTGCTTCTATGAGTTTTACTACTTTATATACTTTATATAAATGGGTTCATATAGCATTTTTCCTTGTGTGACTGGCTTCTTTCAGTTAGCATAATGTCTTCCAGGTTCATCTATGTTGTCACATAAGCAGAATTTTCTTCTTTTTAAGGCTGTATAATATTTCATTGTATGTATATACCACATTTTCTTTATCCACTCATCCATCAGTGGACATTTAGTTTGTTTCCATATCTTAGCTACGTTGAGTAATGCTGCAATGAACACGGGAATACAGCTATCTCTGGATTTTCATTCTTTTGGATATGTTCCTAAGAAGTGAGATTGATGGTAGTTTTATTTTTTAATTTTCTCTGAAACTTCATACTGTCCTCCATAGTGGCTGCACCATTTTACATTTCCATGAACAGTATACGGGAGTCCCAATTTCTTCATATCCTTGCCAACACATTTTTTTTTTTAATAATAGTCATCCTAACAGGTGTGAGGTGATAACTTTTTGTGGTTTTGAAGCATCACACTTTCTGATTCAAAATATATTACAAAGCTATGGTAATGAAAACAACATAGTACCAGCGTAAAAACTGACATATGAATCAGGGTTCCAAGAATACACGATGGGGAAAGAATAGTCTCTTCAAGGAATAGTGTTGGGAAAACTTGTTATCAGCATGTAAAAGAACACGTAAAATAATGAAATCTAACTCTTATATCGTATACAAAGTTCAACCTAAAATGGATTAAAGACTTAAATGTGACACCTGAAACTGTAAAACTCCTAGAAGAAAACATAGGGGAACAGCTTCATGACAGTGGTCTTGTCAGTGATTTCTTGAACATAACACCAAAAGCACAAACAATAGAAACAAAGAAAGACACGTGGAATTAGATCAATCTAAAAAGCTTCTGTACAGCAAAAAAATACAAAAGAACAGAGTCAAAAGGCAACTTGCAAAATGGGAGAAAATACTTGCAAACTGTATATCTGTTAAGGGGTTAATATCCAAAATATAAAAGGAACTTCTACAATTCAATAGCAAAAAAAAAAAAAAATCCAAATAACTCAGCTTAATTCTGAATAGATCAGACCTTGTTGAAGCCAAGTAATGCCATATGTTATCATTTCAAAATAGGTAGTCCCAGAAGATCTTTGCTATTAGAAGACTATTTGCG
Organism: Balaenoptera ricei; assembly: GCF_028023285.1. Taxonomy (NCBI): domain Eukaryota; kingdom Metazoa; phylum Chordata; class Mammalia; order Artiodactyla; family Balaenopteridae; genus Balaenoptera; species Balaenoptera ricei. The sequence goes on along the minus strand of NC_082646.1, from coordinate 80,191,850 downwards.
GGGGTGGGGGTGGGGGGTTAAAAATAAGAGTATCACTGACTGAGTATTGAATCAACTTGATTCTGATATAAATTGTGTATAATGAACTGCATCTATTTAAATTGCCCAATATAATGAGTTGACAATTGTGTGTACTTATGGAACTACAATCATAATCAAGATATAGAAAAATTACATCACCCACAAAAGATTCCTCACTTCACTCTGCAGCACAATAGTGCCTCCATCCTCAGCCCCAGGCAAGCACTGGTCTTTATTTTGTCACCATATATTAGTTTTGATTTTTAAAGTTTTTTATTTATAAGTGGAAACATACAGTATATATTTGTTTGGATCTGGCTTTTTTCACACTGCATCATAATGTTAAGGTTCATCTATGTTGCAGTTTGTATCAGTACTTTGTTACTTTATTGCTGAGCAGTCTTCAATTGTATAAATATATCAAGTTGATTTTATTCTTCACCTCTCAGATATTTGACTTATTTACAGTTTAGGGTTATTGTGAATAAAGCTGCAAAGAGTATTAATACATGTCTTTGTTTATACATATATTCTTATTTCTCTTGGCAAGTTTAAGATAGATATATCTTAAATATTTAAGAAACTAGTGATATAATTTTACATTTCCACCAACTATATGCTAGTTCCATTGCTTCACATTTTGATAAAGAGTTGATATTTTCAGTCAGGAGTTTTGATTTCCATTTCCCTGATAACTACTAATTTGGTATAACTTTTTTATGTGCCAAGAATTCATTCATATACTTCCGTTGAAAAGTGTTCACATATATTGGACATTTTTAATTTGGTTGGTTTTCTGTCATTGAGTGGTAAAAGTTATATATGGATATAGATATTCCTATAAAAGACACTTTTCAAATAATTTTTTTGTGAATTTGTGTTCCTAGACTCTACTGTCTTATTTTCCCACAGTGATTTTGAAAGAATATTTTTTTTAAATTTAAAAAAAGATCCAACTTACACATTCTTTTCTTTTTAGTTCATGCTTTCTATGTTTGTGTCCCATCTAAAATATCTTTGCTTTTGCCATGGTCACAAAGATTTTTTTCTTTTTTCTTTTCTTCTAGAGGTTTTATAGTTTTAGTTTTTATACTTAGGACTGTGATCAATTTCAAGTATATTTTTTCAGATAGTATGAGTGAAGAGTTGATGGTCATTTTTCTTTAATATGGATATATAGTTGTTTCAGCACCATATGTGAAAAAGACTTTCTTTACTCCATTAAGTTCCATGGTGCCTTTGTTGGAACTTATTTGACTGTGTGTGTGGGTCTATTTTTGGAGTCTCTACTCTTCTGTAGACCTATAGGTCTATCATTATGCCATTACCAAACTTTCTTGATTTTTATACCTCTTTACTAAGTTTTTTTTTTCTTTAAAAACATATTTTACTTGGTGTTTTCAAATTGAAAAAGTAATGCATGTTTTTGTGACACCTGAAACACTTTAAAGATGAGATATTAGAAAGTATTATGCCAAAGCTTATTAAAGTATTAACACACCATAACCAAGAGGGTATATTCTACGAATCTTCTTTAGTTTTTTTTTAAATTTTTTATTGGAGTAGAGTTGATTTACATTGTTGTGTTAGTTTCAGGTGTAGTGCAAAGTGAATCAGTCATACACATAAAAATATCCTTTCTTTTTCAGATTCTTTTCCCATATAGGTTATTACAAAATATTGAGTAGCGTTCCCTGTGCTATATAGTAGGTTCTTATTAGTTATCCATCTTATATATAATAGTGTGTATATGTTAATCCCAATCTCCCAATTAATCACTTCCTCCCACGTTTCCCGCTTAGTAACCATAAGTTGGATTTCGAGACCTCTGAGTCGGTTTCTGTGTTGTAAAAAAGCTCATCCATATCATTTTTTATTACATTTCACATATGAGTAATATCATATGATATTTGTCTTTCTCTGTCTGACTTACTTCACTTAGTATGATAATCTCTAGGCCCATCCATTTTGCTGCAAATAGAATTATTTCATTCTTTTTATGGCAGAGTAGAATTCCATTGTATATATGTACCACATCTTCTTTATCCATTCCTCTGTCAATGGACATTTAGGTCACTTCCATGTCTTGGCTATTGTAAATAGGACTGAAATGAACACTGGGGTACATGTATCTTATGGTTTTCTGCAGATAGATGCCCAGGAGTGGGATTGCTGGATCATATGGTAGTTCTATATTTAGTTTTTTAAGGAACCTCCATACTGTTCTTCATAAAGGTTGTACCAGTTTACATTCCCATTAACGGTGTAGGAGGGTTCCCTTTTTTCCACACCCTCTCCAGCATTTACTGTTTGTAGATTTTTTGATGATGGCCATTCTGGCTGGTGTGGAGTGATACCTCACTGTAGTTTTGATTTGTATTTCTCTAATAATTTAATGATGTTGAGCATCTTTTCATGTGCTTTTTGGCCATACGTATGTCTTCTTTGGAGAAATGCCTATATAGATCTTCCACCTATTTTTTGATTGGGCTGTTTGTTTTCTTGATATTGAGCTACATGAGCAGTTTGTATATTTTAGAGATTAATCCCTTGTCAGTTGCACTGTTTGCAAATATTTTCTCCCATTCTATGGGGTGTCTTTTTGTTTTGTTTATGGTTTACTTTGCTATGTAAAAGCTTCTAAGTTTAATTAGGTCCCATTAGTTTATTTTTGTTTTATTTTCATTACTCTAGGAGGTGGGGCAAAAAAGATATTCCTGCAATTTATGTCAGAGAGTGTTCTGCCTATGTTTTCCTCTAAGAGTTTTATAGTATCTGTCCTGACATTTAAGTTTATAATCCATTTTGAGTTTATTTTTGTGTATGGTGTTAGGGAGTGTTCTAATTTCATTCTTTTATATGTAGCTGTTTTCCCAGAACCACTTGTTGAAGGGACTGTCTTTTCTCCATTGTATATACTTGTCTCCTTTGTCATAGATTAGTTGACCATAGATGTGTGAGTTTATCTCTGTACTTTCTACCCTGTTCCATTGATCTATATTTCTGTTTTTGTGCCAGTACTGTATTGTTTTGATAACTGTAGCTTTGTAGTATAGTCTGAGGTCAGGGAGCCTGATTCCTCCAGCTCCATTTTTCTTTCTCAAAATTGCTTTGGCTATTTGGGGTCTTTTGTGTTTCCATACAAATTGTGAAATTTTTTGTTCTAGTTCTGTGAAAAATGTCATTGACAATTTGATAAGGATTGCATTGAATCTGTAGATTGTTTTGGGTAGTATATCATTTTGACAATATTGATTCTTCCAATCCAAGGACATGGTATATCTTTCCATCTGTTTGTGTCATCTTCGATTTCTTTTATCAGCATCTTATTGTTTTCTTAGTACAGGTCTTTTGTCTCCTGAGGTATGTTTATTCCTAGGTGTTTTATTCTTTTTGATGTGATGGTAAATGGTGTTGTTTCCTTAATTTTTCCTTCTGATGTTTTGTTGATAATGTACAGGAATGCAAGTGATTTCTGTGTATTAATTTTGTATCCTGCAGCTTTACCAAATTCACTGATGAGCTCTAGTAGTTTTCTGGTAGCTTCTTTAGGATTTTCTATGTATAGTAGTATCATGTCTTCTGCAAAGAGTGACAGTTTTACTTCTTCTTTTCCAGTTTGGGTTCATTTTATTTCTTTTTCTTCTCTGATTACCATGGCTAGAACTTCCAAAACTATGTTGAACAAAAGTGGCAAGAGTGGACATCCTTGTCTTGTTCCTGCTTTTCCCTGTTGAGAATGATGTTAGCTGTGAGTTTGCCAAATATGGCCTTTATTATATTGAGGTTGGTTCCCTCTATGCCCACTTTCTGGAGAGTTTTTCTCATAAATGGGTATTGAATTTTGTCAAAAGATTTTTCTGTATCTATTGAGATGATTGTATGCTTTTTTATTCTTCAGTTTATGAAGGTGGTGTATCACATTGATTGATTTGCATATGTTAAACAATGTTTGCATCCCTGGGATAAATCCCACTTAATCATTTTGTATGATCCTTTTTATGTTTTGTTGGATTCAGTTTACTAATATTTTGTTGAGGATTTTTGCATCTATGTTCATCAGTGATACTGGCCTGTAATTTTGTTTTTGTGTGTGTGATATCTTTGTCTTGTTTTGGTATCAGGGTGATGGTGGCCTCACAGAATGAGCTTGGGAGTATTACTTCCTCTGCAATTTTTTGCAAGAGTTTCAGGATAGGTGTTAACTCTTCCCTAAATGTTTGATAGAATTCACCTGTGAATCCATCTGGCCCTGGACTTTTGTTTGTTGGAAGTTTTAATCAGAGTATTAAAATCAGGTGCAAGTTGCAAATTTTGTTCTTCTTTTCATTGTTTTGGCTTTTCCAGAACACTTGTATATCCATATAAATTTTAGACTCACCTTGTAAGTTTCTACAGAGAAGCCTGCTGGGATTTGATTTGGATTAAATTGAATCTATAGATCAATTTGTGAAGAATTGCCATGTTAACAACATTACTAACTTTATTTAGATCTTTCATTTCTCTTCGCATGCCATATTTTTTGTTGCAGAGGTCTTATATTCCTTTTGATAATTTTCTCTTAAGCATATTGTATTTCTCATCATTTTAAAAATGTGATTTATTTAATTTCATCTTGCTATTGTTTTCTGATAGCATAAAGATGCAATTAATTTTTTAAAATATTAATCATGCATTTGACAAACTGGCTAAAATTTCTTATTAGAAATTAGATTGGCAGCTCTCATAGTGGTTAATAATACAGACTTTGAAATCATTTGTACCTGGGTTTAAATCCTAACTCCTTCCTTTATCACCTCTGTGACTTCTGGGAAATTTGCCTAAGCTGTCCAAACCTCTTTTTGTTAATGCAGAAGACAAATATAAACAATACTGAATACCTTGTAGAGTTGCTGTGAGGATAAAAGAGCTAATTCTTATAAAGTTCTCATAAATGATTCTTACAGTAACCCACATATCTTTTTGGCCACCACTATTCTGTTCAGGTCATCCGACCTCCATCTTCCAGCAGTAGTGTCTCTTTGCTGGAGGGCTTTATCTGGCCACCTGAACCTGCTTTGTTCATAGATGTGAGCAGATTAGAAGACCTGGAGAATTACTCCTTGAGAGCTGATGTTAACCTGTGATTGACAGAAGTAGGTGGCTAAACATTTCAGCTCCTTCTCTACTAGAGTGGAATAACTCTAAAATATGTTTTGTATTGGCTCCCAGAGTCTCCAGTGGGATTGAGCTCTGGTCAACCATAATAGCAATGTGTTTGATCATTCCTTCTTGACTGATTTTCTTCCCTTCCCTGTCTCTTGAATTACGGTTTTATTAAGAAGGTAGGCTCCCTGTGAGTGAAATGAAATCAAGGACTTATTATAGAGATTAGAATTTACAAAGTTATGAGAGCTTGGAGAGCAAAATATGGAAGGTCATTGCCTGTGCATTAATTGGGGGCCTGAAGTTGTGCTACATCAGCAGTCCTGGAAGTCAGGAAAAGAAGTTTGATGTGATGAGAGGGAAAGAGAGACAGAGTGGAATCCACGAATATAGACCGGAACCCACGTTTGTCTCACACTGTTTCTGACCTTATTGGCACAGGTGATTCATAGAAAAAGCTTGAGGTGTTTGCCACAGAAATGTATATGTGCCTGTTCAAGACTCTGAAAGGCTAGAGAGGGAATATCATGGGATCAGGGGGAGGTGCAAACCTGGCTGCTTCCGCTCACTACCAAGGCAACCCAATAGAAACCCAATGAAACTTGGTTGAGCAACACAAATCCCTGGCGTTCTCCTCTGACCTCCTCAGCATGATAGCTGCTGCTTCATGGCTGCCTTCCCAATCGTGTGCACATTTACCTTGAAGCCAACTTTAACCTGAAACCATACAAGGAAGGTAATTGTGGGAAACATAGTTGACTCGGTACAAAATCACCACTTTTTTCTCCCTGAGTAACATTTCCTTCATCATTAAAATGAACTATTTGTACTCAAATTTTTGCCTCTGGGTTTAGGATTTTCTTCTTGATGGGAACACAATTTAAAACACTACTTACAGAGCATATAGTAAGAATTAAAAAATCTTATTATATATGATCCTAGTCAAAACAGTAGTCTGTGATGATTGGCAACATAAATATGTGGTCTTTTCATCTTCCATATCCTACTCTCTCTGAAACTAGAACGGTTGTCATATTTTAGTGTGTATACATGCGCATGCTTGTGTGTATGTGTATATGCGTGTGTGTATCTATATCTATCTATCTATATATATATATCCTTATATCCATATATGTGTGTGTGTGTGTATATATAAGTCTTTTAGGATCCCATACATTGAGAATATGATATAGGAGGTGCTTTGAGGAATAAGAACATCTATATGTTAAATAAACACCCTAGATGGTTCTTATTAAGGTGGTCGATGGACTACATTTTGAGAACATCTGATCTAGTATATACATGATATGTTCTGTATAGGTCTTTTAAGTTTTATTATATGCAATGCTTTAGGTTTTTAGTTTTAGACAATATGTAATTTATTTTTTTCTACCTGATTCCAATGATGAGGAAGATAAAGAATAAATGAAAATGGGAAAGAAACTGTTTTACATTTTCCTTGCCAGGAAACACTAGATTGAATTATAGGACACGCAAACACCTGAATATTTATCATTTTAAGTATTTCATAGTATTATTTAAAAACATTTACATAAAATTATGCTTAAAAGGAAACCTGTTGTTTAACAGAAGACTATTTGAAACTCTTTAGCCAAATATTTCAAAATATACACAAAAACATAAATTTAGCAACTATATTATAACTTCCCGCCTTTGAGAAATATTTTAATTGCTTGGCATTGACATTGCTGTTGGCAGGCTTAGAAAGGGAACCCATAGAACGCTGCAGATTTTGGCAGGATTCCCCTTTCTTTCTACTCATACTATGCAAACTACCATCACAATCTGTCTAAGACACCAGTTCCAGGAAAGAGCTTATAATTAGAATGGATCATTGACCTCTTCTAAGAGACTTTCAGGATGAATTCATCCTGACTTATATCTGTGCTAACCTCAGTAATCACAGAATATTCAGTACTCATAGTTTATGTTTCATTCATCTCTGTAAACTCTTTCTCATTATATCTCCTGATGACCCAAACTATTTCTCTATGACCCCTGGAACACATAATAGAGCTTCAGCAAAGTTGCCTCTATCCTAATGTTTTGTCTGAATGTCCCCTTTCTCACTCTAACAGAAAGCTGGATGTCCTATGGGGACACTACATCACATAGCAGAACAACTTTATATCTCACTCCAAGGATTGTGCTATCTAGTCCTTATTAATAATTGCATACCACTGTTACTCTCTCCTCCCTATCATCTTCATTTGAAGCTAATTACATTAGATTATATCACCTGTACCACACCTTGTTCCTGTATATCTTTGACATTCTCCTTCATTTCTCAATAATATCCTCTCTCTCTCTCTCTCTCTCTCTCTCTCTCCCTCCCCCTCCCTCCCCCCCTAGAATTCTCTAGCTTCTTACATCTTTAGGCTTTCCATATCCTATGAACCCTCAATCCCCTCTCCCAACACTACCATGGCCTTATCTTTTTCTTTACAGTAATTTCACACCTTCCAAAATCTTAAAGCATCAACACTTTCCAATGGCTGCCTACTATTTTTCCATTGTACTCATTATAATATCCAAACTCCAAATAAAATTTGCCTCACTGGCACATCCTATCTAATGGTCTTTCCACAGCCTATCATATACCTTATATTCTTATTCTACTCTTTTCCTTCTTTACATTTAATGACTTAATTGTTATTGTCCTAACTCTATTACCTCTGTCTCTGTCTGAGAATTCAACTTAACACACCTCCAATCTGAGTTCAATACTGCTATCTCTTCACTCTTTGTCCATGGATACAGAAAAATAAACAAACTAATAATTGGTCTCAATTTAAATTTATAACCATATGAGCCCTGAGTGGATCCCATCTATTCTACTCATTTAAGCTGGTGAATTCACTCACCCACTCTCCCAGACATTTATTTCACACATCTTGACTACTCAGCTTCCAACATGCACTACCATTTCTCCTTCCCTTGAAGAGAATAAAGAAATCAGAAAAGAATTTCCACATATTTTCAATACCAAATCAGGAAGGGAGATGTTCTCTGCTTTGTTCTTTCTTAGGATTACTTTCAATATTTAGGATCATTTGTGGTCCCATAAACATTTTAGTATTATTTTTTATACTTCTGTAAAAAATTTCATTGGAACTTTGATAGGGATTGTGTTGCATCTATAGATGGCTTTGGGAAACATGGGCATTTTGACAATATTCATTCTTCCAGTTCATTAACATGGGATACCTTTCCATTTATTTGTGTCTTTTCCAGTTATTTTTATCAAGGTCTTATAGTTTTCAGTGTAGCAATCTTTCACATCCTTGGTTAAGCTTATTCCTAAGTATTTTATTGTTTTTGATGTTATTGTAAGTGAAACTTTTATTTATTTTTCATATAATTCATTGTTAGTGTATAGAAACACCACTGACTTGTATGTTAATTTTATATCTTGCAACTTTACTGAATTTGTTGATTAGGGCCAGCAGTATTTGGGTGGAGTCTTTAGGGTACTCTGTAGTACATAAAATCATGTCATCTACAAATAGAGACAATTTTAGCTCTTCTTCCTTCCCAATTCTGATGGTTTTTCTCTTTTTTTGCCTGATTGCTCTGTCAAGGACTTCCAGTACTTTGTTAAATAGGACTGGTGAGAGACTTGTTCCTGATCTTAGAGGAAAAACTTTCAACCTTTCACCATCGAGTATGATGTTACCTGTAGGCTTGTCAAATATGGCCTTCATTATTTTGAGGTAGAGTAGATAAAATTCTGAGTGACTTCAGATTTGGAACAATCCATTTGGTCTTTTAGGCTGCTTTGTTTGGTGTACGTTTGTTAATACAAAATTCAATACCTTATATTTTAACCTATTTTTTAAACCTATTTCTCTTCTTATCTATGACGTACATTTTTCCCAAATGAAACATGCTTATATATATTAAAATCTCTATTTTAGGGGGTTTATTATTTGTAGGAGTAAAATCCAGTACTTTCTATTGTATATTATATTAACTTTAAAAACATTGTAACTCACCTCAACGTTTGTTATTTATTTATTTATATTTTAATATAATCTATCAATTTAATTTAATTTTTAACTACCTCTATTAACTACAGTTATTAACCTATTTTCTTTTTAAATATTTACGTTCAGGCTGCAGTACACAACACATCTTCAAATATTTCAAGTTAAGATACATTCCATGAAGAATAAAAAATTATATACAACCTGTGACTATGGCTATGCAAAATTGTAGATGCATATATTTAAAAAAACTGAAATGGAACAAAGATATAAAAAGTTGATTTGCAGGGAAGTGGAATATCTATTGATTTTTTTTCTTTTGATTTTTGGTATTGTTACAATGTCTCAGAATATTTTAAAAATAAAATACTATAAATATAAATACCCTTAATATACTATACTGTCTTCTACTCTCTATAGTGTGTGCACATGATAGTGTCCTACGCACACAGAGATGGAAAATCAAATGGTGAGATCAGCAGGGGACTCATAGGCAGTCAGCAAATGATTTTTGAAAAGCTACTCACTGAGCTAGGCATAGTGGTAGATACATAGTAATAAAGACACTGTTTCTGGAGGGCAGACAGCAGAAGCAAGAAGAACTACAGTCCTGCAGCCTGTGGAACAAAAACCATATTCACAGAAAGATAGACAAGATGAAAGGGCAGAGGGCTGTGTACCAGATGAAGGAACAGGATAAAACCCCAGAAAAACAACTAAATGAAGTGGAGATAGGTAACCTTCCAGAAAAAGAATAAAGAATAATGATAGTGAAGATGATCTAGGACCTCGGAAAAAGAATGGAGGCAAAGATAGAGAAGATGAAAGAAATGTTTAACAAAGACCTAGAAGAATTAAACAACAAACAAACAGAGATGAACAATACAATAACTGAAATGAAAACTACACTAGAAGGAATCAATAGCAGAATAACTGAGGCAGAAGAACGGATACGTGACCTGGAAGACAGAATGGTGGAATTCACTGCTGCGGAACAGACTAAAGAAAAAAGAATGAAAAGAAATGAAGACAGCCTAAGAGACCTCTGGGACAACATTAAACGCAACAACATTCGCATTATAGGGGCCCCAGAAGGAGAAGAGAGAGAGAAAGGACCAGAGAAAATATTTGAAGAGATTATAGTCGAAAACTTCCCTAACATGGGAAAGGAAATAGCCACCCAAGTCCAGGAAGTACAGAGAGTCCCATACAGAATAAACCCAAGGAGAAACATGCCGAGACACATAGTAATCAAAGTGGCAAAAATTAAAGACAAAGAAAAATTATTGAAAGCAGCAAGGGAAAAACGACAACATACAAGGGAACTCCCATAAGGTTAACAGCTGATTTCTCAGCAGAAACTCTGCAAGCCAGAAGGGAGTGGCATGATATACTTAAAGTGATGAAAGGGAAGAACCTACAACCAAGATTACTCTACCCGGCAAGGATCTCATTTAGATTTGATGGAGAAATCAAAAGCTTTACAGACAAGCAAAAGCTAAGAGAATTCAGCACCACCAAACCAGCTCTACAACAAATGCTAAAGGAACTTCTCTAAGTGGGAAACACAAGAGAAGAAAAGGACCTACAAAAACAAACCCAAAACAATTAAGAAAATGGTCATAGGAACATACATATCGATAATTACCTTAAACGTGAATGGATTAAATGCCCCAACCAAAAGACATAGACTGGCTGAATGGATACAAAAACAAGACCCATATATATGCTGTCTACAAGAGACCCACTTTAGACCTAGGGACACATACAGACTGAAAGTGAGGGGATGGAAAAAGATATTCCATGCAAATGGAAATCAAAAGAAAGCTGGAGTAGCAATACTCATATCAGATAAAATAGACTTTAAAATAAAGAATGTTACAAGAGACAAGGAAGGACACTACATAATGATCCAGGGATCAATCCAAGAAGAAGATATAACAATTATAAATATATATGCACCCATGATAGGAACACCAGAATGCATAAGGCAACTGCTAACAGCTATAAAAGAGGAAATCGACAGTAACACAATAATAGTGGGGGACTTTAACTCCTCACTTACACCAATGGACAGATCATCCAAAATGAAAATAAATAAGGAAACAGAAGCTTTAAATGACACAACAGACCAGATAGATTTAATTGATATTTCTAGGACAATCCATCCAAAAACAGCAGATTACACTTTCTTTACAAGTGTGCACAGAACATTCTCCAGGATAGATAACGTCTTGGGTCACAAATCAAGCCTCAGTAAATTTAAGAAAATTGAAATCATATCAAGCATCTTTTCTGACCACAATGCTATGAGATTGGAAATCAATTACAGGGAAAAAAACGTAAAAACACAAACAGTTGGAGGCTAAACAATACGTTACTAAATAACCAAGAGATCACTGAATAATCGAAGAGGAAATAAAAAAATACCTAGAGACAAATGACAATGAAAACACGATGATCCAAAACCAATGGGATGCAGCAAAAGCAATTCTAAGAGGGAAGTTTATAGCTATACAAGCCTACCTCAAGAAACAAGAAAAATCTCAAATAAACAATCTAAACTTACACCTAAAAGAACTAGAGAAAGAAGAACAAACAGAACCCAAAGTTAGCAGAAGGAAAGAAATCATCAAGATCAGAGCAGAAATAAATGAAATAGAAACAAAGAAAACAATAGCAAAGATCAATAAAACTAAAAGCTGGTTCTTTGAGAACATAAACAAAATTGATAAACCATTAGCCAGACTCATCAAGAAAAAGAGGGAGAGGACTCAAATCAATAAAATTAGAAATGAAAAAGGAGAAGTTACTACAGGCACCGCAGAAATAGAAAGCCTCCTAAGAGACTACTACAAGCAACTCTATGCCAATAAAATGGACAACCTGGAAGAAATGGACAAATTCTTAGAAGGGTATAACCTTCCAAGACGGAACCAGGAAGAAACAGAAAATATGAACAGACCAATCACAACTAATGAAATTGAAACTGTGATTAATAATCTTCCAAAACACAAAAGTCCAGGACCAGATGGCTTCACAGGTGAATTCTATCAAACATTTAGAGAAGAGCTAACACCCATCCTTCTCGAGCTCTTCCAAAAAACTGCAGAGGAAGGAACACTCCCAGACTCATTGTATGAGGCCACCATCACCCTGATACCAAAACCAGACAAATATACTCCAAAAAAAGAAAATTACAGACCAATATCACTGATGAATATAGATGCAAAAATCCTCAACAAAATACTAGCAAACAGAATCCAACAACACATTAAAAGGGTCATGCACCATGATCAAGTGGGATTTATCCCAGGGATGCAAGGCTTCTTCAGTATACACAAATCAATCAATGTGATACACCATACTAACAAATTGAAGAAGAAAAACCATATGATCATCTCAATAGATGCAGAAAAAGCTTCTGGCAAAATTCAACACCCATTTATGATAAAAACTCTCCAGAAAGTGGGCATAGAGGGAACCTACCTCAACATAATAAAAGCCATGTATGACAAACCCACAGCAAACATCATTCTCAATGGTGAAAAACTGAAAGCATTTCCTCTAAGATCAGGAACAAGACAAGGATGCCGACTCTCACCACTATTATTCAACATAGTTTTGGAAGTCAGAGAAGAAAAAGAAATAAAAGGAATACAAATTGGAAAAGAAGAATTAAAACTGTCACTGTTTGCAGATGACATGATACTATACATAGAGAATCCTAAAGATGCCACCAGAAAACTACTAGGGCTAATCAATGAATTTGGTAAAGTTGCAGGATACAAAATTAATGCACAGAAATCTCTTGCATTCCTATACACTGATGATGAAAAACCTGAAAGAGAAATTAAGGAAACACTCCCATTTACCATTGCAACAAAAAGAATAAAATACCTAGGAATAAACCTACCTAGGGAGACAAAAGACCTGTATGCAGAAAACTATAAGACACTGATGAAAGAAATTAAAGATGATACCAACAGATGGAGAGATATAACATATTCTTGGATTGGAAGAATCAATATTGTGAAAATGACTATACTACCCAAAGCAATCTACAGATTCAGTGCAATCCCTATCAAATTACCAAATTACCAAATTACCAATTTTTTACAGAACTAGAACAAAAAATCTTAAAATTTGTATGGAGACATAAAAGACCCCGAATAGCGAAAGCAGTCTTGAGGGAAAAATACGGAGCTGGAGGAATCAGGCTCCCTGACTTCAGATTATACTACAAAGCTACAGTAATAAAGACAATATGGTACTGGCACAAAAACAGAAACATAGATCAATGGAACAAGATAGAAAGCCCAGAGATAAACCCACGCACCTATGGTCAACTAATCTATGACAAAGGAGGCAAGGATATACAATGGAGAAGAGACAGTCTCTTCAATTAGTGGTGCTGGGAAAACTGGACAGCTACATGTAAAAGAATGAAATTAGAACAATCCCTAACACCATACACAAAAATAAACTCAAAATGGATTAGAGACGTAAATATAAGACCACACACTATAAAACTCTTAGAGGAAAATATAGGAAGAACACTCTTTGACAGAAATCACAGCAAGATGTTTTTTGATCCACCTCCTCGAGGAATGGAAATAAAAACAAAAATAAACAAATGGGACCTAATGAAACTTTAAAGCTTTTGCACTGCAAAGGAAACCATAAACAAGATGAAAAGACAACCCTCAGAATGGGAGAACATATTTGCAAACGAATCAACAGACGAAGAATTAATCTCCAAAATATATAAACAGCTCATGCAGCTCAATATTAAAGAAACAAACAACCCAATCCAAAAATGGGCAGAAGACCTAAGTAGACATTTCTCCAAAGAAGACATACAGATGGCCAAGAAGCACATGAAAAACTGCTCAACATCACTAATTATTAGAGAAATGCAAATCAGAACTACAATGAGGTACCACCTCACACCAGTTAGAATGGCGGTCATCAGAAAATCTACAGACAAATGCTGGAGAAGGTGTGGAGAAAAGGGAACCCTCTTGCACTGTTGGTGGGAATGTAAATTGACACAGCCACTATGGAGAACAGTATGGAGGCTCCTTAAAAAACTAAAAATAGAATTACCATTTGATCCAGCAATCCCACTACTGGGCATATACCCAGAGAAAACCGTAATTCAAAAAGACACATGCACCCCAATGTTCATTGCAGCACTATTTACAATACCCAGGTCACGGAAGCAACCTAAATGCCCATCAACAGACGAATGGATAAAGAAGATGTGGTACATATATACAACGGAATATTACTCAGCCATAAAAAGGAATGAAATTAGGTCATTTGCAGAGACATGGATGGATCTAGAGACTGTCATACAGAGTGAAGTCAGAAAGAGAAAAACAAATATCGTATATTAACGCATATATGTGGAACCTAGAAAAATGGTACAGATGAACCGGTTTGCAGGGCAGAAATTAAGGCACAGATGTAGAGAACAAACGTATGGAAAGTGGGGGGTGGTGGGGGGGGTGGTGTGATGAATTGGGAGATTGGGATTGACATGTATACACTGATGTGTATAAAATTGATGACTAATAAGAATGTGCTGTATAAAAAAATAAATAAAATTCAAAAATTAAAAAAAAAAAAAAGGCACAGACACTAAGTAAGCAAATGCTGTTGGAAAAATGGCACCAATAGACTAGCTCCATGCAGGGTTGCCACAAACCTTCAATTTGTAAAAAAAAATACAGTATCTGTGAAGTGCTATAAAGTGAATTAAAAAGAAAGAAAGAAAGGAAGGAAGGAAGAAAGAAAGAAAGAAAATTTAATAAAGTAGAAGGTAATAAAAGTAACATATAAAATCAGTAGCCATTGCCCACATACAAATAAAAATAATTTAGGTGGAAAAGGAACATCCAATTATTATAGAAAGAAAAATAAAACAATGTGGATAGTTTAACAAAAATATTCAAAACATATGTGAAAAAACTGCATAAAACATTCTTGAAGTTCTCAGAAAAAGAATTCATCAATTGGAAAGACATAGCACATTCATGAATAGGAAAACAAAATATTATGAAGATGCTGGCTTTCCCTAATTTATATTACATTTGAATCAGTGTCAATCAAATATCAATAGATATTTTTGTAAGCTAGTCAGTATGATTGTAAATTCATTTTAAAAAACCAACAGGCAAGAATTATCATGAGATTGACAGAAAAAGAAGAGAAATTACAGATGAGCAGAAAAGTTAATATGCAATAACCTCCCATAATTAAAACCAATGTAATATTATTACATGAATAGAAAGAAAGCAGAACAGAAATTCCAGAAATAGACCCAACTGAATATGGATAATTAGGATAAAATACTTGTCTCATGAATCAGTAAGAAAAAACATGAAAAAGTTAATGAACAGGTTTAGAATAACTAGAAAGCCTTATGGAAGGTAGTGAATGGAAGCCTTATGAGTCTATTCTTTAAACCATACATGAGAATATGAGAAAAATGAAATGTATCTTTTAATCATATGAATATGCTCTAGATATCCTACTCTGAAAATTTATGGCAACTTGTATTATTTATATTTTTAAAAATATGTTTGTACTTTAGGATGTTTCAATAACATGAATATGTTTGTCTCTTTATTTAGGTAGGTTAGGTCTGAGGTCTAAGGTCTTTGAAAAGTATTATAGTTAAGGTGTTCTAATGGGTGCTAGAGGGTGAGAGAAATCTCAGAGTAAACCTGGTGCACCTTCCTTATACTGTATTTTGATCTAATGTTTTATTGCGGGGTACTGGTGGTAATATATTTGTAATTAACATATTTAAAGCATTTCTTTTAAACTAAAATAAGCATCTATGCTCTGTAACAGAATGCAAAGTCTCTTACTTTTAATGATTAATCTTGAGAGTTCAAAGAAAATTTGTGTTTGAGATGGATTACTTCAGGCTGCTCCCAGACTCACAGGAGGGTGCGTCTCCACTTCCTTCTGCTACTGGCCATACTTGAAGGGAAAAAAATTGGAAAGCACTGCCTTCAGTTATTTCCTTTCCTTCATCTTCTCACTTCCTCATTTCCATTTCAAAGCAGACCTTTCCAGTTTTTCTACTCCTGGCCTGTGGGAGGAAGGGTGTGTACCCTCAATGGATGAATTGCTGAGTTGCCTGAGACTATTAACCAAAAAGGTTGTTAAGAACAAGGGTAAGCAGATTGTAAGCGATGGAGGAGATACTCTAGCAGCAAAAAATGAGAAAAATGAAGACCCTGAAAGATTAAATCAAGTGTAATTTCCATTTATAGAGGGTTTAACTCTGGCCAGAAAGACCATAGTTCCTTGCTAACTAATTTAGGCTTATATATCAACTGTGCATTTAAAGTTTTCAGTGGCTTTATGTTTTCCGCTTGTCCCCTGTAAGTGCACTTTTACAAATATTCTGGGACCCAAAGGAGAGAAAAAGTTTAGATCTGTCCCCTTTTCTCCCTTTCTGTAGTCACTTCAGAGCTGCAGGATGATGGGGATTTCTTCAAACCACAGGAGTAGCAGGTAATTTCGTTCATGGTGGTTTGGTTTAGAACACAGCAAAGGAAATATTTCCATGAAAATGAATAAATACATAAATAGCTACCAAAATCAGGTGAAGTCATCTGTAAATTCAACAGATAAATTTAATACTGTGTGCTTGCTGGAGGGAACTTTACATATGGGTAAGAATGGGTCCCACTTGATCATACTACTTCTGTCTCTGTGTGTTCTTGCCAATCTCTTCTCAATCCAATTTTCTTCCTTGATTGAAAGTAGTTAGGGAACACTGGCTCTCTCTTCATTTTGCTTCATTATAGTAACTAGAGTACTGTAGCGCACTGGAGAATGGTCAGTACAGCTTGAGCTTGTTAAGTGAAGTGGCGAGTGAAGGGATGTGGGTTGTAAGATTATGGTTAGAGAAGCAACTGCATTGGGCAGATGTGTAGAAAACAGAATTTACAGTATGTATTGGTAGAAAATGTATGCTTGCTAATGCTTTTACTTGATATTTTTTACATGATCTTCTGCATGGAAACGTATTCCAAGCTCTTTTGAGTGTATAATTTTCATTCAAGTAATGTGAATACAGCTGATTCACGAGAATATGATCCTATTTAGTATACTTGAATCAGAACGAGAAGTAATTCTCTTCTAAACATCCTACACATGTCTCCAACACAATGTTCTTAACTTTCTGGGAGATGAGTATAGAGACTCAGGGGCCACATTTCGTTCTGACTCTAGTGAACTGAGATGTACTCACCAGTCTTTCATTTTCATTATATATATTATTTAAAATGCCAACCAGAAAAGGCTACATACTGTATGATTTCTTTATGACATCCCGGAAAAGACATGAAAAACTATGGTGACAGTGAGAACATCGGTGCTTGCCTGGGATTGGGGAGGGATGGGAAGGAGGTATAGAGAATTTTTAGGGCAGTGAAAATAATCTGTATAATATTATAATGGTGGGTATATGTCATTATACATTTGTCCAAACCCATAGAGTGTGCAACACCGAGAGTAAAACCTAATGTAAACTGTGGACTGTGGGTGATTATGATCTGTCAATGTACGCTTATCAGTTGTAACAAAAGTACCATTCTGGTGGGGAATGTGGATAATGGGTGAAGCTATGCATATATGGGGTAAGAATATATGAGGAATCTGTGTACCTCCTCCTCAATTTTACTGTGAACGTAAAACTACTATTTTAAAAAAGTATTTCTGAAAAAGTTTTCTTTTATCATTTTGAAAATATAAGAGTGATCATTTTTTATGTACTATAAATGATAATATTTGTCATTTTTAAATGGTATCTATTTTTTTCTACATCTTTATTGGAGTATAATTGCTTCACAATGCTGTGTTAGTTTCTGTTGTACAACAAAGTGAATCAGCCATATGCATACATATATCCCCATATCCCCTCCCTCTTGTGTCTCCCTCCCACCCTCGCTATCCCACCCCTCTAGGTCGTCGCAAAGCACTGAGAGGATCTCCCTGTGCTATGCTGCTGCTTCCCACTAGCTATCTATTTTACATTTGATAGTGTATATATATCAATGCTTCTCTCACTTCGGCCCAGCTTCCCCCTCCCCCCACTGTGTCCTCAAGTCCATTTTCTATGTCTGCGTCTTTATTCCTGCCCTGCCACTTGGTTCGTCAGTACCATTTTTTTTTAGATTCCATATATATATATGTGTTAGCATACGGTATTTGTTTTTCTCTTTCTGACTTACTTCACTCTGTATGACAGTCTCTAGGTCCATCCACATCTCTACAAATGACCCAATTTCATTCCTTTTTATGGATGAGTAATATTCCATCATATATATGTGCCACATCTTCTTTATCCATTCATCTGTCGATGGACGTTTAAATCTAATGAAATCTAAATAATTCTTAACTTTTAGCCTCTATATTCTTCTCTTTATAACTCGTACATATTAATTTGAAGAATGTAATTAAGTTTGTAGAATTCTATCCTGATTATAATCACCTTCATAATAAAATACATTCTAGTTTTGTTGCTGTTAACTTTTGGTACGTATAGTTTGCCTTGCTTTGTTTCTCTCTGGATAACTGTGTTTCCCAGGGCTAAATATCAAGATACATTAACAGAAAAGCAATGTATTTGACACCTGGCAACCGTAATCCTTGCAGTTTAAAGTTACATTCTCTTCCAGGTTTCAGTTATGAGAGGAACCAATAAATGCACTGCTCTGTTTCTGTTGTCGTACAAATCACTGTGAAATCATAAATATTTTAATCTGAAATTCTTGCAGCAATACCTGATATTGGAATTGATTTTTTTTTGAATTTTTGCATCTTATTTTATTTATTTTTTTATACAGCAGATTTTTATTTGTCATCCATTTTATACACATCAGTGTAAACATGTCAAACCCAATCTCCCAATTCATCACATCACCACCCCCATCCCCTGCCACTTTCCCCCTTTGGTGTTCATACATTTGTTCTCTACATCTGTGTCTCAGTTTCTGCCCTGAAAACTGGTTCATCTGTACCATTTTTCTAGGTTCCACATATATGCGTTAATAGGCGATATTTGTTTTTCTCTTTCTGACTTACTTCACTCTGTATGACAATCTCTATCTAGGTTCATCCATGTCTCTACAAATGACCCAATTTCGTTCCTTTTTATGGCTGAGTAATATTCCATTGTATATATGTACCACATCTTCTTTATCCATTCGTCTGTCGATGGGCATTTAGGTTGCTTCCGTGACCTGGCTATTGTAAATAGTGCTGCAATGAACATTGGGGGTGCATGTGTCTTTTTGAATTATGGTTTTCTCTGGGTATATGCCCAGTAGTGGGATTGCTGGGTCATATGGTAATTCTATTTTTAGTTTTTTAAGGAACCTCCATACTGTTCTCCATAGTGGCTGTATCAATTTACATTCCCACCAACAGTGCAAGAGGGTTCCCTTTTCTCCACATCCTCTACAGCATTTGTTGTTTGTAGATTTTCTGATGATGCCCATTCTAACAGGTGTGAGGTGATACCTGATTGTAGTTTTGATTTGCATTTCTCTAATAATTAGTGATGTTGAGCAGCTTTTCATGTGCTTCTAAGCCATCTGTATGTCCTCTTTGGAGAAATGTCTATTTAGGTCTTCTGCCCATTTTTGGATTGGGTTGTTTGTTTCTTTAATATTGAGCTGCATGAGCTGTTTATATATTTTGGAGATTAATCATTTGTCCTTTGACTCGATTGCAAATATTTTTTCCCATTCTGAGGGTTCTCTTTTCATCTTGTTTGTAGTTTCCTTTGCTTTGCAAAAGTTTTAAGTTTCGTTAGGTCCCATTTGTTTATTTTTGTTTTTATTTCCATTACTCTAGGAGGTGGATCAGAAAAGATCTTGCTGTGGTTTATGTCAAATAGTGTTCTTCCTTTGTTTTCCTCTAAGAGTTTTATAGTGTCTGGTCTTACATTTAGATCTCTAATCCATATTGAGTTTATTTTTGTATATGGTGTTAGGGAGTGTTCTAATTTCATTCTTTTGCATGTAGCTGTCCAGTTTTCCCAGCACCACTTATTGAAGAGGCTGTCTTCTCTCCATTGTATATCATTGCCTCCTTTGTCATAGATTAGTTGACCATAGGTGTGTGGGTTTATCTCTGGGCTTTCTATCCTGTTTCATTGATCTGTATTTCTATTTCTCTGCCAGTACCATACTGTCTTGATTACTGTAGCTTTGTAGTTTAGTCTGAAGTCAGGGAGCCTGATTCCTTCAGCTCCGTTTTTCTCCCTCAGGAGTGCTTTGACTATTCGGGGTCTTTTGTGTCTCCATACAAATTTTAAGATTTTTGTTCTAGTTCCGTAAAGAATGCCATTGATAATTTGATAGAGATTGCATTGAATCTGTAGATTGCTTTGGGTAGTATAGTCATTTTCACAGTATTGATTCTTCCAATCCAAGAACATGGTATATCTCTCCATCTGTTGGCATCATCTTTAATTTCTTTCAACAGTGTGTTATAGTTTTCTGCATACAGTTCTTTTGTCTCCCTAGGTAGGTTTATTCCTAGGTATTTTTTTCTTTTTGTTGCAATGGTAAATGGGAGTGTTTCCTTAATTTCTCTTTCAGATTTTGCAACATTAGTGCATAGGAATGCAAGAGATTTCTGTGCATTAATTTTGTATCCTGCAACTTTACCAAATTCATTGATTAGCTCTAGTATTCTGATGACATGTTTAGGATTCTCTATGTATAGTATCATGTCATCGGCAAACAGTGACAGTTTTAATTCTTCTTTTACAGTTTGTATTCCTTTTATTTCTTTTTCTTCTCTGATTGCCATGGCTAGGACTTCCAAAACTATGTTGAATAATAGTGGTGAGAGTGGGCATCCTTGTCTTGTTCCTGATCTTAGAGGAAATGCTTTCAGTTTTCACCATTGAGAATGATGTTTGCTGTGGGTTTGTCATATATGGCTTTTATTATGTTGAGGTAGGTTCCCTCTATGCCCACTTTCTGGACAGTTTTTATCATAAATGCATGTGGAATTTTGCCAGAAGCTTTTTCTGCATCTATTGAGGTGATCATATGGTTTTTCTTCTTCAACTTGTTAGTATGGTGTATCACATTGATTGATTTGTGTATACTG
The DNA here is from genome assembly GCF_028023285.1 of Balaenoptera ricei. NCBI lineage: Eukaryota > Metazoa > Chordata > Mammalia > Artiodactyla > Balaenopteridae > Balaenoptera > Balaenoptera ricei. Next base: position 80,170,521 of record NC_082646.1, on the reverse strand, counting down.
AAGAAGCCTTGCATCCCTGGGATAAATCCCACTTGATCATGGTGCATGACCCTTTTAATGTGTTGTTGGATTCTGTTTGCTAGTATTTTGTTGAGGATTTTTGCATCTATATTCATCAGTGATATTGGTCTGTAATTTTCTTTTTTTGTAGTACATTTGTCTGGTTTTGGTATCAGGGTGATGGTGGCCTCATACAATGAGCCTGGGAGTGTTCCTTCCTCTGCAGTTTTCTGGAAGAGTTTGAGAAGGATGGGTGTTAGCTCTTCTCTAAATGTTTGATAGAATTCACCTGTGAAGCCATCTGGTCCTGGACTTTTGTTTTTTGGGAGATTATTAATCACAGTTTCAATTTCATTAGTTGTGATTGGTCTGTTCATATTTTCTGTTTCTTCCTGGTTCCATCTTGGAAGGTTATTACCTTTCTAAGAATTTGTCCATTTCTTCCAGGTTGTCCATTTTATTGGCATAGAGTTGCTTGTAGTAGTCTCTTAGGAGGCTTTCTATTTCTGCGGTGCCTGTAGTAACTTCTCCTTTTTCATTTCTAATTTTATTGATTTGAGTCCTCTCCCTCTTTTTCTTGATGAGTCTGGCTAATGGTTTATCAATTTTGTTTATGTTCTCAAAGAACCAGCTTTTAGTTTTATTAATCTTTGCTATTGTTTTCTTTGTTTCTATTTCATTTATTTCTGCTCTGATCTTGATGATTTCTTTCCTTCTGCTAACTTTGGGTTCTGTTTGTTCTTCTTTCTCTAGTTCTTTTAGGTGTAAGTTTAGATTGTTTATTTGAGATTTTTCTTGTTTCTTGAGGTAGGCTTGTATAGCTATAAACTTCCCTCTTAGAATTGCTTTTGCTGCATCCCATTGGTTTTGGATCATCGTGTTTTCATTGTCATTTGTCTCTAGGTATTTTTTTATTTCCTCTTCGATTATTCAGTGATAATATGAAATTGGTTATTTAGTAATGTACTGTTTAACCTCCATCTGTTTGTTTTTTTTACATTTTTTTCCCTGTAATTGATTTCTAATCTCAAAGCCTTGTGGTCAGAAAAGATGCTTGATATGATTTCAATTTTCTTAAATTTACTGAGGCTTGATTTGTGTCCCAAGATGTGTTCTATCCTGGAGAATGTTCCATGCACCCTTGAGAAGAAAGTGTAATCTGCTGTTCGTGGATGGAATGTCCTATAAATATCAATGAAATCTATCTGTTCTTTTGTGTCATTTAAAGCTTGTGTTTCCGTATTAATTTTCTGTTTGGATCGTCTGTCCATTGGTGTAACTGAGGTGTTAAAGTCCCCCACTATTATTGTGTTACTGTCGATTTCGTCTTTTATAGCTGTTTGCAGTTGCCTTATGTATTGAGGTGCACCTATCTTGGGTGCATATATATTTATAATTGTTATATCTTCTTCTTGGATTGATCCCCTGATCATTATGTAGTGTCCTTCCTTGTCTCTTGTACCATTCTTTATTTTAAAGTCTATTTTATCTGATATGAGTATTGCTACTCCAGCTTTCTTTTGATTTCCATTTGCATGGAATATCTTTTTCCATCCCCTCACTTTCAGTCTGAATGTGTCCCTAGGTCTGAAGTGAGTCTCTTGTAGACAGCATATATATGGGTCTTGTTTTTATATCCATTCAGCGAGCCTGTGTCTTCTGGTGGGAGCATTTAATCCATTCACATTTAAGGTAATTATCAATATGTATGTTCCTATGACCATTTTCTTAATTGTTTTGGGTTTGTTTTTGTAGGTTCTTTTCTTCTCTCATGTTTCCCCCTTAGAGAAGTTCCTTTAGCATTTGTTGTTGCGCTGGTTTGGTGGTGCTGAATCTGAATGAGATCCTTGCCGGGTTGGGTAATCTTGGTTGTAGGTTCTTACTTTTCATCACTTTAATTTTATCATGCCACTCCCTTCTGGTTTGTAGAGTTTCTGCTGAGAAATCAGCTGCTAACCTTATGGGAGGTCCCTTGTATGTTATTTGTCATTTTTCCCTTGCTGCTTTCAATAATTTTTCTTTGTCGTTAATTTTTGCCAATTTGATTACTATGTGTTTCGGCGTGTTTCTCCTTGGGTTTATCCTGTATGGGACTCTTTCCACTTCCTGGACTTGGGTGCCTATTTCCTTTCCCATGTTAGGGAAGTTTTTGACTCTTATCTCTTCAAATATTTTCTCTGGTCCTTTCTCTCTCTCTTCTCCTTCTGGGATCCCTATAATGTTAATGTCGTTGCATTTAATGTTGTCCCAGAGGTCTCTTAGGCTGTCTTCATTTCTTTTCATTCTTTTTTCTTTATTCTGTTCCACAGCAGTGAATTCCACCATTCTGTCTTCCAGGTCACGTATCCGTTCTTCTGCCTCAGTTATTCTGCTATTGACTCCTTCTAGTGTATTTTTCGTTTCAGTTATTGTGTTATTCATCTCAGTTTGTTTGTTCTTTAATTCTTCTAGGTCTTTGTTAAACACTTCTTGCTTCTTCTCTATCTTTGCTTCCATTCTTTTTCCAAGGTCCTGGATCATCTTCACGATCATTATTCTGAATTCTTTTTCTGTAAGGTTGCCTGTCTCCACTTGATTTAGTTGTTTTTTGGGGTTTTATCTTGTTCCTTCATCTGGTACATAGCCCTCTGCCTTTTCATCTTGTCTATGTTTCTGTGAATGTGGTTTTTGTTCCACAAGATGCAGGATTGTAGTTCTTCTTGCTTCTGTTGTCTGCCTTCTGGTGGATGAGGCTGTCTCGAATTGATTTTTCCATTTGTCAAAAGTATTGCATTAATATGTACTACATCAGCAACTGTTTAACTCTTCACTGACACATCTACTGCATCTTGAGAGTTGGCTGTAAAAGTATAAGCCTGTAAGTGGGAGTAAATGCAACAGTTGCTGTTAAGTCGTTATTTATGTTGAAACTTCCTGTTGTTTTATGTATAGATTTTTTTTCAAGTGGCAAAAGAACAGGTAAGTAGGAAGAAATATACCAGTTTTATTTCAGAATGATTAATAAAGTCATTGCTTCTATATATGAAATGTAAAACACAAAATAACTCTGACTGCAAGAAGGAGAAACAACTAGCATAGCCATTAACCCATGTTATTTGCACTTCTGTTGTTCATCACAACGGTTTCCTAGCTTCTGTATATTAATATTCCACAAATGTAAATGTCAGATAAGTTCTAGAGCTAAATTAAAGGCAGATAAATTTCATATTGACTTATGTGTAATGTTATTAAAATGTAAAGCTATGAATAGATACATATTATTTCAGCTATTAAAAATGAAGCAAATTTGCAAATAAATTTAGGAGTTTATTCTATATGCAGCAAAATATGTTATTGTCTGAGGCAGCAGAGGTGTGAAAGGCTTCTAGCCCAGTACCAAATGTAGCCCCTGTGCTCTATAAGAATTTGGTAATGTTTTAAGGTGGCCTACTCATTAGTGAGTTTGGCTTTTGCCCTTCTCTAATGTAGTTCCTATCTAGCGCTGAGTTTTTCAGAAACGGCTATAGTACACTTTCAAAAATTAGAATAATTTTCATTATGATAGAGTTTCTGTATAATTTTCTTTTCATGCTGTTTATAAGCTTTATAATGTCCATTGACTTTAACAGATTTTAGTTAAAACTTGGGGAAATTTTTTTTCATATAGGTATAGTGAGGGTTATTCTGAAGAGTGTGCTATGTTAGTCCTAGTGTAGTTTATTTAGCTAGTGCTGAAATTAATTTTTCTTGGCTTCCTTATATGTGTGTCTCAAAGATCACATTATCTTAATCATGCTCAGACACAAATAAATTGTGTATGTTCACTTGTCCTCTAGAGAAAAATACTTCAGAATATATGTCATTTAACCTCTTCCATGGAAAATAAATGGAATTTTTATACATGAGGTTTCTATAAAACTTTTCCATAAAAATGAATTATTATACAACTTTAAGAGCTTGTTTCACTATGATTTATATATACAACAATAAATTCCAAAAGAACGATTTGTATTTTCTTTGATAAACAAAAGCTATACATTTTTTACTAAAATAGGAACATGAGAAAGTTATAAATAATAGTCACTAAAATATGAATAATCAATATATCAATTGACAAATTATATTTTCAAGATGAGATAAGGTCTAAGATATTAAATTCTTAATGCTATCTCCAATTGTTTTATTTTTCTTTCTTGGAATTGACTTTGTCAGATAATTCATAGTTCTCTTTTAAAGAAAAGTAAAAGTAATTTTTATCAGAAATAAAGGAGTCTTTGGATATATTTGGGTTCAAGTCCAAGATTATCCCCATAATAACTATCTGACCTTGTCAAGTGTTTTTTAGTTCTCTGAAATCTACATTTCCACATGCTTAAAATGAAGATTTTATTGCTTACTTCAAAGAGCTTTTCTGTGGATGAGATAATGTTTGCAAGTTAAACAGCAAGATGGTTCATATGTAGTAGGTGCTTAATCCTTTCCCTTCTAATGTAAGATGATTACAGTTTCACTTACAGATGTGAACAGCTCACGATTTTTTTTGATGCATCCCTTCTTGGCATTTTAATAGCTCTTTGATCCTATTACCAGTCTTGACAGTGATTGCATATCCCAAACCATTTAGTCATTTCAGACAATCAGTCCCATGTCTTTGTCTGCAGGATGCTGATCAAAATTGACTAAATTTGATTGTATGTTTTTGGTATCAGAAGGACCAAAGAGTCTTAAATGAGATTGAAGGTTCACAAATAACATTAAGTTTTTCCTAGCCCTACTGAGAATTTAAGCACTCAACAGACTGGCTTGTAGGTGAATTTTGCATCCAGAGCTAAAATTGCTGTTGAAATCATTTTACTAATGGCAATTCCTCACATGTAGTTTGATAGAGAGATAGTGAGAAATGAGGCTTTAGAAGTAGGTAGGAGTCAACTTAAAGGATCTTGTAGGTTATAGTTTAGTGAATTTTATTAAATAAAGGTTAAATTAATTCTGCTTTTCTTAATTGGCCAAGTTCTCTGAATGATTTTCCAATCCCATTGTATCTTTCTGTTCTAGAGAGTAATACAATAGAGCTTCTGCAGGGCCTGGAAGGACAGAAGTAGGAGAAGGGAAATGAGAGTTTGTTTTGCATTCTGGATTGTATATGATTTGGAAATATTTTCTCCCACTCTGTGGCTTTCTCCTCATTTTCTTAACAGTGAATTTTTACATTTTGATGAAGTGTAGTTTATCATTTTTTTTCTTTTTACAGTGTCTTTTTGTGTCATATCTAAGAATTCTTTGCCTAACAAGATCTTGTACTTTTTTTTCTGCTTATTTCCAGAAGTATTACAGTTTTAACTCTTATATTTAGGTCTATCATCCATTTTGTGTTATTTTTTTATTTGGTGCAAGATAGAGATCAAGTCAATTCTTTTGGTACATTTATGTCCAATTTTCCAAGTATCATTTATTTAAAACATTCCCCTTTCCTGTCAACCTTGACATCCTTGTCAAAAATCAATTAACTATATATGGAGTTTCAGTTATTGACCTTTAGTTTGTTTTATTGATTCATGTAATATTTATGTCACTAATATTACCCACACTTGATTACTCTTGACATGAGGGAGTATGGGTCATCCATATTTTGTTTTTTTTTTTTTAATTTAGGAAATTTAAATTCTTTTATTTTCCATATAGATTTTAGAATTAGCTTGTCAATTTCTACCAAAAAAAAATTCTACTGACATTTCTATTAGGATTGGGCCATTTCTATAGTTCAAATTTAGGAGAAGTCATATATTCATGACATGACTATTTTTATCTATAAATCTGGTATATCACTATATTTATGAAAACTTGATGTAATCAATGGTAATTCTCAGGTTACTGACTTGGATATTGTGTTTTGGGTCTACCAAGTATCCCTATTTTCCTTCTTTTCTTACATAACCTGGATTTGTTTCAGATAGTAATGTGCCAACTAAAGAACTGATTTCCAAGACTCCCATTTATGTAGCTGTAGCAAATTGGCATGATTTTTGCAAAGACATATATTAGGTGTCTAGGAGTGTCTTCTAGAAAAGCTCTGGCTTTACTGATTTAAAAAAAAAAAAAAGATAAAAGCAGTCATCAGGGCTCTTCCCCTTTGCTTTGTATGCCCGTTACCCTTCACCACATGAGAATACTGAATGCGTGGTGGTCACTAACTAGCGTGAGATGTTGAAGGTTAAGTCAATATACTAAGAATGGTTAAAGAGAAAAACAAAATGAATTTAGGTTCCTAATAAAATTAGTGAGTCATTGTCTCAAAGTTGTCTGCCTTTTTCCTATTTCTTGTATGTGGCCACCTAAAGCTCCATTTGTCTAAGCCTCTGTGGGCAGATTTTTCTGTTACATGCAGCCAAAATTTCAGACATGCTTCTAGAGAACTAGTGGTACCATTTATTGATATGTAAAAGAAATAATAAGGAATAAATGTCCAATATCATTCTATTATGTTATACAAGAGTAGGTCTAAAGAGCCTATTCATAGAAGTGTAGTTTAGAATTAAAAAAAAAAAAAGATAGTTGTTGCTTTAGTTTTAGATTTAGAGAAATAATTGAAATACTGTTGTTATACATAAAACTTCACACTTTTAATTTGCTGCTGAATGTATATTTGTCAAAGATTAAAAAGATCTTAGAAAACCTACATTATACTTGGAGATAATGAAATATTCTCTATTGTAATTTGTCATTTTTATATATCTGTCTTATGTTTCATAAAGAAGAAATGATATACTTGCACACATTTGTTTTCTGCATATCATTGAGTCCTGTAAGTTGTAGAGCACATTGTGAGTCATTAATGTCTGTACCTTAAAAAACAATAGTTTACTTAATTTTTTTATGATGTATAAATTTTAGCTTCACACTTTTGAAATATATTCTGAACACACTAACTTGCATACCCTTCCCAGTATCTTGTCTACAACTTTGTACTTTCAAAGTATGATTTAACTTCTCTTATAAAATATTGGTTCTAAGAAATATAACCATTAATTTTTGCAACCTTAAATATAATAGTTTTAATGAAGAGAAGTAAAAAATAACAATTATAGAGCTATCAATAGAGTGATGGAAACAAAACAATCAGATAAAGCAGTATCAAATTGTTTCCAAGAATCCTATGTGCAAAATATGTTCTTTCATCAGGTATTAGAATTAAATACAATCACCATCTAGATATCCAATTAAGTGGATGTGAGGCTAGCATAGTTTCACTGTAATTCATGCTTAATATCAAGATAAAAGTGATATATTGTCCCATTATATTTAGTTTTCTAATTACAGTATTTAGTTTGGCTAAGGTTGATAGTAAAATTAATCTTCTCAGTTTAGAATGACTTCCCAGCTATTCTTGCTCTTTGAAATGCTTCTCATTCGATAGTGCTAAGCCCCTTATGCTGTGAAAACTTTCTCAAACAACGAGGCAAATCATTTGTTTTTGGTTCAGTACTTCCATAGCCTGTGTGTATATTGATGCATTCATTCCCCTTTATTGCATTCTGCCTTGTACAATACTTTGTGCACAAATCTGTCTTTGTCATTAGGAAGCATGTTACTTCAATGCAGGATCATACCTTTCTTCTTCCCTACCTTTGGTTTGTCCTTCCTTTCCTTTCTTAATAAATATTATTGCTAAGAACATGACAGATTTTATTTTCTACTAAATCAACATTATGCAAGGTGCAAATAATCACAATAACATTTATACAGCTATATGAAGTGCTTAATATTCTCATGAACATCATTATTTTGAAATTATTTTCTTTATATAGCAGAATAAAACAAGTAAAATTATGTTATGGTTTTCAAAATGAATAATTTCTATTGCCAAGGAGAACATAACTATAATCAAAGAAATTGAGGTGAAAACTGTAGTATCCAAATTGAATCGGAAATATCAATTTGGACTCAACATTTTAAAATATACATTTCTTCAAGCTCCTTTCCAGTAAAACGGCCTGGAAGCAGTGTCATTCCAGTAGAACCAACATCTCCAACCCCACAATTTTCTCCTCTAATGCCTTCTGCTAATAGTAACCAGAATTCCTTAGAGAAATGTCTGATTCTAGATGTGACACTTTCATCAGTTCTATTTTAAAGAGGACCCCTTGGCCTAGACAGTCATCTTGGTTTTATATTGTTGGGCTCTGAGTCTAAGTGGATTTTTGCTGTTACTGTTTAGTTCTGTTTTGCCTGCTAGGTTTCAGTATTTCTTCAACTCCTGAACTTAGGTGCTAAAGTATCTTGAGTTCTAACAAAAAAAACAAGTGATGCATGACACAGAAGTTTCTACTCTGATGGCTTTTGAATGAATAATCAGTTAATAATCTGATGAGCGAACCATTTTTCTTCCACTTGAGCATGGAAAGAGGGCATCTATGATCTCAGGTTTCTGAGTGAAAGCACCTTTTCCAACATTAACCATGAAAGTTTGAGAGTACTTCATCACACCATTACCATACCACATAAACCTCAGTGGAAGTATGAGGCCGAGGAACTGGACAATTCCTCCCTGGAGCATACTTTGGGCATGGACACAGAATTTCTCAGAAGGGACTTACAGGTTTCTATAGGCTGAGTCTTCATCGGGAAAGCACAAAATGTTAGTTGTCACATGAGACATAAGGAATTTCCAAGTCTTCCTTGTGCTGCTGGCCTATGATTTTCTGTAAACCTGAAGAATACAGTTTCATATTTGTTCCCAGCTTGGCAACCCAGTCACCTAGGAAGAATCTTAAGCTTTTGGTGAATATTTTTAGTTTATTCCACCAATGTGCTTATCCCCATTCTCAGTCACCACTCTCTGGTATTACGACAAATGTGAAACTGAGAGCAAGACAAAGTCAGAAACATAAATTCAATAATTTTCAGGAACTCTCTAGACATTTGTTTTAAAATGTTTAGCTTTTTTCATCATATGAAATATAGACATGTATTACACACTCATTATTGTATTTTATGGATTATGGCCTTTAATATTATTGATCATTTTCCTGTAGGAATAATGGCAAAAGCATAAGTATGTGAATCCTTTTTTTGAGTGCCAGTCACACATCAACCCAAAGGAAAATAGAAGGTTGCTGCCTAGAGTTTAAATTAACTCTCTTTACTTGGCTTTAGTCTGACAGGCAACTTCCTGAAACACTAGAGAAGTGAAATGGAGATAAATCAGTCATGACTAAAAAAATAATCTTAGTTAAAACTAATGAGGAAGCTAATTGGAGTCATTTATCTTCATGTCATTCGTTATTATACTATTGCTCTTCTTCGTGTTACAGTGGTCAGAGTGTCCATGTGAATAAACAGTTTATAAGGTTCTCACATTGTTGAAATAAGGGCATTAAAATGAAGCTTAAAGTTTGTTAAGAACTTCCTGTGATTTTCCATTGTTTTTTAAACTGAAATGTTATATTTCTAAATTCTCTCTATTAGGTATATAATTGAACTACTTGGGTTTTGTGAGTTTGTGGAGCAATTTCTGTGTTTCAGGACTGTTAGAATCATTCTACTCATAGATGGTTTATCTCTCCTATTGAAGAAGTCCTTTATTTAGTATTTGAATGGGTATAATGAGATCAAATTTAAATTTGGTATGTTTTGTTTCATGTTTTTTATTATACATCTAAATAAAATGGGCAAAACCTATTTTAAAAATGATTAAAAACTGTTACCCTAAAAAAAAAAAAAAAAAAACTGTCACCCTCAATTATTTTTAATAAGCTGAGGCAAAAATTAGACAGGAGAGATCATGTCCCAGTACTTTTGTAAGTAAAATCTCTGCCCTTTAATTTTTGCCTCAGCTTATTAAAAAAAAGAAACAGAGAGCGACAACACAGATAATTTAGTGCAGTGATTCTCAATCTTAGCAGCACGTTCAAATCAGTCAACTTGGAAGCTTCATTTTTTATTGGAACTCAGGTGTGCAGATGGATTAGCAGTGATCCTTGGTACTTGATACATGGTTATCTTTGGCCCACATTTATTTATTTAATGAGCATTACTAAACTCACCATTCAACCCCTTACTTACCCTTGTATATGTAGGCCTTTCTTATACTAATTCCCTTTCTCCCCAAGGATGAAACCACTATTCTGGACTTTCCACATATGTGTACATTTATATGCTTAAATAATGCATTTTTGTTTGCTTTTGAACTTTATAAAAAGGCAGTTACATATATATTTTTTCTCACTTATCATTATATTATTAAATTTATTCATGCTCTTACATGTAGCAATTCATTTTTACTGGCCTAAATTATTCCATTGAATAAATATACCACAGTAAATATACCACATTACTTTTTCATCTATGGACATTTTCACAGTCTTATTTGTTACTTTCCCTCTTTCTTTTCTTTTTTCATATTTTCATTTTTCTTTTTTCCTTTTTTTTTTTTTTTTTTTTTTTTTTTTTGCTATTGAGTGGTGCTAATATGAATATTCTTCAATACCTAGCCCCTTCACAGCTTTCATTGGGGTATATACTCAGGAGTTGAAATGCTTCTCATCAGGAAAACTTCCTCAGTAGCAGAAGAGCCAGAGTAGGTTGAATGGAATCAAGAATAGTCAGTAGAGGAGGGACATAATGACTATCGGTTGCAATTTCAGGATAAACTGTAGTAGGCAGGGATAGCTTATCTTCCTAAACTACCTATTATAAAGTTTCCCCCAGGAATTGTGAGTAACCATCATTTTGAAGAAGCTCTGACAGGATACAGTGAACTTAATGTGAGGTGGAAGTGGATCAGAGAGATGCAAGGGGTGACTGTAGTGGACCAGGCTGTGGCTATCCTCTAGGACAGCTCTTCAATGTGAGATGGAAGTGGATCAGAGAGATGCAAGGGGTGGACTGTAGTGGTCCAAGAGTTGGGCTATCCTCAGGTGACAGCTCTTCAGCTGCTCTAGTCACATTTTTCTTCACATACAGAGATCTAGAAGTGCCTGAGTTTTCACTAATCTGGAGAGGCTCTTAGCCAATAGATGACTAGTGCAGAAGTAATAAAGCTTAGTTCAAGTGTCCCCACTTGGGACTAAATCTAAGGCAAAGCTTGCCCCCAGAAGTCCCCAGTACGGTGAACCTGAGGCTAAGATTTTGCTTGAAATAACACCTTTGCTTAGATTCCTCTTGTCTAATTTCCAAATCCAATCCTTTGATCACCATATATAACAGAAAAATACAATACAGCCTAGTGTTTAGCAAAAGAGTGGAGAATGTATTAGAAGAGACTGGGAGTAGACTGATTAAAAAGAAAACTAGCAAAGAAGCTATTTTAAAGGCTGAAAGATGAAAGCAATGTTAAAGAAATGGATGTATATCCAAGGCCAAACTATGACAGTTTTTTAAGAGGATGGTTTGTGAATATATAATGATTATCACTACATAGTAGATATCTTAACCTAAAGTATAGCTCACTTAAACTATTTATTTGCTTCTCAAAAAGTAATATCTAATCTCTGAGTTTACTTGAATGATCCTGGCTAACCTTGATGTTGGCCTGTGGATATTTACCAATATATCCCTCTTCCAGTACCCATGCCTCTGTAAATGAGGAGGGCCTTCTCCATTAACAATGAAAAATAATCTCATTACCAAGAGGTCCTTCAGGTTTCAGGCTGAGCAGCCCTCCACTGAGCTATAGCCTCAGAATCACACTTTGAACCATGTCCCTGGGGTGAATTAATTTTATACCTGTCCAGGGACTAAAACACTCAGCCAGGGATATTTTATATACAGTGGACTGCATGATGGATGCCTCTCTCCACTACTTAAAGTTTAATAAAATCATTTTTACACATGTCACTTGAAAATTGGTTTTGGTGTTAGAAAGCAACAACTGCTATAACATATACATACATTTTATACATATTATGAAGAATATGATTAATTGGGATTAAGCAGATATGATATAAAAAGCAAATAAAATTAAATTAAAGGGATTATTTGGCAGCCGCTTTGTTTGACAAACCTTAAATAACAAGAAAAGAAAAAAAAATAAGGAAGGAAGGAAGGGAGGAAGAAGATAGTGTAGCATAATTCTCTTTATCTTTGCAGTAGAAAGGTCAATGACCTGAGAGTTATAAAGCTGAATTTCTGGTGCTAGTTAAGTTTTTACTAAGCTGTGTCACCTTTGTTATACCTTCATTTTCTCTTGATTCAAGTTTTTTTTTCCTCTTCTTCTGAGAAAATTATCTAATTATTTATCTTGAGTAATTTATTTGGATGGCTGTGAGAGAAGAAAAAAAATCTTAACAGGGTTTGAAACGGTAACAATAATACAGCATATGGAATAGTAATAGCTGTTATCTTATCTGACAGATTCAACTAAAAGAAAAAAACATATTAGCAAATGGGGTAAGAGCCCATCCAAACTTGTGTCATCATCACAAATATTAGCTGAAGTAACTCAGTAATTCTTTTAAATTACATTTATTTCAGTAGATATTTTATTATTTTCCTCTTTTGGTCTGATTTCTTTCCCAATTTCTTTCTCTTCTCTGCCTCTACATGCAGATAAGTAAGGGAAAATAAATATGTTATAAGAAAACACCCCCAAACTGTGTAACTACTCTTAACATCCAAAAAGCAAATAATTGTCTGAACCTAGTAAATATGATGAATAACAAATCTAAGAAATGTAATTTTAGATGAAAATCAAAATGAAGCAATAAAATAATAATACTGATTTTGTATCCATTTGCATCATAATTTAAACCTTCTCACTGCAAAATGGAGTTGCAAAGTGGTCTTGATAGAATAATTCAAATGTATTAATTATTTTAAAATAATATATATCAAATATATTATTTAATAATGAACAGTTAGGTGTTTTATTATAAGCTGATGACTCTGTCAAAGGGAATACTTAGTTAGAAGAATAACTGTCTCTTAAGTAAATCATCACTGAATACTGTATTCATCTTTTTAATCATTTATACATACTGTTTTCTTTCTCACCCTTTTACCTCTCTCTCAAATGCAGTTTCTACAAACCTTTCCTAGAAGCAGGTTTCCTGGTTAACAGTCTCCTTTGCAGAGAACTAATTGTCTCCCAGGGACATAACTTTGCTTTAAGTTTCTCCACAGAAAACAAGACTTGAGGGTGGGGCTCTCAACAGCCACTTCCTAGATAGCATTTCTATTATATTTGATTCAAAATATAAAGAACAGAGCTGGGATGTGAATCCAGGTCTGTTTCATTCTAAAATCTTCCTTCTTAACCATTGGGTTTCTGTGCCCTTTAGATGATGGTATAAAATAGCAAACTGGTTGTGGTACCACACCCTCCCATTTCCCACTTCTGTGCATTTGTCCATGCTGTTCTCAGCCTGGAATGCCTTTTTAAACACTCCATGAGCTCCCACTTGTCCTCTGAAACTCAATATATAAACCATCCTCTCCAGGAAGCCTTCCCTGGCCCCAATTTTTAAAAAAGAAATTCAATGAACACATTTTTATTGAGCACCTACTATGTATACCAAACACTGATCTAGGCACTGGTGATACAGCAGAAGACAAAACAGAAAAAAATCCCTGCCCTTATGGAGTGCCTGGAGCTTAAATTCTAGTGAAATCAAGAGAGGAAAACTAATCCATGGAAAAAATGACCAAGTTATAAACCAAAGAACAATTTCTTTGAAGAGTAACAAAAAGGATTCCCTTAATAAGTTTAAGTCAAAAAGAAACAGTGAAGTCCCTAAGGGGTCACCCCAAAAGACAGGGACCTGCTGAGCTCCCTGGCCCAAGCCTGAGAAAACAAGGGCTCACTTTCTTCCATTTAACACAGTCTTAAGGCAGAGAGGTCAATGCACAGGGCTCTTGAGGGGAGGTGGGCACAAGGACAATTAAACTCTATCCCCAAACCAATGGCATGTCCAACCAGAGTAAAACAATGGTTGTGCAATTTGTTTCAATAATCAAGGCAATAGTCTCTCAAATATGAAATTCTCACCATAGGCTATCACATACCACAAAAATTGTATCTTTGTGTTTTCTTTTGCCTACAACTGCAATATACTCTAAGTTAGGAAACATATCCTGTTTTCCTTTGTCTCCACTGTAAGCACTCAATACATGCTATTAAACTGATGTAAACTATTTCTCTCCTTTCAGGCAGTGTCTTGTCCCTTTCTAAGGTCTGGATAATGTCTTGCCTTAGAGAGTTTAAATTCCATAAGATAATGACAACAGGATTACAAAAACTGCTTTTCCATATGACTTTTAAAAGTTTTAATACGTATGTTCATACAGATTTCCATCTTTGTTATTATTTTCCCACATCAGATCAATTCATTTCTCAATGACTTAACTGCTGTGGGCAAGTTTCCTCCAACTGTTTAAGTGGGTCATTGTAGAATTCTTTACATTTAAGTGTGTTTTTATGTAAATCTGAGCAGTGCCATTTTTTCCACATGCACAATGGTTGCTTTTCATAAGCTATCTTAAACATCTTTTCTAGAGTTTGACAATGCAGTTCAATTGCCTATTAAACTACAAGTAGAATTTTTCTTTTTACCAGTTCTTTCATTCTTAAAATATTTCCCTATGTATTTTTTCAGTAAAGTATAAAACTTTCATTTTCCCCAAACTTAAAAGTAAATACACAGTCAGATTAATCTCTTCAAATCTTAAAAACCTTTAGCTGTCCTAAAATATTTAATAGACCAAGTTCAAAAGCACATGCTTAATATTCAATTTTTTTCCTCTCTTGACTTAATCTCCTTGTTTAGCCTTAACTTATTCTACTTATCCAAATCTACTGAACACAAGTATCAAAATGGTTCAATTTCTAATCCCCAAATTCAGTATGATTTCCCTTATTCTGCATTTCTTACTTCGTCCACTCCTGTATGAAACATCTTGTCATCATCTCTGCTTATTGTAATTCTTTTCATTCTTCAAGATTCAAATCAACTTCTTCATGTAAATTGTCTCATCACCAAGACATGATATTAATTGTCCCCTCCCAAACTGCTGCCATTTTTGTCTCTTCTGCTCATTATATTCTGCCTATAAATTTGTATAGATGTTCTGTCTCTGTCTAAGTATTCCACAGAAAAGCCCACTTAGTTGTATAGTAATTTTTGTTAGAAACAAGATTTTTAAAAGCAGGAGTGCTATCTTAATGTACACATCTATAGAGTGATTTGGTAGTGCTTCATGAAGTGAATGACCTTTAAAGAATTTTAGATTGAATATTATTTAAACACCAAAATATGTTTGTTATAAGCAAGAAAAAAAGATCCCTGGTAGAGGGAATAGGGCACAGAGCAAGAAAGTTTGGTGCTTATTTAAAGAATATTGAGTGTTCTTGTTTTGCCAGGAGAGCCTGTGTTTGTGAATCCACTTCGATGTTATCTGATTATGTGGCAATGTTAAACTGCATCCTCCTTCCCTCAAAACTTCCTGAAGAGCTCCCAAGTGCATACAGAGTGTCCAGAGTGCTCTTTATTGCCAAAGGGACAGACACAAGATTGCCTTGCCTGTTGAGCCAAGCTCCTCTGTGGAAGATTCATTTGGAATTTTCCCCTTTGTCTGTCAAGTGTCATTCCTGTGGTGTATACATCTGCCTCTGATCTCATTTTGTTTGAGATTATTTAATTGTTCCACATGCTGGGGGTGTTTATCCATCCACCAGACACCAGTACCTCTTTGATGCTGTCTTTTTGATTCGTTTATAAATAGAATAAAGAAAATCCCACTGAGGGTGAAACACATTTTATGTTCAGTGAAAATGTTTAGCAATCACAGTAGAAAGAACATTGTTTTAATTTCACAGTCCATTGGAGACATTAGCTCATTAACAGCCTAATTAAGGAAAAGTAAAGAGAGGTGATTTGGGATTGCTAACTCTAGTCATCATGCAGTAGCAGAGCCCATAGATCTCTTAACATTAAGCACAAATCAGGCCTCTGCTTAACCTCTTTCTACACCTGACTCTATTAGGTTTGTACTTCTCTCTCTCCCTTCTGTGTCACAGAAAATAAAATAGTTTCCCTGATTGGAGGGGTTGGCTCAGTTTTATATTTCATGTTAGTTTTCTGTCTTGAAAATTGAGGGGGATGAGAGAGAAAAATTAAATTCATTCTTTACCTTTTGCTCTCCATCCTTAAACATTTCATAATTGTTTACTGTGTGTGAGGCATGAGTGTGATGTAGCATGTGACTCTCATTTTAGTTTGGAAGATAGATTTCCAAAGAAGCTATTTACAGTTCAGTATGATAATTGCAAGGACAAAGTCATGTATAACACCTAGAATTGGGGAGATGAGAAGACGGTTAAGAAAGGCTTCCTATAAAAGGTGAGGGGGACCTTCAAGATGGTGGAGGAGTAAGACGCAGAGATCACCTTCCTCCCCACAAATATATCAAAAATACATCTACACGTGGGACAACTCCTACAGAACACCTACTGAACGCTGGCAGAAGACCTTAGACTTCCCAAAAGGCAAGAAACTCCCCACATACCTGGGTAGGGCAAAAGAAAAAAGAAAAACAGAGACAAAAGAATAGGGATGGGACCTGCACCTCTGGGAGGGAGCTGTGAAGGAGAGAAAGTTTCCACACACTAGGAGGACCCTTCTCGGGTGGAGACTGTGGGTGGCGGAGGCGGGGAGCTTCGGAGCCACGGAGGAGAGTGCAGCAACAGGGGTGCAGAGGGCAAAGCGGAGAGATTCCCGCACGGAGGATCAGTGCCGACCAGCACTCACCAGCCCGAGAGGCTTGTCTGCTCACCCACCGGGGCGGATGGGGGCTGGGAGCTGAAGTTCGGGCTTCGGTCGGATCCCAGGGAGAGGACTGGGGCTGGCTGCGTGAACACAGCCTGAAGGGGTTAGTGCGCCACAGCTAGCCGGGAGGGAGTCCGGGAAAAAGTCTGGAACTGCCTAAGAGGCAAGAGACCATTGTTTCAGGGAGCATGAGGAGGGGGGATTCCTTTCCTGTCTGCCCACAGAAGGCAGAGCACCACGTAAAATGAGCTCCAGAGATGGGCGCGAGCAGCAGCTGTCAGCTCAGACCCCAGAGACAGGCATGAAATGGTGCTGCTGCAGCCACCAAGAATCCTGTGTACAAGCACAGGTCACTGTCAACATGCTCCCCACCCCACACCGGGAGCTTGTGCAGCCCGCCACTGTCAGGATCCTGTGATCCAGGGACAACTTCCCCGGGAGAACACACAGTGGCTTCAGGCTGTTGCAACAACCGGTGGGCCTCTGCCGCCGCAGACTTACCCTGCATTCCAATTATAACTACCGTACCCCTCCCTCCTCCTGGCCTGAATGAGCCAGAGACCCCTAATTAGCTGCTGCTTTAACCCTGTCTTGTCTGGGTGGGAACAGAGGCCTGAGGGCGACCTACACAAAGAGTTTGGGCCAAAACCAAAGCTGAACACCAGGAGCTGTGCGAACAAAGAAGGCAAATGGAAATTTCTCTGTGCAGCCTCAGGAGCAGCGAATTAAATCCCCACAATCAACTTGAGGTACCCTGCATCTGTGGAATACCTGAATAGACAATGAATCAACCCAAAATTGAAGCGGTGGGCTTTGGGAGCAGCTGTACACTTGGGGTTTGCTGTCTGCAACTCACTTGTTTCTGATTTTTATGTTTATATTAGTGTAGTTTTTAGCACTTGTTATCAATGGTGGATTTGTTTATTGGTTTGGTTGCTCTCTTCGTTTTTATTTTATTACTTTTTAATTTTTTTATTTTAGTAATTTTATTTTATCTTTTGTTTTAATTTTGTTTAACTAATCTTTTTTTCTTTCAGTTTTTTTCTCCCTTTTCTTCTGAGCCTTGTGGCTGACAGGGTCTTAGTGCTCCGGACTGGCGTCAGGCCTGAGCCTATGAGGTGGGAGAGCTGAGTTCAGGACATTGGACCAGCAGAGACCTTCCAACCCCACATAATATCAATTGGTGAAAGCTCTCCCAGAGATCTCCATGTCAACGCTAAGACCCAGCTCCACCCAACGACTAGGAAGCTCCAGTGCTGGATGCCCCATGCCAAACAACTAGCAAGACAGGAACACAATCCCACACATTAGCAGAGAGGCTGCCTAAAGTCATACTAAGTTCACAGACACCCCAAAACACACCACCGGACTCAGCCCTGCCCACCAGAAAGACAAAATCCAGCCGCACTCATCAGAACACAGGCACCAATCCCCTCCACCAGGAAGACTACACAACCCACTGAACCAGCCTTAGCCACTCTGGGCAGACACCAAAAACAGCAGGAACTACGAATCTGCAGCCTGTGAAAAGGAGACCCTAAACACAGTAAGTTAAGCAAAATGGGAAGACAGAGATATATGCAACAGATGAAGGAGCAAGGTAAAAACTGACCAGACCAAAGAAATGAAGAGGAAATAGGCAGTCTACCTGAAAAAGAATTCAGAGTAATGATAGTAAAGATGATCCAGTATCTTGGAAATAGAATGGAGTAAATACAAGAAACGTTTAACAAGGACCTAGAAGAACTAAAGAGCAAACAAACAATGATGAACAACACAATGAATGAAACTAAAAACTCCCTCGAAGGAATCAAGAGGAGAATAACTGAAGCAGAAGAACGGATAAGTGACCTGGAAGATAAAATAGTGGAAGTAACTACCAAAGAGCTGAATAAAGAGAAAAGAATGAAAAGAATTTACGATAGTCTCAGACACCTCTGGGACAACATTAAACACACCAACATTCGAATTACAGGGGTCCCAGAAGAAGAAGAGAAAAAGAAAGGGACTGAGAAAATATTTGAAGAGATTATAGTTGAAAATGTCCCTAACATGGGAAAGGAAATAGTCAATCAAGTCCAGGAAGCACAGAGAGTCCCATACAGGATAAATCCAAGGAGAAACATGCCAAGAAACATACGAGTCAAACTATCAAAAGTTAAATACAAACAAAAAATATTAAAAGCAACAAGGGAAAAACAACAAATAATATACAAGGGAATCCCCATAAGGTTAACAGCTTATCTTTCAGCAGAAACTCTGCAAGCCAGAAGGGAGTGGCAGGATATACTTAAAGTGATGAAGGAGAAAAACCTACAACCAAGATTACTCTACCCAGCAAGGATCTCATTCAGATTTGATGGAGAAATTAAAACCTTTACAGACAAGCAAAAGCTGAGAGAGCTGGGATATCAATTACAAGAAAAAAACTGTAAAAAATACATACACATGGAGGCTAAACAATACGCTACTAAATAGCCAAAAGATGACTAAGAAATCAAAGATGAAATCAAAAAATACCTAGAAAAAAATGACAATGAAAACACTACGACTCAAAACCTATATGATGCAGAAAAAGCAGTCCTAAGAGGGAAGTTTATAGCTATACAAGCCTACCTCAAGGAACAAGAAAAATCTCAAACAACCTAACCTTACACCTAGAGCAATTAGAAAACAGCAAAAAAAACCCTAAGTTAGCAGAAGGAAAGAAATCATAAATATCAGATCAGAAATAAATAAAAAAGAAATGAAGAAAACAGTAGCAAAGATCAGTAAAACTACAAGCTGGTTCTTTGAGAAGATAAACAAAATTGATAAACCATTAGCCAGACTCGTCAAGCAAAAAAGGGAGAAGACTCAAAAAAATAGAATTAGAAATGAAAAAGGAGAAGTAACAACTGACACTGCAGAAATACAAAGAATCATGAGAGATTACTACAAGCAACTATATGCCAATAAAATGGACAACCTGGAAGAAATGGACAAATTCTTAGAAAAGCACAACCTTCTGAGACTGAACCAGGAAGAAATAGAAAATATAAACAGATAAATCACAAACACTGAAATTGAAACTGTGATTAAAAATCTTCCAACAAACAAAAGCCCAGGACCAGATGGCTTCACAGGCGAAGCCATCAAATATTTAGAGAAGATCTAACACCTATCCTTCTCAAAATCTTCCAAAATATAGCAGAGGGAGGAACACTCCCAAACTCATTCTACAAGGCCACCATCACCCTGATACCAAAACCAGACAAATATGTCACAAAAAAAGAAAACTACAGACCAATATCACTGATGAACATAGATGCAAAAATCCTCAGCAAAATAGTAGCAAACAGAATCCAACAGCACATTAAAAGGATCATACACCATGATCAAGTGGGGTTTAACCCAGGAATGCAATGATTCTTCAATATACACAAATCAATCAATGTTTTCACCATAGTAACAAACTTAAGGATAAAAACCATACGATACTCTCAATAGATGCAGAAATAGCTTTCAACAAAATTCAACACCCATTTATGATAAAAATTCTCCATGGGCTTCCCTGGTGGCGCAGTCATAATGTATACATAGAGGGAGCTTACCTCAAAATAATGAAGGCCATATATGACAAACCCACAGCAAACATTGTTCTCAGTGGTGAAAAACTGAAACCACTTCCTCTAAAATCAGGAACAAGACAAGGATGCCCACTGTCACCACTATTATTCAACAGAGTTTTGGAAGTTTTAGCCACAGCAATCAGAGAAGAAAAAGAAATAAAAGGAATCCAAGTCAGAAAAGAAGAAGTAAAGCTGTCACTGTTTGCAGATGTCATGATGCTATACATAGAGAATCCTAAAGATGCTACCAGAAAACTACTAGAGCTAATCAATGAATTTGGTAAAGTAGCAGGATACAAAATTAATGCACAGAAATCTCTTGCATTCCTACACACTAATGATGCAAACTCTGAAAGAGAAATTAAGGAAACACTCCCATTTACCATTGCAACAAAAAGAATAAAATACTTAGGATTAAACCTACCTAAGGAGACAAAAGACCTCTATGCAGAAAACTATAAAACACTGATGAAAGAAATTAAAGATGATACAAACAGATGGAGAGATATACCATGTTTTTGTGTTGGAAGAATCAATGTTGTGAAAATGACTATACTACCCAGAGCAATCTACAGATTCAATGTAATCTCTATCAAACTACCAATGGCATTTTTCACAGAACTAGAACAAAAAATTTCACAATTTGTATGGAAACACAAAAGACCCCAAATAGCCAAAGCTATCTTGAGAAAGAAAAATGGAGCTGGAGGAATCAGGCTCCCTGACTTCAGACTATACTACAAAGCTACAATAATCAAGACAGTATGGTATTGGCACAAAAACAGAAATATAGATCCATGGAACAGGATAGAAAGCCCAGAGATTAGCCCATGAACATATGGTCACCTTATCTTTGATAAAGGAGGCAAGAATATACAATGGAGAAAAAGCCTCTTCAGTAAGTGGTGTTGGGAAAATTGGACCGCTACATGTAAAAGAATGAAATTAGAACACTCCCTAACACTGTATACAAAAATAAACTCAAAATGGATTAAAGACCTAAATGTAAGGCCAGACACTAAAAACTCTTAGAGGAAAACATAGAACACTCTATGACATAAATCACAGCAGGATCCTTTTTGACCCACCTCCTAGAGAAATGGAAATAAAAACAAAAATAAACAATTGGGACCTAATGAAACTTAAAAGCTTTTGCACAGCCAAGGATCAAAACTACAATGAGGTATCACCTCACACTGGTCAGAATGACCATCATCAAAAAATCTACAAACAATAAATGCTGGAGAGGGTGTGGAGAAAAGGGAACCCTCTTGCCCTGTTGGTGGGAATGTAAATTGATACAGCCACTATGGAGAACAGTATGGAGGGTCCTTAAAAAGCTGAAAATAGAACTACCATATGACCCAGCAATCCCACTCCTGGGCATATACCCTGAGAAAACCATAATTCAAAAAGTGACATGTACCACAATGTTCATTGCAGCACTATTTACAATAGCCAGGACATGGAAGCAACCTAACTGTCCATCAACAGATGAATGGATAAGGAAGATATGGCACATACATACAATGGAATATTGCTCAGCCATAAAAAGAAACGAAGTTGAGTTATTTGTAGTGAGGTGGATGGACCTAGAGTCTGTCATACAGAGTGAAGTAAGTCAGAAAGAGAAAAACAAATACCGTATGCTAACACATATCTATGGAATCTAAAAAAAATAAATAAATAAAAGGTTCTGAAGAACCTAGGGTGCAGGACAGGAATAAAGACACAGCCGTAGAAAATGGACTTGAGGACACGGGGAGGGGACGGGTAAGTTGGGACGAAGTAAGAGAGTAGCACTGACATATATAAACTACCAAATGTAAAATAGATAGCTAGTGGGAAGCAGCTGCATAGACAGGGAGATCCGCTCATTGATTTGTGGCCGCCTAGAGGGGTGGGATAGGGAGGGTGGGAGGAAGACACAAGAGGGAGGGTATATGGTGATATATGTATACATATAGCTGATTCACTTTGTATACAGCAGAAACTAACACAACATTGTAAAGCAATTATACTCCAATAAAGATGTTAAAAGAAGTGAATATTTGTTAGCTTCTCCATTTTGATTTTTATATAATACTTTAAATTTATGAAAGAATGTATATATTATGTTTTTCTGTGACTGTATATCCATGAAGAGGAGATTAAAGTAATAACATTAATAATGATAACTGACATTGTTTCCTATTTACCTGGCACAGTTCTGTGGACCTTGTGTGAATTAATTTATTTAATCCTCACAACAGTGCTACGAAGTAAGTACTGTTTTCATCACTTCCATTTCGCACGTGAGGAATCGGAGGCTCAGGGAGGTAGAGTAATCTTCCCAAAACATCACCAAACAGTTAAGTATCAGAACCAGAATTCAAACCCAGGCAATATGATTGCTATGCCTTTGATTTTTAACAAACTCTGTGAAATGTGGAAATAAGATTCCTTGAAAACAAGAGACAGAAGATTGCAGGGGCATGTAAATATTAGTGTCTGGTCAGAATACAAATCACACCAGTAAATTGAGCAGGGAGACATTCACATAAAGAACTATATAAAGAGGGTATTAATTTGTAAGAGGTAAAGAGACCTCTAAAGAATACACTGGAATGGCAGATGTAGGGAGCAGCTACTACATTTAGAACTGAGAGAATCTAAGGAAAAAACAAATTAGGAAAGAGTCCTACCCTAGGCCAAGCCTAATATATATACCTCATTGGAGAAGTTATGTCTGAGGCTCACTGGATAGTAGAAAAATTCCCTGAGATGCCATAGATCGAAGCTGGTCAACAAACCAACCTACTGGGGTGCATGTAAAACTCACTGGGAAAGTGCCTTCTTTGCTGCAGGTAGAACTTTCTGGGGTTGTGTACTGTGGGATCGCTCATACACCACTAGCCAGGAAGCTGTAAGAAAAGTTCCAGACCAGGTAAAATAGTCCCTTCTACTTGCAGTGGTTCTTTAATAGCTTGATATTATGGCAATTGTCAAAGCAGAAATGTTTAGAGTGCAGCTACAGCACCATGAAATGGGAGAAATGGGTGGAGTTCGAGCTGAGAGTCAAAAAGTTGATAGCTGATATAAAATTGAAGACTTTTAGAAGTTCAAGTTATGTAAAAATATAGCACCCAACCATATGCTATTCAAAATAAAACAATGATATTTTATTTTAAAAATTAATGACACAGAGCAAAGCTTTGAATTTCTTCTAACGCCTAGATTGATATGTTCACATGCACACACACCAAGTATCATATCATTTCAAAAAAATTTTGGGTGCTCATGATTTAATGATGACAAGCATAAGTTTTGTTTTTCTATTGGAAAATCTAGCAGTGGAGGCATCTTTTCACCAATTTCAGGGTTTGGAATATAGATAAAAATGCAATCCTTGTAAAACATCTCTCCAGTTACTTTGTTTCCTTTTTTTTTTTTTTTTTTTCTTTTTTCACATCTAGGAAGATTTTCTAATATTAACCTTAAGGTCTGAACTAGATTTAAATGTTCTCTCTCCCACATCACAGTGTAAATATTTTAAAATGGAATTCCAGGACTGAGACATTCTTTAGTATTTTTGTACATGCTGTCCTCCTCCACTGTATTAAGAGTGGGCACCATGGGTTATCTTTTCTTCCCCCTTAAAGCCAATCCAGAAAGGCTAAAAAAATGTTGAAAAATATACTGTGGCTTGACCTTATCTACTCCCTAGGATCTTAATGTCTCCCCAGTGTAACTGTCTGACTCTAAAGGAGGAAATTAATTCACAGAAGTAAAAGAAGCACAGAAAGCATAGAAACACAATTTGTTTCTCTCTTATAATAGATGACTTAGTCTTATATTAGGAAAAGTTTAGTCTTTGAAATTAGAAAACCTTTGAGTTTCTTTGTCATTGTGAAGGATGTCATTGATCTTTTCTACTTTCAAGATAAAAGAAAAAAATATAATTAGAGTAAATACATGGTCTGTATTTACTATAGGAAGAAGTAAGAAAAGTATGAATTTTATTGCCCAAAGAATATCCATTATTTTTTTTTTTTTAATTTCTGCAGACATTTTAACATTTTAGAAGAAGGAATGGTTGGAATTGATACCTGTTAAATCTCTTCTAGCTCAGTTTCTATGACTCTGACTGAGTAATGAGATAGAGGAGTTTTTCAAATGAGATAATAAAACAAGCTAATTGTTGATACTTTGATTCTTCAACACCATACAACAAACCATACAACAAGATTTGGAACACTGAAGTAATGTATCTGTGAGACTTATTTCAATATCTTTGTGATAATATAGAGGGAAATGAATAAAATAGTAAAAAATATTTTTTTTAATTTTAGAAACTGAAGAATATGATTATTTTCCAATATCAAAATGCTATTCTGCAGGATTAGAATTGGACTTTGATGTTCACAAATCTCTTTCATATTTTGAAATTTGGTGCACTAAGCAGATGATGGACTTTTAAAAAGTTCTTTTTCAGCTAATGCATAAGGGCTTAATTTAAACTCAATGTATTATTTAATAATAAAAGCAGATTTTTGAAACAAAGAGCGTGCATTACCTTTTACAGAGGAAGGAATTACAACTCAGAGAGACTAAATGAATTGCTGAAGTTTGCTCAGATGGTAAATCGTAGTTAACATTCAAACCTAGGATGATAGATTACAAATTTAGTCTTCCCATCACACTAAGCCAGTTCTTAAGCCTGATTTTTTAAAAAAATTCTTAAACATGAACTATACAAAGATAAAACTTTTTAGTGTATGAGTTTCAAAATGCCTAAGAAGATTCTCAACTTATCTAAGAGGGTATAAAAATACTCAGTAAGAAACTGAAATGTTTTCAAGGGTTTTCAGTTGTTGTTTTTAGCTGTCCAGATTTCCCAGCACCACTTATTGAAGAGGCTGACTTTTCTCCACTGTATATTCTTGCCTCCTTTATCAAAGATAAGGTGACCATTTGTGCCTGGGTTTATCTCTGGGCTTTCTATCCTGTTCCATTGATCTATATTTCTGTTTTTGTGCCAGTACCATACTGTCTTGATTATTGTAGCTTTGTAGTATAGTCTGAAGTCAGGGAGCCTGATTCCTCCAGCTCCATTTTCCTTTCTCAAGATTGCTTTGGATATTCAGTGTCCTTTTTGTTTCCATACAAATTGTGAAATTTTTTGTTCTAGTTCTGTGAAAAATGCCAGTGGTAGTTTGATAGGGATTGCATTGAATCTGTAGATTGCTTTGGGTAGTATAATCATTTTCACAATGTTGATTCTTCTAGTCCAAGAACATGGTATATCTCTCCA
The DNA here is from genome assembly GCF_028023285.1 of Balaenoptera ricei. Classification (NCBI taxonomy): domain Eukaryota; kingdom Metazoa; phylum Chordata; class Mammalia; order Artiodactyla; family Balaenopteridae; genus Balaenoptera; species Balaenoptera ricei. The sequence continues at coordinate 80,144,878 of NC_082646.1, read as the reverse complement.
TCTATTTTATTTGTATCATCTTTAATTTCTTTCATCAGTGTCTTATAATTTTCTGCATACAGGTCTTTTGTCTCCTTAGATAGGTTTATTCCTAGATATTTTATTCTTTTTGTTGCAATGGTAAATGGGAGTGTTTTCTTAATTTCACTTTCAGATTTTTCATCATTAGTATATAGGAATGCAAGAGATATCTGTGCATTAATTTTGTATCCTGCAACTTTACCAAATTCATTGATTAGCTCTAGTAGTTTTCTGGTAGCATCTTTAGGATTCTCTATGTATAGTATCATGTCATCTGCAAACAGTGACAGCTTTACTTCTTTTCCGATTTGGATTCCTTCTATTTCTTTTTCTTCTCTGATTGCTGTGGCTAAAACTTTGAAAACTTTGTTGAATAATAGTGGTGAGAGTGGGCAACCTTGCCTTGTTCCTGATCTTAGTGGAAATGGTTTCAGTGTTTCACCATTGAGGACGATATTGGCTGTGGGTTTGTCATATATGGCCTTTATTATGTTGAGGAAAGTTCCCTCTATGCCTACTTTCTGGAGGGTTTTTATCATAAATGCGTTTTGAATTTTGTCAGAAGTTATCTCTGCATCTATTGAGATGATCATATGGTTTTTCTCCTTCAGTTTGTTAATGTGGTGTATCACATTGATTGATTTGCGTATATTGAAGAATCCTTGCACTCCTGGGATAAACCCCACTTGATCATGGTGTATGATCCTTTTAATGTGCTGTTGGATTCTGTTTGCTAGTATTCTGTTGAGGATTTTTGCATGTATGATCATCAGTGATATTGGCCTGTAGTTTTCTTTCTTTGTGACATCTTTGTCTGGTTTTGGTCTCAGGGTGATGGTGGCCTTGTAGAATGAGTTTGGGAGTGTTCCTCCCTCTGCTATATTTTGGAAGAGATTGAGAACCATAGGTGTTAGCTCTTCTCTAAGTGTTTGATAGAATTCGCCTGTGAAGCCATCTGGTCCTGAGCTTTTGTTTGTTGGAAAATTTTTAATCACAGTTTCAATTTCAGTGCTTGTGATTGGTCTGTTTATATTTTCTATTTCTTCCTGCTTCAGTCTTGGAAGGTTGTGCATTTCTAAGAATTTGTCCATTTCTTCCAGGTTGGCCATTTTATTGGTATATAGTTGCTTATAGTAATCTCTCATGATCGTTTGTATTTCTGCAGTGTCAGTTGTTACGTCTCCTTTTTCATTTCTAATTCTATTGATTTGAGTTTTCTCCCTTTTTTTCTTGATGAGTCTGGCTAATGGTTTATCAATTTTGCTGCTTTTCTCAAAGAACCAGCTTTTAGTTTTATTGATCTTTGCTATCGTTTCCTTCATTTCTCTTTCATTTATTTCTGATCTGATCTTTATGATTTCTTTCCTTCTGCTAACTTTGGGTTTTTTTTGTTCTTCTTTCTCTAGTTGCTTTAGGTGTAAGGTTAGGTTGTTTATTTGAGATGTTTCTTGTTTCTTAAGGTACGATTGTAGTGCTATAAACTTCCCTCTTAGAACTGCTTTTGCTGCATCCCATAGGTTTTGAGTCATTGTGTTTTCATTGTCATTTGTTTCTAGGTATTTTTTGATTTCCTCTTTGATTTCTTCAGTGATCTCTTGGTTATTAAGTAGTGTATTGTTTAGCCTCCATGTGTTTGTATTTTTTACAGATTTTTTTCCCTGTAATTGATATCTAGTCTCATAGTGTTGAGGTCAGAAAAGATACTTGATATGATATCAATTTTCTTAAATTTACCAAGGCTTGATTTGTGACCCAAGATATGATCTATCCTGGAGAATGTTCCATGAGCACTTGAGAAGAATGTGTATTCTGTTGTTTTTGGATGGAATGTCCTATAAATATCAATTAAGTCCATCTTGTTTAATGTATCATTTAAAGCATGTGTTTCCTTATTTATTTTCATTTTGGATGATCTGTCCATTTGTGAAAATGGGGTGTTAAAGTCCCCTACTATGATTGTGTTACTGTCAATTTCCCCTTTTATGGCTGTTAGTATTTGCCTTATGTATTGAGGTGCTCCTATGTTGGATGCTTAAATATTTACAATTGTTATACCTTCCTCTTGGATTCATCCCTTGATCATTATGTAGTGTCCTTCTTTTTCTCTTGTAATAGTCTTTGTTTTAAAGTCTATTTTGTCTGATATGAGCATTGCTACTCCAGCTTTCTTTTGATTTCCATTTGCATGGAATATCTTTTCCCATCCCGTCACTTTCAGTCTATATCTGTCCCTAGGTCTGAGGTGAGTCTCTTGTAGACAGCATATATATGGGTCTTGTTTTTGTATCCATTCAGCCATTCTATATCTTTTTGTTAGAGCATTAAATCCATTTACATTTAAGGTAATTATCGATATGTATGCTCCTATTACCATTTTCTTAATTGTTTTGGGTTTGTTATTGTAGGTCTTTTCCTTCTCTTGTGTTTCCTGCCAGAGAAGTTCCTTTAGCATTTGTTGTAAAGCTGGTTTCGTGGTGCTGAATTCTCTTAACTTTTGCTTGTCTGTAAAGGTTTTAATTTCTCCGTCAAATATGAATGAGATCCTTGCTGAGTTGAGTAATCTTGGTTGTAGGTTTTTCTCCTTCATCACTTTAAATATGTCCTGCCACTCTGGCTTGCAGAGTTTCTGCTGATAGATCAGCTGTTAACCTTATGGGGATTCCCTTGTGTGTTATTTGTTGTTTTTCCCTTGCTGTTTTTAATATTTTTTCTTTGTATTTCATTTTTGATAGTTTGATTAATATGTGTCTTGGTGTGTTTCTCCTAGGATTTATCCTGTATGGGACTCTCTGTGCTTCCTGGACTTGATTAACTCTTTCCTTTCCCATATTAGGGAAGTTTTCAACTATAATCTCTTCAAATATTTTCTCAGTCCCTTTCTTTTCCTCTTTGTCTTCTGGGACCCCTATAATTCGAATGTTGGTATGTTTAATGTTGTCCCAGGTGTCTCTGAGACTGTCCTCAATTCTTTTCTTTGTTTTTTCTTTATTCTGTTCTGCAGTAGTTTTTTCCACTATTTTTTCTTCCAGGTCACTTATCCGTTCTTCTGCCTCAGTTATTCTGCTATTGATCCCTTGTAGAGAATTTTTAATTTCATTTATTGTGTTGTTCATCACTGTTTGTTTGCTCTTTAATTCTTCAGGGCCTTGTTAAACGTTTCTTGTATTTTCTCCATTCTATTTCCAAGATTTTGGATCATCTTTACTATCATTATTCTAAATTCTTTTTCAGGTAGACTGCCTATTTCCTCTTCATTTGTTAGGTTTAGTGGGGTTTTGCCTTGCTTCTTCATCTGCTGTGTGTTTCTCTGTCTTCTCATTTTGCTTAACTTACTGTGTTTGGCAGGGTCTCCTTTTTGCAGGCTGCATGTTCGTAGCTCCCGTTGTTTTTGGTGTCTGTCCCCAGTGGCTAAGGCTGGTTCAGTGGGTTGTGTAGGCTTCCTGGTGGAGGGGACTAGGGCCTGTGTTCTGGTGGATAAGGCTGGATCTTGTCTTTCTGGTGGGCAGGTCCACGTCTGATGGTGTGTTTTGGGGTGTCTGTGACCTTATTTTTATTTTAGGCAGCCTCTCTGGTAATGGATGGGGTTGTGTTCCTGTCTTGCTAGTTGTTTGGCATAGGGTGTCCAGCACTGTAGCTTGCTGGCCGTTGAGTGGAGCTCAGTCTTGGCGTTGAGATGGAGATCTTTCGGAGATTTTCGTCGTTTGATATTACATGGAGCTGGGAGGTCTCTTGTGAACCAGTGTCCTGAACTTGGCTCTCCCACCTCAGAGGCACAGCCCTGACGCCTGGCTTGGGCACCAAGAGCTTGTCATCCACACGGCTGGCACAAGGTGGCCATCCCTGGTTTCACATCAACATGATCTCAGGCACAAACCTCCTTCTTTTTCCATTTTGTCTTTAACTTACTTGTTGAAACAACTAGCCCGCGGTCCCCAGGATTGTCATGGCTTCGGCTGCTGGGACCCCTCCATAGCCGGCAGCCTCAGTGAGGCCACCCTCCTCTCGGGCTCCAGGGCAGTTCAGTGACCACTCCCCTCCCTCAGATTTTACATTTCCATGGTATATCCCCACTCTTTACTTGATAACGACCATATGCATAAATCTACTCTCATTTCTTGAACTCATTGTTGGTATACATTTTTCTAGAATTTTGAATGGCATGTCATCCCTGATTTCTGTTCTACTATTTCAGTGCTCAGAGAATTCTCCACCACTCACAATTCTGATGAAGTATGACAGGATATTTGTGAGCTATTTTGGCCTCCATTGGCTAAGTATCCATTCCACTCACATAAGCACATGAGGAGTTTATTGCTTGGTGACATTTCTTGATTGAAAATACCTGTCACTACTTGTGACATTGCATATCAGACTAAAGATCAGCCTGGAGCCTTGGCCCAGATGGGCCTCGAGGCCCTGAGAGTGGTTCTGTTTCACACAGCTGCAGTTCAGGCTCATCTATCCCAGGTTGGGGCTCTCCTGCCACATGTACTACCTTGCTTGAGGCAAGGCTGTCATTATAGTTTTTCAGGTGAATGAGAGAAAGGAGGCCTCAATAGGAAGGTTTTTCAAAGCATGTAATTATACACCCATTTTGAGAACTAGCACTATTATTGGTCCACTGCTTTATTCATTTGTATGTTGGATTTTGAAAGCATGCTCATTAAATTTTTACATTATAGTACCCATATGATATTGTATAGGGCTAAAAATAATTTGATTAATGACTACATGAAAGAAGTATTAGATATTACAAAACTGTAAAAATTTTATTGCATAAAAATCAGGACCCAAGCGACTAACATTTGGACAGTGGAGATCTATATGATTTTAAAAATTAGTTACAAAAATACTTCAACATTTTAATGTGTTTTTCATATGTCATATGTCAAACCATATATAGAATATTGATTTTCATACCTGCCAGCAAATCATGAGTGAAATGCTGTCAGTCAGGAGTTTGTCTAGGAGAGAATGAACGCCCTGGAAGCTGTAACATGTAATAAATAGTCAAAAGAAATGATGTTAAAATTAGGTCTTCCAAAAAGTAATTTTCAGTGGATGTCTTAGCTATTCTCCAACACTTAAAAGGCTTTTATATGCAATAAACAAATGTGAATTTGTGGAGACATTGCCAAGGACATATTTCATTATAAAAACTAAAACCATTCAAAAAATAATCCAATCACATAAGGACAAATACTGCATGATTTCACTTCTATGAGGTATTTAAAATAATCAGTCTTATAGAAGCAAAGAATAGAATGGTGGTTGCCAGGAACTGAGGAAAAGGGGAAAGAGGAGTTGCTACTCAACATGTATAAAATTTCAGTCACACAAGATGAATACATTCTGCAGATCTGATGCACAACACTGTACCTATAGATAACAATACTGTTTGTATACTTAAACATCTAAGAGAGTAGATATGTTAAGTGTTCTTACCACAGTAACTAAAAAAAAAAAAAAAAAATAGAAGAAGAGGGGCTTGAAAAGTGGTTGTAAGATTATTCACTGAGTACTATTAAAGGGAAACAGATATTGACTATAAAGCTTAACTTTTTGTTGTCTTTTGAAATCTTAGTTGGCAAGTTCTGTGTAAAGACAGAGGATTGAAACAATATATCTACCTGTGATTCCTTCTGGATTCCCACTATACAGTAAATCAAATTATTTTTGAAATGATGTAAGTACACAAAGACAAAGGGAATGAAAAAATAGACAACAGAAACAAAATATTGGAGGACAAAGAAATATAAGATTGTAGAACATAATTTAGATGATTAGAAAACCATTTCAAGAGAACTAATATTCAAATAATAGGTTTTCTAGAAGAAGACATATGGAACTCGTTAGTGAAATAATTCTTTAAAGTAATTGCAAACTCGAAGACTTTAATTTATAGTTTGATAGAGCCCACATGTCCAGAAAAAAATGAATTAGTAATGAAACCAAAATAAGTATTTAAAAATAAAACCAAACCAAAGAGACACAGCAGAATGGCTTTGGACTTCTTAACAGCAATATTAGAAGCAAAAAGATATTGGAGTAGTACTTTCAAAATCCTGAAAGAAAATTGTTTCAAACTTAGAATTTTATATCCAGCCAAACCATCATTCGAATGTAGAATAATAAATAGCATCTTCACATATAAATGCTCTAAAAAATTATCATTCAAGTACTTTCCTTAGGAAGATACAGGAGAATATTATCCATGGAAACCATAAATTAAGGAGCCCCTGGATGCAAAAAATGGTGTGCAATTCAGGAAAGAATAAAAGGGAATTCCAGATGCTTGTGATAGAAATCCAAGGATCACAGCTAAGAACCAGGTGATATGGCAATCAATTTACATTAGATCAGGTCAGAAAGCTCTAGGGGAGAATTCTCAGAAAGATAAAATTGATAGTGCATGTGATATGTCTTAGTATCCTGAGAGAATATTTAGACAAATTGAGAGTTTGGAGTTTAATTCGTTACTGTTAATTCTACAGAATATAAGGGAAAATATTAAAGTTCATTTTTAATTTCAGAAATAACAAAATGTGGTGAAGGAAAAGAAAAGCAAAGGTTTACTGTATGACTTAGCTGTGAAAAATATTTATGTAGTCAACAATATAAACATTAAATTTCAAACTAATCAAAATCATGGTATGACTTTATTGGAAAAATGGGATGATGGGACTTTTATGTTTGTGGTGCTTGTGTGTACTTCAGTTTTATGTGTGTGACTATGTATGTGTAGGCTTACTGACCCAAGGTAGAAAGAGAGATTAATCTCCATCTTCCTGTAGTAGAAACAATAAGGCCTAAAGTGAAAAGTTTAAAAGTTGTCTACATATATGTGTAACTTAGACACATGGAGGTAAAAAACAAAGTAATATTTTGAAAAATGTGAAAGAATATTCTGATATACAAAATGAAAAATGTGAGGATAACATGAATAATGGCTTTCTTTCATAAGAAGTATATGGAAAAATTAAAAACTATGTATATTTTAAAACTTCATCAAATTATAGCAAGGAAATTTTAGAAACTTTTTCATTGTATTTGGTTAGCCCAACCTCCTGCTTATGCCCCATCTTATAAAATGTCACTTCATCTTGCTCAGAGTGACATGAGCATCATGGCAGCATTAGAGCTTTCTCCTTTTTGTCTCTCCTTTTTAACAACTAAAATTTGGCATCCATCCACAAACAAAAGGGTTCTGTGGGAACAGTGGGATCCTGCACCATATGCCAAGGGAACTTGGAAAATAAACTTACTTTGGCTACATGTGCAAAAGTAAATTGCCTGGTGAAGGCTGAACATCATTTTTTGTAAATATGCAGATACTTAAGCAAAGTTACCTTTGTGTTTGAATTATTTTTTCTCAGTAAGTGGCTTCTCTTCATGAATGAGAGGATGTAAATAATGTCTGTCTATATGATAAAATAGTGAGTTGGGAAATATTGCAGTGCTTTGATATTTTTCATGGTATGATAGTCATTAGTACTGTTCACCAGTATTTCTGGTCTTACCCTTCTATGCCTATAGTAAAATTGCACTCTCTGCCTCTTTAAGGTTAGACATGACAATGTGACTTATTTTAAGCAATGAAATGTAAGCAGAAGTGATAAGTGTCTCTTCAGGGCAGTGTCTTTAAGAGCAGGAATGCAATATGCTGTGTTCTCTTCTCTCTTCCATAATGACTGGTGATGGTCCAGAATGGAAGGCTCCACGAGTCTAGGGCCTGAAATGATGAGAGGGTGAATCAGAGCTCTAACTGACCTGAGAGGATATGTAGCTTGAGACAGAAGCCCTTTTTTTTTTTTTTTTAAAGCCAATAAGACTTGGAGGTTGATTGTTAGGATAGTATAATACAGGTCATTCATAGTGTTACGCCTGGTTTCTCTGAATTTTCTGAATCATTTTAGCCTTTGATAAACAGACCCAGTTAATTTTGTTATCTTGTTATATAAAGTTAATTTAACATCAGAGTTTAAAGTGTTTAAAGATGGCATTAGTAATATCACTGATCCAGTCATTTATTCCCGTGAAAAAAGAAGAGGGAAGAGTAGAACTGGTGATTTGGTTTCTAAATGTTCATATTGATTGCCTTTACAATTGTTAATTTCCTCTAATGCTTGGGCCCAATATTTGTCTTCTGAGTAGGTAGGTAATGGCTAGATGCATTTTATTTCTTGATTGCTTACACATAAACAATAGCAATACAATGTCAATACCTGATAAGAAGGAGTAGAATGTTAAGGTCTAAGAAATCAGCAAATGACTTTGCATTTCCTGTATTGAGAATCAGAGAGACACTGCAGGTGTGTGGTCTATTATGAGAAAATTGTTACATTCTTAGTAAGGGGTATAGAAATAAGAGATACAGCTATTAGTGGCAATTGTCCTATTTCTGTATTCCTTCTAGGAGTAGTCTCCATCTTTGTGAGTGATAAATGCTAGCAAGTTACCCTGTCTAGTGAAAAGCTGAAAAAATTGTACAAACATTGAAATGATGAAGGAGTGGTATAGATTTAGTATGGAAATATTAGAATTCATGAGCATTTTGACAGTTTATTAGGATAGTGGGAGAAGAGAGATTTTACATTGAGACTTCAGGTCACATGGAATCACATGTATCATGGAGAGATCACTGAACTTGGAGACCAGGCATACAATCCTGGTTACACCGACTGTGAGATCTTGGCTGTTTTATTTTACTCGATGCCCTAAAGTTCTTTCATATATAAAATAATAGAGGGTTGGATTACAGATAAGATAATAGAGAGTTGTGAAGTTCTTTCTTAATCTAAAACCTAAAACTGCAAAAGGAAGAAAAAATGTGTAAAGGTTAATAATTACTTCTGATTGAAATGACAGTTACATGTAGACCTGACAAGGCCAGAATTATGGAATTAAAAGTGAGCCTCTTGGGACTTCCAGACGTGCTGACTTTGCCCAACTTCTGCTTGCTCCTAAGAACTGAAAGATACTTTCAGTAGGAACCAGAACAGCATCCAAAGGCCTGAGTAAGAAGCAGAATGACTTGGAATATGGTCTTTTCTTTTTGGATTTAAGGGATGTAATTTGAAAAAAAAAAAAAAAGAATAACCTGAGGGAAACAACTGCAACTATTGACCTGATTTGAATTATGTTCTCAGATTTAGATGTTTTAATGATGAGTTTCTGGCTAGAATTTGAAAGAATGTATTTTTCCAGCTGTTTAACTTACTAAGAATCTTTAAATCCAATGCAGTGTTTAGACAAAACTTTAAAATAAAAGGAGAGACATATAGGAGAGACAGTTACTGAACAATCACTATGTGCCAGAGATATATAAATTTCACATAATTTTATCATTTATGTTCCCATAAGGATGAGGAACATGAGATCAGGGTTAATTAACTTTGCTTTGTATTTCACATTTAATGCATTGTGGCATTGGAATGCATGTTCTTTAGATAGCGCATACTTTTTTGAGTACAGATGATAATGGATTTGTAGTGTGAGAGGGATATGTAAGGAGTAATTCCAAGATTTATGGTTTGAGCAAATGAAAAACTAGAGTCCTCATAACCTAAAAATTCTTGGATTTATATAACAGTTGGTTGAACAAAGATGTTCTTTACATTTCCCCAATATGCTCTTATTTACCTAAGGCAACTAGATATCTAGATTTGAGGTCATAGCTAATATCATGTTTCCACTCCATGTAAAACAAAGAAATCTATTAAGAGGTTGTATGCTTATTTAAAGCCACTAGGCCTTGAAGAATTACCTAGCAATAAATGAAGGAGGGGGAAACAAAAGTCAAAGTTTTTTGCATCTCTTTTTACAGCTAATGCTAGCTTAATTCTAGATGAATATTATTAATATTTCTACAAGAATTAGTGGATTTCCACATATTGAGTTTTTCAACTAGAGATTGGAAAACGGAATTACATGTCTCTTTGTCAGCAATGTGGCCAAGGGAATTTCATTCACTGAGGAGTGTTAGGTTGGATTATTCTTAAATCTCTTTCTACAATAAGCTTCCATGGCCTTTAGATTCTAGTTTACATTTAAATTTTCTTTTTTTTCTTTTTTTTGTCTTGTTTAGGCATGTGATATTTAGATATTTGAAAATATGGCATTTTAATAATCATCATGAATCATTTGAATGAAATAATTGCGTTCAATATACAGTGAAGTTATAGACTGCTGTAAACTCATGATTTCATTAATAATGTGGTAATCTTTCTGTCATCATAGATATTTGACTCTAAATAAGTTATTTAAAATCTAGTGCTTCATCTTTAATAAAAAGATGAAATTCCCTGGCTCAGGGCACTTTCAAGATGACCACTTTCATTTCCCAAGTCTCAAAATGTCAAACTTTTAAGAAATGCAGAGTTCACTTTATTTAGCTTTGTAAATTATAGCCTTTCTCTTGAGACAACTCCAGGTGGTAGTGTATGGATGAGACATGCACTTTTAAGAAAATTACAATACAATACTAGTGGAACAAACTCTACATATATTTGCTCAAGAATGGTAGTTTTATTACATGATTTCTTTTAATTAAAATCCAATAATTATTCTGAAAGTTAAAATTTACTGGATATTTTCTAAACACTATTTTTTTCATCATTAATTCCCTCAGAAACCCTGTGTTGTAGGGTAATACTATGATCCCCATTTTACAGAAGTCCCCACAGCTCATAGACTTTAAAAAACTTACCAAATGTCAGAGACATACTATGCCACCAAGCCAGAGTTTGAACTCAGGCATCTTGATGACGAAGCAGTTACTTACACTCTATGCTTTGGAGTTTACTCCATTGCAGAAAATATGACTTTTAAAAAATTTGTAAAGTAATTTGCATAAAATTTTATAAAACCACTTATATGCATAGTCCTGAGATTATGCATATCTGAGGATACTCAATGACATTTCACATTTTAAAAATAATATTGATTCCGAAGAGAATTGTATAGATTTTTATATTTATCCATCTTTATGTTGATAAGTTTTATTATATTTTCTGGTTTCAATTTAATTTTTTTTCAGAATAGAGTGAGCATAGAGAGTCATCCAGTGTTATTTATGGAGTTCCTACTCTTACAAGGAACTAGGGTTCAGGGCATTCATAGAAGAAAAAAGATGTTGACCAGGCCCTTAGGAGCTTAGAGTCTCTAAGTGAGCAGGACATATATATGAAAAACTTTCTAGTACAAGGTGCAGTGGCACATAGCATAAAAGACATGCTGATTAAAGCTAATGAGGGTAAGAGGTCATGGAAATTAGTCATGTCTATGCATGACCAGGGAAACAATGTAAAGGAGGGTCCCCAGGCTGGGTCTTGCCATATAGACAGGAAATGAAAGAGTGCAGGGAAGAAAAGGATTGAATTAGTAAAAAATACTGGGAAATTCAATTTGGTTATAACATAGAATGCATAAAAACTAGAACTGGGAGATGAGACTGGAGAAGGTAAGTTAAATATGCACTTGTGTTTTGTTCGCTTGTTTGTTTGTTTATTGACAGTACATCATGGTTCATTTATATTTACTGACGTACTTGAGAGAAAACATCCAGATTCCATGCCCAGGGATGGTAAAAAAAGGAAAAGAAGTGGAAAGAAGCACCAATTCTCCCTTACTCTTTTTTTTTTTAAAGGCATAGACACAAATGCCTTAAAAAAAACTGAGCTAAGTAAAACTAAAGAAAATTCAAACATTTTTTAGTTCCTATGTTGCACATGACACATAACTATAGAAGGGAACAGGAGTTCTGTTGAGCTAGAGAAGATAGCAAAAGGGTAGAGCCAGTAAGTTGTTTTTGAAAGGTAAATACAGTTATCTAAGACCTTACTTGAAAGTCTGTCCAAATGCTAATATTTGAGTAAATGGTTTATGTGTCAGATGTTATAATTTTAACTTTTTCTCAGCTGTCAGTAAAAGGCAATTGTCAACATGTCATACAGGTAAAAACAAAGCAAGAAAATCAGTCAACTTCTCAGTAGGATCAAGGTCCTTTTTGCTTTTTTCTCCTTTGACAAATAACAGAAGAAACAAAATTGTTCTATTGGTCATTCCAATGCAAAATCTAGAACCTAAAATAATGTTCCCAAGAGCAATGACAGTGAGTGTTTCAGTAAAAATATCTCATTCTGTTTTTGTCACTGGTTGTATTCTTGGTCCAGCACTAGAAGTTAGCTTGCTGTGGACTCAGAAGTATTAACAAGATATAGAAATAAGCCCAAGGTATTATAGGACTGCTGGCATCATATAGAAGCTGAACGACAAAAAGTTGATGCTGATATTGCCTGTTAATTTAACCCATTTCCACAATATTTCATAAACAGTTTGTGCAAATAAATGCTGAAAAATTCAGGAAGGAACATTTTCTCACTACACTGAATGGGGCTGCAGAACTTAAAAAGTAACACTGTTTATTTGATAGTGTACTAGGAATTAAGGATTAATTCACAATTAGAAAATGGGTAAAAATATATTTTGAGCTTTCAATGGTATGGCTATGTGGAAAACATTTCAGTGGAAGGTCAAACTTGTAAATGTTTCAAGACCAAATATTCTGTTCCTCCCTATGTAAAAACTGTGACCTTCACACTGTGTTTTTTCCACTCTGGAAGAATAGACTCCTAAGGCCGTTATGTGATTCTGATAGTTTTCTGAGCTTGTCTACTGGTGGTGAATGTGTGCGTATGTCTTTTGTTGAAAGATGCTAGTAAGAGATTTTTTTTCTGTAGTATATATGTGAATGTGCACATCCATAATTCATCAAAACAGACATTTGGAAAGTGAATTAAACATACCAACCACATTTCTGAATCACAGGGTTTCATGTTTGCTTATTAAAATAATAATCAGTTCTTTTGAACGGGTGCAAAAGCAGTTCTAGTATATGAATGTATTCTTTTTGGAAATATCTTGCAGTATTCTGTGTTTAAAACTTCTACTTCTTTTCTAATGAGACATGTAAATAGAAATCTTTTAAATGAATAACTCTTCTTGGCCAAAATCGAGTGGTTTATAAGCAAGTATATTTCCACATATCAAAGGACACATATACTGGAGGAAAAGAAACATGTACTATAAATTAAATACAGAAATATTTTGTTTTTTAAAAAGTCCGTGGAATGATTTATAGAACTGAGTACGTCATAAACAAAGAAATAGGAGGAAGATTTTAGAAGCAGCACATGTAAGTGTAATCATAGTTTTAGAACATTTAATAAGTTAAAGAAGAAAACTCAAATAAGAGGGATATTACAGTATATATCCTATGAATCTTATTATATATAATATATATACATATGCATTTGGTATTGATATGGCAGAATTTATCTGGCAAGAGAAAATGCTATTTTCCCCATACTATTATTAAAGCTGTTGGAGAAAAAAACAAACAAAACATGGAAGATTATGGTATAAAAAGAAAAGCCTTCTTCTGGGGACAAATTCTGAATTTTCCTGTTACCTTGGACATTAGACAGTTCAATTTTACTTTGTATTAATACCATATTGTTTGCATAATGAGGCAATTGTGTTTCTGCCAGGTCAAATACTACATTATTCTTCAATAACTTATACAAACTAGGAAATGTGATGACAGGTATCCAGAGTGGTGGTAATGTTGTATTAACAAGGCAAATAAATCAGAGATGGGCTGCACTTGAAAGATGGGTTTCTTCTTTCTATAAGAAGTAAATATCCCCCAGAGAGTTCAGTAGACGGAACACCCCTAGAAAGTCTATACTTGCATGGGTTTTTTAAAAAATTCTTCTTAAAAAAAGTGGAGACTCAGAATAACCCTCTAGGCTTGTAGAGATTTATTGAAATCTCTTATTCTCTTTGGAGGATTATACTTAGAGAACCCTACTGAATTCTAGGCCCTGTAGAGTCTGCTGTAAATTTAGCGTCCCGTAGTGAAGCCCTTAGTATCCTGATCCATTCATCTCTCTGGCAGAGCATCATCTTTTGTCGTCAGATTGCTAAACAAATAACTCTACTCAAAAATGACAGAATCTTCAATTTTTAAATTTCAATTTTTAAAAATCGATATAATGTGTATCTACATATCCGTGTACAATATATTAGCAAGTTTGAGTAAGGACAGAAAATTGCAGAATATATCTGAAAGAGTCGAGTAAGAAAACATCTTTTTAATAATTTCTGACATTATACCTTTTTTCTCAATTTATGTCAATTATAGAGTAAAGGAGATGTTACACATTCAGGGTACACATCTTATGTTAACCAGAATACCATAATACATCTTGGGAAAAATGATATTACTTTATTATTTTATGAAGATTTATTTCATTGAATCATAGAAACTCAGCATTAGAAAGCGTCTCAGGGGTGTCTTCGAGTCCCTTCTCTACCTAGTGCACTGTGGTGTGGTACACTGTTAGGAGCCACTGGTTGCTGGTCAACTGTGGTTTGTTTTCCCAACCATCTTCATCCTTAGCCAACTGTGTTCTGGATCATAAAGCGTAAAATTCTCATCACCTGGATAGAGAATTCCCTATGTCTTTTTTTTCCTGTGGAAATGCCCAAGAATATTTTTGTTTCCTAACTGCAATTCCACTGTGTAATCATTTAGTCTCTTTGAAAATGATTACTAGATACTCTTTATTTTAATTTAATTTTACCCTCACTTGAGGCAAATGTAGTTGATCTCTTTCCTTTGCACATTGGTTAATATAGTTCATGAGAATTTTAATGAGCCGAGTAACTAGGCACTTTTTTGTTTTGTGTCTACATATTAGGAAAAGCTTCATAAATCTAAATTTACCATATAGTAGCCCTGTCATATCTCCCACTAAATTTTTTTTACAAATAGCGTTTGGTGTAAAAAAGCTTAGGCTTGTTGGAATTATGCATGTGAAACTGGATTCTCATTTCACTGTATTTTTATGAAGCTATATTGTAATTGTTTCAGCCCTCTGAAAAATCTATACAATTTAGTTATTTGTAATCTATTTGTTTATTAAGCATATTTCCTATTCCAGAACTATTTGTATCATTGAAAACCATATGCAGTAATTAATACTTAGGAATTAATAAAATTGGGGGGATGACCTAATATTGTGTTTTAATGACTGAATTATTTTCTTTCAATGAGATGGGAGATTTCAGATGATTATGGTGGAACCTTTTAACTTCAGCTCAACCTGTGGTTTAATAGTTGGACTCTCAGTGCAGCTGTAGGGAGGAAGACAGTTAGATGCTCAACATCGAAGATGAGGAGGTAGGACTCTAGAGAGCAAGGTTGCATTAATCATGATAATCCTAGCTGATATAAAACTTTGAAATCTCAATGGCATATTTATAGGCTTTCAAATAATATATATTGAATAAATGAGTGACCAAAAATTTAATTTACATGGCAAATCATTCTTCATTTCAGCTGCCTGCATGTATTGATAGGCTCTGGTCAGCCAGTAATTACAAGAATTTCATGGAGAGCTTACTACTCTCATTGCAACTGCTCTAGGTAATTTAAACTCGTGGCTTCAAATAGGCAGTCTTGAGAACAATGTCATTGTCTTTTCCACTTGTTTCCTTGCTATTTTTGCTAATCATGCCATTTTCTCTGCTTACATCCGCTTCCTTGACATTATGTGTTTTCATTCTCACTCAATAGCTTACCCTTACCTTCTGGTTCTTCTGAAATCACTGCCCCTGGCAGTACTTACCTTGGCAGTGATTCCCCCTCTCTCCTCACTCTGCTGCCTAATGGAGGCCCTTTTAATATTCTTTCCAGGGGCAGCGTCCTTGTATGTTTATGATGCCAGGATATTCCTGGCTGTCCAAAATCATCACAGTCACCATTCCCTCTTCCTGTTCTTTGGGCACAGCATGATGCTTCTGGGGACTGCCAAGCTGCAAGTGTCTTCTTTCATCACTCATGCCGTGTGGAGGCTCCCAGTGTACTGATTATATATTTCTTTCAGCCATTCCGGCCACATCGACCAAGGAATCACAGTCTAATGAGACCTGAAAAAAGCAAAAAGCATGTGTCTCTTGTATATCCAATGATATCATGATTCAGGTTGAGCTGTGTGTGTGTGACATAAAGTATTTAAATCCACACTTGAGGTTATTGACCAGCCTAGCTGTTTGAGCAGCTTTCTGTATGTTGAGTGAGAGAGTAAAACCTCTTCTTATGTGTCTAGGAGTAAACAAAGCAGATGGTACAAATTTATTTGCATAAAAATGGGGACCCTGTATACAAAGTGAAGTACTACAGTAGTTCATAAAAAGGAATCAGCACAAAGCGAGCTCCACAGCTCAACACTTGACCTTCTTGAGCTCTACTAGGGGCACCTCGTAGTTTTGTCAACATCATCCCCTTTTCTTCCCTTACAGCTTATGGTTCTTCATACCCCTTGGCTATTTGAAGTATCAGTGTCAGCTGTGGGGACGCATTTCATGCTGTTAATGGCAGACAGATGTATTCATTAAGAGAGTGTTCTTTGCAGAGATTTTATGTATTTAAAGGCTTAAAAGAAATAAGGAAAACAGGACCTTTCTGAGATGCACTGGAATGAGCATTAGTGTATAGGCAAAAATAATTTGAAACCATAACTAACCTGCTGTGTCAGGTGTCATATGGATGGAAGGTATAAGTAAAAAAAAAAAGGAGTTATTTTTACAATTAAGTGAAAAATTTGAAAATTCACTACTATAGATATCTATATTATACATAACAAAGTGACATAAAGAAAAAATGTTATATAAGAGGCTGCTTAGGGACTTCCCTGGTGGCGCAGTGGCAAAGAATCTGCCTGCCAATGCAAGGGACATGGGTCCGAGCCCTGATCCAGGAAGATCCCACATACCACGGAGCAACTAAGCCCATGCGTCACAACTACTGACCCCACGTGCCACAACTACTGAAGCTTGCGCGCCTAGAGCCCGTGCTCCGCAACAAGAGAAGCCACTGCAATGAGAAACCTGTGCACCGCAACGAAGAGTAGCCCCCAGTTGCCACAACTAGAGAAAGCCCACGCACAGCAACGAAGACCCAACACAGCCAAAAATAATTAATTTTTTAAAAAAGAGGCTGCTTAAGTTTCTTTTAAAAAAGCTACAGTTTCAAAGGAATGATATTGAATATTTCTGGTCCCCATAACACTCTGAAGACTAGAATCAGAAGTTTAATTTGCATGCAAGTAAACTTCTATCTAAAACTGTGTTAAAATTCTCAGCAATAGTAAAAATCTTTATTTTTAAAAGTGCCTTTAAATTGTGACAGTTATCCTCACAATTAGGTGAACTTGGAAACCCCAATCTCACAATACTAGAAGATTTTCTGGAAAGGAATTTTAAGGGAATGTCACAATTTTAAGTGAATATCTCAGAATATTTGTGAGAGAACAAAACCCCATGGTGCGGTATATAAGCAACCCTGTAAAATGAGCCAAAGACCTCTTTTCTCAATATTGCTCTCATCTGAATAAATAAAAAACAGTGCAGATTTGGAGGATAATGTAATGAACCTTCATTCCTTTATTTAACATGCCCTGAAGATAATCTATAATGGAAAGTGGAAGCTAGAAGTAAAAAAAGGAGTATTTAAGAACCTCAAATGTGCAGGCAGATGTCTCCAGAGAGAAAAGACATCAGCTTTATTCTTTCTGTTTTCTCTGTAGACTGACTGAGTACCAAGGTGTTTAGGAAAAATAATTTCACTGTGCTTCTGATCAGAATTCAAAGGAAGTTGATGCTTCAATTAAAAAATAACATAAAGTTTATAATAGCAATTAAGTAAAATGACAGCTTTTATACATCTTCCCAGCTACTGGCTCTGTAATTGGCCTAGACCCTGGATGGAAGCCATGTTATTACACTTTTCAGTCTGGTGCTCACAAGCAATTTGAAAACCATGTCCTGAACTGGTTTATGGGCTTTTGGAAAGGATGATCTTTATTCTGTTTTCACTTTATCCAAAGAATCGAGCATAGTATTTAGCCCAGAGTAGAAGCACAACAAAAATGCATCAGATGAACCCATATAAGTTTGCAAAGGTAGGTACAAAAGGAGTTTTGAGACTAAAGATAGTTTATCATAAAGCTCTTCCTAAGCATTGCTTCTTTCATCTCTGTACCTCTCAAGTACCTTAGAGTTATGGCTCCAGCTGAGATGAGGAAATAGTTGCTGCATTGCTCTTCTTGGCAGACATCTGAATTTCACACATTTGTCACACAAACACACAAACAAAAGTGTATGCCTGAAGAAATTGCATCCAATTATTTTACTAGAGTTTATTAGTAGTAGTAGTATTAGAGAACCTAGTTGAAAATTCTCTGCTTTAGTGACTTTTTAAAATGTTTTCTCAGAACATTTAAGGGAAAATCACATTTGATAAAGGAACTTGGCATTATAAATAATTACAAATGGGGCTTGGCATTATACAAGTTGTATGCACTGTGAAATTATTTTCTTCCCTGATTTTATCCTGATCTCTCTCTTTCCCATGGGTTTATTTTTTCCTTTCATAAAAATCAACTTTATTAAGGTATAAATTTCATGAAATAAAATGCAGCTATCTTAAGTTTTCAGTTTGATGAATTTTGGCATTTGTATATACTTGTGTAAGCACCACCACAAACAAAATTTTGAAAATTTCCATCATTTTTAAGGCAAATACTGATCTGATTTTTTTTTACACATCAGGTTCTTATTATCTATTTTATACATATTAGTGTATATATGTCAATCCCAATCTCCCAATTCATCCCACCCCACCCCACCGCTTTCCCCCCTTGGTAGCCGTATGTTTGTTCTCTACATCTGTGTCTCTATTTCTGCCTTGCAAACCGGTTCATCTGTACCATGTTTCTAGATACCACATATATGCATTAACATACGGTATTTGTTTTTCTCTTTCTGACTTACTTCACTCTGTATGACAGTCTCTAGGTCTGTCAACATCTCTACAAATGACCCAGTTTTGTTCCTTTTTATGGCTGAGTAACATTCTGTTGTATATATGTACCACATCTTCTTTATCCCTTCATCTGTCGATGGGTATTTAGGTTGCTTCCATGACCTGGCTATTGTAAATAGTGCTGCATTGAACATTGGGGTGCATGTGTCTTTTTGAATTATGGTTTTCTCTGGGTATATGCCCAGGAGTGGGATTGCTGGATCATATGGTAATTCTATTTTTAGTTTTTTGAGGAACCTCCATACTGTTCTCCATAGTGGCTGTATCAATTTACATTCCCACCAACAGTGCAAGAGGGTTCCCTTTTTTCCACACCCTCTCCAGGATTTATTGTTCGTAGATTTTTTGATGGCCATTCTGACCAGTGTGAAGTGATACCTCATTGTAGTTTTGATTTGCATTTCTATAATAATTAAAGATGTTGAGCAGCTTTTCATGTGCTTCTTGGCCATCTGTATATCTTCTTTGGAGAAATGTCTATTTAGGTGTTCTGCCCATTTTTTGATTGGGTTGTTTGTTTTTTTTAATATTGAGCTGCATGAGCTGTTTATATATTTTGGAGATTAATCCTTTGTCAGTTGCTTCATTTGCAAATATTTTCTCCCATTCTGAGGGTTGTTTTTTGTCTTGTTTGTAATTTCCTTTGCTGTGCAAAGCTTTTAAGTTTCATTAGGTCCCATTTGTTTATTTTTGTTTTTATTTCCATTACTCTGGGAGGTGGGTCAAAAAAGGTCTTGCTGTGATTTATTTCCAAGAGTGTTCTTCCTATGTTTTCCTCTAAGAGTTTGAAACGATCTGGTCTTAAATTTAGGTCTTTAATCAATTTTGGGTTTCTTTTTGTGTATGGTGTTAGGGAGTGTCCTAATTTCATTCTTTTACATGTAGCTGTCCAGTTTTCCCAGCACCATTTGTTGAAGAGACTGTCTTTTCTCCATTGTATGTCCTTGCCTCCTTTGTCATAGATTAGTTGACCATAGGTGCATGGGTTTATCTCTGGGCTTTCTATCCTGTTCCATTGATCTATATTTCTGTTACTGTGCGAGTACCATATTGTCTCAATTACTGTAGCTTTGTAGTATAGTCTGAAATCAGGGAGTCTGATTCCTCCAGCTCCATTTTTTTCCCTCAAGATTGCTTTGACTATTTGGGGTCTTTTGTGCTCCATACAAATTTTAAGATTTTTTGTTCTAGTTCTGTAAAAAAATGTTTTCCTATTTGAGACAAAGGAATCACATAATCATGTTTCAAAGATTTCTAGAGGGGCTTCCCTGGGGGCGCAGTGGTTGAGAGTCTGCCTGCCAATGCAGGGGACACGGGTTCGAGCCCTGGTCTGAGAGGATCCCACATGCCGCGGAGCAACTGGGCCCATGAGCCACAACTACTGAGCCTGCGCGTCTAGAGCCTGTGCTCCGCAACAAGAGAGGCTGCGATGGTGAGAGGCCCGCACACCGCGATGAAGAGTGGCCCCTGCTTGCCGCAGCTAGGGAAAGCCCTCGCACAGAAACGAAGACCCAACACAGCCAAAAGTAAATAAATAAGTGAACAAATAAATTAAAAAAAAAAAGATTTCTAGAAATCTCTTTAATCAAATGAATTATAGGTTTATTTCCATTATCCTAAGATGTAGTAATTTTACAGATTAATAATTATAAATGTTAGACATCATGTATAAACAAAAAAATTAGTATTTTGTTCTATTGTTTAAAAATATAATTTTTGGCTCAATTTAGCAGCAGTCATTTTTTCCCATGGGTTGTTCTGAATAATTGCAGAGAATTGTATGTGCATACTCTTTCGTTTGCAAAGAATTAGTTAACAGTATGGTTAAGCTAAAGGAAATTTTAGGGGCTCTTTTAAGGAAAAAATAAAACACATAGTTGAATAGAAGGAATGGGAATAAAAGAGAAAATATAAATGTGTAGAATAAGGTAAAAAATACACATTGACTTTATTTATAATGTATTGTGTGGTTGAAAGTAGAAATAGAATTAAAATACATGATAATCAATTTGGAAGCAGCACAATAATTTGTGTTGGACAAGTTCATTCACTGAGAGCAACCAGCCAAGCTGGGAAAAAATTAAGATAAAATAAGTTTGATGGCACAGAAGAACAGCAAAGACATATTGTAATTATAATTCTCAGAGAGTAAGGAAGCTATGCAAAATGAGTCAGATATTTGGAAACACTTTTCCTATTGAAGTATTTTTCCAATTTACTTTAAAAATAAAAAAAAAAGTGTTCCTGAGATGAGAAGCTAAGCAGAAATCTGACGCTGACCATCTGAGGGTCCAAAGTATACTTTCATCATACCACGAGACAGATAGAATAAAAATTAGAGGCTGTCACATTGTAGAGGCTCTGGTAAACATCCAGGATTTTCTTCTAGAATCCAAAATACTATAATCCAAGAAGTAATGCTAAACTGGAGATAAACCAGCTGTCACTAAAAATAAATCTGAAGCATCTAATTTCTGAGAGGATTAATCTAATCCTCTAGGTAATGTAATCCTAACCTAGCCTGAAAAGCAAATCCTATCTAGAACATATCTACAGAGATACCAATGAGCTATATAATTTTTATCTACATATTAGTCTAAAAACCCAACAGGAACATTTCCAGGTAAGATACAGTAGTTTGTGGCAGGGTAATGCTACTGTTACAGCAAATAGTAAAGCCAGATAAATTACAAAATCATATTTTTAAAGGTATCAGAGGCGTTTGTAGGCAAGAAGGCCTAGATGAGCTACAATTCAGAGAAAAGAAAACTGCTTTGAAATGAATTGAGGATGGCCGGCTGTTTTGCTTTCCTTGGGATATTTGCTGGTTCTGCATGTGGACTGAGGATCAAGCTTGTCCCAAACAGATACATTTCACAAGGAGGAAGATAATCCAGCAATGCATTTTGCAGAAACTTGGGGCTAGAATGACATGTGAATCTTTCAGTGGCCTCAAATTCGAAGTTAATTCTGAGCTGTAGAGCTGCATACAAGGCTGGGAAACTAAGCCAAAAGCTTAACAATAAGAAAGTTCACTATCTTGCAGGCTCCCCATTCTTAGGGGAAAATAGATACACATGGGGAGAGATCCTGCCTCAATCTTAAGTACTGTCTTCCTTAGAGATATTTATAAAATTTAAAATTGCATGGGCTATTCTAACTCAAGGGCTAACTTGGGATCCCAAGAATGGCTCAGACATATAATAACAGGACTGAGAGAAAAGAAGCTCCTAGACCTGAAAGAAACATGCAGAGAAAATAGGGATAAACTTGATATAGACTGACTCTTTCTAAAAATTAATAAAAGAGATAATAAAATGTGGCTAATAATGAGAAAAATGGACAACAAAAGCAGACCTACAAATGAAATTGATATTGAAGTTCAGAGGTAAATACTCAACCTACAACATAAAGAGACAATTGAATAAATAGTGTAAGAGACATGTGGGACACAGTCAAATGTGTTAACATACATGCTTTTCAAGTTTTCTGGGAGAAGAGTGAGAGAGTGGAGAAAAAGCAATATTTGAAAATATAATGGCTGAGCAGTTTTCTAAAATTGATCAAAGATGTAATAATACACAGATTCAAAAAGCTCGACAAATTCAAAGCGGTATCAATACACACACACTCACACACACTACTTCTACACATAATAATAAAACTGCTGAAAATTAATACAGAGTGAAAATCTTGAAAATACACAGGGAAGGAAAAAAATTACTGAATAAAGAAATATTTGATGTTGACATCTCAGTAGAAACAGTGGAATATGGAAGGCAATGGTATGAAATATTTAATGTGCTAAAAACAAATAACAGCCAACCTAGCGATCTATACTGAGAAAAAAATATTTAAAAATAAAGAAAAATAGATGTTTTCAAATAAAGAAAAACAGGAAATGTGAAACAAGCTTACACATAAAGAAAGGACTTTATTCAGAGGATTTTCAAGAAATACCAGTGGAAACATGGGTACATAGGAGAAAATGAAGAAAACTAAAAACGGTAAATAAATAGGCAAATATAAATAAGTATTGACTGAACAAACACAAACTTTATTTATATTGCTCTTATGAGTTTAACCTTATGTTAAACTAAAGGCAATAAAGGTGCCAAGGTGGATATAATTTAATAATCTTAGCACTCTAGCAACAGTGGGAAAGATGTAAATATGATTTTTATTAGGCAGTAATAAAATAATGGTTGATGTTATAGCCCTTTACATAATCACTTAAAGAAAAGTAAAACAATGCATAAGTAATAATTTAATAGAAGTTTTAAAAATATATGTACATATATATAAGAAACATACATAATCATATATATGTGTATATATATATATGATTAATTCAAAAGATAAGAGAAAAAAGGTAACATAGACCAAATCACACAAATGGGAATCAATAGTAGGAAGGTAAAATACAACTACATCAGTAATTACACTAATTGTAAATATATATTAAATTCCAAGAAAGATCCTCTACCTGAATTCTCTCAATTCCACTCCAAAATATAACTGTTAAAAATTCCTTTGTTTCCTTGTAGATAAATGTATATATAGATGAATACATATAATGTAATATAATATAATATAATATAATAATTTTCAAGAATGGGATTAATTTATACTTACTGCACAACTTGTTTTTCTTTATTAGATAACATATAACCCTTGTCAGTATAAATGATCTATCTATATGTAAATCTACTGATATATAAAAATTGTATATCATTTTGAAAAATTCTTGTTTAATTATTCCATAAGTACACACAAATATACATATCATAAAGATACAGATCAATGAATTACTGCAAAGTGACCAAACCTTTCGAATTGACTTCAATTCAAAAAACCTAAGACAAAGGCATGAAAAACATATGTAAAATTTAATTACCAGATGATAGTTGGAAATGAGCAAAAAGGAGAAATTTTTTTTTATCTTGTTAAGGCAAGAGGAAGAACAAATTTTCAGGGAAAGATAACATAATTGCCTAGTCTGTTTTATATACTCTTACCATTAAGTTGCCTTCAGCGTTTTCTCAAGGATATGGTACATTATTGTCTTGCCTCTCTTCACAACACTCTAGACACTCTGGCAGAGGGAATTCCAACCCAGCTGTACAAATCTGAATTGTTATTGATCTTGAAAGTAATATAATTCAAATTCCTGTGAAGTATAAGTTTCAAACCTTGTCACCTTGGAGATGAATTGCCAATAAATTCAAGAGCAACTGAAAGTGGCTTGCTGCAGTTGATAAGAAGATCTTTATTTTCAGGGTATGCTTTAAATGGTTAAAGTTCTATTGTCTCATCTTCTGGTGCAAGGACAATAGTCTAGGAAGGAGCCACATAATCTGCTGAGTAAATCAACATAGACTGATTCAGTTAGTAGAGTGTTGTACTCATCCTTTCGGGCAGAGTCAGGGTAGTCTTCTGATCACAAAGAACCTGAAGTTTCTAAACTAGAAGAGGAGAAGCACTTGGCCTTGGGGACTATATCAGGTCACCTCTGTTGGGAGATCCAGCCCTCTCATCCCTCCAATGGAATTAATCTGTCCCTTTTAGTTTCCCTCACTTCTGTTGCCACAGTAAGTATTTAACATCCCTACAGTTTAGTTCACCACTAAGAAGGCAACGTTTTAACATTTTCTGACA
Organism: Balaenoptera ricei; assembly: GCF_028023285.1. Lineage (NCBI taxonomy): Eukaryota > Metazoa > Chordata > Mammalia > Artiodactyla > Balaenopteridae > Balaenoptera > Balaenoptera ricei. The sequence continues at coordinate 80,120,247 of NC_082646.1, read as the reverse complement.
CAAATTGGCAAGATAACGTAGCTGCTGGATTGGTTCCTGAGGATATTAAAATCTGCAGATGCTCAAGTTCCTTAGATAAAATGGCGTAGTATTTGCATATAAACTACACACATTCTCCTATGTACTCTAAATCATCTCTAGATGACTTATAATAGCTATTACAATGTAAATGCTATGTAAATAGTTGTAAGTATAGTGTAAATGCTATGTACATAGTTGCTGGTGCACAGCAAGTTCAAGTTTTATTTTTTGAAAGTTTCTGGAGCACTTCCCTGGCGGCGCAGTGGTTAAGAATCCGCCTGCCAGTGCAGGGAACATGGGATCGAGCCCTGGTCCAGGAAGATCCCACATGCTGCGGAGCAACTAAGCCCATGCGCTCCAACTACTGAGCCTGTGCTCTAGAGCCCGTGAGCCACAACTACTGAGCTTGCGTGCTACAACTACTGAAGTCAGCGCATCTAGAACCCGTGCTCTGCAACAAGAGAAGCCACTACAATGAGAAGCCTGTGCACCTCAACGAAGAGTAGCCCCCACTCACCACAACTAGAGAAAAGCCCGTGAGCAGCAGCGAAGACCCAACGCAGCCAAAATAAGTAAATACGTAAATAAATAAATAAAATAAAGTAAAAAATATATGTATATAAAAAAAAGAAACTTTCTGGAATTACACCACACCCCAATATTTTCAGTCTCCTCTTGGTTGAATCCACAGATGTGGAAAGGCAAACACAGAGGGCTGACTGTAATAGGAAATGTGTGGTAGAAAAATGAAAAAAAACACCAGCAGATAACTGAACATTCTATGTGTAAACAAAATGCCTTTGGGAGATGTGCTACAGTACTTCTAGTATTTGGAATGCACTGTAGTTTAGTAGCAATATCCAATTCAATGAGCACTTTGTGTGTGCATACAGCCATATGCTGACCATGAAAATTACATACAAATAAATTGACATGATCTCTCACCTCAAGGAACTTGCCCTCCACTGGTACAGGTAAGATATATCCAATCACAGTTAAATCAAGTCTTAGTGTGAGAGCACAAAGACGAAACTATCAGTTCTGAGTGAACAGTTCTAGGAAGGCTTCACATATGAGATAAAATTCTAGGTGTCCTCTCTTGCCCCTCTTAAAATAAAGTAATGGGGGGGGCACTGGAGACAGAAAACTACATGACTAAAATAAAAGCATGGACATCCTTTGGTCAGAAGATCAGAGAAAGGCAGAAAGGCAGAAAATCCTCTATGAATTCAGAGTGGGTGTAAATTAAGTGGCAAAATATAAAAATGGAAAGGTAGATAAATATTTACTTGAGTATATTTTATACCAGTCTTTCAAATTATTCTATAGCAAGAACTAAGTTAAGTTTCTTTCCTAATAAATCATCATAGGACTGCCAAAAAAATAAAGAAATTGACTCTTCTTCATTTAAGTTGAAATAAAAATACCAAACAGTATTAATAATGTCAGCTTGTTGCTATTGTAAAATATTATATTAGATTCAACCATTTAAAATGACTAGCTTTAGTTTTATGAAAAACAATTTAATGCCAAATCTTTATACCAATCAATTTAATGAGTAATATTTCCATGTCATAAGCTTACATGTTGCTTAATACACTAATTTATAAGTTCTCAGATATTTTTAACATCCATAGACATTTTAGAATTTCTTTTTCTTCTAAATAAGTGGGTCCTAGAATTACATGTAAATTTGCAGATAAATTTCCATATGTGCGAACTAAACAAATTTTGTATAAGGAAGTGGCTTTCAAACAGCATTGGGATTTTTAATGTGCATAGTTACTTAATATGGAGGTCAATTTAGGATCTGCCTTTGGAGAAGAATATCAATTCATGCCAGGATGCACAACACATTCAAATGATAGAATCAATTAACTAGAAGACCTCAGGACTCTGATGGTTTCTAACTCAATAAAATTAAAAGTTCTATTATAAATCACTGTCTTTCTTTACTTTTCTAAGGACACATATCTTGTCATGAGATTATCACAGCTTTGAATTAGGCTAATAGTGCTGTTAATTTTGTCTTTGCTTGGCTTATACTTTGTTTTATGAAACTATGTATAACTGATTGCTTTCTACTTTGAAGCTCAAGATCAACTCACATTACTAATTGGTGTCTGGGATGAAAGTAGAAAATAAGATTTTCATTCATGAAAAGGCATTTCTTGTTTTGCTCTTAGTGAGAAGAAAAATTATTTCTCTTAGACAAATTTCCTTACAGAATTTTAGAAACTTTGAATTATTTAAAATACCAGAATTTTGTCATATTTGAGGGGTATTTGTTATTTTTTACCCTTCAAATCACAAACAAAATCTTATTTTACAATAAAAATTGAATAACTAGTCACAATTTTCAGGACCTAATCAAAGGTGTCAGAATAATAATAGCTCATCATGATTTTCTTCTAAGTATATTTCATAATTTTGGTTCCAGAATGATAGCTTTTTATAATTTTGTTTTTACATGTTCAAAAGCAAATAAAGAAGAAATATCAGTACTCAGAAGGCACCATATCAGTAGAAATATAATGTATCCCAGTTAATATTAAGTTGATTAGGAGAGAAGCTATAATGAAATAGTTCTCAAACGTAACCATTTATATCTCTTTATTGCCACCAAACTGTCCTGGTAATGTTCATCACTACCTTTTATCTGTACAATTTTAATAACCTCCTGATTAGTCTTCCTTCCACTATTCTTTTTATTTCAAATCTATTATCCACACTGATGATAAAGACATATTTCTAAATGGGAAATTTGACCATTACTTTACAAAATCTCCATGTTCCTTACAGAATGATGTCCATTGGAATATATAAAATTAATGATTATCTGTTATCTTACTAACTTTAATGGGCCATCAACTGCCATGTCATGCCCTCTAGCTAAACTAAATTTGTTGCCAATCTCAAAATACATTTGAGTTCACTTACCCTTGTCTATACACTAGAACTTCCTCGTCCTACAAATTACAGCTCAAAAGTTTCCTTCTTTGTGCAGCTCACCCTGACCTCTCAACCAAGCTGGGGGCTTCCTTTCACAGTTTTGCTACTGTAAATTTTTTTTATCTCTTATCAAATTGCACTTTTATTCTTTATAAAGATTCTCATATAATGCAGATGAGATTCCCAACTGGAGACCATAGATACAGCAGAGCCTGGAAGCATGGTTCTAGAATGGGGATGGTAGATGTAATATACTTCATTCCCAATAGGGGATCATTTGCAGAATGTCACTCTCAGAAGACAACGTGGAACCTTGATCATTGACATCTTGACCCTTGAGAAGCCAAGGGAAATATCCTCACAGACTCCTCAATCCCAGCCTAGCAATTATTACCCATGGAGTTGGTAGTTGTGTAGTAGCATTGACCCTATATCTCTTAGCTGGTGGTATGATTTGTTACTGTAAAATAATAGATAGCATTATGGGGAAGATAATGTAGGTCTTAAAAGTCAGAAGTAAAGTGGTGGGCTAGGCTGAATTCAAAGACTAGCCTCAATGACCCTTGACCTTCTGTAATCTTCTCCCTTGAGTGTGAGTAGTAACTGTGAATAGGATGATTTATCACTCATTTGATTGTGTTACATTATGTGGCAAAGGTAAAATGATACAGCCAAGCTGAACTTTTATTTCCTTGTTAATAATATATAATAATTTCCTCTTGATATTTTAAAAATTGCATTACCTTTTCTCCTCTCTCATGTCTTATCTGGATCACTATAATGGTGTAAGATCTGGTTTCTCTGTTACTCATGGAATCTCCCTCTATTCTTCACATGGTCACCAGTGTCATCTTAAAATTAAAAGCTGATTTTGCTATTTGTTTAAAATCATTTGGCAACCTCCAATTCATACTGTAGTCTTTTTTAGCTACAGAAAATCTTATTTAAAAGAAGTAGTGCATACAGAATTAATATGTAAAAACTGAAAAAAATAAACAGAGCTTGTTTACTTGAAGTACAATTGGAGGCTCACGTCACTGAATGCCCAGCTCCTTGTTCTCTGCCATGAAATTTGAGGATTTTCTAAGTGATGTCTAAGGATCTATGAAACTTATTTGAAAACTCCAGGTTTATGACAAGACTACACCCTCTGACATCACAGAGTCCTGAAATTTCCTGGGACTACTGAGGTCAAGACATTTATATTACAAACATCACATCTTAAGATAGAATCTAATTATTAGTCAAAATATGAGGACAGAGAGTGACATAGTAACTTGGGTACCATCAGAGTTCTGTGTTCCCATTAGACATTTCACAACAAAAAGCTCTTGCTATCGTCCACATGCAACTTGCTGAGATATTTTGAATTTTCAATAGATTACAAATGGAATTGATAATAAGTCCTTAAAACTCTGGAAAACAAATTTTCATGTGGAAACTTTATTTTTCTTGATTCTTTACTAGACATTTTATTATGTTCAAGGCCAAAGAAGACCAGAACTTAGGAGTCCCAAGGCATATATTGTTTCTCAAAATCATCAGAAAATAATGCTAAACTTAAAATCCTCAATAGCCTAAGTGGCAGTTTTACTTTTTCTTCTAATGAAAATTTGCATTGAGCAGAGTTACAGAGAAAATTGAACTATTTTGTCATAAATAATATTTAAGTCTGTTTTGTTGAAAGCATTATGCAAGGTAGCAGAGATAGTGGAGAAAAGCACATATGTGGCTTCCACCCACTCAGCACTATAGAAGAGCCAAAATGCTGTTACCTGCTTCAAACTGTCAGTTGGCTCTCATGTTTGTGCTTGTGTTTTGCTTTTCCAATTTGATTTGATTTACACTGAGTTCATCAGCTGCCAGTTGTATGCTGCATAGCTATAGAGCCCAATACCAATATGGTTTTTGGTTCTGGAATGTTTATCCCCAATTACTGAGTCATCATCGAGCTACAGAGATGCAATAGAATTTATTTGTACAGCTTTAAAATATATTTTTCAGAATTTAAAAAAATAAGCTAGATTGTTACAAGTTTAGACTCAAGTACTTACAAATTTAAATGTATTTTAACTTGTAAATAGTTTTTATTTAATTTTGAAAATATTTCTTTTATCTCAGCTTCCTCATCTCTAATTTATATTACCACCAGCACAATTTGTGAAGTAGGCATAACTCTGACTTTAGTAGATATTACTACTGGTTGTATCAGTTTAAACTCCCACTAGCAGTATTACAGTGTTTCTATTGGTGAACATTCATGCCAACACTTGGTATTATCAGTTTTCTTTTTTTAGGTCCAATTAATTTTAGCCATTCTTTGGGAACTATAGTGGTATCTCATTGGAATTCTGAACAGTATTTCCCTGGTAACTGAACATCTTTTCATATCAGATGTTTTCATACTCATATGTTTTCATCTATTAGGAGGATTTTTATGCTTTCATTTTTTTCTCAGCACTTTATTATGAAAAATTTCAAACAGAGAACAATGTGGACAGATTTTCACGATAAAAATAAGTATAGCTACTACCTATATATGACCATTAATATTTCACTATATTTGATTTATTACATTATCTCTCCATTCATTCAAACCCTATCTATTTTATTTATTCTGATGTATTTCAAAGTACATTAAAGAGATCAATATTCTTTCCACTACTGAAGATTCTTTTTGAAGACTTTAAGATTTTATATTAGAGGTTTATTCTTTTATAATTTGAAAGATGCCTTCTGTTTTCCATCATTTCTTTTGATCAGTCACTTATCTTACATTGCTCTTTGAAGGTAATGTGTCTTTTGTGTTTAAATGGTTTGAAAATTTTCTCTTTGAATTTTTATCTTTAGCATGTCTGTTATTGTGGATCTGATTATTGATTTCTTTTAATTTACATTACTTGTGTTTGTTGTAGATTTATGAATACCTAGCTTGAAGTATTTTGTATGTTTTGGAAAATTATTCTGTATCTCTTCAAATATTGTTTCTGCCTCATTTCTTCGCTCTCCTTATGGCACCATAGATATACTTGGTCAGACCTTTTGCCCATAAGATATAAGCCTTTTATGAATTTTTCCCATCTTTTTTGCTGCCTCTGTATATTATCCTGGCTGTGTTTTTCTAACGAATTTTTCACTGTTCCTCTCCTCTGTCGTGTCTAGTTTACTTTTTTTTAAAAATAAATTCATTATTTATTTATTTTTGGCTGCATTGGGTCTTCGTTGCTGTGCATGGGCTTTCTCTAGTTGCAACGAGCGGGAACTACTCTTTGTTGCGGTGCGCGGTCTTCTCATTGCCGTGGCTTCTCTTGTTGCAGAGCACGGGCTCTAGACGCGCGGGCTTCAGTAATTGTGGCCCACGGGCTCAGTAGTTGTGGCTTGTGGGCTCTAGAGTGCAGGCTCAGTAGTTGTGGCCCACAGGCTTAGTTGCTCCGTGGCATGTGGGATCTTCCCAGACTAGGGCTCGAACCCGTGTCCCCTGCATTAGCAGGCGGATTCTTTTTTTTTTTTTGTAACATCTTTATTGGAGTATAATTGCTTTACAATGTTGTGTTAGTTTCTGCTGTACAACAAAGTGAATCAGCTATACGTATACATATATCCCGATATCCCCTCCCTCTTGCTTCTCCCTCCCACTCTCCCGATCCTACCCCTCTAGGTGGTCACAAAGCATGGAGCTGATCTCCCCATGCTATGGGCAGATGGATTCTTAACCACTGCACCACCAAGGAAGTCCAGTGTCTAGCTTGCTTTTAAACTCATCTGTTTAAAGTCTTTAATTTCAACTATTATGTTTTTTCAGTTTTTTTTTTTTTAAACATAACATATTCTTTGGGAAGTTCTCAACTGTGCAATACATTTTCATGGAACATTTAACCGTAGATACTTTAATATTCATTTCTGAAAATTGCAATAACTGGCTCATCTGTCTATGTATTGTCTTTTTTGTCTCCTCTCTCTTAGTTCAATTTGTTGTTCAGTTTGTTACGGTTGTTATGTTTGGAAATTCATGATTGAAAATTGGAAATTATTTATAAAAACTGTGGAAGTCTGTTTGATAATATATTCCTTGCGTGTGAGTTTATACTCTTCTCTGGCAGACAGCATGAATGAGGTCATCACTTTAATCCAATTTAGAAAAAAAAATAAGCTATAGTTGTCCACAGTTATTTTAAAGTCAATGAACATCTCCTGTTTGCCCTCTCCAACTGAGAACTTGTTTTATTTACTAGGGACTCTCTGTCTTGGTGGACTCTCCATCTCACATTTTTTCTTCTGCAATATTAAAATCCACTGCTCATTTTTAGCAGCTTTTTGCCTGATGTCTTGACCTCTTTCCTGGTGCAAATTAAAACTTCAGCAAATGCCTCAAATGGCAGAAAATATGGGGTTCGGCTTACTTAATTGCACTTCTGTTGAAAATCTGTGCTCCCTACCTCCTGTGTATCTTGATAGCTCCAAAGTCTAATTTTTGTTTATCCAGCCCTGTGAGACAGCCAAAAGCTATGCTAGCTTCTTTACTTCTTAGCTGAAATCCTCTCACTGAAATATTTTCATCATCTCTCCCTTTCCTAAGAATGGGCCTTTGGAATGGCATATTCCATCTCCCAAGTTGCCTTTTCTCTAGGATCTTCTATCCTTAAGTTCTGATTGTCTCCAAAGCCCCCTATTGCCTTAAAGCATGATATTTTTGTTTTGTTTTGTATTCAGCTTTTTTTTTTCTTCTAAGAAATGTTCATTTTCTGCAAGAAAATGGAAGACCCAAGAATTTAATTTATAGGAAAAATATTGGTTCAAGAATGAATGGAGGTTTTATTGCTTTCTAGTGCTAAATTTGGACCTAGATTAGAGTGGGCTGAACAAGATGGTATCTGTGTTAGATAGTCCCTTTCTTTCTGGCTCCAACCTAATCATGTACAGATAGGGATAGAAGCCAGAAGTTGAATGAGATATTTTCACTCAGTTTTTGACAACTGACACTATTCAGGAGTTAACAAAGAGGGGAAGTTTGCTGTATCTTAATAGAAAAACTATGTGGCTCTGGCACTGTGAGGTCTCAGAAGAAGACAGCATCACTTTTGCTACCCAATTATTTGTTTTAGCTTAGGTAGTACTGGGAACCAACATCCTGAGCCATGGCATCAGGGTTGTCCTGCAGGAAAACAGCAGCCATGGTAACAGCATAACTCAGGATTCAAGTGGTGTTTTAGACAGAAGGCCTCTAAGAGAGTACTGAAAACAAATGTATGATGAGAAAGTCTATGAGTACTTGAGAGATACTGTTTGGGATGCCAGCAGGCTAGTGGGGAATGAAGTGGCCTGGAAAGTAGCAGGATTAGTGAAATGTTATGAGATGAAGACATATTCTATTTACATATTTTTAATTTTAATTTTTCTAATTTTGACTTAAAGTCTATCTCATTCAAGCAGTATATCATAAAAGATCTTGGTGGTCTCTGGGAACACTCGTTTCCTCTTTAAATGCATTAGAATTTGTTTCATACATTTTCTTTAGGTATAATTTCTGTCTATATGATTAGCTCATAGGTCCTGGGGTTGGATGCTGCATGTATTCTTGTCCCATTGTTTCTCTAGCAAATTGCCACAAATTTAGTGACTTAAGACAACACAAATTTATTATCTTACAGCTTTGTAGGTCAGAAGTATCACTGGCCTAAAATCAAGGTGTCAGCAGGGCTGTGTTCCTTCTGGAAGTTCTAAATGGAAATGTATTTTCTTTCCTTTTCCAACTCCTAGAGGTCAACTTTTTTCCTTGCTTGGCTCATGGTCCTGTATCACTCTGACCTCTGCTTCCATTGTTACATGTCTTTATCTGATTCTGACCCCTGTGACTCCCTCTTATAGGGACCCTTATGATTACATTGTCGTCCCAGATAATTAGAAATAATCTCTTCACCTCAAGATCCTTAATTCCATGAGCAAAGTTCCTTTTTCCATTTAAAGTAACATATTCACACATTTAGGGGATTAGGACATGGACATACTTGGGAGGCCATTATTCTACCTACAACTTAGTATACAAGTTATTTTACATTCCTCTTAAATCAACTAATAAACCATTCTGAAAAGAATAAGGTGCTCAGAAGATATCAGTTGGCTCACTGGAACAATCTTTAAAGTCTAATACTTGGATACTTGGAAATTACTTAGAAAATATTCACTGAAATAGACTGATGGTTGTTAAATATTAACTACTAAATTCCTGAATAAATCATGAGCAATCATCAACGACCCATTTCATATAGGAATAATTGAATCATATTTGACATACTGAGAAATTATATCGCTAATGGGTCTATAAAAATAAGCATATAAAATATGTTCAGAGATGGAATATTTCCAAATGAGCATAATAAGATTTTATTATTTGTTCATATAGATCTATACTCTGGGCTAGATTGGTCCTTGAACTCTAGGCTTCAGAAACAGTCAGATCTATATGGTTTGGACAATTCTTATTATATTTCCTACTCAGTTCCTTCTAGTGAATTTTTCACATAGAAGTAGCGTAAAAGCTCATGGGACTATGCAATCATATATATAGGGGCCACATGCATTGGCCCCAATCCTATGTTTAAATACATTTTATACCTTTAAATTTCAATTATTTATCCCACTCATCATCTGGCTTCTTAAAAGAGGTCATGTACAGCAAAAAACTAGCACTGTTTTTGAAAAAGAGAACATATTTTACTTATCTAGTTACCTCATAAGACTGGGACCATTAATTTAACACCATATTTACCTTGATTGTATTTTGTTTAATGAATTAGACTATTAACTTTGGAACTATGAACCTTGCAAACAGCAGATGATGATATAGAAACTTCTAATGTCCCTTAACAATTATAGGATTTGATATACTGTTTCCCAGTGCCAAAAATATAATAAGGAAAAACAACAATTATGTATTAAAACACAAGGTTACATATTCATTAGAATGAAAACATACATTTAAAAGTGAAAATTATGTTTTTATACTCATGGTCAAAACATTTCAATGTTATTGAGCAGGTCAAAAGTTTTTTCATGACAGAACGTCAACTGTGTCTTGCTAGTGATTAACTAGCAAGAAGATAATAGCTGTGTTGCTTTAATGCCAAGCACCTGGTTGATTTCTCTTTTCATTTTGTTTTAAAATATACATAGAGTAAACATTTCAGAGTGGTAGGTCTACATTGTATAAAGCAAATAAAATCGTATCATGGAGTAAAAACATTGACAGTAATCAAAAAAAAAAATACAGCTGTAGTATTGAGTGGAAAATAATCTTCCAGGGAGTTAAATTAAATGTTTTATCTACATTATTTTATTAAAACCTCACAACATATTAAAATCAGTTATTAAAATCTCCATTTCAAGATGAGAGTGCTGAGGTAAGGAAAGGTTAAGGAGTTTACCCAAGGTAATCCTGGTTTTTTTTTGTTGTTGTTGTTTTTAATAATCAGACTTACAAACTGAATGTTGACAAAGAAAACCTTAACATTACCCTCAGCTTGACTAAACTTCTGGCAGCCTTCTTCCTGCCTCTAGGCCCTGAACTCCCTTTTCTTAGAGCATTTACTTTAGGAAAACTTTCATTGTAAATTCTTTGTCTGCCCTTTTGAAATATATCTTTTTTTAGAGCCTCTTGTCATTTACAACCCAGGACTTTCTCAAGGACCTGGGAGCCATTCCCTTGAAGTATAACCATCAAGGAAGACAGTGCCCTGTCTCCCAGTCTCTACGGGAGGGTAGGAGCCTAACTTTGTTGTGTGCCTTGCCCCAAGTTATAAAACTACCACCTGCCGTGAATAGATAAAGTTTAATTTACCTTTGGTTAAGGCCAATTAGCAAACACAAATGACCTACAATTGCCCCCACCCCAACTCTTAGAAATCGTCCTGCTCTTTCAGTGGAAATGAGTTCCAAGTGTGTCTGGCCTCTCTCCCTCATTGCATAAAGTCTTCCCTTACCTGTATGACTTTGTCTTGTGTAATTTTTGCTTTGATGTCTTAAGGCCTCAGTTTCTGAATCATTAAGCCTATGCTTCTGATCTCAGAGGGGCAGCAGTGAGTGCCTGAAAAGAGATCTTAGTTCCCTGCCCAGGAATTGAAACTGGGTAGCCTGGATGAAAAACCAGGAATCCTAGCCACTAGTGCACCAGGGGCTAGAGGCTAGAAGCAAAGTTTCCCTGGCTTTTGCTCCATTTGAAAAATGAATTTCTCAAAGAGGCAAAAACTGTAAAAACAGGTACAAAGTTTATTATCAGAGACACAGCATAACATGTGCAAGAGCACAGAGAGAAGCAGTTTGTTTATTTAAGACAGAAGCAAGGCAGAAATACACACCTGGAGAGAAAGGGTGTGGGCATCCTCCCTAATGAGGACTGCCCAGAGAGGTGATTTAAATTACTAATATAGAATAGTTCTTCCCGCGGTCTTTGTTACCTTTGGTCAATTATTTTGTTTCTTTTTCCACACATGACCTGCCCTAGGGCCCTACCCAACATGCGTGCGCAACTTTTTGCCAAGATGGATTCCAGCGCAGAGGCCTGTGGGAGGCTTGGCATCACCTCTATGGGGTGGCGCCCCCTCCTTTTTCTACCCCCAGGGAGCCTTCCTGCACAGGTGCAGACAGGGAGGTTTCCTTGACCTCAGGAGTGGTCATCTTATCTCTTTATTCCAGCAGAGCTCAGCTCCTGCCATTAACTTTGTCCTTGGAGTGTCAGGGAAAACAAACCTTCAGCTTTACTCTGCTTGACAAACTGCAGCTGCTCTGCCCAAGGGCCCATCTATCTCCTACCTCACTTCCGTTCCAGTATTATTATATTATAGGAACAATTACCTTGCTTCTGGGAAAAAATACGTATGTATGTATATATACCTTGCTGTTTCAAAGGTAAACATCAAAACTATTTTAGACTGAGTCACGGAGTCATTTTCCTTTTTATTTTATTTTTTCTCAAAGTTGCATATCTGTATCTGCATACACAATATTGTATATGTGTGTGTGTGTGTATGTTTTCTGATTCCCAAATACATTATAAAATTCTGTTGATTTGCATGAGTGACATCTTTGCTTCTCTTCAATAACTTAACACCTTGCTTTTAGTCTGTCTGTACATGAAGAGACAAAATGGAATAACTACAAGGAGATAGGTTTAGCATAGATGCTAAAATAGAGCAGCAGGGATTAAAAGAGAAAATATTCACATTATGTGACAAGCAGTTTTTAAGCACTTTTTGGATATTTATTCTTTTATTTTTTTCCAACAAACATATCACTAACTTACAACGTGAACATTGACCCACATTATACACTCTGGAAGAGAAAACTGAGACACAGGGAGGTTTCTAACTTATTTCAAAGGTAGGAAAAACAAGGCACAAAGAGGTTAGTAAATTCCTCAAGGCCAACGAGTTAATAACTGACACAACTGGGATTTGAAATCCCAGCAGTTTACCTCTGGAATCTGAGCATTTAATCTTTATGCCATTCTGTCTCTCTTTATTCCATACACACAGTACCTTCACCAAGTACCACGCAGAGACCACAAAACCTACTGAGACATGCATCCATCTGATTCTGGAGTTTGTATGGAGCTCTAACTGTCCTTGATTAGCTTAGAATAACTCAAAATAAACTGCAGACCTCTCTGAAAAATGAACTCTAAACGGAATTTTATCTACAGAGATAATTAAACCTCTAGTCAGAAGACAAGAACATGGTGAAGGATCCGTAGGATCTGGTTAGCATTTCCATTGTGAAGCAGAGCCTGCACGCACAGCTGCTGCTGGACTAAGTTGTTTCAGGGAGTTATTCCAAAATTGGGTATTGTAATAGTCTAACCCAGAGGTCACAAGGAGAACAAGTCAAATAGCATAAAAACACTCCTTCATTAGGATTATCTCAGTGGTTTACATGTTTATGGCTTCTTGAGACTATACAGATAATTTAACAAAACAGAATTGACAGTATGGATAATTTTCAGAAAGTGAGTCAAGAAATGCCATTTTTCTCCTCACATTAAGGTTAAACAAAGTTAATGGGGAAGACAACAAGGTCCTACTGTATAGCACAGAGAACTATAATCAATATCCTATGATAAACCATATGAAAAAGAATATTTTAAAAAAGAATGTGTATATATATATGTATAACTGAATCACTTTGCTGTACAGCAGTAATTAACACAACATTGTAAATCAACTCTACTTCAATAAAAAGTTAATTAATCATTCAAAGTTAATGGGGAAAGACAAGATCCCTCATTCAATCTAAGTGCCACATAACCATAGATGCAGGAGATAGGACTCACATACTTTACATTAGGAAGTGAAAAACATTTAGGAGTTTCAAGCTGGCAGTAAATGCAGTATCTGTCAATGGTGTGATGTGCCAACCTTGCCCACCCACCAAAAAAAAATAATAAATGCCATCATAGTAGGTGGGAATATTACATAAAAATAGGTACCACTCTACTCTGTACCAGTTACCAGAATATCCTTGGGATAACACAATCTTTAGAGAGAACTACTCTTTAAGAGCTGTATAGATAAAATGAAATTTATTCAATGGAAACCAGTTAGGCTGGACTTACGTAAAAACTGTTTAAGGAACAAATTGAAAGACAGGTAAAGTTAAGCCTGGGGAAGTACATCTGCAGAAAGAGGTCTAAGACTCTGTATAACTTAAATCATGACCTGGTAACTGGTTTTGGAAGCTCTAGAGAGATATACATTTTTACAATCAGAGCTACCTCAGAGAGGTGACTCAGTAATTAGCTTCTCAAGGTAGTCAAGCCTCACTTTACAACTTGAAGATATTGTATGGGATTAAATATTTGGGTGGAAAGTTAAATTAGATAAACTGTATGGTTCCCTTTTAACTTTTGATTCTGTGATTCTGATAAGTGAATTTTTTGAATGATGTGACGATTTGTAACATGTAAGCTCTCAGTTGATGAGGGGAATGTGGAAAATTGTACTCTTACCACTTTGGAGACATGGTGATAGCTGAATTTCAGCCCACTTGTAATATCACTTGCATTCTAGGAGGATGAGGTAATCTTGATCGCTGTTTGTAGATTGCTCCTAATTTTTGTGCCTTGAAAGAAAAAGAACAAAAAATACAGGATATAATTACATAAAATTTCAAGGTAAACATCAAAGGAAAAACTGATGTTGGTAAAGCAGATACAGCAGTGGTGTATTAGAGGGGGTGTTTCCACCAAGAAATGTCAATTCAAGGAGTCCTCACAGCTGGACTTTAACTTGATGGATTTACCAAGTCTCCCATGATCTTTATTCTTGTACTGGAATGAGATGACTAGGACCTAAGCGGATCCTAGGATCACAGGATCCATCCACACTCTCATACACATAGACTTTCATTCAATTAAAGTTCTTGGAAAGACAAAATAGAAAGATGATGCATTTGTGGTGAGTAGAGAATTAGAGAAAATTCAGAAATGGGGGATAATCTAAAAATTTTCTAAGTTTGTCACGTCCTTCTCTTGAGACCATGTTTCTTTCAATTTAATAATCTAGATAGTGGTTCTAGCAGGGTTAGCAAACTTTCTGTCTCATCCCATTGTCTGCAGGTTTGATTAGTTTAAATCTCAGAGGTCAACTCTATTTTCTTTATCTCTGAGGTCCTGTGAACCATCTCACTATTCCTTATGTACTGCTGACAAAGAACAAGAGACTGTGTGGAGTTCAACCAGAAACCCATTTGAAGAACTGTAGTAAGCCAACTGATTATTTCCATCACTTTGCTCCTGAAGGAAATATCTCAATCTCTCCAGTAAACATTTATTATATAGTGAATGAAGGAAAAGAAACATTTTTATCACTCTCAGTTCTCTAATATATTTTTAATCAAGCTACCGTAAAAATCTAAAGTGAATCATAGACCCTCAGGTACCTCTACTAAGAGGAGTTAACCAAGGTGACTAAATTGCAACCAAGGTGACTAAATTGCAGTCTTGGCCTAATATTTTTAAAGAAATAAAAAATCTTTCCACTTTTACCAGAAATTGCTTCAGTGGATAAATGCATGTCCTTATCTCTCTGCTAAGTCCCTGAATTTCTGCTTTGTGCAGGATAAGACCATTTTTCTTCCTTAGTACTTCATCAAGGATTTTTTTTTCCCAGTTTGTTTTAAGATTCATATTATGTTTAGTATTAGATGATTTATTCAACTACACAAAATATTGCAGAGTAAATTTATAGATCAAATTCCCCTTTAACATTTTCCTTTTCATTTAATATTCACTGATGACTTTTGGAGGGCCTACAATATGCTGGACATATAGGGTTATACAATAGAGCTCACTAGTTAACATAGGAGCAGAAATGCTTAAATATAAGACTTGTATTGCCATTACATTAGTATAATATAAACACAGAGAGGAAAAGTAATCATATCAAGGTGAGCAGGAGGCATGACAAGGAAGACTTCTAGATCAAGGAAACATTCTTTTGAGGTGAGGCTTGCCCTGAAAGGAGAGAATCAGAGGAAAAGGACTCTTGGTAGGGTGACTAGAAGATGTGAAGGCCCAGTGAAAGTGAATAGCATGCATAGAAAATAATTTGAATTGAAAACTTTCTTAAATATGACATTTTGTATTTTAAAATCAAATCCAGTCAAATGCAATAGATTTTTCACTTAGAATAGGATATATAATATACATTTCTGGTAAGACAGGGAAGAATGAAGTAGACCAAGGAAACATATGGCAGATAAAGAAGATTTGGAGGTAGTTTCACACTTTTTCCACAAGCCCTAAATTGAGTTTCATGTCAAAGGTCAAAGGACAGTGCAAGCACTTTTAGCCCAGACTATTTATTTGTCTGTTCTTTATCCTCCGGCTGCAGTGTAACTGAATCAGAGAATCTCTTCCCCAGGAGCAAACCTCAGCTATCTAAAATAATTTGTCTGCTATGGTAACTAAATCTTCATGCCAAGATGGTTTAATTATGTTCATTTGTGGATCAACAGTTGGGTTTTTACAGTTTGTTTATATTAACTATTCTCTATTTATGTTCAAATCTCGGCTTTGCTAGTAATGGAACATGGTGCAAGTGACTTAGGTTTACAAAGCTCTAATTCCCTCATCAATAAATGGCAGCACATTATTTTATCTATTCAGAAACGCCTTTGATTATAAGATACTCCATCCTTTGCTGTACCTCTAAGAAAAAAATCTACCAATTCAAATTAATTTTTAGTAAATTTTTATTTTATATTTATTGGAAGAACTCTTTTAATCCTTATTAGAGATTTTATTACTAAAACACTCATCGATATATAAAAAGAAAAATATAAGCAACTTATTGATTAAATTTTCCTCAGTCTTTTCACATTGAGTCTAATGTTTCCAACTGAATTTTCAACTTAGTGATTAATTTTCTTGTTTTTACATGTAACTCCATCCTTCGTGCCTTAAATAGCATTGGCGATATATCTCTTAAGATAATGTATAAAATATTTTAAAACATAATGGTACTGAGCTCTTAAATTGACTTTGAAATTAAGTAGACATAGAAAAATGTTTTACTTCAACTTTAAAAATGTTTATAAACAATGTTTGATTCACCATCTCCCCTTTCCACAATCCCTTGGCTCCTCAGAGTTAAAACAATGCTTCACTATTAACTGCTACTAGAATTTTCTTCCAAACTTTTTACTCCAAATCTGCAAATTTTGATATTGCTTTTTCTTGATAATTTTTAATGCTTAGGCATCAACAACCACATGATAGCTGACCCCAGGCCAACATTGATAGCAAAATATCATTGCTTGTAAGATCAACCCTGATTTTAGCGATCTTAAAATATGAAAGATACAAGCCTTAATATCTATGAAAGAGTATTGATAACATCTATCTCCCAATATGAATGGTAACTGAGATAACTTCATAAACAGAATATATTGAGTACTTAGCAGACTATTTAGTACATAATAAGTACTTGTTATTGCCCAGTTAGAAAGCTGGTCAGCACTTGTTCTAGGAATACTTGCCTTCTTCAGAAATCAAGATATTTCATTAACTCAAAGAATAGAGAATGATGAAGCTGTTATTTCATTTGATATTGAATCTGAGTCAGCATATAAGTAACAGATTTGACAGTGTAGTAATAAAAGTTAGAGTGTTTCTGATCAAATATTTAGTGTTCGTATTAGTTTTTCCTAGCAGTAGATTCCAGAATTTCCTAGCAAGATACAAGGACTAATATTCATTTCAGTTATTAAGCTATCACCACCTTTCTTTGGTCTTGCACACATTTTATTCCTCAAGCACGTGGCACAAACATAGTAGTGTGGGACACATGTGGGAACTAAAGAAGAGGGAAACATTAGTGCATTTTAGTAACTTTATAATAACAGAAAATGAAAACAAATATAATTATGCTGTTACCTCATAAGTGAGATATTTTATTATAAAATATTTACCATATATAAATATATTTGTATGCACCTTTTACAATAGTTAGAACTTCAAATCTATCTAAATTGTTTTTAAAATAACTACCTGTTTGAAGAAACACCCATAAGAAAAATACCTCTTAATTTTCAAATTTTCTAAAATCAAACATATATCAGAATATCTTCCTGACATTATGGAAAGAGGACCCTGAGCATTATCTAACGCACAAAGGATAGCATATAGATATATTTTGCTAATTTGATATGTGTAAAATATCATTGGTGTTCATGCTATTCTTGTAAAGTTTTAACAAATAATTTTAACTTCAGTAACAAATGTGCTAAAAATCAGTAAGGGGGTCTTCATAATTTGGCCAATGACTTTGGTTTACCAGTGCTTCTGTCTGCAGGTATTATTCTTCATTTGGGGGAGTGATAGTAGAAAGGAATGAATATTATCAGTTCTGAAATCTAATATCTCTCTTTACCAAGAGAGAAAAGAAGAAAGGATCTAGTCTCTTTTAAACATGCTAATGAGAGACCACCTGTCAAACTTACTGGCTAGGGAGATTTTATCTAATGAATGATTTCATGAGGATGAACCTGGTCTAAGTTGCTATTGTAAATTAACCAGGAATTTATGGATTTATAAATCCCCAGAAAAGCTTATACAAGCTATGGATTTGATGGGGTATGTAAGAAATATAACATAAATGAAATAATGAGGTAAATATCACCTCACCTGAATCATTAGTGGTATCCTATCTGAACCAGCATGCATCTGAATGTAGGAAAAAAGACCTGAAGAGCAACATTGGTTTCAGAATGGTTCCATAATTTTATCTATTTTTCCTGTGTTTTGACATTTTCTCTGGACTTTGGATTACTAATACATTTGGTTCTAGTTAAGAGCTGTGATTACTGTGACTCTGATCTGACAATTTAAGCCTTCTTTATTTTTTTAATTGAAGAATAGTTTATTTACAATATTGGGTTAGATTCATGTGTACAGCTAAGGGACTTTGTTTATATATATATATATATGTATATATATGTGTATATATATATATATATATATATATATATATACACATATATATATACAGATTATTTTCCATTATAGGTTATCACAAGATATTGAGTATAATTTCCTGTGCTATACAGTAAATCCAGCAAATCTATTTTATATATAGTAGTTTGTATCTGTTAATCCCATACCCCTCTCCCTTTCCCCTTTGGTAACCACAAGTTTGTTTTCTATGTCTGAGTGTATTTCTGTTTTGTATATAGATTCATTTGTAAGTATTATTTTTTTGATTCTACATATAAGTGGTATCATATAATATTTGTCTCTGACTTACCTCACTAAGTATAATATTCTCTAGGTCCATTCATGTCGCTGCAAATGGCAATATTTCATTCTTTTTTATGGCTGAATAATATTCCATTGTATATATATTTATACCACATCTTCTTAAGCCAGTTGTCTGTTGATGGGCACTTGGGTTGTTTCCAGGTCTTAGCTTTTGTAAATAGTGCTGCTATGAAAATTGGGGTGCATGTATCATTTCAAAATAGAGTTTTCATCTTTTCCAGATATATACCCAGGAGTGGGATTGCTATATCATATGGTAGCTCTATGTTTAGTTTTTTAAGGAACCTCCATACTGCATTCTATAATGGCTACACCAATTTACATTCCCACCAACAGTGTAGAAGGGTTTCTTTTTCTTCACACCTTCCTCAGCATTTATTATTTGTACATGATGGCCCTTCTAACTGGTATGAGGTGACACCTCATTGTGTTTTTTTAATTTATTTTTATTGGAGTATAGTTGCTTTAAAATGCTGTGTTAGTTTCTACTGTACAACAGGGTGAATCAGCTATACATATACATATATCCCCTCTTTTTTGGATTTCTTTCCCATTTAAGTAACCACAGAACACTGAGTTCCCTGAGCCATACTGTAGGTTCTCATCTGTTACCTATTTTATACATGGAATCAAAAGTGCATATATGTCAATCGCAATCTCCCAATTTATCCCCCCCCCATTTCCCCCTTGGTGTTCATATGTTTGTTCTCTACATCTGTGTCTCATTTCTGCTTTGCAAATAAGATCATCTATACCATTTTTCTAGATTCCACATATATGCGTTAATATACAATATTTGTTTTTCTCTTTCTGACTTACTTCACTCTGTATGGCAATCTCTAGGTCCAGCCGCATCTCTACAAATGACCCGATTTCGTTCCTTTATATAGCTGAGTAATATGCCATTGTATATATGTACCACATCTTCTTTATCCATTCCTCTGTTGATGGAAATTTAGGTTGTTCCATGTCTTGCCTATTGTAAATAGTGCTGCAGTGAACATTGGGGTGCATGTGTCTTTTTGAATTATGGTTTTCTCTGGGTATATGCCCAGTAGTGGGATTGCAGGGTCATATGGTAGTTTTATTTTTATTTTTTTAAGGAACCTCCATACTGTTCTCCATAGTGGCTGTATCAATTTACATTCCCACCAACAGTGCAAGAGAGTTCCCTTTGCTCCACACTCTCTCCAGCATTTATCATTGGTAGATTTTTTAATGATGGCCATTTTCTAACAAGTGTGAGGTGATACCTCATTGTAGTTTTGATTTGCATTTCTCTAATAATTAGTGATGTTGAACATGTGTTCATGTGTTTGTTGGCCATCTGTGTGTATTCTTTGGCGAAATGTCTATTTAGGTCTCCAGACCATCTTTTGATTGGGTTGTTTGTTTTTTTGATATTGAGCTGCAGGAGTTGTTTATATATTTTGGAGATTAATTCTTTGTCTGTTGCTTCATTTGCAAATATTTTCTCCCATTCTGAGGGTTGTCTTTTTATCTTCTTTATGGTTTCTTTTGCTGTTCAAAAGATTTTAAGTTTAATTAGTTCCCATTTGTTTATTTTTGTTTTTATTTTCATTTCTCTAGGAAGTGGGTCAAAAAAGATCTTGCTGTGATTTATGTCATAGAGTGTTCTGCCTATGTTTTCCTCAAAGAGTTTTATAGTGTCTGGCCTTACATTCAGGTATTCAATCCATTTTGAATTTATTCTTGTGTATGGTGTTAGGGAGTGTTCTAATTTCATTCTTTGACATGTAGCTGTCCAGTTTTCCCAGCACCCACCATCCACTCTTCAGCAAAACATTGCTTCTTCAGTTGTTCCATCTGTTCCTTGGATCATCATTTCTTATCCACATCATATCTATTCACTTCCATGTCTTTTATATTAAAAAAAAAAGTTCTCTGACACTTTCCAGTTACTGTCTTTTCTGCCCTCCACTGGTTAGAATGGGCATCATCAGAAAATCTACAAACAACAAATGCTGGAGAGGGTGTGGAGAAAAGGGAACCCTCTTGCACTGTTGGTGGGAATGTAAATTGATACAGCCACTATGGAGAACAGTATGGAGGTTCCTTATAAAACTAAAAATAAAACTACCATATGACCCAGCAATCCCACTATTGGGCATATACCCAGAGAAAACCATAATTCAAAAAGACACATGCACCCCAGTGTTCACTGCAGCACTAGTGACAATAGCCAGATCATGGAAGCAACCTAAATGCCCATCAACAGACGAATGGATAAAGAAGATGTGGTACATATATACAATGGAATATTACTCAGCCATAAAAAGGGATGAAATTGGGTCATTTGTGGAGACGTGGATGGATCTAGAGACTGTCATACAGAGTGAAGTTAAGTCAGAAAGAGAAAAACAAATATCATATATTAATGCATATATTTGGAATCTAGAAGAATGGTATAGATGAACCAGTTTGCAAGGCAGAAATAGAGACACAGATGTAGAGAACAAATGTATGACCACCAAGGGGGAAATGGGGGGGTGGGATAAACTGGGGGATTGGGATTGACATATATACACTAATATGTATAAAATAGATAACTAATAAGAACCTGCTGTATAAAAAATAGATAAAATAAAATTCAAAAAATAAAAATAAGCCTTAGGATTGGAAAAGAAATTATTCAATGGAAACTCCATATCAGTTTTTCAGTTTATGGTGTCTTAGTGCTTCAGTAAGTCACGATTATATCTGAATTTTCTTCTTTTTCTACTCTACTAAAACTAAGTTTGCCATCTGGACAGCTGCTAGTGGGGTCATGTGTCTGAACAGTGTTTAAATTCACTGCCCCTTTTCTTAATTTACTTTTATATATTTTTAAATTCAGCTATGATACATTTGTCTTTGTACAGAGTAGATATTCTGTGTGTAATATATATCCCAAGATGAGAGAGCATATTTGTATTGAAACTATAATATATAAATATTAATTCCAAAATGTAAAATGTGTGATAATCTTTTTCACTTGCCCATAAGCATGTATATATGAGCAGCTCATGGATGAGGAAGTAATCAAAAGTTGTCAGGATGGGTAACAGGGTCATCTCAATTCATGATCATATAATACCATCTATCATTTTACTTTCTGTGAAATAAAAGAATCCATTGAAAGGAAATGGATGGAGGAGGGATAGAAAAATACATCTTTTTTTCTGTTTCAAGACTTTATATTTAGAAAAAGACATAAGATAAGAGTTCATTTTTATTTTGCCTGAACATTCATGTGAGACCCTAGGAACTTTCTAGTAGTGGTTTTGAATCAATGAAATTGAGTATATCAAAGCTCTGTGGGAAATGCCAGAAATATTGAACAAATTTAGATGAGTTGGTGGATTTTGTTTTTTTTTTTTTTTTTGAGTTGGTGGATTTTGAATTTCAGGATCTACCTTGTCCATACCTCTGATCCTTTAGAACACTAAGGGAATTTAAAAGAAGATATGGCTCATAAAACCTCCACTTTACTGTGGAGATGATCCTCATGGAATCTCATCAGTGCTGGCTATGCAACTTTGCTGGATTGTCATCTTTCTCGTATTGCTTGAAAGTTTTCAGAGCTGAGGAAGAAAGTTAATCATTATTCTAGAGAAAGAAAGAAAGGAAGGAAGGAAGGAAGGAAGGGAGGGAAGGAGGGAGGGAGGGAAAAAGAAAGGAAGAGAGATGAAGGGAGGAAGAAAGAAAAGAAAGATGCCCTCATATTTTTGAAATCTGGTGATGCTCCATTCTTTATATTGTTTATATGATTCTTACAAAGTTCATACAAAGCGGTATCATTCACTTTTTCCTTCCTTGGATTATTTTCCTGTTTGTGACATAAAGCAGACTTTGCTGTGAGTGCCATTAAGACGATTAACAAAAAGATTACTGATACCGTCAAGGTCACAAAACGTGTCCAGGAAGCTCAAAAGGCTGAGCTGATATTCTGTACAGTAGCTTCTTTATAACACCAACTACTCAAGTCTCAGGCCATGGTGGGAGAATAATTCTGGAATCAGTGTCTCAGCTGACCCACTCTAGTCTTCTTTATGTCAATTACCTTAATTACATCCACAGGCGCTTTGCCCATTACATCTACAGGGCATTTGCACATGCTGATCATCTGCCAGGCATGCTCTTTTTTTCTTCTTTTCAATCATTAGTAATCAATGCCTTTGCATTTCAGCCCAAATAGCACATTCCTTCCATTACCTTTCCTCTATCTCCATGAAGAAGTCAAATTTCCCTACCATAACCTAGAACACTATGAATCTTACCTTTTTAAAACACAGTTCGAATATTACAATTCATTTGTGGCTATTTCTTTAAAGTTTAGCTTTCTCTTTGGTTTATAAATTCTACATGTAGAGGAGAATGTTTTGTTCTTCCACCATGATGCATGACTAAAATATAGCCACCAAAATATTTTTTAAATATATAAATGAATCAACTGGAGAGGTAGCATTGTAGCAGATTTGAGTGTGCCAAATGTAGCCAACTCACAAATTTGTACAACATAATCTCTGTTTCTATTCTCAGAAAATAAAATTTATTCCTATTTCTTTACATAGAATTTTATCCCATATAGTTTTCATTGACTAATTATATATTTTTTCAATAAAAAGAAAGATAGAACTGCTAAATAAACATACTGAAACCCACTTTTAAGTTGGCTTTCATTATGGTCATTTTTCTTGTAACAGTTGGATTCCATCAACGTGAAATTTATTACCCCTCAGAATTTTGCAAAATAATGTTTATTAGAAGTCATTTAAACACCTGTGTTTGGGATCTCTCTAGACCCCAAAGACACTACATTTTCCTCTTATTGCAAAAGCTCAGGATATAAAGAAACCAGAACTCAAACCTACTAAGCAATAAAATTGACTTATCTTTTTTTTTCAATAATACATCTAAATCTTATTTTTCCCAAGGGATATTTTTGCTCAAAATAAATATGCAAAAGGCATGAGCAGGAACTGAACCCTGTATGACAGATGAACTAGGACTCAGGGAGTAACAAGTCTGCCGGGGAAGCAGGAA
This sequence comes from Balaenoptera ricei, assembly GCF_028023285.1. Lineage (NCBI taxonomy): Eukaryota > Metazoa > Chordata > Mammalia > Artiodactyla > Balaenopteridae > Balaenoptera > Balaenoptera ricei. The sequence goes on along the minus strand of NC_082646.1, from coordinate 80,096,420 downwards.
CATATGGGTAATATAAAAGTCCCTGATCTGTACCTCCAGCCTGTGGTCAAGATTGGATCACATTAACATTTGGCGCTCACCTGCTCAGTCTGGGCCTCAGCTTTCCCACCTCACCAAAATCCTCATTCTTTGTTGGTTATGTCAGGAAGATCTAGGAAATTAGAATCATAGAAGCTAAGAACAAGTCAGCTCAAATTTCCTTTCTCTGGTCCAGTCATGAGCCGTGCCAATGATTACTGCCTTTGCTGAAAGTGTCCTGTGGAAGTTTTGCTCTGTAGGGTAAAGCTAGTATGAAATGGTAGCACAATTGGTAATGAGTCTCAAAAAACTTTTCATTAGTTCATCTCCTTGAGCTTCCAGTAGTGATTTTCCTCTTCTAATGTGTCTCCAAATCAGTCTCTCAAGCTAAGTAGGGAAAAATGTTACCTCATTTGCCTTCTGCTTTCTTGTTTCTTCTTCTTGTGTTGATGGAAAAGTTTCCAATTTCTCCTTTTATTCTCCAAATCCCAAGTCTATCATGACAGCTATGCAACCAGAATTAGAATATTAGGTTGGTGTCTGCTTGGACACTCTGCAGGAAGTCAGTCAGTGGCCAAAAAATCTATGAGCTATTGCAGAAAGAAATAGATGAGAACCACAGTCTTGGATACATAGGAAGTCTATGGATTTAGTCACTGGGTTTCAACTAATTACCTAATTTTTGATGCTAGGAAACAAAGTGGTATGAGCCTCATCAAAGATGTGACCAATTACTGCTGGTAATCTAGACAAGGAGAGTGGTAACAGGCATACATCATCAGTTTCACAGTCTGATTTTCTGAGATCTGGTGCCCAAACTTGCTTATTTGGGACTTCTTATTTGTGTTTTAAAAACATTTTTGATTATCTATGTTTTGAGATACTGCAGACCAGTAACCATGATATATGCATTTAATTCAGGCAAATTTAGTTGAATTTCATTCAGTGTAAAACAAAAAAATATCGTACCAAATACTAAGCATTAGGCACATGATTAAGATACTGAAGACACAGAAATAAAAGGAAGGTTATTATTGGATTTGGACATCTACTGCAGGTAAACTCAATAACTAGCATAGTGTATCATATCTAGTTGACGAATGACCAGAAAGGAATACTTGAATTTGTGAATTGTGTGAATGAGTATCAGCCCATTTGTTTTGCTTAGACAGATTTGTATCAAAGCTATCTTAATGTCAGCTGTGATGCTTCCATCTTGCTTTATATTACTTTTGCTAAGATACAATTTACAACTGAGTTGGAAGGGGATATAAGTTTATAAGTAAATTAGACATTATTTCAAGCAAAACATTAGCATTCTGTCTGTAGCATAAGTATAATATCATGCTTTTGTAGATATAAGATAGCTGTACTCACACTTTTTCCAAGTTGTTCTGTGGCTTGAAGCTAAGGAATGAACATCCAGAGATAAAGGTTTTTGTGCCAGATCCTATATTTCTTATTTCAGTGAGATCTAATAAGCTGGTAATTATAAAGTGAAATTATCAGAGAAATGTAGTTTTACAAAATGTTCTTACCTTTACTTAAATATGTTCTGTAAATTATAACACATAATTCTTAAGGGTAATGTTCTCCCCATGAGCAAAGTGATAATGATTGATCTAAAGAATTGTCATCTTCACTAAAAGTCTTATTTCTAAAGGCAAACAGCTGAACCTAGATTTGAGCACTGTTGTCTAAAAAGGCTGAGTATTTTGCCAACTGAAAAACATGCCTGGGATTTACATAACATTCCTCTCCAAGACCTAAAGGGCTTATTTGAATTTGGCTTATATTGAACAAGTATGCAAGTAAATCTCTACTTTTAACTTATCATTGTGACAGCATGTAGCAGTGTTTTCTTTTAAAACTATGTATTTACTGTAAGATGATACATTTTCCATTGTAAACAGTTGGAACAATACAAAAGTGTGCTGTTTGGATTTTGTAGCTAAAGTAACCAATGTTAACATTGTAATAAATATTCTGTCAGACATTTTTACACACACACACACACACACACACACACACACATACCCTTACATATGCTATCTTTATTTTTTAAAAAACATATTATCAATACATATTGTTATGCAAAATGCATGTTCACTTCACATGTTGGATAAAATTTTCCATGTCAGAACATGTAAATTCATTGTATTTATTTTAATTAGAACTTGATTATTTTGAAAAATCCATCTGTGTTCTTCTTTCTGTGACCTACTGGGTGAGAAGTTGTAAAAGGGAGGGATTCAGGATCTACACTACTACTTTAAATAGGGAAGCCCTTTTTATGCCTGTTTTATATATTGGGGATTCTCATATAATTTTATTTAAATAATTTTATTTCCAAAAGCTAATGTAAATCTAGGATCACTAAAATAATATTACTTTCAGAACAATGATATGTGGAAAAATAATGATTTTAGATTTCTTGGTATATGTTTGGATAAAGGACTTTTCCCGTGATTTTTATACTTTTTTTTTTTCAAGACTTGAAATTCACTTCATAGAAAGGGAGAGAAAATGTCCTCTGGAGACCCAATTCATTTATTTTCCTTTGTGAAGAATCTGTTGCTAAAATTAACTCTGCTGTAATCTTGCTGCTTCTGTCCTGTCTTCTGAGAATAAAGTATGAAAATGCATACATAAATATGGAATTCTTAATAAAATGAACTTTGTTCATTTTAGCTTCCTTTATACAATAATTTTTAAGCCTCAATTTCCATTCAATTTTAATTTTGATTTAATTTAATATAAAATTAATTTCTGTGTTTCAGAATAATAAATCACTGAATAAGTGTAGGATAGCTGGCTGGATCCTGTGTGTATTGTTGAGAGATTTATAGTGGATAATCTATTGAATCCTGTAATTTTTTTTTTTTTTAAACTTCTGTGGTTTGTGGTTTTTAAAAACTTTGCCCACATTTCTGAAGTGATTCATCTCTTTAGAAACTTTCTCTAACCCTATTTCTTCAAGTTTCATCCCACTTAAAAATAATAATACATAGTGATTTATAAATTTAGTAATAAATCACCAAATTTTTGTGTCTTTAAGTTCCCACTCAACATGGATTCTATGAAGGCAGTTCACCACCATGGATAGTTGTATGAACAGTGTAAATAAGCCGCCTAAATATGAAATCGACCTCTATCAATTACTAGCTCCAATTTCAGCTACTCAAGCTCTCCTGTTCCTTAGTTCTGTTATACATTAAATAGGTAACTGCAACTACTACAGAAGTGTTGTATAGATTAAATGAATTAGTAAACATAAAGAATTGAGAAAGATACCTGAGATCTAGAAAATGTTATGTATTAAGTATAATTATTATTCTGAGATTTTATGCTTTCCCCATCTGTCATTACGACCGTTGTTTCTAGCAATGATTTTGAGAGATGCAACATTGAACTACTACCCACAGCTTGTAGGTAGAAAATCAGGGATTTGCATCCAGATCATAGCCACACTTTTAACCAGGTACAGGGCTTTCTACCATGAGATCTGTATTTGCCCTATGCTATAATCTATCTTTATCTTCTTAATTTCCCTTTTCCCAAATATCATCGTCTCTTTTTGGTGATGCTGAACATATGCCGCTTCATCAAAGTTGTCTCTCTACTTCCTGGAAGCTCCTTTTCCCCACTTCTTCATAGACATTGTTATCCCTTATGCCTCTGGTTTCCTGCCTTACCACTCACACTTCTGTTTGTTCCCATAGTCCTCTTCTATTTTCAGGTCAATTGGCCACTTTGACCCAGTCAGTGGTAAATTCTTTTTCTGATCCTGACTATTGGCTAGGTTCCTTTCCTTTGCAATAAATTCCACCAAGAAATTTTATAAACATTCCCAGGAGCCAAAGGAAAGGAATCTATGTGTGATGAAACCCTGATGCACTTCTAAGAAATGCTTCTCCTGACCATGAATAAACCTGTGCCTTACACATGGACACTTCTTTGGCTTCCTCTTACATCTGGATAGGTTACTAGTCTTCTGTGTCTATGTGGCTCCATCTCTTTCCTCCAGTGACATCCTTTGTCTGCCGTCTTTGCTCAGAAAAGTCCATCCCAGTGTTTCAGTCACCTGACTTTCAGCCTCTATAGCTTCATCACTATTTTATCAGATGGTGTAGAAAGCAGTGCAGTCAGTGAGGAGAATAAAGAACTGAAACTTCGGTGTATATATATTTCCCAACTTATAAAATATCTTTAGAGAGATTACAAAACTATATGTATATTACCATAATATTAAAAATAGATTTGAAAATCTTGGAAAATGACAAAAAAGAACCAGAGTAATAATAATGTCTGTATTGTGATTTATACACATAAAAGTATGTAAAAATTTCATTCAACATGAGTCCCACTCATTGTTTATGCATGTATGTGCATATGTGTGTGTGATACATATGGGTGTTATATTTGAGCCCATGAATATTTTTTTTTCTTAGAATGAGACAGAAATGGATCCATTATGTATATTCTACAGAGATATCATGGATTAAAGGCTTTTTGTTTAGTTGATGTGTGGAAACAATACACATCCTGAAAATTGCACACAAGTTACTAACACTTGGGGGACATGGCTTACAGGGTAAAATCCAAGTCTGTGGCACAGGTTGTGAGGTCATTTCATAACTTTCTCTCAAAACTTGACTACTTTACCTGTTTCAGTCCCTATCATTTTTCATCTTGCTGCCTACACTACTCCTTTATTATTTCCATTTTTATATGTGTATGTGCTGTATACATACTATCATAATGCATTTGTATTTGGTCTATTTTTCTCTCACCTATTAGAACAGACTGAATTATTTGATGGCTAAGACTTTATCTTATTTATCTTTGTACTCTCAAGGTCTAGCACATAGTAAGAGCTCAGTAACATTTTAAAATATGAGCATACCATTATGGTATACCCTGTACCCCCTAAAACAATACATTAGCTGAAAATGTACAAGGCAATATGTATCCCTTAAATCCCTTAAATCTGACACTCTACTTATCCAATAATCTTTAATAATACTATCATGTAACAAACTAAAAAGAGTGAGAGAAATGCTTAATCATTTTAAATCATGTTTAAAATGCCTATGTTGTAGTGCTCTATAAATTGCTGAGGATATGCTTGAATTTTATTCTTATTTAGACTAAGAATACAAGCTTAATGCCAAGTGAATACACATAGAAAATTAAAAGGTATATATAGTATTGTGTTCACTGTCATATTTTTCAAGGTGATCATGCTTAGCTCATAGTAAATTTCCCAGTGAGAACTTACCTGAAATACCATGAAAAGAGCTACATTTAGGCATAATACTTTCTATTATTTTATTTCCCCTTATATTGGGATATTATAATTTTGTATCATTGCCATTGCCTGAAAAATATTTATTACTAATATTATTTGTTTTCTATTGTCACAGTAACAAATTACCATAAATTTAGTGACTTAAACAACACAAATTTATTATCTACAGTTTTGTATTTCAGAAGTCTGACATGGTTCTCACTGGATAAAATCAAGATGCCAGCAGGGCTAAGTTCCTTTATTTGTATGCTCAAAAAAATAACCAATTTACTTGCCTTTTTTAGCTTCTAGAGGATGCCTACATTTCTAGGCTAGTAATCTTCTTTCTTCTCAAAGTCAGCAATATTAAATCTTTTTGACCATGACCAAGTGAGGTTCATCCCAAGATTACAAGGTATGTTTGATGTCTGAAAATCAATTAATGTAATACACAATATCATTAGGATAAAAGGTAGAAACCACATGATAATTTCAATCAACACAGAAAAAAGTGAAAAATTCAATACTTTCCTGACATATTTTAAGCTATTCTCTTTCATGTGTGATATGCTCTAGTCCAGGAATTTTATTGTGTTTTAAAGTTGCTCTCAGTTTTTAAATGAGTACAAGTTGTCAAAATAAGACATATCTTTATCAAAAGAAAAGCTAGAAAAAAAAAAAAGCAAATCATTAACCTCTACAATAGTCATCCCAAGAAAATGATGTTTCCCAAACCTAAGACATACTATAATTTAAAGTCACATTACTGCTTTTGGTAGTCAATTACTATATAACAGCTTAATGTATCCAAGAATAAAGGCATTCAGAAAAATCATTAAGAACAAAGATAAAATTTCTTGGGTCAGTCTAGCCAAGATACCAGACAACAGGTCTTTGATAGCTTTTTAGAATTCCAACTTTTTGGAAGTTCAACTTCTTAAACCAGATTGGGGAAAAAAAAAAAATCTTTCAGCCAGAGACCAATTGTTGTGCCATATGTTTACAGAGTCTAGGTTAACACTCTACTTACCCGTAGCACCTCCTTTCTCATAGAATGAATCTTTGAATTTGATTTTCTAGAACCCACCCACCCTTACTGCATTTTATTGAAACCCCCCTTTTTTTTCTTTCATGTCCATGTACTCTTATTAGAGTTACTATGTATTTATTGTATTTTAAAAGCAATTTAATGGATATTAAAGATTCAAATATGGAGAAGAGCTTATGAGATTTTCTGCCCCACTTACCAGCACATCCCATTTCTACTTCCTAAGACAGCCACCTTTTTGACCCTTAACTATTTCTTCTGATAGGTCTATGATAGCAATGTTATTTCTGAAATGATTAATTTTGGACATTTAGATATTTTTTGTATACTGCCTGCCATGTTATATGAGGATTTCTCTCTCTTATACCAATAAGTCCTACTTATTGTAAGTAGGACTTATTAAGTCCTACTTAAGTCCTACTTTGCTGGAAAGACCAACTGGTACATCACAATGATTATTATTTTGTTTTTACTGAGATTTTTATTTTGCAGGGAATTTTTATTTTGTAATGTTTTGTATTTTAATTGCATAATGGTATACATATCAAAAATTGTACATGAAACACATATAAAGTGTTTAAGGAATCTGTTCCCTTCAATAAGCTTCATGAACTGAAAACCATCATACTTTAAAGTCCTCTGTAAACCTCTCTGATTGCATATACCTCCTCTAAGAGGTAAGCACTATCTTGAATTTTGTGTTAATTATTTTCTGGCTTTTATTTGTGATTTTACCATCAATAAATATATGCACTGTACATATAAATTTTATTTTGATGCTTTTAGATGTTAACATAGGAATTTTACCCTGCATACTTCACTTAACAAACATATGTGTTTCATAGTACTTTGACTCCATTCTTAAACCATAGAGGGATTTATGCTTTAATTGTATCTATGCCAGTTATTTGTTGCTGAATAACAGTCATTGTAAATTTAGTTGCTTAAAAATCTTTAATGTTTTATTATTATTCAGCCAGATAATTTCTTTTGTGATTTCTGATCTACATGCTATCAGACAGGCGGGGTCTGTAATCATTTGAAAGTTCATTCAATTACATGTCTGGTGCCTTGGAAGGGCAAACTTAAAGAGCTTGGAACTGAAAGAGCTGGAGCTCTTTGGGCATCTCTCTGTCTCTAAGTGGTGTTTCCACATGTCCTCTCTAGCATGTCTGTGTCAAGGGAACCAGATTTTCTTAATTAAGTCTCAGGCTTCAAAGACATCTGTCCTTAAACAGAGAATGTCAAGCCCAGACTGTATTGTCCTTTATGACGTAGCCTTGGAAATCAAGCAATGTCAATTCTGCTGTATTAGAGGCAGTTACAAAAGTCCATCCATCATCAAGAGGAGAAGAAGTTGGTTCTACATAATGATAGTGAGTAAAAAGGAAGACCTTACGGGGCCAAATATAGTTCCATGACTATTTTGGAAAATATAATATGTCACAACCCTTCTTTTGGCCCAAAAAATTTACATCTTTCTTCCATCATCAGATTAAAATCAACCCTTCCCCAGGATACCTCATCTCTTTGCAACATCAAACTCAGCCTTGAGGTTCAGGATGTCACAATACAGATAAGGTTTTTGTGTGGATGAAATTCCTCTGCTACAGTTAACTTTGTCAGCTAATTGATCTAAACACCTGTGAACTAAAGAAATACATTATCTGCATCCCTCCCCCCTACATACACACACAACCTACAATAGTGGAACAGTCATATGATAGCAATTATAGACCATTCCAATTAAAATAGTGAAAAGACAAGGTTCCAGATGTCACCGATCTATAGTAATTCCAAAATACAGCATTTTGGAATTTCCTTGAATAGAAGTCAGCCCCATTGTTTGGGACTGATTTGCAACGGCTCTTAGCTTCAACCTCTGGATTCTTGGTTCTTTCTTTTAAGTCATCCTTTGTTTTGCATAAGAAATAACAAGTATTTGAAGCTGAGCTGGCTTCTGTTAATCATAATTCTAGGTTCCATATACCTTTTCTGACTTTGCATGGTCTCTGTCCATTTTAGACCTAGTTGATGGTGTTCTGCCAATATAATTCTTTTTAAAGCATTGTGTGGCAACTATAAACCTTACTGTGGTTCACTTCATTAGACAAAAGCCCTATCCCCAAATCTCTTCAAAATAAGCCTTTTCTGTCTAGAATTTCCTGTAATGTAGCTATTGGCAGCATTCTTAAGCTTCTTAGAAGTTCTATTGTTTAACAGGAAAGATTTGTATGGCATGCTCTTAAGATGCTTAAATGGAGTTCTGTCTGTGCCACCGCCTTAAATCTTTCTGAGGTGTTAACAAAAGATTATAAAGTCACATCCTTGTCAGACAACATATTTAAACCATTTCCCTTGACAGTGCACTGAATTTTATTTATGCCCAGAAGCTATGTCTCAATTTTAACATAGAAAATAAGATAATCAGAATAAGAATCAGTTTTATTTTAGATTCATGCAGATCCTGGTGCTTTTATATTTACCAGTTATCTCACTAGCTTATCTCTCTTTTCTCATATTTTATTAGACAAGAAGAAGACAATCAGCAACTTCAACACTCTGCCTAGAAATAGCTAGATCTCTTAGGTTAATAGGTACTTTTTCTTTTTTCCATGTCACTGCAGGTAATAGTGTTGCTAAACTTTCTGTTACTACAGCTCCTAATACCACTGTACTCACTTTCCTTTTAGTAGCTCTTATTTATTGCCTCCTTAAGGGCCGTCAAGCTTTTGCCAAGTTTCTTTAAGGCCATTAACATTACTTCTCTATCAGGTACCAAAACAGCTTCCAGTTACTATTGATATACAGCATACCAGCACAAACCTTAGAGAATCAAAACAACTACATATTTAATTATTATCTGTCATGATTTTGAAGATTGGCTGGGTTAGCTAGGTGGTTTTTATATCCTCTCAGAAAGCTGTAGTCAGACAATGGCTGGGCCTGAAATCTTCTGAAATCTCTCTCAATTACACATTAATTGTCCCAGCTAGGAAACTCAAAATGAGTTGAAGACAGGAATAATGGGGTCTGCTTGAGCACTTCTCTCGGTCTTTATGTGGTCTTTCTATATGATCTCTCCAGAGCCAGATAGAAACCACATCAACTTTTATAACCTAATATCAGAAGACATTAATTATAACATCCACCACATTCTATTTGTTGAAGCAGTCGCAAAGCCTGTCCAAGTTAAAGATGAGAAGAAATAGGAAACATGTCCTGACAAGGTAGTGGCAAAATTTTAGAAGAGCATAGGGGTCCGGAAATATTTTTTGAAATACAGTATGTCATACATCTAATCTGCTTCTAAATTATACATTATTGTCAAGATTTCATCGAAAAATTTTCTTCCTGGGTCATTTATCTTCCTTCTAAAGACCACCTTTAGAAGTATCTTTAGTAAATAACTGTCTGTTGGTAATGGACTCTCAGACTTAATTTGCCTGAAAATATTTATGTAATTCTCATACTTTAAAGAAAATGTGGTAAACATAAAATTCCAGAATCACAGTTATTTTTTCCTCAGAGCTTTGAAGATATTATTCTACTGTATATTGGTGTTCTATTATTGATTTCCATATTGGTTTTTATTGCTGACCTTGAATAATCTATTGCCAGAAACTTTGGTTGCTCTTCTCTACTTATATGTTCCTCTCTTCATGTTTGCTATTCTATAATTTTGTTGTGAAGTGTCTAAATATCAATATCCTGTTTTAGAAAATTCTACTTTGGATTTATTGGGCTTCCTAAATGTAAGTATTAGTAGCTTTTATTAATTCTGGGAAACTTTCAGCCATTATCTCTTTTCATATTATCTTCCTCAAGTTGTTTTTAACTTCTACTTTAAATTCTCTCATTAGGTTTATGTTACATTTTCTCACTCTATATTCCATATTGCAATTCTTCATTTCATATATTTTTTTTATCTTTGTGAAATGTATTATGGGATATTTCTTGTGACTTCTGTGAGAAATTTCTTTTGATATTCCATATTTCTCTCTTCAGCTGTTAAGCTATTAGTTCAACCAGTTTAATCTGGTCATTGAATTCCAATATTAATGTATATTTTAATATATTCTATATATTTATAGATTCCTAATTATTAATATACTTTATTTTTTGATATTTAATTTGTTCTTTTTCTGATATGCCTCCTCAATTTCAATAGCCTCATATTATTGTATAATTCTTTTTGTATTTTTATTTATTAGCCATATTAAATGTATTTAATTTGTATATATGATAGGGGAGAGGTCATCTACTTTGCTGACCTGTTTCAATAGACTTTTTTATTTGCTGACTCTCTCTCATGATTAGTTCCTTTAAGGGCTTAATGATACTTTTCTATAACCTCATTTTCCTGAAATTATTTAAAGCCAATGTCCTAAAGAGGAATTATATTTGTTTGTCATGCTTCTACAACTTTAACCACCATGAAAAGTTAACTAAATTTTCTGCTTATTTTTTTTGGGTTGGGGTTAATTATAAAAGTGCATGAATTCTATACTCAAACCCACATGAGTAAAAGGCCTGAGTTTGGGAGTCTTCAAGTAGCATTCTTCTTCTTCCCCTCCTCTTCCACCTCCTTCTTCTTCAACTCCTCCTTCTTCTCCATTATACCCCCAAGGGTATCACTATATTAGGTGTCTGATTTTCACAGTTGCCTCTGATCTGCCCACCATCCTATTGGCCTCAGATTTTGTATCTTTTTATCCAATTGCACAGGCTTCCCACCTGCATTTTAACTGTCCTGAGTTCAATGACCCACCCACAGTAGACGCCCATCACTGTTTGCTAAAGTGTCTTTACTAAAGAGAGTCAAGCTCTAGGATCAGCAGAGGCCTCAAAGCCAAAAGCTATAACCTAAACCCCTGGATTGAATCTGTTTTGCAACTTTTGCCTTTCATGGAACATCAGCTCAAGCATGCATTTTAAAAGCAATATTTCCTATTATATACTGCATTTTTAGGGATGCTATATTAGAATTGATTTATCTGAACATATAAATTGTTACAGGATTAGAAGCACTAATTTTGATATTTGAGCCTTGTGTCTTTGGCAATCCATTTTAATTCTGAATTTGATGAAAGCTCTAAGAGCTTTAACTCCATCCCATTATATTAATATATATTTGCTATAGAAAACTTTTTAAGCTCATATCTTAGCTTTGCATTCACCACATTCCTAGTCTCCAACCTATGTATTTATATTATATTATATTATATATTATTATAACACAGATCTTTCCGTATGATCTGTGGATAGGCCTTTGACTATCATTATCTTATTTATGGAAATTTGGGGGACTACAAATCCCTGTTTGTTATCCCCATATTTGCTTTTTTTTTTTTTTTTTTTATACTGGAGCTGAGTAGTGGCTGCCTTTATTTTATTTATTTATTTATTTATTTATTTATTTATTTTTAGCTGTGTTGGGTCTTCATTTCTGTGCGAGGGCTTTCTCCAGTTGCGGCGAGCGGGGGCCACTTCATCGCGGTGCTCAGGCCTCTCACTGTCGCGGCCTCTCCCATTGCGGAGCACAGGCTCCAGACGCGCAGGCTCAGTAGTTGTGGCTCACGGGCTTAGTTGCTCCGTGGCATGTGGGATCCTCCCAGACCAGGACTCGAACCCGTGTCCCCTGCACTGGCAGGCGGATTCTCAACCACTGCGCCACCAGGGAAGCCCCCCATATTTGCTTTTATAGAAGAATTACCTGTAGTAGTTTCTTACATTTAAGCTACATTTAGCTTTTTGAAGTTTTATGTCTTTAGGAGCCCAATGAAGACCAATATGGTTCCCTTCAGTAACCAATATCACCTTGAGGTCATCAAAAGCATTGCTTTGGACCACATATTTTCCTGAAGTATGGCATATAGCCCTCATTTTCCACTTCTCTCTATCCCCCTCCATTTTTATTCAGGCAGCTTTCTTTAGTTTGTAACATTTAAGCCTGCTTATGCTGGCTTTTTTGCTTTTCTCCTTTGTGTAATGTTATCACTGCGATTGGATCAGAGCAGCGTGTCTTCATTTATTTTACATTTTGTTTATTTGCCTGTTTAAGGCCAAGCTATTTGTTTTGATTATGTACTTCTCTATATTTGGATTTATGGATAGCCTCAAAAGTAAGAAAAATGAAGTGAATGAAGGTTCATTTGTTCAAAAAATTTGGCTCACTTCTACCTCCTAAAGCAGTATAATTCCACTCCGGAAGTATCTCCATTTATTCCTATTCCTCCCCTAGACTTTCTTCCATATGGCTTATCTTTCCTGAGTTTCACTTAGAGACTTAATTTGATATATATGTTGGGGATGAAAGTCATGAATTGCCTTATCTACACACCAGCAGAAATAATTATCACCCTTGAATCTCACCTGATAAAGCTTGATATATTTTATCTATCTTTCAAATTTCTCAAAGTTTTACATAACAATAGAATATTGCTATTCCAGATTTCTCAATTATTCCTGTTAACTCTTTAGTTACAAATTTAAGAGGCAAACTCTCAGTATCCCCCTGGTTCTTGTTTACCTCCGGGGCTAACTACTCCGTGTGATTTTTAAACTCTCATCTATTTTCTTCCATTTAATCACTTTGACTCCCAGAAACCCTAGTGACAATTGAATTAGCTTCCATTTTCTTGGTTCCATGTCAAATAGTAGTTGGTTTTAAATATACCTCATTATCTTTTTTATTTTTGGTTCCCTTAACCTCTGAGATGTTTGTATTTTGTTTTATTTTTTAATAGATTTTATTGGAGTATAATTGCTTCACAATACTGTGTTAACACAATACTGTGTTAGTTTCTGTTGTACACCAAAGTGAATCAGCCATATGCATACATATGCCCCCATATCCCCTCCCTCTTGAACCTCCCTCCCATCCTCCCTATCCCACACCTTTAGGTCATCGCAAAGCACCGAGCTGATCTCCTTGTTCTATGCTGCTGCTTCCCACTAGCTAACTATTTTATGTTCGGTAGTGTATATATGTCATTGCTAATCTCACTTCCCCCCAGCTTCCCCCTCCCACCCTGTGTCCTCAAGTCCATTCTCTATGTCTATGTCTTTATTCCTGCCCTGCAACTAGGTACCATTTTTTTTTGGTTCCATATATATGTGTTAACATATGATATTTGTTTTTCTCTTTCTGACTTACTTCACTTATCAAAAAGTCTAGAAACAATAAATGTTGGAAAGGGTGTGCTGAAAAGGGAACCCTCCTGCACTGTTGGTGGGAATGTAAATTGATACAACTGCTATGGAAAACAGTATGGAGGTTCCTTAAAAAACTAAAAATGAGATGTTTGTATTTTAAAAATGCTTTATGGCTCACCAGATCAACTGACCTCTCTCATTCTTCCTTCTTTCCTTCTTTCCTCCCTCCCTGCTTCTTTGTTTCTTTTTCTTTTTTAATTAAAAAAAAATTTTTTTGGCCACACCACGTGGCTTGTGGGAACTTAGTTCCCTGACCAGAGAGTGAACCCAAGCCTTTGGCAGTGAAAGTGGAGTCCTAACCACTGGATCACCAGGGAATACCCCCTCCCTGCTTCTTTCTGTCCTATCCATCTTTCTTTTCTTTCTTTCTTTTTTGTATTCATTCTTTATTCCTACTTTTGATTCTAAGACTAAAACATTTTTCATACTGTTCTACTTACTCATTGAGCAAACTTGATTCCTAGAGAGAGAGAATCACAGGCACAAAATTTAGATTGGCCATTTTATATTTTGTGTTTGTAATTTCACTCAGGTTTATTTATTTCTCAATCAAAGAAAATAAATTATATTCTGTAAAATAAGAACAGTTGGTTCTCTTTTTCTTTTCACTGACATAGCCCATCACTTTTGTGTTATTAAAAACATAATCAGTCCTGCAAAGGAGTTTATAATACACTAAACCGATCTTACAAGAAATGTTAAATGGACTTCTCTAAGCAGAAACAAAAGGTCACAGCTACAAATAAAAAATTATGAAAGAAAAAAAAATCTCACTGGTAAAGGCAAACATTAATAAAGGTGGTGAATCAACCACATATAAAGCTAGCACAAAGGTTAAAAGACAAAAGTAGTAAAATCATCTATATCTACAATAAGTAGTTAAGGGATACAAAAATAAAAAGATGTAAACGATGATGTCAAGAATATAAAACATTATTGGGGAGTGTAAAAATGCGATGTTGTTAGAATGCATTCAAATTTAAGAGATTATCAACCTATATATCTATATATAGATATATAAATAGATATAGATATATAGTTATATAGTTACATATGACATATGAACCTTGTGATAACCATAAAACAGAAATCTATAACAGATACACACACAAAAAAGAGAAAGACATCCAAACATAAAACTAAAGATATTCATCCAATCACAAGGGAAGAAAGTAAGAGAAGAAAAAGGAAAAAAAGAACTACAAAAACAACCAGAGAACAATTAACAAAAAGGCAGTAAGTACTTTAAATGTAAACAGACTAAACATTCCAATCAAAAGACATAGGTTGGATGACAGTTAAAAGCAAGACCCATATATATGCTGCCTGCAAGGGACTCACATTAGATCCAAAGACACACACAGACTGAAAGTGAAGGGATGGAAAAAAATCCCATGCAAGTGGAAACAAAAAGAAATCTGGAATAGCAATACTTATATCAGATAAAATAGATATTGAAACAAAGATTTGTCTTAGCAATATCTTTTTGAATCTGTCTCTTTAAGCAAGGGCAACAAAAACACAAAAACAAATGGGACTACACCAAACTAAAAATCTTTTGCACAGTGAAGGAACAACAAAACGAAAAAACAACCTACTGAATGGGAAAAGATATTTGCAAATAATATATCCAATAAGGGGTTAGCATCCAAAATATACAAAGAACTCCTACAACTCAACATTAAAAAAAAAAAACCTGATTAAAAAATGGGCAGATGGGACTTCCCTGGTGGTGTAGTGGTGGAGAGTCTGCCTCCCAATTCAGGGGACACAGGTTCAATCTCTTGTCCGGGAGGATCCCACATGCTGCAGAGCAACTAAGCTCGTGCACCACAACTGCTGGGGCCCCTGCGCCTGGAGCCTGTGCTCTGCAGTGGGAGAGGCCACTGCAATGAGAAGCACACTGTAGCAGGGAGTGGCCCCTGCTCACCACAGCTAGAGAGAGGCCTGCGCGCAGCAGCAATAACCCAATGCAGTCAAAAATGAATACATGAATAAATAAATAAGTAAATTTTAAAAAGTGTGTAGAGAACCTGAATAGACATTTTTCCAAGGAAGACATAGAGATGACCAATATTCCCATGAAAAATGCTAAATATCACTAATTATCAGGGAAATTCCAATCAAAACCACAATGACATATCACCTCATATCTGTCAGAATTGTTATTATGAAAAAGACAGCAAATAACAAGTGTTGGTGAGGTTGTGGAATAAAAGGAACACTAGTATACTGTTGGTGGAAGTGTAACCTGGTATAGACATTATGGAAAATGGTATCAAGGTTCCTCAAAAAATTAAAAATGGGACTACCATCAGATCCAGCAATTTCACTTCTGGTTATATATTTCAAAGGAAATAAAAACACTAATTCAAAAGATGTATGCACCTCTGTGTTCATCACAGCATTGTTTATAATAGCCAGGATATGGAAACAACCTAAGTGCCCATCAATAGATGAATGGATAAAGATGTGATATATATATATAGTAATAACTTTGTATGGTAACAGATGCTTACTAGACTTATCATGGTGACCATTTTATAATGTATATAAGCGTCAAAACACTATATTATGCACTAGAAAATAATAATATATCAGTAACGTTGTATGTCTACTATATTTAAATTTTTTTAAAAGTCCTACAATCTCAGTCAGGGCTTAGGACATTTTATTCTTTCTCCCGGTATTTGTACCTTGGTTTAAAAAAAAATAGAAATTTCCATCCTTTTGGAAATGCTGAGAAGAAAACTTCTACCTTGACCTCTTGTTTTCCAGTCATATTTATTTGATTGTAAAATCTGGAGAAAAAATCGTCATGACACATATGTGTTGTAGCTTACTTTTGGGTCTGTTTTTTGGTATCTTCCTGTTTTTCAGCCTGAAATCATTCTCCAGTGATTCATGGAGAAAGCCCACTTGGGCTTTTTTTGCAGCAGAGTCTTGACTCTGCTCTGTGTATGTGTATGTAGATAATTTCAATTCAATAGAGGAGCTGTCAAAAGTCCATTTTGTCCCTGAATCTTGTTAAATTCTCCAGGTAAATCACAGCAACAACCATCTTGATCCTTAGATCCTTCCTCTGTTTCTCCATTTGGATCCCTCAGAACTCCCACAGAATCTTTTAAGAATGATAAAATCCTTTATAACATTAAATGTCTACAAAATCCTTTGAAAATCTATTATCATTATGGATTTGAATGATAAATAAATGTAGAAGTTATTCAAGTTGTTAAAGTTCTTTTAAAGAGAAGGAAAGTGGGACCTGAAGAGATGAAATAACCCACCAGAGTTTACAGAGATGTCATGTTGCAGAGCTGAGGCAAGAACTAAGATCTGTTAATATAAAATTACACTCCAGGAAAATTGCAAACCCTTAAAGTGCATTTAGGTAATTGAGCTGAAGAGTATGGTGCATTAGACCTAGAAATCTGAACGTTCACAGTCAATTCCTCAGGTGGTAGTTGTCAAGATGTTTGACACTTTGCCATTTTCAAGCTTCCTTGCTGCCAGTGATCCTGAGGCTCTGTGTCTCCCTAGGCCAAGGACACTCATGCAAATGACCCACTTAATGTAAGGGAGCAAACTTTTGACCATTGTTTTCAAAGGAAATGTGAAGAAATTTAAGTAGAGAAATGTGAGCTAATCACTGCTTTAGCTATGGGGAACAGCTAAGAGTTTTTCACAGTTTTAATGAGATTTTTAACACTGTTCTTCCTTTGTTATTTGTCTTGCTTGTTCTACATTAGTAACTCTTTTTTAACCACATTAGAGAGGGTTGGAAATTACTTGATGAAATACCCATCTATTGTGGTAAAAGTGCTTTCATGATTAGATTTCTGGCTGTGTAATTTTTTTTTCATTGTACTCCATCCATCGCAATAATTGGAAAGGTCATGAGAGTAGTTCTTTCTAGACCAGCCAATGTTACAAAGCTGACAAAATGCTGGAAGTGGATTTTGTCATATGTCCGTGATACAAAAGAATCAGCAATGCTGTCCTCTTTAGTAACAACAGTTAGTATAAGTTTATTCCAA
This sequence comes from Balaenoptera ricei, assembly GCF_028023285.1. Taxonomy (NCBI): domain Eukaryota; kingdom Metazoa; phylum Chordata; class Mammalia; order Artiodactyla; family Balaenopteridae; genus Balaenoptera; species Balaenoptera ricei. The sequence continues at coordinate 80,078,809 of NC_082646.1, read as the reverse complement.
AGAAACACATATGATAATTAATGATCTGGAGATGGTCAGAAATGTGCACAGAAATGAGAGTTTATTATGATCAAAGCTACATTTTGTCAAAAAGCTTAGCAACTTTTGTTCTTCATGACCCAATGTTTAGAACTGTGCAGTTGTCAAGGCAGCTGTACAGAGCATCTGCTAAGTAAATCGTGCAGAGCCGAATGTGGGAAAGTAAATTGAAAACTCGATTCAGTTACAAGGAATGAGTCCTATGAGATTGTGGGAGCTCAGCTAAGCCGTCTCTGTAGGGCTTTTGTCTGATGATGGAGCTTGAACTTCACTGGGCAGGCAATCAGGAAGCGATGATGGCTGTAATGTGGGGTAGATCAAGGGCAGACTGGAATCCACAAGCATGAGCTGGAATCTTACAAGATGTTAGGAAACTCTTAAGAGATGCAGAGCTGAGAGAACAATGCAGAGATGATATGTAGATATATATAAAGACAGGGAAATCACATACAAAAAATAAACTGGCCTCATTAATCTCAAACAGGGTTGGACTATTCATATTTTTTTCATGTACTGTACACTAAATGGTATATAAGACTAGAAATTCTAGAAGATACTACTGTTGGCTTATTTTTTTTTAAAGAAATTGATCTCTCTTAGGGGTCATTAGACAAGATCAAACTCTTGTGGGTGATTAATGGGTTTCTCTGAAAAAGTGGATATTTCTGCTGTTAATTATGTATTCTAGGAAGAGATCAGGGGCCGAAACACAAGAACTGAGGAAGGCAGGAAGAAAAACAGTCTCTTATAAAGCACTGACACTGACATTGACACTGGAGGTAGAAAAAAGTTGGACAAAATCTATGAAGAGACAGCCCTGTTCTCAACAGGATCACCATGGCAGTGGCACTGGACATGTGGGCTTCAGTAGGCACTGTAAATTACTCCTCTTTTGTGTTATACTTCTTTCCTTATATTTAAATCTGTAATAATATCTCATCACAATTTACCATCAGGTCTTAGCTGTTATTGTGAGTAATTAAATCAAAGGTCTGTGACCTACTTGGTAGCAGCCTGAGGAAAGATAGGTGTCCAGGAACTTTAGAAAACAAGTCCCATGAAAAGAGCAAAGGCCTATGGAGAAAGTATGCAGCAGCCATTGGAGCAGACGGCCCCATCCCCAGGACAGGTTTGTGACAGATGGGAGCATCCTCCTGTTAATCCGAGATGTACTTAACAGGTCGCTGTGGGAACATATAAGTAACCAGCAAGACAAGACTCCCCACAGTAAAGCAGGAGGAAGGAATGTAGTAATAATAATTTAGTTTATGAAAAACAATAAAAAAACCATTAAACTGATAAAATAGTTGATATAATTTCATATTATAAAAAACTGAGTCCCTAAAACTGGGTCATTCTAGAATTATTCATTTAAAATGAAAATTCACGTGCCAAAATGAAAGTATGACAGCTAAAGCATGAACAAAAGATTTTTTTAAAAGGAAAGCACAACACTAACTTCATATTTTGTGAGAACAGGAACAAATGTATTAAATCTCTTAACTGACATTAAAGGGGAAAGTATTTTAAACTCAGAGGAGACGACATTAGACTTTGCATCTGAGCCCATTTGTCCTCATTCTGACACTTCTTTGGGCATATGGATCCAAAAATCTAGACTAACTGCCCAAGGAGCCCTACATTGTTTCCTGAAATGGACAAGGCAGCCTGCTGACAGCTAGATGCTTGTTTGAAACTGCTTGGATGCACAACTGTGATGCCTATGGGGTATCACATCCTGAGTTTGTGTTTGCCAGCTATACTCAGCCTGTCTGAATAGGAGAAGATTAAAGAAAGGTTTTCTTGCCTGGACTTGTCTGACAAATCACATTCCTGGACTGATCTTCTTGTAGAAGCTGCAGTTATGTTTAGATCAAGGACTAAAAGCACCTATTCCCACCACAACCACCTTACATTCAGTTGGATAACTGTTATGACAGTTCCTCTTTATCTGTCCATTCATCAAATATTTACTGAGTGCCTATGATGCTGTGCTGGCCACTGGGAAGACAGATGGACAGATCCTCATTTGTCAAGGAGCCCAGCCCAGTGATGAGGGAGGGAAGCAAACAATTACAATAGATCCATCAGTAAAACTGCTTGACCGTGAGCAGCTGAAGGGTACTGTTTAATCCCACCGAGATGCTACCATTGTCTGTTGCTGTCACAGAAGAGGCTTTTATAATGTGGAGAGTGGGAATGAAAGTCTTTAGAGGGAAAAAAAATCAAGATGCTGATGTGTGATAGAGATTTTTTTTTTAACATCGATCATGTTTAATATGTGGAATTGAGTTAGGAAGCTCAATTTTTTTTTTTTTTTGCTTGGGAGACAGCATAGGCATTAAACAGATTTTATAAGGCAGTGATAGGAAGTAAAGGCGGGCAGGCACCACTCCTCTCCCTAACACCCAAGGCAGGCATTTCTAATAGAGCCCACATACATAATTTCCCCTTTCCAATAAACTGCTCCCAAGCTGTCACCAGCCGTCAGGCTCCCTGTGCGGAACAAAGCTTTTCTCTATTTCTCTTGAAGTAACTGTGCTTTCTGGTATGGTGGAAAGAGTCTGTCTTAGTTTGCAATCTCTCTGAAATGTTCTGGAAGAGAGATAACAACATTATTCCAACAAGACCTTGAGCCAACTTTTGGTTTGGCTTTAAAAGTTTCCAGGGGCTATATTTGAGCTGTTACCTAGTGTCCTGTCACTCTATCCTAGCTGAGTGAGCTTAAGATTGAATTCCAAGTGAACCCTCTTTTGCTTTCAGCATTTCTCAGATAAATAATAGGGTAATGGTATTTTTATCTGTATATATACGTAGTTCCAATATTCAAGTATTTTTTTTTCCTCTAATCATATTTAATACTTGGTGCATGTATCATTTCCTTAGAGACATGTTCCTTGATCACCCTGTGTGGTGAAATCATATTTTCTATCCTTTGTTCTGCTGTATTTTTATTCATAATACATGACTTTTTATACATTAACATCTTTTCCACTTGAATACAGCTCATGAGGGCAAATAATTTTATGTCTTATTCACCATGTAACCTTAGTACCTACAATTAAACCTTTCAAATATTTAATGCTTAATTGAAATATGAAACAATTGTGAGAGGCAAGCATGGCACAAGCATAATTTTGATGAGAAAGCAAAATCAGAGGGCCTCTTGGCTTGATTAAAGTACACACGGTAAACAGCAAAATCCCTGAACCTTTGCTACCTTCATTTTGGTGCCTCCAAAGCTTAAGTTTACGTGGTGCTTGTTAATAGCCTGTTCTCACTCAAATGAGGTTGATAAGTAGATACAAGCAGAGAAAATCCAACAAAACCTAGAATTTAGAAAAAACTGTATGATATACAGAGAAATCTGAAAAGAACTCAGAATCATTAACTTTTAAAAAGAGACTAGCACTTTTACGGCTAGCCATAACGTGAGTGGTGCATGCAAGACCCTACAGGATTCATTAAAGCTCCTCGAAAGCTCAACAGCTCACAGAACTAATAAAAATTTCAGAAGATTTCTTTTATGCTTGATCACTCATCAATTAATTCTCCTAAATTATTTCAGTTCATCTTTTATTTGCTTGACACCTACTATCACAGCAATCCATTTAATTGACATTTTCCTTAATGAACATTCAAGAGAAGCAATTGAAAATGAATATTATTTTCTTACTTTCAACTACCTTATTTTGTCCTTGCAAGTTTATTCCCAGTTTTCCTGTTTTAAAATAATTATGATCCCCATTTAAAGGAATTCTAAATTTCAATATTAAATTTGCTGTATTCTATGAGATAATAAAACGATAAAGGAAGACTTTCACAGATACTTAGGATTAATTGAGAATTGCACATGCCTGTTTTTATGAATATGTAATAAAGGTATATATGTTCCAGTTGCCTAAGTTACATAAATATTGTTAAGTTGCTAAATTGCTTGACATGAGTTTTTGAATTTCTGGCTTTACCAGAACTGTCAACAATTCAGTTGGTTAAAAGCAGAATTTGTAATACAGCAACCTTGAGATCTCTAAAGCAGCAAATAAAAAAAGTTTCACCCTCTAACAGATAGCTATCTCCTCCGACCGAACTCAGTAGCAACACAACCTTCCTCTAAAACTGTCCAAAACACAAAGCTAACACACTACGGGCTTAGGCTCATTGCAATGACACCAGATATACTGTTTACCCAGAGTTCTTTCAATTTCATTTACTTTTTTAGAATTGAGAGAGGTGAGCAAATCACCAACAAGGCTAAAACTGTCTCCAATATATTCATTTCTACCCTTCTCTTGAACACTCAGAAAGGTAGTAAATTACTCGGTATTGAATTGTTTCCCAATTTCCCCTGTGAACCACTTTTCAGGCAGTGATACAAGCTCTATTTACAGCATACGCTGGATTTCAAATTTTCAGAATAGAGTAAGTCTTGAGTGTCCTTGTTCTCATATATTGATTACAACAGAACTCCAAAACAAATTATGAAGTCAGCAAATTTGTCCTGAGAAATTTTTTCAAGTAGAGATTGGCCTGTGTTCCTTCATGGAGTGGTGGATTTAGGCCAAATCTCTACTGGAAGAAAAGTTTGTGCTTCCACTACCTGAGTAGTGAGACTACCTGAGTTCAGAGACTACTACAACTACTTAATAGGCATGTGAATCTGGGGAAGGTGCATAAGTTCTCTGTGCCACTGTTTTCTCCCTTGTAAAATGGAAATAATAATGTTTACCTCATAGGATGGTATGCAAATCATTTAATAAATATGAAGTGTTTAAAATGGTGTGTTGCATTCTATACTTTTATGTGAGGATTTGCTATTACTATTACTCAGTACACGCACACACATATACACATAAATGCTCTCTTTCATTACTATCGGCATGAATTGTGTTTGCTTTCCTCCTTTTAAAAAATGTTCCATTTCTCCCATTAATCTTGTTAATAATTAACTTGATATACTAATTTATGCAAATAGATTCTCAGATAAAGCCTTGATGTCTGTAAACCTTCCATGGTTCTCAGCTATTGAGACATTTAAACTTCTCAGCCTAACTTGCAAAAGCCTTGGTACAATTGTTCCCTTGTATTTTTGTTCCTAGAGATTTACCCACTCTCTAACTATGACAAAATTCCTCTTTCCTTAGGAGTTCTTCCACATCATATTCTCTATATTTTGGTTTTACTTTTCCCTCTCCCATAAATATCTGTCTTATTCTTCCCTATCCTTAAGTGTCCAACTCAAATTTCACTCTGGTCCTAAAGCCTTCCCAAAATTCCCCAGTAAATCTGATTTGTTTTATGTTTCATCATAGTTCCTTTTTTGTTTCCTTTTTAGTATATATCTTTTACATACCTTACTGTGGAAGGATTTACACACAGTGAAATGTATAAATCTTAAGTATACAATGTGATGAGTTTTGGTAAGTGCAGATACCCATATAACCCACACTCCTGTCAATTCACAGAACATTTCCATCATCCCAGAAAGTTACCTGAGCCCCTTGCCGGTTCTCAGGCAACTTCTGTTCTATGTCCATCACTCTGGCTAGTTTTGCCTGTTTTAAAACTTCATACGAATGGGATCCCTTTTGAGTATGTTGCTTACAAGTTAAAGCACTGTGCATATAGTCATAATCTAGAGGTTAGGCAGCACAATATTTAACATACTTTAGATAAGAAATTGGTAAGAATTTGAATTAGGAAAGAGGCAAAGGTTAAGGAAATACTAAAGGAGTTAAATTATAGGGCTCTAGGTAAAATACCTGTTGGAGAAAATGCTGAGGGACTCAAAATTAAGGATGACTTATTGGCTAATTGAATTTTCAGTTATTGATTATATCACATGTTAATATAGATCCTCTTTATTTGCCCCAAACTATTGAAGTATTACTCTTCCACACAGGCCTTATGAGAGTAGTATTTAAGAAAAGGAGGATTCAGCTCAGCAACTTGAACTGAAAAAGAATGAGAGGTACAGGAGGCAAAGCACAGATGCTTTCTCAAGAACTCATCAGAAGCAGAGAATTAGAGGAAGAGAAACACCCAAAGTTAGGAATTGTTAGGAAAAATTTCCAATTCCCTACCACGTAAAGTATTGGGTATTTAAGCCAATTTCAGTAGATACTGATGGTCCCAAGAGTATAAAATTAATAAAATCCTGGAAACTAACAACTGGTTTACCTCAAAAGATAGTTTTCTCACTAGTTGAGTCACATTTATCTTTATCCTGGTCACTCTGATTCTTGCTTTTCTGGATCCACAATTCCACAATTTTTACCCCAAACTCCTTTAAGCTACCCTTCTTTCACTGCTATGTTATTGTTTACACTGTCTTATTGAATCTAGTTTGGATAGCACAAAGCCAGGTATAGCATAGTCTATCCATTTTTGAATCGAATCGTATTGTAACTGTTACGTTTTGAAGACAGCAGCTTCACCTAATGTTGCAATTTTAATCAAGTAAAGCAGACTGTTTAAATAGTCATTTCTCACATTGCTCCCCACGTACACACTTTGTACTTAGGTGTCAGAATTTACCCTACATTTCAGATGTGCCTGTATTCACCCAGGAGTCATGAAAGATAAACTTAAGACCTTGAGAAAAACATTAAGCTGAGTCTGGAGAGTACTTACGATTTCTATTCAGTGTCTGCCTAAAGCACTCCAAGGAAATTCCCATGAAAACAACTTGAATTGTGTGTAGAGACCTTATTGTATTAGGTTTCTACTGCTGTGTAACAAATGACCGCAAACTTGTGGTTTAACACAACACTCATATGCTATCTCACAGTTCAATAGTTCAGAATTCCAGGTGGACTTGACTGGGTTCTCTGCTTAGGGTGTCAGTCGGCTGGGTTGGGTAGTTATCTTGAGGCTCTGGGGAAGAATGTACTTCTAAGCTCATTCAGGTTGTTGACAGAATTCAGTTCCATGTTCTTGCTGAGTGTTGACCTAGGACTGCTCTCACTCTCTAGCGACGGTTCCAGGTCCTTGCTTTGTGCCCCCTCCATCTCAGCAAAGCAGAAATTCCCTCATATTGAATCCCTTTATTCAGTCTGACTTCCCCTTCTACTAGCACCCAAGGAAAATGCTCCACGGCTAAAGGGCTCCTGTGAAAGTTAGACCAACCTAGATATAACCTTCCTACCTCCTAGCTTACTCTCTTACTTATCTTACTTCCACCAAGATAATCTTACTAAACAGATTAGTAAATTTAATTGTATCGAAAAATCAGTTTTACTATATATGTAACATAATCACTGGAATAACACAAGATGGCAAAGTTAGTGGGGTCAAGTTTAGAATTCTGCCTACTACAAGTATTTTAAAGGATCCAAGTTCCATAGCTTAATCCACAGTGTACATTATTTTATTGCCACTAAGTTGGTACTATTTGTTTACTATCTCTATAAGTAATTGGCATTTGCCACAGTATATCATGTTGGCAAAATACAGAAAATTTTCAAATTCCTTCTTGGTTAAGTGTTTGGTGTACTGTGGGAATGAAAGAAATTTTAAAAATTAACATTTACAAGCACAGACCCTAAATGTTTGAAGATTACACATATTCAGATAATGGCTAGTGATCACTTGGCTTGATTTTTAAATCAAGATTTCATTAAAAAATAAGTAAATATTGACTATATTCAAGTAATCCACTTTGAAGTTCATGCATGCATTTCTTTTTTAGAACCTTTGGGTGTATTTTAAACACAGTGTTATTTATGCCCAGTAAAGTTTTTTTCCCTTACTTCATTGCGTACTTCATTTTCTATTTTAATCACAAACTATAGACTCTATAGTTAACTTTGAATAATGGTTTGCATAATCCTAACACCAAACCCACCCGCAACTAACAAATATATAACACAACCCAGAAAACTCTTATGAACAAGATTCAAATTCAACCCCAAAACAAGTAAAAGGGACATTCCAAAAATACTTTGAGCCAAAATGACATTACTCATATGGATAGTTAAGTTCAGAAGTATATGTACATAGGAAAATTAACATAAATGCAGCAAGAACCTACTTATCCAGTTGCTTTGAGCAATCTCAAACCTCTGAAAATCCAGCCCAATAGAACATTTACTTATTCTTGCTGTTCCAAGAAAAAGGTCTAAATAGCAAACATGACAGAGTTCCTACTTTCAAAGAGTTCAAAGTTTAGCAGAAGAGACACACATTACATAAATAATTAGTAAATTATTAATCATCAGTATAATAATGGTAATTATTTGATATGTGTGATATGGGCTAGTTTTTTAAATTATCTGAGCCTCAATTTACATATCTGTGAAACAGGAATTACAAAACATATTTGGCAAAGTTTGTATTAGGACCAGAGATAAAATATATAAAATGTTTGACATATGGTAGGCACTCACTAAATAGGAAGTTTTAAAGCATTTTATTACTAACTATATTTTAAAATATTCTTTGAGAGAATAATTAACCATTAGTTTAATAGAAAAACTGTACTTGTAAAGAATTTCTATAATTGTAACAATTAATAAAGAATTGTATTAATTTTCAATTTTATAATAAAATCTAATACTCCATATTTTACATTATCCAGAGCACATATAAATACATTCACTCTGCTGATCACTGTGGGCCATAGATTGAAAAATTTCCATGTAAGAAGCAGCCTAATCAAAACTAAAGCCTACAATATAGATCTTTGTTGGTGAAGCTCATTAAAATCTAAAGAAATTTTAAAATGATTTCCTATTTTGAGGAATTTAGTTATATCTGGGTGATAAATATTCATCCTTTCTTGTTTAACACTTGTTCATATGCACTATTGTAAACTCAATGTCATGTTCTTTTGTTTTGTTTTCCTGTGTCTGGGTTCACGAAGTTTCTCCCTTAATAAAAATTTTTACTGAGGTCACAGAAATTAATTTAAACATGCTCTTACCAGTGATCTACCTGATACCTATAAAATTGCCATTTTCATGTCAGAACTTACATTAATGGAATATTTCAATAGTGAACCACTTGACCAGTCCATTAATATATTTGAAATATTATTTGAAATCATCAGAGTTTCTTGCATTCAGAACATCCTGATACTGTTGACCAGCCTCTTCCAATTATTTCCTGGACATTGCTCTCTTTGGACTAATTTTCACTTTCTAAAGCTAGAACATATCACGTCCAGTAGACAGTTCAACGGTTTATTCATTTTACTTCCGGGTTAGCTTCTCTGGAAATAATAGCTTCTTTCTTTAGGTGTCTATACTTTTCTTAAAGTCTTTTGCCATTGAGAAAGTACATTCCTGCCGCAATTCCATATTGTCTTGAATTTATCTATCAACCTCTCTATCTATCTATCTATTTGATAAGAATATATATAAATTATATTTTTAAAGGATATATATTTAAAGGATAAAGAATATATTATAAACCGTATATATATTATATATGTATTTTATATATGTGTATATATATATATATATATATACACATATATATCCTTTAAATAGTCATCCCTCTGTATCCACAAGTTCTGCCCCTGCAGATTCAACTTACTGTGAATTAAAAATATTCATAAAAATTTCAGAAAGTTCCAAAAGTAAAGCTTGAATTTGCCATGTACTGGCAATTATTTACATAACATTTACATTGTATTCACAACTATTTACACAGCATTTATATTTTATTAAGTATTATAAGTAATCTAGAGACAATTTAAAGTATATAGGAGTATGTGCATAAGTTATGCAAACATTATGCCATTTCATATAAGGGACTTGAGTGTCCACAAATTTTAGTATCTGAGGGGGTCCTGGAACCAAACCCTCATGGATACCGAGGGATGACTGTATTTAATATCTGTGTGTATCATTATATACTTTTAAAAAGATGTGGGAATGTAAATTGATACAACCACTATGGAAAACAGTATGGAGGTTCCTTAAAAAACTAAAAATAGAACTACCATATGACCCAGCAATCCAACTACTGGGAATATACCCTGAGAAAACCATAATTCAAAAAGAAACATGTACCACAATGTTCATTGCAGCACTATTTACAATAGCCAGGACATGGAAGCAACCTAAATGTCCATCGACAGAGGAATGGATAAAGAAGATGTGGTACATATATACAATGGAATATTACTCAGCCATAAAAAGAAATGAAGTTGAGGTATTTGTCGTGATGTGGATGGACCTAGAGTCTGTCATACAGAGTGAAGTAAGTCAGAAAGAGAAAAACAATACCGTATGCCAACGCATATATATGGAATCTAAAAAAAAAAAAAAAATGGTACTGATGAACCTAGTTGCAGGGCAGAAATAAAGACATAGACATAGAGATGGACCTGAGAACATGGGGTGGGAGGGGGAAGCTGGGGCAAAGTGAGAGTAGCATCGACATATATACACTACCGAATGTAAAATATTTAGCTAGTGGGAAGCAGCAGCATAGCACAGGGAGATCAGCTCAGTGCTTTGAGATGACCTAGAGGTGTGGAATAGGGAGGTTCAAGAGGGAGGGGATATGGGGACATATGTATGCATATGGCTGATTCACTTTGGTGTACAACAGAAACTAACACAGTATTGTGAAGCAATTATACTCCAATAAAGATCTATTGAAAAAAAGATATATGTTTATATATAATCCATCATATATTTATAAATAAATGTTTTATATATGTATATATATATTAAATATATGTATATATTTTAAGAACTCCCTATGGACCCTCCCATAAATCCACATACATTTCCATATAGTTCATATGTTAAGTCAAACTATCTTAAACACATCCTACCAATTTGAAACATATGTATAGATTATGTAAGTCTGGTTTTGGTTGGTAGGTAGGTAACACAATTCCTCCTACCTTACAGGAGTTGCCAGTGACAGCCATAAGGTAACAAGGTAACTTTACCTAAATTGTTCCCCTTATATGATACAGAGAATGAATACTGCCTAAAATGTTAGGGGTCTCCACCAGATTCTAAAAGACTACTTGAAAAGGCAAGAATAATGGAAAATTTAAGATGACGAATAGGAAAATTGAACAAACTAGTTCAACCAGAGGATTTGAATGTATTTTTTGGAACTAAGAGCTCTAAGTCAGGTGGGATCTGAGCTTTTTAGTACAACAGTGGGAGTATGAACCAAGAAGTAATTTTCGTTTAAAATGCCAAGAATATACAGCACTAATGCTAGTTATCACAGCAGTGGTCATGGAAACTTTTCACATCAAAGTTACAGCTCCACACACTGTAAAAAGTGTGAGTATAGCTTACTGCTCCTACTTGCTCACAACCCCTTACTCTTTAACCCTTTTTAATCTGTTTCCAAATGTCCCTCTTGAGAAATGGTCATCTTGAGTTTTACTGGTGGTCATCTTTCTAACAATTCAATTGAAAAAAAAGTTTACTGAGTACATTCTGTAATCTCAGGGCTCTGAATACAGAGTAGAAAAGGGCAAGAAAACTTGTTCTCTTCAATGAGGAACATAATATCATATAATTTCACTTATACAGAACTCTAGCAAGTGCAAACTAATTTAGAGGAAGAGAACAGCTAAATGGTTGCCTGGTGGGAGGCTAAAAGGGGCCAGAGGGAGGAATTACAAAGAATCATTAGAACAGTTTTTCTGCTGATGGATATGTTAATTTTCTTTAAAATGGAGATTGTTTCATTGTGTTTACCTACGTTCACATTTTGTGCCAATTCATTGTGTGTCAATTATTCCTCAATAATAAAGCTGTAAAAACCATTATGGCCATGTGAATACATTTTTCAGGGCTTCTCTAGGGCTTTGGAAAAGCTCTGTTAAAGTGAACACTTCTGGAACTTTACTTCCTTAGATCTACTCTAAACCTATAATGTTTATGAGATGCAGCTGGACTTATACTGAGCAGTGTCTTATTCCTCAAATGAGATAAGAGTGTGATCATAAAGCCCTATGAGGACAGGGAGCTTTTAATGCTTGTGACTGCACAACAATGTTTACGACTGTGTGGCCAGAGAGAGTCAAATGTTTGATGGAATAAATCAGCTCATCTCTCATGATAATCAATAAGGGCTTGGTGATCAGAAATTCATCTGCTTATCATTAAACAGTTAAATTCCTCTAAAAGAATAGGTGCAGCTAAATGATTCATCACGTCTTAAATATGAGAAAACCTAGAGATCCATTTCTACTGGTTCATTTTTTTTCCTCGAACTTTTGAGCAAAGCAGGAGAAAGTGTGAGGAGTCAAGAAAAGAGGTATTTCTCAGAAGTAAGTGAAACATGTGCTTGAAATAAAGATCACACCAGCATCATGATCAAAGAGATTAGTGAGACCAAGAAATACACAGGTCTGGGCAGAGCAGAGCTGCACTGTCTGCTGCCTTCATGCTCACAGGACTTGCCCTCCTGGAGAAAGAGGCCAAAGTAGTCATCTAGTCAAGAATTCTTTTTTACACAGGTGGAGAAACTGAGGTTCAGAGACTTAGCCAAGTTAACAAGTTCATACATTCCTGGTTCTTTTTATTGTATCATACTGCCTTTTGTTTTTATCCAGGTTTAGTCTACATTTGGTTTCATTTTTTAATGTGTATGCATGTATGTATGTGTATCATTCTAAGGAAGGAACAGAGGGAGCATGTCACTTATAGAAAATTGATCTCGTCACTTTATCTTAACCAGTTATTTCGATTCTATGTGCAAAATACCAAGTGGGCAAGGGCAGGAGTGGTATGACATTTGCTTAAACCTGAGGTCTTCCCCATATTCTCCAAGCTTTTCAACTCATTGGAGGATGGTCTGTAAGCTATTGCCAGCAGCCTGAGAAACCTCAAAGACAGGGATGTTAGATCAACTAGCCCAGCGAGTATTAGATCGAAAAATTCTCTGCATGTAATATTTCAAATGACATCCTTCTATTTCTATTTTAGTAATCTTAATTCAAGTGAATTGTATTGTATGTCACTAAAAAGCCTTCTAGGAAGTACTCTGGATATAAATTATGAATAAGTACGTGGACTAGCCTGGGAGTCAAAAGTCTCATGTCAGTTTTAGCAGTCATTTGGTGTGTGACAAGAGGTTTTTGTTTAATGTCTTTGTGCTGTGAGCTTCATTCAAGATAATGAAACAGATGATCTCTATTAGCCCATCAACTTTGACATTCCATAATCTAGCATAAAATGATAAATAGCCATCTTCTGTAGACTTATAGCAACGTGGAAGACCCTTTTCTCACTGCCCACTGCCCACATCCTATTCCCAAATTCTACTGCTCCGTCCACAGTCCTCCACTTCCACCCAACCAAATTCAAGCAGAAATGAATGTAGGACAGACTATTCTATGTTATGACCAAGGCTGGGACTCTTTATGCATGAAACTTGTGGTATGTGTTGGTCTTTGATTATTTCCTTAATGACTTTTCAGGTCATTGAGGGAGTAGATCACAATCACCTACCTGGCTGAATAAAAAAGTATATTTTCAGACTGTATTTGAAGGCCTTTAAAGAAATTTCTTTCTACTTGTTGTGAAATTATTTAAAGATAAGCCCTCATCATCACCATTGGAAGCCCTGTTACAAAAACAGGAAAATATATTTAATCATTGGGAAATAATAGCTAAAAACATAGTTAATCAAGAATAAAAATTATTTTTGGCAAGAGACCACTCTAGCAGTTTCTTTTTTTTTCTCCCACAAATATTTAATCTATTTTTACAAAATATCTGAGAGAGTGTTCCATTATTTTGGTTGGCAAGATGAAGTTTGAATGCAGCATCTTGTTCTTTTTCTTTCTTTCTTTCTTTCTTTATTTTTGGCTGTGTTGGGTCTTCGTTTCTGTGCGAGGGCTTTCTCTAGTTGTGGCAAGCAGGGGCCACTCCTCATCGCGGTGCGCGGGCCTCTCACTATCGCGGCCTCTCTTGTTGCGGAGCACAGGCTCCAGACGCGCAGGCTCAGTAGTTGTGGCACACCGGCTTAGTTGCTCCGTGGCATGTGGGATCTTTTTCTTAATGTTATTAATTCATCAACTTTATTGATGTCAAATATACATAGATATCATACTTAGGCACTAGACATACAAGGTTGAATAAAGTAGGTGTTTTTAGTTCAAGTTCAGTCTACAGTGAAAGAAGCAGGACTCTAAATAGAAAATTACCGAACACAATTAAGGCCAAAATAGAGGATTTCACAAGGTGTTACTGAGAACAGAGAACAGGTGGCAATTAATTCTGTTTGAGGGAGAAGGACAGTTTCACAATGAAACTGGTTTTGCTGAATAAGAGATTTCCCCCATAAATAGTGGGAGTTTCCTTGGAGGGAAGAGCAGAGGAAGCATTCCAGATAGAACAACTGGAGCAGAGACATAAAGACGGGAAAGCCAATAGATACAGTTAGAGAATAAGTGATAATTTGATGTTGTTGGAACATAAGCCTAACCAAAAGAAGTATCATGGAAAAGCTAATGAATTAGATAGAGACAATGTCTTAAAAAAATGTATATGTCAAACTAAGGAATTTGGATATGGTGACCCATGCTAATTTTTTAACACAAACTTCTGGACATAACATGGTTTTGTTTGCCCAGTGTCTGACTCCTTCCTCCTCCATTTTTTTCCTAATAAAATAATTACAATTTATTTTAAAGACCTAATTCCCTCCTATATTCAGTCAATATCATTTGGCTAGAGGTGACTCCACCCCTCCATCCCCCAACCAGGAACGAGAAGGTAACCTAGGCCTGCAAGGCTGTGTATTCCTTCTCTTGACTACTGTCGTTAGTTCAAGAATGGATATGACCTGTGTTGGTCCACTAAAAATACATTTCAGAAACATCGCTGTGATGGTTAAACAAGAGAAACTAAAGCCAGAGCCTAATCTAAAGCCATAAATGCCCCTGAAATTTTCAGTTTGTAAGGCAATTTTTAAAAAAAAAACATTTTGCTCAAGCTAGTTTGAATTGAGATTCTTTCATCTGCAACCAAAACAAACAGACAAAAGAACAAGGATTTAATATGGTTATATTTTATAACATAAGATATGATTGTATTTTAAATATAGACCACTGATATTCTGATGCTAGTTTACAGCAGAGTTTGGAGTGAGAGACTGAAGCCAGAAAGATCAGGTTAAAAGTTATTGTAACAGGAAAATACTGAATATAATCTTGATTAATGCAGGGGTCCTGGAAATAAAGGTTGGTGCATTGCTTATTTTATTCTGCCTTGAATCACTAGGTCTAAGCTCACTGCCTGGCACACAGAGTATGCCTAATACATGGTTACTAAATAGGTAAATTCAGCATAGAGACACTGATAGGTGGTAGGGGAAGTGGTGAGGAAAAAGTGGAATTTAGCAAAATGCATATATTTTTAGTGAGAACAACTGGTAGATGATAATAGTGTTACATAAACCAGGGAATGAGGAGAAGGAGTTAATAATATGGGAGTAGGATGGGTAAGTGGCTAATAAAAATTGAGTTTTGCACATCTGGGGATATGGCAAGAAAAATTCTAAAACAATCCCCAAGATCCCTGCTCTCTGCTGTACGTACCCTGTAAAATCCTTTTTCATGAGTGTGGGCAGGACCTGCAAATCTGATGTAATGTTACTCCTGTGATTAGATTAAATTACCTGGCAAAGGTGGAGGATTCTTTTTAATGTAATTAATGTCCCAAATCAGTTAATTTTGAGTTAAGTAAAAGTAGACACCACCCTGCGTGGGCCTGGCCTAATCAGGTGAAACCCTCAAAGAAGAATGGGGCTTTTGCTGAAAAGGGAGAGGCTCCCTCACTGGCTTTGAAGAAATAAGCTTGCACGTGGTAAGAGAGCCACGTGACTACATGTGAGCACCTTCCACGTGCCAGGCTTTGGGCTTGGACTAGGGAACTCATGGTGGAATACAATGGGAAAGGGTTCCAGTCTCCATTTCCAGGGTCACTTCATTAATCTAGGCACTTACTATTATTTTCCTAAGATAAGTACTGTAAAATTTAGTTTCTATTTATTTTATGACATTCTTCATATTTTAGTGTGTGTCCTAATTAACGAAAAAACACTTAAATTTGCTACTCAACTATGAGTCCCGTGAGGTCAATATTTATGCTTCATTCCTCTTGATATATCCCAGAGTCCCTCAGAAATACATGGCACTGTATAGATGATCAGTAAATGTTTGTGAAATGTAATGAAATTAGAAGCTTAAAGTAATAAGCATCTTTTACAGAAATATAGTTCATTATATATACGTGTATGTGTGCATATATCACACTTCTGTGTTTCTGTGTTCAGGCTTTAGCATCAAAATAGATCCAGAATACAAGCACTTCTCACTACCTGAAGCAGCTGCTTTCACAGGCCCATCTACATCCTCTCAGCACCCACCCCTACATGCTAAAGTCCAGTTATTACGACAAACATGGATCTCTCCTTAAGGACTATGGACTTGCTATAGGAGCATTCTTGACCAGAGGAGGGCAAGCCAGAAGTGTCCCTTCAAACAGCCCTCAACCACTGATTGACAAGAATTTGATAGAAATCTTTTGCAGCTTTCTGACCCCTTAGCTGGAATAACTCTTCTCTATTCCAGTTGCCTACCTCTATCTCCCTTCTATTTGCCCTGAAATACTTACCTCAACATCTGCTTCTGGAAAAACACAGATAAAGATTGCATCTCTACTGCTACACTCTTGTCCAAACCACCAATTATCTATTATTTGGACTTTTAAAATAATTTTTACAATTTTCTTCTTGCTTTTAAATTTGCAGCCCCTACAAAGTTTTCTGACTTCAGAAAATTAGAATGCGGTTAGAATGTTCCTTGCAAACTTGTCAGACCATGTCTCTTCCCTGATCAGAACGCTCATTACACTCCGCATTTATTGACATTAAAGGATGTGGAAGGCCCTACAGGGTCCGACTCCTCTGTGGCCTCTCTTTCTCCTCCTCCTCCTGCTCACTCTGCGACAGTCACACTGCTCTCCATGCTGTTCTTCAACAGAGTGGGCACAGTCTTCCGCCAATTCCATCAGCCAGGGATTTTGTGCTTTCGCTATGACCTGAAATAGTCTTCCCATTTATATCTGATTGATTTTTTCCCTTGCCTATCTCAAGTTTTGTGCAAATGCTATCCTCTCAGTGAGGATAGCTCCCATCAGAATTTAATTTTTTGTGATTCATGGGTCACCATTGCAGTTAGTACCTTTTAATCTGCCTCAAAATATATACCTCCAGCCCAGAACTCTCTCCAATTCCATATCCACCAACTTTACTTTTCCATGTAGATATCGAATAGACATTCAACTCAACACATCCCAAACTGAACTGCTAATTTTACCCCCAAACCTGTTTTCCCTCTCAGCTGATGGCAGCTCCGCGCTTAAATTCAATTGCTCAGATCAAAAACCTTAAAGTCAGCTTTACTTCTGTCTTTTGTTAAAGCCCAGGTCCAGTCTTTCAGAAAATTCTATTAGCTCATTATTTAAAATATATTCACAAATTCACCACTCCGCAGCACACCCATTGTTACCGCCAGTTCAAGCCACCATCAGCTCTCATCTGGTCTCTCTCTACGACCTTTCTCTGGTTTCTTTGCTTCTGTTGTCAAAAAAGAGTAGCCAGAGTGATGATTTTAAGACATAAGTCAGACTATTTTACTTCACTTCTCAAAAGCGTCAGTGTCTCTGAGTTTTACTCAGATTATGTAAATCAAAGTCCTTGCAATGGCCCACAAGACCTTGTATTACTGATTTCCCCATTATCCTTCTGAACATTTTAGCAGTTTTCGTCTAGTTGCTCCCACTTCCTGGAATACACTATTTTTTATTTCTTGGACTCTGGCAAAATCCCTCACCTTCTTCAAGTAATATTTACCCTGACAACCCTATATACTGCTGCTTCAAAATGTGTCTACTGTTAGCAATACCAACTCAAGTCCCCTCACCTTGTTTTCTATTTTTATTGTTTTTTTTTTAATAGGACTCATCACCTTTTAGCAATGACTATAATTTCATTTTTTTTTTTTTTATAAATTTATTTATTCATTTATTTATTTATTTATATTTGGCTGCGTTGGGTCTTAGTTTCTGTGCGAGGGCTTTCTCCAGCTGCGGAGAGCGGGGGCCTCTCTTCATCGCGGTGCGCGGGCCTCTCACTGTCGTGGCCTCTCCCGTTGCGGAGCACAAGCTCCAGACGCGCAAGCTCAGTAGTTGTGGCTCACGGGCTTGGTTGCTCCGCGGCATGTGGCATCTTCCGAGACCAGGGCTCGAACCCGTGTCCCCTGCATTGGCAGGCAGATTCTTAACCACTGCGCCACCAGGGAAGCCTATAATTTCATTTTTAACTTTTTAAATGTCTGCCTCCTTCCAATAGAATACAGAGGCTCTATGAAATTTGGAATCTTTGCTTATTTTATTCTTCAGGTTATTCCAAGTAAGTTGAACAGGGAAATAAGTAGTCCATGGAAGTAATCAAAAAGATATGCTGCATAAATAAATTCACTACGTTTTACGTGTTCATTTTGTTTAGTATATCTCTACCTACTAAAGCTGCCACACTGCGTATTATACATATTATAGTCTATGTGAATGACATCCTTGGTAAAGCTGTAGGCATAGCCTTTGAAGCCCAGTAAATTGTAACATACACAAAGGTAAAGATTGTTGTCTATTTTGTTCCCTACCATATCTTCAGATCCTAGAACAATGCCTGACATATAGTAGACATTCAATAAATTATTTAATAAATGAATAAATGAGTAAAATCATCCATTAAAAATATTAGGAGAATGCAACTGGACAGAGGTAGACGCCTTAAACATTTTAAATGTAGGTCTCCCTGACATTAGCACAGTGAATGAGACACTTAACTATATTCTGTCAAATAATAGATAAAATCAACACACAGAACTTAGTGATTGTTTATGACTATAAACATAGTTGGAAGAGTAAAAAATCAAGAATAATAAGCTATAAATTTTATTTTTTTACATTCACATTCTTTCAAACTATACCCTATCATCTTTGACAGCCATAGGGGAAGGGGAAAGGAAAGGGAAGATCAAAGATATAAAATGTCTCTTGCTACACACAGGTGGGGGATTGGAATAAGAAAGATTTCATAAGCCAGGGCCACAAAAAACAGTGTGAAACAGATTTTCATTACATGCTGGTTCTCTGATACAGTCTAGTAAATGCCATGTGGGTGAAACAGTCATTTTGATATCCTCTGTCAAAAGTAAGAAATAAATACCCCAAAACTTGGAAATGACAAGAGAAGACTTCTGAACATTTCTGACAGGGAATGCAAGTATACTGTATTCACTTACATAGTCACACACACACACACACACACACACACACACACACACACACTGCTCCAAACTCCTGGATCCGAATTTCTGTACTCTGAAGTAGGATGTTTAGGGTGGAGGTAGTAACAGAACCTTCAATATCTCTTGTTATTTATGATCAGATTCTACTCTGCAAAGAAGAATAACAGGGGCTATAAGTTTACAACTTCAGTCATCAGTGTGATGCTGGGAAAGACTTGACTACCAGTTTTTAACTCTGCACCATTGATTGCCTAGGGCTGATGCTTGTCCACATTAATTTCTCCCAAAGACCCTATTTGCTTTAAAATTGTACGAATTTTCAAAACTTAGGCATCATCTAGGACCAGCTGCTTTTTAGACTGTGATTGGGCTCGTGAGACTTCCAAGATAGTTAACGTGTTGTCCATTTTTACTTGGCCACTAAGCATCTCCCCGACAGGGAAATTTCTAACATTCTCAAAATAATGAAAAGAACAAAACTCATAGAAAATAAATCAGATAATGATTCTGCTTAGTTGAACTTACTTATTAGTTGTGGGAGACATGCAGTAATTAATAAATGAGTAAGTAAATTGTGTTGTACATTAGAAGGTAAGTACTGTGGAATAATATAAAAAAATAAGGGATATCAGAGATGTATGTGTAGGTGGTAGGCATTTTACAGGATTAAATTGGGTAGTTCTATTAAGTCAGATTCTCAAGAAGCTGATCCAGAGGTCCAGGCTAGTGTACAAATAATTTATTAATAATGTTTTCAAGAGAAAGTGGTAATAGATTGGGGTAAGCAGGATAATGATGAGGAAGAAAACAAACAAAGGTTCAGTCTCAAGCAAATGATTGGCCTCAGCCTCGTACTGTAGAGTTGCTCTGACGTGTATATCAGTTTCTATCTTAGCAAGAGGAAAGAGGACTGTGCTATTATACTTCCATATCAGACAGTCATTGGCTAAAGGCCACCTCTGGTGGAAATAAGGTGGAACATAAACTCGCAGGAAATTCTGGATCTCTGCAAAAGTTTAAGCAGCTTCAGTAACATAGGGACAATCCTCCAGAGTGTCCCAGATGCAGGTTTCAGGAGGAAAGCTGGGGAAAGAGCATACGGAAATAGTAAAATGAATATGAGGAGATCTGGGCAGAGTACCAATGGTGTCTGCAATAGTCATGGTAAGTTTCATTGACAAAGTAGATTTGTGCAAAGACTTGAAAGTTAAGAGAGTTAGCCCAGCAGAAGTCAGAGGAGAGCATTTCAACAGTGGGGAAAGTCAAAGCAAAATCATTATTTAAATAAGTCCACAAATTCTTTGATTCTTTCTTCAAAAATTATATTCAAATCCACTTCCTCTTTAGCATGGACTGGACTTTGTAATTTGCTTCTAATGAATCTATAAAACAGAAGTGATGGTATGTGACATCTGAAACTAGATCATAAAAAGCATTGAAGCTTATTCTTGGTCTCCTTCTCTTGGATCACTCTGACTGAAGCCAGCTGCCATGTGCTAAGGACATATCAAACCTCCCTAAGGCCCTCTGGTGAAGACTTAGGCCTCCTGCCAGTAGCCATGTGAGTGTGCCGTCTTCAAGTATATCTTCCAGGTCCAGTCAATCTTTCAGATGACTGCAGCCTTGGCCAACATATTGACTGCAAGATGATAGGAACCCCTCACTAGAGCTACCCACCTAAGCCACTCTCAAGTTCCTGACCCACAAAATCTGAGAGGTTTTGTAAATTTGTTGTTATAAGTCACTAAGTTTTGGGTAATCTGTTATGCCGCAATAGATAACTAATATAAGCCCTAAGTGGAGGACATACCTAGCATGTTCAAGAAACAAGATTGCTAGTTTGAAACAATAAAGACTAATTTAGTAGCAGGAAGACAGTTAAAATGCTCGATCATCCTCAGTTAGCTATTTGTCTTGGAGTAGATTTTTTAAAAACTTAATCACATACACAAAGTCAATTTTTCCATATAAGTTGCATAGTCACAGGTTCTGGTGGGCCTGGACATTTTGGAGAGACCATTATTCTGTCTACCTCAGTTGTTAACACTTATTTGTGCAAGACAGGTCTTACAAAATTAAGGTCTGTTAAAGCTACTTTCTGCAAAGGCAAGCAAAGCAATGGAGTTTCCTTTGCTATTTTTTTTTTTCTTAATGCAGCTTCTTGAAATGACATGGTATCAAGGTTCACTAGGATAGGATTAGAATGAACAGGCCTCAGCAGGCTTGTTTTTTTTGTGTTTTTTTTTTTAACATCTTTATTGAAGTATAATTGCTTTACAATGGTGTGTTAGTTTCTGCTTTAAAACAAAGTGAATCAGTTATACATATACATTATGTTCCCATATCTCTTCCCTCTTGCATCTCCAGGATAGGGAGGGTGGGAGGGAGGAAGATGCAGCAGGCTTGTTGCTAATTTCCTTTGAGAAAGAATTGTGTAGAGAGTGGGGTTTGAATGTGTGAGCTTTGTTGGGGGGTTTATTTTTATTATCTACTTCACCTCTAATAACTAAAATAACTATCAAAGGCTGCCAGTCAGGAGACAGAATGAAATTATAAAAATCTGTCCTTTTTTTATATTAGCAAAATCTCCATAAGATTCATCACAAGGTGGGACAGATGTGGAGGCACAACTTGAGGGAAGACTAAGTCCTGGTCCTGGCAACTGGGAGAAGAGCCATGGACACAGTGTGGTTGTTTCCTGGTGTTAGAGCAGAGGCTCTTAAAGAGGAGAGGGAGTGGAAAGAGGAAAGGGGATGGCAGGAATTCTGGGAGAAGATAGGATAGAGGAATATATGTATTTGAAAAATTATATGTGCTGTAAGAATAACATTTTATATCTGAGAAACTTAAAAAGGTAACATTGTTCTCATAATATAAATTACAAAATGCACAGCTCAGGGAAATTTTCATGAGTTGAGAATTTGGGGTTAAAATGGCTGGCAAACACTTCTTTAGAGAATGTGTATGCTTAATCAAATATATATATATATATATATATATATATATATATATATATATATACACACATATATATATATATAGTTTGATGAAAAGCTTTCATATGTGGTTACATTTGTCTTCTTTTAATTTTTAAGCATATTAGGAAAAGTTATAACACATCATTTTAAATATAGCAGTGCTCCAGAGTCTCTGAGACAAGTGCATCAAGATAAAATGTTTTTATGTAAGAGACTGGCATTAAGATGGAAGAAAATGCATGAATGTGTCTTTAAAATTCTTATGCGCTAAACCTGCATCCCATGCAGCTTGCACTTAGCGTACTGAAGGATTGTTGGTTATATGAATGTCATCAGTTGAAGGGATAAGAAAGGCAATTGTTAATGCATACTTAGAACATGTCATTAAGGCAGGTTTATTGAGGTATAATTTACATAGATAAAATTCAGCTTTTCTGGGAGCATTGTTCTAGGAACTTTGTCAAATGTATACAGTCATACAAACACTACTACAGAGAAGATATAGAATTATTTCCATCACCTCAAGAGTTCCCTCATGCTTCTTTGTAGTCTACTCCCTCTCCTTGGCAGAAGAAATGGGCAGAAGACCTAAATAGACATTTCTCCAAAGAAGACATACAGATGGACAAGAGGCACATGAAAAGCTGCTCAACATCACTAATCATTAGAGAAATGCAAATCAAAACTACAGTGAGGTATCACCTCACACCGGTTAGAATGGGCATCATCAGAAAATCTACAAACAAAAAATGCTGGAGAGGGTGTGGAGAAAAGGGAACCCTCTTGCACTGTTGGTGGGAATGTAAATTGATACAGCCACTATGGAGAACAGTATGGAGCTTCCTTAAAAAAAACTGAAAATAGAACTACTATACGACCCAGCAATCCCACTACTGGGCATATACCTTGAGAAAACCATTATTCAAAAAGAGTCATGTAGCACAATGTTCATTGCAGCACTATTTACAATAGCCAGGTCATGGAAGCAACCTAAATGCCCATCGACAGATGAATGGATAAAGAAGATGTGGTACATATATACAATGGAATATTACTCAGCCATAATAAGGAATGAAATTGGGTCATTTGTAGAGACATGGATGGACCTAGAGACTGTCATACAGAGTGAAGTAAGTCAGAAAGAGAAAAACAAATATTGTATACTAACGCATATAGTGGAACCTAGAAAGATGGTACAGATGAACCGGTTTGCAGGGCAGAAATAGTGACACAGATGTAGAGAACACATGTATGGACACCAAGGGGGGAACGTGGCGGGGGGGTGGGGGTGGGATGAATTGGGGGATTGGGATTGACATGTATACACTGATATGTATAAAATGGATAACTAATAAGAACCTGCTCTATAAAAAAATAAATAAAAATTAAAAAAAAAAAGAAACACATGTTTTGGGCTCAAGGATTTGGCAACAGTAGCAATATGGATCTCCTTGGTTTTCCTGAAGTAACTCAAATCATTTCAAATTAAAGATGATCATATAGACATCTATAAACAGCGATAAAATATGCATTGTTGTTTTACTTCTATTTCTATCATCATGTCTTCTGTGTTAGGTGTCCTTTACTGATTTAATAATGTAGTACCACAGCTTCCAGCAAAACAGTCACCCCAAGTATTTCTGGAGAAGCATGGGTTCCTTTTAATGAACATACTTTTATTTCACTTCTGACCTCATTCAACATTTGTATTTTGATGACTGTGACTATTGGCTACACAGTCTCTTTCCAGTTTCCATACAGTAGAGCAGTATATAAGAACAGACACTGCCTGGGTGTGAAGTGTCCAGATCATTTATTTCCCTTTTCCCCCCTTTGCTGTTTCTGATTAATCTTAAATAGTGCTGTTTGAACCTCAACTTGTTTAGCAATCTTTTAAATGAAGTGACTATTTTTGTCTTTTCCTCCTTAACTAGGCATTTCTCTACCACCAAATAACTCATACATTATTCCCTAGAGATCTGTGCAAGCAGCGTCTTCAAACAAGAAGGTGACATTTTTAGATGTCCCCTCTGACAGGTAGACGATGTCTTTGCTGTTACTTTAAAGTTTTCCTGGACTGGGTGTTCTCAGGATCATTTTCTTTTCAGGAGCCTTAGTCCACACTCAAGTAGATTTGCTTGACTTTATCCACCAGTTTTCTAGAGGTTGCTGATCTTTAGGACTAGAAACAATGTAGGATCAATACAAATACAAACAACAAACTCAGAGAAATAATTTCATTGTATGGATATATATATATATATATATATATGTATATGTTTACATTAGAGCCCAATTAAAGCCTAGTTGTGCATTGAGGCGACTTAGTCTGTTGACGTGTAAAATGCATGCCTGAGAGCCACCAGTTTATGAAAAGTGTTTTAGAGAAAGTGACTCTACATCAGGCCATTATAATGCTGACTAAAATATTCTAAAACATTAACTCAAGAACTTTGAGAAGTGACTGAAATTGGTGGAGCAAGCACCAGGCTTCAGCTGGTCAGAAGATTTCTGATCCTGAATCTTGGTTCTGAACATAAATTATTTTATCACTTTTAGAAATTGACAACATTTCTAGGTCTAAGCCTCCTCACCTAAAAAAGAATAACCCGACATGCATAATCTTCTCATAGGAATAATAAATAGAAAATAGAAGTTAGAAGTTCTCTGTTAAGGGGAGGTGAAATTTTCCTTATAACAATTGCATAATACTAATGCACTGGTATCAATATACCAATATATGAACTAATATTAAAATGCAATTATATTATCTAATACTTAATGTACATTTTATTAAATAATCATAATTTATATGAGGTTATAATAAAATGTATATTTTAGCACAGGTCACTGTGCTAGCGCAAGTTTTGATCTCAGAAAATAAAGACAGTATTAAAGGCTACGTGGCGAATAGCTGGAATCTGAATGAGGAAAGTAACCATGACGATATGTTTAACAGCAAGTCCCTATCACACCACTGCCTTAACTCTTGGCAGATAAGCACCTCCTTTTTCTACATTTCCATACTCTTTGTCCTTATGATTATATTACCACTTACCTAGACCTCATTTTCCTCAGTTGTAAAATATAGGCAATTGGATTCCATCTTAAAGCCCTAAAGTATTTCTAAGAAATTCTGATATTATAAGATATTTGGGAAATAAAAGGAGTCTTTGTTAAACAGTTTGGGAAACACTGATAATATGCCCCTATCTTAAAGCTACAGTGTACATTTACATTCACATGCCAACAGACCTGAGAAGACTTGGGGTAAAAAAAAAAAAAAAAAAAAAAAAGACCCTACTTTGTTTGCTTAACCTACCTTTTATCAAAGTAATGTCTAAGTATTTAAAGTCTTTAGTCCACCCAGATCCCCTTCCTCTTACTATTTTAGTACAAATCTGCCTAACTTCAATCTGTCAGTACTTGCTTCATTTTGCCTGAGGGATTTTCTCTGTCCCTCCCACCAGTGTTTTGCGTGCCCATAAGGGGACCAGAAATACTGATAAATTAGCTCCACCCACACCCCAGCATCCCTCTGCAGGAGCTGATGTGCTGAGGTACTCTGGTTTCTCACACTCTGAGGTATAACACTGGCTTCCAGTTTCTCCAAGGACAAAGCTTAGAATCTGGCACCATAATGTACCCTTTTCGCTGACACTCTTCCTTGTCCTTCTTTTCTGATGTTTGCTTTGCATCCCAAATAAGCTATTTCCTTCCACTCAGGGTCTCCTTGGAGGAAGGGGAGAATCTAAGTTAAGACACATATTTGGACATTAGTGTGCTACAATATCTTAATGACTATTCCCAGCTCCATTTTTCAATGACCCAAATATACTGAGATTATTTCTGACAGATTCAGGACACAAGCTTCCAGTACCTGGCTTTTATGAGTCACTTGCTAAATGTTTCCTGAATAAATCAATTTCTCCAGAGGGCAATACCATAGGTCTTTGCAAAGGAAAAAGCATGAACTCAGAGGACAGCACTTTTAACCTTCCTATCTTTTGGGAGACTTAATGGACATACAGGCTCTGTCCTGGCTGTTTTTCCACCGCCTCCCTGATCTGCCAGTATCACTGAACTCTGTCTGTCCTGTAGCACTTATCTCCAGTAATGCAATGTCTCAGTACCCTTTCCTTCCCTCTTCACACTTTCAGCTTATTGAATACATACGAAATTCTTTTTCCCTCTATGTTCTTGCAATTCATCTTTGACAAATGGTGGAGAAGGAACTCTTTAAATCCAATATTAATGCCCTTTTTTGAGAGCCTACTATGTACACTATGGTAGACTATATCCATATGGTGCTTTCATTAGATCAATTAAATATTGATGTGTGAAATAAAATCACATTTTATGGTAAGAAAAGAAATATTTAAACATAAAAAATTTTCTCTGGGCTTCCCTGGTAGTGCAGTGGTTGAGAATCCGCCTGCCAATGCAGGGGACGTGGGTTCGAGCCCTGGTCTGGGAGGATCCCACATGCCGCGGAGCAACTAGGCCCGTGCGCCACAACTACTGAGCCTGCACGTCTGGAGCCTGTGCTCTGCAACAAGAGAGGCCGCGATAGTGAGAGGCCCGCGCACCGCGATGAAGAGGGGCCCCCACTCGCCGCAACTAGAGAAAGCCCTCGCACAGAAACAAAGACCCAACACAGCCAAAAATAAACAAATAAATTAAAAAAAAAAAATTTTCTCTGCCCTCTGGCCTCCTCTCTTCCCCCCACTGTGCATTGTGTTTCTGCATTATGTATCCACCAAACCTCCTCCATTGGCAGAAATACCTGCTCAACCAAAAACAACAACATTCTCCTAGCATCAACAAGACAACTCCTTAAAAGATAACATTCCTTCTTAATCTTGTAAGGGGCCACATGACACATTATCCGGATTGTGTAGACTGTCAGTAATACGTCATCTAATGTACAGCCCTCTGTCTCAAAAAACTTATATAACTGTGTTTTGACTTATAACAGGTGGAATGATTCTCAGAACTGAGATGTTGTTTCTGGGTTATACTCCTCAAATTTGACTTGAAAAAATTTCTCCATTTATTTCTTAGATCGACTGATTAATTTTTCATCAACAGATGTATATGATTTCATCAGATCATCAAAGAAGCCATAGTAAATATTGGTAGGCCATTTTGAAGATGAAGAAATGGACTTGCAGGGAGCTTAGGTAACTCTTCTCAAAGTCGTACAGCTATGTAGGGGCAGAGCCAAGTTTCTAAATGAAGCATGAAGGATGCCAAAGTTCATCTCATAAACTCAATACTATATTGCTTCCTGACGCATTTAGTTTTTTGCGTTTTGTTTTGTTTTGTTTTTTGCATTTTAAACAACATTTATTAGTGTGCTTTTAATACAAAAAGAACAAAAATGACTCACATTTTCATTCCCTATATAACCCTAATTTCCTTTTACATTTTTTTAAACTTCAGATTTTTTAAGATATAATTGCATACAGTAAAACTGTCCCTTTTTAAGTGTACTATTCAAGGAGTTTTGATAAGTGGCTTAGAGGCTGATTAGAAAAAGCTGAAGTGGCTTCAAATATTAGGTCTGTCACTTACTAGCTTTATGACTATGGCAAAATATCAAAGATATAAGCATGTTTGCTCATTCTTAGAATGATGAAAATAATAATATCTATTTTATAGTTGTTGCTAAGCAAAGTTTCTGGCAAAGGGACTTAGGATACCAAAATAATGCTTCTGTAGACATTTTGTGTGTGTGTGCCTGGAAAGAGTTAATAAAAATTTCACGTTCTCCATAGTTAAGGCGCTAGGACAGCCATGATGATTGATTGATTGCTACAGTCAAGGTGACTTTTAGTTGCAAGTCCTTAGTTAATTTAGCAAATGAGCTAAACAATGCTACATGTCATGGAAAGTGAGGAAGAACAGGAATCCTGATTTTTCAGTACCCCTAGTTCTGCTCCATAGAACCAAGGCTTCCTTTTTTTTTTTTTTTTCCTGTTTCTCACTTTACGTAACTTTGTCTCCTTTTTTGTTTTCCTCCTTATAGAAAGAAGGGACTTTGCCAGGGTTGGGGTCTTATCCACCGCTGCTATGAAAATATTGTTTCCCCAGTCTAGGACTATCTTTCTCCCAACTCAACTCCTTTGTGCTTTTGAAATCTCCTTGCCATGCCCCTGGGGATATATTTTAATCAAATCTTAGGTTGTAAAATATTTACTAATAAAAATAGTTGCCAGTTATTGCTATTTTATTTTGGGTCAGCCAATGAAGTATAGGATATATTTCTTTAGTATGAGTATGAACATGTCCTATACTTTGGGACATGCTCATATTAAAAAAATATTGTTCATCTGAAATTCAAATTTAACTGGGTGTCCTCTATTTTTATTTGTTAAATCTGGCAACTCTAGCTATATTAAGTTCCAGAAACAGTGTTGACCACTTCAAATGAGTGATTTCTTTTGATATTTATGATGACATTAAGAAGTAAGTACAGTTATCCTCATTTTGTAAATGAGGGTTAGAGATATTAAGAAAGAGGTTCAGGTCATACAGCTGCCTGAGAACAGACTGGGCAACACAACACTACCTCACAAGGGAAGACTGGACAAGTGCTTCCTAGGATGTTCATCATAAGTACTGACTATGGTAGGTTAGCAGATGTTCCTTAATTTTATTTTTAAGAATATGTGAAGTTATGCAATGTAATGAGAAGAGTCTGGGTTTTAGTGATATAAAGGCTAAATTTTACTTTACAGTTTTAAAAAAAAGGATTTGTTGACATTTTTAACTTTCTATTTTGAAATAATTTTGACATAAAATTTGCAAAAGTTGTAAAAAAGAATTATTGAATACATATTACCCAGCTTCACCAAATGTTAACTTTTTTTTTTTTTAATTTATTTATTTATGGCTGTGTTGGGTCTTCGTTTCTGTGCGAGGGCCCTCTCTACCTGTGGCAAGCGGGGACCACTCTTCATCGCGGTGCGCGGGCCTCTCACCATCGCGGCCTCTCCCGTTGCGGAGCACAGGCTCCAGACGCGCAGGCTCAGCAATCGTGGCTCACGGGCCCAGTTGCTCCGCGGCACGTGGGATCTTCCCAGACCAGGGCTCGAACCCGCGTCCCCTGCATTAGCAGGCAGACTCTCAACCACTGTGCCACCAGGGAAGCCCCAAATGTTAACTTTTAATAATTACAGAAAAATTATCAAAACTAGAAATTAACATTGATAAAAATTATTCAGTTTTTGCCAATTACTCTACCTATGTCTCTTTTTTTGTTGTTGTTAGAATTCAATACAGAATCATACATATTTAAGCTCTCATGTCTCGTTAGTCTACCCCAATTTGGGACACCTTAGTTTTTCTTTGTGTTTCATGACCTTGGCACACTTGTAGAATAATAGCAACTATTTTATATGATGTCCGTAGAATAAAATAAATATGTATGACCCCATTCTAAGTATTGGGTAGTGTTCTGCTTAATAGTGTAATTCCAAATAGTAAGTACAGAAAAATGGTGAAAATAGAAAACCAGTAAATGGCAAAGACTCCAGTAATAATTATTTTAGGTCAATAATCATCAATGGATGCTAAAATTAGTGGGAAAAAGTATGATGAGAAACAGGATATTTTTATAGTTTCCGGCTATTTCCCACAGATATAAGTTACAAAGGGGAGGATCATTTTATAGTGGAGAAGCCTGGCAGACACCATTTTAACCAGGTGATCAAAGTTAGTATTAACAATAATGAGACATTGCAACACATGTCTCTTGATATGATGCATTGAGAAGGGGCTAACACCATTTCAGTGCTATTTTTGTCAAAAACCTATAACCTGAATTTAATGCTGAGGAAGCATCATGAGTCCAACCCATTGCAACACATGTCTCTTGATATGATGCATTGAGAAGGGGCTAACACCATTTCAGTGCTATTTTTGTCAAAAACTTATAACCTGAATTTAATGCTGAGGAAGCATCATGAGTCCAACCCATATTTTTTTAAAATTATTTATTTATTTTTAAATTTTAAAATTTATTTTTGGCCGCCTCGGGTCTTCGTTGCTTCACCCAGGCTTTCTCTAGTTGCGGCGAGTGGGGGCTACTCTTTGTTGGGGTGCGAGGGCTTTTCATTGAGGTGGCTTCTCTTGTTGCAGAGCAGGAGCTCTAGGTG
This sequence comes from Balaenoptera ricei, assembly GCF_028023285.1. Lineage (NCBI taxonomy): Eukaryota > Metazoa > Chordata > Mammalia > Artiodactyla > Balaenopteridae > Balaenoptera > Balaenoptera ricei. The sequence goes on along the minus strand of NC_082646.1, from coordinate 80,048,321 downwards.
CGCGGGCTTCAGTATTTGCAGCACATGGGCTCAGTAGTTGTGGCGCACGGGCTTCGTTGCTCTGCGGCATGTGGGATCTTCCCCGACCAGGGCTCGAACCCGTGTCCCCTGCATTGGCAGGCTGATTCTTAATGACTGTGCCACCAGGGAAGTCCCGAGACCAATCCATATTGAGGGACATTCCACAAAATAGCCGGTTAGTTCACAATATAGATTTAAAACATTTCAAGTGTAGAGAAAGATACAAAAATAATACCCAGATACTTATGTATAACACACCATGATTAGGTAGATGCAAACATTTTGTTCAATTTACACTGACATTTTTGTAATTAAAATAAATGTGTTTCAAAAAATGGTAAAGCCCCACCTATCTTTGTTTTCCCTCCCTTCCCAGATTTTACCATCCTAAAGTTGGCAAGTATCAGTCCCATGCATATTTTTATCACTTGTGTATGTATATACATAAACTATACATACTATGGTAGTCTGACTAATCATCCCCCAAATGCCCACAGCCTAATCCCCAGTTTGGATTGTTTGAATTTGAATGTTACCTTATATGGCAAAAAAGAGATTTTGCAGATGTGACTTAAGTTAAAGATCTTGAGATGGGGAGATTATCCTGGATTATCATGATGCCCAAACTGTTATCACAAACATCCTTTGTTTGTGATAAAAGAGAGACAGAAGATTTGAATACAGTATAGGAGAAGGTAATGTGACCACAGGAGCAGAGATTGAAGTGATGTGAGTAGGAGCCAAGGAATGCCAGCAGCCTCTAGTAGAAAAAAAAGAGAAAGAGCATATTCTCCTCTGGAAGGCTGAGGAGGGGGAAGCTCTGTTGATACCTTGATTGTAGCCCCATAAAACTCATTTTGGACTCTTGACCTCTAGAACTGGACAAGAACAACTTTATGTTGTTTTAAGTAGCTGAATGTGTGTTACATTTGTTATAGCAGCAATAGAATACTAATTACATATATTATGGATTTGTGTTAAGATTTGCATAATTCAAATATGTAAATAGTTTGTATAAACTATTAAATTCAACTTTACATTTTTGAGATTCACTAATGTTTCTACTGAGTCAAAGCAGTCATTGTAACTGTTGCATTATCATTCCAACGAGTGAAGAATCATCATCTTCACTAATCCATTCTTAGCATGACTGCATAGTGCTGTTCCATGCCTGCTTTCCTGGCGTACCATCACCCTCCTATCACCATCTATTTTCTCCTGATAAGCTAAGTAAGCTTTGGTTTTTTACCTGAAGATTTCCTCCAAATTCTCTCCATCGAAATCACTATTATAAACTTTCTATCACAGATGATTTACCTCTTTCAACCACTCTTGCTAGTACGTTTCTTTCTATGTTTTGCTATCACAGGCAAGGAAGCGTTGAACATTTTTGCACAGGTCTTCTTGTGCACAAGTATAAAGATAAGTTTCAAGAGGAGACCCAAGGTGTACAATTGCTGGATAATACAAGAATGGGAATCGCCAGCTTTACTAGATTTTGCCAGATTGCTTCCCAGAGTGATTATTCCTGTTTATACTCTTTGCCCATATTTTCATCAACACTTTATCCTAGTGGGTGTTTTTTTTTTTCCTGATTGAATAAGTGTGAGATGACATCTATATTATCTAGGGAAGACCCTAGGTTTTCCTAACAAATAAACCAAAAACATAGTGGATTAAATAAAATGGAAATTTATTTATCTCTAGTGTCCAAAACAGAGTGGCCCAGGGTGAGAGATTAGCTTTGCCAACCTGAGCTCATTACTTTAAGGTTGTTCTAGTCTTTGCTATATCCTATATGGCTGAGGGGGCTGGGAGGACAGGGTGAGAAAGTTCAAGGAAAGAGTTTGAATTTTTAAGGAGATGAGCATCAAATCGTACACTTCATTTTTTCTCGGATTCTGTCTGTGGACCCGTAGTCACATAGCCTCAGTTAACTGCAAAGGGAGACTGGGAATGCTGTATCTCGCTGGGTGATTGAACTTGGGGGTATGCGCTCCTACTAGTTAAGGAAAGGAGAAAATAGTGGAAGTCAATTAGTAGTATCTGTCGGAATCTACCCCACTGGATTCCTAGCTATCCATGTACACATATGGGACCAATACAGTTCTGCATGAGCTCTAATTATAAGAATTTGGGATGACGAGCAGTCCTCTCCATAGAAAGTTTAACCTCCCCATAGATAATGGCAGAGTGGAAGCATCATAACTACAGTAAAGAACTCCCACATAAAATGGATGGTGGGGCTGGGGAACATACCGTAGTCACTGCATGGTAACGATGAAGGAATCCTGATAGACAGGAGTTGTTAAGACCCCTACCCTTGATTATATATTCTCCCCAATTACCACCCCTATCTCCCCTTCATGCTTATTTGCCTCCAGAAATACCCAGGTAAAGTAATTATGTTCAAATAACTTTTTTAAGTCATAATTTTAAAACTCGGATTCTCCTCACCCTTCTCCCTTTAATTTGAGACTTCTCTGCTTACTTATTCCTTCTTCCCTTTGCTAGTGACAGTCGTCTACACATTTTCTGAGATGATGCTTAAGTGAGAAGGCAGTTGGCCTAAGAACTAGCTTAGCTGGTCAAGCTAGAAATATTAACCTGAAGACTGTGAAAGAAATGCTGAGAAAGCATCTTATACCTTTTTTTTTGGGATAAACGAATAGTTAACTTTTCCAACCCTTTAAAGCACTGAAGTTCAGCACCCAAAGTCCGATGGCCACAGGGTAGTCATCTACCTGCTTCCAAATTTTGTATTTTTTTTCTGATAAAGCAATTATATAAATAAATTGTGACCTTAATTAAGAATCTATTTGTACCATAAGAAAACCTTCTGCTAATAATTAGGTTTTTTAGTGGAAATTGACACAAAATTTGCATATTTAGAGGAACTTTATAGTACTTCCTACAAGCTCAGTTGGTGAATGGTGCCAAGCAGTCTGGCAAAATGTTTTCTTTCAGCTCAGTGCTCAGTTTGACTTTATATCGACTTGGCAATTTACAACTCTGTAGGGGCAGAGATTTACTTGCTGCTTTTTGTCTGTTGGAGATACAAGTAATTTCTGTCCACTAGAACAGATAACCACAGAGATTGTATTTCATAACACTATTAGACATTAAACTTTTTTGTATCTAACTTAGCATTCTTATCCTGTTTTTTGAATTGTCTCTATGTGCCTAAGTTTCTAGGTGGACTTTAGACTTGCTGAACATCTTAATGCCTCTCATTTATTAATGATTAACTAAAATCATTTTATATTGAAATGAGAGTCTTGATTTTACCTCTTAAAATTATAAATTAACCTCTTATATTAATCTGTTTGTTTACTAGTGCAAATTATTTCCACCAAATTCTGATAAATTGCTCATGTTCAATATAAATTGTTCCTATTGAACAACTAATTTTAATGAAAAGTTTAATAAAAATATACTGTAAGGTCAAAATTTTGCTCACTTCATTTTGAAACAGGATGGTTACTGCTTCTATGAGAATGCAATACTCAAATATTCAGAGCTTTAAAGTATATCTAGATAATTTCAAAAGTATTAGCATTTTGGAACTATTGGCCTAGATAGAATTCCAGCAGGTTTTAACCCTACTGAAAAACTACTCTTCGAAAATGGTTATAAAATAAGCTTCAGAAAGATAATACTTAGTTTTTCACTTTGAATAAAGAATGGGAAAACATAGTGAGTCTTTATTCTTAATGAAAGTCAAAGGTTAAAACTGAATCTTACTTTAAGACAAATTATGTTTCATTTAAACCAAGCAAAGCCATAAAAATAATCTGAACCAGTGAAATGCATCAAGTACACTTCGATATATTTAAATACTCTCTTTGGCCACACATGACAGCACATTTGCTTTGGAAGTCTATAAAGGTTTTCTATTAGGGACATAGGTTTCGATAGATTTGCCACTTTGCTAATTTGCTTAGGGGGAAAAAGTGCAGATCTCAGGAAATAGTATTTGTGAACAGAATTAGGCCAAAACAAGTTTCCTGCCTTTTAAAAAATTGTCTTTTTCTATATTTTATGATATACCATCTAACACCATCTTTATGTGTTATAATGTTTATCTACCGATTTACTGATAAAATTGGTGGGTGCTTAAAACATTTTTGCATAAATCATACATACGTTTTTTCTTCCAAAGAACTAAAGGCATAATGATATAATAATAATGATAATAAATAATCATAATAAATTCTAAGAAATAATACAGAAAAGCTTTTAATATCTTTATCAGAAATAGAATTAAAGTGTTCTTAATTAATGTTTAGATGATCAAGTTGAGATAATTAAGTATTTTATAACCACTAAAGAAATACTCTCTTTTTAATTGAAAAATTAACTATTATATAAGATAGGAAAGAAGACATATTCTAATTCATATGTGTACATATGGTGTGCATTGTTGTTACACACCATAACATCCTACATATTTGAAAAACAATTCTGCCGTTAGAAGAGCGGCCAGTTTTAAAATTCTTTGTTAGCATCTCAAAGAGTGGGAACCATAGGTTCTTGATATTTTCTTTCCTTCCATTTTCATACTTTTCTGCACTATCAATTATTCCCTTCATCCGTGGTTTGCAACAGGCTGTCTCTCTTTTTTTTCTGTGTAATGTTCTTATATATGCCTATGCCCATGTTTATCTACTTCTTTCTAGATGGACATTTGGGTTGTTTTCACATTGGGATAATTAAGAAAAAGTGCTCATAAACGTTAATATAATAAGCTTTTTGTGGACATTTGCACTGTTTCTTTCAAATGTTTACCTAGGAGTAGTATCACTTGGTTACTAGATACATGTAAGTTTAATTTTTTTATGAAGTAACATAGAATAGTCCCAAGCGTTTGCACCATACTGCACTCCCAGCTGCAATGTATAGAGGTCCCAGTTGCTCCATATCTTTATCATCACTTGGATTTGTTATATGTTAAAGTTTAGCCATTCTGGGAGATATGTAATAGTAGTTACTTGTGATTTTAGTTTGCATTTCCTTGATGAGTAGGGGTGCTTGGCACATTTTCATATGCTTCATGGCCATTTGGATATGTTTTGTGAAATGCCAGTTGAAGTCTTTTGCTTATCATTGTATTGGGCTGTTTGTCTTTTTCTTATTCTGCTGTACAAGATATTCATACTTGAAGGATACAAGGCTTTTGTTGCATATATGTATTGAAAATATTTTCTTCCAGTTGTGACTTTTATTTGCTTATTGTTATCATTTGATGACTGAAAGTTTTAAATTTACACATCTATATACCTGTATCTATCTGTTTTCTCTATATGTATACTACATATGTAGACATTCTGCAATAAATTGCCTTTTTTGTGCTTTAAACAGCCAATAGTCTTTTACTTTTTAATATTCTTTATCTTTCCTCACACAGTTTTTGTTTCTAGTAATGTTTATTCTTCCTGTAATTCCCTACTTTCATGTAGATTTATTTTCTTCTTCCTGAAGAATTTCCCTCAATATTTATTGAATAGAAGAAATACTATTGATAAATTCCTTCTGCTTCTCCTGTCTTCAAAAATATATATTTCCTTCTCAAATGTCTCTTTGTCTAAGCTGACTTTGAATGACCTCTGGAAGAGACTTAATTGATTCCTTACTTTAATAGAAAAGAGAGAAAAGAAGAGAGGCACAATTAATATAATAAGACTGGAGAGCTATTACCATTGACTGCATACCGGGGTGTGAAGTTACCAGCTAGAAAAAAATTACTCAAGCCTTGCTAATAGAGTAAAATCTCTGTTCCCCTCTGCTGCTCCTGACTGGTTAATTCCTGCTTACTTGGAGCTAAGAGGTAACAAAAATTCTTTATGAGGCCTGAGTCTTTGTGAAAATTAAGAAAGAAATGTTCTCTATTTGAACTTTAGAGTGGCCTTTTTGACAGCGGACACAGTAAAGAAGCATATGCCAGAAGCCCTTTTCCCCTTTGGGTAACAATGTTCTTATAAGCCTGGGCTTTGCTTCACTTGTTGAAAATGGAAAAAAAAATCCACCAAATATTCTTTGCTCTACAAGTTTGCCATTTACAACAGATGCTTTCACAAGTAACTTTTTGTTTAAAAAAGAAAACTATATCACTATTTTTATGACACTTTTTATGTGTCATAACCTTACTGAAAAAGAAAAAAAGTAGCCCTGATTCCTGTCAGCTTGGCAATAATCTGGCTGTAATGACTGTGCCATACAAAACCTAAACAATGTCAGAGAACTCCAACATAAGACATAGCCATTCTCTGACTGTAACAGATGGAGACAAAAACAAGACCACTCTGTAATTATGTCTGAACACAGACAAAAATAAGAACAAAATAGGTGAGGGAGATTAAGAGGTACAAACTTCCAGTTACAGAATAAAGGAGTCACGGGTGTGAAATGTACAGGGTGAGGAATACAGTCACTAACTATGTAATATCTTTGTAAGGATGATGACAGATGGTAACTGCACATACCATGGTGATCAGTTTGATATGTATAGAAGTATCAAATCATTGTCTTGTGTAACAGGAACTAACATAGTGTTGTAGGTCAATTATACTTCAAAAACAAACAAACTCATAGAAAAACAGATCAGATTTGTGGTTACCAGAGGCAATAGGTGGAGAGAGAGAGAATTCAAAAAATGTAGTCAAAAGGTATAAACTTCCAGGTATAAGATAAATAAGTGCTAGGGATGCAATGTACAACATGACAGGTATTGTACAACATGTTATGTATGAAAGTTAAGAGAGTAAATCCTAGGAGTTCTCATCACAAGGAAATTTTGTTTTCTTTTTCTTTTATTTTGTATGTGTGTGTGATGATGTATGTTCACTAAATGTATGGTGGTCATCGTTTCATGATGCATGTAAGTCAAGTCATTATGCTCTACAACTTAAACTTATACAGTGCTGTATGTCAATTATATCTTAATAAAGCCAGAAGGAAGCAAAGAATTATTGATAAGGAAACAAACAAAAAATAAGGATACATTTTAAAAAGACATCGCTGAGAAAAGAAGAAAAGGAAACAAAATGAAAAATATAAAAGTCAACAGGTATAAAAGAATAGAAACAGACTAGCTAAACTCCAAATAATAGAAATCACAGAAAAAAAGAAAATTTAAAAAGAGAGGTAGGGGCTTCCCTGGTGGCGCAGTGGTTGAGAATCTGCCTGCCAATGCAGGGGACACGGGTTCGAGCCTGGTCTGGGAAGATCCCACATGCCGCAGAGCAACTAGGCCCGTGAGCCACAATTACTGAGCCTGCGCATCTGGAGCCTGTGCTCCGCAACAAGAGAGGCCACGATAAAGAGAGGCCCGCGCACCGCGATGAAGAGTGGCCCCCACTTGCCGCAACTAGAGAAAGCCCTCGCACAGAGACGAAGACCCAACACAGCCATAAATAAATAAATAAATAAATAAAAATTAAAAAAAAAAAGAGAGGTAAATATCTGAAGAAATAATGTAGACTAATGTCCCAGATTTCTTAAAAGGTAACAGGCCTAAGATTGAAAGTGCCTACAATGCCAAAGAGGAGGAAGAAAGAAAAATCCACACATTATACTAAAATATAAGAATAAAAAGATAGAGAAAATTCTAAATGCTAAGAAAAAGGGATAAGAATCAAATAATTCAGAAAAAAAAAGAAAAGAAACTTTCTAATTTTTGTTAGAATGCCCTCTCTTGTTCTCAGGAGACACGGACATGGGGTTTCTGTTTCCAGTGCCCTGGAGTCAGCTCCTAACACATGACTCTCCCCAAAGTAATAACTATAAACTCTGAGCAACTGCAGAGTCTCTGGAGGATGAACAAGAGCAGTCAGATTTTGGCAGTGAGTCAAAACTTGGAATAGGGACTGGCACTGCATAAATTCCTCAATTTTCTAGCTTTAGCTTGAAGGGGCATTTGCAGTGCAGTGCAGCACAGCTATATTCCTGATGGAAAACTCATCTTTGTGGTCTGAAGAACAAGAGAAGAGAGCTCAGGACAACCACAGTTATTCTGTGTATAAACACTAATTCTATGTATAAGCTCTACAGAATTGACAGGCTGATTCCTGAAACATGCATATACTGGGCAGTCTCAATACAACTTGTAATTAAGACCAAAAGAACTAAACAGATTAGAAATGTTATTCAATGCAGATAATATAGAGTTAGCAGTTTGAGCGTAACCTGATAAAACAAAAACATCAACACTCTTTGGAAAAATATAACAGAACAAAGAATCTCAACAACAAAATATAAAACATGTCCAGAAATTGTCATTTTATTTATTTTTTTTATTGAAATATAGTTGATTTACAATATTATATTAGTTTCAGGTATAAAACATAGTGATTAAATATTTTTATAGATTATGATTAACACATTGTACAGACTAGATTAAGTTAAATTTCTCTAAAAATTTTATTTATTTATTTTATTTAGTAGCATCTTACTTGGTTAGACTTAAACTCCAATCCCTCTCTCACTTATGCCAGGAAACATCCGAAATCTTTGCTCACTTCTCTCAGCTTCCAACTGCTGTCTTTGCCCAAAGTTCTGGAGTATCTTCCATGCACATGTAGGTCAGTGTTTAGGGAACCATTTGGAAAGGTTTACGTACAAATTCTGAAGCTTACACTCCCTGAGACTCCCTCCTTTCTAGGACTCTACTTTATGATTTTCTACAGATATACTAGTCCAGAAAATTGTCTTCTGACATATCCAGACAGTAAAAATTAAGCTTTCAATATCACCCTCAGACGAAAAACCAGAAATAGTCAAATCTCACCCAGTGTCATTCCCATCTTTAAGAGTTGATTTCCTTCTAGTTTCTGAGTACTTTTGATAAATCTACATTCCATTAGTTTGTAAAAAAAATAACATTTTATCTAAACTTCGTAATTTTTATCTGTGTGAGTGTTAATTCAGCCAAGCTACTTCACAACTACAGGATGCTAAATTCTCATTGCTCGAATTGTGGTACCATTATATATATTCCATTGCAGTCAGTGTAATTTTGTATACCTGTGGATAGGCAGACACTTATTAGGGTCTATCTGACTGAGGTATATAGAGGAAAGTACAGTAGAAAACCAGGAGATCAAACTATATTCAATAATTTTACTAGAATTGGTTTATTTTACATTTATATATTCAGTGGTCTTCTGAACTCTCAGATTCTTATTGAAGACTAGAAAGCATCAAAAAATTCTTTATATGTGGCTCAAACAATATGGAATTTTTTTAAAACTCTTTTTAACTGTTGTCCATGACTTCCTGTCTCCATAACTGTGGTATGTTTCACAGTTTATCTTGGAAAAATAAAAATTTATAATTTCGTAGCCACTATGGCAAGCAGATCTGGGTTTAGGGGTTAGGAAGAAAGAATAAAAACATAGAATGAAAAGGGTTGCGTAATTCTAGATTTTAGAAGATTCTGGACATTACTGTTGGTTGTTTCCTTGTGGTTTTCCAAAGACTTTTAAAAAAAGTGGAGGTGGGGTGAGGAAGAGATTTTCTTTGGTGAAAAATGGAGGCTTATACTACTTTTAGCTCTATGGACCATGATATGCCAGCACTTACCCTCAGAAACAGTAATGTGCAAACAAACCGTGCTAGTAGGTAAAGCTCTAAGAACACACACAGGAATTTATGACACCAACTGATGCACTTCAGTGTATCTAGGTTTCTTTTTATAACAGAATATAAAAATAGTATCTCTTCTCTCTCTTTGAAGTCTTCCTGTACTCTCTGAAGATATGATAATACGGTGTCCAGCTTAGTTTCTACAAATACGAGGGGGAATAAATAGTGCCCCTACATAAACCCAAACATTAGACAGGTCATGATCAAAGAAGTCAAAAATAAGTAGCTGTTTGGTCCTTTCTATTTATGATTTATGCATTAAGTCCACAGGAATCTGGAATCCATGTTTAAAAAAAAAATTAGTCTGTAAAGATAGGGTACTAAGAAAAACTGTTAATATAATACCTTAATCAGTAATTATTTAATCTGAAAAAGTCAACATTAGCAGACAATGATTTAAACATAAAAAATCACCAATCCTTTTCTATGGGAGCCAGCCTCTAAAAGGACTACCGATGATCCCCGTCTCTTAATATGCATTCCCTTGTGTATATAATTCCCACACTTGGAATGTGGGCTGGACCTACTGACTTCTATTCAATATAGAATATAGCACAAGTAATGAGGTGTCACTTCTGAGATTGTGACGTTTTGTGTGCACGTCTCTCTTTTTCTCTCTGGAAATCCTCACTCTGAGAGTAGCAGGCTAACATACTGTTAGCTACTGTGTAGAGGGACCCATGTGGCATGAAACCTATGTCTCTGCCAATAGCCTATGAGAACCTCGAATGAGCTTGGAGATAAATCTTCCCATATCATACCTTAAGACTATTGTAACTCTGGCTGACACTTCAGTTGTAGTGTTGTGAGTAACCCTGATCCAGAATTACAGCTAAGCCACACTCAGGTTCCTGACCCAGAGAAACAATAATAAATGTTGTTTTAAGCCACAATATTTTGGGGTATTTGTTATATAGCAAATGCACTGTCTTACCAAGGATTCTCTAAGAGGTTTGTTAGTTGAACACTCCAATTCTCATAACTATCAATTTCCATTACATTATTATTTCTATTATATTAGAAGTTGAAAACTGAGATAGTGTAGTATGCTGAGACATGTAGGGATAGTGGCAATAGAAAGGAAACAAACTCTTATTTAAATCCTGTCTCTGAAACTGACTCACTCTGTGTCACTGGGGAAATCACTATACCTTTTTGGATGTCAGTGTCTTCACCTCTAACACGAGGTAACAATAATAGCCTTTCTGTGACAATTGCATGTATTAGAGCAGTGAAGTCCCTATCACAGGGTTTTGTAGATACTTAACAAATTAAAGATGTTGGCACCTTCTTTACTATCATCCCATGAATGCAAAGACAACTAAGGAGAATGTGGAAAATGGTAAATGATGGTGACTGCTATGGTTCAAACCCATTTTATCGCAAGTTAAAATTAGAGATTCTGAAGTCAGACTGAGTTTAATTTCTTTTATTATCTCTGTGTAGTTCAGCCAGTGACTTGTTCAATTTAAACCTGTTTTCTCACCAATAACTTGGTGGAAAATCATAATAGTATATACTTTTAAAATTTGTCATTAGAATTAAATGAAATAATGGCTGACAAAACTCTTAGGACAACAGTAATGCTCAAAACATACTAGTTATTTTGAAGGTGATATATTGCATCAGATACTTGCTAGCCCTTGGCTTTTTTTTTTTTTTAACCTGAAACTTTACTTATTGCAAGCAATTACTTTCATCATAATAATTATCCCTGGCATTTTTAGTAGAATCTAGATCAGTGGATGCCTTAATTGACTATGGGGTTTTCTTATTTTTTCTCCTAAAAATAGTTAAAAATAAAGTAAGTTTATAACAAAACCGTGTAATCCCACAGTAGCCACCTAATAAAGAAAAGATATAATCACTATTTCTAAGGAGCTTGGCATGCTTCACAACTTTTCTACAGAATTAAAAGAAGCTGTATCTACCAATGTTTTAAAAGGTATCTGGGATTTTGTTTTTATTCGTGTATGGTGACTCCAACAGAACAGAAGAAAAGATAGTTTATTACTCACAGTTTCTAAGAGAAAGGGGCACAACATGACCACGCAGAGCCTCACAAGAGAACACTGAGCCCAGTCAAAGATGGAAAGAGATCCAGGGGAACTGCAAAAAAGCCTTTATTGTGATTTTTATGGGAAGAAATGGGTGAGGTAGGGTAAGTGGGCTGGCAGGTTTTAGGAATGGTTAGTTTGAATAATTTCAGTGGACTCTGGGGTGTAGGGGCAGCCCCTAATTGCCTGATGCTTGGCCCCAGCGTGATTATGGAAGAAGAATTGTGTCTCATGAGTTTAAGAGCCTGATAACACAGGAGAGTGGGGGTTAGTGTGCATATTGGGAGAGTTGTTTGCTATCTCTAGGAAACTGCTAACCCTGGGAAAGGCAGTCCTTCCCTACTCAGCAAGACCTCAGATGCCAAAATTTTCAAAAACTAGAAAATGTGGTTAATACAGCCAAATGCTGTAGTACTGACTAATAAATGCACCCCATTCCCATCTACAATGAGTTTCTATTATAATTCCTTCTTCTCACCTTTCTTGATGTAGGTCTCTGGAACTGATCACATCTATCTCCTTTGAGAGGAACTGGAATGGTTCATTGCTAAGAACCACAGTATTTCTTCCTGACGTACTTTTCACTGACTAAGAGTAATCAGCCAGTAATCAGACTGTTATTAATGCTTCCAGGTTTCCTTTCAATCTTATTAGCAAAGTCACATAATAAATGGGGAAGCACATTTTCATTTTCTTCCAATTGTACAACTTCAGTTCATGCCCCAGTTTATTTATCCCAAATGTCTGTGACAATAAGTACATCTCCAAAGTTATTTTAAGTGATTGTAATTTATTATAGAAGTGAATGTAATTTATTGAACACATACTATGTGCTACATCATATTCTTATTACATTAGCACACTAATTCATTTAATCTTCAAAACAACTCTGTGAGGTAAGATAAACATTAGTTTTGTCTTCCAGTTGAGAAATTTGAAGCACAGGGAGAATAAGTTACCCACCCAAGGGTAACACTTCTAGTAATAAGTGGTATCTCAGAATTGAACCCAGACAATGGTATGTTCTAGCTTGACTTTCCCATTTGACTCTATCAAAAGTGAGTACAGGTGAAATTCATATAAGAAAAGTGGAAATGGACCCCAGATAACCTCAATAGAAGTAAATTGGGTGCAATTTGGTGACCCAATACACATAGAACTCCTCTCCAGAGGTAGACCAAGAACATTTATGTGAAGCCTTATTGTCCAGCTGCATGGAGATGTATTTGAGGGTAGAATATATGAATACAAATGAAAGTCCCATTGGCGTATAATATTTGGGGTTGCATGCCATTGTTCCAAAAGGCATGAACCTGATAGTTTCAATGAGAACAATACATGTAAAGGTTTGGTCTGTAAAGGCCAAATTTTGCCAGATGCCTTGTGGGGATTTTAAGTGCTGCTTTGGTGGGGATACTACTGAAGCCAACTGAAAGGCAATGCTAAAGTCTCACCATGATGAAAAAGGCTTGCTAATCTATCCAAATAGTGACGCTAATAAGAGCTCTCTTCCAGAAGAGTGACTGTGGCTGTCAATCAGCCTGGGAGGTCAGTAAAGGTCTAAGTAACTTGGCTAATCAAGTAATTACTTCAGTCAGTAACCCTGGGAGAGGACTCGTCCTTTCACCAAAGGCTACTGGATATTTTAATTGCTATAGAATCTGAGTCTTTATTGTCTAGTGTGCTTGAGGTTCAGATGAAGGGTGTATATCTATGGGAACATTAAAATACACCTAAATTATGATAGGGCATCACTGGACATTTTGGCCTTTACCCATTGTTCTATAATAGTCTGGTTACTAGAGACAAAAAGGAAACTAGTCAAAGATTGGATAGAGAATGTCACCTTTGTAGAAATTAGATTGACAGCATTATCTAAGTATTACTAGGAAGCTGTGTCTGTAAAACACTATAATACATGAGATATGGTTATGATCACAAACTATATGAAATAATATTCTACTGAACAATGGCTCCTAGTCACAATTCCAGTCACTGGGAGTATGTGGCCCATAGGAAAGGGTCAATTCTGTTAGGAAGAAATAGGGAATGGTGCTCTAGTTTTATTAGATGGATGATACATTAAATATCATTTCAGTCTCTCTGCTACAGATCCAAGGTGTATTAAAGGGTTTGTAAGTTCACTAGTAGAATTAAAAAAAAATTATGTGATGATGTCCTCAGGTGAGAAAATTGAAGAGGTTTTGATTTGAAGTTCCCAAATAATATAATAATGATGGAAAGTGATTGGCCACAAAAATTGATGAATTTGGTCTTAAAAATTGAATTTTACAATTAAATGCCTCCACTAACACATGAAAAGGTACAAATGACTTTGAATGATGAAAAAAAGAGCAATTAAGTGATTAGGATAAGATCAAAAGATCCCTATAGGGATATTATAACAATTAACATGCTTTATAGAGGGAATCTCTATTCCCTTATTGGGTGATTTAAATCCTGGTGGTCATATGAGGTGTCAGTGGGCTTGTTATTATTATTTTTAATGAAAGATTGAAGTAAGATGAATTATTAAGAGATACCTGAGTAATATTTGATAAGGATATATTGACTGGGGTTAGGCTATAAATGAGATAGTTAAAATCAAGTCTATAGTCTATATTCACCTTCTGCAATGATGTTCAAGAAAAACAGAAACATGCCTCAATAATATACTTCATAAACATGCTAATAACAGACTTCCTGGCAAACATAATAATGATATTTAAAATAGGAAAAATTCTTATCATTAAGTGGTTTTAGTATGAAGTGCCTTGCTTATATACGTTGCTTATTACAAATAAACTTGGAATGGATGGAATGGGGAATGGCTCTTTAGAAAATGTCATACAAGCACTCTGACTTCTATAGTATAAAAGGAAGATATATTCCATGACAAAAAATCTCTCCCCTTTGTTAATAATGCCACACATGTATCAGTTACAGTGGTCTTACGTTAAATTTGGGCCAGGGAGAGTTTAAAGTAACAAGAAGCAACATTGACAGTTTTGAATTCTTGCTTCGCCTTTATCTGTGAGCCTCTGTGTCCTTGAAGTCATTAGCAAAGAATGATCTTGGGAAAGATCCCCGATTCTTATGAGTCTTACTGAAATATTGGACCAATTGTGCCACCTAACTATTTCACTATTGAACCACAAAACAATGAGGTTTTACACTGCAAAGACTGACTACGTAGCACCATTTTCTACAGAGTACTTGGCACACAGTAAGATGCCTGAAAAGCATTAATTAACTGAATAAAATCCTATGCCTTGTTTTTAAACAGGATGATGTGCCCTAATGTACTATCTGTCAATCTAGGTGGAAACACTAGGTTGCATCACTTCCTTCTTCAAGTCTCTTCCATATCATCTTTCCCTCTTTTGATCCTGTGTCCTATATGTTCTCCACTACACCATTTCGTGATTAATAATTTAAGATTTGTACTTTTTAATAAATGATTGTGCTATAGTCTTCCATCCCATCTTTTACAGTAATGTTTTTCAAATTTGTTTTACAACTACCCTCTGTGAAAAATACCTTTCAAATAACTGACCCACAAAGAGAGACATGTATGTATCTGAACATGCATATTTGCTTATGACTTTAAAATATTCATAGAAAAATTCTTATCCTCAATACCATGAGTTATATTCTGGCATTTTCTATTTTATTTTACTTTATGTCTCTGTAATTTTTAAAACTGGCCATAACGCTGAAATTTGATTTTATAATACGTTAACTGAGTCACAAATTACAGATGGAAAATTACTGCCCTAAAGCTGCTATTATAGTGCTAGTGACATATAGTTGCTGACTGAACCACTATTGATGGATTACATATGAGAGAGTGTCATATTGTGGAAAATACAAAATAATAGAAATTCTATTGTTGACATTCTTGTTGTTGTTCCTGTGTCCTTCTGCCACAAGTGTCTGAAAATATATTCAAAATGCAGACACAGAATAATCAATGCTGATTTTCTCTAAAAAGTATTTTTAAATTGTTTATGTTTGTATTATTAAAGTAATACAAGGAGGCCATTAGACTGAGGTGGCTCGAATGCTTTGGGAGCCTATAAAAGCACATGGAAAACTAAGCTAGAGTCAGTTCCTATAAATGCACTCATATCCAAGAAAACAGAATTTAAGAACAACCAGTTACATACAGTCAACTAGGCTTCCTCAAATAAGGGAACTGCTTAAGCCATAGCCAATCATATAATTTCCTTGCTTTGCTTCTACATAAGCTCTAGAAAAGCCTTTCCTCTAGCTCCTGTTGGTGAAGTGTTCCTAACCACTTTTGCTTTGGCAATGCACAATTCAAATTGATGTTTGCTCAGATAAACTAAGACTCTGGAAAATTTTAATGTGCCTTAGTTTATCTTTTAAATTTGTATGTATTATCCTAAAGATAGCATGAAAAGACATAAAATTCATATTATTTCAAAGGCTACAACAAAATGTTATAATACGGACATTTTCAAGCATTTTATAAAATTTTTGGCAATTCTAAAAGAAGTATTTTTATGGCAGTCATGTATAATAGAAACTGTTTCATATATTTGGTCATTTAATTCTCATAACTGTCTCAAATGTAAGTAGTGTACCCATTCTACAAACAGGAAAAATGAGGTTCAGTAATTTTAATTTCTCCAATTTCACACAGGTAATAAATTGTGGAGGTAATAATCTTCAAATCAAGATTTCTCTGGTGCCAATTTAATGCATTATGCTACTTTCCTAAAATAAAAGGATAAGCAGTATTTTCTGAGTTCCCCTTTATGTAAAGATCTGTGAAAATATAATGGTACAAAGTTAGTGAGAGAAAATTTTAGGTATTACAAACATATTAAACAATCTGGTAACATATTTTAAAATTAAAACTGTGAGTATCCTTTTGGCACCAATCCCATTCTTGGGAATCTATCCAATAGAAAGAGGAGTCCTGACACTTAAGAAAATAAAGGTATACAACACTTTTCACAGCTGTCTTTAATTAAGTAGCTTATAATATAAAGGTAAAATGGAGAAAATATAGAAATATAAATAACAAAAATGATGGAAGTATGACAATAGAGGAAATGTCTTTCTATTTGAAAGATCATGAATAATTTCATTCAAAAAAAATCCGTCTGAGATGGGCCTTGAATGGTGCACAAGATTACATTTGCTAAGAGGAAAAGGGACTTCCAGTAAGGGAGCATGCTTGAATTTGTGTGTGTGTGCGTGTGTGTGTATGCATGTGGGTATCAGATATTTATCAGAATTTTTACCAAGATATATTAAAAAGTAGAAAGATATGAATTACTCTTTCCTTTGCTTACAAAGACTATTTCTTTCAAATTGCTGATTATTTCTCATTTATTCATTGGCAAAAGAATGGATATGAGTGACTTTCATTTATTGGTTTGTCCAAGGTAATGAAATAGTGACCATAGGAATCTATTTCCTGGGAAATAGTTGTAATATCTGCTCTTAATCAAACTCATCGTAACAGTAAAGTTTTGTGCCTACCGTTTTCTTTATATGATGTGAAAAGATACATGATTTATCACTGGTTACATTATTGATTGCTTGTTAAATGATGTCAGCCAGATTTCTCCAGTGT
Source organism: Balaenoptera ricei (assembly GCF_028023285.1). Taxonomy (NCBI): domain Eukaryota; kingdom Metazoa; phylum Chordata; class Mammalia; order Artiodactyla; family Balaenopteridae; genus Balaenoptera; species Balaenoptera ricei. The sequence continues at coordinate 80,030,990 of NC_082646.1, read as the reverse complement.
GAAGTTACTGTTAGCTTCCATACTCTATTCTTTGGAAATATATCACTAAGTTCAGCCTATACTCGATGAGGAGGGGGCGGATTAGGCTTCACCACCTGAATGGGTGTGTATCTGCAGTTATGCTTTGAGAGTCTTCTGTAAGGAAGATTTGTCCCTTATCCACCCTTTGTACAATCAATTATTTATTTATATATCAGTATAGGTTCATATTTCTGTTCTTTGATTATAATCCAATATTAGCATCATTTTTTGTTGCTCAGATAATTCCAGTTTTGACTATTGGGAGCTCTTTCAGGTTGGCTCTGTGTGCTTTTGACATGGCTCAATCTAAAGGGTTATTTTTATTTTACTGACTGCTATGGACTGAACTGTGTTTGCTCCAATATTCACATGCTGAAGTCCCAGCTTCCAATATGAATGTATTTGGAGAAACCAGGTAACAAAGGTAGAATGAGGTCATAAGTGTGGGCCCCTAATCCAATAGAACTAATATACTTATAAAAAGAATAAGAGCCACCAGAGATCTCTCTCTCCACTCCTGCAGAGAAGAAAGGCCATATGAGTTCACAGCAAGAAGGCTATCAAACCAGGAAGAGAGACTTCACAAGATACCCACCCTGATAGCACGTTAATCTTGGACTTCTAGTCTCCAGGACTGTGAGAAAATAAATTTCTGTTATTTAAGCTACACAGTCTGTGATATTTTTGTTATGGCAGCCCAAGCAGACAAATGCATTTTGACCTTAGAACTTAACTGATTGACTCCGCTCTGTGATAGCTCAAGAGCAGTGGTTATTAAACTTTGAGACTTACAAGCTTCCTTGAGAATCTGTTGAAGGTATGAACATTCTACCCAGAAGAAAAATGTACTCATACACATCTAAAATTCAACAAAAAATCACAGATACCCAAACCCTTGAAACCTTTCTGTGAATCCCCTATAATTAATGTAGGAACCCACTATCAAGCCATAGGCTCTTTCTTAAAAATAATGAAAACAGACCAACAAACAAACTAAAACAAAAAACAAAACCTGGCCGGTTGAAGTCCTTTAAATATTTAGAGTCTTTCTAGATGAGTTTCAAAAGGTAAATCACGGTTTGATTCATCTGATAGCTACTAATAAGGAGGTGTAAATACAACCACTGCTTTTATTTACATCTATGTTATTTATATATTTAGACATGTTTATATCTTTTGGCATCAAGCACAGTCAGAGAGGGGGGAAAGAGAAGGGTAGAAGAATTTAAATCAGACTTCTGTTCAGCAGCAAATTGAGTTTCCTAGAGGAGCTCATGGATTAAATAGCTGCTGTGGTGTCTGGCTTCTCTCAGCTGCTGGTTTAATCAGACCCTAGATCATGAGACAATTGCAGTAACCATGTGCCAGAGTCTGATCTCCAGTTAAACGTTCCCACCGTGGGAAATAATACAAATTCACTCCTCTGGCGAGAACAATTTTCTTTGCCCCCAGGTTAACTGTTATTATCATTTGCTTGGTCCAGACCCACTTAACATTTTAATAGGCCAATGTCAGTGACTTCGTGAGCAACTGCGAGGATCAGTGGGAAGGCATTTCTGAACCACTCAGCTCCTGAAACGAAAGGATTTATGTATATGAAAAGTGATGCTTTCATTACTATAAAGGTGGCTTTGAAGATTTCCACATGTACAAGCAGAGGGATCATGCAGGCCTTATGCCTTTCATTTTCTCATTTAGAGTCTTTTCCTAACCAGATACGAGGTGCAGAATGACAGATCTGAAAACCACGCAGCATATACCAGGATTGCCGAATCAATATAGCTCTATCAGTCACATACATGCTGCAGAAGGTTTATTTTATAAATCAAACAGTCATGGGTACATCCTCTACTAGTGAAATGTGTTTTTTATATAAACACACAAAGTTAATCAGAAGGCAACACATTTTGCAAAATTTATTTTCTCACTTTGCTTATATATCAAGACAAAAGTGTTGCTATGGACTGTGTGTACCCCCTAAAATCCAGTGTCGAAGCCCTAATTCCCAATATGATTATATTTGGGGATAAAATGTAATTAAGGTTAGGTGAAATGATAAGAGTGGGGCCCTGATCTGATGGGGCTAATGCCCTTATAAGAAGAGAAAAAGGCAGCAGAGCTTTTTCTCTTTACAATGTGAGGACACAGCAAGAAGGCAGCCATCCGCAAACCCTACTGGTAACTTGGTCTTGGACTTTCCAAGCTCCAAAACTGTGAGAACATAAATTTATATTTTTGAAGCCGCCCAATTTCTAGTATTCGGTTATGGTAGCTCAAGCAGACTAAGACAGAAGTAGATACAGTAATGGGGGAAGGTAGAAGAGAAGAGACACGTAAGTTCTCTGTATTCATGGTCTCTGTATCTATCTTTACTCTGAAACAGAAGTGTTCAGCATATACCTGGTAAAAAGCTTATGATGCATTTAGGGTGGGAATTCAATAAGGGTATGTAATGAGGAACAACAGTAGGAAACAACCACAGCTGCCTCTTCCATTTTATCTTTAAGTATAACATGCTCCTTTACAAAATCTACGCTGAAATCTTTATATAAGGAGCTCACAGTTTTTCTTACTTTCTGGTAATTTCCTTAACTGTCCATTATATTTACATATTTTTTTGAATTTTATTTTATTTATTTTTTATACAGCAGGTTCTTATTAGTTATTTTATACATATTAGTGTATATATGTCAATCCCAATCTCCTAATTCATCCCACCACCACCCAGCCCCCCGCCACTTTCCCCCCTTGGTGTCCATACGTTTGTTCTCTACATCTGTGTCTCTATTTCTGCATTATCCATTATATATTTTTAACAACAAACATACCTCCTAATAGTCAAAGGTCAGTTGTGAACTTAATTGTAACATTTTGTAAAATATATTCTTTCCTCCCACAACTCCTCAAATGTTATTTACTTGAAGACCTAATAATGCAGTACCTGATAATTATATCCAAGGTGATAAAAAATGTTATATCCAAAATGACTTAATTAAAATGCTTTCAGACTACCTCCAGCAGAGATAGCACAGAAATAAAACGTGAGACTTTCCAAGGTATCTTCTGAAAGAATACATAGGTTTCAAAGCACAAGTGTTTGCACAGGAGTTGTTTAAACAGGGAGATAATAAATGCCTAACAGATTCGGGAGACAATAAATGCCTAACAGATTCAACAAAAGACCTGTAGGCAAAGATATTAATTGATATAGTATCCTACACATACTTTATAAATTCTCCTGCAAATATATATATGTCCATTTAAAATATCACATCTGTTTGAGAACACTCTTTTAGATACTTGAATTACTGGAACCTCTGATATAACTGTATAGAGTTTGATTTTATACCTAATAGTTTGTACATCTTACCCCCTATCCCTATTGTCCCTCCCCCCTTCCCTCTCCCCACTGGTAACCACTAGTTTGTTCTCTGTATCTGTGAGTCTGTTCTTTTATGTTAGTGCTATCATACAGTATTTATCTTTCTCTGTCTGACTTATTTCATTTAGCACAGTGCCCTCCAAGTCCATCCATGTTGCTGCAAATGGCAAAAATTCATTTTTTTAAATATATAGATATATTAAATCTGTATAAATGTCATCTGTTGATGGACACTTAGCTTGCTTCCATATCTTGGCAATTGTAAATAATGCTGCTATGAACATTGGGGGGCATGTATCTTTTAGAATTAGTGTTTTCTTTTTTTTTTTGTATATATATCCAGGAGTGGAATTGCTGGGTCATGTGATAGTTCTATTTTTAGTTTTTCGAGAAACTACCATACTGTTTTCCCTAGTAGTTGTACCAATTTACATTCCCACCAGCAGTGTACAAGGGTTCCCTTTTCTCCATGTCCTCACCAACATTTGTCATTTGTGTTCTTTTTGATGATAGCAGTTTGGACAGGTGTGAGGTAATATCTCATTGTGGTTTTGATTTGCATTTCCCTGATAATTATTGATGTTGAGCATCTATTCATGTGCCTGTTGTCCATCTGCATTTCTTCTTTGAAAAAAATGTCTTTTCAGTTCTTCTGCCCATTTTTTAATTGGGATTTTTTTTTTGATGTTGAGTTGTACAAGCTATTTATATATGTTGGATATTAACCCCTTATCAGTCATATCATTTGCAAATATTTTCTCCCATTCAGTAGATTGTTTACTTAGAGCCTTTTTCTTGTTTTGCTAAAGTTTATTTAACATTCATTGCCTTATTGGCCTCAAGTCTCTCCGTATTTCTTTGGTACTTACTACCATCTTAGATACCAAGAGGCTTTCCTGAATTCCAATTGATGTCATTGAATCTGCTTGTTCTAACTGTTGGACTAAATGCTGGCTATGTCCTAAAGGACTAAATGCTATATGTGTGTGTGTGTGTGTTTATATATATAGATATATATAAAACAATGTCATAAAGCAAACAAAACATCCAGGGCAAGTGTCCATACCAACAGGCGTACTGATGTGTATACAAACTCTAACTCTCACCAGCTGTGTGACTTGGACAGGCTAATTAATCTGTGAGTCTCAGTATTCTTATTTTAAAAGTGAGACTATAAACACCTTTTTTGAATAAAGTGTATGTTTGTAATACAAAATACCTTTTAGATAAAGATTTTGTGTTTGTTCTTTTAGTTAGTAAAATACATTGATTGGTCATGTTTTTGTACTTTTTAAAAAAATTGGGGCATATTTGCTTTACAATGTTGTGCTAGTTTCTGCTGTACAATGAAGTGAATCAGCTGTATGTATACATATATCCCCTCCCTCTTGGACCTCCCTCCCATCCCCCCCAATCCCAACCATCTAGGTCACCACAGAACACCAAGCTGAGCTCCCTGCTATATAGCAGGTACCCACTAGCTATCTATTTTACACATGGTAGTGTATAAATGTCAATCCCAATCTCCCAATTCATCCCACCCTCCCCTTCCCGCCCCACGTCCACACGTCTGTTTTCTACATCTGCGTCTCTATTGGTGCCCTGCAAATAGGTTCATCAGTACCATTTTTCTAGATTCCACATATATGCATTAACATATGATATTTGTTTTTCTCTTTCTTACTTACTTCACTCTATATGACAGTCTCTAAGTCCATCCACATCTCTACAAATGACCCAATTTTGTTCCTTTTTTATGGCTGAGTAATAATTCCATTGTATATGTGTACCACATCTTCTTTATCCATTCATCTGTAAATGGACATTTTGGTTGCTTCCATGTCCTGGCTATTGTAAACAGTGCTGCAATGAACACTGGGGTGCATGTGTCTTTTTGAATTATGGTTTTCTCAGGTTATGTGCCCAGTAGTGAAATTGCTGGGTCATATGGTAGTTCTATTTTTGTTTTTTTAAGGAACTTCCATTGGTCATTTTTGTGTAAATGTATAGGTTGAATCTCCAGATGTGGAAGCTGATGAATAAATAAATGGATGGCTGATTTGATCTGTGAAAGAAGTAAGAAGAATTATATTTCTGTGAGGGAAGACAGGGAAAGTGAGGCACACCCTAAAGAGGTAGTGTTGGATAGGGGTGGAAAGAAGGAGAAAGGCAAGAGTTGTAAGGAGGGAGAGAGACAACTCAACAAGTGGTAGAAGAGCAGGGCCAGGCAGAAAACTTGGGCCATGCAAAATTGCCTATAAGAGGAAGGGCTAATAAACATTCAGGTACAAGTATATCTTTTAAGCTATTAAATTTTACATCAGTTTCTGAACTATGCTGTTCCCTGATTATCCAATATTTCAGTAATTGTCATGTGTCTGTTGAGTGTTGGGAGCCATTAAAGGAAAGGGAGAGCTTCACTTTACTTTGGGGTTCATATGAGATATAGATAAAAGAATAGACAAGAAAAGAAACACAGAGGAGAGCAATCAAGCATAAATGGAAGTAAGAAATCTAAGCAGAAGTTTCTTAGGACAAAAGGAAGAGCTCAGAAAATTCTTAACGTTACTGATAAGAGGACACTAGATTTCTGTCTGCATATAGCATGGGACTGGGGATCAAGACAGTTTTAAAAATAAATTTTTAAAAAAGAAATTTGGATTATTGGGGATACCCAAGCTGTATTTCTCTTAAAGAAATCACGTATGTGAAAATCACTTGGCATTTAGTAAATATTTTTTCACCTCTTTTTATATTTCCCTCTCAATATATAAAAATATATGGTAATTTTTAAAAGGATTGTCATCATCATTTCATTCTCAACATCACCATCATATCATTTTAACACAAACATTGAACATGACAGACACATGAGCCATATAGTCAAGTTTTGGGGGCCTCAAAATATGACTATTTCTTCACCCGTCTGAAAGGGTTTGTCAAGAACAATTGGCTGTACGACTCACAAGGAAAAGGTCCCTGTGGCTTCAGGAGGTAGTCTCACCCTGAAGGTTACATGCTCTGGTCTACCTGTCCCTCAGCACTTTCTAAAAAAGCCATCAGCAGCCTCAGGACACTTATTTATCTATTTATTTATTTTAGTATTGTTAGCACATGTTTCAGTTTAAAAGATTTTTGGAATGTTAACTAGGAAGTTTATCATATTCCCATGTGAATATGTCATATTTATTTGGAATTATGCATCAATATGATAAATTATTGAATATATGTATGCACCGATTACATTAATAGCCACACTAAAAACATAAAAGATCCTTTTTTAAAGGTCCAGGTGGCATAACAGACACCTATTAATCAAGGTGAACAGTAGTAGCAACTGACATTATTTCAATCAGTGGAGACCATCTGCAACATTTTAGTTGTAATTGTTTAGCTTCAGTCCCAAACTTATTGTTTTAAAAATGAGCAATTCACATGTTATCTTGTTACCAGGTTGTTACCTTCAAATGGTGTCCAACAGGCACAGCTGTTTATTACCGTCCACAATGAATATCTGCTGAAGAATTTACTTTCAGTACATACTGAAACCTAGAGCTTCACAATTGTTTAGCTTCATATCTTCAGAGAACACTCTACCTAGTTCTGGATGCCCTAAATTTTGTAAACTGGCCCATTGGTCTTCAAATCCAGGTTGGGTTTGTTCTGGCAAATAATGACATGTTAGCTATAAAGAGATGGATTTGGAGAACTGTTAGGGAAAATAAAACATGACTAAAATCCCTCCCACAAATCCTCTTAAGATTTTTTTCTCCTAGTCCTTTCTTCCATCATCTCTTCTGCTGTTTTATTATATTCAAGGAAAAAGCATAACCTACTTTAACTATAAAAGTTTAGGCAGAAGGAAATATATTTTTTTAAAAATATAAAGTTTTAAAGTAATCCTTGCCCTTGAAAATTAAAGCTTGGATGGGTGGCTTATATCAAAACTAAATTGATTTCGCTTTTTCCTTCACAGAGGGAGGAAATTAAAAACCTGACATTTTCTGAATATACAGTGATAACTTGTAAGTTCCATAGTGCAAATAAAACCTCACTGTGGCTACTATGTCAGAATAATTACCAACACATGGAATTACTGTGGTAGAGGTGTGCCCATTTAAAAGTTTATACATACTGCCCAATTACCCTCTCTAAGTTTTGTATTACATTACCAGCAAACCAGAAGTGTTTGCAAGTTTCTATTTCTCCCAGCTTTTTAACCATAACTGGCTGCCAATCCTCTTAAATTTGGCTAATCTGATCAGTAAAAAGCATATATGATTTATACTTTATTTTATAGTATAGTAATCAGTGAGTACAAGTATTTATCATATATCTATTGCCCATTTGTGCTCATTTGCCATTTGAGTTTTTATTTTTATTTATATGTACCCATCTAACATTCTCACTACAATTTCAATTGAAAAGTAAATGTATCTTTTGGCTCTGTTTTGTCACATTAAAAGTCAAAGTATCCTATAAATATAGTGCATGAAAATTGTGCATTTAATAAAAGAGCAAATAAGTATAAGCCCTATTATTAGCTTAATTCAAAATTATCTCTTTCATAGAAATATTATTATTCAACTTTCATTTTATAAGAAAATGCATATTATTTATGACTTTTATCAATATAAAGTTTATTCTTTCCATGTCAAGCTATGATCATATACTTCATTTAAGATGAAACATGAAATAATGTTATAACATGCAGAAAAAATATATTGTAGAGATTAAGGCTCAGACATTAAGATGTTCCCATTTCTACATCTGTGACTCTATTTCTGTTTTGGAGATAAATTCATTTGTACCTTTTTTTAGATTCCACATATAAACGATATCATATGATATTTGTCTTTCACTGTCTGACTTACTTCGCTCAGTATGACAGTCTCTAGGTCTGTCCATGTTGCTGCACAGCTGTAGAAAGCAAACTCATGGTTACCAGGGAGAAAGGGGAGGAGGGATAAATTGGGATATTGGGATTGACATATACACACTACTATATACAAAATAGGTAACTAATAAGGACTTATTCTATAGCACAGGGAACTCTATTCAATACTCTGTAATGGCCTATATGAGAAAGGAATCTAAAAAAGAGTGGATATATGTATATGTATAACTGATTCACTTTGCTGTACACCTGAAACTAACACAACATTGTAGATCAACTATACTCCAATAAAATTTTTTTTTAAAAAGGTGTTCCCATTTTTGGTTGTGTAGAGAGTGATACAGTAAATATGAAAGTCAAATTTCTGCTTGTGTTGTTTTGTTTCATTTTCATGGTCAACGACAACACAAAACATCAAGGAGCAGTCAACAATAAAATGCTTGAAGCCAACTTATAGTACTTTGTACTTCTGCTTGAGAGCCTTGAGATGAAACTAGTTTAGTAACTTGTATAGTGTGGGCTAAAAACTGTAGATCCACTACTAAAAATTTTCTAATTTTTCAAGAAGGGTAAATTGTCCTGAGATTCTATCAATTCTGAAAGGAGATATTGAAGAAATCACTGGGTTCAAGTAAATATAGAGACCACAGGGAAAACAAAAGGCTTCTGAAGTAAGTGTGTATGGCTATAAATTTTTTTTCATATATCAATTCTTTCTAAGATTCTTTTCCCATTTAGGTTATTACAGAATATTTAGTAGAGTTCCCTGTGCTATACAGTAGGTCCTTGTTGATTATCTATTTTATATATAGTAGTGTATATATATGTATACCACATCTTCTTTATCCATTCATCTGTCAATGGACATTTAGGTTGCTTCCATGTCCTGGCTATTGTAAATAGCGCTGCAATGAACATTGGGGTGCATGTAGCTTTTCATATTATGGTTTTCTCTGGATATATGCTCAGTGGGATTGCTGGATCATATTGTAGCTCTGTTTTTAGTTTTCTAAGGAACCCCCATACTGTTCTCCATAGTGGCTGCATCAATTTACATTCCACCAACAGTGCAGGAGGGTTCCCTTTTCTTCACACCCTCTCCAGCCTTTATTGTTTATAGGCTTTTTGATGATGACCATCCTGACCAGTGTGAGGTGATACCTCGCTGTAGTTTTGATTTGAATTTCTCTAATAATCAGCAATGCTGAGCATCTTTTCATGTGCTTTTTGGCCATCTGTATGTCTTCTTTGGAGAACTGTCTATTTAGATCTTTTGCCCATTTTTTTATTGGTTTCTTTTTTTTTATTGTGCTGCATGAGCTATTTGTGTATTTTGAAGATTAATTCCTTGTTGGTCGCATCGTTTGCAAATATTTTCTCCCATTCTGTGGGTTGCCTTTTTGTTTTGTTTATGGTTTCCTTTGCTGTGCAAAAAACTTTTAAGTTTAATTAAGTCCCATCTGTTTATTTTTGTTTTATTTTCATTTCTCTAGGAGGTGGATCCTAAAAGATCTTGTGTGATTTATAAGAGTGTTCTGCCTATGTTTTCCTCTAAGAGTTTTATAGTGTCCGGTCTTACATTTAGGTCTTTAATCCATTTTGAGTTTATTTTTGTGTATGGTATTAGGGAGGGTTCTAATTTCATTCTTTTACATGTAGCTGTCCAGTTTTCCCAGCACCACTTGTTGAACAGACTGTCTTTTCTCCACTGTATATTCTTGCCTCCTTTATCATAGATTAATTGACCATAGGCACATGGATTTATTTCTGGGCTTTCTATCCTTTTCCATTGATCTATAAGTCTCTTTTTGTGCCAGTACCAGTATAAATTATGTTTAAATGACCTGATTAACATAATTTTACTGAAAATTTCGGAAGGTGCAGTATATTATTTTTCCTGTATATGATATTTCAATTGATGTGATAGAATTATTGTTCTAAAATCAACCCATGGAATCAATCTTTGTATTCTCAATTCCTGTTACTAGTACACATCATCGTTCCTGGGAAACCATAATCAAGAGAAAGTCCCATTTGGCTGGCTGAATTTCACTGGGCTTTATTGGTCCATGGAATACCCCGTGCCATTGATAACAAGTTATGTGCTACTTGAGGAAGCCCAACACAGAGAGAGATTTTCTTACAAATTTATAAGCTCCAAAATTAGAACTTCCCAAGTCTGTATCCACTGTTTCCAATTCGTCCTTCTATGTAAGTGAAAACTATTCCCTTTTATCTAAGAGGAGTTACCTTGTTCTTCAATATGTCTATAATGACAAGGCACTTTCTTGCCCCTTGCTAATCCACAAGGGAGGAAACTGTATACTTTATCTTCCATTTTCTCCTTTAGGAATAGATCCAGATTTATAGACCTGAAACTTTTACAACTGCTCATTCTCTTTTTAAGGAATTTTATGAATACTAAATAAAATATATTTTTTAAATGAGAAATGCCAAAATTATTACAATATTCAGAAAAGCATAACATATTATTTTATTAATAAATTACCTGACATACCTCTTATACTAATCACATTGATTTACTGATGGATATGCACAGGAGCTTATCCCAGGAACACTTCAATTTAGGTTATTTCACCTCACCCTGGTAATATTGCCTGCCTTTTTACTAGAATCACTCTATTTTATCAGGACAAGATGCATCAGATACTGTAAGATGGACTGGATAAAATACGACTTCACACACAGGTACACACCTTGTGTATTGCAAGAAATACAGGGATTCTGATTAATTTTGTTTCAGGGTATTCCAACAAAAGTATACTATGTTTATAATTGTATATGCTTCATCATCATCACTGGATATATTCTTAGCAAACCTGAACTTCCATGTTGAACGGGCCACCATGTGAATTAAATCCTCTGCTTCAAAGTTCACACTCTGGATGCTTATGGAATTTTCCATGTACCAGATTCTCTTTCTGTATATTTCAAACATTATTTCTTTTCTACTGCCCTCATATTTCCTGTGTTCAGACCTCTGAACCTGCACTTCAGGCCATGACACCAGGTGAGTTGACACCATGGACAATGGAACTCTGGTTCTGCTTCTATCTCTATCTCCATTTCTCACCTCAGGCCAGGCCCTAGCATCTCTGTGTCTCCAGTTATTTATGTGTAAGATGAAAAGTCTAGACTAGATATTCTTTAACATTAATCACTCTAATTACTGAAGTTTCTAAAATACTGGGAAGAAATTTATTAGGGGGTCAAGAAGTAGATATTTGGCTAAATTAGCTATAGTGGGACTCCTCTAATCCTCAGTTTCCTCATCTATAAAATAGTACCTCCAGGAACATTGTGAAGATTAGAGGAATTAATGTATATTAAATATGTAAACTGCTAGAGAGAAAGTGCCCAAAATACAGTAAATGTTAGCTTTCTTACCAGATTTATTGCAACTTTTTATAGTGATTGTTAATCTTCTGAATCTCACAGACAAGTAAATATCTCCAAAATAGTTTTTTGGGGAGAAAAACAAGCTTTTTAAATTTTGATTTTTTCCAAGTAAAGACATTTAAAATTTATTAACTCCCGTCTACTGTCATCATCATTTCATAGGACAAAGGATATTTTAACACAAAGAGTGTAGGAGAAGACATTATCTCAGAATGAAAGGACACCCATTAAATTGACAAATCAGCTTAATTGAAGACTCTGGGGTACATTGTTTTTCTTTTCTTTTCTTTACTTTTTCTCAGACACATTAAACCCTCATGATAGAACAATTTATGAGGCACAACCCAGTGGATCCTTTGGCCATACAAGTGTTAATATGTTAATAAAACTTATTTTGTGAAGTTTCAAAGTTTGATCTCCATGTCAAGTTCCTTGACATTTCTGTGGAGGACAGAAGGAACAGCAAGACTAGGGTCAGGCCATCAGCATAAAAACATCAAGGGCTCCAGTTGTGATGTAAGGAGGTTGAAACCCAGATATATTAGGGAGAATTAACAAGTGTCTACCTAACAGAAGCAGAATTTTGGATGTCACTGTGCTCATAAGCACTGGACCATCATATTACTGCCAAAAGAGCTAGAAGCCAGCATTTGGGAAGCCAAACTCCTAAGAAGTATTGGATTGTTTCCTGTAGATACCAGATGAGATGCTATTTGGATGAGCCTCTAGAACAAATTCAATGGGAGGAAAATGCAAATGTATGTTGGACAGATGCACTTAGATCTCTGAGTGGAAAAATGATTTTGTAAAGCATATTTGCTGGGATGTGTAACTTTACGAAGGGGAAAGGGACTTCATAGAACATACTAAACTCCTTTCCCAGTACATCCTATAACTAGCTTGGGAACATTCCAAAGCTGCCTTTTAATTGTTTATGTTGAAACAAATGTCTAGGGAGCAACTGTTCCAAGCACTAAATGATACCACTGTTAAGCAGAGGATATGGCTTTGTGAAGAGAAATTAAAAGCTGCAATAATAAGGTATTCAAGTGACAACGAAATCAACTCAGTGAATTGTCACTTTGCAAACCACACTTTTTTCTTCCCAAATGTTGCTAAAAACCTAACTTCCTATGTTTTATAAAACAGCTTTTCATACTTGCTTATTTCATAGTGAAAACAAAGGCATAAGATGATGTTTGCCAACCTCAGTAGCCATTAATATGATCGATTTACCTACTATTTCAATATTATGATGCACAATTTAAAAAATATGTCAGGAGTGAATAGTACATATATGATAGTGTCAACCAAACATGAGAGAATAAGTCCTCACATTCTGTTCAAGTACGAAGTAGTATAGTATAATACATGCTTTAATTCTCTTTCACAAATATTTGGGAATAGGTCATCAAAGTGCTTTAGGTGGTCCCATCTATTAGGCAAATCAAAACCCTAATAACCGTTCATTCAAAAACATGTATTGATTGTCTATTCTCTGCTAGGTAGGAACTGAGGAGTCACATCAATAAAATAAAAAACATAGTTTCATCTCCCAGGGACAATCACAGTCTACATTATTTAACAGAATATAATCAAGAAGACATTAATTAGAGTTGATGCATGACCAGGGGACTACGGGTACAGAAAGGATAGATAGTCAAGCAGAGTCAGAATGGGTAGGTGATCAGGAAAGTCTTTTAGGAGATGATATTTGAGCTGGTTACAACATGAGAAAGGAAACTGTGTATCATGTTACAGGCAGAAGGCACGGCAAGTGTAAATGCACAGAGGAAAGGAAGCATGATGCTTTCAGAAAAATGCAGCCATTTTAGTATTCACTGTAGGAGGGCCACATGAGAGGGCTGCTGAGAGAAGAAAAGAGTTGATAGGTAGGTGGATGCCAGATCATGAAGGACTAGGGAACTTGAATTCTGTTGTGAAAATGATGGGTACCTGCTTACCCTGCCCATTGGTCCCATCTGGACAACAGTCTAGGAAGGCTAAGTTTATACTTAGAAGAGAATGTGAGGAATTTTATTTTTGAGAGGGCTGGTAAGGCTTAGAGAACAGAGATGTCAGATTAACTTAGATATGGTCTCAGAAATGCAACACGAGGCCAGGTTACTAGGAACAAAGCTATTCAATAAATCATTTGTGATGCCTCGAAAAGATAATTTGATATGTGTCTTAGTTCATTCAGGCTGCTACAACAAAATACCACAGACTAGGTAGCTTATAAACAACAGAAATTTATTTCTTACAGCTCTAGAAGCTGGGAAGTCCAAGATCAAGGTTCCAGTCCTCACCAGTCACACTCTGGTGAGGACTCTCTTCATAACCAGGGCCTTCTTGCTGTGTCCTCATGGTGAAAGGGGACTAGGGAGCTCTGTGGGGTCTTTTATGAGAGCACTAATCCCCTTCACGAGGGATCCACTCTCAAGATCTAAGCACCTCCCAAAGGTCCCACCTCCTAATACCATCACATGAGCATTAAGATTTCAACATATGCATTTTGGGGGGACACAAGTATTCAAACTATAGCAATATGTAATTTAATTAAATATGCTATTACTTCTTATTTCAATAATCCTTTGCAAACTTCAGTAACATAATGCTTTATGGAAGGGAAACTTTGGGAAAGAGGCAGTTAAGGGGAAAGTAACTGTTTTATTTGGGTTAATCTGGGTCTGAGAAGAGAGAACAGCTAAAGTAAAAGAATGAGACAACAGAGCAAGGTTGAATAAGAAAACATAAGCCCTTAGAACCCCAGAAATACTGTGGGAGATGGTTGTTAGATTCAGGTGTAAGGTTGTGGAACATTTCTTTTTTGGTTGTTTCTTTTTCCTATAGGCAACAAGGAGCAGATGAAAGGATGAGAGCAAAACTAAGCTTCAGAAAGATGAGTTTGGTAATCATGTTTAGGATGGGTTGAAAGGGAGAAAAAAATAGAGAAAGGAAAGAGATTTAGGAGGCATTTCAAGAATCACAAAGTTTTGATGATTTGCTTTAGACAAAAAGTCAGTGGAAAGAGAGAAGAGGAGAAGGTAGGAGAAATATTAGGAAGGTAGAATTTCTGGGACTTGAAGTTTGGCTATAGAAAACATAACAAAAAAAGAAAAAAAGGGATCAGGCATGACTCCCTAATGTTATTGCCAGTTGAAATCAAGAATTTAAAGTACTAATCTTGGCACGGAATGGGGGTGACAATAAAGGGATGATGGGTCTTCTTTTGGATGAATTGACTTTTAAATGTCACTTGGAAATCCAGAAAAATAATACACATGCCAAGAAAGGTCAAATTTCAGTTGTCGTAAGGTGAGTCATGTTAGACCTATTGAAAGAAGTGAAATGGTTTACCTAAAGGAGAATAGTGAACAAAGTTGGCATTGCTGGTCAGGTAAGGTATGTGTTTGAGGAAAGCAGTTGCCAATGGGGAAAAATGAATAATATGTAAATAAGAAAAGACAAACCAATCTTTTTCTAACTAGAGCCAACAGAATGTATTATGCAGTACTGAGAGATGAAGCCCAATTCCATGGAAATGCACCACTATTACAGAAAGATATCTGATAGCAGGCAAAGGGGCAATTCACTTTTCATGAATTGTATGGCTTGGCACCACTAAGCATTCCTAACAATAGATAACTGTGATATTGGGTTGACCAAAAATTTTGTTCGGGTTTTTCTGTAAGATGTTACGGGACACAATGGTTGGCTTGAAGTAGAGAAACAAGAAAAAAGGAAAAGGAAAGAGGAACCAGGAAAAGAAGAGAAGACATAAAAGAAATTTAATAGTGCCAGATGAAATTCTTTCCTCCAGTCATGCAAAAGGGAGGTGAAGATTCCCTGATGCCCTTATGGCAGAAATGGATCAAGGCTCATTATTTCCACATTTCTAAAGCTGCTTCCAGCTTCCCTGTGCTGCTTATATAGCAGCACTAAGCTTGCTTAGAAGGCAAACATGTCAGATAGTTTTAAATCTTAAAAATGAATATCCCTTGATCATTATGTAATGTCCTTCTTTGTCTCTTATAATAGTCTTTATCTTAAAGTCTATCTTGTCTGATATGAAAATTGCTACTCCAGCTTTCTTTTGATTTCCATTTGCATAGAATATCTTTTTCCATCCCCTCACTTTCAGTCTGTATGTGTCCCTAGGTCTCAAGTGGGTCTCTTGTAGACAGCATATATGCAGGTCTTGTTTTGGTATCCATTCAGCCAGTCTATGTCTTTTGGTGGGAGCATTTAATCCATTTACATTTAAGGTAATTATCAATATGTATGTTCCTATTACCATTTTCTTAATTGTTTTGGGTTTATTGTTGTGGGTCTTTTCCTTCTCTTGTGTTCCCTGCCTAGAGATGTTCCTTTAGCATTTGTTGTAAAGCTGCTTTGGTGGTGCCGAATTCTCTTAGCTTTTGCTTGTCTGTAAAGGTTTTAATTTCTCTGTCGAATCTGAATGAGATCCTTGCTGGGTTGTTGATTACCTTGCTGGTAATCTTGGTTGTAGATTTTTCCCTTTCATCACTTTAAATATGTTCTGCCACTCCCTTCAGGCTTGCAGAGTTTCTGCTGAAAGATCAGCTGTTAACCTTATGGGGATTCCCTTGAATGTTATTTGTTGCTTTTCCCTTGCTGCTTTTAATATTTTTTCTTTGTATTTAATTTTTGATAGTTTAATTAATATGAGTCTTGGCATGTTTCTCCTTGGATTTATCCTGTATGGGACTCTCTGCCCTTCCTGGACTTGACTGGCTATTTCCTTTCCCATATTAGGGAAGTTTTCAACTATAATCTCTTCAAATATTTTCTCAGTCCCTTTCTTTTTCTATTCTTCTTCTGGGACCCCTATAGTTCAAATGTTGGTGCATTTCATGTTGTCCCAGAGGTCTCTGAGACTGTCCTCAATTCTTTCCATTCTTTTTTCTTTATTCTGCTCTGCAGTAGTTATTTCCACTATTTTATCTTCTAGGTCACTTATCCGTTCTTCTGCCTCAGTTATTCTGCTCTTGATTCCTTAGAGAGTTTTTAATTTCATTTCTTGTGTTTTTCATCACTGTTTGTTTGCTCTTTAGTTCTTCTAGGTCCTTCTTAAACGTTTCTTGTATTTTCTCCATTCTATTTCCAAGATTTTGCATCATCTTTACTCTCATTACTCTGAACTCTTTTTCAGGTAGACTGCCTATTTCCTCTTCATTTCTTTGGTCTGGTGGGTTTTTACCTTGCTCCTTCATCTGCTGCATATTTCTCTGTCTTCCCATTTTACTTAACTTACTGTGTTTGGGATCTCCTTTTCACAGGCTGCAGGTTCTTAGTTCCCATTATTTATGGTGTCTGCCCCCAGTGGCTAAGGTTGGTTTAGTGGCTTGTGTAGGCTTCCTGGTGGATGGAACTGGTGCCTGTGTTCTGGTGGGTGGGGCTGGATCTTGTCTTTCTGGTGGACAGGGCCACATCTGATGGTGTGTTTTGGGGTGTTTGTGAACTTAGTATGACTTTAGGCAGCCTCTCTGCTAGTGGGTGGGGTTGTGTTCCTGTCTTACTAGTTGATTGGCGTGGGGCGTCCAGCACTGGAGCTTGCTGGCCATTAGGTGGAGCTGAGTCTTAGCGCTGAGACAGAGATCTCTGGGAGAGCTCTTGCTGATTGATATTATGTGGGGCTGGGAGGTCTCTGGTGGTCCAATGTCCTGAACTCAGCTCTCCCACCTCAGAGGTTCAGGCCTGACACCAGGCCAGAGCACCAAGACCCTGTCAGCCACACAGCTCAGAAGAAAAGGGGGAAAAAAATAATGAAAAAAATAATAATAAAATAAATTTTTAAAGTATATTAAATTTAAAAAATAATAATAAAAAAAGAAGAGAGCAACCCAACCAATAAACAAATCCACCAGTGATAACAAGTGCTAAAAACTAAACTAAGATAAGCATAAAAATCAGAAAAAAATCAGTCACAGACAGCAAACCCCAAGTCTACAGTTGCTCCCAAAGTCCACCACCTCAATTTTGAGACGATTCGCTGTCTATTCAGGTATTCCACAGATGCAGGGTACATAAAGTTGACTGTGGGGCTTTAATCCGCTGCTCCTGAGGCTGCTGGGAGAAATGTCCCTCTCTCTTCTTTGTTCGCACAGCTCCTGGGGTTCAGCTTTGGTTTTGGCTCCACCTCTGCGTGTAGATCGCCCTTAGGCATCTGTTCCTTTTGGGAGGTCTGAGGTCTTCTGCCAGCATTCAGTAGGTGTTCTGTAGGAGTTGTTCCACATGTAGATGTATTTTTGATGTATTTGTGGGGAGGAAGGTGATTTCCATGTCTTACTCCTCTGCCATCTTGAAGGTTCCCCCAAGGCACTCTTATCACTTAAGGTTTTTGGTTGTTCATTAATATTTTTCAGTTTTTCTCAGCCTGATGCCATCTGTGATTTTGACATTAGTTTCCTCTAATTTGTATGACTCTATGGGATTGCTTTTTGATATTGGTGTTATTATTGTTTATTTTCCTCTTTAGAACATTTTTCCCCTGCCATTATTACTTTCTTTTAAAATTAGTTATTAATGCTTTGCAGATGTCCTCTAAACTCACGTATTCTATAGTTTAACCAGAGTTGTTGACTGGCAGTATTACAGCTCAAAAATCCTGAAGTACACCGGAAGACTTCAGTTTTAGGGCTCATGGATTGCTGAAAGGCCATTTCTAGTCTGCCAACTCATTTGGGAACATTTTCAAAGTCATGGTGATACACAGGGTCACAAAATCTGGACTTCTCGTATGGTGTATTTTATATTTTTGACTAAATCTATTTATCACCTACTGTGTTTGCTCACTTGGCCCCCACACAGGTCCTTAGATTGTTGAGGTTAGTTGTTCTTGGGACCTTGGACTGCAGGGGAGGGAGCAAATCAAGAAATCTGGTGATAGCAATTGAATCCTTTAAAGATATATGCTGTCTCTGTCTTAGCCTTCACCAATTCTCCCCTCTCCCCAAGAAAATACCTACTACAATTTCGTTAACTTAGTAGGCATTCAATAAATGCACTTTTTTTTTCATTCAAGCAGCACTTATATATTTGGGGGTGGGGAGCTGAGAGATACGTGTTTATTTTGGGAAAAAAAACATGAATAAATAAGGAACTTCTCTTGGTCAGTGTTCATAATGACATTCAATATACTTATGGTACCTTGCAATTTTCAAAGCAGATTTCCATAATTTATCTCCTTTTATCTCTACAAAAACTCCATGTAAAGCCAACTGAGGGGACTCAAAAGAGAGGTTAAGTGATTTTTATAAAGCCCTAAAAAAAGTGAGTATTGGAATAAAGGGCCTGAAACACTGTCTTAAGATATTGGCTCAAATATTTTTTTCTACTGTGTTCTGCTCCTTTCCCAAATTTCTTAATAGGATCCTTTTGGCTTCTTCATTAATTTTTTCATCCATTATTTAGGATTTATATTAAAAAGCATTTTGGCTTCCAAACTTAGCAAACAAGGGATTTTCTTTTTTGAAAATTAATCCTTCTCCTACATCTACTTCACTAATCATTCATTCAAATGGGAATCTATATCTGAGCGTAAACTTTCTTCTAGGTCATAAGAACAGATATATTTATATAACTTTCTCTTTATTTCATAGGATTTGTATATAATGCTGAAAATTAAATCATCTCAGAAAAGTACCAACATCCTTTTTAGCTTTATGTTTGAATGTAAAATACAGTGATTGATTTCAATGAGTTTTCAACTGTTCCTCTCTTTCCTTCTTTGCCTGAGGGGAAAAGGACCAACACAAAAGTGGTTTTCCATTTGGAAATTTACATGTCTCTGAAATAAATTTGTTCTGGATTACTCATGCTTTTCACAGCTTTTTTGGTTAAAAAAAAAATGACTTGGTGCTAGTGAGTTTGAGTCCAGTAGACACTCTTGGGTTGAAACAGTGCTTATGGATATTGTTTTTCTTCCTACAGCTCCAGTCCCTATCTATGGGTCTCCTCTTTTGATGATATCACTGATAAATTTGAAAGATATATACAATGAACTCATGAAAGCCCTTTATCTATTGCCTCTAATTGTTAGTGTTTTGCCTTATGTGAGAAAGTATTATCTTTCATGAGCTCTGTTACTGAGATATGTAGGTACAGAGTCCCAGGAGTGTGTGAACCAGTCTCATCAGCCCAAGAAAAGAGGCTGATGGTCTGTCTGCATATGGTGAGATTTCAACCCCAAAGAAAACCGAGCTCAGTGGAATCATCAACACCATAACCTCAAACTCAGTGTACTGAAAAGGACAGCTGTGCCAACAAGGAGAGACAAATGGAGCAGAAATATGCTTGTTGACTCAACAGCCCCAGCTGTACAAGGTGACATCTGATCCAAGCATCTGTTTGTAGCTCATTAAACAGGCAGGGCCCACAGAAAACCAAGAAAAGATGCAAATTATTTCAAAAAGGTAGCAGGTGTTGCTTCTAACTTGCAACAATCATCAGGAAGTTTCATTTAAATTCATATGCCAACATGTGCAAGATTTTTCTCCTAATAGGCAATCACTCTACAATGAAGCAGAGTAGCTCAAGTTGAAATTTTCCTGGGATTCAATATTCAGTATTGTCTACAGATTGGCAAGATTTGCTGAAAGATTAAGGTAACAAAGAATATTGCATTTTTATAGTGTATCACAGCATCAAATTCTTCTGTTAGGTCATTCAAAAATCAGAAACAAATGAAGTAAATTTTTATGATTTTATAACATGTAAAAATATGACTTGGTGATTAAGATCTGTGCTATCTCGCAGATTCATATTTTTTCCCTTGAGGAGTTATGAATTCAATGCTTTAGTTAAAATATGTGATTGTGAAAAAGAAACTGTGTCTGAGAACAACAATGCAAATATAATCTATGAAAAATACGTTTTTATTTGTCATAGCCTAAAAGAGTAGAACTTACTTCTATAACATAAAAGAATATAGAAATTACTAGGAACATATTTAGGCTTTTGATAAAGCTTTCTATTCATGATTCCCTGGTAAATTAGGTTCTTGGAGCCAATTCCAATGTTGGGGTTGGGGGGGGGGGTCTCCACACAAACAGCAAGCAATTCTCAGTACATCAGCAGGGTGTTCAAGAATTCAACTCAGTTCTGACAGTATCTACCCAGAGATAGCATCAGATTCCATAGGTTAAGGGTTCAGTACACAAGACTGCCCCCCACCTCCGCTTCACATCCTTGTCACAAGTCCAAGTTATTACCTGTTCTTCTAACCAGCAGACTACAAATCAGAGGTTCCAAAGACCTCCCCCCCCAACCTCAGGATGCCAACTACAGGTCCAGGTTGTTTGTTACCTGTACTTCTGACCAACTAGCTACAGATCAGAGGCTCCCATGACCCCTTCCTTAAGTTTGATTAATTTGTTAGAATTGGCTCACAGAATGCAGAGAAATAGATTACTTGCTTATTGTAAAAGGATACAACTCAGGAAAGATGGAAGACATGCACAGAGCAATATATGAGGAAATGGCTCAGAGCTACTATGCTCTCTCTGAGCCACTCTCCCCAAATCTCCACCTGTTCACCAATTTGGAAGCTCTCCAAACATCCCCCTTTGGGTTTTTATAGAGGTTTTATTACATAGACAAGATTAAATCATTGGTCATTGGTGACTGATTTAACCTCTAGCCCCTCTCCCCTTCCAGGAAATCAAGTGGTGGAACTTAACGTTCTACCTCTCTATTCATTGTTGGTTTCCCTGGCAACCAGGCCCACCCTTAAATGCTCTCCAAAAGTCACCTTACCTCATTAACATAAACTCAGTCATGGAAAGGACTTATTATGAGTAACAAGTTATCCATTTCATTTTTATGGCTCTGAAGCAGATTTTAGAAGCTGAGAATAAGACTATATATTATGACAAAGAATGCTTCCATTGCTCTTATCACTCAGGAAATTCTAAGGGTTTTAAAAGCTGTGAGCCAGGAACTGCAGAAGAGGACCAAGTATATATGTCCTATAAATCACAATATCACACCTGGTCATATGGATTTTCAATTCAGGTCTTCATTTAAACAGTACAGTTTCATGTCTCTCATCATAAGCTTAAATAACCCTAATTTCTTTTTGAAAACAGTCTGAGTAAAAATAATGCAATTTGGAATCATAATGTCAATGTTCTAGTGGTATTAAAGAGCACAGTAAACATGTGCTAACTGAAATTGCTGCCTTCTTTAATTGATTTTTTTCTGGCTAACTGACAAAGTAAGACCATTTCAGTTACAGCTGAGGCAGTGTGTACAGAATGTTAGTGAAACTTCTTACTTTACCACAGCACTCAAGAACAGACGTTCTTAACACAGGATCCTTGCATAAGAATCAGGAGACCCATGAATTCGGATAAAGATATTTTTATATCTTTATTTTTACTAACCTTTAATTCATATTTAGAATTTCCTTCCATTAGTACAGCAAAAATCACAACTGCATGAGCAGTATTATGATTCTATCCTCAATAGAAATCAGAGAAATTCTCATATAAAATATCTTTGTTGTAGCAGATACCTCAAAGTATCTTTTTTACATGTCATAACTTTGAAATTATAGTATTGATTCCATTGCTTGGTCTTCTTAATTAAAGTACTTTTTATAACTTCTGAAAGGGTTCTGCACCCAATTTCCAATGCCTGAGGGAGGTTTCTCCATCACCAACAATTTTTCACACCAGCTGGGTGTCCTACAATTCAACTCAATTCTGATACTATTTACCCAGTGAAGGGCTCAGTGGGGCACCAGTTCAGACCCCAACCACAAGCCCAGGTTTTTACCTGTACTTATGAATGACTGGCTATAAATCAGATGTTCCCATGGCCCTCTCTTCAGTTTTGATTAATTTGCTAGAGCAGCTCACAGAACTCAGAGAAACATTTTACTTACTAGATTACCAATTTATTAAAAAGACCATTAAAGGATACAATCACGAAGAGATATGTAGGGCAAGGTCCTAAATAAAGAAGTTTCTGTCCTCATGGAGTTTGGGGCCCAGTGCAGTGCCATATGGAAGTGTTCTGTTTCCTCAACCTGGAAGCTCTCCAAACCCCCTCCTTTTAGGAATAATTAGAACCGGTGAGACTATTTTGGATTATGATCTGGAAATGAATTGAGAGTGATGGATTGCAAGGTAGTGTTGAATATTCAGGTCCTACAGATCATAATTGCCTTAGACTGGAGATACTTAAGAAAGCATTATAAAAGGCAATAGTATAAAAATTGATAAAATGAAAGGTAAAATATGAGGCTTTCAAAGATGACTCTAAGAAAATGAGTGCAGAGTTTGTATGTTATGTGGGAAATCCCAAGAGGAAACATGCCTGTGTGCAGTGTCAAAAGCAAAGATTCAGTGTTTGAAATTTAGTCACTAGTGTTGGCTCTTCTAAATTTTTTTCCCCTTGTAACTTTAAAGTTTCATCTGTTTTCTTAGAGATCTCAGAAAAAGACTTCTGAATCTATATTTTTTTAGGATCTTCTAGTTGTTAGGCACCCTCTAGTTTAGCTCTTTGTGTGATCTAACCCCTAGTCATGTGTCTAGTTAGAAATTATACCCCAGTCTGGAAGGCTAAATGGTTTTCTCACATCCACAATATAGGATCTTAATTATATCTTAATTATTTCTGCAAAATTCTGAGGATTGTGAGAGCAGCTTATGGGCAACAAATTGATGACCCTGAAGGATCTGCTCTCCTCTTTGCAAAGCACTTTCCCTAATTCAGTGGAGATTAAAATCTGTCTTTCATTTTAAAATTAGGGGAGGGAAATGCACAAAGTAAAATTTTAAATTTAATACCTTGCCATATCTATTTGTAGTAAAGCTTTAAATCCAGCAAAGGAAATACATTTTCTAGCCTGGTACCTTAACTCTTTCCATAACTGTGTCACATGAGTTGATGGATGGTGTTCAGGGCTGGGACAGAGATTTACAGGTCATTATCTTAGATGAGATGAGTGAAACTAAAACTATGGGACTTGTGCTGGGGAAACAGCATAGACAAGAATGGATTCTTGCAGAAAAAGGCTGGCACAAAATGTAGGAAACAAAATATTAAAACAATAAGACCTTAATGAGCATCAAAGAAAATGAGGATAATTACTTTGATCATGACCTTAAAGCAATTGCTTTATTAAAGTGTTGGGTGGAAGGAAGGGAGGTTCACAGCACTTCAACCACAGGGTTCTAAGGAAAGGATAAGTGATATAAAAATAGATATTTTTTTTCTTTGAGAATTTGGCTGAGAGAAAGAGTTCAAACCATAGTTGTAAATGGTAACGAGATTTTAATACAGCCAGTATCTCAGAAATAATGAGATAAAAATGATGGGAACCATTTTCTTTGAAATAAAATACAGAAAACAAAGAAGCAGATCAATAAGCATTCTGAAATCAGTAAAGAAATTCAAAAAGTTAAATAAGAATATGACACAGATTTAAAGTACTGTTAATTTTGTTTCTCACCAATAGATTTCTAAGTGGTATTCAATCACTAAAATGTTGGCATAGTATTACAGAACAATCATATTAAGTTTGAAAACAATTGAATTTCAAATAAAAATTCAAAAAGAAAAGAATTAACATTATTACTATTTATTTTATTTTATTATATTTATGTTGGATAATGTATCCAAAAAATTTAAAATGCAGACCTACCAGCTAAAAAATATATTTTATAAAGTAAATCAAATGTTTTAAGTCAGTGCTGCCCAATAGAAATATAATGTGAGGAACATATATAATTGTAGATTTTCTAGTAACCACATATTAACAGTATAAAAAAATAAGAGGTGAAATTAATTTTAATATATTGTACTAACCTAATATATCCAAAATACTATCATTTCAATATTTAATCAATATAAAAGTGTTTAATGAGATATTTTTTGTCCTTTTTTTATAGGCTTTTGAAATCTAGTGTGTATTTTACACTTATAAGACATCTCATTTCAGACCAGCCACAGTTCAGCTACTTAGTAGCCATGTGTCGTTCTGTACTGGGAAGTACAGATTTAGATAATTTTTCATCTCAAATGGAATATTTTATTTCAAAGTGACCATTCTATAATTTAAGATTCTGAAGAATTTTAAGAGAAGTCACAATTACCTATGTGATTCATTATTACATGTTTTAACTCTTTGCTATAAGAATTCTCTCTTTATTCTCTTCCTTTCTCCCGGCCGCCAATTGAGTTATTCTATTTCTTTAGACTGCTGAGATTTAGACCATTTTTATTTTCCTCTGTAAACATATTTCTCCAACAATATATTATGTTCTTTGTTTTACATGTAAATGTGTTAAATGTTCACACCATTCTTTATAAACCAGTTCCTCCAAACTAAATTCTTAACATAAATGTATTGTTCTTTGGACTTAAGCAAAACCTCATCCTCGATGCCCATGAGGAAGGGATCAGAGGAGTTGCAGTCCTTGATTTATCACATTCCTTCTTCTTAATTGACTATGGCAGGTACAAAAGGGTTGCCACACTTTTTCTCAGATATTGAGATATTGGTCTTTGGCTTCTCCCTCTGAATATAGTTAGGCCTTTGATTGTAGGTTTTTCACTGTCTATTGGCTGGATTTTGTCACTAAGTCAATTTTGGAGGTTGCTTTGAAATCGACAAATGCTCATCTGTTGTCTTTATACAACAGATATAATACAAGTACAATACAGAGATGTAACAAGTATGTACAGACACATACAACAGGTTTAATGTCATCAGGATGCTCTTTGTACCCCACTCAGAATGCTGTAGACATTTCTACTATCTATAGTCATTACACCGTTGCTGTGTTAGAAGTGAAAGTCCAGCCATGTTTTCTTCCTCATTAAAGTTGATTAAATTGTACTTCTTTGGTTCTTTTTTGTTTGTTTTTCTTTTATGTTTGACATTCAACAATGTAACAAAGCATGGCTTGATTTTTTCATTCTGGATCATTTTTTTCTGTCTAACACAAGCTAGTCCTTTAAATATTCAGATCCAATTCTTGTTTCAAGAAACCATTTTTTAATCATAATATCTTCTTTATCTTTCTAATATTATTTTTTATTAATTATATTTCTGTGGGAGTATTTTGGACCATGTATATCTTTCATTCTCTTTTCCACTGTTCTAAGTGAATTTTTTCTTCATTCAATGAAAAAAACCAATCTTTTCTTCTACAGAAGAAACATGATTTTCAATCTTGAATTATCTCATCCATTTATATATAAGTTCTTGATAGTTTTATTTTGTTCATCAATTTGTTTCTATAGTTCTGCAATTTATATTTCTCTCTGCTGTTTCATCCTCAGGTCTTTGAGATCTTGTCATATTGAATTAATTTTCTCAGCAAATTTTTCTACAGCAATTCTTTATGAGTCTGTGAAATGTTATACTCTTCTTAGAGGATTTAATTTTCTGTCTTAGTATTTTTTACTGTTCTTCTGCATGTAAACTCTAGTCCTTTTATTTGTTCCTAATTTTCTTTACCTAGATGATTTTTTAAAGAGATTTAATGTAATCTATTTTCTTTATTTTATTATGTGGAAATCTTCTGTCACTAATTTTACCTTACCTGAAACCTGTTTGTCTTCTTCACCAAACTGTAATCTAAATGTCCTTTGTTTTTGTACGTGGGTGTAACCAAAGAGAGGGAGAACTTGGTAAGAATACTGTGAATACTTTATTGAAGGAAATGGTTCTAGGTTTGTTTGTTTGTTTTTCTATGACATTTTGGTAGATGTCTTGTCAAATGTTCTCCATCAAATACGAATTATACATCCCACTTCTATGGGGGGATATTGTTGGAGTTTGCACTATATTCCCAATTCAGCTTGTAGAACCAGGATACCTACTTACTTAAGAAGCAGTCGGAATTTTTTATTCATTTAAAAAATTTACCCTTATAGTAGCTGTAATCACAAAAGATCACAAAAACATATGAAGAATTAAAAGAATTATTTTATATAGATTTAATTATTATTACAATATATATATTGCCCATGTTTACAAGGTGAAATTTTACAATGATTTTGCAAAATAATCATATGATCCTTGCCAAATTACGCTATATTGAAACAAAACATAATAAGCATAAAATAACTCTTTTGCTTTCAGCCTAAATTCAGTTAGTCTATGTTATAAAAATAATAATGCAAAGAAAATTTAATGTTATATATGCACATGTGTAAGGAAGAGACATATATCTTCAGAAAGAAATGTTGACTAGATTCTATGATGTTGACATTGCTTACAAATGTTATAGATAAGGAAGTCAATTAAAAATCAAGATTAAAATCAATTAGCATCATTTAATTCAAAGAAGAAATTAGAAATAAATATTCATTAATTCTTTCAAAAATATACCTACTGAGCTTCCATCGCAGGTACAGAAGTTTTCTAGATTCAAAGTATACAGCAGAAAATGAGGCAAAGTCTTACATGCTAGAGGAGGCGATAGACAATATATTGATATAAGTAGACAAATAAATATGCAATACAACTGGAGACTCCATGAAGAAGAATGAGGTAGAACAAAGGATAGAGAGATATAGTTGGCTAATAGGGTGTGTTGCTTTTCAAAGAGACCTAAATGAAATGATTTGTGCATCTAATATATTTTATAAAATAGCTTGGGGAATGTAGTTCAAGCAAAATATTTCTAGTTTATTTTCATGAGAGTTAGATGTGTTGTGTCTATTCATAGGATTTGGCACTTATACAAGAGAAAATATTTCTGAGTATTTAGATAAATTTTGAATACACTCTCAACTAAGTAATGGAAAATCATAGGACAATTGTATTGATGGTGTAAAAACAATGGCAGAAATTTAAAGGAGTGTCAACTCGTATTAAATCTGCTATTGAAATGTGTTCAGACAGTCATGGGACGTTAGGTAGATAAGCATTAGTAAATTAAGGTGATGACAGCATTAACCAAAAACATGTCAAATTATGCCATACAAATGTGAATTGATTAAGTTTTTAAATTGCTGACATTCCAAATTCATTTTTAATGAAACAGGAAGTGGTTTGCAGAATGTCCATTTTTATACTTAATTTCATTGGCTGTCCTGAGGGAAGGTGATGGTACAAATTTTTCTAATGAGACAAGAAATCACTATTTTTTCATGACAAAGAAAATTCATTATTGGAATACTTAACTGATATAACATGATTATACCAACTTGCATGCTTTGCTATTTTTAACAAGCTAAGTAAACTTGATTAGATAATTCTGTGTTGCAAAGATACCACCTTGAATTCAATTCTCATTGATTCAGAATTCAATGAGAAAATTCGAGCAAGGTTTGGGCTCATTTAACGATTTGACTTTTACAATTTTGAGTGCATTAATTTAAAAAATAAGCAATATAGTCTCAGAGATTTTTAAATTATATTCTTGGGAATGCAAAAATGTTATATGGTATATTTGGAGAGGTACATCCAACCTGAAAAATAAACTACAATTGCTGTTAATCTACTCATCAACGCCCTCTAAATGAAAAATTGACTAATTCAAGAAAGTACTTTCTACTTTAATTTTTAAAATAAATGGCATTTTATTTTTATTTTCATATTTCTGGCCCAAGCAAGCTGAGCATTGCAAGCTTAGACATTACATAAGTATTACATTCATAATATTTATGATTAGAATGCATTTTAGTATCCCATTTTACAATGGAAATATGATTCGCAATGTCTGGTAGTCAAGGTTTTCTAGATAGTATATATCCAATTTAAAATAGAGAAATAAATTGATATAAAATACAACTGTTATCTGGAATAGCCAGTTTAAAAATTTTATTAAAATTAAAATGATTTAAAAGTAAATTAGTAACTAGTTTTATAATAAGCAAATGTTAACATTTTATGGTATATAAACATTTAATTACATAGAAAAATGTCATTATTTAAATATTAGAGTCTCGCATGTAACTATGTGTGGAATAAATGATTCCTCAGCTAGAAATTTTGGAAATCACTATTATGAAAAATATAGAACCACTGAAGGGTTTTGCAAAGGATTATATTTGAATTTAGATAGCTCCTTAAGGCCGCACAGTAAAAAATCTAATAAGGTGGGTACAATGGGAAGCAGGGAGGACAATCAGAACCCTATTATAAAATTGCAGAACATAGTGATTAAAAAGCTAAATTTTGAAAGGTGGTAATAGAGATTGAGAAGAGGGAAATAACCCAGATGGATTCAGAATTATTTCGGGAATGAAATCAAGATGTTTTTGTTAATTGGAAGTGAGGAACAAAAATATATTCTGTTCTATAATGATATGGCTTCATTATTGCCGAGACTGGTCATATGATTAACCATGGGAAGAACCAGGACTAAGAACATTTTCTTCTCACTAAATCAAAAAACGTAGTAGCTGTTAGTCTCCTGGGAGTGGTGCAAGAGTAGTGTTAATATTCCCACCATCTCAGTGAAGATTTTGGTCTCACCTGTAATTCTCTTTCTACCTCATGGCAGCAACACGGAGCCTATACTATGTCCCATTGAACTAGGAACACATATGGACTAAACAACTGATCCTGAAGCCTGAGGATTTACTGTAAGGCAAATGGAAGCAGGCCGACTAGGTGTACTGTCCTAACTTCATCATTAGTTGGCTAATTAATGACTAATTATTGGAGGGTACTCATCTAAGACTGAATATGCTCTATATCATTGTGTTGGTGCTTCTTGAATACTTCCAGTAATGGAGAATTCTCTGTTTCCTGTGACTACACACTTTAATTTGGATAATGCTAAACATTAGCATGCTCTCTCTTGATTCAAACTAGAATTACCTTACCTTTCAACAAGTAATGCTGGATTTATCTACAGTCTGGGGCCACACAGAACAAATTCTAATTTCTCTTTGATTTTCTACTGCTTCCAAATATGCAGGCAATTTTCATACTTACATCCCTGACTAATAATTACTTCTGTAGATTAAATATCCTTATTTCTAAGTCCCTGCATTGATTTCTCACATGATATGATTCTAATCCTGGCAATTGTCCCTTGAATGTGCTACAATGTGTCTGCAACTCTCAACTCTTGTAGCATTTTACGAAAAATTCAGACCTTCTATCCTACAGTCCCATGGTGCTGCTAGAGTAGAAGATGTTCCTTGGCTCTGCCTTGTGTTTCTATCATGTCATTTGCTGGCAGCTGGGCATTCCTGCACAGTATCAAGTTGAAAATTTCAGATGAGGGCTGTAAGAACAGTATGATGGTAGTCACTCGTGGTCAGTTTTCCCTGGGAGCTTCAGTGGAACCCACTCAGGTGTTGCATACAATTGTGCAGTGAAGGGTAAGCGCCACATCAGCTGCCATCCCCCTGTTCTTACTGCATCAAGAAGAGTGCACCACCCTCCCTCCCTCACTTGCAACCCTCCTTTTATGCACAGCTACCCAAACCAAATGGGAAAAACTGGAATAAATAGCTAAAATACTAGCATGTTTCTTTGTAAACCCACACTCAAGCAGGGTTGAATATGCAACATTAAAACTCATGCCAGGTTTCAAGACAGCCAGATCAACAAGCACTTGAACACAGAAAACTAACTCAGAAAGGAAAACAAGTGGAAATCTTGGCTAGGTTATGTCACCTGATACATTTCATGATAATTCTTTTTCATTAGAGTAGACTAAGATGGTGCTTATCATGAAGCAGCGAGCACCAGGAAGCAGACTTGAAATTCCCTGCATTATCTATGCCCTAAAAGCTAATTATTTTTGAATAGTTTCTCTAATTCCTCAAATCATTGACTGAGCAGGTTGCTCAATACCCAAGAAATGTATTTTAATTTTTGTTCTCTAGCGAAGTCTCATTTAAATGGAAGAAACAGACACTTACTGAACACCCACATTTACTAAATACTATACTAATACACAGGCTATATTCAAGAACTTTAGCACTAGATCTTGAATATTTACTTGTGTGTTCTAATTTATTTCTCAGTAGTATTTCTATAGGCACCATTACCATTGTTTTATAGATAAAATAAACTGAGGCTGAGAAACCAAGCAATGTGCTCACAGTGAGAAAACCAACCCAGAGAGAACTGGATTTGACTCTCATCTGACTCAGAGCTGACGCCTATGGTCTTGTCCACTTGTGCACTCTATTGTGACTCTGATTTCATACCTCCCATTAAACCACTTTTCTGTCAGTGAAAGGCTACATCAATTTAATGGAACATGTGTTTCTCCATACGTTTCTAACTATACATACAAACAATAAGCATTCAAGATAAAGTAGTAAATTATCAAGTGTTTAAAAAAATTAGGAGTTTCTCTCTTGAATAAAAGAATCATCATTTATGATACAACGGCTTCCCTCTTCTATATTATCTGACTAACTCCTACACAAGTATGAGGTCAATTTAAATTCCTCTGGGTCTTGAATACCTAATCCATCTTTGGTTAACACCGAACAATTTAGTGCTGATAATAATTGATTTTGTTTTGTTCATTTAGCTTTTACTGTACTCTGTTATTTTTTTGTGGAAAGTAATAGAAAAGAGGTCTTCCTCTTGAATATCTGATCAAACAAGCATTCAACAGATCTATCTGATCAAGGGGAAAAAATAATCCAATTTCTAAAAGATTATCTTGCTTCTTAATATTCATGAAAATGCATCTTGTAATACTCAAGTATTTTAACATTTTCGTGATGCCCCCTAGTAGAAAGAGAAGGAGTAATGACATCAACAGGACCTAAACTGAATTCTGGCTTCAACATTTTCTGGTTGTATAACCTTTAGAAAGTATTTAAACATATATTTATATTCTATCATCTGTAAACAGAGTTTCTTTCCATCATGAAATTGAGTTGAAGACAAAGGCGATGACATAAAAAGCAACTAGTATTGTCTCTTATTTGGTTTATTCTTGCCAGAACTAAGAAGTATAACTAACTTCAGGAATAAAAACTGCAGATGTTGTCAAATAATTCCTAACAAAAACAAAACACTTCTCACAAAAAAAAAAAAAAAAAAGGACAAAAGTCAGCATATCTATTCTTATTGGGCTGAAGAGTTAGGAGTGATAAATATTTAAAGAAAGTCAATTTTCATGCCCCTAATTCTAATGCTTTTTTCTATTTTCTCTCCCTTCCCTAAGTATGCTATTGGTCTAAATCTGCTTAGAAAAATGCTTTTGTGTTTGTTCCTCTTTGAGTATAACACTAGCTATTCTGAAGCCTGCTGACATTGTGTACAATAATGATTTGAATACTCAGCTCACTATTTTCCTACCTACCTATTGCCAATTTCATAATGAAAGAAGAAAATATGTTTTCAAAGGAAAAGAAAGTGAGAGAGAGGGTCAGGAGAATGGTGAGAAGCACACAGACAATAGCACTGTGAGGTTTTCAAGCATTTCCTCTTTTTTTCATTAAAGATGAAGAGCATGAGATAGTTCTCTTGAATATATTGGAAGCTATTTAACTCATTTATGTAAAGGCTTCTTATTATCAAATTGTTATTTTCATAATTGTAAGGAGTGGAGCGGAACTGGCCAGACTGCAGCCACTCACATTTCTTTGAAATGCAGATTCTGCAGTTTACAAAATCCTGAAATTAGGACACAGCTCCGGGGGTGGGAAGGTAAGATGGTGGGAGCTCTAACTCAAGAACATTTGATTGCTGCAGTCGTTATGTTCAGATGTTTCCACAAATATTATTTTTCAAAACAAACAGAAACACACTGTTTTCAATAAATCTAATTAGCAAAGTGCCCGGTAATTGGCCTCTTAACAACTTGTTAGTATTTTCCTTGAAGTAGTCCTCCAAAAAATTTAAAACATGCATTACTTGGCCATTTTTAATTCCATTAGGCATAAATTTTGGCACTTTGGTTACCATTATTTCTCAAGAGAGTATAAAGAAGCTATTATACAGAAAATTATAGAAGTATGCATAAACAATGAACTTGACCACCTACAATAAACACATATATTGTCTTAGAAAAAGTCTTTTCCACTTTCCCCTCTTTTTCCATCAATCCTGAGCAAATCAAGTCTTGCACATTACTTAAATTTCGGTCTCTTTTGTATAACAAAATGGATCATTGATTTTAGGAGGTAATATTGCACAATGATTAAAAGTAGGAGCAAAACATACATGAGTTCAGTACTACATTCTGTACTCATTAGTGGCGTAACCTTGGACTAGCTACTTCATAATTTTGAACCTCAGATTCTATCTATAAACTCTGAAAATTATAGCACTGTATTTATTCAATACAAGGTTTCGGGGATAAATGAAGGAGAACTGGCTTTAAGACCTTAGGCAGACACATAGTTAAGAGCTCAATGACTACAGGCCCCTTCTTATTTATCTCCATTAAGCCCAGAGTAACTGGATTGAGCACATGTGTGATGCAGCAAGGATACAGTGTCACCAAAGAAAAAAAGAAAATGAATCTAATATTTCATAGTTGTGTTTCAAATAAGTATCAAAGGTTGTAGCGATTACAAAAGTGTTTATTGTAAGTGAAAAAAGCCCAGCCATGAGTGTATTTACATATGAGGGTATCATTTCCTTATATGATATGAGGTAATGAGGTGTGTTACTACTGGCATCAGCGGTTCAGTTTCTCAATGACACCATTAGAGACTCAAGATTTTCTATTTTAAAGTTTCAGTATTTTTGGCTTTTAAATTTGCTCCTCTGCATTTAGCCATGGGTGTTATATGACCATTTCTTTTCTCACCACCATATCCATGTTCAATATAGCACTAAGTGGCATGTGGGTGCTATATGTGGGGGACAAATAATTCTGTTCTGATGATTTCCAATATCTCAGTAAAGACTTTGGCTGATGTTTTATTGTCTAGATCTGGCTCAAACTGTTACTTCCAGTAGTAATTGATAGCAAGTTTTTCACTGGGAAAATTGCTACTTTCAACAAATTAAAGCCTTTGTTCACAGGAAAAACATTCTCCACAGAGTGAGTATAGAGAGAACATACCTCAAAATAATAAAGGCCATACATGACAAACCTACAACCAACAACATACTCAGTGGTGAAAAGCTGAAAGCATTCCCTCTAAGATAAGAAACAATACAGGGATGCCCTCTCTCAACATGTTTATTCAACCTAGCATTGGAAATTCTAGTCACAGAAATCAGACCAAAAAAATAAATAAATAAAATGAATTCCAATTGGAAAGGAAGAAGTAAAACTGTTGCTCTTTTCAGATGACATGATACTATACATAGAAAATCCTAAATATGTCACACACACAAAAAAAAACACACATTAGAACTAATAAATAAATTCAGTAAAGTTGCAGGATATGAAATTAATATGCAGTAATCTGTTGTTTTTCTATACACTAACAATGGACTATCAGAAAAAGAAATTAAGAAAAAAATTCCATTTACAGTTGCATCAGAAAGAATAAAATGCCTAGGAATAAGTCTAACCAAAGAGGTAAAAAACTTCTACTCAGAAAACTATAAGACATTGACAAAAGAAACTGAAGATGACACAAACAAATGGAAAGACATACCATGCCCATTGGTTGGAAAATTAATCTTGTTAAAATGACCATACTACTCAAGGCAATCTATAGATTCAATGGAATTCTTATCAAAATACTGATGTCAATTTTCATAGCAAGAGAACAATTCTAAAATATGTAATGGAACACAAAAGACCCAGAATTGCCAAGATAATCTTGAGAAAGAAGAACAAAGCTAGAGTTACTATGCTTCCTGATTTCAAACTATACTACAAGGCTAAAATAATCAAAGCAGTATGATACTTGCACAAAAAACAGACACAGAGATCAATGGAATAGAATAGAGAGCCCAGAAATAAACCCATACTTGCATGGTTACTTAATCTGTGACAAAGGAGACAAGAATACACAATGGGGAAAAGACAGCATCTTCAAAAAATGATGTTGGGAAAACTGGAAGGCAACATGCAAAATAATCAAACTGGACTACTTTCTCACACAATAAACAAGAATAAACTCAAAGTGGATTAAAGCCTTAAATGTAAGACCTGAAACCATAAAACTCGTAGACAAGAACATAAGCAACTTGCTCTTGGACATGTCTTAGCATTGTTTTTTGGATATGTCTTCTCAGTCAAGGGAAACAAAAGTAAAAATAAACAAATGGGGCTGCATCAGACTAAAAAGCTTTTTCACGGCAAAGAAAACTATCAACACAATTTAAAAGTCATGTACTGAATGGGAGAAGATATTTGTAAATGATATATCTGATAAAAGGTTAATACCCAAAATATAAAAAGAACTCATACAACTCATCATAAACAAACAAACAACTGGATTAAAAAATAGTCAGAGGTCCTGAGTAGATATTTTCCCAAAGAATACATACAGATGACCAATAGGTACATGAAAAGATACACAACATAACTAATCACCACGGAACTACAAAATAAAAGCACAATGAGATGCCACCTCACACCTGACACAGTAGCTATCATCAGAAAGACAACAAATAACAAGTATTGGTGAGGATGTGGAGTAAAGGTAACCCTCATGCATTTCTGGTGGGACTGTAAATTGATGCAGCCACTATGGAAAAATTATGAAGGTTCCTCAAAAAATTAAAAATAGAACTGCCATATGATTCAGCAATTTTGCTTCTGATTATTTAGCAGAGGGAAAAAACCCCACTAATTCAAAAAGGTATATGCACCCCGATGTTCACTGCAGCATTTACAATAACCAAGATATGAAGCAACCTTAATGTCAATCAACAGACAAATGGATAAAGAAGTGGTATATGTATACAATGACATATTAGCCATAAAAAGGAATGAAATATTGCCATTTGCAGCAACATGGATGGACGTGAAGGGTATTATGCTAAGTGAAGTAAGTCAGACAGAGAAAGACAAATACCACATGATCTCACTTATATGTGAAATCTAAAAAAGAAAACATACAAACAAAACAGACTGAAAATAGACTCATAGATACTAAAAACAAATGGGTGGTTGTCAAAGGGAGGGTGGCTGAAGGATTGGCAAAATAGGTGAATGGGACTAAAATTTACAAACCTCCATTTATATAATAAATAAGTCACAGGCATGTAATTACAGCATAAGCAATGCCGACATATATTGTAATAACTTTGAACGAAATAGGTGGTTACTAGGCTTATTATGGTGATCATTTCATAATGTATGCAGATGTCAAATTATCATGTTGCACACCTGAAACTGACCTAACATTGTATATCAACTATATTTCAATTTTAAAAAAAGAATTACTTCTCCTCCATTAAAGTAAGAAAGAAGTGGCATAAACTGTCAGAATTAACTTTTTTGGAACTCTGGAAATTAACCAGTTTTGCGGCAGCCCAGGGATCACTTATTTTTTAAAAAAGATGAGATGAGAAAGATGTGAAATGATGAGGAGAAAAGATGAGAAAGATGAGAAATGGCAGAAACTATGAATAACAACTCATGTATAGAAAATACATGTAGACTAGAAGACGAAGGAGACTGATCAAAAAGGAGAGAATAAGAAGCAGATTTAGAGTTACTTATTCCCACATGTGGCAAATCCTGAACATAAGCTCTAAGTAACCACCACTATTGAGGTGTCTCTGATTGCCTTGGAGCAGAAAAAACCATCAACCGCTATTCACCTGGAATCCTGTGTTTTCAGTTGAGGCTTCCATATACTCAGCATGATTTCAGTTAACATGAGAAATCCTAGACAAAATAGCTCAATAATATCTGACTGTGGATGAAGTCAAATAGGATTTAACTCACACAGAACTCAAACAGTATAATGTGTATTTCTAAAGGATTAGCCCATAAATGTATGAGGGTCACATTTAGCTGTTTCACTATAGTGTTAGATTTTTTAGTTTATTTGCTTGATTCTGATTTAAACAAATCTCCAAACCCAGATAAAATTAAGTGATCACTAATGTCTTAACTAGTCATCTCCCAAGACTACGCATCTTCAAGACATTTTATAAAACTTCACCTTACAAGTTACCATCTCGTAGAGAGAAAAATGAATCATTATTTTTATCTCATCTCATTAAAAACCATAAATATTACAATGAACTTCATAATCTGCCTTATATAGCAACTAGAACAATTAGCTGTTTTTAAACGTTGATCACCTATCTGTGAAGAATGAAAAAGTTCATTTACTGAGTTTGTTCAAAGTAATTTGTTCCAGATTCCAGTGACATATCCTACTGAAGAGTTCTAGAAATGTCTCATGTATCATTGAAATAACTCCCCATCTATCGAGGGTGACTAAATTGAAGAACATTCATTTGAATGATGTAAAAAAAAGTTCTGGCTAGAGCCTGTGCCTTTTATTTAATAATAGGAGGAGTTCAGAAGTTTAAGTGATGATACTGTGTTTTCTCAATATTTATTTTTACTGTGTCAAAAATTAACTTTAACTAGTTTTGAAACTCTTCTATCGTGTCAACCAAACAGTTTATTTTATTATGTTGCCTGAATTTAAATGGCAGATCCTCCAAACAAGAATAATATTAAAAGTTAACACATACAGGACACTCTCCATGTCAGTTACAATTTTAAGCCCTTTAATAATTCAAAAACTTCTTACGACATATACAGACAAGATAACTGACACATAAAGTATTAACTAATTCATTCATGATCACATACCAAGTGAAAAGTGAAGTTGGGAAATTCACAGCTATAAATGCCTATATTAGAAAAGAAGTATCTAATAGCAATAATGCACGCTAACATTTCAGAAAGTAACAAAAAGAAGAGCAAAAAAAAAACCCAAAGTAAGTAGGAAAATAATACATATAAGAGCAAAAATCAAAAAAAGAAAAAAATTATCTATTTATTTGAAAAGATAATAATATAGAAAATCAATGAAATTAGAAGTCAGTTTTTAAAAAGATCAATTAAATTGATAAACCTTAGCTAGACTGACCAAAATAAAAAAGAGAACATACAAGTCACTAAAACCAGCAATGAAAAGAGGGCCTTACTAAAATCATTACCAAAATTTCAAAAGTTATAAGAGAATGTTATGAACAACTTCATTTTAACACATGGCACTACTTATATAATGGATAAATTCCTAGAAAAACATAACAGCTATCTGAAGAAGAAATAGATATTTTGAATAAAGAAATTAAATTTGTAATTAAAAATCTTCCTACAAATAAAAGTTCAAGCCTGGATTGTGTCACTGGTGAATTCTAACAAATATTTAAGGATGAGATAATATGAATCCCATATAAAATATATCAGAAGATTCAGGAGAAACCATTTTAAAAAATTTATATTAAGAGAACATGAAAATTCACAAAATAAGACAAACTACAGACCTATATACTTCGTGAACATAGATACAAAAACCCTTAACAAAACATTAGCAGATCAAATCCAGCAACATATAAAAAGGATTACATACTATGACCAGGTAAAGTTGATCCCAGGAATGCAAGGTACATTCAACATCTGAACGTCAATTAATATATTACAACATATTAATAGAATAAAAGATAGAAAACACATGAAAATCTCAAATAACCCAGAAAAAAATGGAAAGAGCTCAACATCCATTCATAATAAATACTAGCAACCATTAGGTATAAAAGGAAACTTTTTCAAACTAAAAAAAGAAACATCTACAGCAATCCTACAACTAACATCATGCTTAATAGTGAGAGACTGAATGTTTTCCCTCTAACTTCAGGGACAAAGCAATAATTTCTTCTCTCACAACTCCTGTTGAACGTTAGTACTAGAAGGTCTACCCAGTGAAATAAGGCCATCAAGTAAAGTTACAAGTCATAAAGATTAGAAAGGAAAGGCAAAACAATGTCTATTCAAGGAAGACATAATCTTTTTTTCTTTAACTCCTTTATTAGAGTATAATTGCTTTACAATGTTCTGTTAGTTTCTGATGTAAACAAAGTGAATCAGCTATATGTATACATATATCCCCATATCCCCTCCCTCTTGCATCTACCTCCCACCCTCCCTATGCCGCCCCAATAGATGGTCACAAAGCACCGAGCTGATCTCCCTGTGTGATGCAGCTGCTTCCCAATAGCTATCTATTTTACACTTGGTAGTGTATATATTTCAGTGCTACCCTCTCACTTCGTCCCAGCTTACCCTTCCCCCTCCCCATGTCCTCAAGTCCATTCTCTATGTCTGTGCCTTTAATCCTGTCCTGCCCCTAGGTTCATCAGAACCATCTTTCCTTTTTTAAATTCCATATATATGTGTTAGCATACGGTATTCGTTTTTCTCTTTCTGACTTACTTCACTCTGTATGACAGACTCTAGGTCCGTCCACCTTACTAGAGATAACTCAATTTCGTTTCTTTGTATGGCTGAGTAAAATTCCATTGAATATATGTGCCACATCTTCTTTATCCATTCCTCTGTCGATGGACACTTAGGTTGCTTCCATGTCCTGGATATTGCAAATAGTGCTGCAATGAACATTGTGGTACATGTCCCTTTTTGAATTATGGTTTTCTCAGGGTATATGCCCAGTAGTGGGATTGCTTGGTCATATGGTAGTTCTATTTTTAGTTTTTTAATGAACCTCCATACTGTTCTCCATAGTGGCTATATCAATTTACATTCCCACCAACAATGTAAGAGGGTTTGCCTTTCTCCACACCCTCTCCAGCATTTATTGTTTGTAGATTTTTTATGATGGCCATTCTGACTGATGTGACATGATACCTCATTGTAGTTTTGATTTGCATTTCTCTAATGATTAGTGATGTTGATTATCCTTTCATATGTTTGTTGGCAATCTGTATATCTTCTTTGGAGAAATGTCTATTTAGGTCTTCTGCCCATTTTTGGATTGGGTTGTTTTTTTTTTGATATTGAGCTGCATGAGCTGCTTGTATATTTTGGAGATTAATACTTTGTCAGTTGCCTCATTTGCAGATATTTTCTCCCATTCTGAGCGTTGTCTTTTCATCTTGTTTATGTTTTCCTTTGCTGTGCAAAAGCTTTTAAGTTTCATTAGGTCCCATTTGTTTATTTTTGTTTTATTTTCATTTCTCTAGGATGTGGGGCAATTAGGATCTTGCTGTGATTTATGTCATAGGGTGTTCTGCCTGTTTTCCTCTAAGAATTTGATAGTGTCTGGCCTTACATTTAGGTCTTTAATCCATTTTGAGTTTATTTTTGTGTATGGTGTTAGGAAGTATTCTAACTTCATTCTTTTACATGTAGCTGTCCAGTTTTCCCAGCACCACTTATTGAAGAGGCTGTCTTTTCTTCATTGTATATTTTACCTCCTTTACCAGAGATAAGGTGACCATATGTGTGTGAGTTTATCTCTGGGCTTTCTATCCTGTTCCATTGATCTATATTTCTGTTTTTGTGCCAGTACCATACTGTCTTGATTCCTGTAGCTTTGTAGTAGAGTGTGAAGTCAGGGAGCCTGATTCCTCCAGCTACATTTTTCTTACTCAAGATTGCTTTGATATACAATGGAATATTACTCAGCCATAAAAAGAACAAAATTGAGTTATTTGTAGTGAGGTGGATGGACCTAGAGTCTGTCATACAGAGTGAAGTAACTCAGAAAGAGAAAAACAAATACCGTATGCTAACACATATATATGGAATCTAAGAAAAAAAAAAAGTCATGAAGAACCTAGGGGTACGACGGGAATAAAGACACCGACCTACTAGAGAATGGACTTGAGGATATGGGGAGGGGGAAGGGTAAGCTGGGACAAAGTGAGAGAGTGGCATGGGCATATATACACTACCAGACGTAAAATAGATAGCTAGTGGGAAGCAGCCGCATAGCACAGGGAGATCAGCTCAGTGTTTTGTGACCACCTAGAGGGGTGGGATAGGGAGGGTGGGAGGGAGGGAGACGCAATAAGGAAGAGATATCGGAACATATGTATATGTATAACTGATTCACTTTGTTATAAAGCAGAAACCAACACACCATTGTAAAGCAATTATACTCCAATAAAGATGTTTAAAAAAAAAAAAGAAAGAAAATGGAAAAAACCCGACAGCATAATTGTCTCAAATTCCAAAAGAAGTAACTTAATTCATCAATTTTATTATTTACATGCTTCTTAAGTCAAAATCATTTGTTTTTAAATGCTTTTTCTTGTGGATTCAAAATTATATATTCAATTTAATTATATCTGGCTATAAATTACATGATAACATGTAGTAATTCTTTTTTTCTTTATAAATAAACTGTTCAACAATAAATGGCCTGTTCTGTATAAATAGAAGAAAAAAAAGATTGCTTTGGCTATTCGGGGTCTTTTGTGTTTCCATACAAATTGTGAAATTTTTTGTTCTAGTTCTGTGAAAAATGCCAGTGGTAGTTTGATAGGGATTGCATTGAATCTGTAGATTGCTTTGGGTAGTATAGACATATCACAATGTTGATTCTTCCAATCCTAGAACATGGTTATAGCTCTCCACCTGTTTATATCATCTTTAATTTCTTTCATCAGTGTCTTCTAGTTTTTTGCATACAGGTGTTTTGTCTCCTTAGGTAGGTTTATTCCTGGGTATTTTATTCTTTTTGTTGCACTGGTAAATGGGAGTGTTTCCTTAATTTCTCTTTCTGATTGTTCATCATTAGTGTATAGGAATGCAAGAGATTTCTGTGCATTAATTTTGTTTCCTGCTACGCTACCAAGTAAATTGATTAGCTCTAGTAGTTTTCTGGTAGCATCTTTAGGATTCTCTGTGTATAGTATCATGTCATCTGCAAACAGTGACGGTTTTACTTCTTTTCTGATTTGGATTCCTTTTAATTCTTCCTCTTCTCTGATTGCCATGGCTAAAACTTCCAAATCTATATTGAATAATAGTGGTGAAAGTGGGCAGCCTTGTCTTGTTCCTGATCTTGGAGAAAATGGTTTCAGTTTTTCACCATTGGGAACGATGTTGGCTGTGGGTTTGTCATATATGGCCTTTATTATGTTGAGGTAGGCTTCGTCTGTGCCTACTTTCTGGAGAGTTTTTATCATAAATGGGTGTTGAATTCTGTCAAAAGCTTTTTCTGCATCTATTATCATATGGTATTTATCCTTCAGTTTTTTAATATGGTGTATCACGTTGATTTATTTGCGTATATTGAAGAATCCTTGCATTCCTGGGATAAACCCCACTTGATCATGGTGTATGATCCTTTTAATGTGCTGTTAGATTTTGTTTGCTAGTATTTTTTTGAGGATTTTTCATCTATCTTCATCAGGGATACTGGCCTGTAGTTTTCTTGTTTTGTGACATCTTTGTCTGGTTTTGGGATCAGAGTGATGGTGAACTCGTAGAATGAGTTTGGGAGTGTTCCTCCCTCTGCAATATTTTGGAAGAGTTTGAGAAGGATAGGTGTTAGCTCTTCTCTAAATGTTTGATAGAATTCGCCTGTGAAGCCATCTGGTCCTGGGCTTCTGTTTGTTGGAAGATTTTTAATAACAGTTTCAATTTCAGTGCTTGTGATTCGTCTGTTTATATTTTCTATTTCTTCCTGATTCAGTCTTCGAAGGTTGTGTTTTTCTAAGAATTTGTCCATTTCTTCCAGGTTGTCCATTTTACTGCATATAGTTGCTGGTAGTAATCTCTCATGATCCTTTGTATTTCTGCAGTATCAGTTGTTACTTCCCCTTTTTTATTTCTAATTCTGTTGATTTGAGTCTTCTCCCTTTTTTGCTTGATGAGTCTGGCTAATGGTTTATCAATTTTGTTTATCTTCTCAAAGAATCAGCTTTTAGTTTTATTGATCTTTGCTATTGTTTCCTTCATTTCTTTTTCATTTATTTGTGATCTGATCTTTATGATTTCTTTTCTGATCCTCTGCTAACTTTGGGGGTTTTTTTGTTCTTCTTTCTCTAATTGCTTTAGGTGTAAGGTTAAGTTATTTGCAATTTTCTTTTTTTTTTTGAGGTAAGATTGTATTGCTATAAACTTCCCTCTTAGAACTGCTTTTGCTGCATCCCATAGGTTTTGGGTTGTCGTGTTTTCATTGTCATGTGTTTCTAGGTATTTTCTGATTTCCTCTTTGATTTCTTCAGTGATCTCTTGGTTATTTAATAGTGTATTGTTTAGCCTCCATGTGTTTGTATTTTTTACAGTTTTTTTCCTGTAATTAATATCTAGTCTCATAGCGTTGTGGTCAGAAAAGATACTTAATACGATTTCAATTTTTTTAAATTTACCAAGGCTTCATTTGTGACCCAAGATATGATCTATCCTGGAGAATGTTCCATGAGCACTTGAGAAGACAGTGCATTCTGTTTTTTTTTGCATGGAATATCCTATTAATATCAATTATGTCCATCTTGTTTAATGTGTCATTTAACGCTGTGATTCCTTATTTATTTTAATTTTGGATGATCTGTCCATTGGTGAAAATGCGGTGTTAAAGTCCCCTGCTATTATTGTGTTACTGTCAATTTCCCCTTTTATGGTGTTATCATTTGCTTTATGTATTGAAGTGCTCCTATGTCGGGTGCATAAATATTTTCAATTGTTATATCTTCTTGGATTGATCCCTTAATCATTATGAAGTGTCCTTTGTCTCTTGTAATAGTCTTTATTTTAGTCTATTTTGTCTGATATGAGTATTGCTACTCCAGCTTTCTTTTGATTTCCATTTGAATGGAATATCTTTTTCCATCCCCTCATTTTCAGTCTGTGTGTGTCCCTAGGTCTGAAGTGGGTCTCTTGTAGACAGCATATATATGGGTCTTGTTTTTGTATCCATTCAGGCAGTCTATGTCTTTTGGTTAGAGCTGTTAATCCATTTACATTTAAGGTAATTATCGATATGTATGTTCTTATTACATTTTCTTAATTGTTTTGGGTTTGTTTTTGTAGGTCTTTTCCTTCTCTTGTGTTTCCTGCCTAGAGAAGTTCCTTTAGCATTTGTTGTAAAGCTGGTTTGGTGGTGCTGAATTCTCTTAGCTGTTGCTTGTCTGTAAACGTTTTAATTTCTCTGTCAAATCTGAATGAGATCCTTGCTGGGTAGAGTAATCTTAGTTGTAGGTTTTTCCCTTTCATCACTTTAAATATGTCCTGCCACCCCCTTCAGGCTTGCAGAGTTTCTGCTGAAAGATCAGCTGTTAACCTTATGGGGATTCCCTTGAATGTTATTTGTTGCTTTTCCCTTGCTGCTTTTAATATTATTTCTTTCTATT
Source organism: Balaenoptera ricei (assembly GCF_028023285.1). NCBI lineage: Eukaryota > Metazoa > Chordata > Mammalia > Artiodactyla > Balaenopteridae > Balaenoptera > Balaenoptera ricei. The sequence goes on along the minus strand of NC_082646.1, from coordinate 79,987,088 downwards.
TAATTTTTGATAGTTTGATTAATAGGTGTCTTGGCGTGTTTCTCCTTGGATTTTTCCTGTATGGGACTCTCTGCCCTTCCTGGACTTGACTATTTCCTTTCCCATGTTAAGGAAGTTTTCATCTATAATCTCTTCAAATATTTTCTCAGACACTTTCTTTGTCTCCTCTTCTTTTGTGACCCCTATAATTCGAATGTTGGTGTGTTTAATGTTGTCCCAGAGGTCTCTGAGACTGTCCTCAATTCTTTTCATTCTTTTTTCTTTATTCTGCTCTGTGGTAGTTATTTCCCCTATTCTATCTTCCTTGTTAATTATCCGTTCTTCTGCCTCAGTTATTCTGCTCTTGATTCCTTCTAGAGAGTTAATAATTTCATTTATTGTGTTGTTCATCATTGTTTGTTTGCTCTTTAGTTCTTCTAGGTCCTTGTTAAACGCTTCTTGTATTTTCTCCATTCTATTTCCAAGATTTGGGATCATCTTTACTCTCATTACTCTGAACTCTTTTTCAGGTAGACTGCCTATTTCCTCTTCATTTCTTTGGTCTGGTGGGTTTTTACCTTGCTCCTTCTTCTGCTGCATATTTCTCTGTCTTCCCATTTTGCTTAACTTACTGTGTTTGGGGTCTCCTTTTCACAGGCTGCAGGTTCGTAGTTCCCGTTATTTTTGGTGTCTGCCCCCAGTGGGTGAGTTTGGTTTAGTGGCTTGTGTAGGCTTCCTGGTGGAGGGGACTGGTGCCTGTGTTCTGGTGGGTGGGACTGGATATTGTATTTCTGGTGGGCAGGGCCATGTCTGGTGGTGTGTCTTGGGGTGTTGGTGAACTTAGTATGACTTTAAGCAGCCTCTCTGCTAATGGGTGGGGTTGTGTTCCTGTCTTGCTAGTTGTTTGGCATGGGGCGTCCAGCACTGGAGCTTGCTGACCATTAGGTGGAGCTGGGTCTTGGCGTTGAGATGGAGATCTCTGGGAGAGCTCTCGCTGATTGATATTACGTGGGGCTGGGAGGTCTCTGGTGGTCCAATGTCCTGAATTCAGCTATTCCACCTCAGAGGCTCAGGCCTGACACCAGGCCAGAGCACCAAGATCCTGTCAGCCACACGGCTCAGAAGAAAAGGGAGAAAAAAAAGAAAGAAAAAAATAATAATAATAAAATAAATTTTTTAAAATTATTAAAATAAAAAATAATAATAAAAGAAGAGAGCACCCAAACCAGTAAACAAATCCACCAATGATAACAAGTGCTAAGAACTAAACTAAGATAAACATAAAAATCTGAAACAAATCAGTTGCAGACAGCAAATCCCAAGTCTACATTTGCTCCCAAAGTCCACCGCCTCAATTTTGGGACGATTCGCTGTCTATTCAGGTACTCCACAGATGCAGGGTACATCAAGTTGATTGTGGGGATTTAATCTGCTGCTCCTTAGGCTGCATGGAGAAATTTCCCTTTCTCTTCTCTGTTTGCATAGCTTCTGTGGTTCAGCTTTGGTTTTGGCCCTGCCTCTGTGTGTAGGTCGCCCTCAGACATCTGTTCCCCGCCCAGACAGGAGGGGGTTAAAACAGCGGCTGATTAGGGCTCTCTTGCTCAGTCATGCCAGGGAGAGGGTGGGATATGGTAGTCCTAACTGGAATGCAGGGCGAGCCTGCAGCAGCAGTGGCCACCGTGATGTTGCAACAGGCTGAGGTGTGCCGTGTGTTATCCCGGGGAAGTTGTCCCTGGATCACAGGATCCTGGCAGTGGCGGGCTGCACAGGCTCCCAGGAGGGGAGGTGTGGATAGTGACCTGTGCTTGCACACAGGATTCTTGGTGACAGCAGCTGCATTAGCATTTCATGCCTGTCTCTGGGGAGCTGATAGCTGCGGCTCATGCCCATCTCTGGACCTCACTTAGGCAGTGCTCTGCCTTCTGTGGGCACATGGGGAAGGAATCCCCTCTCCTTGTGCACCCTAAAACAATGGTCTCTTGCCTCTTCGGCAGGTCCAGACTTTTTCCAGGACTCCGTCCTGGCTAGCTGTGGTGCAGTAGCCCCCTCAAGCTGTCAAGGAAGTCATAATCTTATAAGCAAAAAATGTTAAGGACTCTACAAGAATATGAATATGTGAGTTTAGTGGTACCGCAGCATAAGAGATCAATATATAAAAATCATTACGTTGTTATGTAACTAGAATAATGCATTCTGAAAATGAAATTAAGAAGACAATTGGATTTGAAATAGCATCAAAACTAACAGAATGCTCAAGAATAAATTTAGCAAATAAAGTGCAAGATTAGTACATGAAAAATTATAAAACATTGCTGAGAGAAATTAAACAAGATCTAACTAAACAGAGATACATCATGTTCATGGATTGTAAGACTCATTGATAGGGATTTTTGCAATTTGATGTATAAACTCAATGCAATCCCTATGAAAATCCCAAAAGGCTACTTTGTACAAACTGACAAGTTGATCTTAAAATTAGCATATTATCACAGAAAGGGGTATCAGTCACACCGGGGGGACATTTGGCAATGTCTGCAGGCATTTTGGTGTTCATGACTAGGTAGAGGCCAGGAATGGACCTAAGCATCCTATAATGTATAGGGTCACCTTCCATAAGAAAGTATTGGTCCCCAAATGCAAATAATGCTGAGTTTGAGAAACCCTGATTTAATAGCAGCAAAAAAATAGATTAATACCCACATTCCTTAAATCGGGGTATACTGTCCCACCAAAGCCAAAAGATCTAGTAATAGAGAAGAAAAAGAGCCTTTTCACCCTTGGAGAGTACCTAATGGATACTGCCAGCTCTGACTACATACAATCCCTCTCTTGCATATTTACATGTCTTAAAATTTTTCTTTTTTTCATGGACACTTTCTTCCAATATTCAATTAACTGATCATGGTCACATCTTGCCAGCATGATAGCCATTTGCTTTTGCTAATAATCTGTCCTAAGGCATTAAATATAATTTTACAAAATCATATTCTCAGATAACAAAATTTCACATATTTCTTATATTTTGAAGGATTTGTCTGTAGCTTCTGTATACTAAAATTTTATATTAGGAACATTTCTAAATGGTTGACTTACTTTAGTATTATTATCTATACAGTGGTGATTTATCATATTTCTCCCTTTATGCTTATTAGGCAACATAAATACCCCAAAGTCTCTAATAGTTACTTAATTCAAATCTTTGAATTTCTGCGCTTCTGTGCTTCTCGGAGACCAGATTGCTTTGGGAAATTTTAGCGTCAGCATGTAATAGTAAAATTGATCAGCTGCATCTCAATTAAAAAGTACAAATTTGATTTTCTTGTAAAAAGCGATTATTTGTCTCTGAGGTAAAATAAAACTCATATTTAATGGATGTAGTTTGTACAATGTGTTATTTTACTATTCACATTTAGAAAATATTGTATCTTAAGTTTGGATATTGCAATTCTGACAACTCCAACTTCTGGGCTCATACCACCAAGCAATTCTCCAACACCAGCTGGATGTCTTACAATTCAACTCAGTTCTGACACTATCTACCTGGAGATAGCCTCAGTTCTCAAAGGTTTAGGGCTCAGTCCCACAAGACTGCCTCCCACCCTCACTTTTAATGCCAATTACATGTCCAGGTGGTCACCTGTGCTTCTGAACTACCAGTTTTAGATTGGAGGTTCCAACAACCCCCTCTCTGGGTTTGATTAATTTGCTAAAGCGGCTCCAGAACTCAGGAAACCAATTTACTTACTAGATTACCAATTTATCACCAACGGCGTAATTCAGGAACAGCCAAATGGAAGCAGTAGATGCATTGGGCAAGGTATGTGGGAAGGAGCACAGAGCATCCATCTTCTCTCTGGCCGCACTCGTCTCCCTGCATCTCCATGTATTCACCAACCCAGGAGCTCTCTGAACCTTCTCCTTTTGGATTTTTCTGGAGGCTTCATTACATAGACATGATTGATTATATCACTGGCCATTGTCATTGTTGATCTAGTCAACCTCCAGCCTCTCTCCCATCCTTGGAGGTTGGAGTGGGTCTGAAAGTTCCAACTCTGTAATCACTTGGTTGGTTGGTTTCCTTGGCAACTAGCTCCCATTCTTAAGTGCTTCCAAGCGTCACCTCAGTCACCTCATTAACATAAACTCAGGTGTGGTTCAAAGGTGTTTGTTATGAATATCAAGAAGCCTTTATCACTTTTATCACTTAGGAAATTCCAAGGGTTTTAGGAGCTCTATGCCAGGAACAGGGATAAAGAACAGGCATGTATTTCTTATTATAAACCACAGCATTATATACATGAAAAATTCTTGCCTTAGCCGACCAATTAATGTTAAGGTCTGTAGCAAAATTTCATTTAGCACATTAAATAATATGATAAGGACTTCCTATGGTCTTTTGCACATGCCAACTTGGATTTTAAATCAAGCTTTGAATTTGTGAGCCATAACAAATTGAAATACATACTCAATATCATAACTTTCAGTTCATTTAAACATTTAGTTTCATTTAGTTCAAACCTAATTAAAATCCATCTTCTCTCCATCTCTATCATGTTATTACCTTGCCATCATTATTATATTAACAGTAGAGTTTTTTCACAGTAGTCTTTTCTTTACAAATAATTGAGTAAAATGCAGCAGGTTAGATATTATGAAACTGGCTGTGCCATTTACAAAACCTGTAAGATTCATTGATTGCTGCTCTCCTGCATCATTCTATAGCTGGCTAAAACTTACCTTCATTGATGAAAGTCTAGCAGGAGGCATGGCAATAGAAGGTATTGATGAAATGTCTACAGGGAGAAAATGCAATTGTGATTACTGTGAAATTCCACCTGGGAATCTGTTTTAAGCTTCACAGTTGAGAGGTAATTTCATTTGTTTTCTCCTGCTTATAAACCAGTGTTTTAAACCATAGGTAATTGCCACAGGATGCTGCAATGACAGTTTCCAAGTTGCTTTCCACAGATATGATTGGAGCAATATAGACTCTTTCCAGCTACTCCTTATTTTAACTGAAACTCACCTTTCTCCAGGACCATATCTTTCTATCTTTTCCCACTAAAGGATAATAATAGAAATAGCTGCCATTTGTTGAGGGATTACCAGTGTCCAGTCCTCTGCTCAGCATTTCATAGAATTGCCTTTTTTAGCAGAACCATAATCTCCTAATTTTGATATTATTACCCCAATTTTATAGAACCTGATATTCAGAAGACTTTAATAAGTTGTTTGATGTTAGATACATAGTGTGTAGGAGCATTTGAGCTGTAATACTTGCTCTTAACTGCTAATTTTTCCTCTCCCTACATAACATAACCCCATTAAGTGGAGGAAACATCAGTATTCCCCAGGCCATTATTACCACTTCCTATTCACTATACCTCCACCCTCATGTGTAAAAATGATTTTTTGAATGGCATGTCATCCTGCTATGTTTCTGTATATCATTATTTTATCAATATCATCCACAAATCTCCTGGTTTATTTCACTATCTGTACTGAGCCTTTGTCCCTGGACTTGGATGATTTCAATATTCATGTTGACCATCTACTTTATTTCTTAATACTAACGTCTCTTAATCACTTCTCCAATACCCTGCACATCCACTCTTGCAAACTATACCCTGGGGTGTGCCTAAATGTGGCCATTAACCCAAAATGCTTGACATAGGAAATATTACACTCCAACATTGTACTCAAAACACAACCAATTGTTCATCTTTATTACTTTTACTACTTTTCTTCTTTACTTCTTTATTATCTTTCATGTCTCGACTTCTTTATTTTTATCTCAGTCTATTAAATCTGTTATTTTTTCAACCATTATCTCAATATAGCAAAATGATAGCATCAAAAATAAATAATGCCATGTATTATTTTTTAACAACTATGTGCTAGGCACTTTATATGTTATCACAACTGTGGATTATAGAGGTACAGCAAAGCACCCAAATTCAAACAGGACATAAATTATATAATTAGAATAGAAAAACATGTCCAGCTGTGTGATTCCAAAGTCATGTTCCTTTCAGTACACCATACGGCCACAATAACAAAGATACAGTCCTTTAATTATCTGTCACCTTTTTGATCATATTTATTCTCACCTATCTTGCAGAGTTCAACCTCTGAATCATTATTTACTCCAATGAAAATTGGTTCTAGGCGGGAGAGAGAATAGCAAATAATTAGATATTATAATGGTTTTTCACCCTTCAAAAGGTATAATGTACATACAGAGTATATAATAATATTTAAATTTTATCAGGAGGGCAAGTAAAAAAAAATGTAAAAAAGGCTACTTAGAGGGAAAAGAGAGGAGGAAAAAAACACTGCCATCAGGTCATGTTTTCAAACTATAGCTATGTATCCAATATTGTGCTTGATCTCTCTGTATTATTCGAGTCAACTCTGTTCTCATTTATTTAAACACTCCAAAGTTTATTATTCCTTCGATTCTTATATTTCTCAGCAAACAAGTAGATGTAAGAACACACACATGGATGCACATACATATCAAATGATCTTGTATCCTGCCTCATGGAGAAATTTGAAGTTTCAGGTGAGAGATTTCTCAATAGTCTGCCCCTCCTTACTTGTCAGCCTCTTATATGAACCTATACTCATGCTCACAGTATTCTTCCTTTCTCAGTAGAAAATGTATCTCTCTTCATTTGTATTCTGAAATGACACCTCAGTATCTTGCACCATCAAACTATTTCTCTATTAATTATATCTTCTTTTTTCTTTCCAGTATCCACTGATTCATTGCACATGCTATGTACGCTTTGCCTGCAAGAAACAGAAAACACAACTATCAGCGACCTAAACAAATAGAGGTTTTTTTTACATAACAGAAATTCTGGAAGTAAGCAGTTGCTGTCATTGGTTTAGTAGCTTAGCAATGTCAAAGGCTGTAGCTCCTTAATTGTTTTGGCCTTTGCCTCCTGTTGTAGATGCTGCAGCTTCATGAACCACATCATTTTAGAAGCCTCCTACAGACTTCTACTTTGGTCATACTGGCTAAAATGTATTGGTCTGATTTGTTTCATGTGGCCACTCATGCTGCTTTAGAGGCTGGAAGGGTGAATATCTAGTTTTTCAGGCCTCAGAGTAGGGGTAGAAAGAAAGAAGAAAGTTGAGAAAGAATATAGAGTTAGCTAACCTATAGTATCTAACGTAACATTTCTATTTACTCTTGTGTCTTCTGTTTCAAAAAAGAAGGGTTATGCAAAAGAGTATTGTGCCAGATACAAAACTGTGATTTTCCCTATGTGTTAAACCTCACATTTTTCTCTTCCTTGCATGATATTCAGTCTCTAAGTCTTATCCTCTGCAGAGTTTGCCTGAGCAACCCACTTTTCTATTTTCTGGATCCCTCTGTATGAGCATTTCTAGGTCTCTCTCTAAAAGCATTCTGAATATTCCAGAGAGGAATACTTTCTAGATACCTCTGCCCTGATATAGGAATAATTATTTTCCTTCCTATCTTAACAGCATCAACAAAAAGAAGTGCCTTTAGTGCTAAGTAATCTTTCCTTGTTTTCTTTTCAGTTATGAGCATTTGTGTATCTTTATCCCTTTAATAATACTTAAATTTATTGTGATAGAGAAGAAATAAAAGTATGTTCAATATGCTATCCTTAACTAGATGTTTTATTAACATATATTGTTATTATTATTCCATTTATCTGTATCAATCAGAAGATGATGAGTCCTTGAAGGCAGAGACCCTCAATTAATGTTTTTCTTAAGTCTTTGGAAACAAACATGGTAATTAAATAACACTCACTCAGTTATTGCAAGATGTGAAAGAAAGAAAGAGAATGAGAAAAGAAGGGAGGAAAGAAGGAAGAAAGAAGAGGAAGAAGGAAAAAAGGAATGCTTAAAGATTGTAATACAAAGGCTTTACTTGGACTTCATAATTGGTATCTTTCAACCTTTGTGAATCATTAAAATATATTTCATCTCTGGCCATTAATTTCCTTCTTGACTAAATTTGAAATGATACTATCTGTTTACTGTATTGCAAATGGTACCTCCAAGATGAGATAAGAAAATGAATATGAGCATGTTTATGAATTGTAAACAGTTACAAAATATTAGGAATTGTTACTTGACAAATTTTGTCCTTTGACAATTACTATATTGTGGCATTGATATATTGATGAATAAAACCACACAATTTCAGTACACTAGGAATAGAGGAGAATGCCTTTAACTTGATAAAGAACATCAAAAAATCCTACAGTTAACCTTATATTTAATAGTGAGAAACTAAAGGTTTTCTTGCTAAGATCAGGAACAAGACAAGGATGGCCCCTCTCACCACTGCTTTTAAACATCATATTGAAAGTCCTAGCTAATAAGACAAGAAGAGGAAGTTAAAGGTATGCTGACTGGGAAGAAGGAAATAAAATTGCTTTTCTTTGCAGATGACATGATTGTCTGTGTAAAAATCTGAAGGAGTCAACAAAAAATCCTGGAACTAATAAGCAATTATAGCAAGGTTGCAGGGTATAAGGTCAGTATATAAAATCAAATCCCTTTCCTAATTACCAGCAATGAACAATTGGAAACTGAAATTAAAAACACAAGACCATTTACCTTAATGACTCCCAAAATAGAATGCTTAGGCGTAAATCTAACAAAATATGTGTAAGATCCATATGAAGAAAACCACAGAGCTTTGATGAACAAAATCAAAGATGACTAAATAAATGGAGAGCTATTTCATGCTCACAAATAGGAAGACTCAATACTGTCTGAATGTCAGTTCCTCCCAACTTGATATATAGATTCAAGACAATACCAATCAAAATCCAAGGAGTTATTTCGTAGATATTGGCAAATGGATTCTAAAATATATATGGAGAGGCAAAATACCAAGAATAGCCAACACAATATTGAAGAAGAGCAAAGTTGGAGGGACTAACACTACCAGACCTCAAGACTTACTGTAAAGCTACAGTAATTAAAACAGTGGAGTATTAGGAGAAAGAAAAATAGATTAATGGAACAGAAAAGAGAGCTCAGAAATAGACCCACATAAACATAGTCAACTGTTCTCTGACAAAGGAGCAAAGATAATACAATGGAACAAAGATAGTCTTTTCAACAAACAGTGCTAGAACAACTGAGCGTCCACATGCACAAAGGAAAAAAAAAGAAGATAGACACAGACCATACACATTTTACAAAATTAACTCAAAATAAATCAGAGACCTAAATGGAAATTCCTAGAATATCACATAGACAAAACCTAGATGACCTTGTGTTTGGTGATGGACTTTTAGATTTGACACCAAAAACATTATTCATGAAAAAAAGAATTGATAAGCTGAACTTATTAAAATTAAAAATTTCTGCTTCATAAAAGGCACTGTCAAGTGAATGAAAAGACAAGCCACAGATAAGGAGAAAATATTTGCAAAAGACACATGAGATGAAGAACTATCATCTAAAATATACAAAGAACTCTTACAACTCAATAATAAGAAAATGAACAACCAGATTAAAAGATGGACCCAAAACTTTAATAGCCATAATACCAAAGAAGGTACATAGATGGCAAATAAACATATGGAAATATGCTCTACATCATATGTCAATAGAAAATGAAAATTAAATCAAAAAGGTACCACCAAACACTTAATAGAATAGCCAATACCCAGAACACTGACAACACCAAAGATGTCAAAGATGTCAAATATGTGGAGAAACAGGAATTTCATTCATTGCTGGTGGGGATGCAAAATTCTACAGCCACTTTCAAAGACAGTGTGATAGTTTCTTACAAAATGAAATGTACTCTTATCATATGATCCTGATTGTGCTCCAGAGTATATATGCAAATGAACTGAAAATTTATATCCACAAAGTACATGAACATGGATCTTATAGCAGTGTTATTTCTAATTCCAGAACTTGGAAGTAATCAAGATGCCCTTCAGTAAGTAAATGGATAAATACACTGTGATACATCCAGAAAATGGAATAGTATTCAGCACTGAAGAGATATGAGTTATTAGGCTATGAAGAGACATGGAGGAAATTAAATGCATAGCACTAAGTGAAAGAAGCCAATCTGAATAGGCACATGCTGTATGATTCAAACTATTTGGCTTTCTGGTAAAGACAAAACTACAGAGAGAGTGAACAGATCAGTGATTTCCAGGGCGTAGGGGAAAGGGAAGGTCAAAAAGACCTAGAGTCTGTCCTACAGAGTGAAGTAAGTCAGAAAGAGAAAAACAAATACTGTCTGCTAACACATATATATGGAATCTAAAAAAAAAAAAGTTCTGATGAACCTAGGGGCAGGACAGGAATAAAGACACAGACGTAGAGAATGGACTTGAGGACACAGGGCGGGGGAAGGGTAAGCTGGGACGAAGTGAGAGAGTGGCATGGACATATATACACTACAAATGTGAAATAGATAGCTGGTGGGAAGCAGCCACATAGCACAGGGAGATCAGCTTGGTGCTTTGTGACCACCTATAGGGGTGGGATAGGGAGGGTGGGAGGGAGATGCAAGAGGGAGGAGATATGGGATATATGTATATGTATAGCTGATTCACTTTGTTATAAAGCAGAAACTAACACACACACACACACATACATACACAAAGACCCCTAAAAAAAAAAACAACAAAAAAGACATAGTACAGAGGAGTTTTAGGGCAGTGAAACTATTCTGTACAATAATATAATGTTATATGCAATACATTATACATATTTCCAAACTCATAGAATGTACAACACCAAGAGTTAACTCTAATATATGAACTATGGACTTTGAGTGATTATGATGTGTCAATGTCGGTTTATCAGTGTAACAAAGGTCCCACTCTGGTGGGTGATGTTGTTAGTGGAAGGGCTGCATGCGTGTTGGGGGTGGGAGTATATGGGAAATCTCTATAACTTTCATTTAAGTTTGCTGTGAAACTAAAACTTCTCTAAAAAATAGTTTATTTGAAAGTAATAACAGAAAACAGCATTCACCAAATACTTACCTCTTACCTGCCATGTCCCTGTTTGTGGTGCTGAAGACATAACAGTGATCACACAAACCCATCCTGGACCAAATGACACTGAGCTTATGTTATATTCTACTGGAGAGACAGTGATTTCTTAACTCATTGTGATACTTTTTACTAAAGACTAACACCTTATATACTGTGTTTTATATGATTCTGTTACATACAAAACTGGATGGGAAAAAAAAAAGAGAGCAAAAATCGAACATTTTTAATGCTTGTTAGCATTAGAGTGGCAAAACCTTAGTCCCCAAACCCTGGCTTTATTAAGTTTAAGTTTGATTAATCTTTTTAACCTTTATGAGTTTTATAAATATTTTCCTTCCTGAGTTTTATATTTAAATTTTAATTATTTTATATTTTATATAAAATCTTATGTATTTTAAATTTTATATTTTTATGTTGATTATTCCAATATTTCTTAACAATGAGGAAAATAAAGTCTCAGCAAGATTAATAACTTGCCCAAATTCAACATGCAATTATATAGATCTTGGAGTGAACACACTGTCTCCCAATCTGCATGCCTACCTGCTTAATGTGTATGAGGCTTTCTTTACTGTTTTCACAACATGCTCTTCCTTTATAAAAAGTAGGAGAAACCACGACATAATCAGTGAGATCACAAGCCACCCTATGCTATTAATTTAATATTTTTTCCCACAGAATTCAGGTTGATAAAGACAAGACAGGGAGACAAATTATGAAGACAGTTTTCTATTAAAGTGCAGAGACTGTAACTCTTCTGTGTGAGCATGAAAATTGTAAACTGTTTTTAAAAAGCTACACCGTTAAAGAAGATTACTGCATAGATGGAGTAAAGAAAAAAAAATAAGTGAATATAGAAACACAAAGCTTTCAAGAGTAAGAGTCTCAGAATTTTAACTATTGACAAAGAGAATTTTAACCTTTAAGCCAATTTTGATTTTGATTGCTGAATCCAGTATGCCATTTGTGTTCCAAGAATTCAATATAGGATAAACTACTTTACAAATGGTTAGACGGTTTTTTTCAGATTTCAATGGAGAAAAGCAAATTGGATATTGAGACATACACAAACGCTCAGTGCCTTTAGAAGCTAAATAGAAAAGGATATATTTGCAAGTCACTAGAAAGGCAGTGTGATATTGCTGAAAGAATAATGATATTGGAGTCAGAGAGACTCCAGTTCAAGTCTAGGGATTATGCACTCAAGAAAATTAGTTCATCTCTCTGAATTTTTATTTTTTCTTCAAAAGAATGATTTCAAAAGGTAAAATTTATAAAGAACCTATCAGAGGGCCTGATATATACTTTGCCTCCATGTATTAACTATATTTATTCTTTTCTTTGTGACACCATATGCTAAGCACTGGACAACAAACTCCTGCCTAAGAAACATGAATCTAGAAGGAAAGATACACACAAAATTAGGCAATTTCAGTGTAGGGTGACAGTGATATAGATGGAAAAAATACATGGTGTTAGGAGAATACACAGGAGTATCTTCCAGATATGCCAGAGTGTCAGTAAAAACTTCCAGGAGGAGGCATGTCTACGCTGGATGAGGATGAAAAGAGTTAGTCAGATAAAGACAAAAAAGCATTCTAAAACTAGAGGAACTGTGAGTAGCCCAGCATCAAGACATATTGCAGTAGCCCACTACTAGCCTCTAAGAGTAGATCCTGGTGGATAAGAGATACAGAAGCTGGAGAGGAGAGTAGAGATCAAATTATCAAGATTAGAACCAACCCAAGTCTGATTCATCCATCATCTTTTACCTCAAAAAGAGTTAGGAAAAGGTGGAAATTATATCAGTCAATGAGAACAATAGCTGCTTTAGCACTGGAAGGGGGCCAGGAAGACCCTGCTGGTCCCGGGTCTAACCCTTAGAAGCTGGGTCCTTGGATATTCTAGGAAGGTAGAATCAGACTATTGTGGTGGGGCTCTTGAGGACTCAGCATCGTAGCTTTATGATGAAAAAATTTCAACATTTAGAAAACCATCATAATCATTCTTTTGTGTACCAGCTAAATATCAGTTCTAGATTTAGGTTTAAAGACTGGTAAATTAAATCACAGCTTAAATTTATTTTTGCTCTGAAGTCATGTTAATGTGGCCTAATATTCTGCTCCTGTTCTGTGTGTGGGTGTGTGTGTGTGTGTGTGTGTGTGTGTGGTGTGTGTGTGTGTGTGTGTGTGTGTGTGTGATTGTTCCACAGGATATACACTCCAGCTATCAATAAATAGATCAGGTTTTATTTAAAAATTACTTGTTTATTTGAATTAAACTGTAAATGAAATTTACAATTCCTAATTAAATTTATGATATTTAATTGGTGATTCTGGTACCATACGGACTGTGTCATCCAGCTAAATTGACCTACAGATCACAGACAATCACATTTGTATAGAACCTTGCCATTTTTAAAAACACTTTCACACTATCAAATGTAATCCTCACAATATGGGGAAGAAAATGGATCAGGTTTTCAATAATTTACAAACACTCTTCAAGTTAACGTTCATTGCTGCAATATTTTCAGGAGCAAAAATGGGCAGGTATTATCAGTATCTCTACTTTGTAAATGAGGAACTTGAAACCTGTCAGGTAAAATCTATCTTGACAGCTAAAATGAGCTTGGTATCTCTGGACTGAAATATATGAAGAAATATATACAGGAATAAAAATTTTAAATTAAAGAACTTTCACAAATGTTCTCATTTCAGTCTTTATAAGTAAGTAAAAACCTAGAAATTACTTTCTTCCATGGTCTCTAAAGCATACAAATTTTGGAACCAGATTCTATCTCAAAAGTGGCTTTTCAATACACCATTTCTACAAGGAGTTGAAGAAATTAGAATTTGGTTTTGGACCCAGTAACTAAAATGTGTCTATTTAGTGAAAACTTGAAACTAGAATTCACAAAAATACTTTTGATATGACAGGAGGCAACAGCAAGGTTGCAAATGAGAACAATATAAGAATACAAGTAAAATAATGACCACTTTTAGTAAAACTTTCAAAACATTCTTTCAGTGAAAGTTACTACTAACATTAATTGCACTAAATAATTATTGGCCCGAGGATACAGAAGATACCCTTGTACATACAGAACTATGTTTGGTATGGCACATACATATACAGGAGTATTATGGAAAATATTGTATTTCAGATTAGAGAGAACACCTTTAAAAGTAAAAAAATAAGAAGATTCACTAAATATGCCTTCTAGTTGAGTACGTTTGGCCAGTTTCTTTGGAGGAATTGGTGCCTACAATACATTATATGTAAAAAATATATAATGTGTTGTAAAAAAGTAGAAATAACACAAGTGAAAAATGGAAGAAAAGGGAGAGAAAAAGAGGAAAGCAGAAATAACTCATTGATTAGTCAGTAAGTAGAAGTTAAATGATTACGTTGAAACTGACAAAGCAGTTAGTACATTAAATAAGATAGCAGACAACCAAGGAAATTTTTTTTTAATGGTACAAATACAAAAAGTAGGACTAGAACAAAAATTCCCTGAATATCCCCCCAAAAAGTTTGTAAATTAAATAGCAATGAATACACATTTTCTAGAGAAACATAGCAAATGTAACACAATGCACAAAATTACAAAATATTATGACTGAATTGAGATGAAACATATAAGTTACACAAATAGTGTAATATACCCATTGAAAGACATATTTTTCCATTGGACTTACAAAGCAAGGTCCAACTATGCTCTGTACACAAGAGATACATCTAAAACAAAATGATTTAGAAAGTCTAATACTAAAGCTATGGACAAGGTGAGTGGAAAAAATGAGAAAGCATTGGTAATGATCTTGATATCAGATACAGTAGAAAGTAGCCTAAATAATATAAGTGGGGTAGCTCTTATAGATAAGTCAAACTTTATGCCCTAGTAAGAGAGATATAACCTCTTCTTGGGTCCTCATGCAACAGTCACAGAAAATGATCATATAATTGGCCACAAAGGAAATGTTGATTAGTTCCATGAAGTAGATGAATTACAGATAAAACCCAAATGTGAAAAACTTGAAAGTGCTCCTGAAATAACCAAAAGTTGACTTTAACAAATAGTAAAACATCCCTTCCTCTTAGAATGACTCATATTAAGAAGATATCACTTCTCCCTATGCTGACTTATAAATTTAATACAACTTTAAAAAAAAAATAAAGATGTTATGTGCAATAAGATGGCTCAAAAGTTTATGTAGATAAACAAACAGTCAAGAATAGCCAGTAAAACACTGAAAAAAGAAAATCTAAAAATAAGGATATTAAAACAGACAAACCAGATATTAAGACATATTACAGAGACTCTGTGATTAAACAGTGTAGTACTGGTCCATGAATAGAAAAATATACTAATTTCAATTGTATTAGTATAGATCTAATTTTATCTCTTTAAAAAAGGATACCCAGTTGTCTGGGCATCACTTATTTAAAATTCCATCTTTGTTCCTGTGATCTGAAATGCCACCTTTAGTATAACATACACAAGAATAGATTCAAAATGTGTCAGAGATTTAAATGTTAGAAATTGAAGTCATAAAAGCCCTAGGGGGAAAATATAAGTCAAGAAAGTCTTTCTAAACTTGATTTAATATTCAGAGGCAATACAATTTTGATAAATATAAATATATAATTTGTTTAATTATATGTCCAGAAGAAGCACTATAAACTACGTCAAAAGACAATTAACAAAGGGAGAAAATCTTTGCAAAATATTTCAAAAAAATTGAGAAATAATGGACAGAAACATGGAAAAATAGAAAAATTCATGAATAGATAATTCACAAAAAAAGGAAATAAAATGATCCTGACTCACATGAAAAGACATTCAAATTCAGTTAAAGAAATTCAAATCAGAAAATTATTGATACACCATTTCTCACATATCAGATAGGCAAAAAATTTTAAAGTGGCTACATATTCTATTGGAAACCAGTGAGCAAAGGAGCATTCTTATGCATTGCTGTTGGGAATAAAACCTGTTAACAACGCTTTCTCATGGGAAATTTAGAAGCTACATATGCACTTGCCACTTGATCCAGCAATCCACTTCTGGGAATGTATCCTGAAGATTCAACAAAACAAACATATATATGTACTATCATTTATTATACAATTGTTTGTAATTGCAAAACTTTGCAAACAACTAAATATCCTACATAAGAGAGTGGTTGAGTAAACTATAATACATTTACACAATGGAGTATTATGCAGCTATATAAAAATGAAGGAGGAAGATCTCTACAAACTTATGTGAGTGAACTTTAGCATATATTGTTAAATAAAAAAAATCAAAGTGCAAAATAGTATCTTTAATGTTTCCTTTCATGTAAGGAAGTGCATGTATATGATATGACATCATGTATATAACATATATGTGTGCAAAAAATTAAATAAATACAAGTAGGAAAACCCAGAAACTAAAAAAAATATATTACCTACAGGGCATAGGTTGGAATGGGGTGAAAAAAATGGGGGAATGGAAACAGGGTACACGATATGGGAGAAGTAATGCTTCCCTGATCATACATTTTTATATATGTTTACTTTTCAAACCATGATATAATTTGACATACTACCAAAATAAAGTACTTAAAACCAACCAGGAAGGAATTGGAAGATAAAATGAAATACAAGTGGCAACAAATAACACTAAATATATTACATACTTATAACTCACTAGGGGACGTGGAACAAATGAAGTTAATTTTAGAAACAGGATTTTGACAGAAATTCAAAATAACTGTGCACGAATACTGTGCTCTAGTTGATAAATTTATTTTTACAGGAATATAGGTTAACAATTCTGAAACTGTGTATTCTAGGTTTGAAAAAAATAAATATATTGTATAGAACTTGCTATTCAGGAAAGAATTTACAAATAAAGAAAAAGGAAGACTTGAATGAACCTTTCAGTGTTGGATTAGAGTCAGAAATATGAGAATGTCATCGATATAGATACAGATATAGAAATAGTAAAAATATGTGTATGAATAGTATAAATGTGTGTATTTCCGTGTTGATGGTATATACATTTCCCAGCTATGTTGCTTGAAAGGGTCTAAAAGTAATGACATTCCAGTAGCAATGGACACACAGAGTTTTGATTTCTAAATATCACTGTTATATAAGAGAGAACTCCTTGGGAAAATAGACAGATTGCAGCGTTGGGGCAAGGCAAGTACAACATAAGTCTAAGTATTAATATTTTTGTGGCACAGGAAAGTGCTTAAAAAAATGTTCAGGCCATTTGAAATTACACAGAAGCCAGTGGTTGGATCTGGGACAATTTGAGCAAAATTATAAAGTAGAGTAATGGATTAAAACCCATTGAATAAAATAAATATTAGTGAGTCTATACTGGTAATTGAATTAATAAATGAGATAAAGGGACAGCCTTATTTAGAACTCAAACTAATAATTGCAGAACTCAAACTCAAACTAATTAGAACTCAAAGTAATAAATGCAGAAGGACTAAAGGAAATTATCATTCAGCAAACACCAGAGTAATATTTATTGTAGAAAATGTTCCTGAATGAATGCCAAAATTAGAGAGCAAACATGATGAGAAAAAGTGTATACTCATAGTTTTAAAGTATCTACTCCAACATATTTGTTCACTACGAAGGGAAAAATTGCAACCTTACGAGGGAGAAACCTGATTTACACCACCTCTCTTAAATAAGGGATCAAAATTAGCATCAATAAATAAGAAATTTAAATATCATGAATCCTCTGATATTATGCGCTAAGAAGGATTTAGCATCACTCCCATGGCAATCTAGCCCAAAACATATTATCTGAATTTGAACATGAGAAAACATCAGACAAACCCAGATAGGTAGACATTGTACAAAGTAACTAGTCAGTACTCTTCAAAGATGTCAAGGTTATCAATGCAAACAAAGTCTGAGGACTGTCCCAGACTGAAAAAGACCAGAAAGACATGACAAACTAAATATTATCTGAGATCTTAAATTAGATCCTATATCAGAAAAAAAGACATTAATGGGACCACTCCTAAATTTGAGTAGGTCTGTAGATTACTTAATGTTAATATTACTTAATATTTGATTACTTAATAGAATTGTATCAAGGTAAGTTTCCTGATTTTGATATTTGTACTCTGGTTGTGTAAGTTATAACATTTGGAGAATCTGGGTGAAGTATCTAAGATACTTTACTGTATTTGCAACTTTTTTCTAAGTCCAAAATTATTTTTTATATAATAAGTAATAACCAGAAACTAAACAAAAACTTGGAAGAGGACTTACAGATTCACCCATACTTCATTTTTTATTCATTCAATGAAGAATTATTAAGGCTTATTATATGCTAGGAATTGTTCTCTGCTCTGCAAGTAGAGACATATGTACAATAAATAAAACAACTGCTTTCTTGGAGCTTCTGTACCATTTGAAGGGAGAAATTGTAAAGAAGGAAAATACAAAATACTTTATATGGTAAGTAAAAGTCCCTTTTAGATTTACAAAGATAAAGAAAATAAAATAGACTGCTGGTGTGATTGCTATTAACACAACAGAGACAAGGAAAAGAGACACCTTTATAGCCAATCATTTGGTATGGCACTTCTGCAAATTAAACCAAACCAGACCACAAGAGGATCTGACAGGAAAGGAAAAATCTACCTCAATGAAGAAAATTAAAGCAACAGAACCTACAGGATGGATTTTTCATCTTAAAAGAATGTTTAAGCTATATTATTACCTTTAAATTAAAAAATGACTTTGCTTTAAGAGCCATAAGATGTCTGTGATAAACTGTTTATATACAGGAAACTCAACATTGCAACATGCTTTTGAAGAAAAATTGGATTAGTTGATGAGGGAAATGCTTATCTCATTTACATGTTTATTTCCAACACAAAATATGTAAGACCCATACTCACCTGGCTGTATATGTTTTACAAACCATTGATTCCCTTTAAAGGAAAATAAAACTGTTTCGTTCACAAGAAAATAACGTTTCCAAGCCAACTTGAGGACTGCATACTAAATTATTTTTCGGAATGGGAAGACTAGTACCAATAGAGTTACTTCAAAGTTAGGTCATATTTAATAGAAAAAAATAGCATAACAAAATGATTTCACAGTGACAGCAAGGGTGGATTTGAAGTCAGAAATTTGAAGTCATTTTCCAAAAAAATGAAGCTCAGGAAATGTAATTTTGCTAATGTTCCAAAGTTGCAATTATTATCCTCCATTAAAACCTGTTTCTTCCCTTGCATTCCCTGTGTTTACTGATGGCCCCTCCCTCCGCAATTTGTCCAAGTCACAAACTTTCTCCTTTTCCTTTTAGCTACTCGTTGACAGAAAATTGATTATCACATCTGGTCTACTATATTTTTAGTTTACTAAGTCTTAAATTTCTTCTTTTTTCTATTCCCGTAACTGTTCTCCTTGGTTCAAACTCTCATCCTTCTTGTCTTAGACTATTCTTTTCTCCAAGTATATTTCTTTTCCTCAAATATCTTCACTACCTGAATCAATTCTCCATGGAGTGATCTTTTGAAAACAAATGTCGTTTCATGGATTCATCAAAGACTCAATATTTCCACAAGTCTAAATATAATGGCATCACGAAGACTGTACACTCTAAGATTTTTATATTCTTCGTCTACTATGATTATCTTAACATTACAACCATAGTTATTTGCCATTTCCCAAATATGTTATGTCCCTCATGAGAGTCAGTATATTTAATGGTTAAGAGTGTGGGCTCTCTAGGGAGAGACATCCTTGTTTAAGTTCTGCTTTTCCACTTATTAGCTGTGTAACTTAGGGTCCTCTTTGTGTGTCTTTATTTCTTTACCTGTAAAATATTGATAAATATGGTATTGACATCTTCAGCTATTGTAAAGAATAAAAGGGTTCATCCTCCTTAAATATTTAATGACTAACATGAAATACAGTGATCTCTCAATAAATATTAGCTATGATAATGATAATGATGATGGTACTGAGGCTGATGCAGAAGCAAATCTCAATATTTTTATAAATGTTTGTTTTCTTTTCCAGAAACATAATCTTCACTCTAGTTCTCTGCCTGGCAAACTCTGAGTCATATTTCATGGCATAGACATTTCACATAAATAAAACAAGTATTGCCTGAGCTTACAAATATCTACTACAGAGCATATCCTATTATATTGTGCATATTTACTTGCCTTTTTATGCATATGGTATTTATATAGTATCAATCCATGTATCTGTAAAATGAACATAATATTTTCTACATCATAGGATTTTATGAACACTTAATGAGATATCTATGTAAATTTCTCCCAAAAGTGCCTGGTACATTACGAGCAACATTCAAGTGTTATTTGTTATTGATGTTGTTTTATTATTTTCTAAATTTTGAGTTCCTTGGTGTGGAGGCTGTGCCTTTTTTATTATCACATCTCCACTTCCCAGAACACAAATGGCACTTAATAAGCACGATCTTACTAATATGCGGAACCTTAAAAAGTCAAACTCATGGAAATAGAGAATAGAATGTAGTTAACAGGGACGGGGGTTGTGGGGTTGGGAGGATGTTGGTTAAAGGGTACAAAATTTCATTTATAAGGTGAACAAATTTTCAAGACCTAATGTGTATCATAGTTAACTATAGTTAATAATAATGTATTTTACATATGAAATTTGCTAAGAGAGTAGATGTTAAGTGTTCTTAACCATACACGTACACCCACACCCACACACAAGGCAACTATGTGAGGGGATGGTTATGTTAATTAACTTGATTGTGGTAACCATTTTACAACATACGAATATCAAAACATTATGTTGGACACCTTAATCATATACTATTTTACTTCTCAGTCATATCCTAATGAAGCTAGGAAAAAAGAGTTAAATAACTTATAAATGAATGTTCCAACTGAGCCAGATTTAGAAAATTAAAACAAATTAAGGTTTTTTATTACATATATAGCCCCCCAAAATCAAGATTTATAGACATTGGGGAACTTGTAGGTCAAATAAGGAATATTATTACAAACCATGAAATGTAACAAAATATTATAAAAAAGTATTCATTAGTCCAAGTCCCAATGCCACTATCAGAAGTAAGTCTTCTGGTGTACCTCTTCAAAATACTCTAAAACTCTGAACACTTGAAAGCTCTGAATACAAGAAGACTGGTCCAGCCCGGAAGTAATAGTAACCAACTCAATAATCATTAAGAAGAATCATTGAATTCTGTGACCTTTGAATAATCTTTATTGGCTACACTAAACAAATGTCTCCATCCAAGACAGGATGCCTAGTAACATTCTTTCATTAAACAAATGTCTATTGTGTGCCCACTCTGTGCCAAGCATTGTGCTAGGGGTTGGGACAGTGGCTAACAAGATGAACATACTTGTTTTACAAGGAGATCTGAGTCTATAGGGAAGATAGGCCTTAAATAAGAATAGCTCTTACATCTAAAGTCTTTCTCAAGGAAAGGCACTAAATATCAAGATATTTGTAGAAAGTATATGTTGTTATCTGCCATTTATTACCTTTTAGTTGCTTCCCCATTTTATATTTTATTTCAATTCCATTTAGTCAAGTTTAGAGTCTTCAACAGAAAGCCATGCCGACAGCCTTTTAAGATGTCCTGTAGTTCCTGGAAATGGACTGTTAGGTGCCTTAGTGATGCTGTTGGTATATCAGATTCTTAATGGCCTCTTACTGAACTTAGAGCAACAGGACAGATTTTACAGTGGAGTTCAAGCTCTCCAAACACTAAGGGCTAATCAATGGTCCTTTAGTAGCTGGTCACAGTGTCAAGACATGGCACATGATAAACTCACTCTCTGTAGTTATACAATGGCTCAGGCTGAATTTCCCAGGTGTCTGTTTGGAAGTCTTTCATTTGGCTCTGGGAAGCCAAATGGCAGCTGGAGAAAAGAGAATCAGTGAGGCTGAGTGAACAGGAGCATTTCATAAACGAAAGGCGAGATAAAGCATTTACATCCTGCCTCCATATTTTTATCGATTTCAGCTTTAGAGTATGGGGAGAATTTAAGGGCTGTGGCTAATTATCCTCCTCAAACTTTAACCACAAAATAATAAAGTTCATTTTAAAAATATAACCACCACAATCCTGGAACATTTAAATAAATAAAGCCCCACAGTGTCTAAATCTTTTTTTCTGCTGGGGTAGAGATACATGTTTATGTGGGTTTGTTTGTATGTAACTGTATCTCACATCCCGGAATTACTCTTATGATCAAGGACTCACAGATCTGGCTAAGACACAGGGAAACTGTTTATAACCTTTCAGGTGCTGTCTCTACCTCTGGGATTTTCTAGAAATAAACACAGTTCAAGTTTAGTGTTGTGCCCATATTAATATTTAAAATACTATTTGCATTTTTAAGATAGTAGTACCTTAGATTTTTATTGCACAGAGGTATTTTGAAATGAGTCCAACAGAATATTTGTTATGATATATACTTGTTCCTCAATTCAATACCTACTTTCCTTGATTTGTATTTATTTATATCAGCAGAAACAAGGGTATAATCTGTAATAGTGACTGGTGTCATTTATTTTTAGTTTTTATATTTTGGGCATATAGATGGTTGTAACTTTATTTAATTTTTATTTTATATTGGACTATAGTTGATTTACAATGTTGTGTTAGTTTCAGGTGTAGAGCAAAGTGATTCTGTTATACCTATACATGGATCTGTATCATTTAAAGAAAGCAAGATGCGATACAGGGAATTAGGGTTGTCATTTTATTCTTATTTTAGGTAGCTGAATAAACTTGAGCAAGACATTTCAGTTTTGAAGTTCTGATTGCTAGAACTTACTGTCTAGGAAAGAAGCCATTATTTTTAAAGTAGATGTGAATTAGATGTCCTCCCTGCAGCACTGTAACATTCATAGAGCATTTCCTACGAACAAGGCACTACCTATTCAGATTTTCCAAACACCCTTTCATTTAATATTAACACAATTTTTTGAAAGTGGTCTTCATTTAGTAGATATAAACATTGAGAATTAGGGAAGTTAATAGTTAGTTGAAGGTCACAGAGCTGTGATGTGATAGAACAGGATTTATACGTGGATCTCTCTGCAGACTGAGTTTTCTGGTATCTTATGCCAATACTCAAACATCAGGGGAACATTTCATGACATGTGAACCCCAAAAATCTCAAGAAAAAGAAGTCAAGTGCATTAACATTTGAATCTCCTCTCCCACGTCTACAAGCAGAAACCTATACCTGAGTGTGCAAGTGATTGGGAAAAGATCTGGGTTATTGGTGATGACAATTGCATGAAGACAATAGAAGTAAAAGAAACATTTGTATCTTTATTACTTCCCAAATTTAATAGGGTCTCTAAAATACTAAGGGACATTGACATATTTCAGACTAGGGGAAGTCTCATAAGATCTTGCATTTTAAGAAAAATATAGAGGAAATGTAGCATATTCTAAATGAGGCGGGTGAAGAGAACACATATGATGTCACATGCAGAACATTTGAAGGGACTGGGAGTTGTTTAGCCTAGGTAGGAAAAAATTATGAACTATGTTTGCCATATATGGGCATTGGAAGGGTAAGCAGTCAGAAAAACAATTAAGCAATATCTTAAGCAATTAAAATATTAAATGGTAGGTTCAACAGATAATTGCAAGCAAAACATGGAAGGATTTCCTAATGATTAAAGTGGCCTAAAGATGAAATGTGCTATCATCTAAGAGGGAAATAACCAATCACAGAGGTCAGCTGACCATCTGGCACTGAAGGTCTGGCATGGATTCACTGATAAATTCAGATCTGGGGTGATGATATTGACATCAGATGTTAATTATAACCTTGGTATTTCTTCCTGGTTCAACTGTAGCACAGGCCTTTGGTGACTCTGTGTGCCTTTCTTTCCACTTGACTGCCTCGAAGACAAAGGAGTGACTGTCTCACCATCCTCATTTCTTTGTTGATGGTTGAAAAACATTTCTGTCTTAAATGAGGCCGATAAACCTTAGTTGAGAACCCAAACAGTATAAAAACAAAGAAACTTTGGCTATAAGCTATCTATCTAGATAAACTATTAAAATTTTTTCAAAGACAACAATCTAGCTTGGATGAATAAAAAACAATCATTTGGCCATTTGTGCAGACTCAAAGTTTTCATTATCATTACTATGCCAACTTCTTATTTGTTCCTGACATTTTTGTATTGGCAACAAGTCTATCTTTGTTATTCTTTCTTTAGAGGCAGAAATATTCCTCTGTGCTGTCAACAGCGGCAGCCTTCCCATATCCCATCAAGTTTCATTTTAGATGGACACAGACCAGATTGCTTCCTTACTGTGGCAAATCTCTTTTTCTGAAGATAGCATAGTAACCCCCTGACCCCTACCCGGTGAGTTACCTTTAAAAAGACATCTTTGACTTTAACTCATTTAGCTCATTTTCAGGAACAAAGTGGCAGAATTTATTTTCCCTTCCATCAACGAAGGAGAGACGTGTACTTCAACATCTAGTGTCTATCTGTCCTCACTTCCTCCCAGCCCTGCCCACATACATGCATACCTTCTTCATCTGAAATATCCCAAAACGTACTTAAATAAGTTACTCAAGCATCACCTTCTCTAGAAGTTATTGATGCCACACTCTGCTTCTCCTTTACTTCTTGGGAGCCCTCTTCTGGGTTCTCATAAATCACTGGAAATAATGGGTCTTATTATAATCACTGAAATCAATTTACTTGTCTCTTACAAATACTGCCACTGGGAGGCAGCAACTCTGGTTTTGCTCATTTTATTCTCAGAATCTGGCCAGATACTCCTGTCCCTACAAAACAAGGAGTAGGTACTTGGTGAAAGTTTTTTAGCCAGGCAACAAATGTGTTAATACTGTTTCTTACAGTCTGAACTGTTTTCTGGAGTAAAGGTGGTAGGAAGTGCTAACCAAGTGTATATTGCAAGAAAAATATGTTATTTTGCTTCATGCAACATAGGATTTCTTGTCATGAAGCCCAGCCAGTCCTAGAATTCACGTAGTCTGCTGCTTTGACTAGATATGTGCTTTTTGTCAGAAAAAATCACTCCTTTTAGAGGCACATCATATCTCATCCTCTTTTTGAGTCAGTTACTATTTACATCCTTAAATATGCCTGTATTTAAAGATCTTCAAAGCCAAACCATCCAGCATATTATACATAGAGTCAGAAAGTTTGATACCTCTGAATATATGCTGACCCACAATCTGATTTTAGAAAAAGTAAATGATGTTATATCATACCTGGGGGTATTTTGTGGCAATCATGTGGAAAATTATGCAAGATATTCCCTTTGTGCAGTAAACACAGTCTTAGTCTAATGCATCACAATGAAGTATAATAAAACACTTCAAGAACGCCTTCATTAATTACAGATTATAAAAAGTAACGACAATCATCTCCCACACTTCACCTAATGTCTCCACATAATGAATCTTCAGTAATGGATGTGTGCCTGTCTTTGACAGCGTATATTTTTCCTTCCTAATAGCCCTCTCATTTATTTTACTGCAACTATGTCTTCACTACTGGAAGTGTTTCAGACACACACTGTAAATAGTAGTTACATCTTCCCCAAGACAAGCCTAGCAGACCAGTTAGACCAATTAGATGCCCATTTCTCAGAACTGGACAGTTCAGTAGAAAACTGTTTGGTTTCCATTTCTTCTGAGCAGCAGTATATTAACTGGGTTGTTCCTGCCATGAAATTGCCTTTTTGGTCCTAATCACCTAATACCTGGATCCTGATGACTCTGAAGCCTACTTTTCTAGCCTTCTGCACTTTCTTTTATCTCCTCTTTCTGGGCTGTAAAGCAAGTTTGTCGTTTTCAACAAAACTAAGAGAAGAAAAATGCAAACAAAATAAAATATAAAATTGTACCAAATGAAAGAAGAATTGATGAAATTAGGATTAAAATATTCCCCTTTGTATTTATTCAATGAGTTATACAGCTTTCATTAAATGTAATGTGCTCTTGGAGGTAGATGTACCTGAGCTGGCATAACCACAAATTGATTTCTGACCTCAGGAAGTTTTTATAACATATGGAACAAAATATCAGGCCTAGTGGAGAATAGGAAGCATCTACATAGATGGTGTAATGTATAGTAGAGGATATAATGTAACATTGTATGAAAGATCACATACATTGCTATGAGAGTTCTGAAGAGAGAAAAATTAACTGTGGCTTATGGGGCAGAAGTAGTCAGAATAATAATTAAAGAAAAATAACACACGTTAAACTTGGAAACAGAAAAAAATCAAAACTTTGTCGATGCCATGGGAAATGTGAGAAAAAGGATGTAAGTCAGGAAGCTTAAAGATGCTTCAATTAGTAGGTCATTTAGACTGGAAAGTCAACTAAGTACAATGGAACAGCAGAAAAATCATAAGATCAACTGCAGTTGAGATCATGGAAGGCTTTGAATGCATTTATTTGTAAAACAGCTGGGAGTCAACATGCTTTAGAATTAGTAGCCTAACAGTTCTGTGGAGGATGGATAGGAGGCATGACAGAAGGGGAGGGTTCTACTGGGAGACCATCACCACTGCACCTCTGAGATTTACTGAGTGTGAGCTTGCCTTTAACATTCTGAACATGCTCAGTCCTATAAGTAAGGATCCCTTTTATTCTCTTATCCTCTTAATTTGTTTTCTTATGTAAGAAAAACAGAGTCTTTGGTAAATCATTCTATTTTAAAGTGGCATTCAAATCTTACAGAGAAAATGTTAAAAGTCCATTTGAGTCTGCAGAAAACTGAAGAACAGGCATTGTTTGAATTTTACGCATCATTGATACGTATCTTCAATAGACTCTGTTCTTAAAAGCACAAAGAATTCTACTGAAAAACTGTTTTTTTCTTTCCTCTCCCTAATTTTCTATCTCTTTTCCTACTCCTATTATTATTTGGCCCTGACTTTTAATAGAAATAATAGTTTTCCTGTTTACACACTAGGTAATAATTTGACCATCAACACATTTAGAGGGTTATTTATATTACACTTTCTCTTTCAATCCAGAGAATGACATTCAGATAAAGGTTTTCTTCCAGCTTTCTAGCCCTGAATATAGAGACTGCGCTTTAAATGAGTTTCATTGAGTCATTCACCATTCAGTAGAACATGTTCACAAATCAAGTCTGACTAGGAGAAACGCTTCCAGTTATCATTTAAAAAGTCATATGTAGAAAGCCATACCTAGAAAATGATAGCTGAGGCATTTTTAAAACTGAAGACATATTATAAAACCTGCTGGCTTCCTTAATAAGCACATATCATGCACTTGGACACAGTTTTGCTCATCTCTTAAATAAGCAATTTCATTAAAAAACATTCTAATGTCGCCAGTACTTTTCCTAGAGGTATGGTAATCAAAACCTCAAATTCAATGTAAAAAGGTCCCCTAGATATTAGTAGGAGACAGACAATGATAGATCTGTTTAAATGTAACACTAAGAGATTCATAACACCAGGTATATTTGGCACATACTGCTATCAGACAGAGTGTAATCAGAAATTCCTGCAAAATCTCCCAATTAAAATGCTTAGTCTTTGCTAAGTGCAAGGTTTATCAAATCACAGTAAGAAGTGCCACTGGCTGAATGGTAACTGTGCACAGAGTTGCCCTGGTGGGGTTTTCCATTTCCTGCCGGCATGGTACAGTGCTTTTTCCCAGCGGCTTTTTGTTAACCTACAAGGACTCAACAGGTATATTACAAAACAGTAACAATTTGCTAAAATGGACTTAAATGAAAACTGGCAGCTATTTGTTTTTAATTAAAGGCCACTGTGTCCTGGGCAACAGATGCCCAAATCTCTTTAGAGAGTACCTGGGAAATAAATATTTTTGAATGTTATACTTGTTATTCTTATTGCAAGTGGCACTTGGCTTCTCCCAGAGTGCAGCCTGCTTTGTGGATGTTACCACATTCATCTTCACAGCATGGTGAGCAGGTGTCAACTATGATTATCTTGGTTTTGTAGGTGGCAAGAAGGAAACTCTGAGAAGTTACATGACTTGATCAAGGTCATAAAAGGACCTGAAGCTGCAGCTGCCCTGGACCAATTAAGTTTCTTGTTTATTTAAACAAGGGGAACCTATTAATAGAAGACAGCAAAGGGAAAAGAGTATTTTTTAAACGACTGCTTACCATAATTCTAGTTTATATAGTATCATTTAATCTTAATAACACTGAAGATAAGGAAATTAAACTTTTAGAGGTAGCCAATGAAGTCCAACCTCGTGGAGCAAATTAAAAAACAGAGCCAAAATTTGAACCAAGATGATTCTTATGAATCTTCCCACTGTATTTTTTTTTTTTTTTTTAAATTTTTGGCTGTGTTGGGTCTTTTCTTTTTCTTTTTTCTTTTTTGGCTGTTCCCACTGTATTTTGAAGATTGTTTTTACTACTATGGCAGTTTATTTGTCTTTATTTGCCAAGGTACTGCATAGAAACAGCAATTATGATTAAGTTATCTGGGTTTAAGAAGGTGAGAGAAGTAGGAGGTAACTGAATCCATCAATATCCAAATCTATCAATTTATACTCCCCCATCCCAGAAAGGCAGCTTGCCTTAATTATTCTAAATATTTTCCTATGGCCTCCCTACCATTGTATATCATAGCTGGCATCTTGAAGTTGACAGAGGATCTTGTCCCTTAAACTAGATTTTACAGATGAGGAATCCATTGAAACGTTTATCTGCGGGCCAGATATCTAGAAAGAAATTCCTCTATCCAGATTCTTTCTGCTCTTGCTGGAGGAGACTCCAGAGAGAAAAGTTTGACAAGCAGATATTGTGAACAAACTTACTACCCACTTCTCACAACAACTTCAGATTAGCACCACCTATGGCTCACTCCTCTCACATTTTGATTTTAATTCCAAATGTTAGACTCCTAAGGCAGTGTGTGTTTGAACTTGAGCAGAGATCGTAGAATGACCCAAGATTGCACGTGTTGAATTACTACATAAAGCTTATAAGTTCTTAAGTATTTGCTGCTCATTTAGTGCCAAACTTTTCCAAGGAAAGTATTCTTAACAGGAATCTTATATGAAATTGTAGATTTTATTGGGGGGGGTGTGTGTGTGTGTGAAATCACAAGTAAAATCCTTTGCTTAAAAAGTTTTATTTGAGATATACAAAAAATAAAGTCATATAGTAAAGTCAAATAAGCTCACACTGCCAAAAGGGGAAACATAAATTTTAATAACCCAGAACCAATAAATGTTATTTGTTTTACACTAACACAGTAAACTGAGACTGATTCAGATCATTCTCTGATGTCAAAGAAAGCTAGAAAAGGAACATAAATCATAGTTGCCCAAAACATCTTGATCATATTATATCTATTGCAGGGTCAATTTCTATAATAAATGCTAATAATTCCCTAGAAATTTCACTCATTTTAATCCCAATAATAAGTGGATCACATCTAGCCAGTTTAATGTTTTCATAATTAATTTAATATGGGAATACTGATTAATGAGAATGGGTCAACCATGAAAATTTATAGTGGTTTATTGCTTATTTGAAATTGAAGTTGCAAGAACTAAGATGTTATATTTACTAAATTAGGAGAGAGGGTTGGTCTAAATACATTAGAGAGAGAGAAAGAGACAGACAGATACAGAGAAAAGAGAGACAGTAAAAGAGAGACAGAAAAAGAGAGGCAGAAGATTCTTGCCCAAGCTAGAAGATGATGTAAGTTTAAAAGAAAAATTATTTATGAAAAAGAAAACTACTTAGGCAAGTGCCTTAAGACAAAGCAAATATCCTGTTTAAAATTTGGAACTAAAAACATTTCTAAATAAGAATCACAGAAGCACATCTGCTTTGGAAGCAAGTGGCGGGGTTCAGTAGTGTAATTTTTATTTATAGTCCAAAATATGAGAAAAAATTTTAAATTTAGTGCCTCTTCATAATATTGTTGACTAGATCAGGGTTTAGTGACTGGTTTTCCCAGTTCTAAAGAATGAGGTGATGAGTAACTTTCAAAGCAACAACTCCCTTCTAATGTTATTTCTGGGCTCATTTAAATCACTCATTTGAATCTCCATGAAAGCTATTTCAGAAAGAAATGGAAGAAAAATGACAGTTAATTTTACTGCATTCGCAAATTTGGAGAAAAAAATTCAGATGTTGCATATTTTAATATTAGTATTCATGTTTGGTTCTTTTCTTGGAGTTCTGATTTTCCTTTTGAAATATCCTTCCCCCCTTCAAATTCTTTAAATTAGTTATAATAATTGATTTAAAGCCCTTGCTGCCATTTCCAAGAACTGGGTGATCTTTTGGTCTACTTCTATTATTTTCTTTTGAATAAGGTTACATTTTCCTACTTTATTCTATATCTGTTAATTTTTAATTATATTCAGAACACTGTATTTTAAAAGAACAGTTAGAGACTATTGTGTGGATATTTCAAGAGAGTGCAAGCCCTTTCTTTTATCTGACAGTCAGGATATGAGCTAATCTTTCTAATTTCTGCAGGAGTTGAGTTATTCTGGGCTGTGTTGCGAGTCCAGTTTTAACTGTGATTAGTACTCCAACTACCAACCAACCTAACAACACAAGAGCTTCCTTCCTTTCTTTCTTTCGTCCTTACTCTTCCTTCCTTCTTTCCTTCCTCCTTTCCTTTTTATTTTGTGCTAATATTTTTATTTTGGTATAATAAAACACGTAGAGGAAAATTGTAAGAAAAGTAGAAGGCATTATTGTATACCTTCTAATTGGACTTAACCAATGGTTTATATTTGTTCCATTTGTTCTCTCTCTCTCTCTGATCGCTCGCTCTCTCTCCTCCCTTCCTCCTGGAAAATGTATTTATATTTTATATACATTTTGTTTTCTATGAACACTTTGAGACCATTTTTTTTCTGAGCAATTTGTGAATATGCTGGAGTCACTGGGCCCCTTTACCTCTAAAAACTCACCTGTGCACTTCCAGACTGAGGGCATGACTTCCATGACCACTCTACACTGAATTTATCACTGACCCAATATTGTTTAAACACTATTCTCTAATCCATAGTCTTTTGTAACTACATGTTTTTCTGTCCACGATCCAATCATATACCAAGCATTGTGTTAAGTTTTCATGTGTCTGTAGTTGCCTAAAATATAAAGCAGTTTATCAACCTTTCTTTGTCTTTCCTGGCCTTGATATTTTTGCAGGGCAGTAGTTTCATAGAATATTTTAAAATTTCTGTTTGTCTATTTCATTTTTGTGTGGAAATTTTTTAAAAACAAACATCTTTTTATTGAAGTATAGTTGATTTACAGTGTTGTGTTGTTTGTCTAATTCTTATGGCAATATTTAGGTTATACATTCTTTGGCAGGAATATTAAAAAAAAAAAAAAGACATGGTGTCCTTTCCAGTGAATCCTAGTAGGAGGACTGTGGCTAACTTTGTTAAGGTGATACAGGCCAAGTTGCTTCACTATAAAATTACCATTTTTTTCTTGGTAATTGTTTCAGTTGGAGTTTTCTGAGAAAGCAGATAGGATTAGATGTTCAAGAGACTTTTGGGAAAATCATATTTGAGGGAAAAAAATGGAAAGGGAGACAGAGAGGGCAAGGAGAGGCCTCAGATCTAGATATGGGGGAGAAGGGGAAGGAAGGAGGCTGGGGAGGAAGGCTGTCAGCTGAAGCACAGTCTAAGAAACCTTCCGCCAAGCCAATGGGTGGCCCTGGAGCCAGAGCTAGCCTTAGAGGGGCCAAGTGTTTTAGGGTCAGATAGTTCTTTGTTGTGGGGAGCCGTCCTCTGAAGTGTAAAATGCTTAGCAGCAGCCTCGGCCTCTACCCAGTAGATGCCAGTAGCAGTCTCCCAGTTGTGATTACCGAAAAGTATCTTTAAACATCACCAATGTTACCTAAGGGATAAAGTTGCTTCTAGCCGAGAACCACTGCTTTATACATGTAGGTCTTCTCCTATCTTCTGGTGAAAGTTCATATCTCTGAAGACCACTCGTTGTCCACATAAGATTTCCTTCCCCTGAAGTTGTCCTTTCTTGCTTGATGGGGTGTGATTTATTGCTAAAGCCTCGTCTACATTCCCTGGGCATGAAACTTCTCTACAACGAGTGAGTCCTCCTGTGTCTAATGAGGAGTGATTTCAGCCGAAAGCCTTCCCCACACTTACTGCAAATATAAGCCTTCTCCCCCGAGTGTGTCCTCTGATGAGTGCTGAGGGTCGCCTTATCAGTGAAGCCCCGCTCACACTCCCTGCATACATAGGGCTTCTCCCATGAGTGTGCCCTCTGATGGCTTAGGAGGGCTGCCTTCTGGCCAAAGCCTCGCCCACACTCAATGCACTCAAAGGACTTCTCCCTGGAGTGGGTCAGCTTGTGTCTGACTAGATTTGCTTTCTGGCTAAAACCTTGTCCACACTCAGTGCAAACATAAGCCTTCTTCCCAGAGCGTGTCCTCTGATGACTGATGAGTTGTGACTTCTGTCGCAAGCCTTGCCCTCATTCCCCACACACAAAAGGCTTCTCTCCTGAGTGTGTCCTCTGGTGTGCAATGAGAGTAGACTTAGGCCTAAATTCTCACCCACATTCCTAGCACACGTAACGCTTCTCTCCTGAGTGTGTCCTCTGGTGTGTGGTAAGGTTTGACTTATCACTGAAGCCTCACCCACACTCCCGACACACAAAAGGCTTCTCTCCTGAGTGTGTCCTCTTGTGTTTAACAAGATATGACTTCTGACTAAAGCTCCAGCCACATTCATTGCACAAATGAGGATTCTCCCCTGAATGAATCCTCTGGTGGTTGCTGAGAGTGGATTTATCTCGAAAAAGCCTCCCACAGTGCCTGCAGACGTAAGGCTTCTCCCAGGAGTGGGTTCTCTGGTGTGTGATAAGGTTTGACTTATCCCTGAAGCCTTGCCGACACTCCTGGCACACAAGGGGCTTCTCCCCTGAGTGTGTTCGAAGGTGTCTGATGAGGATTGACTTCTGGCTAAAGCTTTGCCCACAATCCTCACATGCAAAGGGCTTTTCCCCAGAGTGTGCCATCTTGTGTGTGACTAGGTTTGACTTCTGGCTGAAGGTTTGCCCACACTCTCTGCAGAGGTAAGGCTTCTCCCCCGTGTGTGATCTCTTGTGTGTGATGAGAGTTGATTTATAGCTAAAGCTTCGGCCACACTCACTGCAGAAACAAGGCTTTCCTCCTAAGAGAATCCTCTGACGACTAAAGAGAGTCGATTTCTGGTTAAAGCCGAGCCCACAATTTCCACAAATGACTACTTCAAATCCCGAGATTTCTACCCACTTTAATGCTTTGTCTGTTTCTAAAGGTTTTGGCTTCCCAGATGAGCTGAACCTTATTTCCTTCACTGTCTTGCTTTCTCTTGATCTTAATAGCTGTTCTTCAGATGGGCTGGAGAAAGTTCTTGAAGTAACTCTCTCCCTTGTCCTCCCAAACAAAGATTTGGAGCCACCTTCTCTGTCTTCACCTTCCACTCTGTCGCCCCAGAAGCTTTCGTAAGAGAATAGCTGCAGCTGCTGCTTCTGACCTGCTGGGCAGAGATCTGCTCTTTGGGGGGTTCCTGCAAACAAGCCTGGACAGATTGGAAGGTGATGGTCATGCAGCACATGTTGATGTAATTGCTGACCACAGAAGACCAGAATGGAGGAGGAATAAGGTGGAATTTCTGGCTTTGGATCTGCTGAACAGGGGCTGGGCTGCTGTCCTCTCTCCTCTTTCCAGGGCTCTTCTCCGTACTCTAGCAGAATGACAAGTGTTGGTTTGGAAAATGAAATTCCCAAGGAGACTAGGTTGCTGTAGTTTTGCAGCATCTCTTCCCTGTACAGGGTCCTCTGAGCATGACTTAACAGCTGCCACTCTTCCTGGGTGAAGTCCACAGCCACCTCATGGAATGACACGAATGTCTCTTCTCTCCTGGCTTTCAAGAGCCCCAAGGCCATTATTCTGGTCCTCTGAATGTTCTCCTTGGAGAAAGGTGAGGCTAAAGTCTTGGGGACACGCTTGCAAAGTCTATCCCACGGCAAGTGTGACAATGGTAAGGGATGACGAGTTAGAAGCAGCCTGCTATATCACCTATCTTTCTTTTAGAAGTTATATAATTTTAACTTTTCCATTAAGGGTATGCTCTGTCTCAACTTCATTTTTTGTGTTTGGTGTATGATAGAGGTCAGTTCATTTCTTTTCCATATAGATGTCAAGTTGTTGCAACATTTTTTCAAGAAGATTTTCTTTCTCTTTTGAATCGCATTGGCACTTTTGTTGAAACCAATGGGTTATACAAGAATGAATCGATTTCTTGACTCTATTCTGCTAGCTTTATATGATTGTCTGCATTTGAGCTGGAAGACTTGGCTTAAGTTTCAGATAGGTTTGCTTCATTACTGCTTTTGATCTCACAAAGTCCTTGAATCCAGTCATTTGGAGAATGCCCAAGACTAGGTGACTTCCATTTACGTAGCAGGCTTTTTTACCAGGTTTCTTAGTTAAACACGAGAGTGGGGTGGGTGGAGAGGTATAATTGCTTAGCTGAGTTGGAGTTCTTCCAACCTATAGTCCATTCCACTGGCCTGGCCTGTCCTCAGTCCTGGCATCGGAGTCTGAAGCCAAACTTAGCAATGACCCCCAGATGGAGGTGGCAGCTGCCCTCCTCCTCTCTGAAGGGTTTGTTTCTCTATGGAATTCAGTTTTTTTTGCTTCTTAAATCCACCACTCTGCTGTACCTTCGTAGAAAAGTATGATTTTTATTTTCGTTTGTCTGTTTTACTTGTTACCATTGGAACAAAGCTTTTTTTCTGTTCTTTTATAGTCTAACTGGCAGCAGAAGTATTCCTGGTGGAAAAAAAAAAAGGGAAAGTTTAGAATTGTTCATAAATAAAAGAACTTGCATTTTGAATCTTTTGTGCTACCAATTCTTTTTTCTTCTCTTTACCATGACTATCACAAATGGCTAGTTTTTGTCTTCAGCCATTAAAATGTATTCTTAAGTCTTTAGCACCATCTAATATTTATCTAGCAATATTATTTTAGAATACAGTGTCAAAGTTTTACCTTCCTTTTGTGAGCAGGAGAAAAACGGGCTGAGATAGGTCCATGTGACAATCAAAAGAACAGGAGTCACCGTAGCAACTTTTCCTCCTCATATTTTTATTTGATCATTGACTATGTTATCCAAAAAGGCTTTCTCAATGACCCTTGAGAAAGTCCTTTCCAGCAGAGACTAGGAACACAGAAGGCCAGAAGTTTGTTTGTTGTTTCTCAATTTGAAAGGAACAGGATATTTACCATTTGAATAGAAAAGAGGGTGATGAATACAACATATTATGAATTGTAGAAATAAGATAAATTTTTAAAGTAAGTTAGAGAAGTTGTCTCTGTTGGTTTAAATGATGCAGTGAGACTTAAAATGATGACTCAAGAAGCTCACAACAATAAAAATTAATCTGGACCTGACACTGGCTATTGACTCACAAGTAAGCCTCAGTTTTGGATCCTAGCTGATAGCATTTGGACAGACCCGGTCAAACACAGTTTCACTGGATGTACAGATTGTTTGAAACAGTTTTTGTTTTTTCAAAGATAGTATTCACTGTGGTGCTCCTACTGTCTTTCAAGGTATGAAAGTCAAGTGAATCGATGATCTGAAGAAAAAAAAGTCTTTTTATGTTCTTTTCCTGTTTTTCACTTCTTTACTCATGGTTACACCTCCCTTGTGATGTTTTAGCATTCAGACTACACAGTGACAACACTCTTCACACAGAGGGGCATAATTAAATATTGAAAATAATTTAAAAAATCTTCTTTATATTTTATGTAGGAGCCAAGCCAGTAAGCATTCCTAGTACTAAATACTAGAGATCATTTTAGAATCTAAACGTTCACCCTAGAATCCTCTATGGGTATTATGAAAAAGTAAAATGTATCTTCTCAGCATTTGAGTTTCATAGAATTAATATAAGTTCAGCAAGATGATTCTCAAAATATCAGTGGTACTCAAGCTACAAACAAGCGGAAAGGAATAAAGGGAGTTCTGTGCTCCGGTAAGCTTGAGAATCATTTGGCTAATTCATCTTACACACGTTTCTTTATTAAAACTCTTCTCAGATGTTTTATGTCTAAGTTCACTCTCAAGCTCCAAGGTAGGGGCATGGCATGTAGTGTTTCTGAAATTATTTGATTCAGAAATGCTTTTTCCAGGAATATCTTCAATTGCCTTGAAAACATGCGTCAGAAAAATCTGGTCTAATTTCAATAAACCTTATGATTTTTTCAAAGCCCTGCAAGATCTGGAATTCCTTTTATCCAAAAATAAAATAATTTGTCCAAAAGGAAATGCTTTATTGCATTCATAGCTCCTTGAAGATTTTGATGATAATTGAAGCATTTATTTGATAAGAAGTAATCAGAGGAACTCAGGATTTATGGAGAAAAGTGTATAGTAGAGCATTCATAAAAGACTGATCTTTGACCTTGGTTGGTATCATGGGAGGTAAATAATGAAATAGTGACATTTTCTTCCCATGTTCACAAAGTGCAACAAGCTTCATACCCTTGTCAGGATGTTTTGTGATAGTGCTGTGTTTCTGTGTTGTGAGTGAGTTTTAGAAACTTTAATGAATCTAAGCAGTGAATTCCACAAAGGAAAAGACCAGCTATTAAAACTTTTGTTTTCCAGACCTATAACTGTGCCTATAAAACAAAGAGGAGCGTCAAAATAAGCAGTATTTGAACCACTTCATCCAGCTCCCTTTCAAATCAGTGTGTTTTGTATTCTACAGTTCTGGTACTTAAATATTTAAGTACAAAATACGGTCTGTCAATAGGCTAAGTGCTAATAAGGACTCTTCTATTACCACTGCCCATTTATCAAGGAGCTCAAAATATTGGAGCACAATTTATTTCCTAATATGGAGGTAGTTTGAGTTTAGTAACTTCAATTATGAGACCTAAACAACTGTGGAAAAGCTGCTGCTCCAACAGCTCTTAGGTTACTGAGGACTCTCTGCTTGATCAAGAGAAATTAAGATATTTATTCACCTTTAACCACCTAGAGAGCAACATATCAGATGTATCATTACAGAATGGGTAGAGACTAGTGGTTTTCTTAGCAGGTGAGCAATAATAAATGAATGTCAATTTTGGCACAAGACTTGAGGATTAAATATAAAGAGCAGCTTACATATATTTCAGGTACTGGAGGACATATGGATGTTGCACCAGAATTTCAGCTAGGGGACCAGAGTGATCACTGGTGGGGCTGGTGAGAGATGAGGGTATGGGAAGAGGTGGAAGCTAGGTCAAATTGAAATGAATAAAAATGAAAGAAAGTAAAAATACAGAATGAAACTAGTGTTCACGCTCTCATAACAGAATATCTGCAAAGGAATAAAGTTTATTAATATTTAAGAATGAATCATAGAGATCCTGGACAAAGATCCTTGCAACACTAACACACAGTACCTTCCATGTGAAATCTGCTATCCTAAATTTTCTATAAAAATATACATATATTATATATACACACATATATACATAGAGTAAATACTATTATTTTCTCCATCTGAGGGATGAGAAACTGAAACATGACGAGGTTAAGTTACTTTCCAGTCTTAGAGTAAAAGACAGGGCCAAAGATTCAAACAAAGCAATCTGGTTCCAGTGTCTGGACCTTCATCAAATGATGTACTATCTCTCTCAACATAAACCCTCTAATACGGGTCCAAACCACTATATAAGAAGAAACTGAGCCCATGCAGAGCAGAGAATAAGGGGACAGAGTAAACCATTTCTTAACAGCTAAGAAATTTCAGCTTGTTTGATTAAGTGTTTGCTTTAATTTTGAATTGACATAGTAATATCTTGTATCTGTAGGAACATATAATCTAGATACAGTGAATATCTGTTAAGGAGGTTTGCTTACATGTTATTCTGCCAATTGTAGAATAAGGCCAGTAACCAGGGATGGAAGATGGCCTAGAGCTGGCCACAGAGGATTCTATGAAAGCACACTCAGTGCTCTTCATGCCATTATTATCCTAGGCCCCCTTGATCAAATCAGAGAAATGGCCGTATGTGGTCAGCCTTCTCAACTGCTCTCACATCCTCACTACCTGTCAACCATAAATCTACGGGAAGAATTGGGGCAAGCTTCAAATATTCCTTTTCCATTTCCTCATGATTAAATAAATAGATGGTCTTTATATTTCCATCTTGTAAATTTACTGATAAATAATAGATAATGACATTTAAGAAAATTTATACTGTATACCTTACTATAGTAGTAGAGTCAGAACCAAAACACTGAACCCATAGATTATCAATCTGTTACCTGCTACCTCATAACTTCATAACATTGCTTCATATAGCCCTTATACAATAAATTCTTTCATTATACAAAGTGAGTTAGTGTTCCTAACAGGGACCTTAAACTACTGCAAGAAACTGAATTCCAAAATTAAAATAAAATAAATTGGAGTATTACAGCATTGGGCTAGTGTTAAGTACACTGGATTGACTTTCCTTGAAACTTTTGAATTCAGCCAAACTAAGTGGACAAAGTTTGTTATTTGCTTATTTCCCATCTTAAACCATCTTCACCCTCCCAGATGTATCTTCTTTCTTGAAGATGTCTCTGAATTCCTGCTCCTAGTTTTTAGTACTGATTCCCCACAGGTCCATGTTCTACACCAGGATAGACTATGACATTAACTGGTTCCAGTTGACCTTTTCAATTTTTTTTATTTTTTTAACATCTTTATTGGAGTATAATTGCTTTACAATGTTGTGTTAGTTTCTGCTGTATAACAAAGTGAATCAGCTATATGTATACATGTATCCCCATATCCCCTCCCTCTTGTGTCTCCCTCCCACTCTCCCTAGCCCACCCCTCTAGGTGGTCACAAAGCACCGAGCTGATCTCCCTGTGCTATGCAGCTACTTCCCACTAGCTATCTATTTTACATTTGGTAGGATATGGGCTAACACATATATATGGAATGTAAAAAAAAAAAAAAAATGGTTCTGATGAACCTAGGGGCAGGACAGGAATAAAGATGCAGACATAGAGAATGGACTTGAGGACACAGGGAGGGGGAAGGGTAAGCTGGGACGAAGTGAGAGAGTAGCATTGACATATATACACTACCAGTTGACCTTTTAATAGTCGACTTAGAAATGGCAACCAACACAGAGATATAATCACCAAGGAGGATTTGAGGGTAAAATATACTGAGATCTTGTGCTCTGAAATAGTACCTCTTAGACACTCACTTATTCTTCCTCAACCCTTTAGCTCTAGAATTCTCTGATTATGCCTTTTTGAAGACCTATATTATTCCAAAAGGCAAAACATGTATATTGCAGAAAATGTAGATACACAAAAAGAAAAAGCAAGGAGACAGCCCAAATTCTTCCTACCTGGAGACATCCATTGCAAACCCCTTGGTGCATTGCTTTCCAGATCCTTTGATGTGAGAGTACATCTCTATCCTCTGAGATGTGACAGCTCTTTACACACTTAAACACAGTTATTTCGAGGTTGTCCTTCTTTAATTTTTTTCAAGCAAAATTAAAAACAAAAGCAGAACAAAAACCTTTCTTCCTGGCATTGAATGGCTAGAACCATCCAAATACATCCCAATATCACTTTGCCAGTATAAAGAATAAGAGATGCTTTCTGTCATTCTGAAAAAAAATTTGATAAAGTAAAGTTTTGTACACCCAGCATTCTTTCTTACTGAGCTTTGTCTAAGCCAGGAGCTCAAAAGTGAGGCATACTAAAATAGCTTAGAGTGTTGACACATATTTGAAATTGGGCTCTATGTAATTGTTTGACAAGTAGCTTCTGGATAAAAGCACAACCAAAATGAGGAGATTTCCACTTATGTTTTGCTTACCTTATATAGGGCAGTAAAATGAATTAGTTTAAAAAATCTTTATCAATAGAAGGACTTCTAGAACAAAAACTGCACTAAGAATTCCTGACAAATAAATATTGTAAGTTTCTTCATTTGCAAAATATGGTAAACTGATGAATACTTCTTTCTAATGAACACTATTCAATAAAAACAACTTGGGAAAAATCATGTAAGATGGTATGAAAGTGAAATTTGAAAGGCTTATTAAAATCTGTATATCTTCCAAGAATGTACAGTGTTGAATAATTCATTAACTGTTTAACACATTTACACACTCTTAAAAACCATGCAAACTGTATTACTGGACTTTTGTTCATTTTGCAAGTGGATTATATATATTTTTCATCTGTGAGACTCCAATGTTTAAATGCAAATTAATTAACATTGAGCTCTTGCTAATTAAATCAGCAGAGGGGATTTTGCTGACACTATGCTAGGTGCTCAAATTAAGAGACTGTCTCATTGCATTAAACAGAGTGCATTTATCATGGATAAGCTCTCAGCCTATTTATCTGATATGACAGTTAATGGGTAAGGAAAATAAATCTTCCCAATGTTGTAGGCAACAGACGCACAGCTGTCTTACTTCTGTCTTATTGAGAAGTTTTGAAGCAAAGAGAGAAGATATAAAGACTGTTGTCCTTAAACTGAACAAGAATATAATAAAACCTAAAGTTAGTTTCATTTCAATAAGTTGACTAGTTTTATT
Organism: Balaenoptera ricei; assembly: GCF_028023285.1. NCBI lineage: Eukaryota > Metazoa > Chordata > Mammalia > Artiodactyla > Balaenopteridae > Balaenoptera > Balaenoptera ricei. Next base: position 79,946,420 of record NC_082646.1, on the reverse strand, counting down.
GAACTAAATAAAAAGAAGAAAAAATTTCAAGATATGTGCGTATGTAACTTGTACTCAAACATGATTAAACGTTAGGTGATATATGGCAGCTGAAATCATAAAACAGACATAAAATGGAAACAACTAGGCTATCCTGTGCTTCTGTTAAATATCATTTAATATGTCCATTCACACATCCTGTCACCAATTTCTTTTAATATTTTTATTTATTAATTTATTCATATTTATTGAATTTCTATTTTACGCCAGCCACTATGCTAAGTGCTACGAACATAACTATGAGGAACAGCATATGTGTCTTGCCTCAAACCTTTCCTTGTAATGTATTTTATAGAAAATTTCTGAGAATTTAGTAGATGAGTAGAGTAGATATGAACTTATAACTTAGAATCTGTCTCTGTTAGGATATGTCTATTGCCTGACAGAAAAATGGTGCTTAAACAATATCAGTGGCTCGGGCTTCCCTGGTGGCACAGTGGTTAAGAATCCACCTGCCAGTGCAGGAGACACGGGTTCGATCCCTGGTCCCACATGCCGCGGAGCAACTAAGCCTGTGCGCCACAACTACTGAGCCTGTGCTCTAGGCCCCATGAGCCACAACTGCTGAAGCCCCCACGCTTAGAGCCCATGCTCCACAACAAGAGAAGCTACCTCAATTAGAAGCCCATGCACCACAATGAAGAGTAGCCTCCGCTCGCCGCAACTAGAGAAAGCCTGCCCGAAGCAACGAAGACCCAACGCAGCCAAAACTAAAAATAAATAAAATAAATATATTTAAAAAAAAACCAATATCAGTGGCTTAAATGAATACCACTAATAGCTTTCTAATTTTTTAACATGTGCTTGAGAGATTTCTCAGGTTTTTTTCTTTTTTTTTAGAATAAAATAAATTAGTTTTGGAATTGACCACATTCGTTATTGACCACATTCTTCATATTTTTTAAAGTAAACATTCGAAGTTGATTTTCTAAACTGCCATATTCCTAACATACAACTGATTTTCTTAAAAAAATAAATTATTTTCTTTTAAATGTATTTATCTGCAGTTAGGATACATTTAGCTAACTTAATTCCACATGACTTTTTTGCTACTTAAGTGTACTTTTTCAATACATCATGTAAGTGGCTTGATTTACAAGCAAGGGCCAAGAAAAAACAAATAGCCCTAATGATCCTGTAATGATTTCAGTACCACCATGATTTAGGGTTTGATCAAGCTCAGGAATATGGATTTGTAGGGCAAAGGAATCAAAAGCTAAAACCAGAGCAATTTGAGCATTTATAGTAAGCTTGCTCCTATAGTTTTGCAGAAATATGTTTCTATGCCTGATAAAAATTGGGAATGGAAATATTAATAAATTAACATTGCTATAGTTGCCTTGGACTTCATGCAAGGACCTAAAATAAATTGTATCTTTCACCTACAAGAGAATATTTCTCTCATTCTTGACATGTCTTCTTTGACAGTAAAACTAGTTCAGTCAACTAAGGTCAGTCTGGCAAAGAGAAAATATTTTATAAGACTTCTAGGAGAATAAAATGGAAAAGAAAGTTCTTCATATGTCCATTATGATCCACTATATTTATGCAGCTTTCCCCAATTGTTCCACTCCCTACTTGTAGATATATGGATATTTGTGACAGTTATTAGATTCACAAAATAGTGAATTCTATTCCATTCCATTCCATTTCATTCCAGTTCTATCATGTGTCTGAGACCAGAGCAACTAAGGGAAGTTCTGTAACGTGGTGATTATCTGCCCTGAGTTTGATATTAGAAAACCTGGCTTCAAATCCTAGTTCTACTCTTTTATACATATAGATTCCTGGTTGCTACAAAATATATCGTTTCCCTTTATTTTTAAAAAATTTTTTCTAGAATCCTGATTTTTTCTGTAGTAGCAAAATGCTCAGATAAAGAGTTGTATTTCCCAGCCTTCTTCGCAATTACATCTATGTGATACATTTCTGGCTGCTGATACTTAAGTAGAAGTTTTTAGAAAAAGTTGGAGAAAGGATCTTAAAATGGGGGCATGGACTCAGTTGGCAAGAAACTTGGCCAAATTCTGCCCTTTCCTTTTTCTGTCTGAAAGGAAGACTAAATTCTAGAATTTAAGCAATACTTTTTTGACTATGAAACAATGGGAACAGTAGTCATGGATGGGTTTATAGAAAAATCAAAGCCCCGAATCCTGATTTCAGCAGGGAGCCACGGTACTAGTCCCAAAATCCCTACTTCCAGACTTCTTTTTCTATGATGACAAATGAAATCCTTATTTTAAGCTACTTCATTTATTCCTTTCAGCTGAATGCAGTGGTGAATTAATACATTAGCTTGATATTAAATCCAATCTGAATTTCAGTTTAAAATTAGAAAAGTTTCATTCATGAAATGAGTAAACCAATAATTATTTTAATAAGTGAGAGAATCAAGTAAGAACAGAGATGTAGAGGGCTTATCACAATGCCTGTCACAGAATTTGCAGTCTGTGAATCACAATAATTATTGTTATGTGCTATTTGAAAGGCAGTGATTTTTTTTTTTTTTTTTTGTAATTTTTCCACTTGATATGTTACACCTGAGAAACAAATCAGGCAACTAAATATTTAATGACTTGATTTTAAGATAAGTATAATTATGTGTCTTCACATGTCTTTTTATTCTTAAATCTAACAATACAAATAACCATGAATATATAAGAATTATAAAGTTATTTTGCTGGATGCATTGGCAGGCATATATGATGCATTGCTTTTAAAGTTTGTTTTTCCAAAACTTGCTCTGTAATTTGGCCTTTGAGAAATCTCTAGTGAGCCTTCCTGTTTATCTCAAAATAATGAAAAAAAAAGTTTATTAAAACTGGATAAGCTGAAGCTATCATAAAAGTGAAGAAAGAAAGAAAGGAAGGAAGGAAGAGAATGGATGGTATGGAGGGAGGGAGGGAGGAAGGAGGGAAGGAAAAAGATTATGAGTTTACCATGACTTTTAAATGAATATTTGGCTTCTTACAAGGCTCTAGAAAGGCACAAGTAGTGTCCATTAAGATAAACAAAGCATTAAAAAGAATTACTGTAGTAAATGTATTAATGATTTGAAGAGACTCCTCAGAAAACAAATCAAACTGAAAAAAAAATGAGTCTGAAGTATGACTCTCACATGCTCTGTGAAGAGCTTCATCCTTGTACTTTCAGTGGTCTTTTCTCAACTTGAATCATTATTTTCTAGTGAGCTATTATATAATTAGTTTATGTTTAAACAGCTATATTTTTCACTTACATTTCAAAGAAACCGCGGAAGTTCAAAATAGAATGTTTATTACAATTCTTGTATTTAACATTTCAAACCAAACCATACCTCTGTGCAAATAACTAATCAACTACTTAATTAACTGCATTTGCCACCATTTTTTCTCCTTTTTCAGCTATGCCAGTTCTTTTTCTAGATTTCACTCAAAAAGTTCATTCTCTGTTATCCACCAGAAAAACAAAAGTATTCTCCTGGTTTATTTGGTTGAGCTGTTGTCATGTTTGATTTTTGCACTTTTAATTTTCACGTTGTCAGTCACTTCCAAACAGCAGTTGGTGACATTGATTAGACACAGACTTATTCAAATGTGAATTCTCCCCACCAAATTCTCAAATTTTCCCAATTTGTTACTTATTCTTCTTATCTAGACACCCAGTGCACAAAATCTAAAATGTGTCACCATAATCTTTATAATGTAAAATAAAGGTATTGGTTTACAGAAAAAAAGAAAGCTAGTACTGAGTCAAATGTGAGTTGATACATTTGTAAAATATGGAAAAATTATCAAAAGATATTAAGATAACTGTAGTATCTGCTTACCTAAAAATAGTGATGTGGGAACTGAACCTTTCTTCAACTGTCTTGAAGGCATGAATTGTGCCTCATTCCTTCGGTATCCCCAGCACCTACATGGTGACTCACAGTCAGTGGAAGCTTGACTTTAACTCCATCCCTTAGTTTGAAGGCATCCGTTTCTCACACTGAACATCAACCCCTCTCTACCAGATTTTTCTTTATTCTGCTTGAAGGAGAAATTTTGAACTTTCCTCATGTATTTTTCAGGAGGAGAAAAGCCCACTGATATCAGGATTTCATCTTTAGAATCTCAGAACTGCTTGAAACCAAGAGGCTTTAATCACTTGCTGGTAACTCGGCATGAAATGAATGCTCATTCACTTTAGACCTTCCTTACACCTATGGTATCTGTCCTGAAACTTGTTCTCTTTCCTAAGCAGACAAAGAAAAAGACAAAGGTTATGGTCAAGTTTAGTGCCTTCAAATCCCCTGTTAGTATATAAAAATGTTATGCTAGTTTCTTATTCACTTGTAGAGAGAGAGTTCCTATCTGACATCTAATTTTACATGGACCATTCCATCTTTCCATTGTGACAATCAATTCTTACCCTATTTTCTCTAGTTATAGCAGTCTTTCAGAATTTTATACTTTAGCACTAACAGCTTATAAATACAGCTAGAGCAAATAATTTTTCTGCTTCTTATCCAGAAATGGTTTTCTCACAGAGATTATGATTATTGTGAAATGTCATAAAGCTTTACAATTTTATATATTTTGGTTTCAGACTTTTTGTGTGTTTATGTGTTTGTTTTTCTACTGTTTTTATTCCTAGACAGTTATTGCAAATACACACACACACACACACACACACACACACACTTTTGTCTGTAAGCATAATATCATGACTATGTTCCCACCAAAATTCATTCTCCAAATATGGGACTACTTTTCTCATGTTTCAATCCTGTCTTGACTTTTTTCCCTACCTTTCAGAAAAATACTAACTGTGTCCAATTTAGTATTATCATAAACTGATTATCATACTTTCAAAATCTTGTTGAAGTCTTTGAAATGAAGCCTGGCTTCTTCATAGATATACCAACTCAGGGCATTCTTGTATAAAATTTTTAAAGGCAAGTAATACAGTGCAGCAAGAGAAATAGAGTGCAGGTTTTTTTCTATCTGAAGGCCAAGAGATATCTCAGGTGCAAGCTCCCCAAGAGCCCCTGTGTCTTTGCCTTGTACCACCAAGGTCTATGCAAGGAATCTTAGTTTTGGGAGAAGCTCAAGCCAAGTGTTTTGAACTTATGAGATCAGTTGCAAACCCTAACCGTAACCCTAACCTCTTTATTTGCACATTTTTAGTCCATTTCTTTATAGGACTCCTTTTCTTTCTATGTTAGGACATGAGTCAAAAGATGAAACAGACAGGAACCCTGCACTCAGGCAATTTACAGGCTCATTCTTTATTTAATCACATTCCATATATATACTTTTATTTGGCACAAAATATGGAAGAAATATTTTTCGTTTCATTATATTGCTATTAATCTTTTTTCTCACATTTTAGACTCACCACTTGCTTCCATTTGAGTGAATTCCAAAGAGATGTTGTCTCACTGACTAGTCACCAGTGTGTAATCAAGACAGCATTTCAGCAGCCCCAGGAACTCTAGCCATGCTATCCCTATGCCACTGGCTTGGATAGTCCATATTATATGCTAATAACTCTCAATACACTAAGATGCTAATTACTCTAGTACTCATTTAGTCACCCATTCGCTGAACTAAGAAAAACTGCTCTGCACCTACACACTCCTTGGCAACTACAGTGCTAGGTAATATAGAAACAAGAGCGAAATAGGGTTCCTGCTCTCATGCATTTATAGGCTGATAGAGAATACAGACAGGAAAGAAGAAAGTCAGAAAAGAGTGTGATAAATGCTATCATGGAATTCCTGATAGACTGAAGTACACAGGAGGTATCTAAGATGGGGTGTCAGGCAAATGGGAGCTACAACATACAACATAGAGAATAAAAAGCAATTAACTGGGAAAGATAGGCTGGTGGGATAGATAGGGATATAAAGCATTGCAGGCAGAAGGATCAGAAAGAAAGTGAAATTAATAGTATATGTCCTGAGAGAGAGATTGAGAAAATGAGAGAATAAGTAAGACAGAGAGAGAGAGAGAGGGAGAGAGGGAGAGAGGGAGGAGTGGTTATGTTTGTGTAGAGTAAGCACAGGAGGGGTGCTGTAAGAGAAGAGGGTGGGTAGTGAGCTAAAATAAAACCTCAACGGGCCTGGGAAACAAGGTTAATGAGAGAGATGAACGTTACTTAAATCAGGAGAGGGGTTTGGTATGGGCTGCTAATTTTCCAGGCTTCCCAAAGTCTTTCTAGCCACAGGGGAATGGTTGATGTAACCTAAACACAGTTCTCCATTAAAGCCTTTTTTCAGACTCAACTCTTCCTAGAGTGCATTCCTTCATCTCTCTCTAAATTTCACACTCTCTTTCATGTGTCCATCCTCTGCTGCTTCCCCCGTGAAGTCTTCCATTAAATTAACTGAGTAAATGCATTGCCTCCTTTCTCTGAATCTGTATACCTTTGCTTAGTTTTTTCCCCTTCTGATATAATATCTTGAACTGTATATATTTGTAAATTATCTTCCCCTCTCTCTAGACTAGCTTCTTGAGGGCAGGTCTTAGCCATTTTAGAATCCCCTGTAATATGGTCATTCATAATTTATTAAATTAAACAACGCTGCTTAATTAGGCACAGGGGAAAATATTTTTTTAAAACACAGATGTTATGGTTTTTCGTTAGGACTTACATATAACAGAACATTATTTCATCAAACTTTTAACCCTTTTGGGGGGGGAGGTTGGAAATTTATATAAGATTTTTTTTTACAATCATCTGATTCGTATTGTTAGTTTTGCTGATGCTGCTGAAACAGTAATTTAGAATGTATTTTGTCAGTTGAAAGAGCACCATTCACCACTGAGTAAACGACTGATACAGGAGCTTGTAGATGGATTAACTGGAAGAACAAACTCAAAGAAAAGTAATCATATCTACTTTTAAACAGCATTTCTTTCTCAGGAAGATGAGGTTAGCCATATATACGAATGCATTTCTTTAATCTGAACACTTTGCCTCAAAATAATTGAAAATAAGCATTCAGCATATTTTGGGAACATGAAAAATATCGTTTTATTTTCTACTTAGATAGGATAATTCTTTTAGATAATGATTATTCCTTGCTGATTAGCAGAGGTTCAAGTTCCCTTACCAACAGCAAAAAAAAAAAAAAAAAAAAAATGTATATTTCCACTCTCTACATACACTAAAATTCATAATTATTGATCTGGTCTACACACACACACACACACACACACACTCCCCAATGTAAATACTGTCTTTCTATCATCAAAGTTGAGAATTTATTGGTATAAAGGCAGGTATAGTTCATGTGTAAGAGTACTATAGCAATAATAATTGAGGACTAAAAGCGCCAAGCCCTTTATAAGTTATATCTCATTTTTTAAAAATAACAATACAGAAGTACATTTTCTTCTTCAGTTTTGCAGACGAATAAAATCTGAGGCTAAGACTGCTATGACAAATTGCTTAGGGACACACGGTGAGAAACAGGCAAAGCTAGAATGTGAATTCATATCATTATGACTTCAGAATCTAAGTTCTTTACCAATATCTGCCGCAACCTTAGGCTCAACAGCATCATGGGGTGAATAGAGGTGCTGCTCTATCCAAGCCTGTATTCTCCTTTAAAGCCTCCAGCTCCCCTGCCTGTATTCTCCTTTAAAGCCTCCAGCTCCCCTTCAGTTTTCCTTTTCACCCTTTACTGTATCACAAAAACAGAGTTTTTTGAAAAGTCAAGAAATTACATTTTTAAAAATCAAGATCCAATCAGATTGACATTCATTCTGTGATTATGTCCTTATTTAGTGCCTTTCTACTACTGAAGGTGGAATAAGCATAAAACCTGAAGAATCAGGGCCTGTGACTTTATGCAGAAATAAATTAAGTTTTTGCTCTTTTTTGATGAACAAATTTCAAGATTACATATTCCATGAGTTTGAAAGGATCTCAAAGAATCTAAAGTAGCTGACAATCTCTCAGTTCTTCTGAACATATATCCCTGACAAAGGATGATCTAATAGAGATGGGGAACTTACTACTTATCAAAGCCTACAGTTTTTGCCCCTGGCTAGCAAAGGAATTCTAACTCTTATTGAGTACAAATTCAATTACCTAAACTTCTGCCATATGATCTTGATTACACCATCTTGAAGCCAGAAAGAACAGTTTTCAACTTTATGCTACATGTAATCCTTCAAATATTTGAGACTAAGGCAACAACTTATTCCTCCTGTCATTTAATCTTTTTCAAGGTAGACATGTCTAGTTCCCACATTTATTTTTCTAAATGATACTATCAAAATGCCACTTTCAAAATGCCCTCACTGTCCTGAATGGGTTCAGCTTTGGTTTTATTCTTAAAACTCATCAGCCAGAGCTGAATGGGATACTAAAGACGGACCTTTGGCGGCCAAGTGAGTCCCAGTTTCTTTTCTGAGACACTGTTTTATCTATTAATTCCCAGTTGGATTATATTCGTGTTTTTTTGTTTTTTTTTGTTTTTTTTTTGCGACTAAATTACATTGAAGTGTAACTAAATCCACAGTTAAGGTGCCTAAGATGTTTTCAGTATATGCTACATGCAAAGCCACATCTTCTACCTTGGCTATTATTGCTGATTTTCTGACAAGATGCAAGACAAGGGAATTACTAGTCTATTAACATCCCTTTGGGTTCTGAATCTAATAATCCCTGATTGAAAGCAATGAACAGCCATGGTTGAGGCTTATGGGTTTTGGTACACAACCCCAGATATCCTCCCAGACATTCATTAAATCAATAATAAGTGAGCAGTTAATTGGTAAAATATTTTAAAGAAACAAAGTCAAGATTTTTTTTTTGTCTTTTATTGAAAAAAAATAGGTATCAAATTTTACTTTCCAAGGATTTACGAACAGGCTGAATTGAAACTGAGGAGAAAACTTTAAAAAGAAAACTTTAAAAATAAATCCTATTAATAAAAATTAAATTGGTATTTTAAAGTTATATGCACAATATACAGTACAATGTTTCTTTAGAAAACAATTTCACATTTTATCATTTCATCTTTGTAAAATATATTTTTTTTAATTACGAAACATAGTAAGGCATTTCAAAATAAGAAAAAAAAAGTCGCCATCCCATGACTAAACAAATCAGCCTATTCATTCTCTTGTTTTCTCTTAGTCTGGATCCACATACATAAGCAATATAAATGTATACTTTAAAATATTGTCTTTATTTCTACAAATATATTTTGCAGAGTATGCCTGACATCATGTCATGCACACAGTTTTAGAACATTGGAAAGTAAAGCAGCATAGGAGAAAATAAAGCTTTCCCCACCAAATGATTTCAGTTTTCTGAAGTTACAATTCTCAATTTAGCTTTTCATGGTCTCCCTGTTGGCACTTTAGACTGGATACAGAAGCTAAAAGCTCGGCCATAAGCACCTGAGCATCACGTTTACAAAGAAAAGAAAACATCAAACTTCCAGTCTTCTGTGCACTACAGAACAAACGTGCCAGGAGGAAAAACAGTTGCTTGTGTGGCCTGCCCCAAACCTTTCTTCTTCAGAACTGTAGAGAGAAATACTTTCAAAGTCTTTTGAGTCCCAAGGGAGCTAGAGGATACTCATGACTAGGGCAGTTTTACCCATCTTTTCTCACACAGAGAGAAGGTGCCATTAAGGGAAATGTCCTGCTTAAATAACTCAAACGTGAAAATGGATTTTTAGCACTTAAAAGGTGAAGGTAGGTGATGGTACAGAAAATGGTGTGGGCATGGATATGATATAGCTCAGCTCACAGCTGACATTTTCACTTGTTATGTCTCAGGGTATCTAACACAATGTACACTGAATGATAAATAAACCTTTAAAAAAGAGGGAGAAAGAAGACTACATTTAAACAAAGGATTTTTGAAAAATGATTCCTGCCATAAATCATATCTGGACTTATAGGGAGACTCTTCATAATACCCCACAGCTATAAGTGATCTAATTTGCCCAAAAGTCTCAATCTAAACATTAGGTCCATATTTAATATTTTCTATGAGAAACTTGCTTCTTACAAGAATTTGAGAATTCAGAGGTTAACATCATACACTTAGACATAAAGGAAAGAAGACAAACTTCCGATCTTCTAATGATGATGAAACGTATATATTTTCTGTTTTGTTTTTCATGAGGTTCATTCTAGTAATGGAGGTAATAAGAGTCTTTATTGAATGTGTACTATGAATGAAGCACTTTCTACACATTTTATCATTTATTCTTAATTATAAGTATTAAAGGTATAAATATTCCCATTTTGAATTTAGGTTGTTTGAAACAGGTAAAATAATTTGGCCAAAATCAAATAGCTGATAAGCTTTAGAGCTGAAATTTGGATTCAGATACATTGATACTAACTCTCAAAACCATTTTGGCTCTGATATGTGAAAAATAAATACAAACGTGTGCGCACACACACACACACACACAACTTACATATTCAAACAGGGTTGGCAAACATTTTCTATAAAGTGAAAATTTCTCTGTCATAGCAACTCAGTGTTCCCATTGAAATGTGAAAGCAGCCATGAACAATATGTAAACATAAGAATATGGCTGCGTTCCAATAATACTTTATTTACAAAAAAGTTTGAAGGCCAGATTTGGTCTCTGAGTGGTAGTTTGCCTACCCTTGGCTTAAAATATCATTAAAAAGTAATTAAAATGTTAACATAATGTAACAAGGAATAACTGTGTGATAGAGAAGCAAGAGAAAAGCAGTAGTTTTAGAAGGACAGAATAACAAACTACGAAAACTCTTTGTGATATTTTACCTATGGATTATGCAGGTTTCAAGAGAGTGGCTGTAGTGCATTGAATTAAAAAGTAACAGGAACCCAACAGAGACAATAGCCATAATGAACTAAAATTAGAAGATGTCAGGGACATGTAACCAACATGAAGAAAAGAAATTTTAAAAGTTCTTATGGTAAAAATAATTATTTAGAATCTAAAGAACCACATAATTTTCAACAAATGACGGCTTCATATTATGGCGGGATCATAGGAGATATTGTCAAGTTGCTATTAATATTCTTTCTCTCCAGACCAAGGTGAAGTAAAAGGGACTTTATTTGTACTCTAACCTGAAGCAATTGAAAACCAAAATATGAAACAATGGTTTTTCAGACATTGAAAATCATGTAGTGCAGAGAATAATCCCTGAGAGAGCAGAAACTAATGAAATAAGTCATGCTGTCCCATTTTATCGCCTGGAGCAAGTTTCAGGCTGCAACAGAGGTAGAGGAAACCTAGGTAGATCCTAGTGGTCTTGCTTAGTTGAGAAAGTCAGAACTGGGTGTCAAGGTCACTAGAGTTTGCTTTGCAGAATACCATAGAAGAGAAGGCTATACAGAGAGAGCTCCAGAGATCTGCAAAAAGGTCACCTTAGAGCCCTTAGCTGAGAAATGATCAGCAGGTAATGGTGAGGAAATCATCCCAGGCCAGTGAAACAACCGGTAAGAATTGTACAGTTGACTCTTGAACAACACAGGTTTGAATTGCATGGGTCCACTTGTATCAGACTTTTTTCAATAAATACGTGCCATAGTACCATAGGATCTACAGTTGATTGGATCCACAGAACCATGGATGGATATGAAGGGCTGACTGTAAAGTTATACACAGAATTTTGACTTTACAGACATTTGGCCCCCTCAGCCACAAGGTTATTCAAGGATCAACTGCATTGCCACTTAATCTGAAACAAAACCAGAATCATAAATTACTATTTTTGCTACAAGCCAAAATGTAAAAAAACAAAAAACCAAAAAAAACCACCAGAACACCTCATGATTCACAAGGTATTAAGTACAGTACTCAAAAGGGTTTTGACTCAGTAGTTTGGCAAAATTAGTCCTAAACTCATGGCTGCTCTGGTCTCATGTAACAGATTTTAAAAACAAACCTCCAGGGGCTTCCCTGGTGGCGCAGTGGTTGAGAGTCTGCCTGCCAATGCAGGGCACACGGGTTCGAGCCCTGGTCTGGGAAGATCCCACATGCCACGGAGCAGCTAGGCCTGTGAGCCACAACTACTGAGCCTGCGCGTCTGGAGCCTGTGCTCCGCAACAAGAGAGGCCGCGATAGTGAGAGGCCCGCGCACCGCGATGAAGAGTGGCTCCCACTTGCCACAACTAGAGAAAGCCCTCGCACAGAGACAAAGACCCAACACAGCCAAAAATAAATAAATAAATAAACAAAGTAAACAATGCGTTAAAAAAAAAAAAGACTAAAGTTTAAAAAAAAAAAAACAAACAAACAAACCTCCAAAGGCTCAACGTTTTTCAAAATAATTTAACTGTGACTCAGAACAAGATTGAGGATGTTTATAGGGTTATGAAAATACCCAACACCAAGAAAACAAAATTCACAGCAGCTGTATGTAATGATCTGTATGTAAAGAAGCAGGCAGTCCATAAAGAGGTGAAAATTTAATCAATGGAAATGGACCCAGAAATGACACAGATGATAGAACTAGTAAACAGAAAGATGAAAGCAATTATTATAACAATACAACTATAACCTGAACTACATATAGTTCAAGAAGTTAGAGGAAAGATTGAACATGTTGAACAAAGAATATAAAAATATAAAAAATGATCTAAATCAAACTTCTAGAGATGGAAAAAAATACTGTCTGAAATAGCAAATACAATAGATGATTTTAAAAGCAGATCAGCCACTGTAGAAGAAAATATTAGTGAACTTGAATATATAGCAATAGAAACTATTTAGAATGAAATACAGAGCAAAATAAGACTAGGAAAAAAACCATAAACACAGCATCAATACGCCATGGGACAATTTCAAACAGCATAATGCACATACACGTAATTGGAGTTCCCAAGCAAAGGGGATCAGGAAAAATATTTAAAGAAATAACACAAAAAATATTCTGACTTGATAAAAACTATAAACCCACAGATCTATGAAACTCAATGAATCTTAAGCACATGACATATTTTGGAATTTTTCCTTTGCATAGTTTCTCAAAAACATAAAAAATTTTTAAAATTATTACTTAAAAATTTTCCATCATTATAGAAGCTTTTATTCATTATTTAGTTTATTAATATTTTATTACTATCCAAATGATTTTTTCCAAAGATATACACACAGATATGAGTTTCAAGATATTATATATATATATATATATATATATATATTATTCCATTAATCACACATGAAAGAGAATTTGGCTGAACATAAAGCAGTAGGGATAACTAATTTTTTCACCCAGTTATGTCAGCCTTTACTCACATCTTTTTTCATTTAGTGTATCCATAAGTAAAATTTCATTAAATTCAGGAATCCTGTATATGGAGGTAATGTTCATCCCCTAAAGAATAGACCACTGTTTCCTTCTATGAAGACCTGACTGATAAAAGAAACATTTTCTCATCTCTGCCAATATAATACTTACCTTTGTGAGAAATCAAACATTCTGCAACCTTGATTATTCCTCCTCAATCTGAAACATTAAAAAATACACACAATAGCATATTTGAATCCAACAAGAAATATTTTTACCCTATGATTCATCTTATAGGAAAGCAACTAGCATGCCATTCAAGTTGAGATAAGATGTCAACATTTTTACTTTATCATTATCAACAGTTCTATTTTTTTTTCCTTTGTAAGGCTTTAAAAAACGAAAAGAATACTTTAGCATGAACCTTCCTTAAAATAATTCTCTATATTTACAATACAATAAACATAGATGCAATCTACCCTTTTCAAAAGTTTCCTGTTGCTTTGGGTCAAAAAATCTTAATTTACCTTCTGGTATTGCAACAATTGCCATAGTCACTCATGTCCAAACTATCTTTCTTTGACTTAAAGTGGAGGGAGAGCCAAAATCAGCCAGTCTCAGCTGTATGACAACAGGTGTCAAATGACTCACTCTTAGAATACAACTGTGGAAAATTTTTGAATTTTCCTTAGTGTTTATATCTGTAGAAGCAATAGAGCCACAACCACATACTGATAATCTTTCTCATAGCTTTTAAAATTGATCTAAATATGATTCTTTGGCATCAATTCAAGTACCAAGTCACAATAAAAGTAATCTTACAATTCTGGAGGGAGACTTTCCATGGACAATTGTATTCAAAAGCTCACAGGGAAATGAAGTGATAAGAAATTTTAATTTATTCTTCAGTTTTCTCACTGGGTGAGGAAAAAAAAGATCTTTGAGTTTTAAATATTAATGGACCCTGAGATTTATTTTGAGATATCTATAAAGAAAAATCAATGTACCAGTTAAGAATGTATACTGAAAAAGTCACGTAAGGAGTAAAGTAGTATTTGTCCTGCTTCAGATGAAAAATTAGAACAAATTAGTAGCCGATTAAAAACTCAACTTACTTTAAAATTCTCCAAGAGTTTCAGATAGAGGCTTCGTGGATCTTTGGCTTCCATAGAGGGGACTCCATAATGGGTAGGAAGTTGGGGAACAATGAATTCAAACACTGTTTGAGTCTAAATACTTTGCTGTAATAGAGTAGTTTTCACTGCTTAATTTTGTCTATTTAGTAAAATTAAGTATCTGATAATTCTATTAATTTAATTCTAAAAAATAATATGAATCATGAACTTTTTATCTCAATATTGGTAAATGTTTTAAAATTTGTAATATAAAATAAAACCCAAAAAGCATTCTTCAATGAGACATCTTAAGAATAGTTTCGATTTATATTTTTAAATCAGAAATGTATGCAGCTTCTTTTTGAAAACATTTCCTCCACAGTGATTTTATAGGAATTATTAACAGCAGATATACCACATATGCGTCAGTGTAATGAGATTGATATATTGCACATCAAAGCAATTGATTCACAGGTATCCATAAACCCTAAATCATTGAAAATATTTCATATAATATTTTGAATGTTAAAAAAATCATTCAGACACAATTTTAGAAGTTCAGTTATTGAATAGTATTCATAGGATTTTCTAAACCAGTGCTTGGATTTCTTCTCATCCTCCCTCTTCTGAGCAGAAACAATTTTGTTTCTTTTATTATTCTGAATTTTCCAACTGATACACATAAAACTGCCATTAACAGCAATGTAAACAGTTACTTTAGCCAAAAGTTTTAAAGTCCTATAACTGCTCTCATTCACAGACATCTACTTTAATATAAGATGGAAAGGCTTACAGAATTATTGCTATTTCTGTTGTGTCTATGCCTATGTCTGTTTTCCAAATGAAATGGTAAGCCAGCTCTGTACGCTTCCAACTAGATTTAGGGTGGTCCTCGAGGGCTGGGACATCTGTTACCAGAAGACATGGTCAATTGGACACAGTTACTCCAATTTGAAAATAAAATAAATGTATGTTTAGTATTTAGCAAATATTTCATAGCCTGGAGTGGTTTCTAGTAGGTTTTCAAAGCAGAGTAATCCAAGACCAGCTTTTCAGAACTGTGTTACTTAAAAATAAAACAAGCCACATCAGGTTTTTTGTTCATATTAGATTAATCAATTTTCTTAGACAACTATTCTACATCCATCTAGTATGTCAACTCTCTTATAAATGAAGATATGTAGGAAAATTTTTAAAAACAAGTCATTCTGGCAGGTTTGTGTGACAATTAAAGTAAAATTACTACATTGACCAAGATTTTTCCCAGAGATACCTGTCTTGGTTTAGTGTGTCCTATTTTTCTACTTCTAAACTCTGGAAAAAATTGAAAAACTAGAACTCAATTTTAGATGCAAGTCAAAAGGTCTTATACTATTAGATACTAGGTTAATTTTAATTTCATTGTTTGAATTTTTCTGTATAATCCAAACTTTCCAGAATGAAAGAAAATTATTTTTTTATCTTCACTATTTATATTATGCAGAAATACAAGTTTAATACTGAAAATTGAAATATACAGGAATATAAACACAATTTTGAAATTATTTTCTAATTATGAACATATGTTATACATTTTTGTAACATACTTTTTTAATGCTCAATAAAATATGTAAAATGCATGTTTGTATATGCTTTTATTTAGCTTTTCACACTGTGGAATCTCATTTCAGTACTTATCATCATTTTTAATACTGCCTAATATTCCATTTTACTTAAATTATTCCTGTTTTTGTTTGATTTTTTTCCAAGTTGGTGCAAGTTCTTTTATTTGCCTCTTTTTTTTTTTTTTTTTTTTTTAAAGAACAGGTGATATACAAGCTGGCTTTTTATTTTTATTTTTATTTATTTAAACACTATTTTATTTATTTATGGCTGTGTTGGGTCTTCGTTTCTGTGCGAGGGCTTTCTCTAGTTGTGGCAAGTGGGGGCCACTCTTCATCGCGGTGCGCGGGGCCTCTCATTATCGCGGCCTCTCCAGACGCGCAAGCTCAGTAATTGTGGCTCACGGGCCCAGTTGCTCCGCAGCATGTGGGATCCTCCCAGACCAGGGCTCGAACCCGTGTCCCCTGCATTGGCAGGCAGATTCTCAACCACTGCGCCACCAGGGAAGCCCCTATTTGCCTCTTTAAATACATTTCTAGTAGTCTGAAATCCAGATTGAAGGTTCATATTTTACTTTACTGATTAGTAGAAGAAATTCTATATTTGAAAAAAATACATATATCAGGAAAAAATTATGGAACAAGAACAGATAATACTCTGAATATTATCAGTTATCTGTGACAGTATTCTAAAGGGGAAACGGGATCTGGGTAAGACTTAATGAAACTGAAATCTATTAAGCTAATAAAGGTTTTGAGGGGAATCCAATTTAAGGCAATACTGAAGTCACCACTTCTTAACACAGTCCAAATATAAAAGACTCAAAGAAAGAAAAGGACCTAATATTTAGGAGAACTTTCAGGTGTGAAAATGGCTCAGTTCAGTCAAACACAATTTTGAAAACATTTTACTTAAGCTGACTGAGTTCTGAAATATAAGTAATATAATTCTTTGTATAATGATAGGGTAGCAGCAATTATTATGCATCAACTTGGAATCAGACATCACTAGAACTGAATCCTTTTACTCAGTGTGATTAACAAAATGTAGACTAAATAAAGCTAAAATAATAAAATAAAGCTAAAAGATAAAAAAATGTTCAGTGTTTCAACCTATGTATTCTTGAAAATAGGAAAATGCTATTTGTACTAATAAATTACGCTCATGTGGAAAAACAAACTCTGAATAAATAAATCCAATTTCATACATTAATTTAAAAACTTTAAGAATTGTAATTATTATAAATAAGTGTTCTAAATGTTAAATCTTTGAAATATTAATCAAAACCTGAGTAATTATAAAGAAAAATAAAAGCCAAAAATCATAATGGTGAATACATGGGAAGCAATAGTGCAAAAGACAGTGTGTGTGTGTGTGTGTATGTAATTTCAAATGCTTGCAAATCAAAAAAGGAAAAACCAAAATAAATTGTGAGATACCATTGTAATATTTGAACTTTCTACATTAAAATAATTCTAGATTTTAAATTTGAAAGCTCAGATTATATAGCACTACATTTTAAGGAAAGTGATTCTAAATTTTATCAATAAGTTAGTAAGAATTTTAGTTGTTTGAGAGCTGGAATTATACAATTTAAAATGTTTCTGTCTTTTTAGGGCCTTCATAATTTTTAGAGACATATTTATGGACTACATCTAGCAAACTTTACCTATCTATCTATCCATCTATGCCTTTGTTCATCTACTACATAAGTATATTATAAAATACATAACTATAGGGACAAGATGAAATGCAAAGAAAAAAATCACTTATATGTGGAACCTAAAAAAAAGGGTACAAATGAACTTATTTACAGAACAGAAGTAGAGTCACAGATGTAGAAAACAAACTTATGGTTACCAGGGGACAAGGTGGGGAGGGATAAATTGGGAGATTGGGACTGACATATATACACTACTACATATAAAATAGATAAATAGTAAGAACCTGCTATATAGCACAGGGAACTCTACTCAATACTCTGTAATGGCCTATATGGGAAAAGAATCTAATAAAAAAAAAAGAGAGTGGATATATGTATATGTGTAACTGATTCACTTTGCTGTACACCTGAAACTAACACAACATTGTAAATCAACTATACTCCAATAAAAATTTAAAAAATAATTACTTGTCGAATTGCTCTGTGGACAATGAGCATTGCTTGGGCAGTGAAGAATGGGAGAGGATGTCCCTGCTGGTAGCTGCAGCTGTCCTTAATTTCTATGAGCTCACTAACCTTTATAGTTCCTTCAGAGTCTACATTTGTTTAAGATAATTCAGAAAATGGCATCATAATAATTGCTTCTTTTAAATCAGAGGTGAATTTGATTTATCAATTGTTTTGGACACATTCCCTGAAGCAGAGATTATTATTCATTGGTGGCTTCATATAATAATCTTGAAAGTTAAGATGTGGATTCTTGCAGTTTAGCAAAGACAAGAAGATTCTGTACTCTTTTTCAAGGTCACCTTAATTGTTCCAGCTCCATGACTTATAACTTATTCCATAAGCCTTGTAAACTGCATTTATTTAGGTTCAAATGCCTAAAATTCAATGATCTTTGAGATCATAACGCTGGAACAATGTAAAAGGATGAAATTCTTCATTTTTGGTCCAGCAAATTAACAAAGAATACATTTAGATTGCATGATATTTGAGACCAGGACTTTCATATTCTTTTCACAAGGCTAACTTCTTGCTGCCTATCATTTTAATCTCAAAAATGATAATAACAATTAAGATGGTAGATAAATTTGAATAACTTGAATAATTAAGATGGTAGATAAATTTAATTTTGGAACTGTGATGTCAGTTGAAAGCTTGCTTCCTCCCTGACTGCTAAACCAATGAATATGAAGCAGTTAATTAACTAAAGTAAAAACTATGCTATTTTCTGCTCAACAAAAGTGTCATTACCCTACCATTGTGTACAGTGGTTCTGAGGAAAAGGATTGATTATCATTTCATCTTTAGTTACTTAGAGTCTATATAAAAGATTCAACTTCTGAATTGGGACAAAAATATAGAATAAGTGAACTTTAAACTAGATGTCACAATAGTTGACAGGGTAGAATCTTTCTGTAAAGGAGGTCTCGTCTGTATAGGAAAGCTCTGCTGAAAGTCTATTTCAACAAAGCTTAAATTTTCAACAGAACAAACATCATCCTTCAAGCTGGGCTATACCCGGTTAATTCAGGCTCATTCCATTTTATTGTGTGGTCAGTGTCATAGGTCAGTAGTAGAGACTTGAATTACAAAGTGCAGCCTGTACAAACCGCGTTTTATTTTGAAATATTCTTTATTGCATTCTTTTTCCTAATGAAATGTAGCAATTAAAATTTCTATCACTTGGCAGAAAATGATGTAACTGGCTAGCTAAACTCCTGAAGCACTTTTTAGGAACCAAGATAATTAATTTGAGACCCAGACTCTTTTCCTGTGTCAGCCTCTGTCCAACATCTTTGTTGGTCCTAAGTATTAGTCTGAGTGTGAGTGTGGATGAGAGTGCCTGTGTGTGTGTGTGACTGACACGAAAAAGATAGATATAGAGAGGTAGAATATGGTGGAAATAAACGAGGTGATTCTTAGTTGCAGTAATTATGAGTAGGCAGAGGACAGTTTTTAAAAGGTGTTTTAAGCTAAGAAGAAGGGGATGGGGTTCTGGGGCTTCAAAGGGGAAGAAGACAATGCACTGGAAAATGAGAAGGGCAAATGTTTGGTAAACAAATATTTACCTGCCATGCAGATAAGTCTTTCTGGTAAAGAAAGTTATCTCCGGTAATAGCTCTCTTCCTTGTTCAGGCACCCTAACTAAATTCCTTTAGGCAGTTAAGGAAGAGGTAAAAAGCTTTCCTGAGTCTACTGGGTCTTAATTGCCTTCAGCTCAAAACAATCCACATGCCAAAGTGGTACATTTTGGGGAGGCATATTCTGCTTCTTCTCAGGTATATGGATTAGGAAAGGATTAAATCCTGGTAAATTCTCATTTCTTAAAAGATGACATAATTTTCTAATTATCTTCAAATTTTATATTTATATCTGTCCTTATTTTTTTCCTTCTTCCTCGCTCCAGTGCACAAGTAGATAATGTTTCTATTCATGCAAGTTCTATGGTCTAAGATTATTTTGTTTCAGATTAGCACCACACAAAAAAGAGATTTCTGTTGATAACAAGGTATACAGAAACAAAAAGACTCAGCCCTGGGAAATAAAATAGGTCAAATTCCTGTGCCTTCTTTTGAATAAGAAAACAAACTTCTCACAAATTTTGGTCCTTAATCAAAAGTGAAGAAACACAAAGCTCTTCAGTCATAGAATTTAAAATTTTCAATAAACATAGCTCATTTGTATTCAGAATTTAAATAATTTCAAAGCACACTCAGCTTCCATTCTTTGTAGAATAACTTACGTAGGGCTAAGCTTTCTGATTATAGCAATTATAAAATCTGGACCAAATACTTAAAAGAAAATACCAGTAAATAACAAAAATCACCCTCTACCCAGTGCACAGCGGGCAAACTCACAAAGAAAAGTCTCATTGGATTGATAAGGGAGAGGATGGAGTTTGGGGTCTCCAAAGCTGCTGAGAATTGAAGTGGAGTGGAGGCTGCATCCTGGATTGGAAACAACCACAGAGAGGGGAAGCCCTTAGACTTATGGAACCTTCCCTCAAATCTGTGTCTGAGGTTCTTATACTTCCACCTAAATGGATTAATAAACACTGGGTTTATCCTAGCATATTGAAACAGCTGAATAACCAGACTTAATATAAGGAACGATGACTCTTAAGACAGTGAATATTAGGCAACAAAATCTAATGATCCCTGAGAGAAGGGGAAAACACAAGATGAGTCTTATGATTGCCCCATAGAAGAAAGCTTCTACCCCATGGAGTAAGGACAGAAAACCAAGGCAGAGCCCAGCAGGCTGTCTAAATCAAAGAGTTCAGCTTGGGAATTTAGGGAAGCTGAGACTACTAGAGTTCCAGGGCAGAATACAGAGAGGAGAGAGCTGCACACACAGAGAACACTGGAAATCTACAGTATGTTGAGGAAAGAATCAACTAAATGGATTACAGGGGACAGTCTCCAGCACACACACAGGACCATGAACAACACCAGTTCCCATAAGCCAGAGCGGAAAACCTCATAATTCACGTGGTAGTATCCTACGAAAGAACTTGCCTTGGCAATGCAGAAAATTAAGCCTAGACTGAACACTCTTCTGGCCCAACCTAATAAAACCTAAAAGCAGGACTTGGAAGGGTCAATCTGTTTCCAAGTAACGTAACAGCTTTCTAGAACAAGACTCAAGGACAATTTTAGAAATCTAAGAATCTGTTACCCAACAACACAAACTTCACAATGCATGCCATCCAATAAAAAATTATCAGGCATTCAAAGAGGCAGGAAAGCACAACCCATGATGAGAAGAAATTCAGTCAATCCAAACTGAGCCAGAAATGTCACAGGTGATTGAATTAATAGGTAAGGATATTAAATTAGTTATTACAGTTGTACTTCATATCTTTAAGAATATAGAGGAATAATTGACCTTACTAATCAGAGATATAGGATATATAAAAAAGGCACAAATCAAACTGCTAGAGATGATTTTTTTTCTCAACTTCCATTTTCATAGAATTAGAGCAGTGATTTTATACAAGCCTATAATGTCCAATCCAGTAGCCACTAGTCATTTGTGGAAATTAAGCCCTTCAAATGTGGCTAGTCCAAATTGTGATATGCTGCACAAAGTACACAATAGGTTTTGAAGACTTAGTTTTAAAAAATATTATGAAATTTTATATTAGTATTTTATATTGATTGTATATTGAAATGATATTGTTGATATTGGGTTAAATAAAATATAGTGTTAACGTTAATTTCACTGGTACTTTTTTACTATTTTTAATGGCTACTATAAAATTTTAAATTACTTATGTGCTTGCATGTGTGGCTCACACTATATTTCCAGTGGACAGCATTGGTCCCAGAGATGTGGAAACTGGGAGGTAATATGACCTGTCCACAGTCACCAGGGAAGATGGTGCAAAGGCTGATATCAACTTCTAGTCGCCTGACTCCACATCTACACCAGGGGTCCTCTTGATACTGTCCTTCAGGGAGGATTTCCAATTCAGTGTGCACACACACTGTAACATACTGTTACAAAGGGCATGAAATAAGAGGGCCCGGGTGCTCTTTGTTTGGTAGAAACTGCTCCCTATGTGACGATTATTGTATTTTTCTAATTTATTTTATTTTTAATGTGTATCTGTTAGCATGAGACAATTATGGCCTTATTAAAAATTTCTTTTGCTGAAATGCATTTTAAAATTTTCATAACAGAGAAAAAGGCTAATTGAGGCTGTAAAAACTGTGGCATAAACCGTAGCAACAAAAATTTTGATGATAAAGCACAGTTACGGGATTAGTGCAAATTAGTTTTTAGTGAATAACACTAGGTGCAAAGTAGCTAGAGTTACATGTTCTGATTGGAAGAAATAGTCCACAGCAGTCACATTTGCAGATTTAAGAATGTTCTTCAAGTATGTCCTTTTCTTAGCTAGGAATGTCAGAAGTCGTCTGGAGAAAGATAATATCTCCTACCTAGAAAAAGGTACACATACAAAATCTTTGAAATTGCAAACAATTTCAAAGGGCTCATTCCAGCCCCTCTCTTCTGACTTTTAGATTCCTGAGGTACAGGTTAAGAACCTCTTCATCCTACCCTAGTGCCCCTACTCACCAACTCTAAGCAATAAGTGTCCAGTTAAAGGTGCATTATGTGACTTTTTTTCTGTTTGATGCCTAGAGATGATTGAAATAAATACATGTGGAAAGTACTGCAGAAGATAAAGAACAGTCTCTGTCCTACCATTATTGGTAAGAGAAACTGAAAATAAAGTTTTACCAGTTTGAAAAGAAAAGCAGCAAGCTGGAAAGGCTATATTAATGTCATACAAAGTAGACTTCAAAAGAAGGAATATTATCAGCCATATGAGGGAAGTTTCATAGTGGTAAAGTGCTCAATTCATCAAGAAGACAAACCTAAGAATGCCCCTCAAAAAGTTGCTTCAAAAAACATGAAGAAAAAAATTGACAGTACTAAGCCTTCAATCCATAGTTGGATATTTTTATAATAATATAAAAACTTTGATTTATACTATCACAGAAATTGACCTAATTTACTTAACATATTTATGGAATACTTAACAAATTTATGGAATACTTAAATGCAAAACACACACATACATACACACACACACACACACACACCCTTTTTTTTCAAGAATATATATCAAGATAGATCACATGCTGAGGAATAAAATATGTCTCAATATATTTTACATAATTAAAATTATAGAGAATATATTCTGTAGAAAAAAAATGAATTAAACTAGAAAATAAATAACAAAAAGATATAAGAATTCCCAAATGATTGGAAATTAAATTGAACACTTCTAAATAACCGTGGGTCAAAGGAGAAAGCACACAAAAAAATAGACAATATTTCAACCTGAATTAAAACAAACAGGAATATCAAAATTTATGGGGAAAAGTTAAAGCAATGTTTAGAAGGAAATTTATACTTTGATTTACTGCTTAGAAAGTAAAACAATATGAAAGCAGTTTAAAAGCTTCTACCTTAAGAAGCTAGGAAATGAAGAGCAAAATAAAGTAGAAGAAGAAAGCAAAAGAGTTGGAGTAAATAAGCTATAAACCACAAACAAGAAGGAAAATGAACATTGCCAATAGTAGAAAAAAAACAACAGGTTGAAAAATCGACAATAAGACTGATGAAGAAAACAAAATTACTCAAAATATAAATGAGAGGATATGGCTATTGTACATAAAAATATTACAATTTTAAAAAGAAATATTAAGAACAATTATATGCTAAAAAATCCAACAACTAGGATGTAATGGATACTCTTGTTTGATGAACATAACATATTAAAATGAATACAGCAAAAAATAGAGCATCTATATCTAAGTCTATTAAAAAATTGAATTGTTGTCAAAGTCTTCTTTCAAAGCAAACACTATACGCCAATTGGTTCACTGCTATATTCTGTCAAGCATTAATAGAGAAATAATACTGATCTTACAAAAATTCTTTCAGAAAATTGAAAAGAATACATCACTTTCCAAATTATTTTCTGAGACCACTATAACACTGACACCAAAATATGAAAGGATATTAAAACAAAATAAAACTACAAACCAATACCGCTAATTAATATAACACAAAATTTATCAACAGGGCACCAGAAATAAAATCTAGCAATATATAAAAATGACAAGATATTATGACCAAATTGAGTTCATCCCAGGAATGCTAAGTTGTTTCAACACTCAAATATGAATCTGTGTAAGTCACAATAATAACGCTATAAATGAGAAATATATATGATTATCATAATAGATGCAATAAATGATAAAATTTAACACCCATTCATAAAAACTCAGCAAAAATAGGAAAGAAAGAAACTTAGTTTGGTAAGGGGTATTTACAGCTAACAACATACTTAATAGTGATGTGTTAAATTATTTTCCCCTGAGATTAAGAAAAAGGCAAGGGCATCCATATTCCTCACTTCTATTCAGCATTGTACTAGTGAACCTGGACAGTGAAATATGGCAAAAAAACCCACAAAACATAATAATAATTGAAAGGAAAACACATAACTATATTTATTACCAGATAGAATGATTGTGTATATCGACATTCTTTAAGGATTCAACAACAAAATATGTTGAAATAATATGCAAATGTAGCAAGGTTGAAGGATATAAAATAAATATTCAAAATTTTATCGTATTTCTAAAAATTGGCAACATACAATTGGAAAATAAAATTTTAAACATGCCATATGCAATAACACCAAAACACATAAAATGCATTGGATTAAATTTAATCATAAATCTGTGCAAGCCTGATTCACTAAAATTTATAAAATATTGCAGAGAGAAATTAAAGATAATCTCTGTAAATGGGAAGCTGAATCAGGCTCATCGCTTGGAGGATTTATAATTGTTAAGGTGTCAGTTCTTCTCAAACTTTCCCTGTGGCTATCTGAATTAATTTCCAATAGACTAATATATATGTAGATATACAAATAAGTTAGAAAAATTGAAATATTTTCAGAGAGAACAAATTTTAGACCTTACACCACCTGATTTCCAGCATTTCTGTAAAGCTATATTAAAAATATAATCTGAAAAATTATCATAAGGGTAAACAAATAATAGGTCAATGAAACAAAATCATAATTCTAGATATAGACCTCACAATTATGGTCAAGTGTTTTTCAAAAAGGTCCCATTTTAGTGCAATGGAAAAAGAATAGTTTTTTAGAAAATCATGTTGAAATTACTTACTGGATATCCAAATAAAAAGCAAAACAAATAATCCAAAAACCTGATCCCTATTTCATATCAAACACAATAAAACTAATTTGAGTTGAATCATAGACCTAAATATAAATGCTAAAACAGTGATGTTTCTAGAAGTGAACATACAAAATAGTTTTATGACCTTATGATATGCAAAAATTTGTTAAATAAAGAAGAAAAAAGCACTATTTAAAGATGATACATTAGACTTCATCAAAATGGAAAAAAAATCTGCTTCCCAAAGGGCACAATAGATAAAATGAAAAGGCAAGCTACAGGCTAGAGTTGCTAAAATTAAAAAGATTGAAATACTAAGTGTTGTCAAGTATGTGGAACAGCTAGATCATTCATACCTTCCTAAACAGAGTCAAAAATAGTGCAACCACTTTAAAAAACAGGTTTCATAATGTTAAACTATACCTATTATATATATATATATATATATAATAAAAATATATAAAAATATAAATATACATATATTTTTTTACCCCAAATATCCAAAAAAAGATTTACAAGAATATTCTTAGCAACTTTATAAAAGGCAAAGGCTGAAAACATTTCAAATGCCCATGAACAACTAAAAGGATAAAACAAATTGTGGTTTATTCATGCAGTGTAATATCACTCAGCACTAAAAAGGAGCAAACATGGATAAAGCTGAGACTTTTTACTAAGTGAAAGAAGCTGGACACAAAGCAAATATACTGTATGAGTCCATTTATAAAAATTTTAAGTACAGACTAAATTGATCTATGGTAATAGAAATGAGAAAAGTGTTTACTTTTGAGGGGGTGTTGCCTGAAAAGGGGCACTCAGGGAATTTCTGGAGTGACGTAAATATTCCGTATCTAAATTAACATATATTTGCCCAAAGTAACTGAGCTTGTAACTTAAAATCTGTGTATTTTTTTTAGTTGTAAATAATACCTCTAAAATGTCCCATGTGGAGACAGTGAGGGAGCATCTGGGTGTGTTTCTAACCATAAGTGGTCTTGTTTGCTATTTGTTTAGTTCACCACTTAGCAAAAGTTAAAACAGGTCATTTCAGGGATCCAGGGTTGTTTTTTTTTTTCCTTTGGTACAAGGTTTCAGGTATCCCAGAACCTATGTATCTGCTTTCTCTGGCTCCCTGCACCGTAAGATTAGACACCTGTGTTGGGAGGCTGTTGTAGGGGCATTCCCTGGGGATAATTTCCTCCTTGCACCTTGATTCCATTCCGCTTCTTTGGTCTCTGTGTTACCCAGAGACCACGTGCTCACCACTATTAGGGCAGCAGAGAAACATGTCTTTGGTAAGGAAAATTCTTTTTCCCTGCACAGGAAGCAGTCCTGAGACTTCCTCCAAACGGCCTTTGCTGCTGATGTAGATCAGAATCCTAATCACAGAAAACCTCTAACGGAGGAAGAAGATACATAATGCCGAACTGTGTGTTTTTGGTCCCTACAAGTGACCTGCGGTGGGATCAACCTCGCACTGACCGCCCCTGGGCTCAGGTCACGCACTGTCCTGGACTCACCTGGTGCTGAGGACCAGCGCCGGCAGGAGAGGCAGCAGGTAGTGCGCTGGGTTGAGCTGCACGCTGCCGCCTGCCGGGGTCCTGCTTGCCTCGCTGTCTTCTCTCTCCCTCCTCCTCCTCCAACTAGGGTCGGGTCGCTCCTCGGTGTCCGGCCCTATGCCTGGCAGCGATGCGCCCTTCCCAGTGGAGGGCACAGACGGACTAAGCGACCAACGTCTCTGGAAACCAGGAGCTGAGAGCTGGGAATCCGCTGCGGGAGTGATGTCACCGTAGCCCTAGGAGAGCCTTGCCCTGGATTGTTTGGCGCCGCTTCTCCTAAACCCGGAGGGCGCGTGTCTCTCGCGCGGGAGATGAAAAGGGTCCCCAGCGAAAGCCCCTCACGCCCGGCTCACAGGGCTGCGCTCTGGTCACGCGGTTGCACACCCGCCCGAGGCTGATCATTTATTCCCGCTGGTAGGGAGGAATGAAGGGCTAGAGTGAGGGGAAGGGATGGGGGGCCAGGAGAGATCTAATCTGCCAGTAGTTGAAGCCAAGTACTCCGCAGGACGTGAGACTGAATTCACTGGGAGACAGACGCTCAGAGTTGCAGGCAGTTGTCTCTCATCTGATTACACAGTGTTTGGAAGTACAGTGTTCTAGAGAGAGCATTTAAAATACTGTTTTGATCAAGGCACTAAAGGGTGAGGGAATTGGGGAACAGTAGCGAATAGCATCCAGAAATATAAACTGAGGCAAAATGACATTTGCCGACTCCATAACTGGGGGTCCTTTCCTCAGGTGAGAGGCGTGACATAGCAATAACTGAACAAAAATACATCAGCAATTAACTCAGAGAGGTGGAATTGCAGGATTGGGGTTATTATGTTTTGTGTCTTGTTTTATCTGTTCCAAACTTCCTATAAAAATGCAGCAGTCAATGACCTTTATTTTGAATGAATGAATGAATAAATAAATAAATTTGAAAAAATAAATCTTATCTCTTTTTTCAAGTTGTTATTTGTTAGAGCAAATATACATCCTCTCCTTTTCAAAGCTTTATTTTGAAGGGGAGCAGTTTTGTTAACCATCGTATTCTTTTAATGAGATTTCAATTTAAAACATAAATACAGAGCAGACATATGCCTTTAATAACCTAGACCATTAAAAGTAGGTGAGTCGTTTTGCAAGCTGGATACCTGCTTTTGGGTAACATATAGCTAGGCATGTACAAATGAAATCACATGTGAATTACATGTTATTTGGGAGGAAAAATGGCAGCACACTTTGTTAAAAACAGACTCTGGAGACTTCTGCTTCCAGAAGATGGAGACTTTCATCTTCATTTATGTTTACATTTAAAATTACACTTAGATGTAATTTTCTCTATTCTTCTCACTAAATACAAATACAAATCCTGTAATTTATACATAAGAGATACATAAGGCATTTTAAAGGCAGAGACTACGAAAGAATTATCATGAGGGAGATCTTTGCTGTGATGAGATAGTTCTGTATCTTGATTGCAGTTGTAGTTACATCAGTCTCTCCATGTGATTAAAATGAGATGGAACGTGTATTAGTTTCCTGTGGCTGCAGAAACAAATTGTCACAAACTGGGAGGCTTAACACACCATAAGTCTATTCTCTCCCAGTTCTGGAGGACAGAAGTCCAAATTCAGTGTCGCTGGGCTGAAATGAAGGTGTTGGTAAGGCTGCACTCCCTCCAGAAGTTCAAGGGGAGAATTCATTACTTGTCTATTCCAGTTTCTGATGACTATCAGCATTCGCTGGCTTGTGATCACATTTCTTTTGCTTCTTTTTCACCACTGCTTTCTCCTCTCTGTAGATAATCACCCTCGGCCTCTCTTTTACTGTGATGGCATTAAGGGCCCACCAGGTAATCCAGGATAAACTCCTTCCTTCAAGATCCTTAACTTAATCACACTGTCTGCAGAAGTTAATATTCAACTCTTGCTACATAGTAATATTTTTAGATTCTGGGGATTAGGGATTAAATATATCTTTGGGTGGTAATTTAAAAAAACCTACCACAAAACCACACACATTATACTAATGTCAAATTCCTGGTCTTGATATTATAGGACAGTTATGTTAGATGAAGCCATTAAGGAAAATTGGGTGATGCATACACAGGACCTCTTTGTAATATCTTTCGAGTTGATGTAAAAATATCATTATTTCAAAATAAAAAGGTAAAAACAAAGCAAAGCATAAAATAGAACTTTGTCTCTAAGGTTAAAAAAATGCATTTTTTTTAATGATAGCTTTTTCAAATGATAGTTTAGAAGGTAATCATTTGATATGCATTCTCTATAAAGATATACCACTATTATTTAAGATGAAAATGCATATAACATTAAATAACACCAAAAGTATACATTTTTGTTTACATAGCAAGTTTATGTTGTTATTCTATGTGCTCAGCCCAGTCCTATTTTTTTCTACATATCACTCTTCTTCTAGATAACTGACTCTTTCTATGTATACTACTCACTATACATACATGCATATATATATACACATGCATGTGCGTATATACAAAAATATGTATGCAAAAACATATATGTACACATTGATATATGTTTATATTAATATAAACCAAAATAAATAGCGAGCTAAACTTATTTCATTAAGCCTCTTAGTTATACTAATCTTCAACAAATATTATAAGTGGCTAGCATTAGAACTATAATACTTGCTACTAACAATAAAGCTACACAATCAAGACCTTATCTAAGCTTATCTTAAGCTCTTCTGCTTTAACATTTTTGCAATGAAATATGGCATTTTGCCACTTTCCTCATCTTTAAAACTGCCTATTTCCAGGTTTTACTGAAGATACTATCTGTGTTTTGTTTTTATTTTATTTTGTTTTAATTAAATTTACTCAGAAAAACCTACAGTGACAATGGCATTAAAAAAGGCATTAATACTTACTATATCAATTTTCCATTGGTACGCTGAGTCATACAATTGCTTCAGCATCTCTTTTTACACATTCGCATAACCTAGAAATAAAATAATGTGTGCTATGGACCTTTGTGGTCTTTACTCCACAGGTCCATACTAAGATATGCAAGGGGTTTGAGTCACACTGTGAGAGTCATATGACTCATGAAATCAGATCTTCCAAATATGCCTCTACACATACTATTAAAGTGAAAGCTGAAGTCTCAAGCAAAGTCCAACCCAAAGGTGCCTTCACAAAAACATCATTGTCACCAAATGCCTGATCCCCAAATAGTCTTAGCTGAGAAAGAAAGAAGTGAGCTAGTGTACTCTGTGTGTGTGTGTATACGTACATACATACATATATGTGTATATTCACATATTTACATTATAACATATATATATTTATATGTTTTTATATATGCATAATATATAAATATATACACTATATACGTAAATATAAATTATATATGTAATGGTCACTTAAAATAAATTTTTTTTCTTTTGCCTGTCCAGTGTCCATTATCTTACTTCTAAAATAAACATTGAAAAAAAATAAAAAATTAAAAAAAAATAAAATAAAATAAACATTGATTTTCCTTTGAGGAAAAATAATCCTCATCTTTCCTAGTCCTTGTGTTTTTTACTTTTTGTTTGTTTGTTTTGTTTTGTTTTGTTTTTGTTAGTTCTTGTGGCTTTAATTGAGGTATGATTGACAAATAAAAATTGTATAATTTAGGTTGTAAAATGCGATTTTTTAAAGGTATATGATGTGACGATTTAATATACAGACACATTGTGAAAGGATTACCACAATCAATTTAATTAACATATCCATTACCTTATATAGTTACCATTTTTTTTTTTGTATGTGTGGTGAGAATACTCAAGATCTACTTTCTTAGCAAATTTCAAATATGTAGTACCGTATTAACTATAAACACCATGCTGTACATTAGATCCTCTTGTGTTTTAAATTGGGTTAAAATCACTGCCAATTTTTAGAGGTACATGTGTGTCTCAAGCCTGGCCAGTTGGCAGATGTTCTCTCAAACAACAAAGATAGGGTCAGGCACAGACTTTTATGAGGATCCGAAGAGATATAATATATGCAGATTTATAATACAAAGGCCCATGTAAAATATCCTATCAGCCTTCAAAGATTTTCCAGACCACATTGAAAATTCCATTTTACTCTATTCTTTCGGACTTCTGTGAAATTTGAAAGTAATGTCTAATTCATTTCACTTTCTCTCCACTCTTTATAACTTGTGATTTCACTGCCGTGGCAAACCTTGTGTTCATTCAATTAGGGTCCTCAAAGTTCAATTACGATACTAAGTCTTATCTAGCAGTTGAGTTTTTGTTTTTATGATCTTAGTTTGAGACTATAAGCAGTGGGGTTTCTTATGTTTCCATGCATTGCCTCATTGGATTATCAAAGGCACATTTCCCTTTATTGTATTTTAGCCTATCAAGTGGTTGTAAAGTCCATGTAACGTTTAAGTCCGTGTCTTCAGGTCTTTATTTTTTATTTGATTATAAGTCTTACATTTACATCCACTGTACTTCATTTCCATGCTGTCTGAGGAAATCAGGCTGACCATAAATAGCTAGCTGGGATTATACTGAGATATTAGCCAATTCGTGGAAAAATCAGAAAGTTCAAATAGGGAATGTATTTCTATGAAAAGAACCGATTGAAGAAGCTTTTGGTTAAAATTGAATACAAATGTTATTGACAATAAAACTTGGTCTTTATGACACTCAAAGTATGTAGGACATAAAAGCAAGTAGTATTATAGTATATGGAAAATGAAGCACAGGGAGTTAAAGTAATATCCCAAAGTCACCCTGAATCATGTTCAGTGAGCTGGGATTGTGGTACAGAACAATGAGATCCAATTTACTAGTCTAACTACTGTAACCCTTCTGCCAGCATCCTTTTTATTGAGTGCTTGCTCCTGTGTGTTAAGCATTGTACTAGGGGTCATGGGGCCTACAAGAATTAATGACATGTAGCAACTCACAACATAGTGGCTACCTGGAACATTTTGTTTTCCCCCCTTTCTTTGTTTATTTGAGCATGAACTAATTATTTTTTAAAAGCTATAAATGAATCTAAACAAGTAGGCTCGAATTTCCTCTTCATTCAATTTCTATTTGAGAAATGCTATGATCTTTTTTACAGCTGATTTCAAAACAGTATGCTAGTAATATAGATACCTCTTTCCTAGAGAGATTACAAAAGCTCTAGACGGAGAATACAGAGTGAAATTGAGTTCAGAGTCATAGTGCCAACAGACTTAGATAATTTAATTACTTCAATATTATGGATGGCAGGGAGTTGTTTGCTTTTTGCTCTTAAGTTTCTTCCTGAATCCTTTCTTAGTTATTAGCACAAAGTACTGAATAAATTTTTCCCTCAAAAAAGTATGTATTATTGAGATTAATTAATTTGATTATTTTACTTTTATAATATTCTGATTAGGGTGTTGTGTCTTAGGAAAGCATAAATGCTCAGCATTACTGAAAATATTTTGTGTTAAAGGGAAAGGACTGTGAATCAGCATATATGAATTCTTCTCTGTGGTAAGCAGTATACCAAATCCTCCACATTTCCTAAATATCTTAAATGTAATTTAAGCCTCCTAACACTTGTGAAATTTCAGAGAAATTACAGCACTTCAAGATTTTACCTAGCTGGTGGAGCCAGAATTTGAATTTAGAGAGGGAGTAAATTAGGGTGATTGAGTGAAGAAAGTGCCACTTATTAGCTATGTGGTTGGATTAGGTAGATTCATGGTCTGCAAAGTGAGGTTGATAATAGCACTTAGTCCATAGGGTTGCTGTGAGGACTAAATGAGCCAATGATTGCAAATCTCTAAGTATACTGCTAGTACATACATACTAATTATTAGTACATGTACACTAATAATCTCTACTGATGATGATGATGTTGATAACAGCAGTTAGAGATAGTCATGTTCACATACACCCCCCAAAATTCCTTTATTACCAACTGCTCCATAGAGGTCTGTATTTGGGTTGGCTCTGACACTCACTAGTGACAAGAAAAGTAGCTTCTGACAACCAGGACTTGGTCTAGCACACAAGTTAGGCTGTGGACTGCTGTTGAACATAATAATGTCAAAGATAGCACATTAGTCAAGGCCATTTGTGACCATGATGAAGAAAGACAAAAGCAAGACTACACAATAATCATGTATGAATACAATCAAAAAACAGGAAAATTGTCTAAACCCCCCCCCAAAAAAAGCACCAAACCTCCATAATTCATTACATATATGAGTAACTGCTGTTTCTTTATAAATTACAGCTTTAAATTTACTTTATGCTTCTTTACTTCTAGATGAGAATTCCAAAGATATCAAATCATAGAGTTACCCCTATTTCCTGACAGCATCAATCCACAGAATAGCTTAAAACATAAGTTCAAATCCAGTCTTGTTTGACATACTCTTAAGGAAGACACTCCTGCAGTTCTTCAAGGTGTGAATTCTCCTTCATTGGGCAAACAAATAAACCCAGTTTTATTCTCCCTCTTAACTGACTGAAAGAATTTAGATAGGGGGCCTGGTCCAGAAGGAGACCTATCACCAGAAATAATTACGCAGAGTGTGAGGTAGCTGTGGTGAGCTGGGGGAAGCTTAGCAGGACCTGTTTGCTCAAAGTCTTCTCTGTGTTCCATTGTCTCTGCGTAGCATGACAAACCTTTGTTTACCAAACATTTGCTCTTCCCATCTTCCTGTGAATTGTCTTTCTTCTCTTTGTAGCCCCAGACCCCTAACCCCTTCGCCTTAGCTCAGGATGGTATATAAGCCTCAAATCTGACTGTCTGGGAGCCTTTTATGTGTATGTGAAGCCTCCATATGTATGAAATTAAATTTGTTTTTCTCCTGTTAATCTGTGTTATGTCAAGTTAATTATTAGATCAGCCAAAAGAACCTAAAAGGGTGGAAGAAAAAATTTCCTCCCTAAGAGTTCCATTAATTCATTCATGAAAAATTCATTGTACACCTCCTAAGTATCAGGCACATGGAATTCAGTGGTAGCCTGATTTACTGTTGGCTGTGATCTTAAAAATGCAATATAACAGAAGCAAATGCTCATCTGTACTTTCCTTAATTACTAGAGGACTATGTTCCTAATAATACCCACTTCCCATGACTATTTTACATGATTTTCACTGGATGTTTTTCTTTTAACCCTTAATACACATTATCCACCTTCCCTACCTTGCTCTGTGCTCCAGGAGTCTGACATTTATGGACAATATCAGACCTCCTTGCCATCTAGCTTCTGGTAAAGTCCAGTCAATTAGGTAACAGCTCCAGTCAATTAGGGACAAGAAGAAAGTGAGATTGGGATATTTATTCCCCTTATCCTTTCCCTGCAAGGTGTCCTTTGTCCCATTATCCATGTAGCTCTACCTCTGAATTCGGGTAACTGCTTTCTACCCATGCTCCTAGCCTGGGAGCAATGATTTCATTCTATGATTACTTCCATCACCTCCCAAACCATTGAAAATAATATTTTTTAAATTTACCAAAATAATCCAGTTTGAATTTGTCATCTGTTTCTTTCTGGGACCCAGACTGCTACTGGTTTATAATTTGTGTATGTTTTTCAACAGCATCTAAGTTTATATTTTGCAATTCTGAACTATTACTCTTGACTGCTGTATTTTTTTTAATGTTTTTAAAATTTAATGTCTGTTTCTTCTTACTTTTCTTCAGACTATGTGTGATGGATGAGGGTATACCCTTTAAGGGTATATAATTAGAATGACATTCATCAACTCTTAGATGGATATTCTGATAATCTCCTCATTAGTCTCCAGTCTTTCAACCTCTAGATATCCCAAATCTAATTCACCTTCAACAGTACCTCCAGAGTAATTTTTTCAAAACATAAATAATTGCAAATCATGAAAATCTAAGTTCCACTCTGAGCTTTCTTCAAGGGACGTTTTTATTCTATAAACTTCCTTATGTAATATTGAACACAATAAATATGTATCTAAGTAATACTATAAATTTTAGAAATTCATATGTAATCACAACTAAAAAAGAATCAAATCTACTCAAATTATACTCCCTCTGATGAAGATACTGTGGGAGAAATAAGTTTAATAACTTGCCTAACATTATAAAATTGATCAATAAAATATTGTGCACTCTTTACTATAGCACTGGAATTTTTTCAAATCTGAAATGCTTATGTAGCATTCATAGAAAATATTACCTCATTAGCTCTTTTCCTTCATCCTAATAAAAACCTACTTTGTGAAGGCTAATAATTCTAAGACTATAATATAAAAGTAATCAGAAATGCATTCACAGATTAATGATGATTCCTTTGGGTAATATAACACAAATTATATGTTGATACAGTATCTATGTGATGCAGATCATTATTTTGCATACTTTGAAAAAAAGTTTGTTATTATGTTGCCAACTTAATTGTAGATTTCTTCCATTTTTGCAGAAGTATTCAATAATGTTTTCAGGAGTGATTCTTTAAAGGAGTCTGTTAGTATAATTTGAAGTTTATTTGGTGCCTTAGCTATTTTAATAGTTGTAGATATGATCTACTTCTATGCAGGCCTTCTTTATTACTATTTGTTACTTCACATATAATGTTTACGCACCAGACATCATATATAAAAGTTTGAGATATGATATGTACCTCGGCATGCTACATTTTGACAGTGAAATGAAAGAATCATGACTTGGGAACTTTAGCATCTACATATAGATTCACTGTTAATCTGGTAGATGCACAGGATCTTATTCCTATTAACTGAGTCCATTTTTCAGCAAAGCCATAGCATCAATATCTATTAAATTTCATTTGAAAGTTAAATGAGGAAATATAAAAATTGAACATGTACTATGTTACAGAAATTATTGTCTCTGGAATCAAACTGAATTGATTCAAAGAAAAAGAAATAACAAAGGGGGAAATATGGAAAATATATTTCATAATTTATTTGCCAAATATGGTCTTTTAAAACATGTATATTTAATTTCAAATATTATTTTGTCTGTGGTTTTGTTTTTAAATCATCTGTACTTATTTGAGAGTTTATGTCATCATCTTGCCTGTAATTTCATGACTTGTTCCATCCTTCTCCCCACATTGCTAAGATTTTTCTAAAATACTAACTTGATCATGTCACATTCTACATGTCTCCATAGCATAGGCCATAAGATCATGATTCAGTTGGCACCAAGACTGACCAAGATCTGGTCTCTTTATTTTTCCAGACTCATCGGCTATCACTATCCAGAGCACAAGACTTTTTTAAAGTCCTACAAAGCTACTTGCAGCTTAACAAACACACCATACTCATTCTTATCTCTCTGTTTTTACACATGGTGATTCCTTTGTCTGGAATGTCCTTTCCCCATTTAGTTCTATTCAGATAGAATACTTAGTGTATTCTATCATTGTTTCCATTTGGTGATGGAATAATATCTGGCTTACTTGTATGGTTCCTTCTTCAGACTGTGAGCTCTTTGCATAGAGAGACAGTGTCTTTTATCTCCATATCTCAAACACCTAGCAGAAAAACCTGGCCTCCAAATTTGTAAGAACTCAATGAATGTATATTAGATAAATGAATGACTATGTAGGGTAGCAAAATTTGGCACCCCAAAATGTGTCTCTTTGGCATGAAGATTAATTTAGGCTGATTATTTTTAAGAAACATAAGATTTAGGAAGTTTTCTTGTTACTCCCTCTTAACTGCCTAGAAGAATTTAGATAAAGGGCCTGTTCCTAGAATAGAGCTACAACTGGAAATATCTGCAAAGAATACGATCTCGGTGGTATGGTGAGAGAAACTGAGCACGTCATAGAGATCAGGGTCCACTCTGTGTCTTGTTGTCTCTGCTTGTCCCAGCAAACATGTATGTACCAAACATTTGCTTTTTCCTCTTATGTGAATTGCCTTCCTCCCTTTTGAAGTTCCAAATCACTACCTCCAACATCTTTTTTGTTTTGTTTTTAGATGAAGATGGTATTTAAGGTGAAGTTTTCAGCCATTTTGGCAAGTTACTCAGTTTTCCTGGGTCTCCCCATTTACACGTTATTAAACTTTTGTTTGATTTTCTCCTGTTAATCAATTTAATTCTTAGATCATCCAGAAGAACCTAGAAAGGTAAAGAAAAATTTCTTCCTTGAAAACTATATCTATCTGAGAGAATATAAACTTTAATAAGGCAACAAAAAAGTGTTTCTTTGATTTTCCTCTATCAGTATAAAGTAAGTGGTCAATAAACATGTGAATGGTTAACAATATTGGTGATATTGAGAAAACAAAAATTCATGGTCCTTCCAGGTTTAAAGTTCAATGATTTTAGAGTGTTATTATATAAGAAAACTCAAAATGGAGAACTAGAACACATTATAGTTTCTTTTCCATGGTATAATTCTTCCCTACATGAGAACTCTTAAACTAGCTCATAATTGTATGCCAGTGCATATGGAATGCCAAATAGAATAAGACGTTATAGTGTCTTTCTGGATCCTCATTATTCTTGGTTTTGTGAATATGGGTCAGCACAGATTCTGGTCTTTTAGATATGTTAGTAATAACCAGAGAGACAACAGTCAAACTATAATCATATTATATTCTTTGGTTCAAAGAGTTATTCTAAGAATTAGGGAATGATATTTCTATTATTTTATTTAAAAATACCTACTTAGAAGATAATAAATGACACTTCAAGTTACTGAGAATATAGCAAAGAACAAAACAATGTCCCCACTCTTGGAGATTTCATAGGAGATTGAGATAATGTATGTTAAAAAATGTAATTAATATAATTTTAATTACTGATGAAAGCTATGAAGAAAATTTTTAAAGTAAATTAAAATTTTAAGAGATTAAAGAATGAAGATAAGTGGGAATTATTTTTTTTAGAATTACCAAGCATATACAATAAAAAAGCAATCAGCTAAGTTTTTTCCAATTCACTTTCTAATTTAATCATCATAACCCCCAAATGGAAATTTTTTTAATTCTCATTTTACAAATAAGAACTTTGGGGCTCAGAGAAGCCAAGTAACTGGTTTACAGGCACTACAGAGGTGGAATTTGCATTAAACTACAGGTTTTCTTGAGACTAAAATCCAGGAACATTTCAGGAGACCCTCCAAACTCTACAAATACTTTATTAGATGAGCTTCCAACCCATTTTACTATCACCAGCAAAGACAACCCTGATCTGCACATGCCCAGGACTTCAGTCATAAAATCGAGCACTAATCAAATGTCACTCAGAGTGGAGTTATAAAGGGAAGGGATGGAAGGTTTTTCAAAGGCCACAAATAAAGGGTGTCTCCAGTCAGCAGGGAAATCACCTGAAAACAAAGAAAGATGGTTCTTTATGGCAGCTCAAGACTATAGCACAGCAGTAATGATAGGAGGACATGAATCAGAAGGAAAGAGTCCAAAATCCCAAAGGGAGAGATTCAGTTTCCAGTTTTCAGACTTCATTTCAGGAAAAATATGCTAATGTTTTGAATCCATTTAGGAAAGATATTCATAATCTAATTACTCTCTTTTTATTGTATATAAATATAGAGCAAGAGACAAAACAGATGGCCGGATATTGCCGTAGTTTCATGATTGCTATCAACACTGCATTAAACATATCTGCTTTGCATTTATATACCACTTGATAATTTGAAAAACACATTTTAAGCATATTTGAAGACTGCCACCTATATTAATTTGCTAGGGCTGCCATAACAGAGTACCACAGACTGGAAGGCTTAAAGAATAGGAATTTATTATCTCACAGTTCTATAGGCTAGCAGTCCAAGATCAAGGTGTTGGCAGGGTTGATTTCTTCTGAGACTTATCTCCTTGGCTTGTAGATGGCCGTCTCCTCCCTGTGTCCTCACATGGTCTTCCATCTGTATATGTTTGTGTTCAAATTTTCTCTTCTTATAAGGACGTGCATCATATTATATTGGGGCCCACCCTAATAACCTCATTTTTGTTAAAGATTCTGTGTCTGAATACAGTCACATTCTGAGGTTCTGAGGGCGTATGAATTTGGGGGACCAATTTTAGACTATTATACCACTCTTCCATACATTTCCATTTTGAAAATAAAGAGTAAATACAGAGAAGTTAGAATTACTGAATTTTAGATGTTATAAATGACCTAAAGATTACTATAATTCAAATCACAGTTTGTAGATGAAACTGGATCTGTGAGAATTCAAATGACATGTCCAAGATAAAAGAACTCTTCAGCAGTACATAAAAGGATTAAGATTAAGAAAAAGATGGCATTAACAGAGAGAAAGCCTAGCCAATAATGACACTAGGAAAATTAGCTATCCATATAGACGAAAAAGTAAAATGAGCTCTTTACTTACCACCAGTCACAGACATAGTCAAGGCTGATTAAAAAGCTGGATATAGTAATTTAATTTCTGAATATTGATAGAAAACTCTTGATGACTTTGTGTGACATAAACCCTCCGGGACAATATTGGTACATTTAACATTTTAATATGTGTTCCAGATGACTTGGCTCACCATTCACCCCAACCCATCTCCAGATCTTGATGTCTCCCTGTGAAACTGCAAGATCCTTACAGAGCACGCTGACTATATATCTTTAAGGAAGATAGCAATCAGCTCCTAAATGGATGTTAATACCTTCTCTGATATTTAAAAAGCATTGTGAATTTAACTGAGCTGATATATTTCCATTTCACAGATGATAAATTAAAACTCAAAGAGAGAATTAATATTTGCTCAAAGCTATTAAGTGACTGAAACTGAGGTGAGTGACTAAAAAGAATTCGATAGTTGAAAGTCTTGGCTAAGCATTTCATTTTAAATTACAGTCCAAATTTTAATCTTGAAGTATTTTGGTATTATACACTTCTAAAATTATCTAGTTCTTTTCTCTAAGTTAATTAATGTCATTCTCAAATCCCAAATTCATGATCTTTTGCTTCTGAAGAGCAGTATGTTTATAGGTTTGGAAAAATAAAAAAGCACTTCAGCTTCAGTGAAAGCCACATAACTGTTATTTATTCCAGTTAACACCAAACATAAATTTTCTCATCATGTGCTTCAACTCCAACATATAAAGTCCTCAAAGTACAATTTTTCTTACTAGGGTGCTATATTCATGAGACTGAGATTTTTGCCTGATTTCACTGGAGCACGAATCTGTCATCTGTTCTTTAAGCTTATTTCTTTTTAGTCTTTTGAATAGCAAATGCAGTTAAATGTAGCAATGACTCTCCTTAAATAAGACACACTGAAGATTTTATGGATCTTTAGCAGAACACAGCAATCCCTTTATGTTGATTTTTTTTTCCCGTAAGTAAAACAGGCTTTTTTTTTCTAGTGCAGGAGTTTATCGATCACAGAGGTCTTTCAACAGGCTGGCTCTGTGTTGTTAAAGTAAAACTATACCAGATCATTCTGCCAGCATTCATTTATCCAAATACCACACCTCAATTATGGATTGGTGTATTAGAGATTTTATGTAAAACTCTAACTCAGATTTTGAGTTTCATGAGGGAATGGTCTTTCTTCTCTCATTTTGCAAACCTCTCATGGTTTCCCATGACCCTGATGATCAAAATATAGAATTGATTTTCCAGATACCAAGGAAAAGAAGCTTAAGGTGTAGATTATTTCCCCAAATAATTTTATTATGTCTTATGAATTGTAAAATACTTAACTCTTACTTATATTTATCTTACAGATTAAAATAACAATTGCAATTTATTGGAGCCCCTACTAAACACTGGGACCTGTACTGTGGAATTTGTATACATTATGCTATTGAATATTCATGACAACACTATAGAGTCAATGTTACTATTTTCATTTTAGAGTTAAGGAAACAAAAGTTCAGAAAGGATAAATAAATGTGCCCAAATCACATAGCTAGTAAGAGTTACTATTGGGATTCAAATCTATTCAGTGTTCAAAGGCAGTGTGCACTTAATCAGCTTGCCTGCAAAATTGAGTCTATGCAGTGTACTCATGCTTACTGCATCTTATGTATGTCATTTTAAAGGACATTTAATTCAGATAAGACAAAATTATTACATTCAATCTTTTGACATCTTTCCACTTAGTGCGATACATTTGAATGTAGTGTTGCTTCCTGTAATATTTAAGCATGCTATTTTACTATATCCAGAGACTTCAGGCAATTGAGAACAGAGCTGATACTCTTCATATTAATCTCAGACATCACTGGCAAAGGAAAGCATCAATTCCCTCCATACCATGTAGTAAATGAAAACTGTTTATAGTATTGTTTAGTCTCACCAAGTTTATTCCTAGACATTAGTCTTCAAAGCTATTGTGAAATTGAATTCTGATAGTGTAATTTGAATAACAGGTGTGCATGCTTATATAAATTTTATGTACATTGTAGGGTATTCTTTTTTTCCTCCAAGAAAATAAATCTTTTTAGATTCCTCATGGGTAAATATTCAATAAATTGGTTGTTTGTTCTGAGTTATCATGGTTTACATGAAGAAAAACTTTATTTTCATCGTTTGGAGGAAAAGGGTAAGTTTGGGAGAGGCTAAAAGATCAGATAATAAGAATATATTATCTACAAAAGGTAAGGTTAAATAACTATTAACTTGCTAAAGATTAATTCAGCTATGCATCTATTAATTTTCTAAGATAAATTCAACATACCTCTACATACAACTGCATGTGTGTGTGCACACACACACACAGAGGCATCAAGGCTTAATAGGAGTGCTATGTGTATAAGCAAGTTGATTTCTTCTCAACTATTTCTTTAAGGTACAAATTCAAAATTAAAAATTTATTTGAACTAATCAGAAATGTTAATTTCAATGATGACTAACCTATCCACACAGACTTTTAATTTCTTAGCTTTTTAAATTTGGATTACTGTATTTTTATTGCATATCTAGAAATGAAGAAATTAAAGAGAAGTCATTTACTACACCTATGAGAGCTAATAAGAAACATTAAAAAGAAAATCAATGGACCAATTATTTTATCCAGTGTACTTCTCCATAATTATTCATCTAAACCATGAAGATAAGAAACTAAATAAATTATATAAACAATAAATAAGATAAATGATCAGAAATTTAGAATATTTTGGTGGGTTACATCAGCAAGATGGTGGAATAGGAAGCCCCAGTAGACTTTAAGTCAAAAACTGTCACAAGAGAAAAAGAAAGATATCATATAATGATAAAGTGATCAAAACATTCACACAAATAAATGGAAAGACAACCAATGTTCATGAGTTGGAAGGATTAGTATTATTAAAATGCCCATTCTAGCCAAAGTGACTTATAGATTCAATGTAATTTCTATCAAAACCCCAATGAGATTCTTTACAGAAACAGAAAAAAATAATTCTAAACTTCATATGGAATCACAAAAGATACTGAATAGCTAAAATCATCTTGAAAAAGAAGAACAAAGCTGAGGGTATCACATTTCCTGATATCACACTCCTGACTTCAAAATATATTATAAAGCTATAGTAATTAAAACAGTATGGTACTCACATAAAAACAGACATATGTAGATCGATGAAACAGAATAGAGTCCAGAAATAAATTCATGCATCTACAGTCAACCGATCTTTGACAAGGGTGCCAGGAACATACAATCAATAGGGAAAAGACAATCTCTTCAATAAATGGTTTTGGAAAAAACTGGATATCCACATACAAGAGAAAGACATTGAACTCTCATTTCACACCATACACAAAAATCAACTTAAAATGAATTAAAAACTTCAACCTAAGACCAATGTGAAACCATAAAACTACTAGAAGAAAACACAGGAAAAAAGCTTCTTGACATTGGTCTTTGCAATGATGTTTTTGGATATAACACTAAAAGCAGAGGCAACAAGGGGTAATTAGATGAGAAAGATAAGGAAAGAGAGGAGGATCTGCTATTGTACTGCTTCTCTACCATATTTTTCTGCCCTATATTCTCAACATTTCACAACTCATGTATAAAAGTGGGAGTATACCAAGACGCTACTCCTCTCCAGAGTTTCACTTCATGCCTTTTTGTCTGTGTTTTCACTGAACTTTATATTTTGCCTGATTGTATTTTTATCACAATACATTATCATTATTTATTTGAATATTTTCTCCTCTGGTAGACTGATTGGTAGTAGGAAGCACGTTCTATTCATTAATCCCCATTAGAGATGCATCTAGTGAGTGCTCAAAAATGAATAAATGAGTGAGTTCTATGGGCATGGAGCTTATCCTGTGGTTATGTACTGATTGCATTGTTCATAGGAAATGCATAATAGTCACCATGATTTTAAAAGTGATATGTATCATTTATGAAGATGTTATTATACGACTGACTCTACTAATTTCTTTTCATATATTATTTTATTTAATTCTCACAACCCTGTAAAGTATATTGTATTATTTCCACCCATCCTTTTCTCCTTCTACTCCTTAATTTTTCAAATACAAAAACTTAGAATTAAAAAGTAAAGTGATTTCCTTCCAGTACCAAATTAGAGT
Organism: Balaenoptera ricei; assembly: GCF_028023285.1. Taxonomy (NCBI): domain Eukaryota; kingdom Metazoa; phylum Chordata; class Mammalia; order Artiodactyla; family Balaenopteridae; genus Balaenoptera; species Balaenoptera ricei. The sequence continues at coordinate 79,902,980 of NC_082646.1, read as the reverse complement.
CAAAGTCAAGATTCTGAAATATTTTTCAGTATTCTATGTGTCTGAGTGTAATATAATTCACATAAGAAATATATAGATAGGAAGCAGTGTATGCGGCTAGAGACTTCATTGTTGAACATCATCTGTAGTTTGTTGATCTGAGAGCCTTCTTCCCTGGGGATGGGTTTGCTAGATGTCTGAGGGCTAAAGGTGATTGTGGTGCTTTTGATATACCTCTCACTTAATTACTCTGTTTTTGTTTTTAACTGAACCATACACCTTTATGAAACCACTTTTCTCATGATTCTTCAGCTTTTTCCTAAGAAGCACTTTAAAACTTGTGTCACGTAGCCTGTCTTGTAGTATTTAGCTCAGAGACCTTGCAAACCAACACAATCACTTGTTGTGACTAAGGAAGAGGGGAAAGTCAGTCTGAAGAGCAGAATCTCTGCCAATCACTGAGAAATAAGTCTGAACTTATGAATTATTTTCTTCTTCTCTGGTTCAGATGGGAAACTCCAGTTGAACCTGTAATTCACTTATACTCAGATTCAAAAAGAATCCAGTATGTCTTAATCAATGAATATTTTCCCCTGATATAAGCAGAAATCCAAGTACTTACTCTTGTTCAAAGATTCCAGATCTCTCCTCCCTTGTCATTGAAGTTAGAGTATTCAAAACTTGCCATGGCCCATCATGCAGTGATTGCCACAGGATATGGCAGATCTTGAAGGTACCAAGAAGAGAATCTCTTTCCTCTCAGAATAGCTCACCAAAAACTAACTTCACTTCCCAATGTTACAACCGTGTAGATTCACTCACTTTATCACTTCACAGGGCACAAGCCTATCAGGAGAATGATTAGTTTACAACAGATTGTAGGGCTGATGACATTAGGGTCCCATCCTATAGGCCTGATGGGCAGAGCATCAGATAATCTAACAAAGTTTATTCTGGAGCCATAAGATTTGATGTTGTTTGCCTTATTGAGGTTTAGACATGTCATACCTTCTTAAAAATTTCTACCTTTTGAAATGGGAATGTCTGTCCTATGCCTGCCCCACCATTGTATTTTGGAAGCACATAACTTGTTTAATTTCAAAGATTAAGAGCTGGAGAGGAATTTGTCTCATGATGAATTGTAACTTAAGTCTCACCTATATCTGATTAGATGATGTTTAGTTGATATCTCAACTTTGGACTTTAGACACTTGAGTGGATGCTGGAATGAGTTAAGACTTTTGCTGCCATTAGGATGGAATGTATTTTGCATGTTGAAATCCTAATGCCCAATGTGATGATATTAGGAGGTGGGGCCTTTGGGAGGTAATTAGGAGATTAATGTCCCTATAAAAGAGGCCCAAAAGAACTCCCTTGCTCCTTCCACCAGGTGAGGACACAGTGAGAAACCTGTGACCCAGAAAAGGGACCTCAACCAACCATGCTGGCACCTTGACCTTGGGCTTCCAGGCCCCAGATCGGTGAGAAATATATTTCTATTGTTTATAAGCTACCCTGTCTCTGGTATTTTGTTATAGCTGCCTGAATTAAGACAGACCCCAGGGGAGGAGAGAAGATGGCGGAAGAGTAAGACGCGGAGATCACCTTCCTTCCCACAGATACAGCAGAAATACATCTACACGTGGAACTGCTCCTACAGAACACACACTGAACGCTGGCAGAAAACGTCAGACCTCCCAAAAGGCAAGAAACTCCCCCCGTACTTGGGTAGGGCAAAAGAAAAAAGAAATAACAGAGACAAAAGAATAGGGACGGCACCTGCACCAGTGGGAGGGAGCTGTGAAGGAGGAAAGATTTCCACGCACTAGGAAGCCCCTTCGCGGGCAGAGACTGCGGGTGGCAGAGGGGGGAAGCTTCGGAGCCACGGAGGAGAGCACAGCCACAGGGGTGCGGAGGGCAAAGCGGAGAGATTCCCGCACTTCCCGCACAGAGGCTCGGCGCTGACCAGCACTCAGCAGCCCGAGAGGCTTGTCTGCTCAGCCGCCGGGGCGGGCGGGGCTGGGAGCTGAGGCTCGGGCTTCGGTCGCAGGGAGAGGACTGGGGTTGGCGGCGTGAACACAGCCTGAAGGGGTTAGCGCACCACAGCTGGCTGGGAGGGAGACCGGGAAAAAGTCTGCAGCTGCCGAAGAGGCAAGAGACTTTTTCTTGCCTCTTTGTTTCGCGGCGCGCAAGGAGAGGGGATTCAGAGCGCCGCCTAAACGAACTCCAGAAACTGGCGCGAGCCGCGGCGATCAGCGCGGACCTCAGAGACGGGCGTGAGACGCTGGGGCTGCTGCTGCCGCCTCCAAGAAGCCTGTGTGCGAGCACAGGTCACTCTCCACACCGCCCCTCCCGGGAGCCTGTGCGGCTCGCCACTGCCAGGGTCCCGTGATCCGGGGACAACTTACCCGGGAGAACGCACTGCGCACCTCAGGCTGCTGCAACGTCACGCCGGCCTCTGACGCCGCAGGCTCGCCCCGCCTCCTCTGTACCCCTCCCTCCCCGCGGCCTGGGTGAGCCAGAGTCCCCGAAGCAGCTGCTCCTTTAACCCCGTCCTGTCTGGGCGGGGAACAGACGCCCTCAGGCGACCTACACGCAGAGGCGGGTCCAAATCCAAAGCTGATCCCCAGGAGCTGTGCGAACAGAGAAGAGGAGGGGAAATCTGTCCCAGCAGCCTCAGAAGAAGCGGATTAAAACTCCACAAACAACTTGATGTGCCTGCATCTGTTGAATACCTGAATAGACAACGAATCATCCCAAATTCAGGAGGTGGACTTTGGGAGCAGGATATATTAATTTTTCCCCTTTTCCTTTTTTTTTTTGTGAGTGTATATGTATATGCTTCTGGGGGAGATTTTGTCTGTATAGCTTTGCTTTACAATAGCTTTATTTTACTTCACTATATTATAGCTTCTTTCTTTCTTTTCTTTCTTTCTTTCTTTCCTTCCTTCCTTCCTTCCTTCCTTCCTCCTTCCTTCCTTCCTTCCTTTCTTTCTTTCTTTCTTTCTATTTTTTCTCCCTTTTACTCTGAGCCGTGTGGACGAAAGGCTCTTGGTGCTTCAGCCAGGCATCAGGGCCGTACCTCGGAGGTGGGAGAGCCAACTTCAGGACACTGGTCCACAAGAGACCTCCCAGCTCCACGTAATACCAAACGGCAAAAATCTCTCAGAGATCTCCATCTCAACATCAAGACCCAGCATCACTCAATGACCAGCAAGCTACAGTGCTGAACACCCTATGCCAAACAACTAGCAAGACAGGAACACAGCCTCATCCATTAGCAGAGAGGCTGCCTAAAATCATAATAAGGCCACAGACACCCCAAAATACACCACCAGACGTGGACGTGCCCACCAGAAAGACAAGATCCAGCCTCATCCACCAGAGCTCAGGCACTAGTTCCCTCCACCAGGAAGCCTACACAACCCACTGAACCAACCTTAGCCACTGGGGACAGATACCAAAAACAACGGGAACTACAAACCTGCAACCTGTGATAAGGAGACCCCAAACACAGTAAGATAAGCAAAATGAGAAGACAGAAAAACACACAGCAGATGAAGGAGCAGGGTCAAAACACACTAGACTTAACAAATGAAGAGGAAATAGGTAGTCTACCTGAAAAAGAATTCAGAATAATGATAGTAAGGATGATCCAAAATCTTGGAAATAGAATAGACAAAATGCAAGAAGCATTTAACAAGGACGTAGAAGAACTAAAGAGGAATCAAGCAATGATGAAAAACACAACAAATGAAATTAAAAATACTCTAGATGGGATCAATAGCAGAATAACTGAGGCAGAAGAAAGGATAAGTGACCTGGAAGATAAAATGGTGGAAATAACTACTACAGAGCAGGATAAAGAAAAAAGAATGAAAAGAACTGAGGACAGTCTCAGAGACCTCTGGGACAGCATTAAACGCACCAACATTCGAATTATAGGGGTCCCAGAAGAAGAAGAGAAAAAGAAAGGGACTGAGAAAATATTTGAAGAGATTATAGTTGAAAACTTCCCTAATATGGGAAAGGAAATAGTTAATCAAGTCCTGGAAGCACAGAGAGTCCCATACAGGATAAACCCAAGGAGAAACACGCCAAGACACATATTAATCAAACTGTCAAAAATTAAATATAAGGAAAACATATTAAAGGCAGCAAGGGAAAAAAAACAAATAACACACAAGGGAATCCCCATAAGGTTAACATCTGATCTTTCAGCAGAAACTCTGCAAGCCAGAAGGGAGTGGCAGGATATACTTAAAGTGATGAAGGAGAAGAACCTACAACCAAGATTACTCTACCCAGCAAGGATCTCATTCAAATGTGATGGAGAAATTAAAACCTTTACAGACAAGCAAAAGCTGAGAGAGTTCAGCACTACCAAACCAGCTTTACAACAAATGCTAAAGGAACTTCTCTAGGCAAGAAACACAAGAGAAGGAAAACACCTACAATAACAAACCCAAAACATTTAAGAAAATGGGAATAGGAACATACATATCGATAATTACCTTGAATGTAAATGGATTAAATGCTCCCACCAAAAGACACAGGCTGGCTGAATGGATACAAAAACAAGACCCATATATATGCTGTCTACAAGAGACCCACTTCAGACCTAGAGACACATACAGACTGAAAGTGAGGGGATGGAAAAAGATATTCCATGCAAATGGAAATCAAAAGAAAGCTGGAGTAGCAATTCTCATATCAGACAAAATAGACTTTAAAATAAAGACTATTACAAGAGACAAAGAAGGACACTATATAATGATCAAGGGATCGATCCAAGAGGAAGGTATAACAATTGTAAATATTTATGCACCCAACATAGGAGCACCTCAATACATAAGGCAAGTACTAACAGCCATAAAAGGAGAAATCGACAGCAACACAATCATAGTAGGGGACTTTAACACCCCACTTTCACCAATGGACAGATCATCCAAAATGAAAATAAATAAGGAAACACAAGCTTTAAATGATACATTAAACAAGATGGACTTAATTGATATTTATAGGACATTCCACCCAAAAACAACAGAATACACATTTTTCTCAAGTGCTCATGGAACATTCTCCAGGATAGATCATATCTTGGGTCACAAATCAAACCTTGGTAAATTTAAGAAAATTGAAATCGTATCAAGTATCTTTTCCGACCACAATGCTATGAGACTAGATATCAATTACAGGAAAAGATCTGTAAAAAATACAAACACATGGAGGCTACACAATACATTACTTAATAACGAAGTGATTACTGAAGAAATCAAAGGGGAAATCAAAAAATACCTAGAAATAAATGACAATGGAGATACGACAACCCAAAACCTATGGGACGCAGCAAAAGCAGTGCTAAGAGGGAAGTTTATAGCAATACAAGCCTACCTCAAGAAACAGGAAACATCTCGAATAAACAACCTAACCTTGCACCTAAAGCAATTAGAGAAAGAAGAACAAAAAAACCCCAAAGCCAGCAGAAGGAAAGAAATTATAAAGATCAGGTCAGAAATAAATGAAAAAGAAATGAAGGAAACAATAGCAAAAATCAATGAAACTAAAAGCTGGTTCTTTGAGAAGATAAACAAAATTGATAAACCATTAGCCAGACTCATCAAGAGAAAAAGGGAGAAGACTCAGATCAATAGAATTAGAAATGAAAAAGGAGAAATAACCACTGACACTGCAGAAATACAAAAGATCATGAGAGATTACTACAAGCAACTCTATGCCAATAAAATGGACAACCTGGAAGAAATGGACAGATTCTTAGAAATGCACAAACTGCCGAGACTGAACCAGGAAGAAATAGAAAATATGAACAGACCAATCACAAGCACTGAAATTGAAACTGTGATTAAAAACCTTCCAACAAACAAAAGCCCAGGACCAGATGGCTTCACAGGTGAATTCTATCAAACATTTAGAGAAGAGCTAACACCTATCCTTCTCAAACTCTTCCAAAATATTGCAGAGGGAGGAACACTCCCCAACTCATTCTATGAGGCCACCATCACCCTGATACCAAAACCAGACAAAGAAGTCACAAAGAAAGAAAACTACAGGCCAATATCACTGATGAACATAGATGCAAAAATCCTCAACAAAATACTCGCAAACAGAATCCAACAGCACATTAAAAGGATCATACACCATGATCAAGTGGGGTTTATCCCGGGAATGCAAGGATTCTTCAATATACGCAAATCAATCAATGTGATACACCATATTAACAAATTGAAGGAGAAAAACCATATGATCATCTCAATAGATGCAGAGAAAGCTTTCGACAAAATTCAACACCCATTTATGATAAAAGCCCTGCAGAAAGTAGGCATAGAGGGAACTTTCCTCAACATAATAAAGGCCATATATGACAAACCCACAGCCAACATTGTCCTCAATGGTGAGAAACTGAAACCATTTCCACTAAGATCAGGAACAAGACAAGGTTGCCCACTCTCACCACTATTATTCAACATAGTTTTGGAAGTTTTAGCCACAGCAATCAGAGAAGACAAAGAAATAAAAGGAATCCAAATCGGAAAAGAAGAAGTAAAGCTGTCACTATTTGCAGATGACATGATACTATACATAGAGAATCCTAAAGAGGCTACCAGAAAACTCCTAGAGCTAATCAATGAATTTGGTAAAGTAGCAGGATACAAAATTAATGCACAGAAATCGCTTGCATTTCTATACACTAATGACGAAAAATCTGAAAGTGAAATTAAGAAAACACTCCCGTTTACCATTGCAACAAAAAGAATAAGATATCTAGGAATAAACCTACCTAAGGAGACAAAAGACCTGTATGCAGAAAATTATAAGACACTGATGAAAGAAATTAAAGATGATACAAATAGATGGAGAGATATACCATGTTCCTGGATTGGAAGAATCAACATTGTGAAAATGACTCTACTACCCAAAGCAATCTACAGATTCAATGCAATCCCTATCAAACTACCACTGGCATTTTTCACAGAACTAGAACAAAAAATTTCACAATTTGTATGGAAACACAAAAGACCCCGAATAGCCAAAGCAATCTTGAGAACGAAAAATGGAGCTGGGGGAATCAGGCTCCCTGACTTCAGACTATACTAAAAAGCTTCAGTAATCAAGACAGTTTGGTACTGGCACAAAAACAGAAATATAGATCAATGGAACAGGATAGAAAGCCCAGAGATAAACCCACACACATATGGTCACCTTATCTTTGATAAAGGAGGCAAGCATATACAGTGGAGAAAAGACAGCCTCTTCAATAAGTGGTGCTGGGAAAATTGGACAGGTACATGTAAAAGTATGAAATTAGAACACTCTCTGACACCATGCACAAAAATAAACTCCAAATGGATTAAAGACCTAAGTGTAAGGCCAGACACTATCAAACTCTTAGAGGAAAACATAGGCAGAACACTCTATGACATACATCACAGCAAGATTCTTTTTGACCCAGCTCCCAGAGAAATGGAAATAAGAACACAAATAAACAAATGGGACCTAATGAAACTTAAAAGCTTTTGCACAGCAAAGGAAACCATAAACAAGACCAAAAGACAACCCTTAGAATGGGAGAAAATATTTGCAAATGAAGCAACTGACAAAGGATTAATCTCCAAGATTTACAAGCAGCTCATGCAGCTCAATAACAAAAAAACGAACAACCCAATCCAAAAATGGGCAGAAGACCTAAATAGACATTTCTCCAAAGAAGATATACAGATGGCCTACAGACACATGAAAGAATGCTCAACATCATTAATCATTAGAGAAATGCAAATCAAAACTACAATGAGATATCATCTCACACCGGTCAGAATGGCCATCATCAAAAAATCTAGAAACAATAAATGCTGGAGAGGGTGTGGAGGAAAGGGAACACTCTTGCACTGTTGGTGGGAATGTAAATTGCTACAGCCACTATGGAGAACAGTATGGAGGTTCCTTAAAAAACTACAAATAGAACTACCATACGACCCAGCAATCCCACTACTGGGCATATACCCTGAGAAAACCATAGGTCAAAAAGTGTCATGTACCACAATGTTCATTGCAGCTCTATTTACAATAGCCAGGACCTGGAAGCAACCTAAATGTCCATCGACAGACGAATGGATAAAGAAGATGTGGCACATATATACAATGGAATATTACTCAGCCATAAAAAGAAATGAAATGGAGGTATTTGTAATGAGGTGGATGGAGTTAGAGTCTGTCATACAGAGTGAAGTAAGTCAGAAAGAGAAAAACAAATACAGTATGCTAACACATATATATGGAATCTAAGGGGAAAAAAAAAGGCCATGAAGAACCTAGTGGCAAGACGGGAATAAAGACACAGACCTACTAGAGAATGGACTTGAGGATATGGGGAGGGGGTGGGGTGAGATGTGACAGGGTAAGAGAGTGTCATGGACATATATACACTACCAAATGTAAAATAGATAGCTAGTGGGAAGCAGCCGCATAGCACAGGGAGATCAGCTCGGTGCTTTGTGACCACCTAGAGGGGTGGGATGGGGAGGGTGGGAGGGAGGGAGATGCAAGAGGGAAGAGAAATGGGAACATATTGTATATGTATAACTGATTCACTTTGTTATAAAGCAGAAGCTAACACACTATTGTAAGGCAATTATACTTCAATAAAGATGTTTAAAAAAATAAAAAATAAAATAAAATAAAATAAAGAACAAATGATGGAAAAAAAAAAAAAAAAAGCCAGACCCCATATCTTCTCCCTACTAATCTAAGAAGTTATGTCCCATAGTTCTAGAGAGATGAAGCTACAGTGAAAAAATAAATGACTAAAATCTAAGTAAAACTATAAGAGTTCAAAGAAGTGCTATCTTGGGCCTGAAAGAGTGAATATAGCATAATGTGGGGATGGGGAGAAGAGTTTTTTTTTCCCCTAAACCCACAGAAAAAGGCAAAGATGCTATGTTGTAGTCAGAATTGCATATGAAAACACAACAAGATGCTCTCTTATATTACCCACTGGGCCAAGAAGTCCCAAGCAAGTGTGACATCTCAAATGTGATCTTGCTGCTTCATTACCTTTTTCACTTCTACAGCTACTGGCACTAATTATTCTTATGGATTTCCTTATCTTTCTGCAAGGGAGTTTGAATGCCTTTATGAATACCATAATTGCTACATCATCCTCTCCAACCCCAGACCCAGGAGACACAGGATACACTACAATAATAGGCTATTTATTCAACTCAAGACATGTGACTGTCAGTTCCATAAAAGGCATTGAGTGGAGTTCTGCTGGAAGGGGGTTTGGAGATTCTTGAGTGTCTAAAGGAGTGGGCTACAAATTCAGCGCACACTCAGCTCATCTGATTTCATAATGATGGCAATGAAATTAAGATTATGAACTTATTTCTCATTGATTATGTACTAAATATGGATTTTATATTTAATCATAGCCATTTTTTCCATAAATGTATGTCCTTGGTCCCACAGGGTAATAGAAACATATGGAAGACTGAAAGAGGTTGAGTTTTGAAGTCAGCCTGCATTAGATCCTGACCTTTCCCCTTATCTTTTTCATCTTAGGCAACTTATTAACATCTCTGAATGTGTTTCCTTGTGCATTGTAAGTCAGTTACATCTTCACGTGTGTTTTTAGTCAAAACTCAGATAATTTTAATTTAAGCAAGTGATAAATTCTGAAAAAATTAAGAATAGCAGAAAAAGATCTTCGTCTACTGCATGAATATCTATCATGTTTTGGCCACTCACAATTCAACCCCTTTTTATATTTAGGAAATAACCATCTCATGAGGTGAAGTCTGTTTCCCACTAAAGAAGCAGAAAATATCAGGTACTCACTTTCCTGGGCTCTCTTGAAACAAAGGCTCAAAAATAAAATCCAGGCTCCTCCAATCACATGCATTGCAAAATTTGAATCAAAAGTTAGTGATATAAAAAACCAAAACAATGTAGTCTGTTCTTCAAAGAGTGACATTAGTGTTCGCAACTATACGCAAGTTCCAGAGGCAGCTCCATAGATCAGTGTTGATGGTGTCTGCCATCTTGTGCCTATGCCCAGGGTAATAATGTGATGTCTTCCCTGAAAATTATTACAGCAGTTGCAACATCTTAAAGATTTACTAAATGATTAGGAGATAAATCATAATTTATGTCTAAGTGAAGGTTCCTCTTATCTGCTTTGGAGAGGCTGATCAATCCCTTTATTGACATTTTCTCCCCCCAAAAAAAACCCATAGATATTTATTTCATGATGCATTAGAGAAATAGACACTGAATGGGATAGTTCATGATTGCTTTAAAAGGAAAAAGCTAGCTTAAAGAAAAAGAATGTCTTTTGCTTTATTTTTATGTGGATCTACTCCCAAGTTCTTTCAAATTTTGGGGGAAGTTCATTTCAGAGGTTTTTGTTTTGTTTTGTTTTGTTTTGTTTGGCCACGCCACACAGCACTCAGGAATCTCAGTTCCCAGACCAGGGATGGAAACCGCGCGCCCTGCATTGGAACCGCTGACCGCCAGGGAAGTCCCCAAGGGTGGAGTTCATTTCAGTATGGCAGTAGAACTGAGGTCCCTGTTTTGTTTTGTTTTGTTTTTTAATTAATTTATTTATTTATTTTTGGCTGTATTGATTGGGTCTTCATTGCTGCACGCAGGCTTTCTCTAGTTGCTTCAAGCGGGGCCACTCTTCGTTGTGGTGCGTGGGCTTCTCATTGCAGTGGCTTCTCTTGTCGCGGAGCACGGGCTCTAGGCGTGCGGGCTTCAGTAGTTGCAGCAGGCAGGCTCAGTAGTTGTGGCCCGTGGGCTTAGTTGCTGCTCAGCATGTGGGCTCTTCCCGGACCAGGGCTCTAACCCGTGTCCCATGCATTGGCAGGTGGATTCTTAACCACTGTGCCACCAAGGAAGTCCCAGTCCCTGGGTTTTTTTTGTTGTTTTTCGGTTTTGGGTTTTTTTTGGTAGCTCTCAGCTAGGGGCTTCCCTCATGTCCTAGAGGCCTCCGCAGTTTTCTGCCAAGTGATCCTCTCCATGAATAGTTCACAACATGACCATTTGCTTATTCAAGGCCAGCGGGAGAATTTTCTCTCCTCCACTAAGGTGGAGTCATATAATGAAATTATGGAAGTGACATTCCATCACCTCTGCCATATTCTGTTTACTGGTAGTAAGTCACAAATACTGACCTCCTTCAAGGAGTGGGGAATACACACGCACGTGACTGATGATGGGGGTGACTCATTAGGGTTCAACTTAGGATATGTCTGCCTCAGAAGTGACAACTATCATCTCTGCAGCTGTTTCTTTCATCGTATTTGGGATGCTGTATAAGGCAGGAGTGATGGCAGCAGCAGCAGAGCTGAGACATACACATGAAGGAGATAAATCATGGCATGATATTTTTCTGCAGGTTCCTGGATCACGGCAGGTGAAGGGTGAACAACGCATGTGGAATCAGATGATCGAAAGGCAGATGTAAAGCTTATCTTGTGAGGGCCACTCAGCCTTGAGAAGCCTATGTACACATGGGCCATGGTAATAAATGTTAAAAAAGAAGAAGGATTTAGCTGGAAACTATTGTAATTGCACTACAGAAGGTGTTACCGATTTGCTGGGATATCTGCTAATTGAAAGACTTCGGGTTAGACATCTAGAACAGAATTTACCACAGTGCTAAAAGTCCGCAATCCACATCTGTGCCCGTAACAGTTTGCGATTGCCAGTGTGATCAGAATAGGTTGGGTTGGAATAATCCCCACAAAGCAGAAACTTCTCTGTGATTTGTTTTCACTCTTTTGTCATAACATCTGTTATAGAAAAGAATCTTGAACCTGAGTCACCATGTTTATTTCATTCTTAACAGGTGCATTTGAAAAATCTCAGTATATAATGATCAAGGCAAAGTTAGTATCAACTGAGTATTAAGACAGATAATTATAGCAGTAGAAATAGTATACAGGAAAATATATTGAACTTTTTTTCCACCAGACTGGGTGAAATAGCTATTAATACAATATTCACCATTTATCCTTAAAATGTTGACCTCCTGTGAGCTAAATACCTTGAATCTCATGTATTATATCTAATGGTTAATAACTAAAGTGAAACTCTATGTAATTTTCCCAGGGTTATGCAACCAGGAGGATGTAAAACTGGTCTTCAAATCCGGATCTGTCTGACAAACCAGTGTTTGCCAGTATACCTATTATACTTTGGACCAGCAAAAAATAGATGTTTTATTCTGAGAATGCTAGATGCAAGGGGGAAGAAAAGGGAGAAGAATTATAACAAAGAAGAATTAAAAGTCTTGTCCTGATAAGGGCAAAGTAAGAACGGGACAGAGGGCTGAAAAAATGTTGTTTCCATAGCACAGGAAATAACAGTTAAAAAAAGGTTGAGCTGAATAGAGGGAAAATGTAAACTAAGGTAAATTAAAATTGTAACTTCTTTGCTTCTGAATCTTAATATTAGCAGGGTCAATAAAGAAAACACTTATTATTACATAGAGTATTATAGATTTTCCTCAATCAAGTTAAATTATAAAAGTATCTAAAATAATATTAATTTATTTAATTTATTTTCTAAACTTCTAATACCTGTGCGAGACAATATGTTAAACTCTAGATAAAATGATATAAGGACAATTCCTGTCCTCAAGTGACTTACAGTCTAATGAGTGGAATGGGAAATACAGTTATGTCTATGTAAGCAAATAAATGAGGTTGCAAATAATTACAGCTTCTTTTTCACCATTAGCTTCAATATCAGCCTGGAGTTTAGGCAATATTGTCTTTTGGTTTGATGAAGAGGAGGTATATACTCCATTTCAGCTTTTATTGGAATGTCTGTCTGTGGTTTACAGATAATTTCTCACTGACAATATAGTAATATTTACAAAGGTTTTCTGATGATTAATGTTAACTCTTTGGAAATGCATAGGTTGTGCATTAGGATTATAAGAAATATAAACCACAATAATTTAAACAAATAATTTAATGGAGTTCTTCTAGTAATTGTGTATTTACATAAAACAATTGGGTATCCAAATGACAAATAGGCATTGAACAAAAATTTGGATAGGTCTTTGCTTAGTGGATTTAAAAGTACCATTAGTTCATTATTCACAGGAACAGTGAGAAAGGCACGTGCTTCTGACTGGGACCTGGTTCCAGCATCTGTCATGTTAAAATTGTGACCTTGAGAAAGCTACTTATCTTTAACAGAACTAACCCTTTGTTTTAATAATTATCACATCAAATAATGTTAAGAGTTATTGTAAGGCTTAAAGATGACAAACTAAAGTATTCCCTGGCAAATACCATTCTGCTCTATGTTTCTTAGTTTGGCTTTTCTAGATTCCACATGTAAGTAATATCATACAGTATTTGTCTTTCTCTGCTTGACTTATTTCATTTAGCACGAAGCCCTCAAGGTCCATCCATGTTGTCGCAAATATCAGAATTTCCTTCTTTTTATGGCTGAATAATATTCTATTGTTTATATACCACATTTTCTTCATCCGTTTATCTGTCAGTGGACACTAAGGTTGTTTCCATGTCTTGGGAAGAGTGGTACCTGGAGAGACATGGAGGCTCTAAACCCTTTCACCATAACTTGCCCTAGGCATCTCCTCCATCTGGCTGTTCTTGAGCTATATCTTTTTAACATAAACTGGTACTCTAGTAAGTAAAATGTTTCTCTGAGTTTTGTGAGTGGCTCTTGAAAATTAATCAAACCCAAGGAGGGGGTCATTGGAACTTCTGATCTATAGCTGATTGGTCAGAAGGACAGGTGACAACCTTGACTTATGGCTGAAGTGGGGGCAGTCTTGTGGAACTGAGCCTTTAGCCTGTGGGATCTCAGGCTATCTCCAGGTAGATAGTATCAGAATTGAGCTGAATTATAGGAGGACACCCAGGGAGTGTCCAAGAATTGCTTGCTGGTATGAAAAGAACCTCCACACATTGGAATAGGGAACAGATTAGCCACTAAAGTGAAGAAAATATAACACAGGATTATAAAACTTTAATTATCAAGCAGAGAATAAAAAGCTCTGATTACTTTTGAATACAAAAATTTTACAAATTGCTTATTGTCTTTGGGTCTATGAATAGCACTGTAAAAATTCCAGAACATTAATGAAAACTAAGTGGGGAGATTTCTACTTTCCCCCAAACCAGAACCCTTGTGAGGTTTGAGGCTTGGCAATTCCATGCTCCTAGTAGGTGACTTCCTTGAAGCTCCCTTGGTAATCATTCATTTCTTCTCTTTCGTAGATCCATTGGCTTGAAGGAACTCCATTCATCTCTCTCCTACTAACAACTGGGAAATTGTTATGAATTGTAAGGCATTCTCTTTTCTTACTCCTCCCTCCCACTGCAGCTTTTAAGTCACAATAAAGAAACTTCCAGACATTATGCTATCTTAAAAACCCTATTTTTTATAGCCATATTTCTCCTCCCTTTCACTGGAATGCTTGAAGACCTTTATCATTTTTGTCTTGCCCATAATCATTTCCTTTTCTATAGTTTTTATGATTTCTTTCTTTTTTACAAGTGAACTATTTTATAGCCACTTAAATATCTTTTATACTAAATTATCAGCCACAAGAATACATTATTTTATCTGAGACTTACCAAATAAAATAAATGTATTCGATTCAATATAAATGGAAAGTAACTATCCTTTTGCAAATGTACTCTGACAAAATAAGGAGACAATTCTCAAAGTTGCCATATATTTTCTTCTTTCTGTCTGAAAATAGGATGACAATATTGTGCTGAAATCCATAGGTTTTTCCTCTGTAAGCTCCAAAATGAGGAAAATCTGTATAATATTTTCAATGTAGTCGCGCCAACCTGGACTCTTATATGATTAGCAATTAACCCATATATTTAGGGGCTGGATGGCACTTCATCACTTCTCCTCACTACCAACCTTGTTAGCTAAGGATATCACATTGTGCCTGGTACATGATTGGTGCTGAACAAATATTTGTTGTTGTGGCCTATGAACAACAAAATGGAGTAACTTAAGTCAAAGGAATCGAAAATGAAGCTGGGAGGCCATTAGGGAAGTGAAAACTACACAGGTCCACACCTTGACACAATATAAACTTTTGACCCAGCCATTCTGAGACCACCTGGAACTTGTTTTCTTTATTCCCTAGAGACTGCAGCTTAGCAAAAAATCTGCTACTGACAGGTGACTGGATGCCTGCGGGCACCAATGGTAGTTCTGTAAAAATAACCTATAAAACTTCTCTGGAATGCCTTTGTTGCCTTTATAACCCCCACCATTTTCTATTTCCCTCAGGGCACATTTGAGTTGCTACTTGCATTAGTACCTCCTGAATTGCAATCTTACAACCCCCAAAAAACTCTTTTTCATTATTTGCAGCCTTCTGCATTTCTTGGTCAACTTTGTACACACTTATGGTTTAATTGCTTTAGGTCACTCCCTGCCAAACTGTCAACCTAGGACATTTTCTAGGACATTTTCATTGTATGTAAGAGATGAGATAATTTCTAAACTATTTGCTCTGTATCAAACCGAATTACAAATTACAAACTCTTTTCTGATCAGCTTTCTGGCCACTAGTAAGACTGGATGGGAATATTTCCCTCTAGAAGCTTGAGATCTCAATAAAAAGGAAAGAAAATAACCTGTGTATTGTTAACCAAATGAGATTTATACAACAGGACATTCTTGTAAAGAGGAAAGTGAAGGAATTTCAGAAACATGAGCAAAATCAGGGGATATATTTTAGGGTAGTGATGAGAAATAAGTGAATCAGCTTGGTTAGAATAGGTTCCTCAAATGCAATTTTGTAAAATAAAGATGGAAAGTATATATGAGTGTCAGACTGAGGATAGGTTTACATGCAAGGATAAGGAGATCTGATTGCGTTCACTAGGCAAATATAAATTAATAAAGGTTCTTTCAATTCATAAAATTCTTTTAAAAAGGAAGAAACATAATTACATTGATTTTGGAAGTAGACCATTTATTTTCTGAATTCAGTAATGTTGAGAGCAGGGTAGAAAGTTAGAATGTCATCATGTCCAGCTATCAAGAAAAAATTGCAAGGCATACCAAAAGGCAAAGAACACAATTTGAAGAGACAAAGCAAGCATCAGAACCAGATATGGCAGGGATGTTGAAGAATACCAATCTCACCAATTTTGTATAAGAAATTCTAAATATGATGATTATATGCTCATTTATAATACTTCAAAATATTGAGTTGTGTATGAGTAGAATTATGTGATTTTATTTTCTTTATTGCATTCTATTATGAAAGTATATTTCTTTTACAATGAGAAAAAACCATAATGTACTATAATAGCCTAATAAAAAACGTGTTGACATTAAAAAAGAATAGCTATGTCAATAAAATTCCTATTTTATTAACTACTATAAAATTGCATTTGCAATTTTTAACACATTAACAAACTCACTAAGGTCCTCAAAACTAATAAATATAGAATGAAAAATTGTAAGCGTAATTTCACTTTATGATACTTAAAACAAGTAAAAAATATACTAAAGCTACTTATAGACTGACCATTCCACTAACAGTATAAAGAGGATAAAATGCCGGTATTTTTACTAAGATGTTCTACTAAAGGAGAGAGGAATTTTTGCTAAATAGAAAATTATCCCTTTGTGAGCTATTATGAACATTATTTGTGTAGACATAAATAAATTTTTATAAGACTGATTAATCATTGCCAGATATTTTTGCATTTTGGCGGGGGTTCCTTCACCAGAACTTACCTTGAAAAACATAATATTGGCCAAAGATAATTTTTAATTATAATACAAAATGAGAAACATTGTAAATTATTCAAAAAGGAAAAGACAAAAATGTTGTGTTCACTGACAACCTCTGCTTTTCTAAAAATCTTCTCCTGGCTTTTCAACTGTATTTTTGATATATCAGTTTATATAGGAGACTTTCTTTAGGATTGCTTGAATATCATAACAATGTGACAGAATCCCTTCCTTTGGAAAGATTAAAACATGAGAGAAGTTTTTCTTAAAACCCTGTAAAACAACAAAATAATTACATGATTTTAATGTAGAAACTTCACAACAAACTAGCTGGGAACCTAAAAGTTTGGTTTCCAAGAAATCTATTTTTTAAATCACATTTTAGTTAAATACTACATCTCCATACACAGTTATAGTTTTCATGGACTGGTGACTAAACTTAGAAGTAGCTCATTCTTGTCAAAATTGCAGTAAAGCCACAGCAGTCTTAGTAATACTCTAATGGGGAAACAAAGAAAATTCCATTTTAATAGACATTTTATTACTGTGTATTGGTTTGTAGAGTTAGGTTCTGCATTCTCTTACATTCAAAGATTTTCTGATGATCACCTTTCCTGGATGATGCTCATTAGTTTATTTTATTCAGTTGTGTATTCATTCACTCAATGAACATTTACTTTAATTGAAGAACTTTTTTAAAAGTTAACGAGTTGGTTATTTAAAACAAAAAAAAATCTATATGAGGATTTTCATAAAACCCAAAAGACCACTTCTACTAACTCAGAAACTTTTTCACTGATAAACCACCTAAATTCACAAATCTTATTATAGGTTGTTTTGTTGCCCACTAATAATTCCTCACTCCACCTGCTCCAGCTAGTGAAAGCCTATTGAAGTAAAGAATTTACTTTACACTGTCATGTTTCATTATTGTTAAAAAACAAACAAAAAACACTGCAAGTGTTCATTTTTTAGATTTAGCTTCATGCTGAGTTTTAAAATCCAGAAAAAAAGAGAAATGCTCACAAAAACCTAAAACAGCCAGGAGGGCAATTATAGCAGCACATGATTTGCCTCACCCGTAATTTTGGAGGTGTTTTACCTACCTCCCATGTGTCAAATATATGATTTATTTCTATTGATTTTGCTTTTCCCATTCTGTAAGCTCACTCTTCTTTGAGGTGCTTTTTTTTTTTCTTTATGATTTGTGTTTTCCTGTGTGGCATGCAATACCCATGGGTATTGGTTAGCTATTTACACTAGCACTAGGTAATGAGCGACCCCCCCAAACTCAGTGACTTAATATTAACTATAATCTGTACTCACATATTTGTTTGCTGGGGCAACTCAATCTTAGAATCAGGGTTGCTCTTTTCTCTGCAGGTTTGCATGAGGATTGGATGATTTTGGATGGGCTAAAGTTGGAGGCTCTGTTTCAATTTTCAGACTGATGACTAGGTTAGAAGGTGCTGCCTCACACGACTGTCATTGTCTTGGCTCCCACAGGCTATCCATGGCATGCTCTTCAGTGCAATGGAAGAAGCATAAGAGGGTAAGTGGAAATATGCAAGGCCTCTTAAAGACCTAGGCTCAGAATTAGCACCTTGTTACTTCTGCCTCTTTCCATTGTCCAAAGTAAATCTTACGGTCACACCCAAAATTAAGAGCATTGAATGTTCTCTCTTGAAGCTTTTTAAAAGGTAAAATGTTACTATAACGTAAATTACCCGAGATAGAAATAGCCCTGTGTGTGCACAATTTTATAAATCATTTGTAATTGCTTTAAATTGAAGTGCCAAAGCTGAACAATTATAAAAAGGTGGGTTTTTTTATTATTGAAAATAAAATAAAGCAGCATTACAGGAGATTGTGAGAAGAGGAAATTTTCCTCTTCTCACAATTTTCTCTTAATTTTCTCATTCTATTACAATTATTCTCACACATTATTATTTTTCTGCTTTTTAAACCATATTGTGAACATTTCTTCTGTATCATAAGGACATAAGGGACATCACCATGTTATAAACCATATGCTTATATGATACCAACATCTCCCTTTTATTGGGCATTTATTTTGTTTTCTATTGATATGCTAATTGCTAGACATTATAGATTGCTAGATCCATCTATCTATCATCTATCTATCTATCTATCATCTATCTATCTTTAACGTTTATGTTATTACAGATAACCTTTCAATAAAATATTGGTCATTCCTTGTTTTTATTGTTTATTTATATATGTTGAATTCTTAGAATTGGAATTACAAGGGTCAGGAGTATGAAAGCTTTGTTGCTCCAGCTGTGTATTGACATATTGTTTTCCAAAACAATTGCATCAACTTACAAAAGTAAATTTAATCTATTGGGTGGGCCAGAAAGTGCCTTCTGTTTTTTAAGTAAAAATAAAAGACACATTTTTCATTTTCACCAAGAACTTTATTGAACAATGTATTCAACCTTTTGTTCCACTACCTTCTGCTATTTTTCAGGCAACTTCATAATTCCATCTTCCAAAGCTTTTCATCTTTTTGAGCAAAGAACTGTTCCAGGTGCCTTTTACAATCTTCCTGGGAATTGGAATTTTTTCCATTAAGAGAATTTTGTAAAGACCAAAATAAATGGAAATCTGAAGGTGCAATGTCTGGTGAATACGGCGGAGGAATCAGAACTCCCCAGCCAAGCTGTAACAGTTTTTGCCTGGTCATCAAAGAAACATGAGGTCTTGTGTAATCCTGATGGAAGATTATGCGTTTTCTTTTGACTAATTCCAGACGCTTTTCATCAAGTTCTGCTTTCAGTTGGTCCAATTGGGAGCAGTACTTGTTGGAATTAATTGTTTCATTTTCCAGAAGGAGCTCATAATAGAGGACTCCCTTCCAATCCCACCATATACACAACTTCACCTTCTTTGGATGAAGACCAGCCTTTGGTGTGGTTGGTGGTGGTTCATTTCATTTGCCCCATGATCTCTTCCATTCCACATTGTTGTACAGTATCCACTTTTCATCGCCTGTCACAATTTGTTTTAAAAACGGAATGTTTTCATTACGTTTCAGTAGAGAATCGCATGTGGAAATATGGTCAAGAAGGTTTTTTCTGCTTAACGTATGTGGAACTGAAACATCAAAGCAATTCACATAACCAAGCTGGTGTAAATGATTTTCAAAGCATGATTTGGATATTTTGAGTATGTCAGCTATCTCCTGTGTGGTATAACGTGGATTGTTCTCAATTATTGTTTGTTTTGATTTGATCGCTACAAACTTCTACTGGCCTACCTGACTGTGGAGCATCGTCCAGCAAGAAATCTCCAGCACGAAACTTTGCAAACCACTTTTGACACATTTGATCAGTCACAGCACCTTCTCCATACACTGCACGAATCTTTCTGTGCATTTCAGTTGCATTTTTACCTTTCTTGAAATAATAAAGCATAATATGCCAAAAGTGTTGCTTTTTTTCTTCCATCTTCAATATTAAAATGGCTACACAAAAATTCACCAATTTTGATGAGTCTTTTTTTTAAATGCACGCTGATATGACAGCTGTTACTTACAATCTAACAAAATTGTTTTGAATGAAGTTAAAGACAACTAAATGCTACTAGAGCCATCTTATGGAAAAAAAAAAGAACGAACATTTTGGCCAACCAAATATATTGAGATGTCAATGAATGTACAGAAACTCATGTGGCTATCTTGACCACTGTCAATAATATAAAGGTTTTAAAATCTCTTTTTGTATCTGAATGTTAACAACATTGTTTGCTTTAAATAAAGATGTTTTAATATTTAAATGTTTAATAACATTTAATAATGTTTAATTTCTACAGGAATGAAGAATAAAGATTTGGAGTCTTGAAGCAGGTATGCAACATCTTATTTCTTTTTGTTTTTTATGTGGACTGATTCACAAGTTCGGGGGAAAAATCCCTTTTCTAACTAGATGTGCTTCCAATATATTACTGCCACATATGTTACCATGAATATTCTCTATTATCTTTCAGTAAATTTACTATAAAATATTTATTTAAGAAATATTTGTTTTAAATAGGCAGGCTCTCTAAATGCAGACGACAGATAAATGAACATCTCCTTTGCCAGACAGTAAAATCCTTTGTGTTGGTGTTCTGTATTCACACTGTTGTTTCAGAATGCCTCTAAATAGAATGGTTTGTATGGAGTATTGGATCAAAAGCTGTTTTAAAGGAGTTCAAAAGAGAGAACTGGAAAAGAGGAGGTGGGGAATGTAAGACAGAAAACTCTTTCTAGACATATAACTACAATGGAGGTCAGAAAAGATAGTAACTGGAAAGTGTCAGAGAACTTTTTTTTTAATGTAAAAGACATGGAAGTGAATAGATATGATGTGGATAAGAAATGATGATCCAAGGAACAGATGGAACAACTGAAGAAGCAATGTTTTGCTGAAGAGTGGATGGTGGGTGCTGGGAAAACTGGACAGCTACATGTCAAAGAATGAAATTAGAACACTCCCTAACACCATACACAAAAATAAACTCAAAATGGATTAAAGACCTAAATGTAAGGCCAGATGCTATAAAACTCTTAGAGGAAAACATAGGCAGAACACTCTATGACATAAATCACAGCAAGATCCTTTTTGACCCACCTCCTAGAGAAAGGGAAATAAAAACAAAAATAAATGGGACCTAATGAAACTTAAAAGCTTTTGCACAGCAAAGGAAACCATAAACAAGACCAAAAGACAACCCTCAGAATGGGAGAAAATATTTGCAAGTGAAGCAACTGACAAAGGATTAACCTCCAAAATTTACAAGCAGCTCATGCAGCTCAATATCAAAAAAACAAACAACCCAATTCAAAAATGGGCAGAAGACCTAAATAGACATTTCTCCAAAGAAGGTATACAGATTGCCAACAAACACGTGAAAGAATGCTCAACATCACTTCATTAGAGAAATGCAAATCCAAACTACAATGAGGTATCACCTCACACCAGTCAGAATGGCCATCATCAAAAAATCTACAAACAACAAATGCTGGAGAGGGTGTGGAGAAAAGGGAACCCTCTTGCACTGTTGGTGGGAATGTAAATTGATATAGCCACTATGGAGAACAGTATGGAGGTTCCTTAAAAAACTAAAAGTAGAACTCCCATACAACCCAGCAGTCCCACTACTGAGCATCTACCCTGAGAAAACCATAATTCAAAAAGAGTCGTGCACCACAATGTTCATTGCAGCTCTATTTACAATAGCCAGGACATGGAAGCAACCTAAGTGTCTATCGACAGATGAATGGATAAAGAAGATGTGGCACATATATACTATGGAATATTACTCAGCCGTAAAAAGAAATGAAATTGAGTTATTTGTAGCAAGGTGGATGGACCTAGAGACTGTCATACAGAGTGAAGTAAGTCAGAAAGAGAAAAACAAATACTGTATGCTAACACATATATATGGAATCTAAAAAGAAAAAAAAAAGTTTCTAAAGAACCTAGGGGCAGGACAGGAATAAAGATGCAGACGTAGAGAATGGACTTGAGGACGCGGGGAGAGGGAAGGGTAAGCTGGAACGAAGTGAGAGAGTGGCATGGACATATATATACACTACCAAATGTAAAATAGATAGCTAGTGGGAAGCAGCCACATAGCTCATGGAGATCAGCTCAGTGCTTTGTGACCACCTAGAGGGGTGGGATAGGGAGGGTGGGAGGGATACGTAAGAGGGAGGAGATATGGGGATATATGTATATGTAGAGCTGATTCACTTTGATATAAAGCAGAAACTAACACACCATTGTAAAGCAATTATACTCCAATAAAGATGTTAAAAAAAAAGAGTGGATGGTGGAAAATTTAATGCACTAGTGGAAGCACTAGATCTCATGAGATCAAGAATCTTTGTGGATTGGAGGGAGGGTGTGATGCGGTAGATGGTGCAGTGGCGGAAAGGAGAGACAATTGTGTAACTCAGAATTGTTCCTGATATTTATATTAATTTTATTTCCTAAAAAGGACATTCTTATAGGGAAACAGTTTTCAGTTTTTTTGTTAACTTTTGTTGCATACTTTAAGGAAGTTCCCCACTTGCTCTAATTATGATGGAGAGTGTTTTTTTTGTAAAATATATACATCTGCATCCAAACAGCTTCTTGAGAGGTGCACAAGATGATTCACAGTCTCTCATGGATATTCTTTCTCATGCATATGTTGGACTTTTCTTTGTCCGGCCCATATTTTGACACTCATTCAGACGTGTGAACTTGAGTAAATTCCTTAAAAACTCTCTGCCTCAGTTTCCTCTTTTGTAAAATAGAGATGATGATAGTGCTGCTGTTATAGGAATATTATGTTGATCCTGGGACTTTCTCTCTCTGAGACAGAATTATAAGCTCTAGTAGCCATGGAAATGCCCCACTTAGATTTCCCTTCATAGGAGTTACTGCAAGGAGCATAGCTGATTGACACCCTCCTCCTGCCATGTCTCTGCATCCGTTGTGGTATTCACACCAGGCCACACGTCCTAAGGGCTGTTTCCAGCCAGTGACTAACTGCAGCGCAGGACGACAAGCATGCTGTTCTGCCTGATGGCATTTCTCTAGAATACCTTTGACTTAGGGATTCCTGATTGGACTCACCAAGATTTTCTCAGAATTGTACTGTTGTCTGAGGATTTTCCTATTCAACACTTTCTTCCTTCTCTCTTTTCACAAGTGTCAGACCTACATTACCATCTAGAGACTCTGCCTACTCCTGCTTCCATCCTTCTATCCTCCACAGGTGTCTCCTCCAATAAATATATTGTACATCCTATCCCATTTTTGTGTCTGATTCTCAGAAAACTTAATTGACATAAATGATCTATGTTTTATAGTCAGCTGGCTCTGTATTCTGTCCCAAGATGGAACAAATTCACAATTCTAATCTGCAAGTCTGAAAACCAAAGATTTTGCAAATCATTTCATGGATAGCTTTGAAACATGCTTACATGAGCTACTTATGATTTTTATCCCATTTATTGAGAATATTCATACCTTTTATTGCACTAATATTATTTATGCTTGATTACAGGGTAATAGCCAAGATCTCTCTTAAATATGGTATATGCCCCTTCTTACATTGTAAATCAGAAAAACTCTTAATTCCAAAACTATCTCACTCCAAGTGTTTCAAATAAGAGGCTGTAAATTTGTATAAGAAAGAACCCTATTTTTCAGGTTGGTTTGATGCTGAGAAACATTTTCCTATTGATATATTGATGCAATCATATTTACTTTGTAACAAATTATATGTTCTTTTGGCTATAGTTTGTCTAACCATTTCAATATCAGTATTATGTAACTTGACGTTACGTTGAATAACATGGATAACTCTTCATTAACAATTATTATAGGGTTATCTTAGCAAAGTTATAACAAGAGGACATAGATGATTTCCTATGACATAAATATGTCTCCTTTAAGAATTTCCAGTTCAGTTGCCTGGAAAAAATTGAATTCAGTGTTTGTTTTATCCTTGCATGTACAAAGAAACAGGGTCTAGAACTCAGTGCTGATTTATAAAAGGTAATTTCTAAATAATTTACCCTAGTTTGACAAAAATAACCTGATAGTTTCTGAAAAACATATACTAAAGGAAAATTCTGAAGGGAATTTTTTAATATGATCCCTATTTAATTTTAAACTGTTATGTAGCAAGATTTTTAGAATAGGAATTGTCTAGTCTTAGGTCTGACAATGCCACTAAGGAAATAAATGTCAACATACAAAAATGAATATGAGACAGAGAAGGGATGACAAAGAGCTTTGTTATTGGTTTCTGGAGAGGGCTGTCGTGTTGTGATTAGCATGCCCTGCCAGATTAGTCAGTCAAGATCTAGCTAATTGAAAAGAGAATCCTTACATCTTTTGCAAAGGGGGTGAAGAGGAACCTGCTTCATGACACTTGAACATCTTTATTCACTTCTAGAATATAAGAGAGTGAAGGAGGTGGAGAGAGATATTGATGAAGAAGTTTCTGGAGAGAGCTGTGGCTGTGCTCTAAGTCCACATGTAGACAAGGGTGTAAGGAAGCTGCTTCTCTCTCCGTCATTAGTGAGGGGGCTTCCAGAGATCCACTTGGATAGCTTTGAAATATGGTTTTTGAAGTAAGGATTACAAAAAACCAAGGCCGTTTCCATGCCTAAGTAAGTTAAAATTTACTGTGCACTTGATCTGACACCAGCCACGGGGAAACCTAGAAAGCCAGAGAAGAGATCACCGGGAGCTTCAGCTTTGGTTTCCTGCCAGGTCTTCAGTGTTGATATTGGTCTACCAGAATTGGGCAAGGAAAAACCTACAGATAGAAAGCCAGTGCTTCTAAACTTCTGGTTATATGCCTCTTTATATGTACTCAGTGTGAAACAATAATTCTGGTCATAGAGTAATATAAGCACAACAATTTATGTAAATCACTATTAAAAATGTTTTATTTAACTATGGCAGCATATCTTCAGGTCCTTTAGTAGCAAAAGGCAGTATGGAAAAGAGACACTGTACTGACACTACTTGAACATGTTAGACCCTAAAACATTAGCGAGTTGGAGAAGATAATTTATTGTCAAAAAGAACCTTCAAGAACGTTAATTTTCATGATCTTTATGAATCCCTCAATTCAAATTTTTAAAAAATTCTCAACTTTTACCAAAATGACCTTCTTACTTTCCTTCTTTCCCCAAGAATTATATTTTGGGGACATATGCTCACTTATCAAGACAACCATCTTCTTCGCATTTACCATTCTTCATTTAGAAGTAATCTTCATCACATCATGCAACTTAGAGTGAACTGGACAAGTAATGTACAAGAAAGCCTTTTTGAGATGTCATTGCCAGGCAGTTATCTAGGCTTTCTAGGTAGCTAGATGACCACCTTGCAATTAAAATTTCATCAGAATTACAGTTTTCAACAAGTCAAAATTTGTTTAAAAATAATTAAATCTCTCTCTCTGTACATATTTTTTCCCTCTGCCTAGAATGGCCACTTCACTCACCACTGCACACACACACCCTTTGTCTTTTAGGGGAGGAAAACTTTTTCTTTCTTCCCTTCTAGGTTCTTTGGCTGACGAATAATTAAACTGACATAAGACAGATTAACAGGAGAAAAATTTAATTATGTACATACAGGAGCCCCATAAGAATATGAGACGCAAAGAAGTGACCAAAGAAGGCAGTTTCTATACATTTTAGACAAAGAAACAATAAATTTATGAGGAATTAACGAGACAAAGAAGTTTGGGCTTTGGGTAGTAAATTAATAAGAAACAAGCTTTCTTTATATAGCCTTCTATGCTCCAAATTCTTTATTTCTGAAGGTAAAGCTGTCTTTTCAACTTCTGGTATAAGGGGGGTACCTTTCACATGGGAGATTTATTTCTTGCTTCCAGGGGGATAAAGGAGGGTCAAAGTGCTCTTGCATTGGCTGTTTCTTAAGTAACTTTAATTCCAAATAATCAGTCTGCCAAAGCGGCATATTTTGGAGTCACCTACTCTAAACCCCATGTCCTTTCACACCAACTTCTCCCTCTAATAAACTCCTACTTGGTCCTTTAGATTTAACTTAAGTTTTCTAAAACCTCCTGAGTTTGCTTTAGAAGGTCCCTTTACTGATTCAAATACATTCTCTGTTTACACCTAAGCAGAACTTATTACGCTGTGACTCTGGTTTGTTTTCCTCTCTTCCACTAGATTATACACTCTGTGAAGGAAGAGAACGTGTATATTTGTTGTTGTGCGCTCACTGCTCAGTACAATGCCTGGTATAGAATAGGTTTTCAATAAGTAGTTGTTAAAGGAATAAATTAATTAAATTATGAAGAAACTGATTACACTAAAATAGAATAGAATTATCTATAAAAATGAAGAACAATAGCACGATCTACCTATCTCATAGGGCTATTAAAAATATTAAATAAGTATATATTATTTAAAGTGCTTAGAGCAGTGTCTGGCACATAGTAAACATCATCTATTTGTGTTTGCTTTTATGAATAGCAGTAAATTTAAAGATAAGGGAAATTAAGGATAATTTCCATTCTTAAATTTAGATACAAGAACCCAAATACTAGACATGAGGATGTCTGAGGGTTAACTGAAGAAATAAAGGTATGAACATTAACTGTGTCTCACTACAATATATAGTCACACTCATTACTGTCAAAACATTACATATACAAATATATGAATATACAGATATATAAATGCATAGATATATAGGCATCAATATGTCCAGCCCAGATGTCACTCTGTAACCCACAATGAGAAATTTGCCTATGAAACAGTACCTTCATGAGCTGGGGCTAATATTCTGTGTCCTGTATTGTGTTTAAATAACAAAATGATTACATTAAATATATAAATTGTGAATTCAAAGGCAAGGACAGTATCTCATTACATTTGGAATCCAGCAGTTAGTGCACATTAAGATTGTTGGAATTGTAATTTAATATGACACTATTTCTGAAACGGAAATATTAATTTTGTTCTTAGTAAACTACATTTTCAAGCACATCTGAATTTATTCTTATTTATATCATTTACCATTTAAAAGTGACACCGCCAAGTGCTCAAAGATTTGTTGAAATGAGTCACTGGCAAAGAATAAGGAAATAAAAATAAGTTACAGTGTCATTAACTATTCTTTCTTCACCATGGATCCTAGCAGACTTAACTTTTGCCATCCATGTGTATTTATACCATTCCCAGGTGTAAAATTACACACTACAATAACCAGCTATTTGGGTTAATGAATGACAATTTCCTCAATTATCCTTTGAGTATCATTTATCCACCAGCAATTAAGCATTGCTGTAAATGATATTAGTTAGTTCCCAAATTGATTGATTCAGGGGAGATGCAAAGTTAGCCAAAATATCTAGAGGTTATATGAATTCTTCACTTTTCAAATGATTAACAATAATATAACTCAAATTAGAAGCATTCAGAGACCTGGAATTTTTTAGAGAGTATGCCACATTTCTACCACCATCTGTTTTCCTAAATGTTAATTGGGTAACAAAATTATTTTTACTATTTACACCACGTGTGTAGTTTTCTTCTTGGTCAATATTTTCATAATATACAAAAGAAAAATGCATATCATCTTACACTTGTCTAAACTTCCAGATTCTGATGACAATATGAACATGCCATCTAAATAACTGTTGCATTTCCCCCTTTCTCCTACAGATGTTTGTGCTTGACCAGACAGGTATTTGTTCATTTTTTTTTCTTTTTTCTTTTTGTTTGCAGTATTAAATATCAAGAAATACTCAAGCTAAAAATAGAAAGAGTTGTTTTGAGAAGATGAACTTTGAAATGTATATATTCTTACATAATACAGAAAGATGCATGATATCTCTTGTTGTAAAGACTGAGACTTAGGAAAACAAGTTATATTTCCATATCATTACAACAGGTTTTGACTTGATAGTGAAATGGGTGGGACCTTGCATTAGCAGCATGCCGGAGCCACGACTTTGGGGGAAGAAAAAGCAGAAATCTAATTAAACATTCCACTTTGACCTTCCCCTATATAACTGAGAATAATTTTCAGAGACCTAGATAGAAACAACCTTTCCATTTAGTTTCATAAAATCACAATCTTGTAATAGAAGAGCTGTGAAAAATGATCAGGTAGAAGACTTATTAATGGAATATGAAAAATTTCTGAGCATTTTCTATACTAATACTTTCTTTTCTCAGAGCTTATAATTTCCCTCCACAGGATTTGGCAACTGGGTTTCTGTTCATGTGTAACTAGGGTTTCAAAGAGCATTTTTCAAAATTGAGGTATATTAACTTTTTAATGAAAATATTTTTCTTTCTTGGTTGGGAGCTCTCTACTTATTAAGAAAATTCGCCCTTGCATAAATGTCTTTTCTTTTTTATTCTCTCTGGCTATTCTTGCTATGTTTGTTTTCAGTTCTTCATAAATTCTTGCTAACCACAGAGCTTATATAATATTGATATTTTGAAGTTGTGTTCTGCTGGAAGTTGGAAGCATTTTTCAGGGTAGCTGTGTACTAATTTTTAACTGCAAGGTTTTGAGCAAGATGGATTTTCAACATGATGGAATATCTAGAAAAATTTCTGATATCTTCCATTAAAATACACTAACAAAAATTCATAGGCATGGTTGCCAAACCTCACAAATAATACTTTGAAGGCAAGTTAGTAAATGAAAACCACTGAATTAATTAATCATTAACAGCTGCACAGGCCACCCCCCAACTGTGTGGCCACTGTTCCAAAAACAGTAAACCATGATGGGCACAGAAAAAACTAATAATAATCATCTAAAATAGTGATGGTAACAGAAAAAAGTAGGGGTAGCAGAATAGTCAGTAGATCTCAGAAATATCTCAGGTGGACTTCATTTTAGGACACCATTCTCAAAGCTACCACTGATGACTTCAAAAAATGATTCCCTCATGCATCCTTGGATACTGTCCTTGGAACTCCATCCTCAGTCTTTACAGTTCCCTTTATTCCATCATTTATTGTGACCACATACAATTTACAAAGACTCGCCCAACAGATGATAAATAAAATGCAGATGAGGGAGGACATTTTTTCCCTTCAATACAGGAATGCTAGATTCAGTGCTTGGCTATTTTCATCAATACATTTGTCCATTTAGAGTTAAAGTAGCAACTCAGCATAAAGATTAGAAATGTGTATTTTCTGGAGTTAGATAAGCTCATTCCTTTTCAAAAATAAAAATATAATCTGAGGTCTGTATACCCTAATATTTGTCACAATATTTGAAACAAAACAAGCTAACAAATTGTTAAATAAAATATAGCCTATCCTATTTTAATAAGTAATCTTTCAGAACATTCTTGAAGGCCACATTCAAATTTAGAATTCTTGAGCTTCTTAGAGATCTGTGTTAGAAATGGCCACAAGAGGAAAACTGACTGCCATGCCCTGGACTGTGGACCACTAACTTTTCTTCTCCATGCTCTGTCCTGCATCAAAAAAGACCTCTTTCACACATATATAGATAGCCTAGCTTGCACATCCAAATTCTATCTAAAGACCCTTATAAAGTTTCACTTATCCCCAGAGTTGTACATGCTGCCACATATTCAGACATAGACCTGAGGAAGAGGCTCAAGTAGGTTCTAGAAGCAGTAGCAAGCCCATTTGGGCTGAGAATCGTGGTTACCTGATTCTATAGTGCAGTTCAGAAGTGGAAAATTGGATGGCACGTCACTGAATCTCTTGGATTCCTTGTTCCATGAGAAGAGGCATGGTCAGGGGAGAACTAAACCAAAACCCTCTGAAGTTCAGAAACCAGGGAAGGGGGTCCCTCTTGTTTAAGTCTAAAAATGATACTGCAAAAAGCCTTGATTTAAATATTTTTACATCCTTCTAAGCCCTATATTTAAAATGGGGTGATATCTTTCCTTAAAGGTACAAAAATTGATTCCTAGGGAGGTGAACACAATTTTACTCTTTTATATATAAAGAATAGATAGATTTACAGTACATAAAAAGTATATCTGTGGTATTTGAATTTCATAGGGAGAATAGGGTAACCTGCCTGGAAAGCCCCATTGCCCTCTCACGATCGAGAAGGCATCCATTCACATAGAATCCTTGGTAAATGGTAAATGTAAGGGTGCTGGGCTTTTCACTTTATAGATACTGCAAGGGGCAGTAAGATATTAGCAGTGAAATGAAAAGGCCAGTTTAGTTTTCTCCAAAGGAGTCTTCCATCCAGCATAAAAAATCAAATGTACCATTTTATATATACCACTAGTACATTATCAATATAATTAGCAATTCTTTACAGTATTTTACGTAACAGTTTATTATTTCTGCAAAGCAAATCAATTTGAGGTAGTTCCTTCCAAAAATATCAAAAGAGCAAAAGGTAAATATAGGCAAGAGAGTAATATAAATATTTTGTAATCAGCTTTCATATTGACTTGGAATTGTATTGTTTGTTTTTAAGGTTAAATTTATTCCAAATTACTTTGTCAGGATGTTTATAATCTTTCAGAAAGAAAAATAGGGCATTTCTTTCATGTTCAGTTATTGAACTACTGAATTTTGCCAACAGAAATATTTTCAAATTCAGTTGTTTTCAGCACTTAATTTTGATAACCTTTATGCTCTCAATAAATGCTGAGATATTATGAGTAACATCTGGTTATTTTTAGCAGAACAATAAATAATATCCCCCAGTTAGTTATTGAAAATTCCTGGAGCAATCTATGTAAAATGTTCTGAATATGAAATTGGCCCACAGAGCCAGTGGGAAAGATTTGCTTTTTTCCTCAAAAATGTTAATTCTAAAAAATAAATTCAAATATGGAATCATTGTTTCTTTCAAAAACAAAGATAAAAAGTTTCTCTTTTCTTCGTAAACCATCAAGAGGTATTGAACCTACAGTTAAGATAATAAATAAACATTTAATAAGTTTCCTTTTTTTAGGAAGCTATATTCTTTGCAAATATAATGTGGAAAAAGTGATCCAAAGTAGAAATGTCAATTTTATTGCTTTTAATAGACAGCTATATCTGAAAGTGAAAATTTTTAAAGTGTGGGCCAGAATTGAAATTATTTTTGTAAGAATAAATTATATTCATATTTAATCCATAGATACCCACAAAAATTAATAAAGATTTAAGAAGTAAAAGGAGTATTCAAGATGGCAGCATAGGAAAATCTCAAATTCACCTCCCATGGACACAACAAATTTACAACTACATATGGAATAATTCCCTTTGAAAGGAACCTCCGAACTGAATGAGCAGAGTCTCCACAACAAAGGGTAAAAAGACAGCATTGAGATGTATAGGAGAAACAGATATAGTCATGCTAAAGAAAAAAAACTGCACACGAGCCTCAGCAATCCACACGTGGGAAAGATCACAAATGTAGAGTTATTTCTCCTGAGGAGCGAGAGAGCTCGAATCTCTCGCTCCACATAAGGCACCCCAACCCTTACATCTGGCACAGGAGAGATGAGCCTCTATAATATCTGGTATTGAAAACCAACAGGGAATAAGTCCAGGAAAACTACAGAACTACAGGGAATGGAAAATCCACTCAAAGTGCGTGAGTAAGCATGCACTCACTTGACCTGAAAACCTGTGCAAGAACAATGGATTGAAAAGCACGTGGACCATTGGTAAAGGAGATCCACTTACTAATCTTGAAGCATCTGACAAAGAGGCAGGAACCAGTTGGGACACTCCCTGGAGACTGAGATGGTGGCAGGAGCCATTTTTAAATCTCTAACTTGCTACTACCTGTGCTGGTGGTCACTATTTTGGAACTTTCCATCTAACCTGTTACTGCCAGTGGACACACCCCAGTGAGAGCTTTGCTCCCTCCTAGGTCTTGGCCAGGCTTCACAGTTGGCCAGGTGATAACCCTTGCCACTAGTGCCTGGCAGCCACTGAAGCCAGGCCCGCAGCCTTTCCAGGGGTCAGCCCCACCCCCCAGCACACAGCAGCAGCCCTGACACAACAGGAGAACATATACAGCCCACATAAGGGCCAGCCCTTGAACTCCTGGCTCTGGTGGCCAAGTGGGTTTGCACCTCTGAGCCCCATAGGACATCTCCTATATAAGGCCACTCCATCAAGACTGGGAGAGGTAGCTGACTTATAAAAGAGGTAGCTTACAGAAACAAATTCAGAGAATTAGGCAAAATGAGGAGACAGAGGAATATGTTTGGATCAAAAGAATAAGATAAAACCTGAGAAAAAAAACTAAATGAAATGGAGATAAGCAATCTTTTTCATAAAGAGTTCAAAGTAAGGTTTATAAACATACTTACCAAACTCTGGAGAAGAATGGACAAACACAGTGAGAACTTCAACAACAAGATAGAAGATATTTTAAAAATATGAAACAGAAGTTATAACTGAACTGAAAAATACACTACAGAGGTTCAACAACAGATTGGATGAGGTAGAAGAACAAGTCGGTGAGCTGGAAGACAAAGAAATGGAACTCACCCAGACAGACCAACAAAATAAAATATAAAGAAATAAAAATTATTTTTTTAAATGAAGATATCTTAAGGGACCTTTTGGACAACATCAAGTGGAATAACATTCATGTTATAGGGGTTCCTGAAGAGAGGGATAAAAAGCCAGAAAATTATTTGAAAAAATAGTGGCTAAAAATTTCCCTAATGTGGGGGAGGAAACAGGTATCCAGAACCAGGAAGGCCAGAGAGTTCTGAATAAGATGAACCCAAAAGGACACATACCAGGACACATTACAATTAAAGTGGTAGAAGTTAAAGATAAAAAAAGAATGCTAAGTGCAGCAAGAGAAAAACAATGTGTTACATACAAAGGAAACATCATAAAGCTATCAGCAGATTTTTCAGCAGAAATCTTACAGGCCAGAAGAGAGTGGCATAACATATTCAAAGTGCCAAAAGAAAAATACTTCCAACCAAGAATTCTCTACCCAGTAAGGTTATCATTCAGAATTGA
The DNA here is from genome assembly GCF_028023285.1 of Balaenoptera ricei. NCBI lineage: Eukaryota > Metazoa > Chordata > Mammalia > Artiodactyla > Balaenopteridae > Balaenoptera > Balaenoptera ricei. Next base: position 79,869,721 of record NC_082646.1, on the reverse strand, counting down.
AGGAAATATTAAGAATTTCCCAGATAATCAAAAGATTAAAAAGTTCACCAACATTAAACTGGCTCTACAAGAAATGTTAATGGGACTTCTTTAAGCTGAAAAGAAATGCCACTAATTAGTAGAAGGAAAACATACAAAAATAAAAATCTCACTGGAAAAGGTAAATATATAATAGGTTTAGATCAATCACTTATAAAACAGGCATGAAGGTTAAGAGACAAAAGTAGTAAAATTAACTAAAAATTCCAACAATTATTTAAGGGATGCATACAAAGATATAAAATGTGTTATCAAAATTATAAAACATAGAGGAGTAAAAAGTTTTAAAAAATCTCCACATATTTGGAAATTAAAAATCAAATCCAAAATTTGTTTTATTTACAAAATATCCAAACTTCTATCAAGATTGACAAGATTGATTTTAAAAATCAGTGAAGATACAAATAAGGATTTTTGTACTTTGATCAACAATTGTGTAGTATCTAGAAAAATCAAGAGGTGCATTTATTTTTTGCTCTTTTTTGTGTGTGTGTACCTGCCTATTGATCTCATTTGTACCTGGTTGGGCATCTTCCCAAGGGCAGTTATCCCAGAATGGGTGTCAAACCTACAGCATAAAGGCTACTGTCACTGTGACAGTGGATGTCTGCAAACTCAACCTACTGTGTTCTTTCCTTCTAAGAGGGCTCAAAGGCCACTGGTTTGGGCCCTGGTATAGGAGAGGGAGGATGACAAGGAGGTATGACAAGTAAGTAGTCTTACTATTATGGGGTGAATTGTTTCCCATCAAAATTCACATATTCAAGTCCTAATCCTTAGTACCTCAGAATGTGACCTTATTTGGAGTTCAGTGGAGAAAATGTGCAATTTTTTTTGGAGTTTGTACTCCAGAAAATATCTTGAATATGTGCACAGCGGAGCACGGAGAACATCTTTGTTGAAGCACTGCTGATAATAGAGAAAAAGCAAGAAATGTTTAACTATTCATTCGTAAGGGAATTAATAAATGTTTTCATAAAATCGGTTTAAGTATATGAATGCAGATAAGAATATATTTCATGAGTGTAATGTAGAGAGAAAATGCAAATTGAAAATCATATAACAGGATGATAAATGATGTGATAAAAATATAAGATAGCATGAAAAAAATTAAACACACAGACCATAATATATTCCATTCTTCATAGAAATAAGATATATTTTTCACATTGACATCTCTGAATTCTGAGATTTTAAGTCACAATTTAATTTCAGAGTGTTTTTATTTTAGGTAGTACATGACATGATGGCATATCTTATATTTGGTGTGTTATATTTGATAAAATAATATATTTATGCATATATACATGTAAATTAATAGTGGGAAAACATACATGTCTATGATAAACATATATTCCAGGATACTAGTTCCCTCTAAGGAAAAGAAGATATATTTAGAAATAATAGTAGCAAACAATAGAAATTCAGTATCTCATTCTTTGTTATATAATTTCTATATTTTCTCTGTGCTTGACAAATCTCAAAATGTTTTAAAATGAAGGAGTTAGAGGTAGAAACCTAGGACTAATGAAAAATCAAGAAGGCATATTTCTCATCATGAAAGTTAAAGTACTGAATAGTAAATTAAATAATTATTATTAGCAAGGAGAAAGCATACCAGTTTGTCAGAGGAATGAACAAAACATAAAGATTCAGACTAAAGCCAAATGACTAATTGTTATTATTTACCTTCTTCCCATACCAAACATGAAGTCATATGTCATCATTATAGAATAAACTTCTGTGATAAAAGAACAAGTTTGAAATTTGTTTTGATTGAAGATAATCATGGATATTGTATATCATTTCCAAGGTTTATGTGTGTGTGTGTATACATAAATATTGTGAAATCTTGCTAAACAATTGACACTTTTACTTTTAATTCACAATTTCAAGATGTAGAGAATTTCCAAATAAGACTCTTTTCTTATAACTCTCATGGTCCTAAAGGAAATTAAATAACTAAAAATAATTGAATGCTTATCTTTCGTATATTTTGATACCTCTAGCAAGGATTAGAATATGGAGCACTTGCACCCAGATAAGTCTGGGTTAGTGTCAGCCTGTTGTTTCTAAAACAGAAATATCAAATGGAGGTGGAAACTGTTTGGCTGCCTACTTTTGGTGATGGAGAGAATGCAAGTTGGACGAATTAAGTATAAATTGCTGATGACATGTATACACTGGTGGGTCTTGCTATCTGAGTGGCAAATTAAATGTGTAGGCAAAAAGGTTCAAAAAGACCAGTGCAGATTCCGTGGACAAGTTCTTTGTCTTGAATATATTTTTGCTTTTTCAGTTTTTGCCTCTGCACATTTAGGCTGGAGATGAGGGCCTTATCTATAAATGGATATAATAATAGCAATACCTATCTCACAGGTTGTTGTTAAAATTAAATGTGAAGTATGTAGGACAGTGTGGAGTATAACATGTACTGAATAAATATTAGTTACACTTAGTGAAGGAATGAAAGGTCATTAAACCCTTTAAAGCACCTTTTTCCCCAGATGTTTCCACCAAATTACCTATTTCCTGAAATTTTCTTATTACTCTTTCTTCTTCTTTTATGGTAATGACATTTGAGAATTAAAATAATCTGGAGACAGAGTATTTAAAGAAGTAATTAAGTTAAAATGGGATCCTTAGGGTGGCTTATAATCCAATATGTCTAGTGTCCTGAAAAAAGAGGAAATTAGGACACAAAGGGAATATCGCGTGAAGGCAGAGGGAGAAGAGAGCAATCTACAAGCCAAGAAGAGAGAACTCAGAACAAAAACCCTATCAACAATTTGATCTCAGACTTCTATTTTCTAGAATTGTAAGAATTTAAATTTCTGTTGTTTAGGCCACCCAGTCTGTGGAATTTTTATGGCAGTCAGAAAATTAATATAGTAGATAACTTTAAAAACTACTACTGAATGGGATGCAGTTATAAAGCCATTTTTAAAAATTTTTATTGGAGTGTAGTTGACTTACAATGTTGTGTTGGTTTCAGGTGTACAGCAAGGTGTATCAGTTATACATATATCCAGTCTTTTTTAGAGATTCTTTTCCCATATACGCCATTACAGAGTATTGTGTAGAGTTCCCTGTGCTATACAGTAGGTCCTTATTGGTTATCTGTTTTATATACAGCAGTGGCTAAAAAGAATGAGTAAAGTAAAAGACTTACAAAGCCTAACCTGTTTCATTGTTTGACGTATACAAAGAACAATTTACAAGGCGGCCGTTCTCTCCTGCTCATTCAGCGCCTTTCAAAAGTGGAAGCTCTGATTGAGGGGGGACAAGATGGCAGCGTAGGAAGAGCCTGGGCTTGTCTCCTCCCACAGACACACCAAAACTACAACTACATATAGAACAACTATCTCTCAGAATGACCTGAAGACTAGCGAAAAGATTTTACACAGCTAAGGATAGAAAGAAGAAGCCACGTTGAGATGAGTAGGAAGGGCTGAGATATGGTCTGGCCAGGACCCACACCCCTAGTGTGGTGACCCACAGGAGAGGGAGCTCTGTCTCCAAATACAGTCACATCTGAGGTACTGGGGTCAGGTCTTCAACATATAAATTTGTTGGGAAGGCACAATTCTACCAATAACACCTTGCTAAGAAAATCATATCTTTTTGTTTTGCATGTGCTTTTAGTTTGCTGAGGCTTGTTCCCAGCTAATAAAATTAGAAATGCTGAATATCAATTGTATTTGCCTACAGTTACTTGGTTAGATTATTCCAAAATGGGAGAAAAGAGCTACAGCACTGTCAGAACTTGGCTTGAAGGCTTGTCTTTGCAGCATGTTTCCATCTCCTAAACTAGGATAAGAGCACAATCATTTTTTAAATCATTGTGGTATTTAACACTGACATTTCTTTTCCGGAAGATTATTAATTTACTTAAAAGGGTTTTTGTACAGGAAACAAACAAGCCAACAAAACCAGTAGTTTCTCACAAATACACTGTATAATGTGATATAATCTATGGCAGAAGTCATGCCTTCCTTTTAATTTCTATTCCAGCTACCCTAACCTAGACACTATTTATAACCCTGCTGTTCAGTGATCAGTCTTTTAGCTTACTGCTGTCAATCTGTCAAGAAGAGAGACAGCATTCCTGTCTTTAATGCCTTGCAGTGCAAATACTGTAAGGTCAGGGTTGTAGCGGCAGAGGATTGTAGACATATTTAGGAGGTAAAATCAATAAGACTTGTTGACTGAATAGATGGAGTTGGGCACAGATAAGGAAAAGTGTCAAGGATTAACTCCAGGTTTAAATGTGAAGACATTTATTGGATCATTTTCCATTCTCTGAGTGGAAGCCCTTTTCGCCTAAATGAACTGGAAGTTACTTTTGCACAGACTATAGTATAGATTTATTTAATCCCCTAAAGCTCTCTGCTTATAATAGGCACTCAATTCATGTTGGATTAATGCACACAATTCAGGGACTGCGGTAGTTAAAATAATGGTGCTCCAAAGAAGTCAAGGTTCTAATCCCCAGGACCTATGAATATGTTACCTTACATGCAGAAGAGACTTTGCAGCTAAGGATCGTGAGATGGGAAAATTATCCTGGATGATAATCACAAGGGTCCTAAAAAGTGGAGAAGGATGCAGAAGAGACAGAGGGTGATATGATTACAGAAGAATTTAGAGTGATGTGATTTGAGAACTCAACTCCATAGTTGTTGGCTTTGAAGATGGAGGAAGAGGGCCATGAACAAGGAATGTAAGCAGCCTCGAGAACCTGGAAAGGGCAAGGAAACAGATTTTCCCCTCAAGCCTTCAGAAAGGAATGTTGCCCTGCCAGCATTAGCGAGACACATTTCAGACTTCTGAACTACAGAACTGTAAGATAATAATAAATTTGTGGTGTTTTAAGCCATCAAGTTTGCAGTAATTTAGCCATAGAAAGCTAATGCAGGGAATAATGAAGTCTTCCAATGATCCAAGCATTCTCCCTGCAATTAGCCAATCGTTTCAATCTATTGACTAATACCAAGGCTTAAGTACTCACCTTTATGGCTTATCGAATTATTATACTAAATCTCCAAGGAATCATGCATCTTAATTTTAGTCTACTTTAATTCCCAGAGTTTTTAACGAACCAAATTGACTAATGTATATTTTACTTTTATTTTTCTTTCTCACAGTGGCACAATGGAAAAAAAAAATGTATGTAATTGATGGACAAAACAAGAAAAGCCAAGAAAACTAGTTTATGTGCTTGAAAAATATAAGATGCATTCTGAATTACCTGAGTAATATTCCATGATACATATTGTGAATAAATAGTGTCATCATTATTTTATAGATAAGTACTTATATTTTATATGCATTTATTTATTCATATATATATTTTAAAAATTATTTGACTCCTTGAAATTTGAAGATTTTAAAAAATCAAATAAAAAACTATTTTTTAATATGTTGATTGTAAACATCCAAAAAAACTTATTACAAATCTGTGTTCCAAAGACTGGAAATACAGATGTATGGATTACTTATTATTTTGGAATTCATAACAAATCATTTAAAACAATTTTTTGTTGAGCAAAGGAATAAAAATGGGTCCCAGTTTTATTTCAGAGATTGAATGTTAGGTTGAGCTAATTCCAATGGTATTTTTAGTCATCAGTTATAGAGATACGCAGGACCTTACCTAGTGAAGAAATTGAAATCTAATTACAACCTGGTTCCTTGCCTCTATTAGATGCAGCCCTCTGGGTAGTAAAGACCGGTTATTCCAACAATGACTGAGTCACAATGGTCACTCTGTTTTCAGCGATTGTACATCGGTGAAAAACATTTGATTCTTGTTCTGTACTAACAGATTTGGTAGGTAAGTTGAATCCTGTAATCTATTAACAAGTGATCTTTATTGCAAATGTTAAAATGGGATTGTGGTAGTTTGTCAAGATGTTATCATTTGGGGGAACCACATAAAGGGTACATAGTATTTCTGACTTATTTCTCAAACTACATGTGAAGATATAATTATCTCAAAATTTTTTAAAAAGTTTAACTTAACAAAAAAAGGGATTGGAGAAGCAGAGTCTCTATGTGATCTTATTTAGGTATGACATATCAAACTAACTAAATTTGACCTTTGATCCTCCTATTTCACAAGTTGCATGCTTGCAGAATGAAAAACAGCTGGAATCCAGAGAAAGCCTACATGCAAACCCCACAAGGGTAACCTCTAGTAAATGGAGTAAAACCTTTGGTAAATGCATGGTTTTACTCAGCAAGTTATAGCACAGATAGCAGAATGAAAAGTTACTATATTTACAGAGGGGCATCTGTTAAATTACATTTAACTGGATCTATAGAGTAAAAATTTTCTTTCCTCACAACCTGTACCAAATTATTGCCAATTCTCTTCACTCCATTTAGCGTCTCTGTGTATATGGCACATTTCTGAGTTTTCATATGAAGAGCCTTAATTGTAAAATATATAGAAATGATTTTCACAGATTCATTAAACTGAGGTAGAAAAAGTATTGAGCCAGGGCTGAGAGTGGTCACTGACCCCATGGTGCTGTTGACTGTGCAATAATCCAGGCAGGGATTGGGGTGCATGGCATGTTAGGAGATGTACACCTGCCTGTGTGTGGTATGCCTTCCTCCCCATGTTTTATTGTCATTGAAAGTAGAAATTTAGAGTCAGCAGAATTTTGAGTGGCTGAATGCCTGAAGATTTGAGGCATATAGATCTGATGTTTTTGAGCAATGATTCTAGATTATCAGAGAGTTAAAGAGAATAGAGCCTGGCCTACTATAGTTTCTCATACTTTTTATTGTATGCATAAAAAAATACCAAAACAGCTGCAACTTGAACTCAAATCAAGAACTTTTTTTCTCAAAGTGATGAAATCTCAATCTCTGGCTAGCCAAGAAGGGATAAATTTGAAATGGAAAAAAATGATACCTTTGTGTTAATATTAGCAATGCAGAATTCCATAGCCAAGCAAAGTCCTGGAATTTACCTTATTTGCTGTAAATACTTAACTAGAGTAAAGTTGATATGTTTTTATGGGTTGGGTATTTTTTTTTTGTACTCTTAAAATAAATAAGTGAAAAGAAAAATCTAATTCAATGGTTTGAATTGCTACTTAAAGACTATGTACATCAAAACTACCTGGTAAGCATTTTAACAATTCATTTTCCCCAGTGATTATCCTCTGAATGTTTGGATTTATTAGATTTGGGTTGGACCAAATTATCTGTATTTTAAAATACTCAACAGATAAGTCCAATGTGCTGCTAGGTTTGAGGATCACCGCTTTAGTTCTACCTTCAAATGTATTCGTTACTTCAATGGCTTAGAATGTCCTTCGATCAGATCATATGAACTGATCTTGTGACAAAGGTCTACAAAGTACAGTGTTTGGTTTTGGTCCTGTTATGGAGTCATCGAATCAGAAAGTTGCTACTACTACCCCAGACCAGGAAATTACCAACAGTGGTCACAGTATATTACTGCACTGAGGTAACTCACAGAGGAATAGCCAGATCTCTGACCAAAAGGCCATGCATCTGCCTGCTGCAGCCACAAGAGCTTTCCTACAGCATTCAAAATCTTATATGAGTTCCTTTCACTGGTGGCATCTAATCAGAATTCTTCTGACAAGAGATTCTGGGAAATGAAGTTTCCTATTTTGCCAGAACAAAAATTGCACCAGGCAAAAAGGGCTTTATTCAAGGGAATTTCAAGAGAGGAAAGAGACTAGAGCTCAGTCTGAATTCAGCTTAGTCAAGTTGACAGAAATGTTAAAATCTTCTTGGACAAATAAATAAATAAATAAAATACATAAAAGGATAAGCGTTGTGCTGATTTCCAACCGCTTATCTCGCCCCCTGCCTTAGCATCAAGGACAAGGATTCTAAACTCTTTCGTGATAAATTTCTCCCTCAAGGACTCATTAAAACACTCAGCCTCTCTCTCACATACACACACACACACACAACTATCTGTCGTGTACTTACTACACAAAACACATAGTGTATGGTGGAATAGATATACTCAACGTACAGTCATTATTAACCTTTTTTGAATACTATTATAAGCAATTACTGACAATTATATTCCACTTTAAAGAGAGAAATGTTTTAAGAACATGTAATTAAAATGTTTAATTTCAAAGGTGGCACAAGGCCTAGGTTTGAATTCCAACTCCATTACTTACTAACGTGTGTTAAGACACTTAACTTTTTTTTTTTTTTTTTTGGCACACATAGAATTGTAAAGAAAATTAATCATAAGCACAAAAGAAACTCTGAGGTGTGCAGAGCTCTGTTGCAATGGGAGTTTAACGCATCGTCTACTATGACTAGATCAACCATAATCTTTCTTAATGATTTCAGAAATCCTTTTTTTGTTTGTTTTTTCTGCTTTGTTTAGTTTTTTTAACATCTTTATTGGAGTATAATTGCTTTACAGTGGTGTATTACTTTCTGCTTTATAACAAAGTGAATCAGTTATACATATACATATATCCCCATATCTCTTCCCTCTTGCGCCTCCCTCCCTCCCACCCTCCCTATCCCACCCCTCTAGGTAGTCACACAGCACCTAGCTGATCTCCCTGTGCTATGCGGCTGCTTCCCACTAGCTATCTATTTTACATTTGGTAGTGTATATATGTCCATGCCACTCTCTCACTTTGTCCCAGCTTACCCTTCCCCTCCCTGTATCCTCAAGTCCATTCTCTACTAGGTCTGCATCTTTATTCCCGTCTTGCCCCTAGGTTCTTCATAACCTTTTTTTTTTTTTAGATTCCATATATATGTGGTAGCATACGGTATTTGTTTTTCTCTTTCAGACTTACTTCACTCTGTATAACAGACTCTAGGTCCATCCACCTCACTACAAATAACTCAATTTTGTTTCTTTTTATGGCTGAGTAATATTCCATTGTATATGTGTGCCACATCTTCTTTATCCATTCATCCGATGATGGACACTTAGGTTGCTTCCATGTCCTGGCTATTGTAAATAGAGCTGCAATGAACATTGTGGTACATGACTCTTTTTGAATTATAGTTTTCTCAGGGTATATGACCAGTAGTGGGATTGCCAGGTCATATGGTAGTTCTGTTTTTAGTTTTTTAAGGAATCTCCATACTGTTCTCCATAGTGGCTGTATCCATTTACATTCCCACCAACAGTGCAAGAGGGTTCCCTTTTCTCCACACCCTCTCCAGCATTTACTGTTTGTAGATTTTTTGATGATGGCCATTCTGACTGATGTGAGATGATATCTCATGGTAGTTTTGATTTGCATTTCTCTAATGATTAATGATGTTGAGCATTCTTTCATGTGTCTGTTGGCAATCTGTATATTTTCTTTGGAGAAATGTCTATTTAGGTCTTCTGCCCATTTTTGGACTGGGTTGTTTGTTTTTTTGATATTGAGCTGCATGAGCTGCTTGTAAATTTTGGAGATTAATCCTTTGTCAGTTGCTTCATTTGCAAATATTTTCTCCCATTCTGAGGGTTGTCTTTTCGTCTCGTTTATGGTTTCCTTTTGCTGTGCAAAAGCTTTTAAGTTTCATTAGGTCCCATTTGTTTATTTTTGTTTTTATTTCCATTTCTCTAGGAGGTGGGTCAAAAAGGATCTTGCTGTGATTTATGTCATAGAGTGTTCTGCCTATGTTTTCCTCTAAGAGTTTGATAGTGTCTGGCCTTACATTTAGGTCTTTAATCCATTTTGAGGTTTTTTTTGTGTATTGTGTTAGGGAGTATTCTAATTTCATTCTTTTACATGTAGCTGTCCAGTGTTCCCAGCACCACTTATTGAAGAGGCTGTCTTTTCTCTACTGTATGTTCTTGCCTCCTTTATCATAGATAAGGTGACCATATGTGCGTGGGTTTATCTCTGGGCTTTCTATCCTGTTCCATTGATCTATATTTCTGTTTTTGTGCCAGTACCATACTGTCTTGATTACTATAGCTTTTAGCATAGTCTGAAGTTAGGGAGCCTAATTCCTCTAGCTCTGTTTTTCTTTCTCAAGATTGCTATGGCTATTTGGGGTCTTTTGTGTTACCACACAAACTGTGAAATATTTTGTTCTAGTTCTGTGAAGACACAACATTTTTGAGTCCAGTTTTTTTTCATACATGTTGTCAATCAGATTAAATTAGAATATATGGAAAAGTGTCTGGTACACAGTTGGTCCCAGCTAAAAACTAGTTTCTATTCTTTTTTTTTATGGAAAATGCCAATTATAATTGGTTTTGAAGGGTGAATAGAATTTTAAACTGAGCTATGTTGGGCTTTCTATTTAAGTTTAAATAATAGACAATTTAGATTCTACTTTCTTCAGCTGAGGTTTAATAAACTAAAAAAGAATCTGTTCAAATGTTGGTAATTTTGGTTGCCTTCTCCTTTTTATTGATTTCTTTCACTCTTGGCAGATTGGAATTTTAATTTTGAAGGTACCATATGTTTGAAAGTTAAATTAGTTAAGTGTGGAATATTAATGGATTATTTTTCTCCACAAGAGAAATAAAAAGTCTAGATATTGAGCATCTTTTCATTGGGATAACAAATGCTGAACTTTTTAAATAAAAATACTTAAATTTAACCTAGTCTAGCTCTTACTTTGGGTTAAATCCAAAATAATTCTGTCATGGAAAAGCTGTCATTTACCCCAAATATGTACTTTCTTTAATTATAAATAATAAATGCAGAGTGGATATAATAAATAAATCCCTTTCAAACAATATTAACCTTGATAAGTTGTCTTGTTTTAAATTTATTTGCAATACAGATACAGGAGTTTTGCAAAGGATGGATTGAATATTGACTCTGGTAGAGTAGGAGAGAAAACTGTTAGATACAATTTTAAGCATTAAACAAATATTAAAAGAAGTTTAGTGTATAAGCAGGACCAGCCAAACAATTATTAAGATATGATGAAAAGAACATTATTTTGGGAATTAAACACAGGATTACAGAACAACTGTATAACCATTAATAATAATAGTACTGATAAAAGCAGTCCTTGCTAGCACGTATCGAGTATTTGCAGTGTTCCCAGAATTGAGTATTGCTCTATAGTTTTACATGTATTACTTCAAATTTATTTTCAGCTATGTGATCTCAAGCAATTTTCAACTTTCTTGGTGTTGAGTTTCTCACCTGAAAAATGGGGCATTGATTGGACTGAATGGCTCTTTCCAAGATATCAAGTGCTCAAGTGCTTATTCTTTCTGCTGAATTCCTCATGACTGTCTTGGCAAATATATCCCTAATTCTTCTAATTCCCTATTTATATATATGTGTATATATATATATATATATATATATATATACATATTTCATAATCCAGCTTAACGTATCTTAATTATATCAGTTAGCATAATTTATTATAATTTATGAAGTTACTCGACAGGAAGCTAGTCACAAGCACAAGCCCATCACACAGCAAATACTCATTTGCATTTTTGTTGCTTTTGGGCTTCTTCTAGCTATCCTTTCAGGCTTTCCTCTGAACTTCTTCTTTTGACCTATAATAATAGGTTTTTCTCCTGTTCTTTCAAGGTTCAACATATTTACAGTGGAAATAAGAGTTATCTTTCTGTAAAGTTTCATTCTAAACCTGGTTGCTGAAGCAGGCATGCTGCTATAACCTCACTTGATTCTTATTATCCCTGGAATGGAAATGTAGAATGCAAATCAAAATAAGGTAGGTGACTTATTAGATTGGCACCATTTTACAGATGAGAAGATTGAGGCCTATTTGTGGAATGGTGCATGATGTGTGTAGCTAGAACACAGTGTTGATAATGAGTTGAGGGTTTTTTGGCTAGAAGGGTAGATCTGAGCCAGAATATGGGGATCCTACAATGTCTTGCTAGAAGTTTACACAGAAACACTTACAGTATGTTAGATATTTCAGGAGATGTCAGGCTTAAAAGAAGCCAAGTGGGGAAGTGCTAGATTTGAGGGAAAAAGATATGGACTAGGAACCTGTTCTTCCTAGATTCTGTACCTCTGTCTCCAATACTGTCTTCGTTTTGCTACTGTTGTAGTTTAGTGCTGCTCCGAGGCTACAAATCCTGCCCCATCCCTGAATTTATCCCTTTTTGCTTCAGTCTATTTCTGTTCTGTTGAAACTCTTTTCCTGGCTAGTTTTGTCAAAGTCAAGGGACTAAATTTCTCAAAGGAAATATTTTGCCATAAGAGGAGCAAATGACTGCCATCCTGGTAGAGTAATATTAGGACAGTCAACATTGGGTGGGGCATATACTACAGTGGCTTTCAAGTGTGTTCTGTGTCCTTACTTTAAAGTACTATTCAGGAAAAGCAAGCTTTAAAATTGTTAATTAGAGATAGCAGAATTCGAGACTTTAAATCTTGACTGATTATATGTTGGCTATACAGCAATAATAGAAGATAAATTTAGAATTATATGTTTAAATAACGTAACTATATCTCAATACATGTGATTAAGATACATGGATTGGAAAATTGAAAAAGTAATTCTCATTTCTATTTTTTGAACACTTTTTTCCTCTGTAATGATTATTGGCAACATCTAAAATCTGAAGAGGATTCATACATCAATCTTATAAAAAAAGGATTGAAGGGACATACAATTTTTTATACTAAGGGAGAAAAAAAGATGCGATAATCCTTTTTAGGAATGTCAAAAATAGGGACTGGAAAACATTTATTTTTAATCTCGAGAAGTTTCTAAACATAAAAGACTGAGAAACCATCTTAGGACAACATACTTGTGGTAGGCAGAATTCTAAGATTACCTCCAATGAGTAATGCCTTTGTATAATCCCCTCCCCTTGAGTGTGGTCAGAACCTGTGACTTCCTTCAAGCCAGTAGAATATGGCAAAGATGATGGGATAGTCATCCCGTGATCTTAGGGGACTGGAGGGAAAGGTCCTCCTGCTGGCCTTGAAGAGGCAAAATAATATGAGTTCTTAGAACTGTGTCAAGCATTTTGTAAGGGTTATTTGTGTTTGTTAAATAAAGACCGAGTGGATTACTCAAAATATATTTCAAAAGCTTTAGGTTTCCTTTTCCATTTTTAGTTCTTCTCTACTCATAAATTAGTTTCTTCAATCACAAAGAAGTATGAAGTAAGATAGAGTATTTAGGTATTCTTCCCTTCAAGGTTTCTGCTTTTTGTACTATGTTCACAGCTGTTTTTGTTCAGGCTATTAGGGGGTATGACACATGGGAATGGATAATGCACCGTGTCTTCATTTTAGCAGATTTTTAAGCTCTGGATTGTTCATAATGATTAGTTGCACCCCCAACATTTATTAAATAATTGGCAGCAGCAGTGAATTTTGTATAGATGATTTTTTTAACCAGAAAAAGATGACTTTCGGAATTTCATTATGCATTGTCATTCAATAACAAGTGTCTTAGATTCTTTATCTGATTATCCTACTTTTCCAAAACAAATAACACTAGAGGAATTTAGCTTTGGCAGTATTAAGGGATATGCTTGTCAACTCCTTTGCGGTCACATTTCAAAGCCATGGAAAGGTGTGTTCTGAAACATTAAACATTTGACAATAGTCGGATAATCGTAAAGTGGCTAGAAATATTTCCATTCTAATTCTTCCTTAGTATTTGTGTTGTCTCTACTGAGTTTTTACAAAAGTAAGCCGGGGGCTGGCTCTGGGCAAAATGTCAAGTTCAAAATCCTCAGCCTGTCATTCGAAGCCTCCACATTTTGTCCCTTCTCTACATTTCAATCCCAAGTCTGATTATACTCTCATGCCCCAGGTGTTTTTAGTGTACTGCTTTTCAGGTTATCCTCTGAAACCTTGTTCCCCTTTCTTGCCTCTGGCTCTTTGCTCAAGTTGTGACTTCTGCCTAGAATATTTCTTTGCCTCCATGTAAGTAATGCAATTTTTTTCTCATGTCCCCTCACATTTACACTCCCTAAGATGCCTTCCCAGGTATACCAAGAATTTTCATATACCTCTCTTACTTCTCCGTAATATATTTTCCACTTCTATTATGAACTTTATGATGATCTTTGAATCAAATAATTTATTTACATTAGTTATTTATGTGATTGTGAGCTCCTGAGGTTCTATATCTATTATTATTATTATCATCATCATCATCATCTATGGCAATGCTGTATACAATGTTTCGTAAAGAGTATATATTACATCGTGTTTGTTGAATTGAACCCTTTCGAAATTACTAAATCATCTGGATTTGAAGGCCTGAAATCATATATTGTTTTAATCTTTATTATGGACAAGTCAACCTTGATTTGAATTTGCTTCACCTGTAAAAACAAACAAACCAGCTACTTAAAGAGATAATGATGTGAAAGTAGTCAGTAAACTAAAAAAGCAATACAAGCACCAGTTTTTGAAATTTCATTTTTTTCTCCATTTTTCAGTGCTTTCTCTCTTTTTGTCTACTCTTCTGGCCAGATTCCACATCTTGAATTTTTTCTTACTTTGTTTACTCCAGTGTTAACATTTGCCTTAGCTGTTTCTTAATATGATAGTGTAACCTTTACTTGGAAATCTATGTCTATATTTCTAATTTAAATAACTTATTTAACATTTAGGAGTCCACTGATATTTCTACACATACTTGCTCCTGTTAAACAAAAGGGTAACACCATTGTAATAATCAAAATAAAAAAGTAATATATGATATTGGAATAGTAGAGAAGTGTTTAAAGGGCAGGACAATTTGTGGTAATAGCTGCAGGAAGGTGAGATTTATAATCAGACTATGAGATAAACTGTGATTTATAGAAAGATAAGAGATGAAGCTGACTGAAAGTCATTGAGGAATTTCATTCTCTAGCTTTTTGCTGGTTTTTCCACTCCTTTGGTAGTGTTTATGAGATTGTGTTCTCAAGTCAGCCTACAGAATTTAAGTTTTAGCTTTGTAACTGTATGTCCTACATATGTATTAATTCTGTGACCTAAACCCAAATTTCCATCACCTTGAAATGGTGATAATAATACATAAATTCTTCATAGGCTTGTTGAAAGGATCAAATAAAATAAATTGTTTAAAGTCCTTACCACACAGCAAACACAATACATGGCTAATATTATTATAATTATTTGTCTAATCATTGCATTGGACATCTATATCTCAAAGTTCTTTCTCTAGGTTCATAGATTTTACAGTAGGACAAAAATCGTTATTTAAGCAAATTATCCTTAATCATTTTAGAGAGCAAGTGAAGCATTTTATATGGTGATTCAATAATTTTCTTTATTGTACTAGATGTAAGTTAGGAATTAACAAGCAAAACATTTTTTAGAGTAGGAATAGGTATACATTTCACTACAGTGTGAATCATTTTGACTACCTTATTTTTCTCTTCTTTCATATTACATTCATTTTTCCATTTTACTTTTTTAATAATGATTGCAATCAGTATATGAAGTTGAAGAAATAAATGGGATATATAGACCAATCCCTCAACTACTTATTATTTAATTATATTTAGAAAAGAAGTTTGGGCAGAAAGGAAATGGGAACTAGAGAGCAAGCCGTATTTGGATTTCTTATGAATTTACTTTATATGTATTATCTGTTTTCTTAACCATTACTAAAGATTGCTTTGACACCACAAATTGACAAGTTAAAAAACACCATCTTCAACACTTACAAGCTTTAGGATCTTGGCTTCTGTGTACTTCAGTTGCAGAATCCTGATTGCAATGAGGATAGTAATTATACCTCCTTCATAGACTTGTTGAAACGGTTGAATAAGATACTGATGAAAAAAACACTTGCATAATCTCAGAGTGGTTGCCACATAAGTTTTTCTTCTAATTGTTATTGCTGTTGTTGTTATGTCAAAGAGAGATACAAGTCCCCCAAAAAATGGATAGAGAAAATATTTCCTTAAAATTTTTATTATTAATAAGAATTCTGGGTAAAAGTATTTCTTTGGGAGCTAAGTGCTGGGAAAGAAGCTTCTTTCTCTAGGAACATACATATCTTCTCTAATGTTTCTCTCTTTACTTTGCCATTAAAAGCCACATCTGCTTTGGCAACTGTGTAAAATTTTAGGGCCAGCTTATTCTTATTATAGTATCTCTTTCCTCTAGTCTAAATATAAATTTGTAGTTCCAATAGTCCTGATTTTTAGCTCTTCTGTATAGTTTACTGTTTTCGTTGCGTGCATTTATACCATTTATACTCATTCAATTGTCAAATATGTATTGAATGCTGCTATATACAACATTTTGTGCTAGGTGCTTGGTGGTTCAATGAAATGATAAGAAAAATTACCAAAAAATCAGACAAAACAAAACTGCATTCATAGAAATCATTGTCTCATCGAGGACATTAACATTAATGAATAATCAGATAAATCAATGTAAAGTTCCAATATTAATTACCACAGACAGCTGCATGGTGCTACAGGATCATTTAACTGGGTAAATGACCTATTTAAGGAATCAAAGAAATGATATGGGCATAAATAATCCAGCAGATGCTACTCTCCTTTATGGTTTCATTTTTTTTCCCCTAAGCCTGAAGAGTTGGCTGCTGCAAGGAACTGAAGAGATAATGAGAACTAGACCTTTCCTGAAGGGCAGAAAAAAGAAAGAAAAGAAATGATGACTGAGCTAAAAGTCTGAAGGAAAAAAATGGATTAACAAAGCAAACGTGTGTGTGTGTGTGTCTGTGTTTGCACGTGTGAGAGAGAGAGACAGAGACAGAGAGAAACAGACAGAGAAAGAGAGCGAAAGAGATAGATTGAGAGAGAGATGCATTTATTCCAGCCACTGGGAAAGCCATGTGGGAGAGGGAGATGGAATAGTTCAAGGAAATGAAATTACCGAGTATGGAGTGCATCCTGCAAAATAAAGTGTGGTGGTCAATAGGTAAGGGCAAGAAGAAATAGGGACTTTTGGCCATTAAAGGGTTATGTGAATTAGGGTAGGTAGGCTGTGGGTAGACATGTCAGGTTCACATTCTGAAAGGTCACTCTGAGGGAAACCATGAAAACAAAGAGAATTCCCTTCAATAGAGGAATAACTAGGAAAATTGTGATATATCCTAATCATGGAAAATAATGTAGCTTATAAGAATATGAAGTAGATATCATTGACTTATAGGAATATTCACAAGTTATTATTTAGTAGAATGAAAAATGCAAAAAATTATCTATGATATAATCACAGTTGTATAAAACAATGGCAAAAAACTTACGTGTTTATATGTGTGTATATGGATATGTATACGCATATTGTTTGTAAGTGATCACATGAACATGGAAAATGAAGTTTTATACATACTAGCAGGTCTACATGGGTTACCTGAGGGCAAACAAGACTGATGTGTATGGAGAGGAGGGTGAGGGAGGAAATTCATAAGAACTATAAAGAAAAAGACTGTGGTAGAAAACAAAATCATTTACATTTAGTTTCTTTATATTGGGTTTGCCAAAAAGTTCGTTCGGGTATTTTGTAAAATGAAAAACCCGAACGAACGTTTTGGCTAACCCCAATACTTTAGCACACATTTATACATATGCACGCATGCATAAAGAAACCAATAACATATTAAAGAAAGGAAAAAGAAATAGTCTGGTAAGAGTGTAGAACACATATTTGAAAGGCCAGAATGATTAACAGGGAATTTACTTAAGAGGCTATTACAGTGATCCAAGCTGGAGATGGTGTTTGCTTTAATTAGGAAGCCGGTGGTACAGTTAGAAAGAAGTGGACAAACCAGTTAAAGTTTAGGAAGGAAAATCAATAAGACTCAGGACTGGCTTATATAAGAAAGGTGTCAAAGAAGAGTTACATTTCTGGTTTGTGCATTTTGATTATGAAGGAGAGAATATTAGAAAGAAAAAGGCATAAAAGAGGGGAGTTCAATTTAACATATGTTTCTTTTATAAAAGTGCTTTTGAGACTTTCAAATGGAAATGTCAAGTGGACTATTGAATGAATCTACCTAGGGCTGAAAATTTAGCTCTGGGATGAAAATTTACATTCATGAGTGATCTGTATATAGTGATAATTTAAGCCATGGACAGAGATGAGATTGCCTAGGGAGATAGTATATAATGAGGAGAGAAGAATATTACTGAATGAGCTTGAATAATATTTCATAACAGGTAGACAGAGTAAACCTGCAAAAGAAATAAGAAAGACTAGCTAGAGAGTTTAGATAAAATGAGGAAATTTATAACAAGGGGGCTAAGTAAGAAAGTATTTCATGCAGAAGAAATATTCTATAATATCAAATACGACTAAAAAGTAATGAAGGAAGACTGAAAATACCTGTTGCATTTATCAACATGTAGGGCCCTGATAACCTTGTCAGAGCTCATTCAATGGAACCATAAGTGTGGAAATGGACTCAGAGTTGGTTCTTGTAATCATGAGGTTAGGGAATGAAAGCATAACTATGCATAATTATTTCCAGTTGTGTAATTGAGGAGATAGTACAGCAGCTGATGGGGGTCATGAAAGCACTAGTGGGTCTCTTCTCTTCTAGGAAGGACTTATCACTTTCTGAAATTTTGTTCATCTAGATTTGTGTCCTCAGCTCCTTTATGAGTTAAAAATATGATGTTATAACTTTTGTGTCCATTCACTAAATGCTGAACAGTGCACAGGGGTCTGAAAGAATTCCCCCCAGAGGAACACCAGGCCTTCACTGGACTTCAGTGGCCCTTCAAAGTCTGGAAAAGAGCTGTAGAGTGGAGAGATATGTCCCAAGATGCAGAACACTGAGAATGGGTTTGAAGAGCAAATAGAACTCCACAGGGACCCCCCCCACACACACAAAACACTAAAAGTAAAGCTTGAAAATCAGAGAGCTCTCATACAATTGGTGAGATCTCATACAATCTCATACAGTTGGTGGCTGAGATACAAAGCATAAAGTATGGGAAATGTATGAGCTCTTGCTAGTCTTGAGAGCCTAGCAAGGGACATGTATGAATTCTGCTTTGAAAAATTTACACAATGCCTAGAACACAGTAAGATGTCATAAGATATACAAAGAAGCAAGAAAATGTGACACAATCAAGTGAAAAAAGTCCACGTAATCAGATCTACAGGTGGTCAGATCTGAGTTAGAATTACCAGAAAAGAACTTTAAAATAAGTATGATAGGAGTTCTGTTTATGATTCAGGTGCAGAGTCACAAATGAGTATTACTCTCTCCAAAACACTAGAAAAAACTGGGTAAGCTACCAAGTCCTAGTTTTTAAACATGAAACAGAGAGCTGAGGAAACAAAGATAACTTAGTTTAATCAAATTTCAGAAACTAACAAGCCATACACAGGAGAGAAGAGACCAACAGTTCCCTTCTTCCACGACAGAACAGTTTGAAGAAGAACATGCCATAGATAAGGGTAAGTACAATCCAGACAAATATTTAGCCAACTTTTATGACCCCTTGGGAGCTGGCATAAACTTTAGAATTCTGTTACAAAGAAGCTCTGGACCCATGTACCAACTCTTTTCATTGGACCGTAATTGAAAATGGGTGTCGTACACCAAATATTATCACAGTATAAAGCTACGAGTGCTTTCTCACCCTCTTACAACCAGTGTGACTGTAATCCCTGTGTACCCTAATAATAACGAGCTTGAAGTGGTTAAATATTAAAACCCCGAGTAGCAGAAAAATATGAGTTTAATGATGCTTCAAGGTGTCCATGACTGCCTATTTGAGGATCATTTCCAACTCATATCCAAGCTGGAAGTCATTCTTGCTCCCGAAATGAGCCAAGTACAAACCATAGTTCACTCTACCCACCACAGCACCTTCAAAGGCTGTTTTGGAAAGACACCAGGCATCTGGATAGGGACAAAGGCACACAACAGATGGCATCTTTCAGAGAAAGATGAGCAGACATTAACAAAAATGCAAGATTCCATTCACAAATAACTATTGTCAGGGTTTTTTTCTAGGCATATTGAATAAAAAATAATAGTCTTAAATTTGAGTTGGTGATTAGGCTGCAATTAAAGATTGAGGAAATGCTGACAAGATGTAAATTTTAATATACTTGTTAGTAAACAACTTAATGAAGAGGGCTGTCCTTCGATCAAAATCAGGTGTGGGACAAGGACAACGGAGAGTCCAAAGTGGATAATCAGAAAGGACAGACTCACGTCCCTCAGGTACTCTATCAACCATATTCATTTCCTCTAAGGGAGAAAGTGCAAAGTAACATTAGAAATTGTACAATTAGGTTTGCCATGTTAAATTATGTTTAATTTTACTCTGTTAGACACTATCAAACTCTTAGAGGAAAATATAGGCAGAACACTCTATGACATAAATCACAGCAAGATCCTTTTTGACCCACCTCCTAGAGAAATGGAAATAAAAACACAAATAAATGGGACCTAATGAAACTTAAAAGCTTTTGCACAGCAAAGGAAACCATAAACAAGACCAAAAGACAACCCTCAGAATGGGAGAAAATATTTGCAAATGAAGCAACTGACAAAGGATTAATCTCCAAGATTTACAAGCAGCTCATGCAGCTCAATAACAAAAAAACAAACAACCCAATCCAAAAATGGGCAGAAGACCTAAATAGACATTTCTCCAAAGAAAATATACAGATTGCCAACAGACACATGAAAGAATGCTCAACATCATTAATCATTAGAGAAATGCAAATCAAAACTACAATGAGGTATCATCTCACACCAGTCAGAATGGCCATCATCAAAAAATCTAGAAACAATAAATGCTGGAAAGGGTGTGGAGAAAAGGGAACCCTCTTGCACTGTTGGTGGTAATGTAAATTGATACAGCCACTATGGAGAACAGTATGGAGGTTCCTTAAAAAACTACAAATAGAACTACCATACGACCCAGCAATCCCACTACTGGGCATATACCCTGAGAAAACCATAATTCAAAAAGAGACATGTACCACAATGTTCACTGCAGCTCTATTTACAATAGCCAGGACATGGAAGCAACCTAAGTGTCCATCATCGGATGAATGGATAAAGAAGATGTGGCACATATATACAATGGAATATTACTCACCCATAAAAAGAAATGAAATGGAGGTATTTGTAATGAGGTGGATGGAGTTAGAGTCTGTCATACAGAGTGAAGTAAGTCAGAAAAAGAAAAACAAATACAGTATGCTAACACATATATATGGAATCTAAGGAAAAAAAAAAAAAAGGTCATGAAGAATCTAGTGGCAAGACGGGAATAAAGACACAGACCTACTAGAGAATGGACTTCAGGATATGGGGAGGGGGAGGGGTGAGATGAGACAGGGTGAGAGAGTGTCATGGACATATATACACTACCAAATGTAAAATAGATAGCTAGTGGGAAGCAGCTGCATAGCACAGGGAGATCAGCTCGGTGCTTTGTGACCACCTAGAGGGGTGGGATAGGGAAGGTGGGAGGGAGGGAGATGCAAGAGGGAAGAGATATGGGAACATATGTATATGTATAACTGATTCACTTTGTTATAAAGCAGAAACTAACACACCATTGTAAAGCAATTATACTTCAATAAAGATGTTTAAAAAAAATTTTACTCTGTTAACTGCATATATATTTTTTATATATATATATATATATATATATATATATATATATATATATCACATTCAAAGAGGTTAAAAACTCCTACTAAACATTTATAAGTTAGAGCCTTACATATTTTTTCATATTCTATAGTTTGCTATAAGTGTTTAGTGGGGTTTATACAGTGTAGGTCTCTTTATATAAAAACATCCTCTGTTTTAAAATATCAATTATTTTTTCTTTTCAGAATGAACTAGATATAAATGCACAACAGTAAAGCAGTATTTGGCAGCTTACTTTTGAAACTTTTTGATGAAAACAAAAAGATTTGCTAGGATAGTTGAATCCACATTTCATAATGCACACTGCTTAGTGTTTATGATATACATCAATATATCATGGCTCACAGCAGATAATGCTATTTGTTTTGATACTGACTTCCAATTCCAATTCACTGGAAAACAAGTGAAATTTCTTAACCAGCTTGGTTAAGGGAAGACTTTCTGGTTTATACTTCATCTCACATTTGCATTTGAAGTTGTTTTTGCCCTTGTACTTTTCTTGCTAGGATGTTTTCTGCTGGTGTCCCATTATTTTTGTTAATCGTGGAATGTTTTCAGTCTTTGCTTAGCACTTTCATTCTGTGAAGTGTTGTTGAGCCACTAGCTATGAGAATTATCTGCTGTTTTATTTGCTTGCTGTGAGATGGAATGGGTAGGACAGGGACTCTGGTCCCTTCTCCCTCATTCTAGTTCTCAGATCAATTTGAAATACAGTATGTGATGTTCACGTGGCCCAGCTTAGCTACTCATTCCAAGGGACTTAGCATTTGTCTACTGGTACCAGTAAGGATATGCTCCTGGTGATTCTGGAGCTTGGCTCCTTTCAAGTTCTCTTAGTTTTCCATGTGATGACAGACCCCAAGCTCTTCTGAAGATCCTCTGTTCTCTTCAGTTGCCACTACCCCATCTTACATTGATAAATGGTTCTCCTCAAGGAAACGTAAGATCCCTTATTGAGTGGCCCTTCCTCTTCCCCAGAAGCTTGTCATGAGCCTTGGATGGTGTGTGTAAGCTGTTAGGATGTTGTTTACTTCAAGCCCCAAATCTTCCTCAGCCTTACCCCAGAGCCTAGCTCTTGCCAACTGTCAGAAAAATCATACTGCTTGATGTTATCATTTTCTACTTTCTCTTTTTTCAAATAACTTCCTCTCCTCTAATTACCCAAATCTCAATTGTGCATAAGTAAATATCCAGGGGGCTGATGCAGTTAGTTTCATCTGCTATGGAAACAATACATTCAGTATGTATATTTTTAGTGTATTTTTCTAATCTATACACATTTCCCATTTTTCGTTCCCCAACCATAATTCTATTCTCACATCTTCAGTCTCTGTGTATGCTATGAATATTCAATATTGTCTCAATATACAGACCATTAACTATTAAAAAGTAACAAAGCAAAGCTAGGGTTTCTTTGCTGAGCCAATAAGACATAGCATGAAAAGAGCCCCAGGGGATTTCTTTAGTGCCAGCAAAATGCAGCTTAAAACAGTGGCATCTGGCAGTATTTACGTATTTTTCCAAAAGAAACATTCACTGAACATCTAATAACTTACTGATTTGAATCTCTGCAGCAACTTTTTGCATAGAACCAGTTTATTTCAGCACATATGTTCCTTGCAAGATATCAGTGGGGAGGAGAGGGATCAACAAGTCCCATTGTTTCTATAGAGCTTTTCATTTTTTCATTAGAGCAATTCTGAGTGGATCAAAACTCAAATATTGAGGGATTACCAAGTAGTTTAGAATTAAGGGTATAGATCCTGAGAGACTGACTGAATCCAAGAGGGAAACTGAGAAAACAGGATTCTACCAAATCTATTAGCTTCTCTACTGCAGGGCAGAGCAGAGAGATGTAAAGCTATTACCTAGCGGCGTGCTGGTTAGAGGTCTTGTAGAAGGTAAAGAGAATGAAATAAGATTTAAAATAACTCCGACAGGATAAATATGTTTTACAAAGCAAGACAACAACAACAAGTGTTATTCTCCCTGACTCTTAGGGAATATTAAACTATCCTGGTCTGTGATCCTCAGAAAGCATATTATCCTATGTCACTGTATATTATACCTACTTAGTTATATTTTTACAATAAACAAAGTGCCAGCCATGATTATGGGTTGTTCTCAATGGCCACATTTATTTTGAAGAGCCCTTGAGTGCTCACAGGAAAATTTTATTTTCACATTTTTCAACTTACAGATCTTGCAAGAAATGAGAGACTATTTCCAAAATCACACATAATTTATCTGGAGAGGAATGTCACCTTGACTTTTCAAATAAAAGTGTTGTGTTTTGGGAGAGAAAGACCTAGAAACTGTTTTCTTATTTTCACAAATGTCATCTCTTATAGAGATAAAATTAACATTCAGCTTTGATTCGGCAACAGGAAAGAATAAAAGACAAAGAGGAAAAACACATTTTTTAATAAAATTCCATATATTATTTTTTTAATTACACAAAATTTTACTCTTATTTCTTATGGTAAAGGTTAGGATACCAGACCATTTTCTGGTAAAATATCTGCTCTAAAACAAAGATATTTTCTCAAGGTTTATTCCTTTATTTTCGGCAAACTCTTAACTTCTTTTTTGTTTCTGGATAACACTGAATCTTTGTTTTAATTAAAAATAATTTTTATGCAAATAAGTAAATGGTTGCATACTTTTAAAAATAAAAACTGTGTTTCTAAAAAGCAAAGTTTACACAAAATGGCATATTTAGACTAATACATAGTCTTCATTCCTTTCAATCATTCTGTGACATTTCACATAGAAAATTCTAGATCATGTCTTTTTAGGTGTAGGGCACAACTTACTACTTACCTTTGTGGAAGTATAACGGCTTTGCCATTTCAGCCCAGTGCTAAATAAGTCAGATGACATATTTCACTTTCAGAGCTCCTTGTGTGATTACCTACAACACACTTCTCTCTGTTCCCAATCTTGCCTCTTTACCCTTCGTTCTAAAGTTTTGATCTCTAAAGAGTTCCTTACTAAACATCCACAGTCTATGCTCAACTCTGAGAGACTGCTTTTTGGAGAACCCAAGCTGTGACAGCATCTATTCTTAACTGCTCAGAATACAGATGGCATTTAGCTCAAAGGACACGGGACATGAGCTGTGATTGCTTTTCGTTTCGTGTCCTTTTATTTCACTCTTCTACCTCCTGGGAAGTGGCTCCAATAAGAAGCTAAAAGTCAGAAACAAAAGAAACAAATGACTGAAAAATTGAACAGCTGAATAAATTCCTTTGGGAGATATAAAAATCATTTAAACTACATCTTACTTAAATGGGTTGAGAATTCTTTTTCTCAAAGCTCTTGAAATAATGAAAAGTTGCATTAAAATGTGTTCCTTTTGTCATGCCAAATGTCGCTAAAATGCTTTATAAGGAGGCCACTGATTCTTGTTCAGCACAAGACTGCTTGTGGGGTAGATCAATGATGAAGTTTTCTCTCTTAAAGCCTTTGTAAATATGAAGATCCACAGAGATACAATAATAATAATAACAATTGTGATAAAAATAATAATAGTGATAAAAGTGTGAGAGAGATTTGGTAGAAATTTTGATTTTTAACACTTGAGTAACATTTTACCCATGGGGAACTCTTCTTAGAAATTGATCTATGGGACAGTTGTTCTTGGAACTGATGAGTTGAGGCAGCTCTAGAATGGTGGATGGTGGTAGTTGCTGAGCAACGTTATCCATGCCTGGTAGTCTCTGGGCCTTTTGTCTTAACACCTTGCTTGGGGAGAATGAGGGAAAACCTACTTTTAAATCATGCGGCTTTAGGGCTCAGAAGAAACATTGAGAACATAACTTAAGGTGTTAAAGGGTTATCAAGGAGAAAAACTAGGTAGAATAAAATGTCTATGTTTTATTCTCAGGCTGTAGGTGATTTCCACAAAAACAAAAAGAGGCAAACTCAATGC
This sequence comes from Balaenoptera ricei, assembly GCF_028023285.1. Classification (NCBI taxonomy): domain Eukaryota; kingdom Metazoa; phylum Chordata; class Mammalia; order Artiodactyla; family Balaenopteridae; genus Balaenoptera; species Balaenoptera ricei. The sequence continues at coordinate 79,844,175 of NC_082646.1, read as the reverse complement.
ATACCTATGCAGTCCTTTGTTATATTTTAAATATCAGGTATTATTAAGGTCCTAACATATGAGCTGAGATAATAACATATTTATATTTTTATTTCTAGGTTATTCTCACTGAGCTTCATGTTTTTTTAAGCCATAGTATAATAATTGTTTCATGCAATCCCTAAATTTAAATGATAGTGTAGTGATAATTCTTTTCATTTAGTGAGCTTGTAGTTAATTGTAGGATCTAATTTTCTGGAAGAGAAATGGCTGTGAAATGAATTTTGAGAAATATTACTGTTCTAGTTTTGGATGAATCAAGATAATGGCTACTTTTACAGGATCGGTATTGACCACAGTCCCACAACGCTGGAAGAGATGGAGTCAGAAAATTTGGAGCTATGGAGGTAAGTAAATAATGGTACCTGGTTAGTAGCCAAATATCTGACTCATATTCTGTAAATAAAAGTATTTTCTTTTATGGTGCGAGGGCACTCTGCTTTGCCACTGAAAATTCCATGTCCCTGTAATGCCATCTCAAAGTATGAGGTTCAGGAATACGAAGCAGTTTGTTAAATGTGGTTTGCACTCAAGGGCAGTGAGGACGCTATTGGAACAACTCTGTTTATTAGCTTGTTTTCCTGGAATTGAGGAGCTGGTGAATAAGGAGACATGGCATGACAGGTAGTAGAAAAACAGCCAGCAACAGTTACTGAGCATTACCCTTCAAGAGTGTTCTCCAGAGTATTTATTTGTAAGGAGTATTAGGCAAACATTAGAGTTCGTATTTTGTTGGGGTCTCATTTATTTTCAGCCGCAGATTAACTTACATGTGAATTAGTTTTGCTTTTAGGTATTTAAAAGTCTCATTACAAAGCCAGAGCCTTTGCTTATAGTGGAGTAGCTCTATGTTGACATTAGAAGGGAAAATTGCCAGAAGGAATTAGCACATTAATTAGGGGGAAAAAAATCTACATTGCCAAAGAATCTTTCTGAATATATGTTTTCCACGTAGAAGAAGAGATTTAAACCGAGAACTTGTCTACATAAACAGATAGTTTGGAAGGATATGGCATTGGTTACCTAGGTAGCACCAATCTTTATTTCTAACCCTCAATAAAAGGTCAATGTGAATATGGGGAGAATGATTTTATTTTGACAGACTGCATGGTGGTCTGTTCTAACAATTCTCTGCGTAATCAGAATTTCAAATGCTCTTGGTAGTGTTTTCAAATGCAATATGTTGTGTTGTACTCAACACTGCTATGGATGAGGTTCAGTCTCCAAGGAAGTAGCTTAAATTTGCAATGTTGAAATTAAATTATTTTTATTCCTGCAGGGAAAACTAATTCTAGGTAGCCAGTGAGCATGCAGCTCACTTGGCTCAATCCGTTATTCAAACAGCATAGAAAGACATAGGAAAAACCAGTTTGAATTTGACATTGTCATAAATTGTAACTACATTTAGGAAGTTAGTATCCTTCTATATGAAATATTGCGAACACATACAAATATAAACCCATATTCATATAAAAATCATACTTCAAGGAGACACCAAGTTAATATTTTCAAAAATATGATTGTGTCTGAATTTCTGATGTGAAGATAGATGTATATCTTTGTTTTGACAAACAGTTTACCACACCTTTAGACTTGGGGCTGCTGGTGTTGACAATAGCTCCTACCAGGGAAGGCATTGTCTAGGAAACTCTCATTTTAATAAAATTTGAAGAGAGGAATAGAATATTCAATGGAGAAAGCAAGGTAATGCATAATATATAAAAGGGTGCAGAACTTAGTATGTAGGACCCTACATTTTCACAATCTTGTTTCTATTGTGGGTTTATAATTCTTATAGTAGGAGTCCCTAGGAAGAATTCCCATTTTTATAAGACCTGAGCCCTCCAAGCAAATGCCAATCTTTCATAGAACTTTATCACTTTGATGGCCAGACTGTGCCATAAAATTATTGAATTATATGGGCCTTATTAGTAACTAGATAATTACTAACTAATAATATATTAGTTCAAATTTAGTTTCAAATGCTATGTTTGAATTGTTAATATGTGATAGGCTTTTAGCCATATACTTTGAAATGTAGAGAGGATTATTTGTACATTGGAAACTCAACTCATAACTACCTGATTACTACTGATAGAAGCCACAAATGTATACACTTTTAAAAATATATATCACTGTAAAATATTTCATATACAGTCATCCCTTCATATCCTTGGGTGGGGACCCCGCGGATATAGAGGGCTGAATATGGGACTTGAGCATCCATGGATTTTGGTGCCTGCAGAAATCCTGGAACCAATCCCCCCTGGATTCTAAGGGACAACTGTATACATGAAATCTATTCATGAACAGGGTCTTTTGCTTAACTTCTAAAATTTAGTGGGAAAACTGTGAAATAAATTTTTGCCAATCTAGGAACTACAATTGGAAGAAGAGACCTAATTAAAACATGTTGAGATAAATTGCTCAAGGCCATACAGCCAGTTAGTGGCAAGGCAAAGATGAGAAACCAGGCCTGACTGATATACTGCCTGAGCTTTATTCACTTTGCAAATTTGTTGTTAAAACATGCTGAATATGTAGAAATGTTTAATGTTTACCATTTAATAAGCAAATATTTGTCTATTAATTATTATTATTTATGTTTAGTTTGTTTTGAATCTTTTTTTTCTAATGGACTCGAAGTTTTTCTAATTTTTTCCCCGCTCTTATTTGGGAAACATACATTTTATTGCTAGTCCTTCAGTGTTTACTCCTACTTTTGTAACAACACATATCTTAATTAATTTTTCTAGAAAGTATAAAATTATTGATTATAAGACAAGAACACTATCACTCTATATTTACATGTTAAACCTACTGCCCATTCCTACTCACAACTTCACTATTTTTTAAATTTAATTATTCTGCTTGTATAGAGTTGATGTGTTACAGCATATTGGGGTGACATAGTATACTGGTGACAAATCAAGGGCTAAAAGGTCCATTGACCCACTTAGATATTATCACACAATATAATAATGGACAAGTGGAAATATTAATTTGATTTATACAGATACAGAGAGAAAACATAATTATCTGTTTACTTACATGTTTATATCTATCTACTTATCTATCTATTCTCTAAATTGTTAATGTTCTTTATCTGAAAAAATATATAACTAGATAGATGGGTAGTTTGATTTGTTAAGTCCAAATAATGTTTCAACAGTTTGGGAAGTTAACACTTTTTCCTAAGAATGACACACTTTGTTAACACTTAATATTCACCAGGTTAACATCCATTTTGCATTACCCATCTGCTGTAGAGTAACTAGGAGCTACATAAAAGAGAAAGCAGTCATACTCCTGATAAATATTTAAAGTGAATACATTCACTGACTCCCTGTTCCACTTGCTACCCTCTTCCTATTATGCACCCACTCTTCCCTTGGGTGATTTACATATTTAGGTTTCAGTTTGACTACAGGTATATAAATACTTCAACATTAATTTTAAAAATTATGGGTTCAGGAAAACTAAACACACATTTTACTTCACATCTGATATAACTTCAAAACTGAGATTGATTTAATTCCCCTTTTGAAGGGAAATTTTTGGAGGTGCATATTTAGATCATTGGGTAGTGACTACGAGGTCAAATTATTTAACTAAGGGATTGTGTTGAGGGAGGGAAGTTTTGAATCTTTGAATGACTGGAAATTCACAGAATTTGAATATTATACATATGAATGCAATTCTAAGAATATGTGATTTGTTTCAAACTTCAAAAAAAGTGACAGTAGTGAAGCTCTCTGACTATGCTTCATGAGCTATGCTTCATGAATCTTCTCAATGCACTTCTGTATAATTTGCATGCATGTTTTTGACTAATACAATGGAAATAATTTGAATGGAATAATTCTGAGGAACTACATTGAATCCCCAAATATTTATAACTTCAGAGCATTATACTTAGTGCTGAGGAAGTTGTACTGTAGAAAAAGTGTTAACAAGGAAAACTGTAGTTTAATGATTAATGGCATGGAATAGAATGGTAAAGTTCTTGCATCCAAACCAGTTCCATCACTTACTGGCTGTGAGATTACAGATAGATTAATTCAAGCTCTTTAACTCTTTTTCCTCGTCTGTAAAATGGGTATAATGATAATATGTACCTCAGAGTTGTTACGAAGAACAGATAATTTAAAATGTGTAAAGCCTTTTAAAAGTGCTTAGGTAGGTGTAAGGATGAGATAACAACTCTAGGGGACAGCATTCACTGTGTGAATGTTACGTGATTAGTGACACAACATAGTATGGATATGGTGACCTTCACAGTTTACACAGCAGACATAAACAAGGTAAACAAGAAGTAGTTATAGCAATTACTACCATTGGGATTAAAATCAGGAAAACGACATGTCCTGGTTTGCTCAGGATGAGGCTGATTTGTGCCTACCATCATGGCATCATTGTCACAAGGTTACCTTTCACTCTCAGAAGTGTCCCAATGTGTACATTAAATTGTAGAGTCATTATATTCAAAGGAGCATATTTATGGCAAACCTTTCATTTGGATGAAACTTACTCATACTTGTCTTTTGAAATTTAATCAAGAGGATTTTATGTCTACCCAAATATATATATATATATATATATCTCCATATATATATATATATATATATATATATATATATATATATATATACATATATGACATCAAGCACTTTAAAATCTGCATGGCCCATTCACCAGTACAATTTTCCACAACCAGGGAAACCAAAATGGTTCAGAAGAAACACTATGTTTGCTGAGCCTCTGCCACGTGCCGCCATATGGTCTTTACTGATGGCATTTCTCTGTTGTCCTGCATTCTTAAATATGCTTATCCTGGAGGATTCCAAAAAAGAAACTAAGTCTTCTTTTATTCTTGTTGTCCAAGGTCTTTCTGTGCTTCATGCAGACTTGAGGAATAAACAAGGAATAAAAACAAACAAGCAAACAAAAAACTATTGCTTCAAAGGCCTCAGATCTTATCCCTGAGGCAGAGCTCAAAAATAGACCATAGAAACCTGCACTGCAAACAGTTCACTTGCTCCCCCCATGCAAACTTCTCTTTCAGATCGCTACCTGGTGAGGTTATCATCTCATCTATAACCAAATCAACTCTAAATTCTGATTTAGTCTAATTAAATTATATTAAATTATATTAAATCACTTCTAACACATTTTGAAATAAGTAACTATATTAAGTTCAACTCCAGATACGTTTATTGATCAGACACCTGTGCCAAGCAAAGTGCTAAAGGCTACTGAGGAGGTAAAACGTTCACAGAGCCAAGAGTCATGTTGTCACAGAGCTTTCAGTGGGGTGGAGTGGGAAGATAGAAATTAAACACTTTTACAAACAAATGTAAAATTACAAATATGTGATCATGGCTGGAGCAGAAAGATTGATGGTGTAATAAAGAATATTAGGCAAAAAGTGCCTCCTCTTCATTGAGAGGACACATAAGAGAAGGGAAGTTTGACACGATAATAGAAGCTGAGATTCCATGAGGAGAAAGTTGTCAGTGGTTGGGTGAAGGACCTTGGAAGGTGGTAGAGCAGTTTTCCACCTAGAGGAGTCAAGAACACCTTGCGGCAAGAAGATAAAGTACAGTACACTTCTAGAACTAGGGGAAAAAATTGTAACCCAAAAGTTTCAAAGATTTGTTAAAAAATATAAACATTACACTAAGTTCCAGACAACTTAGAGGCATTAGATTCTGCCTCTCTGAGACTGTTCCCCCCTATATTAAATGATGATTCTAATCCTTCATCTATGTCACAGGGTTGTTATGTGTCTCAAATCAGACAATTTATGTAACGATGTTTTATAAACTCTAAAATATATATATGGTGACATATGATCAAAAACTATGATCAAATAAATTGATAGTGCATTTGAAGGCAGAATTTGTTCAATTCTGAAAGGTAATAACTTGACTTCAATAATAGATCAAAATTAATGCCATCTATAGGACTGTGTGTGCATGAGTAATTCATTCTGCTAATGAATTAGAAAGGTTTGGGTGGTACTTCCCCCAATATAGACTCCACTGTAAGTGACAGAAAGGTTCCATTTTTCAACTACATATTAAAATAATATGGGTTTTGAATTCAGACAGATCTGTGTGTAAAGGTCAGATCTGTCACTTACTTCCTAGGTGTGAGAATTTAGGTGTTTTTTTCTTTTTTTTTTAACTCTACTAGCTCTGTTTTTCCATCTATAAATGAGGATAATGCAAATTTTTCAGGGCTGTTCTGAGTATAAAGTATTGCATATAAAAATTAATTAACATGGGACATGGCCAACAGGGTATGCTCAGTAAATTTTAGCTGTGAATTTTTGCCTGTCATTTTTGCACTCTGCATTTGCAAATAAACAATCCCAACTCTATAGCAATTCTGTAAGCACTTGGTATGTGTCACATTGAATCTAGCTTATTTTTTACTCCTGGGGATATAAATATTTTATTAATTGGAAGTATTTATATTCAATTGTAACAGAGACTTCAAAAATAATTTCTGTGTTTTCAAGCCTTCTACTCAGATGCCATTATCTTCCCATTAAACATTCAGGAAGCAACTAAACATAAAAAGACATAATAAGCACATGAAAGAGGCTCAGTAGGAGAATTAGTGTTAAATCTAGTACATTGACATAGATAACATTTATGCTACATATTAAGATGGAATACAAATAATCTACCCCCTTGTGTGTGATTTCTTTACATACTAATTAGATTATTTCTACATATGGAAAGCACGTAGTCTTTATACCACAAGTAAAAAGACCAAATAAAATTCTGGGTGACTTGGGATTTGATTCAATGAATATATTCCTCTAGGCCACATTTTTTGAGTCATGCAATATAGTACCATCTAGAATGTACTATATTCTTTGGAAAAGGACTTTGGTGTAACTTGCCCACTTTAAGATGTACGACTGAGATCCAAACTGTCTTGGGAAAAGAGAGTAAATAAGTAATCAACCAAGTAGAATTATCATATAATATTTAACTCCATTTACTATCTTATTTTATTAAACTTTCTAGCATTACCATATTCAAAATATTCTCAACCCATGTTTTCAAAGTTATTTATCTTTCATTTTTGAGCTGCATTTCTCCACATAGCACTACATTTATAAATGAATAACATATGCATAACATGCATATTTCTATAGCCTTAATTTTAATAGAGTTATTATTTATTACAGAAAAGTCCAATATTTTACATCATTTTTTCTTAATCTTTAGTAGTCTCTGTTCCAGGGCCATTTCAATGTGTTTATGGATTAATATTATTTCTCTATAATTTTCCAGGGCTTGGCCTATAGTTTTTGTGTGCCATGTGTATTACAGACTTTCATATATGTCTTGTTAAAATGTAATCAAAGTTGAATATAAAATTTTAACCAACTTTTACTTTTAGGTATGTATATAAAATTGTAGAGCATACAAATAAGGGCTGAAATAAAACAGAGAAATAAGACAGTTGATTTGTTAAGGAGATAGAGTTAAGTACCGAATTCTTCCTTTTGATTTTTGCTATAACAATGTTGCCTACATAATACATATTTTTAATAAAAAACTATCAATGTAAACACAGGTAATATACTGCATTGTTTCTCCACTCTCTGGAGTTTAACTAATATTAGATTGCTCTAGGCCCTGGAGAGGTGGAGAATTAAATGACAAGACCAGTAGGGGACATACAAGCAATCAGCAAAAGGTTTTTGAGTAGCTGATCACTGAGCCAGGCACAGCAGGGGATACAGAGTGTTAATAAAATTATTTCCTTCCCTCAAGACAGTTAAGTACATAGAATAATAGCAGTCTTGATTACTTTAAAGCCATTATGTAGGTCATTTGCTGAAACTAATTATCAATAGACTGATGCTATAACATTTGATTTCCCTGAAAGATTAGGTAGTAATGATCATGCAGAGTTCAAGTTACCAAAACATGATATAACAAAAAATGCAAAAATTTTCCACACTTTATATGAAAATCATATTAAAAATCTAGAATTTTGTCAGCCTTCTGTGAAATAATACCTGCTAATAATAAAATATGCAGAAGACCTAGTAGAAGAGAAAAGAGAAAGAGAAATTGGAGCAGAAAATGAACTCTCCATTAGATTATCATACAAGAAATACTAAAGGAAATTCTTCATTCTCAAGAGATATGTTGCCAGATGGGGACTCAGATTTTATATAATGAAGAATGCTGGAAATGACTTGTGCAAAAGAAAAATTATATATTGATAGTAATGGGAGACAGGTTTCTCATTGTTGGAGAAGAGAGTTGCAAATATCAGAAGGAGGAAATCTAGAATGTACTCTGTAGTGTTGATTTATAACGGAGATGTAAGTATGCACTCAGGATATTGAATATCTAGATATGCAAATACAGATATAAAATATAGATATATAGATAAAGATATAAAAATACAGATATATACCTGTTTATAAATACATGCAAATAGATGTGAATATATGCAAATATGCATATGGAATTTGTATATATGTTTCCTCCATATCTGTTTACTTAGAAAGCCCAAAAGCCATGACACCCCAGTAGGAATAAGCACACCTATTATTCAAATCTTTTTTTCTAAACCCATTCTTTACTAAAGGAAACTAGGACTCCTCCTAGTAAAGGCATATCTCAAGATTGGGATGAAAAAATATATTTAAGATGAGCCTGAAACATCTTCTTGTGTAATAAAGTACTCAAAGAATAATAAAAATATATCAAAATGACAAGGGAATGAGACTGAAAGTATTTACAGTGGCTAAATACAGGTCACTTTAAGCATCAAAACAATTTTAAAGTGTTAAGAAATTTACAGTGTCAAAATACTCTCACAGATTACTTTTCAATAACAGAGAAAAGTGTAATTTACAGTGAAGAATCTTAGAAGATACCACTATGACCAAGTGACAAAACATCATCAATACTGTGATAAATTTATTTCTGTGCTATTTCCTACCAAAACAGTTTAACTTGAATCTAATTAAGGAGAAATATGAGACAAATCCAAATTGAGGGACATTCTAAAAATAATTGGCCTGGACTTTTCAAATGTATCAATGTTAAGAAAGACAGAGCAAAGCTAAAGATTTTTCCAGATCAAAGGAGATTAAAGGAATATAGCAGTTAAATACAACACATGAGCCTGGATTGGATTCTGGTTTGATGAGGGGAGAAAAGGTCATTTCTGGGATTAGTGAGGAAATCTGAATATAGACTGTGGATACTAGTTGGAGATAAAAGTATTATATCAATGCCAGGTGTCCTGATTTTGAGAATTGACCTGCAGAATGTAAGAAAATATATTTGGTTCATAGGAAATATAAACTGATATATTTAAGGCTAATGGAACCAAATTCATTAAAGTCACTTTCAAATGAGAGAAAGAAAGAGAGAGAGAGTCACAACAAATGAGGCAAATGTAAAAATTTTTGTGAATTTGATGAAGTGTATAGCAGAGTTCTTTGTATTATTCAATAATTTGATTGCATACAAAAGAGACAAGAAAAGAAATAAAGAGAAAAGCAGAAAACAGAAATTAATTAGGTAAAAATGCAAAAAGTATATCCCTAAGTAATAAATTAAAACACTGTTCTGAAAATACAACAAAATGAAGCTACCGTTAGCTAACTTAATCAAGAAAAAGGAGAAAGTAAAAAAATACAGAATAAGAAATTATAAGTATAAATTACCGTTGACACAGAAGGGCTTTTAAAATTCATGAGGCTATTTTACAATTCTTTATGAAAACCTAGATGAAATAGAATCTCTTAGTTAAATATAATTTTAAAATCCACTATCAAGTTTAAACCACTAGGGGCAGAATGTCTAAGCAAATTGATATCTGTAAAAGTAGACAATGTTATCAAAAGACTTTGCGCCGAATCTCCATGGCCAAATGGCTTAAAAGCAAATGCTTCCAAATCTTCAAAGACCAGATTGTCTCAAGGTTACAAGAATTATTCCAGAGCATAGGAAATGAAGAACAACTTCTATTTTTGGAAGCAAATATAACACTGAAATCTAAACCTAATAAATGTACTACAAAATATTATAGACTATCACTTAAAGATATCATAAACAAAAGTTAAATAAAATTTTAGCAATCAAAATCTAAAACCACATCAAAAATAACAATGCCAAGTTGAATTTATTTCAGAAAATGGTCCATATTAGAAACCCATAATATAAATCACTTTATTAATAGATCTGAGGATAAAAGTCATATAATTATCTCTACACATGAAGAAAATCCTTTGGCAAAATTCAACACCTGTCTCTGACAAAAACATGTAAGAAAATGGAATTTGTCAGCATAGTTTTAATACAAATATACATAGGTACACCTTTGAACTATGTGTAACATCTTACTCAGTGAGAAACACTACAGCCATAAGCAAGGCATATGATTTGTTACCATCTCCTTTATATAATTTAACACTGTAATAGATGAAAGAGTAAATGCAATGAAACAAAAGACATCATTGAAGATATAATTGAAAAAAGAAAGCAAAACAATCTTTGTAGGTATTAAGGTATATCTGGAAAGCATTAAGCATCAATGAAAAAAATAAAACAATTTAGTAAGGTTTCAGGATATTAAATTAGCATACAGGAATCAATTGCTTTCATAAACGTAACAATTTATATGGTATAATGGTAGAGAAAATGCCATGTACAATAGCCACAAAGAAGATGAAATATGTAGGGATTAACTTTAAAACTAATGTGCAAAATCTATTATGAAGAAAAGCATAAAACACTCCTGAAAGATACTAATTAGACTTGAACAAATGGAACGGCATCTCTTGTTTTCAGATAGATTCAACATAATAAGTATGTCATTTGCCCCTAAGTCAGGTTATAAATTTAATATGATTTTCCCCTCAAAAACAAACAAGCAAGTTTTTTTTAATGATATTAGACAGGCTGATAGTAATATTAATATGAAAAATAAATATTCAAGAATATCTATAGAAATACTGAAAATAAAACTACATTGGGTGAGCAGTCCTTTTGGATATTAAAACATACCACGAAGACTCTATAATTACACAATGTGATGATTAAGCATGATTAGACAGAGACCTGTGGAATCAAGTCAGCTATAAAAATACAGACATCAGTAGGGAACACAGTATACAATATTATGATATGATAAAGGTAGCCTCTGAAATCACTAGGCTCTTTCTTTCCACATCTATGAAATGATAAAAATAGTCCTTGCCCCTCCCAGCCCGGATTGTTGTGAGAACTGAATGATGTATTTTAGAGCAAGTCACCTGCAAATAATAAATTATTATCATAATTATTATTATGAATTGGAAAACCTCGGCAGGAAGTCCTCTTGCATTTTCTGCCTTTCACAAACTCATTGGACACCACAACAAAATTATCTGTGCCATAGTCCACAAACTATGGCTTTCTGCAGGATAGATTAGCTAACAGGTTACAATAAACCAGCGTTGATGATCTTGGGTGAAACTGACATTGCAGTATCTTCTAGATTTTTGAAAATATTCTTTCTATTCAAATAGAGAAACCCTTTAGTGAAAGTGCCTTTGTTTACCATAAAACTGAATGGGATGCATTTTTTTCTCACAGGTGGTCTATATTAGTCTTCTTGGGCTGCCATAACAAAACACTGTACACTGGGTGGCTTAACAGAAATTGGTTTCCTAACAGTTCTGGAAGCAGAAACTTTGAGATTGGGGTGCCAGCATGGTTGGGTTCTGGTAAGAGCTCTCTTTCTGGCTTGCAGATGGCCACCTTCTCTCTGTTTCCTCACATGGCACAGAGAGGGGACATGCTCTCTGGTGTCTTATAAGGGCACTAATGTTATCACGAGGACCTCAACCTCATGACTTCATCTAAACCTAATTACCTCCCAAAGACCCCATCTCCTAATGTTATCACATTGGGCATTAAGGTTTCAACATATAAATTTGGGGAAGATAAAATTCAGTACATAGCATAGTCTGTTGCAAATCCTCCACATAGTAACAAAACTGGTAAAATAACTGGGACAAAAGTATGAATGTAAGGATGCCTCATCAATTTTTCATAAATCAAGGTTATAACATACCATTGTAAAGCAATTATACTCCAACAAAGATGTTAAAAAAAAAAAGAAAGGTTAAACAGTGTTTCTTCCTTTGACAAACAGAAGAAAATAGATATCATTTTCCCTAAAGATCAATTTTAATAGAATATATTTTAACGCCATCCTATCAACAATTGTGTATTAATTTTGACTCTTTATGTACATTGTTTTTGAAAATATCTTCTTAATTTATAGTATGGGTAGCTCAGAATATTAAACATGCTATACTGCAAAATAATATTTGTCTCATTACTTTTGATTATATTTGCATTCCTATGGTTAACCCAATAGAAATCCACCTCACCACAAATTCCCAGTGTGTACAAAAGTTCTTTCCTCTTCATGCCATTAGAGAAATCCATTTTTTAAATCTCCAACTAAATATTCATTTTCTTATCAACAAAATTTCTCACATAACTTTCAGAAATATGCTAATCTAATTATTTGATTCATTATCTACATTTTAGAAATCTCGTGTGCATATAAATGAATTTCCTTCATTTTTTCACTACTTTCTTGTTGAGAATAATAGAAGAAATTAAAATTTACTGAGTTTTAATGTCAGAAAAAGAGCATGAAGCAAATCTAAGCTTCACAAAGAGTCAAATCTTTTCAAAGATATGCTACTACGTTGTGAGCCTGACTCATACTTATATGGTTAAATTTGTTTCATTATAATGATTAAATATAAAACTGGAAGATTTGGTATTATTGATATTATTGATGTATAGTAAAATATATGCTACTTATCACATCGGGTGTATTTTTACTTTTCTTACTGCGGGTAAAATAATTCTCATGAATCATGCCTTTTATTGTATAAAATATATCCAAAATTCAATTTTACTTAATGTAAAAGTGTTCGGTATTCTGAAAAAATGGTATTCGCATAAAGACTGAACAAGCTAGACTTCTATCATGAACTACATAAACCCTAATAACAGTGAATACAAGGATTTACTTACAGCATATAGTTCATATGCTTTTGCAATTTAATAAGAGTATTGAATATCTTAAAGCTTTTGAGTTAATGCTATTTTTTTTTTAATTTTTTATTTCATGTTCAGAATATTCCGATAATGTCAGTGTTTTATTAATTTATTTATTTTTGGCTGTGTTGGGTCTTCGTTTCTGTGTGAGGGCTTTCTCTAGTTGCGGCAAGCGGGGGCCACTCTTCATCGCAGTGCGCGGGCCTCTCACTATCGTGGCCTCTCTTGTTGCAGAGCACAGGCTCCAGACGCGCAGGCTCAGTAGTTGTGGCTCACGGGCCCAGTCGCTCCGCGGCATGTGGGATCTTCCCAGACCAGGGCTTGAACGCGTGTCCCTTGCATTGTCAGGCAGATTCTCAACCACTGCACCACCAGGGAAGCCCAATGCTATTTTTAAAGTGTTATAGAGGATTATAATGTAGTTTACTTAATTGTCTTTGAAGTATCAATTTTCTGCATCTTGCTTAAACAGAACCAAAATGAAGAGAGTTTTTTTAATATCATCGATGTAAGTTCAGGGATGGCTACTACCAAACTTATATTTGTAGGAAAGATGAGTCATGTTTTAGAAAGGGTTCAGAACTAGCTTGACTAAACCAAAAAGTAAAATAGCTTAGAAAACAGGAATCTTTCACATTTATACAATCTAAAGGGTCACCACATTTTATGCATATTTAAAAAGCCAAGTATCTGTATTGAGATTATATTTATGCACTATATTTGAGTACCTTTTCTGAAGGACAATAGCTTTGCAAGAGAATGAAGCATCTAATTTCCTATTTTACCCTTAAACTGCTCTCTCGAAGTCACTACTCAGATGGCCAAGAGATCTAATTATACTCAGACAGTACCTGTGTCCCAGTCCATAACTGTCACCCTCTAACCTTAATTGAGGAACATTCCTTTGTCTTTTGTGACATCACATCCACTAATTTAATAGAGAGGGATGTTCAGAGCAGATGAAACTACTAGATTAAATGCTTTTCTGCTGTTTTTATTTTTTTCCTTTAAACACTCCTGCTGTTTTTTCCTTGGCATTTCTAAGGACCGCCCCCTGCCCCCATTCATGAGGATATTAAATAATTTAGATGTTGGCTTCTTGATACCTTTATAAATTGAGCCAAAATTGAAGATCTCAAGGATCAGGAGCACCAGAATTTTACCATACTATGTGACAGTCCTTAGGGATATTTTGCCTGAAAACCGATCGGTGGGTGATGCCCAACGACTAGTATTGGATTTGTGGCTCTAAAGCGTAATTGCTACTACCTGGAAGTTATACAAGGATTTGCTACCTTGGTAAACTGACTTCACCCAGTGTTCTTTTTGACATATCAGTTTTCCCTCTTCGATGAAATAAATAACTGGATAAATTAATTCAAGAAGGAGAAAAACTGAGCCTCAGTTGGGAACCAGAAGCCTAACTACTCATGAGGAATTATGAACCGGGGTCTTCTCTCCTCAAGTCTCTTCTATTTGGTGCTTTACAACAAGCCAAGGAAATAGGAAGACATGCAATGGCTTAGAGAATAGCATAAAGAGCTAGAGAATGCCCCCAATACTATAGATCTTATTGCCTGATAGGATCACAAATTGGACAGGCACATGTGCTATTGAGGGGATCATGTGATATTTTAGGGAAAGAGTCTTAAGAAAGCTGTGGCTACATCCATGAACTCCTTTCTTGAGTATGACTATTCTCAAATATTACTAAAAACATCTGAGAAATAAACAAACAATAAAATTAGAAAGTTGGGCTAATCACCCACATCTGGTTCTGTAGACGCTTTAGACTGAGCATGAGATCTTGTTATGTAGCTAAATCTGGGTACTCTTGGCTCTTGATTGGGAAATGTATTACAAACTCCGATTATAATCTTCCTTGTATTATTTGTCCACATTGCAATGTTCAGATGTGTTATCTCAAGAGTCTTAAATTTTGTTGTGAAATTACTGCTGTACCATCACGTGATCCAACAAACGACCTTCAAACAAACAGAACGAAAAAGCCTGGGATCTTACAACTACCCCTGGAAAATGTACATACATGCATATCACACAATAAATATCTGTGAAGATCTGGATTGATCACATTCTCAGCTGTTAATGGTCTATTCTTTAGATCAAGATGAAGAATGATCATGGGAGGAATTGGGGGTAGAATTGGTGGGAAGGGGGGTTGGAAGCAGGGAGACACTGAGAACCTAAATCATCTACCCCTATATAGTTTGCTATGTACATTAACACAACTTTACTATTCTAAAAAAACCTTGCCCTTTGTGTGGTAAGAGCAACAATGGAAATTATTATTCTTTTAGGAAATTTTAGCAAACCTATTTAAACAAACATCAGACAACTTTACTTTTCAATAGATAGCAGCAAATAACAATCTCTCAGAGTTGCTGGAAAATCTCACCTTGAAAGTCTCACCACACTGAGTCTACCAATTCAAAATTATTAAATCAGGAGCCTTACAAATCCTAATCATGCCCCTGCATGAAAGACCTGCCTTAACCATGACCCCTAACAAAAGCTTCACAAATATCCCAAACTTGCTCTCATCTCATTCTGAGACGCTACTAAGACTCTGTTAAATAAGTGACCCCATTTACGCTATAAATGATGCATTGAGCTTTACTTACCAACAGATTATTTTGGTGGTAATTTTGAGAACTTAGCATTTGACATATTCCAAGATAGATCATTTATGGAAAACTAAAGGAATATAAATTTTAAAAATATACAGTTGAAATACGTTTTCTAACAGTGGATTGATGCTTCTTCATGAATATATAGCAAGAAAAAGTTAAATGTTGAATAAACTATCTTTTTTAATTTTTCACTTTTGTAAAGTTTTGAATAAAATTTGGTCAGCCTCAGGGAAATATATTTAGTGTTTGTTTCTACATATTTATATAATTAAAATCAGTTAAGTCTATTAATAGACTTTTCAAAGCCAACTTATTCTCACATATTTAGGTCCTACCCAAAGATAAGAATATGGTTTTGTTAAATGATGATGAAAATTAACTCATTTCAGTAATAATAAAAAGCAGAGTCTATAAAATTTTAAATGCACAAATAAAAGCAGAAAGGAATTTTTGTGCCTACTCAAAAGCCTTACTTATTTGAAATGAAGGAATTAAAATGTAAATGAAAGCATTTTAAACACAAAATACTACAAAAATAAACTTCAGAGATGCAAGATAGCTATTGCTATTTCTCAAATTACAAATTTCTGTTTCAACATCATGCTGGGTCCTGAGACTGCAGCCGTAGATAATAATGTGTTAGAGTGAAGGAAAAGAGGTTGATAGCAAAATAGATTGTCCTCCCAAAAAGTGAAAGGACATCAAACTTAATTTAGTCATTTGTTTTGAGCCCAGAAGCTGTTACGTGTGTACTTTCAGGATCTAGGGAAAAAAATATTGAGGGTAGTGAGATGCTACTATGACCACATTAACTCCAAATATGTACAGAAATCTATGCTGGCTTATTTGGTCATGAGAACCTACTAAAGGTTCTTAGCCACTGAAGGAAAATTATTTCAAAGTTTTTGTTTCTTTTTTTCTCAAAATGTTTGTTTCAGAGATTATACAGTCTATATACTCTATACATTCTTGTGTGGCTATACTTTAGATATCTTTTACTTTAGATAACACTGTGTATAATTAAAGCTATACAAAATGAGTCTTAAATATGTTGTAAGTAAATAAAATTAAATATTCCAGGATATTAAGCCCATGATTTTGTCAAGGAACTGAGCTAATATTGTCATTAAAATGATCAAGCCATTGTCTTCATTTTATGAAAAGTTTAATGAGTTCCTGGTAAAGAAAAGTGTTATCTCATGCAAATAGGTGATTTAGTGTATTTATACAATGCAATGAATGTCACTAAAGTTGAACATTTTTGTTGCCTTTATTGAATGAAAATAATTATATAAGGCAAAACTGTCCAAATGATGAACTAAAATTTTCCCCTAGATTTGCTGATCAAGTTTAATTCACACAAGGGAAATATCAGCAAACATGAGCATTTTATATAGATTCTATTGAAACTTCTTTTAGCTACTTAATTAAAGAAAAGCTGAACAATATGGAGATAAACACATTGACATTATATGCCTCAGCTTCTCCTGAGGGCACTGAAGTACTTATCTCTAGAACACAAATTGCAGCAGTTAGCATTCTGTTAAAAATGAACTAATACTAACTAAAAGTTCAGATCTGAGAGATGTGAGAAATGAAGGAATTGAACAATATTTAACTTGGCCAACAAATCCCAATACTTAATTGCCAGTGTATTGTTCTATTAACAATGAGTCAAAGATTCATCACACAAATAAATCCCTGTAAATGAGGCCACATCTGTTAAGTGATGATTTGATAACCTGCCATATTAAAACCATTTTCTCTAATTTAAATTTATTTCAGTGAGCCTAAATTTAACGGAAGGAAAAATTGATGTCTCACACATGATCCTCATCTCTAAATTACTGAAATTATACACAGGAGAATTACAAAGAATTCGGTTTTAAATATGCAAAATGACAAAGTTAGAGAAATTGCACTCTGTTAAAGACATGACTAAAGCTTGTCAAATTGAGAATGAAGAGCCAGCCTGGTGCCCTATTCGTTGGATCACAAAAAGGAATTTAGAAAAGAACATATATATTTTAAGCATCTAATGAACCCTTTGACTTCCTTTTACAGATGTTCTTAACTGAAGCTCATGGTGTCACAAACCACAGGGATACCGGAAAATTAATGGCACTCTTGGAATTGATCTTAGCCTTCTGAGACCCTTACAGATAAGTTTCCACTAGGTCATGTAACCTCACAAGCTGAGAAAGATTTACATATGCTATTGTCAATATCCGTACTTTCTCTTTCAGTTGAATATCATGGTACATCATGTTCACCTTCCTTCAGACCCCCTAGGTTGGTTCTCATTAGAAGTAAAAGCAGTAATTGAGAACTTTATTCTCATGAAGAACAATATTACAAAGTTTCAAGATCTCATTCTGTTTCCGAAACGTTGACACGTCTGTGAAAATTATATAATTAAGACTAACCTCAGTAGTTTCAAAAATAGATTTCAAGAACATGATTGTAATAATGGTATGATTAACAAATATCCAAAAATATTGACAATGCAAGACAAATGGTTAACATTTTAAGGTGCAAAAGTATTAAATGATTAGTGAAATTGCTTCATTTCTCTGGGTCCTTATGTTTAAAATCATTAAGTTGGACTAAATGTTTTCTAACTTTCCCTTGGTATATCAGCTGGCTCACGATTTATCCCCCAAATTAAAAATTTAAAGAGAACACCACTAACTTTATTTACCAGGTTTGTTGACATTGAGCTGTTGTATATTTTGTGATATCACATGTTGCTCCTGCTGTTTATTTCCATTTCCTTTATAATTCAAAGAAAAGTAAGAGAAAAGTGAAATAAAAATAGATTCAGTTTGCTGTTAAACTGGTTTACCAAACAATGGAAATCAACGTAGCTTCTATTACAAGCAGCAACAAACATCCACACATTTCTCTGGATTTAACTTTTCTGAGAGAAAATCTGGTTTTCACAAATTTGTTGCTGCCACAGATATAATCCTTTTTTAATTTATCACAGATATATTCGTGGGAAGCAAAGTTTACCCCTTGGAATAATACAAGTTGTATTCATGTGTGTGTCGCTTCATGAATAAAGTAAAAGAAACCTTTGCTTCAGAAACCCATGAGTTTGAAGCAAAAACCCATTGTAACAAAAGTTAAATTGTTGCATTAACATTCTCTGTCTTATTCATTGCTGAACATAAATAGAAAACTAAATGATTATTTGTGATAACAGTTGAAAATCATCCTCAGTAAAAGAACAAAGTTGCTCATTACATGACACACTTCAGATATAACTGGATGATTTTGTATTTCTGACTACTGTGTAGTTTTACATGAGTCCTGTTGTGTAATTCTTTAGAATTATTTAAAAAGACACAACACTTTAGAACATCTTGGTAGAATAGTAAATAGTAATATCTTTTGAAGATTTTAATTCAATCTTCTAAATACTTGGTCATCAATATTAGTATTATAGGTTTTGTTAAAGCCAATCATATTAATAATAGCACTTAATGCACTACTGCATGAAATAGTAGTCATATTATTGGGTAAACAAAATTATCACAAAATTAATATGTTAAATAATTGACTAATATTTTCTTGGCTTTCCCAATAAAAGTAGTCCTTGTCCAAATTTCAGGTGCTGTAATGGATCAAAGAATAAATCAAGGACTTAGTCTCAAGTAAGTCTACATATTTTTTTTTCTTTTTTATTAGACTTGCTATGCCACTTGCCTATTTTTCCAGCTTTATTGAGATATAATTGAAATATGACATTGTGTAATTTTAACGTATACTATGTAGGGATTTGGTATATGTATATATTGTGAAATGATTACCACCATAAGCTTAGTTGACACATTAATCACTTCACATAATTACAATTCTTTTGTAGTGAAAACTTTTAAGATCTATTCCCTTAGCTACTTTCAAATATACAACACAGTATCATTAACTATAGTCATCTTGTTGTACATTACACCCTAATAACACATACATACTAAAAAAGGAAGTTTGTAACCTTTGACTATATTCGTTCATTTCCCCCACAGAGGAACTAATCACTATGTGAAGAGCAGAAGAGTGGATGAAACAAGTTTATGTAGACTAGAAATTTTCAAGAGAATCAATTTTGTATTCTCATTTTTCTGCTCAATTTTTTCTTTCTTTATAGGCTATTTTTGATTAAAAAAATTCAGGTCTTTCTTAGTAAAATTATGGGATCTATATTATTATTTTAACAGGAAAAATAGACATATTGCTAGAACAAGTCAGTCTGAGGAGATGATAAAGACTTGTTTAGAAAACACCTCCACCATTCCAAATTAGATTTACTATCATGATAGTCATCATTTTCGATTCACAAATAATCCTTTCATGAAGTATATTTATTCTGTTCATTTTTCAACTACTATCATATATCTGATCTAACTTTAAGATAAGATTAGGTATTTAAGTGAATGTACATGGGTGTATTAAACATACATACATACACGTGCACATATATGCATATTTCTAGTTCTCCTTTCTTCTTGTGACTACTCTAACTGAAGTCATAATCGTTTCTACAGCCAGTAACTGTGGAAAAATAAATTAAAGGCCATAATCAGCAGTTGCAGATATGAATAAAATAAATAGAAGCTAATTGTAATGCAAATATCCTTGTATAAAGGCTGAGAATAACAAATGGCAACATGACCTCTAGGATTTATTTCTACTGAAAAGCAAATCCTAACGGTGCCTCTCCTGGACATCTTCTGTTTTTATACTAAATGGGATTAAGCAAATTTCATTAGCTGATTATATCAGTCTCTAAAAAAAAAGAAAGGATAGGAATGTACTTTATGCATTTTTTGATGAACTTTGATTTTAACAGGCCATTCATAAGCAAAATACAAGTGCACTTATGTTTTAGAACTTGCGTATGTGTATCTATCCTAATCCATCCTATTTTTTCTATCCAATTAAATTGCTTAACCAGGAGTGAAAGAATTCCAAGTTCTTTCTACTGTGGATCATTCATCACTTTTCTATTAATGATAATAGGATAATTCATAACAATCAAAGAAAAAATATACTACTCATTTTTTTATCTTTTGCATTTAAAAATAAAAACCACTTTTAAATTTATTATAGCTCAAAATTTTTCCAAAATTGAAAAATCTGTTTAAAATTGTACATGTATATCATAATGAAATATGTATATTTAGTTTCTCTGCCTCTATGTGTGTATGTGTATAGGTAAATAGATAGATAGATGATTGATGGATTTCTCTCTGCCTCTATGTGTGTACACATACCCAGACACACAGACATACACACAGACACAAATGAAGAAGGAAGGAAGAAATAAAGCCTGATGGGGGAAAAAGAGAAAAAAAGAGAGAGAGGAAGGAGGAGAGAGAAAAGTGAAAAAGAGATCTCTTTTTTATAGTACTGCAGAACGGGAGAATTTGGTTACTGGCAGAGATTCTAGAGTGAATCTTCTCATCGTACAGAGAAGGATGTTGAAACTTCGAAGCTTAAATAATTTGTCCAGGGACATGCAGAGTCAGTGGCAGTCCAGGTGCAGGAAGCTTCTTTGTTTTTAGCTTCCATTCTGCATCCACAAAGATGAAGTTACATTTTTTTATGTGTGCATCAGTTTGTTTTTCTGGAACAGTACTATTTAATTACTGTCTACTTAGTCTGTATTTATCAATTGTTTAAGTCATTAACAGTAATATCAATGTCATATTCCATAAAGTCTCTCAGTTGCATCACTGTACAAGCCACATTCTGACTTGAACTGGAAAAAAATTACTTAATTTCTGTAATTTTTTAAAAAGGCTTTATTAGCCATTTTCAAAATATAAGACTGATTTTTAAAAAAATCATAAATGATCAGATCTGTCATTTTAAATGTTTCCTATTTTAGAATCCCACTTTAGTTTTAAATGTTTATTTTTAAGCTCTATCTCTCTTTTCATAAGTGCTCCTTTTGTTTTATTTTGAAGTGATACTGAGCCTCAAGATATTGGACCGGCTTCACCAGAGAACATTTTCAAGGTCTCTTGAAACTGTATCCCCTGGATAAAATTATTATTACTGAATACATTTGTGTATAATAAGGGCAGACATATGTATATGGCATCTGACAGTAGTAATTCCTTGAACTCAAAGTTATATCATTTTCCAGATTTAAATAATAGGAAGGAGAGATGGACAGCCAGCTAATAAATGGCCTGTTCTTGCGTTTATTTTCCTACAAATCACAATGAACTCATAAATAATTTAAATTTATAATTCTTGGAGTGATAGCTAAATTAAGATTGATTTATCCATTTGTTACTAATACAGTTGTTATATGTACTATACAATTCAGACAAGAACAAAAATGCATAAAGTACAAAAGTAGTGCAGGTTCAAAAGCAAATTACATTGCTATATTTTATGCCTGAAATAAAATGATAAATAAGTTAATTAAAATTTGGGTACATATGACGTAAAATATCTCAACTTGCTTTACAGAAACACCTCTGTACATCCAAAGCATTCACACTTGAAAAACATGTTACTAGTCTCTGTTTATCTGCCCCAGGAAATTTGTCTTTTATTATTAGTTGATTAAAAAGCAATGTGTGTAGTATATAGTACTTATTGTAAAAGAAAAAGTAAATAATTTGAGGGGATGTATTGACAAACTCAAACTTAAATTCTAATATCTGTTTATATCAACCGTTTAAATTTTATATCTTTTTCTTAATCTTTATCTCTTTGTCTTTTAATTTTCATGAAAATCATATGTGCCAAATAATGACCATATGCTAGTGAACAATTTCTTTATTAGAGTTCTATGGCCTCTTTAAATTCATTAAAATAATATTTTCACATAGACAGCAATTCCTGCATTATTTGCATGTCCAACTGTATCAAATTCATATAGAATTACCCATTATGAAGTCATTATGATGTCTTGGTGTTGGTCTGTTTGGGTTCATCTTGTTTCGGATCCTTTGTGCTTCCTGTACCTAAATATCTGTTGCCTTCTTTAGGTCTGGGAAGTTTTCAGCCATAATTTCCTCAAATACATTTTGGATCCCCTTCTCTCTCTTTTCTCCTTCTGGGACCCCTCTAATGCAAATGTGTGGGGTATGTTTAATGTTACCTCAGAGATCTCTTAAACTGTTTTTATTTTTTAAAATTTGTTTTGCTTTTTGCTATTCTGATTGGGTGATTTCCATTATTCTATCTTCCAGATCACTTACATGTTCTTCTATATTACTTAGTCTACTAATCGTTCCTTCTAGTGTTTTTTTTTTTAATTTCAGTTCATGAATTCTTCATTTTTGATTTTTTAAAAAATATTTTCTACTTCCTTGTTAAAATTCTCACTGTGTTCATCTATTCTTTTCTTTAATTCAGTTAACATTTTTATTACCAATGCTTTGAATTCTTTACCTTGTAAATTGTTTATTTTTGTTTGATTATTTATTTATTTTTATTTTTATTTTTTTAATTTAATTTTTTTTTTTATTAATCATCTTTCCTTTTTTTTTTTTTTTAAACATCTTTATTGAAGTATAATTGCCTTACAATGGTGTGTTAGCTTCTGCTTTATAACAAAGTGAATCAGTTATACATATACAATATGTTCCCATATCTCTTCCCTCTTGCATCTCCCTCCCTCCCACCCTCCCCATCCCACCCCTCTAGGTGGTCACAAAGCACCGAGCTGATCTCCCTGTGCTATGCGGCTGCTTCCCACTAGCTACCTATTTTACATTTGGTAGTGTATATATGTCCATGACACTCTCTCACCCTGTCACATCTCACCCCACCCCCTCCCCATATCCTCAAGTCCATTCTCTAGTAGGTCTGTGTCTTTATTTCCGTCTTGCCACTAGGTTCTTCATGGCTTTTTTTCCCCCTTAGATTCCGTATATATGTGTTAGCATACTGTATTTGTTTTTCTCTTTCTGACTTGCTTCACTCTGTATGACAGACTCTAACTCCATCCACCTCATTACAAATACCTCCATTTCATTTCTTTTTATGGCTGAGTAATATTCCATTGTATATATGTGCCACATCTTCTTTATCCATTCATCTGTCGATGGACATTTAGGTTGCTTCCATGTCCTGGCTATTGTAAATAGAGCTGCAATGAACATTTTGGTACAAGACTCTTTTTGACCTATGGTTTTCTCAGGGTATATGCCCAGTAGTGGGATTGCTGGATCGTATGGTAGTTCTATTTGTAGTTTTTTAAGGAACCTCCATACTGTTCTCCATAGTGGCTGTATCAATTTACATTCCCACCAACAGTGCAAGAGAGTTCCCTTTCCTCCACACCCTCTCCAGCATTTATTGTTTCTAGATTTTTTGATGATGGCCATTCTGACCGGTGTGAGATGATATCTCATTGTAGTTTTGATTTGCATTTCTCTAATGATTAATGATGTTGAGCATTCTTTCATGTGTCTGTTGGCCATCTGTATATCTTCTTTGGAGAAATGTCTATTTAGGTCTTCTGCCCATTTTTGGATTGGGTTGTTCGTTTTTTTGTTATTGAGCTGCATGAGCTGCTTGTAAATCTTGGAGATTAATCCTTTGTCAGTTGCTTCCTTTGCAAATATTTTCTCCCATTCTGATGGTTGTCTTTTGGTCTTGTTTATGGTTTCCTTTGCTGTGCAAAAGCTTTTAAGTTTCATTAGGTCCCATTTGTTTATTTGTGTTCTTATTTATTTTTTTAGAGGTTTTCTCTTGCTCTTTCAATTGAGAGCAGTTCCTCTGCATATTTATTTTGCTTAACTTTCTCTGCCTCTATAAATTTAGTTGAAACCATTACCTATTACAGTCTTGAAAGGGTGTTTTTATGTGCGAGCATCCCTGTGCTGACTGCATGTATCCAATGGTTTTGGTGGGACAGCTGGATTTGACATGTATTCAAGTCATGTCTTTCCTCAGGCTGTGCTGGCAGCTATCACCTTGGTAGGAGATGGGGCTGGTGATGAAGGGGCTAGAGCTGGAACTGGGTGTGATGCAGGACTTTCCCTCTGCTAGTGGCCATTGCTGCCATATCAGGTGTGTCTAATCCCTAGTTGCTGGATCAGAAACCCTGATGGTTGGGCCTGGGCTGTCTCTGTTCCCTTTAAGTGTGTGCCTTTCCCTCTCCCAACACCTAAATCCTTGCCTCAGAGGGAACGAGTGTTGAAGCAAGGGGGGCCCATGTGGGCTCTTTGCTTGCGTTGGCCCTAGACAGAATTCTGACCTGTCTTCGATGTTCTACCTGTGCAGGCGCCCACAATTGTTTCCCCCACTCTTCTCAGGTGGAGCGTTGGGTGCAAGTCCCCTCTGTCTCTCATGGCCTATCACTGCCCACAGTCTCCACCACCTCGTCCCTGCTGTGGAGCCTCACCATAGGGCAGGTGGGGCCCCTGTGGACTCTCAGAATAATTCAGGGCATGAGCTGTGGTGAAGCAGCCACCGTCAGAATTTGGGGCTGCTTCCGAGGTGCTGCTTGAGTTAGTGCCGACAATGCCAACCACCGCCCCACCCAGGCTCCTTCCCGAGACTGTGTTGCCTCTGCTTCCCATGGCCGGGTTTTCTCCCCAGTCGTGGCAGCCCTAGATCCTGTGTTGTATTGTGCAGGGCTGAAGCATTTGCTCGGCCATGGCTGGAGCTTGTGCCAAGGCAGTCATGGGAAATCTGGCAGCCACTAGAGCAGTCCTCAAACCCCCCTCTCTGCCCTGCCTCCGGGGCAAGCCAGTGTGTGTGCTCCTCACAAGCAGAGCCCAGGCTTCCCACAGCCCTCCTGTTAGTCCCAGCAGTCCTCCAAGCAGCCAAGGAGGCTCCTCTCCCCTGTAGGAACCCACTCCT
The DNA here is from genome assembly GCF_028023285.1 of Balaenoptera ricei. NCBI lineage: Eukaryota > Metazoa > Chordata > Mammalia > Artiodactyla > Balaenopteridae > Balaenoptera > Balaenoptera ricei. The sequence goes on along the minus strand of NC_082646.1, from coordinate 79,818,530 downwards.
GGGGTGCCCAATCTGTGACTCTTGCTGCTTATTCCCCAGGGCAGGGCTCTGTCCATGTGTTCTCCCTTTTTCTCTGAGTCCCCTCCAAGGGGCACAGGTCCTGACCCAGTTCCTTTTCTTCCCTTCCTACCCAATTACATGTGGATCTTTTTTTACAGCCATGGCTGTTCAGGAGTCTTTCCGCCAGTTTCCAGTTAGTTTTCAGAAAGAATTATTCCACGTGTCGATGTATTTTTGATGTGTACATGGGGGGAGGTGAGTTCCATGTCCTCCTACACTGCCATCTTGATCTATATGTCTTTGTCTCTTTCCCATCTTCTTGCTGTGACTAAGCTAATTCTTCATGAACTGCTTTTTACAAACTATTTCTCTTGAAATAATTAGTCTTGCAGATGTTAATAGAATTCTAGGATTCAATAATTTTGTGAAACACTACCTGGTAATGTTTTTTTTTTTTAAGCTTTTATTGAATTTGTTACAATATTGCTTCTGCTTTATGTTCTGGTTTTTTGGCCATGTGGAATCTTAGTTCCCCGACCAGGGATCAAACCCGAATCCCCTGCACTGGAAGGTGAAGTCTTAACCACTGGACCACCAGGGAAGTCCCTACCTGGTAATTCTTTATCCTAGAGTTTAACATTGTACAATCTCACATTATGGGTATGAGAAATCCTTCAGTGAAGATGCCCATTTATCTTTGTCTAACTTCACATTTCTGAAACTCTTTCTCAATCCTTGTCTTGAAAATCTGTTAGCATTGTCTTGGATTTGAAGACATCAATACGAAAACATATAGCTTATTTTGCATTTTATTGATCTCATAGGAGAAGAGAATGAATGGCATTAAAAAGTTTCAAAATATTTGTGCTATTAGAGACAAAATATTTGAAAATATAAACTTATGAAGAAGTAAATGCTTCAGTTGCTATTACTATTTATGTTGAAATCTCGTAGTGTTTGATGCATAAATTTTTAAGTTGCAAATAAAACAAGTATAGAAATAAATATGCCTATTGGCTTCCAAGGTTTCTAATAAAAAATTGACTATATATGAAAGATTAAAGAAAATAGCAGCTGACGACTGCATAAGGCAAATGAATCTGCAGAGCCATCAATCTGTATTCTACTTATGCTTTTGTTTTTCTTTGTGATAATTTACTAGCTTCTATGTGATCATAGTCTACAATTTTCTATCAGTACAGAGAATTGAAAAAAAAACACAGCAAATGCAAGACTCAATAAATTTAAGCTGTGTATTTTTAGTTTTTTAAGGAACCTCCATACTGTTCTCCATAGTGGCTGTATCAATTTACATTCCCACCAACAGTGCAAGAGGGTTCCCTTTTCTCCACGCCCTCTCCAGCATTTATTGTTTGTAGATTTTTTGATGATGGCCATTCTGACTGGTGTGAGATGATATCTCATTGTAGTTTTGATTTGCATTTCTCTAATGATTAATGATGTTGAGCATTCTTTCATGTGTTTGTTGGCGATCTGTATATCTTCTTTGGGGAAATGTAGGGGGAAGGGTAAACTGGGACAAAGTGAGAGAGTGGCATGGACATATATACACTTCCAAATGTAAAATAGATAGCTAGTGGGAAGCAGCCGCATAGCACAGGGAGATCAGCTCGGTGCTTGTGACCACCTAGAGGGGTGGGATAGGGAGGGTTGGAGGGAGACGCAAGAGGGAGGAGATATGGGGATATATATATATGTATAGCTGATTCACTTTGTTATAAAGCAGAAACTAACACACCATTGTAAAGCAATTATACTCCAATAAAAATGTTTAAAAAAAATTTAAGCCATCTTACATAGAGTGTTAGAAACAATAAATAATTATGAATTCAAATTATAAAATGTAAGTACATTTTTATTTAGCAATTCATTTTCAATGTGAGTAAAACAGTCTGCCTAATAAAAAACATTGCCTGAGACAGGTGTAAACAACTCCTAGCTCAGTACACAAATGTAGCATTTGTGTTCAACAAACATGTTTAAGATTTTGAAAGAGTTTTCTAATTAATGGACTTCTGTTTGTAAAAATAGCAAAAGCTTTGTCTTCAAAAAGGTGATAGCTCAGTTTCAGGAACTAAAATAGTTTCTCTGAATCTTTTCACAATGCTTATATGCAGTGTTTATTGATGTTGACAGTTAGACTTTAATTGGAACTTACAAAAAATCTTCCTCTTCATATAGTAAATAAAGTTCTTTCATAGCTCTGTTAAGAGTTGTAGGTAAACCTATACAACAAGTCTTTCAGTTAATTCTTGATTGCCTTATATTTTTGAAATGTCCATGTTCTAAGAATGATAGACAGAAATGAATACTGCGTATTTGCTTGTCCCCCCAAAATAACAGTTTCCTAATCTGCCTAATTAAACTTTCATTTTTATTAAATCAATGAAACAATCATCTATCAATTTTCTTTGGAATCTCTTCATAATAATGAGCTATTACAAAATTTTAAAAGCTTTTTTCACTGTGAATTATACACCCAGACATACATGCCAGAAGCACAATTTTTTTTGTAAAGAAAAACTATCAATTCTTTATCTCAAATATCAGCATTCAGAATATACAATAAATATTTAAAATATTAACAGTAAGTATTTTTATATATTGATTCAATGTGAGACCTTACGTAGGGTACCAAATTCAAATTATATTTGTTTTTCTTTCAGAATATTCTTTACTTCCAGATAATGCAAAAGTCACTTCTTCAGTTTGAGAAATTTATGGTGGAAAGAGAAGAATCTATAGAGAATAAAATGCCTGAATTATAACTTCAGCCTTTTAATAGCTGTGTGATTTTGTCAAGTTTCTTATGTTCCTATAATTTCTAACTACTCGTTGGTAAAATGAAGGTAATAATTCTTTTTTTTTTAAAGGAATTCCTTTATTTTTATTTATTTTTATTTTATTTATTTATTTTTGGCTGTGTTGAGTCTTCGTTTCTGTGCAAGGGCTTTCTCTAGTTGCGGCAAGCGGGGGCCACTCTTCATCGCGGTGCGCGGGCCTCTCACTATCGCGGCCTCTCTTGTTGCGGAGCACAGGCTCCAGACGCGCAGGCTCATTAGTTGTGGCTCATGGGCCCAGTTGCTCCGCGGCATGTGGGATCTTCCCAGACCAGGGCTCGAACCCGTGTCCCCTGCATTGGCAGGCAGATTCTCAACCACTGCGTCACCAGGGAAGCCCCGAAGGTAATAATTCTTAATTCAAAGGACATTTATGTGGAGAAGATAGGGTCCATACACAACGTATCAAAGTGCCTAATACATAGAGGGGCTCAATTAATGCTAGTTTCCTTTCCCCTTCTAATGCATAGCATAATTTTGAAAATAAACTGCTCATGATTTTTTTTCCCACATCCCTTCTTTGCATGTTAATAGTGGCTTTGATCTTATTACCCATTCTGGACAGTTATTGCAACTACAGAATTACAAGCCATTTAATCAATTCAGGTAATCATCTGGATGAGTTGTGTACAGGATGCTTAAAAAAATAAATAAATGGCTTTGACTTGATTTTTTTGTTAGTGAGAGGACCAAAATGCCTCAGAAGTAATTCAGGATTCCAATACCACTGATTTGGCATTTAAATTAGGTGAGAATTCAGGTGCAGGATGCTCTGACACAGAGGAGATTTTGCATTATAAAATGCAAGTTCTGTTAGAAAACTTGTGTTAAAGGAGACTCCACAAACATGGTCTGGCCAGGAGTTTTTAAAATGCTTTCCATTCTTTCACTGTCAATTCAAATCCCACATTTTTTTCAATTTTATATGGTGAAAAAGAGGATGCCCTGCAGGGATTTAGAGGAAGAGAATTGGAAAATGGAAATGGGCAAAGATCCTTCTAAATGAGATGACCTCAGGTCTCAGTTCACTCTTCCCTTCACCCTCCCTTCTTCCCCAAATACTTTGACGGAGGATTGGTGAATAGTAAGGCTAGAAGGGGAAGCAAGTAGACAGAACAAAAAGGATATAAAGGATCTTGTTCATTACGTTAAACACAGAATTTCTAACAAAGAACAATGAGATGAAGGGTTATAAGCAATAGACTTACAGAATCAAAATTGTGCTTTAGGAAGTCCACTTTTTATGGAGAGAGGAAAATGGTTTGAAGAGGACGATACTGGGGAATCAGAGAGAGGTTACCACACTAACACAGGGATTAATATCAGTTGCCTGCCCTTAGTGGCGTGATGTATGGGGAAAAAGTGTCACCAACTGATGTTTAGGTCAAAGAGGTAAATGGTTGTTTAGGTGGGGCTTTTGGAAAACCTTTGGCTTTTTAGAAAAAAAAGAGAAAGACTTATAAACTGTTGGCAACTCTGTCTTTTACCTGCATTCTTCTGAGGGATGAAGACGTCCCTGGAGGCATAGCAGTTAAGCTGAGATCATGACGATATAACAAATACACTTAGGATGGCAGATCTTAAAGATGGGAGGAGTCTGGGTTCCCAATGTCAGTGTTGAGCCACTGTGTCAGTGCTGACTGCCTGCTTCCTGATTTTTAGTGATGTGAGACCAACTAAACCCCCATTTGTCTATGTCACTATAACTGGGCTGTTGTTTCTTATAGGTGAAATGATTTGATACAATCATCTAGATGTTTGATTGTACCATTCCTTGATATGAGGAAGACAGGAGAAGCAATGCCTAGCTTCACCTCTGTATGCTATACCAGAATGAGTCTAAATACACTTTCTGTAGAATGGTAATTTAGGAAGAAGAGGAATGGAAGGTTTTTCAGTGCCAAGCTTGTTCATACCAGCTCATGAAAGCTTACTTTAAATTTTGGGGAATATTGTAAGTTGTTAGTTAAATGCAGTCATTGTTAAAACTTAAATTTTATTAAGTTATATTAGAAACAAATACAATAAATACTTAAAATGCATCACCTTCACATTATTCTACTCTCTTTTACTGCTGTCTGTTGAGGTTATGCACATCTATTGAATCTATATGGTAGACATATATTATAGTGAGCTGCTTGTCACCTCTTCCCAGCTCCACATTCAGTGACACCACATTGCTGGCTTGAAATTGGTCAGGGAGGGAGTATTTACACCATGGAAATCAGAAGAAACTAAATATCAGAGACTGCTTTATTGGGTTTTTTTTCTGATTGTCTCTATTTAAGAAACAAAATGTTAATAATACAGATTAAATTAAAAATTATGTTGCATCTATAGCATTACATGGTGAATAGCACACAAAATTGAGGAAATAGTCTTTCAGAATTTGAACACTACTATCCAATTCAGCAAAGCAGTCACTCCTATCATTGACGGATGGGTGAACTTCTGACACATGTTTTAGTTGTTTCTTAGTTGTTTCATTTTCATCTTACTTGTTAACAAACAAAAATATCAACCATGGATTCATGTCAGAACTACACACAAAGAGCTGGTTGTTAAACCTTTACCAACATGCTACTGTTTCCTTTCCACAGTTAAACTTTTCGGACTGAAATTTGATAAGTGTTGCAATCCACATAGATTTTACAACTTTTCTTCTTGCTAGACTGTGTTTCAAAGAATGAAATGTCTTCAGGAAATTTACACTGCAGTCTGTAAACAATAAGATGGCCTCCATTTACATTTGTCAGTGTTGGATAGACAAGCTGACATTCAGGTTTATTCTCCTTAGAAGTGGAGATTCATGTTTCTACAAACCATCGTTTTTCTGCATAGTGTTAGGCCCTGTGAATTGTAGAGACCATTGTAATTATTAATGTATATGTCCTGAAATCAATAATTTAATCAATTTTATTTACCCTATACCAGTCTTAGCTTCACACTTTGGAACATGTCTTGAACTCACCACCCTTTTGCCTGAGCCTGAACTTTTTTACAGCTTAAATCATTCAACATTGTATTTTACTTCTGCCGTACAATGTGAGGTTCTGAGAGAGGTTGCTGATTTTTTTTAATCTTGGAAGTGATACTATTTTTGAAATTGGGAAGGTAAAGGAGAAGAGAGTAGAGATAGCAAGAGCATGGCAGAGAGAATATCAAAGAGGAAACCATAGTAAATATATTTTTAAGTAGTAAAATCTAAGGATTTTCTTTTATTTCAGATTTCTAGAGTTAGAGTCACCAAATGAATAGCCAGCTAATAAAATAAAGTTGCAGCAGAGTTAATCAAACAGTAATTTGTTCTTGTATTAAGAATAAATATGATGCATTGTAACTATTATGATTACCTTCCAAATGTTTTAGCTTGGCATAGGTTGACAGCACAATTAATTTTCTTGGCATAGAACTTTTCCACCTTTTCTGACTACTGATACTCTTCAAATTTTTTGATGCTCATATCAAATCTCATAGAAGTTTTCTTGACACCTCAAATCAGAATCACTTCTTATCTTTACTTTCTTTCACACAGCGTTTTCTGATCTCAATTTCTTAGTGAATCTTGCCTTGTATAGTATTTCACTGTATACCTTACCTGTCCTGCTCATCGGATAGGATGTTTCTTTAAGGCAAAGATAATGTTCTTTCTTTTTTCCATCCTTTCTTTTTTTTATGAAGTTACTATCTTGGACAAAGCTTGATTACCTTCATATAATCCACAACAATGCATTATGTATATTCATACTAATAACACTAATAACATAGATAGAACTAAGTAAAGTGTTTAATACAGTAATCTGATAAAACAAACTTTTAGATTGTAGGTGACGCTTTATTTTATTCAATCAACAAACATTTATTAGGCTCTTACCATGTACCAAGTTCTTACAGGATGCTGGGGCTCTGATGGTTAACAAGATTGACCTGGTCCTTCTTCAAGTTGAATTTGGAAGTCAAGCAGCAGAGCCTGATTGCATTGTATTATTTTTTGTTGTTGCTTCCATAGCAAATTACTACAAACTTAGCAGCTTAAACTATACAGATTTATTATGCTGCAATTTATTATATTGCAATTGCAAATTTGAGAATTATTGGTATTGAATGGTAGTTAAAGTGATAAGAATGACAATGTCATTCAGAAAAAGAGTATAACAAGAGGAACAAAGGAGTCCTATGACACATTTACAAAAAAATTAAAATTTAAATAATTAATAGAAAAGTAGAAAGCTATAAGGATATAGAAAAAGAGTAACCAATGAGGTAAAAGGAAAATTAGTGTGTGCTGTGTCATTGGAACCATATGAAACTTAAAATATATTTCTCCAGTAAAAAAACAACTAGGATTTGAATGCCATTAAATTTATTTTATTTTTATAAGTATTAATATTTTTGTGACATTCACTCTGTTTACCTAGGAGCTTTGCATTTTATCTTGTCTTCAGGGCTTGCCTTAAGTTACTTGAAACTTTTTGCATTTTTAATGGTGTTGCTTTTTAAAATTTATTTTTATTCCTAGTTATTGTATCCATTTCCCCACTAGATTTTGTTGTTTTCCGTTACCAACTGATTTAGATTTTTTTTTTTTTTTTTTAATAAATTCACCGTGCCCCCATGTTTTCTCTGCCTGTGTCTATCTCTTCTTTCTAATAATAGAGACTGGTGGGTTTTCTAATTTTTTGGCCATGCCTTACAGCTTGTGGGATCTTATTTCCTTGACCAGGGATCAAACCCAGGCCCTCAGCAGTGAGAGCTCAGAATCCTAACCACTGGACCACTGGAATTCCTCAGGTTTTCTAAATAATATCATTATCAAACAACAACAAAGCATTGTCTTTTTTTGGACTATTTAAATTGATTATTTTATTTCCTTCTCTTGAAATATTAGTTGCCTAAAACAAAGACGATTAATAATGCTAACTGCAGGTACTCCTGTTTTAGTCATGCTGTTATAAAAATAACATTAGCATTTAAATATTAGGTATCTGAAAAGCTTTGCTTATGAAACTCATTCATGTTTAAACTGGTCACCTCTGTGATAGCTTGAATTATTGTTCCCAGTTAGTTATTGCCTTTGCTATTAAAGGGTTATACCTCCCTGCCCATTGTAATTTGACTTGCAGTGCCTCCTTGTGGAAGAATTTATATCCCTGTTCTTGGCTATGTGACTTGCTCTGGTTAATAAAGGATAAGCAGAAAAGATCGCATACAACATCCAAGTAGAACCTCAGGTCATTGCAAGATTCTGCCAAGATTCACTGTTTTCCTCTGACACAAGAACAGTGTATTAAAGATCAGGGCTACTTTTTCAGCCTGGATCTTGCAATAGAGTGTTGAAACAAGGGAAGTGGAACCACAGCCAATCCACAGTACAATGGAATATGCAAAAGAAATTAACTTTTATTTCCACAGCGATTTCACAGTTGTTTCTTACTACAGTGTATATCCTAGTAAAAGTTGACTTCTACAGCTGCTCTTCCCATTTTATTTAAATTTTGATTAAGAATCACTGGCAACTGTTGGTGGGAATGTAAATTGATACAGCCACTATGGAAAACAGTATGGAGGTTCCTTACAAAACTAAAAATAGAACTACGACCCAGCAATCCCACTACTGGGCATATACCCTGAGAAAACCATAATTCAAAAAGAGACATGTACCACAATGTTCACTGCAGCTCTATTTACAATAGCCAGGACATGGAAGCAACTTAAGTGCCCATCGACAGATGAATTTATAAAGAAGATGTAGCACACATATACAATGGAATATTACTCAGCCATAAAAAGAAACGAAATTGAGTTATTTGTAGTGAGGTGGATAGACCTAGAGTCTGTCATACAGCGTGAAGTAAGTCAGAAAGAGAAAAACAAATACCGTGTGCTAACACATATATATGGAATCTAAAAAAAAAAAAAAGGTTCTGAAGAACCTAGGGGCAGGACAGGAATAAAGATGCAGACATAGAGAATAGACTTGAGGACACGGGGAGTGGGAAGGGTAAGCTGAGACGAAGTGAGAGAGTGGCATGGACATATATACACTACCAAATGCAAAATAGAAAGCTAGTGGGAAGCAGCCGCATAGCACAGGGAGATCAGCTCAGTGCTTTCTGACCACCTAGAGGGGTGGGACAGGGAGAGTCGGAGGGAGACACAAGAGGGAGGAGATATGGGGATATATGTATATGTATAGCTGATTCACTTTGTTAGACAGCAGAAACTAACACAGCACTCTAAAGCAATTATACTCCAATAAAGATGTTAAAAAAAAACAAAAAAATCCAGTTACTGGACCCATAATTCATGGTCTCTAAAATCATATTTGAAATACATTTAATTCCCATCTTCTTATAAAATGCATTATCATTTCTATTATTAATGTTCTATTATTATTAGAATATTCTATTATTAATGTCATTAGGAACTTACAAATTCTATAGAATTATTTTGAAATGGCATTAAATAGGATAGCATATAATCTCAGTAAGGCTCTGGTGTTATAAGTGGTAACTATTTTTCAGTAAATAAACAGACATGAAAATTATGTCTCATCTTACTGTTATTCATTTATTGGTTAATAATGATGTTTGTTGACTAGATAAATGAATAAACAATATATTTTTAACCACCTAAAAAAAAGAAAAGAATCACTGGCTAAATTCATCAATGTCTTTGTGTGTATGTCCATATAATTATATACTTCTTCTTCCATTTATTGATTAAATAAATTGTGTTGATAATAAGTTAAATTAGCCTTGAGGCCCGAAATGTGTTGGAATGCTTCTGTACTTTTCCTTGGCCAGAATAAATATTTCACTCCAAAATGTATTGAAAACTCCACTCAAATATGTCAAAACCAATGTCCTGAAAAGAGGCTGCTAGATTCCTATCTACCTCCGAATTCCTAAAATAATTATTAAAAAATAGAAATATCTTGAAAACAAGAAATAGAACACTTCAAGGACAAGTGTCTTAGTCAGCTCAGACTGCCAAAACAAAAGGCCATAGACTGGGTGGCTTAAACCACAAAGTTTTATCTTTCTACAGTTCTGGAGGCTGGAAGTCTGAGATCAGGGTGCCAGCATGACTGGATATTGTTGAGGCTCTCCCCAGGCTTCTCACTATGCCTTCTCACCAGGCTTTCAGGCAATGAAGAGAGAGAAAGATATATCTCTCTCTCTTCCCCTTCTTATAAGGGCACTCATGCCATCATGAGGACCCCACCCTCATGACCTAATCTAACCCTATTTACCTCCCAAAGGCCCCATCTCCCAATACCATCACATTGGGGATTAGGGCCTCAACATATAAAATTGGGGGAAACACAAATTCAGCCCATAGCAACAAGGAACAATGATTATGATTAAAATGGAAAGCAGACAGAATGGTTGTATGAGATAATTATGTGAGAGTTCCAAAGCAAAAGGGAAAAAGAGTTCCAAGAATATACTATGCATCGAAGAACTGGACAGAGCAAGATGAGCTAGGAAAGGATTAGGCAAGGAGAAGGTGAATTTCTGGAGTCTCTTTCTAAGCAGGAGCAGAGAATGAGGGATCGCAGGCTAGAGAGGCAGTGCTGAGTCACGTGAGGCAACCTTTGTGAGAAACAGGAAGAATCTGCGCTTTGAAGGTAGCACTGAAGATAACCACTAGCTGCTGTCCATTTACCCTTTCTTAATTTCTCTGAAAAAGCCAGATTTCACAATACTTGGTACTGTCCCAGAGAGCACACAACCAAAAAAATTTGAAACAGTTGAGGAAACTCAACACATGAATAAGTCAAAAAATACTCTGTGAATGGCAAAACTGGCACCCAAAGAAAAAAGTAATGCCACAAGCAGAATTGGACTTTAAAATAAATGTAACAACAGTGGTAATAGTAATTGTAGTGGTCATAATAGTAGTGATGGCTAACACTTACTGAGTCCTTTATATGTGCTTAGACCTTTCTAAGTCCTTTAGAGGTATTAATTTTATATGCATTATTTAATCATCTTAGAGACTGAGATATACCACATCCATGAAATCATAAGCAATGAGACAAAAAGTAAAATTTCCCAAAATGAAAATTTTAGTTTTGAAAGTAAAAAAATAAAAACACTACGCGTGTGTAAGCTGATTAGAATGGACCAAATGAAGAGCAAATTAAAGGTTTAGAACTCGTCAAGGATTTATACCAGAATGTACATAAAAGGAAAAAGAAATGCAGAGTATTAAAAAAAGTTTAAGAAACCTGGAGGATAACTGCTTTTCTAGTAGGGTAAACCTCATGTTTATTATCACATTGTGGCTGGAAACAGAAATCTTGTTTATTAACTTTTACATTTAAAAATTGTATTTATTCTGTTGTCGCAGACATTTTTGCATGTGTGCCTGTGTGTGTGTGCTCTAGTGGTATCTCAATGAGAGTTTCAATTTCTGGTTCTCTTTTAACTCTTCCATCAGTTCTCTTTCAAGGAAACCACCTGGTCTATATCAGTTTCCATCATCAGAGTCTGAGTCCTTTACATCAATTTTTTTGGTGTTCATTGTTTTCTTTCACTTTGGCCTATCCCTGATTTTAAGTGATTCAGTGTTCTTTCAACCCCAGAACAAATCAGGCCATTAACATTTCTCATGCTATGGCAAACCAGCAGGCAGTGGATGACATAAGGCATTCATAAGTAGATGAAGCAAAAATAACAAAATTATAGCAAGTGTTGAACTTAGTGGTAGACACATGGGTATTCACTATACTTTTCTTAGAAGAGCTCTGAAAATTTTTGTAAAAGATTTTGGAAAACTATAGCATCACTTATTTACTCTCTTACTGTCTTCTGGCATATGTATATATAGGTGCCCATTGTTACTGATCTGCACTTCAATTAGGAATCCAAACAATGCCTTTAAAAAAAAAGTTTAAAAAAAAGTAGCAATTTCTATTGTGACTTATGAATGAATGATCAGAAAAGGATTGCAGGATTAAACCTTTATCCTTCTTAGAAATGGAATAGAGCTTCTTTGCCCTCAGGTTTCTGGGAGTGCAAGCAACTGTTTAGATTCAAGTGTAGGGTGGAGAGCAACCTCTGACAGCAGCCTGTTGCCGCCTCACCCAGAGAAAATGGCAAAGAAGCAGAATTAAGCACAACCACTTTGGACAAACTCTGGGTGCAAGCAGGTGTAATCTGACTCTAAAGGACCTCACAGGTTCTACTTTCTGAGGCTTCCTCAAGCAAGGACTCATAAATTTTTCTCTCTGAGACTTAAAGAGAAGCCCCCTCTGCTGCCACCTCCTGGCTTGATCTAGACTTGCAGCTCCTGTCACCGGATGAGAACCCTCTACCTCAAGTACACGGATTACTCCACCAGCTTGCCTTCCTTCAGGTGGTAGCTTTCCAGATTGGGACTGAAAAAGGGGGAGGAGTCAGAGATGTATCTTCAAACCAGTATCTTCCCAATATTCCCTGAATTTTCTAGAAACATTTTACAACTGATTTATGTTTTTCTCTATTGTAAAGAATATCTTGTGAACCCAATGTATCTTTTAAAACATTATCTTTCTCAATATTATTATTTTTACTACAATGATTATGATAAAAGTTTCCTTCTGATGCATTCCAGATGCTCCCTGGAATATTTACCACAGTCCAACCCAAGAGAAAATAGAAAACCGCTGACAATATTTTAAAATTAACTCCCTTTACCTGGCTTTAGTGTTTGAAAGCAGCAGTCTGAAGCACTTGAAAAGGGAAAGTGAGATAAGTGAGTAATAGCTAAAGAAGTAATCTTATTTAAAACTGAGGAAGCTAATTGAAGTTATTTGTCTCTTAGATTTCTGAATATTTCTTTTGTGTTAAAATAAACAACATATTCACAGGGATGGAAAACCAACAGATTCTTGTATTATGTTCATAAAAGCAGTAAAAGGATTTTGGATTTTGAGGCAAAGATCCTAATGTACAAGTGAGACTAAAGTCATCACACCCTTGAAGTTTCACTGATTTAAAGTGTTTACTTAAGTTTTCACATTCTCTCCATTAAGTAAGTAAATGAACAAGTTAGCCAATATGACTTCATGGTACAATTTCCATACTTCAGGGTAAATAAAGTCTTTCTACTCATAGGCACCATTACTTTCCTAATCAATAATTCCTTTATTCAAGTTGGTAACATAAAATAAAATTTAACCTCTTATCATTTGAAAATTTTCATTTCAAGCTGTTATTATATACCAAGAAACTTAAAATAATATGAAGTTTAATTTTTTTCAAAAATTCATTCTTTTCAAGAACAATTCAAACTTTTATAAGTTTTTACCTCTTCATTTTTTGCTTGGAATTCTTTTCAAGTATGTTTAAATATATATATATATATATAGGCAGACATATTAGAGGTAATCTGGTGCAGTACTTCTCAAAATTTACCATGCATAAGGATCATCTAAGGATCTTGGTAAATGTAGATCCTAATTCAGTAGGTCTGAGATGGAGCTTCGGATTCGGCATGTCTAACCAGCTCCCAGGAGATTCTTATTCTGCTAATTGTCAGAACATACCACGGATAGCAAGGATTGATTTAGTACAGTGATTCTCTACCTTGGCTACACACTCAAGTTTTCAGGGGAGTCTTTTTAATTGGATCTCAGGTGCATAGTGTTAAATTTAAAATAACCCTTGGTTCAAGGCATGATAACATCATCAATCCAATTTTGGCCCATTATTATTAATTTATTCCTCAACTCACCACTCAACGCAAGGACTAGAACAATGCTTATTATTTACACTTGTATATGTAATGCTTCCCTTATGCCAATACCTCCAGTCCTCAGAGAGAATCACCATTTTGAATTTTGTGTTTAATCACTCTTTTGCTGTTTTTTTCTCTTACACACACACCCCTAAACAATTCTTTAAATTTGCCAATTTAAAACCTAAAATTGTAATTCCATTAAAAATAACCTCTAGGTTCTTGCATTTTTTGACTTAATATTATGCTCTAGTTTCATCCCTGTTGATTGATGTAGTTCATTCTTTCATATTGCTGTAACATTCATTGTGTGCATAGAACACAACTTGGTCATTTCCTCTCTTGCTAACATGTGGATTGTGCCTAGATAGTTTTTTACTATTAAATTAGTGCTGCTATGAATATTCCTGAAAATATCTATGTGCAGATTTCTTAGGAGTTGAACTGCTAAATTCTAGAATACATGCATGTTCAACTTTAAAAATTAATGCCAAATTGTTTTCCAAAGTGGATGATGAACTTACACTGCCAGCAGAACTGTATAATATACTGAGTTGAACCACAAACTAGCCAACACTCATTTTTTTCAGATAGTTTAATTAATCTCATGGAGCTATTTAAAAATTGCATCTGATTATGGTCTCAATATTCATTTCCCTAGTTTTTAGGGAGATTGAGTATCTCATTTTGTGTTTCCTTTTTAATTAAATGTTAATTTTTATATCTGCTTTATTTGCACTTTTTAAAATAAAATTTCACTTCATATGTTTGTGACATTAATTCTTTGTTAGTGATAGGTGTATCAAATACTTCCTGTTTATAGCTTGGACTTGTAGTTGCTCTAAGATGTATTTTGGGGACATGTACTTAACTTTAATGTAGTCAAATACAATAATCAATAATTTTTGTTAGCACTTTTTTTAATCTTATTTTAGAAATTATTTGCTCATCCATCTAAATTTTAATATAAACTTGTCAACTAAGTCCCCCCAAAATGCTGTTGGCATCTTCATTCAAATACCATTCAGTCTATAAATTACTTGAGGAGAAAGGATAATAATGATTGTATCAGTCAGGTTAAACTAGGTTTTGCCCAAGAAATAAGGATGCCAACACAACAAAATTTCATTTCTCTGCTGTAGGCTCAGATATCTCTTCAGGGCTACTGACCTCTACCAGGGATTCAGAATTCTTGGCTGCATTAATCTTGTGGCATCTAGACCTTAAGATGAGGTTTCAGAGTTTATCAGAGCAAGAAAGTAAGTAAATAAAATGAGAATAGAAAATTGAAGACCAGTGTTTAAGCATTTGGTCCCCAAAATGATACATGTCACCTCTTGTCTTTCACAGTATCTTGTCACATAGATCTATCCAACGTTAAAAGGGAAGGAAAATAGCATTCTGTATTTTTGGTAACTGGGGAAAAAAGGAAATATTAATGAACACCAATACTATCTAATAGTATCATATTAAGGTATACTATAAATAAGTATGGTTTATGACCATTAATTTTTGTTTCTCTTTAATATCATTCTTTAAATTAAATCAGAATTTCTGCAGGTTTGGGCTAGGTATTGATAATTTTATATTTTTATTTCAAGTTATTGAAATGTGTACTGGTGAGAAATAAGAAATACTAGTATAGATGTGTAACTATGGAATGGCAATTTGAGGCACTCCATGAACCTTTATCCCAACAAAGCAACTGTAAATGGTGAAAAACAGTAATGACAAAAACAACAATGCAACAGACTCTCTGGAAATTACCCTATGGACATATAGCAAATAAAGAAACATTTACTCAAGAAAAATACTAAATCTAGTTAAGAACAGAGAATTATGCTAGTTGAGTCACAGCATGTTCCTTCTTCCCTGGCTCACTGTAATGTAAGTTCCACTCTACCCAGGAATTGACAAGAAGATGGAACTCCGTCCTCTCCCAGCTACTGGTCAAGAGCTATGGTATCTCCCCAGGAAGGACATACTGCCATCATTTCTCATCCTCCCCTCTCCTTTCAGAAGTTAAATTCCAGGCAAGTGAGAGTAAAAAGTTGGGTCTCGCCTTCCTCCACTCTGCCCCCACTGGTAAGGTAGAGGCTCTACCCTAGTCAACTGAAAATACTGGGGCCCCAATTTCCCTTTCTCCAGCTTGCTCATAGGGTGGAGATCCCCACCATAAGAAGTAAGCCAAGAAAACCACACACTAGTGCTCCTGCCCAGCTCCCTGTTTTGTAAAGCTAGTGTCAATCCAAAAAAGAGGACCACTATTTCTGTCCCCAACTCCACAGCCGTGGCAGAGATTTTGCAGGGGGAAGGAGGCTCACCATAAGAACAGAGAGATTCAAAGCTTTCCCAAGGGAACTGACTTTATTTGCAACAGAGTATGAGGAATTCAAGTCTAAGGGCATTCTCAGAAACGATGGAAATTTTGGCAGTAAGCAATTAAGAGGAGGCTTGTAGCTTCATGACAGTCACAAGTTAAACCCAACTAATTGACCAGGAGAACTGGGGAAGGGAACAACTAAGAACTCACCTAGAGTTAGTATAAACAAACAAAACAAAAAAACACCTTAAAAACTGGCTTCAAAACCATCCCTGCAAAGCAGCCAGATTTAATGGGATCAGAATGTGGGACACTTTTTATCCCTCCAGACCATGGTAGAAAACAGCAGATCAATCATCTGGCAATGAGGGGAAGCTAACAAGTGGGTATAATACTGATGGAGGCAGGCGTCTCAACAGAGGGATCAGGGGAAGGGAAACAAAATGAGCCCTCCTGCTAAAACCTCAGATGTCTGTGTGCATGCCCAAAGGCTGAATTCTCTAAGGAGCAACCTCAGAGGCCGCACAATGCCTGGGAAACAGACTTTGCTAAAATAGTCCAGCAAAGTCAGTAAACAAATCAGTAGGCAAACAAAAAAATAAGCCACGAGGAGGGGAGTGGAGTATCCAGAGTTGCCACAATGTACTATGAAAAGTGACCAGTATGACCAAGTCATTGGAAGAAAGCAAACAACAGAAAAGAATGTTTCATAAAAGAGAGATCAGAGATGAACCCTTGTGTGGCGATGATGGAGTCACAAGCTACATTAATGAGGACAGTTGCTCTGTAGAGTCACTTGGAGCCACAGAGGCCTTTACACACATGGGGAAAAAAATCCTGGTTGCATTTGCTATACTGTGGTTATTTGTGTAATGAGACATAACAGCCTATCATAATTAATGCAGCATCCTCTGTAATGGCCTATATGGGAAAAGAATCTAAAAAAAGAGTGGATATATGTATTTGTATGGCAGAGTCACTTTGCTATATACCTGAAACTAAAACAACATTGCAAATCAATTATGACCCAATACAAATTTTAAAAAACAATTTAAATTAATTAAAATGAAAAAAAAACCAGAGCAAAGAAAAAAATTGGATAATAAAAGTAGCAAATTTCTTAATCTCTTTTACAAGACTCACACAAATGCGTAGAAATTATGATTAAAATCATTCTGGGGATTTAAATGTTTACAGGAAAGTATTTAGATTACTTTTCTGCTTAATAGTGTTAAATTTGGGATTGTTTTCCTTATTTCACTATTTCTCTGTGTCTGAGAGACCTTTCATAAGGACACATGGTTTGTCAGTTTGTTAACCCATCTATCATCTGCAGGATTACAAGTGGCACCCATGATTTCATTTAGTATACACTTAAACTGTTCATTCCTTTGTTATTGGTTTTATTAATTTGATTACTTTGATCTTTAATTCATTCATTCATTCAACAATCTTGATTGATCATCATTCATGTGTCAGATGCTATTTTAAGTCCTGAGAATATAAATATCGCAATAAATTAACTATCACTTATTAAATCCCTTCTTTGTACTTAAAACAATTTGAATGTAATCACCAGAAATTCTACTATCAACTAGATTATTATTTGGATTTTTTGGATATGGAATCTAAGACACAAGAAATAAAGTAACTTACATAAATTCATACAGCAAACAAGGAGCAGAAGTAAGATTCATATGCATGCCTGAATTTGAATTCCACACCCATTTTTTTATGCTTAGAGTGACATGCAACCCTGATTGCAGAAGACACCAATCCTGAATTATACCTGCTATCCTACTGTAATTATTAAAAGTGTTGCCTTTGATGATCAAAACTGGCTGGTTTGAAAGTTAAAATATGTTACACTGGCTATCAAAGTCATTATTTATAGGGTAGAAGAAGAGTGTGGATGAGTTCAGAGAGATTCTAAAGAGTGATTAGTGCGAAAATAAAGAGCAAGTTCAAGAGAGCTTTCTATCTCATCTTTATATTTTGTCGCACACCAGATTAACAAAAAAATTCAATTTAAAAAATTTAAAAGTTTCCTATGCAGAAGTTCCTTGACAATCAAATAATATCCACAAAGTCAAAAACTGAGCAGTTTTGCTATTGAAAGCACACACAAATGGAGTTAATAGTGGTAAATCATTCATGATTTTTCCCATCTTATTTATACACTGAATTATGCAAGAGTTCCCAGATGCTGAGGTCATCTGGATACGTAGAAATGTACAGGATATTGACAGCAAAGAGGAATATCCCTGCTAAATAAGCATAATCAATCCCTAAACATTGCACTCAGTAAATTTATGAGCCAACGAATGTATCAGGAATGCAGCAAAGTAGAATTTTTTTGGTGAATACAGACATCACTCAGAGGATCAGTTTGTTAGATTCTACATCAGTTCCACAGCACTCTGGGATTCATTAGTGTTTTATAGAAAAAAAAATGAAATTTACATATTTGTGTCACTGAGATATTGGAAGTTTTTTTTATTTTGAAGTAAATTCAATAGTTAGTCCTTCCTCTTATAAGATACACAATGAGGGTTGTGTTCCAGCAGAGGAAGTATCCTATTCTAGGAACCTCTATTGTAAAGATTTCTAATCCCTTTCCTTTAAAAAACAGAAAATACAAAACATTCTTAATTATTATTATTAAAATCATATCATGTTATCCCCAGACACTAGTTGAATTTATGAGACAAAATGCTAAAAACTGATGAATTAACTTTGTTACCATTCTCTACAGTTTGTAATTAGTAAAACACTTATGAAATAAAGATAATATGATCAAAGGTAAGAAAAAATCTCTTTAAGCTATTTTTTAAATCTATGTTTTATATTTATTCCAATTCTTCTTATACCTAGCCTAAAAATACAAATAAATAAAATTATATTTTTCCAATTTAGAATTTATAGTTTTCCTAATACAGATCACAATCTAAAAAATGTTTACAATTCTTCTATATAAATGAACAAATGAACAGATAAACAAATAAATAGAAGTCAGAATTGTCAAGTGTACAAGCACAGACAAATATGGGTTCATATCTTTGAACTTCTAAATAGTAACAAAGTCACCTGGGGAAGTTGTTTAATACCTTAAATTGTCAGTTTTCTCATGTATAAAAGGGGGATATTATTTCCCTTTCAGAGCTGTTAGAATAATGGAAAGTAATTCAAGAAAAACACTTAGTACAACTCCAGGCACACAATAGCTGCACAATAAAGTTTTTGTTTTATGTTTAATAAATGAATTTTTGAGTAATGTTTGTGTCCCAGAAAGGATATTAGACATTATTAGAGACTAATTAATAAAGCATGCATATATAATTTGAGTGTCAATTTGCCAGATACCTGTTGCAGTATTCATTTAATTTTAACAATTTTAAGGACTATTATTAAAGCTATTTTATAGATGCACAAATTAAGTTGCAAAGAAAATTCTCTAATTATTAAATATTGAAGACATAATGTGTATCCAGATTATTTTAATTAATGCTTTCTTTTCAATCTACCTTTGCTACATTCAATGTGTCCTCAAGACACTTTGATTTTAGTTGACCTGACAGACCATATACACAAAATATTACATTTACAGTAAGTGTGATCAGCTTCATAAAACATGTAGATGAAAAGAAAATGCTATCAGAAATCATAGCAAAGAAATATAATGTCTGGTTGGGAGAGAGTTATTTATTCAAAACTATTTTTCTGTTGTCTCCTACGTGCCAGGAAACTCTTTTAGATTTTAGAAATACATCACTAAACCAAAATCCTCACATACAGCTACATTCTGTGGTATATAAACATACTAACAAAAAATAATTTTAAGGGGCTTCCCTGGTGGCGCAGTGGTTGAGAGTCTGCCTGCCAATGCAGGGGACACGGGTTCGAGCCCTGGTCTGGGAAGATCCCACATGCCACGGAGCAACTGAGCCCGTGAGCCACAATTACTGAGCCTGCGCGTCTGGAGCCTGTGCTCCGCAACAAGAGAGGCCGCGATAGTGAGAGGCCCGCGCACCGCAATGAAGAGTGGCCCCCACTTGCCGCAACTAGAGAAAGCCCTTGCACGGAAACGAAGACCCAACACAGCCATAAATAAATAAATAAAATTTTTTTAAAAACCCAAAAAAACCACATAATTTTAAGTAATGATAATTCTTATAGAGACAAGGTGATATGACAGAAAGTGATTATGTCAAACGGCAGGGAGTGAGCAGCTTACATTTTAAAAGGTGGCTGGGGAAGGTCTCCCTGGAGGTTTATTATCACAAAGACTTAATGATGTGCACACCCGAGGAAAGAGCAGTCTATGCAGAGGGAAGAGAAGTTCAAGGATCCTTGTGGGAGAAAAAAAAAAAATCTGCTGTTTTAGAATAAAAAGAGACTGAGGATAATTTAACTGTAGCAAGAGAAAAAAAAAATAGAAAAAAAAATAGAGATGAGGGCAGAGAGATGAGAGCCATTTTTTAAAAGACCTTACCAGTCATTCTAAGTT
Source organism: Balaenoptera ricei (assembly GCF_028023285.1). Classification (NCBI taxonomy): domain Eukaryota; kingdom Metazoa; phylum Chordata; class Mammalia; order Artiodactyla; family Balaenopteridae; genus Balaenoptera; species Balaenoptera ricei. Next base: position 79,798,111 of record NC_082646.1, on the reverse strand, counting down.
GAGATATTTATATATGTGAAATGGAAGTGAGGTAGAGAAAGACATGACTTGGTTTGATTTTTAAAAAGTCAGGTTGGTTGTTGCACAGAGAATGGAGTAGGGGTATGTGTCAGATAGCAGTCTCAAAAGTGAATGCTTTTAGTATAGAAGAGAAAGATGATCATGAATTGAACCTGGGTGGTAATGGAGATGGAAGGAGTAAATGGACTTCAGATAGTTGAAGATATATTTTGGAGGTAAAATATCTACAGGACTTGCTGATGGGCTTGTGGAGAGAGTGACAGGGAGGGATACTCAAATATGAATGCTGGGTTTTACCTTGAGCAGCCAAGCAGAGACTTTTGGCAGCTTCATGAGAGATGTGGCATTTATTTTGAATTTAGAAAGATGAAATGGATTTACAGTGGTCAAAATGTGGGTATTCCACAGGAAGGATGGTATGAAGTAAAGGCATCTGGGCAAGAAGGTAAAAGTGTATGTTTTTAAGTTAAGCAAGACAGCTTTTCATCAATACATTATTATAAGATGCCTTAGGAGTTGATAAATTTATTCACTTTCCTGGTACTGAAGGATAAATTACCAGGGAGTTTTTTTAATGAGAATTCCTTGCTTTCAAAAGACCACAATCATCTGTTTGGTCCATTGTTCAGATACCTGTTCATTAACGCTAATACTTATAATAGTTAATATTGTTAACTCATAAGATTTCAATTACTGTACTAAGCACATTAAAACAACAGGGAAACAGGCTTAGAAAATTAATAACTCAAGGTACATGTTAGAACTGATATTTTGATGTTACAATCTAAATTTTTGATTACTGTATTTAATAAGAACAAAATAACAACCTGAGGTTTGGAAGTGACCCTGGCAACAGAACTGAGAAAATTGGAGCATCCTGAGGAAGAGACTGGTGCCAAAGATTCTAGTTAAGATGACTCAGTGACGTGATAGATACATTACTTAACTTGATTGTGGCAATTATTTCACAATGTTTACATATATCAAAAAATCATGCTGTACACCTTAAACAATTTTTATTTGTCACTTCTACCTCAATAAAGCTGTATAAAAACATTAAAAATTATGTGTGTTTATATGAGAAAAATGAGGGGATGAACATACCAATAAGGGAACAAAGTTAAGGAAAACAGATATATGCCAGGGGGTCAGATATGAGATTTGTACACTCGCAGGGTTTGAGATTATTATATGATATAATTAACATATCATAAAATAAGAGTCAAGCAGGGCTGGACACTATACACTGATTAACATCACATGACAGAATCATGACCCAGACTGAGCTTATTTAACCTCAGAAGGTATTTATCTAATCTGTAAACTGAAATGAATGATTCTGGATAATGCACCATTCTAACCTCTATTTTAGTCTGCGGATGTGTATGAACACACCCTCTGCCTCTGTGTACGGGAGGCAGGGTGAAGGCAGCTGTCTGTTAACAATGAAAAATAAGTGCATTTGCAAGAAGTCCTTTGAGTTTCAGGTTGAGCACACCTCTAACGAGCTGGAGCTTCTCCTCACACTTTGGCTCATTTCCCTAAGCTTTTTTAACGTTGCGGGAAGTAAAAGACTGAAATACTCAGCTGGGGAGCTTTGCCATGCAGCAGAGCACAAGGCGTTTCTCACACTCTGGGTAATTATTTAATATAACCATTTCTGTAGGTATCATTAAGGGGAAAAACCCCCCTGAAAATCGGTTATTTTACTACGGAAGAAAACTACTACTGTGCCCATATACACAAACCCAATTACTAAGAATATGTTAAATTAGAATTTGATAAGAATGATAATATACAAAATAATCCCACAAAATAAAATCAAAGCCCTTGTCCTGGGAATTCACCTATTTGCTAATCATAAGCAACACCAACACAAAAATGGACTGATTTTTCATAATTATTTTTATGTTCATATTAGAAAGATTGATGTCTTATAGAGTTATGAAAACTGATTCCTGGTCCTATATAGATTTAAAATGACCACTGTAAATTCTTTATTTTTACTTGTAATTTATTTATTCTTTCTATGCTTCAATTTTTTTTTTTAAATTTATTTGTTTATTTATTTTTGGCTGCATTGGGTCTTCGTTGCTGCGCGTGGACTTTCTCTAGTTGCAGCGAGCGGGGGCTACTCTTCATTGCGGTGTGCGGGCTTCTCATTGCGGTGGCTTCTCTTGTTGCAGAGCATGGGCTCTAGGCGTGTGGGGTCAGTAGTTGTGGCACATGGGCTCAGTAGTTGTGGCTCGCGGGCTCTAGAGTGCAGGCTCAGTAGTTGTGGTACACAGGCTTAGTTGCTCCATGGCATGTGGGATCTTCCCGGACCAGGGCTCGAACCCGTGCCCCCTGCATTGGCAGGTGGATTCTTAACCACTGTGCCACCAGGGAAGTCCTCAATTTTTTTTTTCTAATGCTAAAATTAAGAGAATGAAAATCAGCTCTACTGGTAATCAGACTGTGACATTTCTAACAGGATATCAACAAGGTTTCAAATTGGACAGGGCAAGGGAACACAGAAAATAATGTTTCTAAGAGGATATAACTAAAATGACAAACACATTCTTCTGAGTGACTGCTGTTTTCTCACCAGTGATGTTCCCGGTATCATGTTGTTCTTTCTTTCTCCCAAGCAACAGTCCCTGCTGCTCCACACTATTCAATCCAGAGCTGGTCTCTGCTTTCCTAATCCCTCTTTAGAACTATTAAACCCAAATTCCCAGCAGTAAAACCCAGTTCCTGCTACTGGAAAACAAAAGCTCCACTGCAATATGTTGTTCTCCCCTTGCTACAGAAAATTTTTTATAGCCTCTCTCTCTTTCTCTCTCTCTAACACAGTTTCTGAGGGTCAGGAATCCGGAAACAGCTCATTTGGGTAGTTTCGGGTCATTGTCTGTAGACCAGGGCTACAATCATCTCAGTACCTGACTGGCGCCAGAGAGACTCCTTCCAAGCTCACGTACGTGGTTCTTGGCAGGCCTCAGTTCCTTACCGGCTATTGGCTAGGTGCTTTAGTAACCTAACATGTGAACAGCATCATAGAGCTGTTCCAAACATAGCAGCTTCATCTTCCCAGAGGAGGTGTTGAGAGAGAGGGAGGGAGAAAGAGGGAGAAGAAAGAAGAAAGAGGGAGAGAGAGCAAGAGAGAAGCTGGAGTCTCTTTTATAACCTAATATCAGAAGATATATATCATCACCACTGTCATATGCTGCTGTTACACGGAGTAACTGTAGTACAATATGGGAGAGGATGGCACAAGTGTGTAAATACCAGAGACAGGGATCATTTGGAACCATCTTGGAGCTGGCTATTAGTCTGCCTTCTGGTCCACAATGATTCATGTTCTTCTCATGCACAATAAACACTCAGTCCCTTCCAAGGCCCAGAAACTTCTCTTTAAGTGAGACTTGAGGTCCAGCTGAGGCTCCTCAGAGATAGCTCATTAAATATGGCTGCTTGAGTACAGGCATCCAGACTGTGAACCTAACAAAATTATCTTTCCCAGACACTTAACATGCAATAATAGAACAGGCATAAAATAATCACTATACATGTTACCTTTAAAAAGGGGAGAAAATAGTACACATCAAGGAGTTACCAGTCCATGGCAATTCTGAGATAAGTTTTGGCAATTGTTGGATGTTTTTTGATTAGGTCTCAAGTACTGGACGATATTCTTCATGGCTATTGGTGCTGCTTATGGGCTCTTGATTCCACTATTGGAGTCATCCTTCTGTTTTTTATGAAAGGTAGTACATTCTTCCAGCTGAGTAGATTTCTCAGTTTTATTCCTGCCAGAAGAATTTAGGGAGACTCAAGGCCTCTTTTTAATTTTTCACTTGTTCTTTTTCCTTTCAGTCCAAGCTGGAATCGTTTCTGAACATATCATTCTTTTAAAGCTTCGTGGGTTGGCTGTGAGTCTTATCAATGTCCACTTCATATGGAAAAAGCCACACTCACATATCCATTTGATATAAGCTCCTTTTCATTTCTGGCTTCTGCTGAGAAGGTTGAGTGATAAAATCTTTAACAATGTGGGAAGCTCTGTTGTCTGATAGACAGGGACTACAAAGCAGATCCTTCATCTTTTTAGAAGGACGTTTGTTTAACTGAATAGTACTCTGAGACCTTAAGAAATGATTTTGTAGTTACATTGGCCCCTCATATCAATAAAGTTTTCCAGTGATCTGAAGAATAGGAAATTCATGTTTAGCTCATAGTTTTGTAGCCCTTTATGAAATTGTCTATATTCATTTCCTAGAAAGAGACATGGTCTTCACTTGTTTCAAATAAAGAGTACCATTGTGGAAAATATCCATATAAAATCAAGGCACTTTATTGCAGTCAGTAAAAAAAGACACTAACGATGGAAACACAATTTTGTATTTAATCATTTGGATTTTTTTTTCAGAACTTGCTATTGGATTTTGTATTGCTGAATCTGTAAATAAAATGCAAAAGCTGTAGTAGTTTAAGAATTAAAAAATTTAATATTAAAACAATATGTTTATTCTAAAATCTTGATGATAATTCAGATGCTGGGCTCAGAGAACTTCCCATTTAGGGAGACTTTGATGGGGTTATGAAGATGGAACATGGATATACATAAGGAAGATCAGTATATAAAATGGTTGACTGTAGGAAATACACTGTCCTAAGTCATCCAGGCTTTACTACTCATTTGTTATTTTCCTGTTTATATCTTCTGGCTTTAGTCCCACATATAGCCACAATTTGTTTAGTTCTCTCAGATTTCGTCATTTCACATTCATTTTCTCACTCATTAAACAACTGTTACCCTGTGTTCAAATACACTTTGACTTCTTGAAATCACTGTTATCATTGTCTTCATGCCTTTACATCATTTTGAACCACATGTCATGCCTGATTTTGTTTTTAGCCTTCTATCTTAGTGCTAAGAGCATTCACCAATGTTATTTCACAGATCAGATAAAATAAAACATGGTACCGTAGGGCCACTGCCCAGCCTACTCACAGGCACACACAGGAACTTTACTGTTTGGTGACATTTTTATGATCTGAAGTACCTGTCACTGCTTACAACATTACCCCCTAAGCTCAAAATCAGCCTGGATCCTTGTGCTTCCCAGAAGTGTTCTGTTCTGCACCAGTTACTCTCCAAATTAATCTGTCCATGACAAGTCTGCCTTGCTCAAGACAATGCTATCATTAGTTTTTCAGCTGAATGAAAGAACAGAGATGTTCATTGACAGATTTTTCAAAACTGATAATTTTACACATATTTTGAGAGTTAACTATATATTCTGACCTTTATTTAGCCCATTTTTATGAGAAATGCTGAATCTACCAATCAATATTCTACCACATTGGACATATCAGGGGCCCAAATAGTTACTCAATGAATAGTGACCTAACTAAAATTTTGAGAAAATCTTATTGGAAAGATGGAGAAATCTAATTATTATGTGGGTTATTTCAAAGTGAGACTAAGAACCTAAAACAAAGCCTGTTCTGTTATCGTTATATCTTCACAGGGCTTTAAACTTGAGTTTTCAGAAACAATGAGAGGTTTTAGTAAAATATTTAAGTCTATCTTTTATGTAGGTGATATAATGGTCACCATGTACTCTTAGTTCTAGTTGCAAAATTAAGAGCCTAATTGACAGTTGACTAATTTTTCTGCATTGAGTCAAACATAGATAAAAGTCCTCTTAGTAAATCATTAAAGTTTATTTTCTTCACTGTACAGAACATGTATGCTCTTTCTAACTGTGCTCTGTCCCTTCCCAGCTTCACAATACGCTTCAGTGGCTCCACATTGCTTATTTAGTTGTATACATGTACCTTAACATAACAAATCCATTCTCCACTGCATTGAGGTGCAGGCATAGACTACATTTCACACACTCTTTTTTCAATTTTGTAGGTCCATGTGACTAAATTCTAGCTGTAGGGGGAGTTTCAAGGTCTGAGTTTTTGTGGAGACACAAGTCCCTGAATAACCACATGGAGGAGAATGCCTTCGAAGATCTGAACTCATCTACTTCGAATTGAGTTTCCAGAAGGTATAAAAAAGGAAGACCTGGGAAGTCTTACAGAGGCGTTGTAAATATAAGAACTTCCTGACCATGAGGTTCATCCAAGAGTAGAAATGACTCCTGTAGAGGGAAGTGAAAATTTCATGCTGAAAGGTATTCAAGCAAAATCTAAATGACTATTTCTTAAACATACTGAGATAGTTTCCTGCTTCCAGGGAAAGATGGTAACATGTTAGCTATAAGTTCTTTTATGGTTCCACATTCTGATAATGTATCCCGGTTCAAAGGAATTTTCAGACTCCCGCAAAGTCTACTCTCAGTCGACTCCTGTAGCCAAAAGCCCCTGGTTCACCCTCTGTTTCTACTGGTTGTGTGCCTCTCACGCTATGCAGCTTTCTGAGCAGTATTTCATCATCCTGTGTTGGGTGGTTCTTCTTCTGACCTGTTTGTATAATGCCTGTTCAAGACTCATGGCTGCCCTTTTAATTTATCACCTCTTATAAATCTCTTTTGATTCTGATTTCTGCAAAATTTCCTCAGTCATCCAGTGCGGTTGAAGATCTGACCCATATGATTCTCCATAAGTCTTCCATTAAGTTTTAAGATGTCAGCCAATTTCATTTCTGGTGAAGACCTTCTTCCTGGTTGGCAGATGGCAGCCTTCTAACTGTGTCCTCATAAGTCAGGGAGAGAGGTCTGATGTCTCTTTCTCTTCTTCTAGGGTATTAATACCATTATGAGGGCCCTATTTTCATGACTTCATCTAAACCTAATTATCTCCAATGGTCTCATCTCCAAATACCATCACATTATGGATTAGGGAATCAACATATGGATTTTGTGGGAACACAGTTCATTTCATAGAAGAAACTAAGCAAGATATAGCTATAAGATTATTCCATGATAAAACTGTCATCATGGCAGCAATTAAACTGTTCCAAGTTTGCACAAGCCTCACTAATCTCCTTATTACTAAGTATGCCCAGAATCACAATGAACAATGACTACTCAAAAAGCAGAATTTCTGTGATTACAAAAAAGAACATCATCTTCAAAACAGGCATATTGAAAATTTTAGTGTCTTTGAAAACCTTGAAAATGTGAAAAGAAAATTTCAAATTCCTTGTTTACATGTCTCTCTCCAGTCTATTCTCCACAAAGCATCCAGAATTATCCTTTTAAAATTTAAATATTATAACACCTATGCTGTAAACCCTCCAGAGACTTGTCATCATCTGTAGATTAAAATTCAAATTTTAAATCATAACTTAAAAAGTCCATGAGATCAGATCCTATATATTACTTTGTTCTCATTTTCTCCCACACTCCTTACTGAAGCTACACTGGCCTCCTTACTGCTCCTCAAACAAGCCAACCATGTTGTATCCCAGGATCCTTGCACTTTGCACTTCACCTATTGGGAAGGCTATTTCCTCAGGAATTCTAATATCTTACCCCTTCCTATTATTTAGATTTCCACCAAAATGTCACCTCCTCAGATACCTGCCCTTATCACCCTATATAAAGTAACAGTTGCCCTCCTTTGCACTGCTTTCTATACTTATCTGCTTTATTTTCCCCAAGTACTTCTTTGTCACTAACTGCTGTATTATCTATTTATTTAATGTCTATATCTTCCATAGAATATAGGCTTCAAAAAAGAGAGGAAATTATTTTATTTACTTCTGCATTCACTTCTGCATTCTCAGTACTAGGAAAAGTGACTAGAATGCAGTGACAAGTAAATTACATTATTGTACTAAATACTTGACTCCACCCTTTATGTGCAGCCTTTGCCATATGATTTTGCAGTTTCTCCCTCTAGAGATGGAATATATTTTCCTTCTGCACTGATGTTGAGTGTAGCTCTATGACTGGTTTTTGCAAGTGAAATGTAGATGGAAGTGTGTCAAGTCTAAATCTTATCAAGGCATGCAGTGTTCTTTCCCCACTAATCTCACATGCACTTCTACCATCTCTGGGAGGAGAATATGCTCTTTCTGGTCCAGAAAGGACGAACAATGCGTAAAGCACACTGAAATGCAACTTGTAACTTACAGGTGAGACCCAAAGAGCCCAGTGGAGGTAAGTCAGCCCCCAGATGACCACAGATGCACCAACAAAAATAAACTATTTATTATTGTTTTAAGTATTGAGTTTGGGAGAAGTTTCTTATGGAGCATTATTGTGGCAATAACTGAATAAAACAATAATCAGTAAATATTTTAATGCCAATAAATCAAGTTTTCAAGATACTCTTAAAGCTTAATAATCTCTCCTCTGTTTTATTATTTTGTTTTACATAGCTCAACTAATTCATTAAATAAACACCTTGAAGAGCTCTAAGCAAACACAATATAAATGATATCTGGAAATAAAATGATTATTGTAAGTCTACAAGTACTTTTTTAACTTCATAACTTATAAGTTAATATCTCTAAAGAAGAAAACATAGATAATAATATTGTATTTATTGGGTGGAAAAACCCTTTTTGGCATTGTGCATTTGGAGCAGTGACATCCTATGCAAGGAAGACAGTACACAATACAGTGAGGGGCTCATCAGGTGGGGATGAGAAGGCTCTTCAAAGTGAAGAATCACATCAAGTTAGTGGTTCTCAAAATATAGCGTAGATTAGAGTCATCGAGTGGGCTTCTTAAGAACACAGGTTGCTTGGACCAAATCCCTGATTTCTGATTCTGTATGTCTGGGATGAGGCCCTGGACTATGCTTTTTCAGTGTTCCCAGTTAACATGAATGCAATGCAGCTGCCTTGGGAACCACACTTTGACAATCGATCACTGATTTCTGAGGTCTGCTCATTGAAAGATAAGTAGAAAAGCCTAAATGTAGAAATGAAATTAATGATAGCCCTACTTTTTAAGGTATAAATATATGTATATATATATATTTATATGCCTTCTTTATATTTTCTCCTTCCTCTTCATCATGAATTGATGTTACTGAATCACTCAGCCAGTAAAAATTTTTGACAAGCCAATTTTGCCCTGTAAAATTACTAAAGTAAGCTGTCTTATTGGCATGAAATTAATGCATAGGATCTCTTCAAAAATGGAAGGATGAAGCAGTAAGGATTTAAGTTAAAAATTACACAGTGAAAATGGAAATAGTAATATAAAGTCCAGGGCTGACCTAAAAAATATTTTATTCATGAGGACTTCAAACTTACTAGTTTGCATAGCTCTGGCAATGCGATGTTATAGCGTAAGGCTTCCATATCATTGATTGTGTACTAAGAAAGGAACAAAGGAAGGAAGGAACAAATGCCATTTTAGGATGTATGAGAAGTACATAGGATTAAATACTACCCCGCTCTGTACTAGATATCAGAAAATCAATGGGATATCACACTCATTTCAGAGCTTTACATTTTAAGATCAAAACAGGAAAAGTGGGCTTCCCTGGTGGCGCAGTGGTTGAGAGTCTGCCTGCTAATGCAGGGGACACGGGTTCGAGCCCTGGTCTGGGAAGATCCCACATGCCGCGGAGCAACTAGGCCCGTGAGCCACAACTACTGAGCCTGCGCGTCTGGAGCCTGTGCCCCGCAACGGGAGGGGCCGCGATAGTGAAAGGCCCGCGCACCGCGATGAAGAGCGGTACCCGCACCGCGATGAAGAGTGGCCCCCGCTTGCCGCAACTGGAGAAAGCCCTCGCACGAACCGAAGACCCAACACAGCCAAAAATAAATAAATAAATAAAGTAGCTATTAAAAAAAAAAAAAAAAAAAACAGGAAAAGTTAATTTCTTCAAAGGAGCAAAGCTAGTCTGGGAGTAGAGTTGAAACCGTTTAATAAACAACACTTTAAAAAATAAATGCATTCAGTCTGAAAACTTCTGCTCACTGACAGAAAGGGCTTCCAGGAAGAGGGAGGGATTAGATTCTAGAGGTAGCTGAGCCATTACTTTACAACCTTTGAGTCAAGACATTTAATTCCGTGAAAGCTGCAGGCAAACGCTAATTCTGAGAATATTTATGACTCTCTACTAACATTTACTCTTATGATGTTGTCAAAATAAAATAGTTTTATGAAGTGGCATTTTGTTACATTTAAAAGAGTCACTTGAAGCTCTCGGTTGAGAGTGAAGTCATAGTGTTTACATTCTGAGGAAATTGTTAAAAGCTGAATGTTAAGAGCTGAACAAACATATAATCAAGACTGTGTTTTGGATTCTACCCATCTCTGTGTGATCCTTTTTATACTGTGTTGTGGAGCAGGTATTCAGCTAGTTCTTAGGTTCCTTTCAGAGGGAATTAATCTGTACGTACCTGTCTATTTGTTGTTCTGTGGGAGGAGGTAAGTTCAGGATCTTCTTACGCTGCCATCTTGAACTCAGTAAATGTATGGGAGCCACATAAAATATGAAACCTCCATTTCTTTTTCTTAATACATTTAAACTTTCATACAAGGTTTTGCTTCAGGGTTCCTGATCAAAGCTGAAAAATTCAGAGTAAAGTTCCAGACTAAATAATCTTTTATATTATATGTAATAATGATTTGCTTCAGAGCTACTGTGTGTTGGATACAACGCTAAGCCCAGGAATTTATAAAAGAGCTCACAAGTTAGTGAAAGAGGCAGACATACATGAATATAAGGACAACAGGGAGGCAAATAGTATCTTGGGTGGAGGGAGAAACAAATGTGAGACAAGAAACGCTTTGTACCCTGAGAAAAACATAATTCAAAAAGTGTCATGTACCATAATGTTCATGGCAGCTCTATTTACAATAGCCAGGACATGGAAGCAACCTAAATGTCCATCGACAGATGAATGGATAAAGAAGATGTGGCACATATATACAATGGAATGTTACTCGGCCATAAAAAGAAATGAAATTGAGTTATTTGTAGTGAGGTGGATGGACCTAGAGTCTGTCATACAGAGTGAAGTAAGTCAGAAAGAGAAAAACATACACCATATGCTAACACATATATATGGAATCTAAAAAAAAAAAAAATTTCTGAAGAACCTAGGGGCAGGACAGGAATAAAGATGCAGATGTAAAGAATGGACTTGAGGACATGGGGAGGGGGAAGGGTAAGCTGGGACGAAGTGAGACAGTAGCATTGACATATATACACTACCAAATGTAAGATAGATAGCTAGTGGGAAGCAGCCGCATAGCACAGGGAGATCAGCTAGGTGCTTTGTGACTACCTAGAGGGGTGGGATGGGGAGGGTGGGAGGCAGAGGCAAGAGGAAGGAGATATGGGGTATATGTATATGTATAGCTGATTCACTTTGTTATAAAGCAGAAACTAACACACCATTGTAAAGCAATTATACTCCAATAAAGATGTTAAAAAAAAAAAAGAAACTCTTTGTAGAAGAATACATATTTAATGGAACTGAGTCTTAGATATGGGAATGGAAGTAGGAAAAGAGATTCCTGGCCCAGGGTCGAAGATACATAAAAGGACAAATGAATGAAAGAGAATGACTTGTTTATAAAATAACAGTTTAATTTGTTGTAAACACTTTTAAATATAAAAATATACATATTTGAAAGTGTCAATACAGTTCATTGATTATTCATTTCTTGTAAGAAGATAGATTCAAGGAATTCACAGGAGGAAGAGAAGATCTGCTTTTTCTGCTCTCTCAAGGCTTTCATACGTTCCACATGTTTTCTTCAACTGAGTTGAATGCCCAGTGGGACAAGTAGTTTAGCCTCATCTTCCTCATATGCAAACTGAAACTACTGTAGTTTTTCTATCTAAGACAATGTTGAGTTTAAAGCATTCCATTACTTTTTTTTTAATATATATATATTTTTAAACGCATTGTTTACTTTATTTATTTATTTATTTATTTTTGGCTGTGTTGGGTCTTCGTTTCTGTGCGAGGGCTTTCTCTAGTTGTGGCAAGCGGGGGCCACTCTTCATCGCGGTGCGCGGGCCTCTCACTATCGCGGCCTCTCTTGTTGCGGAGCACAGGCTCCAGACGCGCAGGCTCAGTAATTGTGGCTCACGGGCCCAGCCGCTCCGCGGCATGTGGGATCCTCCCAGACCAGGGCTCGAACCCGTGTGTCCTGCATTGGCAGGCAAATTCTCAACCACTGCGCCACCAGGGAAGCCCTACTTTTTTTTTTTTTAATTAAGAAATAGAAAACACTGGTTTTAAATTATGTCACAACATTTTTAAAATTAATTATATTTTATTGTACACATGTTGAAAGTATTTATTTTAGCCCAGAATCTTATCCGTATCACTCTTAGATATACCAAAAAAACTAGAAAATAGAAGCAAAATAAATTAGTTCAATTATTCCTAAAATTTGTTAGCATTTAGAGCCTTATTCCGAAATACTCTTCTGTTCGTAGACATCAATATCCTTGTCCACACAATGTCATCCTTTATGTCATCAAGATCACTGGAGACACAGCATTTTTAAAAAGTAATACTTTTTTTTAAAAAATGGCACTGGTATCTTACATTGCCTTTGAAATTATGTGAAGCTAGCCTATCTTTGACTCTACTTTTAGGTTTGTTAATGACACATTTTATAATCCTCAGTGTGGTTGTGAAAGTGCTTTAAGGAGTTCTGAAATCACTCAACCAGTGTTTCCCAAAGTGTGTCAGGTAGAATAGTGATCAGGTATTAAGGGGTTAGGTATTAAGTACGTTTGGTAAAGGCATCAGGCTATGTTCTTTGACATTGCACATTAAACATCGCCATGTTATAGGCTTTCATAAGTCCTAAGGTAAAGAAAAATTGAACTTCTTTTAAATAAACATTTCTCAAGTTTAGTTGTCCAAAACCCCTTGTTTGGGGTTGTGATGTGTGTGTTGCCTTTGAATATTTATGTGAACATTTAGTAAAGCCAGAGCCTTGAGAAGTCTGGAAATGTCTGAGGTACATGGCAGGGCTTATAAAATCTTCTCCTCTTAGGAATCCATGATCTGAAAATTCTCTGCTCTCCATCATCATATCCAAACTTTTTTTAAAATCTGGTGCTCCATATTCTCCAGGCTCTGGGAGACGTTAAATTATAAGGATGAACACAATCTATCAATGGCCAAATTGAAAGAGCACAAGTTCATTTCTAACACCACTTTTGATGTTCCAGGGGCAAGCAGAAGAGGAAGACAGACCTAACCAAAATTTTCTAACTGGGTAAATGCTATTCATGTTATATTCAACATACACAGGAGAAAAATAAATCCTACTATATGAAAATTTGAAGATGCTTCACCAGGACAAACTTGTTCTGTGTTTACAGGCTGTTAAATTATCTGTTACGTTAAGTTACTTATTATTGGGGGAGGATAGTATAATGTATGTAAACACAAAGATTTAGGCATCTGTTAATATTGTATTCAAGTCCTTGGCCTTCAAATTGCTCACTGTATTTGACATTGAATAAAGTAGCAAAACTTTTTGAGCTTTAATTTTCTCATCTATGTAATGGAGTCAATTATAATACCCACTATTTAAGGATAAAGATTAAATTACTAAATTCACATAAAATGTTTAGCCTCATCTTTGTGCATCTTTGGTTTTGCATAATAGTTGCTATTGTTATTTATTTCAGGAATTTAAATTGGCTCTATTGTGCATTTTTGTAGAAAGGATCTACTTTTACTCAGTCACTCAACAATGACTCTATTTAGTTAGAGTACTACTGTTGGATATTTTTTGGCAAATTAAAAAGTATATGGCACCTGCCTTTATTGAGCTTAGATGTTACTCTGTGCTATTTCTTTGTCTGTGCTCAAATATCTTTTCCTTTTGTTTATTTGTATATTGTGCAGACTTAGCAATTGCACAGTAGGTGATGAAAATTTGATCACCCTTTCTGAGATGTCAAGGGGAAGAATGATGAGCAGACAGGCTTCTTTGGGAAGAGAATATATGGAGTGATGTAAGTTCATATTTAATTCATTACTAGAAGTGTCAGGTAGCATGCATTTAGATATAGAATATGACCAGTATAAATGTTAAAAATCAAACATAGTGTTGCTTATAATGTCAAAATTTGGCAAAATACTCTCTGCCCATCTATATGAAATTAATTAAATCAATATGACATATTTTATGCAATGATATATTAGTGGGACTGAATGACATATGCTTAACCATGTTGGTTCTTGAGTCAACTGTTTAAATTTGATTTCTGGTTCCAGCACGTAACACCTGAGCGACATGAGGTAAGTTAATGAACTCTCTAGTCTTTGTTTTTGTCATCCTGAATAAAAGGTCTCTTATTCATAAGATATAAGTAAAGAAAAAAATCCAGAAAATCAAACCATGTGCTTGGCACAATATTCTACACATAGAAGGCAACATCCTTGGCACAAGAGCCTATACATAGTAGGATCATAGCCTTCAATATTATATTAAATCACAAGGAATCTTCACTCTATTGTCTAAATAGGTTCTGAAGAGCATAGATATGGCTATTAATAATGAAATATTTGGTATAACTCTTTCTCAACTTTTGTAAAAGTTACAGGTAATTTCAGTTTTCTGTGTTCGTCTCAGGATATAATAATGTTAAGAATAAATCTTTGGTGCTATATTTTTATCCATGTACTTTTCAATGTGTTTATTAAGATTTCCAGTGCCTCCTAACTGAAAGTGTCTGTTATATAAAATTCTAATATGCGTAGTCTTAATAATATACCTTTTTCTTTATACTGAGAGCTTTGAGTCATCTTAAATCATTAAATGTAAATATTTGCTTGGAAAGATATATAGGAAATACTATTTCTTGATATTCTTATGTTTTGAAATCAAAGACAACACATGTATAAACATCTTCCTGTATTTATGGAAGAGTGAGACTAAGAATTATCTGGCATGAAATGAAATAATATCTACTTTATAGATATTACTACTAATTTGAAATGAATATAATGCTATATTAGTCTGTTTAGCCTGCTATGATAAAATACCACTGAGTGGGTGGTTTTAACAACAAGAAATTTCTTTCTCACAGTTCTGGAGCCTGGGAAGTTCAAGATCAAGGTGCTAGATGATTTGGTTTCTGGTAAGAGCTCTCTTCCTGGCTTGTAGATGGCTGCCTTCCTTCTGTGTCCTCACATGGTAGAAAGAAAAAGCTTTGGTGTCTCTTCCTTTTCTTATAAGGGTATCAACCCTATTGGATTAGGACCTCACTCTTATGGCCTCATTTAACCTTAGTTACTTCCTTATAGGCCTTATCTCAAAATACAGTTACATTGGGGATTAGGGCTTTAACATGTGAATTTGGGGGGACACAATTCAGTGCATAGCAAATGCTACTGGTATTCCTTTACTTTGTGTACAGTTTTTATTATTTTTATTAGTGAAAGTCCTTAAAATTCTGGTAGGCAGAATAATAATCCCCAATGATTGCCACACCCTAATCCCTAGAACATGCAAATGTATTACCTTAGATGAAAAGAGTCACTTTGTATATGTGATTAAGGTTAAGGATCTTGAGATGGAAATATTGTTGTGAATTATCCAAGTGGGATCAATCTAATAATTTTAATCCTTGAAAGCAGAGAAAATTTCCTGGAGGTAGTCAGGCAGAGAGAGATGTGACCACGGAATAATGGTCAGAGAAAGAGATGCCACCTTGTGAACTTTAAAGATGAAAGAAGGTGGCCTGAAACTAAGGAATCTGGAAAGCCTTTAATTGCAGCCTCCTCAAAGACTCTGACATACAGAAAGGTGTCTATAGGAGAGCCATCTGCCAATGTAATCTATGAAGAGTGTATGTTTATCCTTTAAGGTCCCCATTTATTTTCCTGTGTTGCCTCAGTAACTTTGGACATGCAATGAGATATTATAATGTCTGGGTTTCTCCTCCAAATCCAGTATGATAGAGGACACAAACCAAGAATGAAAAAGATTTACTTTATCTCCTACAGAAAAGGATAAAGAGAACATTGGTTATCATTTAAAATATTGTGTGAAACAGATAAAGAAATGCTGTAACATTTAAAATTATGGAACAACTTTGACTTTACTCCTGCACCAACCAATGAGAAATCTAGAATATATAAGACCTCGAGTTTGATTGTTAATACCCTCAATACAAAGCTAAAATACAAACAGAAATACACACACACACACACACACACACACACACATGACAATAGCAATGACAATAAAAACTATCAAAATCAACATCATAAAACAAAAAAATTAAATAATTAAAGCTAAGAGAATTTTTTTTTGGGCCAACAAATTCCATAAGTTCAACTATATAATAAATTCAGGTAAAAATTATTTCAGCCTCTCGGTAAAGGTTGCTTTCCAAAATAAAGAAGTTGAATGTGAGAAATTAAATAAATTTTGTTTGTTAAATTCTAACCAGAAACCTTGGTTTCAATGCTATATAACTTCTGGTGAAAAGTTATTAAATGCACACTACGATGTATAATGACTTTTTATAGCTGCTTTTTTCTGCAATTCAAGATTGATTAATTACTGTCAGAATTTAAGTGGATATTAATGAGGGCATGTGTAAAAGAAAAAAAACACACGAAGACCTCTAAAGTTTGAATTGATCATGTAAGGACATTATTTCTCAGGCCTCTGTGCACCACGAAAGGGTAGACACAAAGATTTCTAATATACCAGTATACGATAAAATAAAGACCTTTGGCTAACAGTATTCACCTTATTAAAAAAAAAAAAAAACCTCTTCACCTTTCTAGTCTCCTCAGTTGATAATGATTCCATCTCTAGTTCTTCAGTAAAGGAAGTATTGCTTATACATAAAAATTACCATGTATACAATTATGTAATAAAAATTATTCTCACCAGTCAAATTTAACCATGCATGCTCTAAGTTCTTTTTAAACTGCTTAAGATAATGACAGGGACGTACATTGGATAAAAATGATATTCATTAGATAGGGAATGAGATAATTTCATGAAAAAAATTATTAGTCATATTTAATAGGAACAATTTAATAAGAGCATTTTACTCATGAAGGGGACACAGAGGACAAAGAAAACAGGTAAGTAAGATAGCTGGGAGAGGTTGAGGTTCTAACAGCTGGGACCAAATAGACAGGTACTTTATCACATTATATTTATAGTTAACTGAGTAGATTAGGTAAAACAATCATGTAAGGATAATTCTACCATTTGCTCATCTGCTTGCAAGCTGCCAAATATGATTGAATATCCTGGCTACTTTTGTTCCGGCATGATGATCAGGGACCTCCATGATTACCCAATGCTGACAAAACCATCAGAGAGGTCTTATGCTACTTAGCTTTTAACCCTCCTTCCCTCCCTTAGCATGAATAAAGGTGGTTAAGAGAGAGAACACAATACACATCTGAGAAAAAAAAAAAAAACACGTCTCTAGCTTTTTTTCCTCCTTTTTTCTCTTTAAATGGCCTTGGAGAAAAAATTTCTCTATGAAAAAACACACTAGAAAATCTTGATTCAAAGTTTGAAATTAAAATAGAGTCTGTCAACTCACAATATTCAAGAAACAAATGAATCAGTACCATTACCTTAAAAATTGTGGATGTGTATATTATGCAAAGAAAGAACTAAAATAAATGTTATCTGTATTAGTAAACCAAGTTTCACACTGAAATATGCAATAAATAGCAAACAAATATAATATTTAAACAATATATTGGCTCACGGGAAAACTACCTTAAAATATAGTAGACACAAACTATAGTTGGTAGAAAAAAAAGCAGAATTATAAACTGAGAAAGTTTGAATTGGGAGAACATTAGAGATCTTCTACTTTAGAGATTTTGCCTGGTAGGTGAAGGAATCTACTGATGATGGGTTAATTAGTCTATGGCAGGCATTGTTCTAAGCATAGCAATTATAGTGTCATCTTTAAACTTCACACAACTATGGGGTAGATTTTATAATTATACCCATTTTGAAAATGAGGAAAATCAGATACAAACTGGTTAAGTAAAAAGTCAAATATTAACCAGAATTTTAGTCCAGTTTGTCTGATTTCAGGCAATTTTGATTTAACTATTCAGGAGACTGAACTTACTAAGTGACTTGCCCAAACCCAAAAACTGACTTCAGTAACATATTGGAAATATTTTTATGCCCAAGTGAACAGGAAGAATGGTATTCTGCCTGCTGAAGAATTCAAAGAAACAAATTATTAAAAATGGCTAATGTCATGATCTCTAAATCCTATATATCTAACTATATTTTGTATGCCATGGGTTTTCAATAATCACTATCAGAAAGCAGTTCTAGGCATTTGCATTGTTGAAAGAATTATTTCATTTTAGTGTTATTAATTTAATAGAAACGCACTCTCTAGTGAAAGCAATCAATACTACATAGTATTAACTTTTCTGAGAGCAGATGAAAAACCACACAAAATTCAACTTAATTCACATTAGGTTACGTCCAAGATCCTTTTGCTAAATATATATTTAAAAATAAAATATTTTATCACCTAGTATTTTATAACCCAGAAATACTCTCATGATCAAATACTTATTTTTCTATGGAGTGGAAAGAAAGCTTATGCTTTCAGTGATGGACTTATACTGATGCAATCTCTTATCTATTACTAAATCAAATTAGGGAAAACAATTTGATCTCATAATTGTAACAGGGAGGAATAAACCTGACTCCATATTGGATCTATTCCTTTAGCTTTAACCCTTGTGCTCTGTTGCCTGTGCTTAGTCATGCAGGCTCTGCACCTTTGTAAATGAAATATTGCCTATAGCCTGAAATATACACGATAGCCCATTCTCAAGGCTCTGATCTTTAAATGTATAATACTTTTCCATTCATATAGAAATAAAAAGTTGCAGAACAGAAAATAATAAATGTCCTGCTGGAGGTTTATAGGAACATTGTGACCAGACCTACATGGACAGCTGTAAGAACAAATAATTCCTGCAACAACCAACCACACACCCCCTTTCACTACAAAAGAAGCCTGAATTCTAACTCTGGTAAGATGATTCTTTGGGACATTAGTCCACCATCTTCTCAGTCTGTTGGCTTTCCAAATAAAGTTGCTATTCCTTGCCCTACCAACTCGTCTCTCCATTTATTGACCTGTTGTGTCGTGAGCAGTACGAACTGAGACTTGGTAACACTATGTGCCAGAGACTTATATAATAACTTTATTACTCCCTCTTACAGCATTGCCATGTCTGGTCAATAATATTACTTTCAAAATCAACTGTTATTTAGTGATATTACAAGTATTTGAAGTGAAGTCTCTTTGGCTCTAAAGCTCTTCCTATTAATAACATATGAAATAGCCCAGATTTGGTTGAACCTAAAATTATACTGCTAAATTATACTCTAAAAATGTTAAAGCTAAATATTTAATTCTTGGGGCTTCCCTGGTGGCGCAGTGGTTGAGAATCTGCCTGCCAATGCGGGGGACACGGGTTCGAGCCCTGGTGTGGGAAGATCCCACATGCCGCGGAGCAACTGGGCCCGTGAGCCACAATTACTGAGCCTGTGAGTCTGGAGTCTGTGCTCCACAACAAGAGAGGCCGCGATAGTGAGAGGCCCGCGCACCGCGATGAAGAGTGGCCCCCACTTGCCACAACTAGAGAAAGCCCTTGCACAGAAACGAAGACCCAGCACAGCCATAAATAAATAAAAAGCCAGACCCTTAGCTCTTTAAAAAAAAAAAAAAAATTTAATTCTTTCCATAACCTTGAAAAAGAGAGTTCCATTTGTGATATGAACAACTGATCATTCTTTTTTATGAGATTTTTTTTTTCTGATTATGTCCAATAATAGGGTTTACCATATATGTATCAAACATGCCCTTTAGGATTTTTAATTATAACTGATACTTCTTTAATTTCATTTTTATTTATTATCCTTTTTCAGAAATGTTCTGAATTATCTTCTATAGATATTTTCTTTCCATTTTTATTACTATATATTGACATATAATAAAATGCATGGATTTTAACTGTGCAGTTTTATGAGCTTAACAAATGTATAATACACCTGGGTAATAATCACTAAAAACAGCACCAAAATATTTCCATCACCCTAGAAATTTTCCTCATAGCCATTTTCAGTTAATTCTCACTGTAAAATAGACAATCACTGTTCAGATTTCTATCACCATAGATTAATTTTGCCTGTTCTAGAACTGCATACAAATATGTACTATTTTATATGTGGCTTCATTTGCTCACCATAATATTTTTGAGATCTATCATAGTGCTGTATACTTTATTCATTTTTATTATTGAGTATTATTGCATAGAATAAATATATCCCAACTGTTTATTCATTTACCTATTGATGGGCATTTAGGTTATTTTCAATTTGGGGCTATTATAAATAAAACTGCTTTGAACAATCCATTATGAGTCTTTTTATGGTCATATATATTTATTTCTCTTGGATAAAAGAAGCAGGAGTAGTCAAATTGTCTGGTTCTTTGTATTTAAAGTTCAATTTTTGTACACATACTACTTGACCCTTATTTTTTAAACAATTCCTACAATCTCTTTTAACTTATATTTTTAAAATTTTTGATAAAATTGTGTGTATATCTTCCATCTGCTACTTATTTTCTATATGTTCAGTTTGTATTTTGATTATTTTTTTCTTTCTTGACATCTTTTGATTTAATTCTGTGTATTTATATTAATTCATCCTAGCTCCTGTATTGGCTTTTTATCTATAGTGCTGTGTTTGTGAAATAAAGACATTTCAAATAAGTGAAAATTTTAATTTATCACCAGCAAACATATAGTAGAGGAACTGATAAAGGAAGCTCTTCAAGTCAAAGGGAAAAGGTCCCAGATGTAATCTTAGATGTACAGAAATAGAGAGCAATAGGAATGCTAAATATGTGGGTAAAAACAAAAGGTCACTTTTCTTTATCTTCTTATATTCTTTAATTAACTGTAACTAAAAATGTAGCAATGTACATGGAATTTTTAGTGTATATGGATTTGAAATATATGACAGCAATAACACAAACTGTTAGAGGATGTATAAGTACATTTTACTGTTGTCAATTTTTCTGTTTTAATGTGAACTGGCATAATATTAATTCATGATTGATTTTAGAAGGTTTAGAATGCATAGTGTAAACTCAGAAGCTCACACACACACACACACACACAGCATTGTAGATAAAAAGCCAATAGAAGAGGCAAGATGGAAAAAAATATTTTTGTATTGTTTGTTTGGTTTTGTTTTTACTATATAAACGTAACTGAAGCTACCCTACTGACTCTACTTGAGAGGACTTTGGTCACAAGACTTGATTTTATTTGCTTACTGGGGTATAGTACGTGATTTAGTGCCCCACTCTGTTCCCCTTTATTGGGCCATCACAACCATTCCACAGCTGCTTAGTGAGTTTTGGCTGATAAAGTTTCTTAGGTACCCTAGCTCTCTGAAGAATTTCCCTTGGCTCTTAGGAGCATCCTTGGCTAGGAAGATATACAGGGCATGGCCAATGAATTTCTAATGACTGTAAAAAAGGCTTCCACCCCATGCCTCAATGGTATGTGTGTCAAGGAGTCCATAGTTCAGAAAAGACCACAGAGACTGATAGGGACAGAGTAAAGGGACAAAGTAGGTAATTAAATAGTTAATACTACTAGAGGATTATAAGTAAAGAAAAAAGTATGGGAGACCCCTGTAAGTTAATGATCACTCAAGAAAGCAGGTTTGCTTAACCACAAAACCATGCAGGCTTGCTTAGCAACAAAACCATGCAACAGAAGCATGAGACATGCCCCAACAATAAAACAATGGTGGCATGAGACCCACATCCTGCCCAGTGAGCTCAGTCAGTTAATGATTCCTAGGACATACTTCTCTGGGCACATTAAAGACAAAAATATGAGAAAAGGGGGACATTATACTGAAACCTGAAATGATTTGCCATTTTTAACATATGTTACTGTCTTTTTGCTCATTTCCATTGCGCCATGACAGTCACGGCTTGATCATGTAGGGACAAGAAAACTCCCCCGCCTGACGTGGAGGAGGAACTGATGATGGAAGCATGATATCTACTCAAGAATGAGGAAGAAGGTGGTCTTTTACCCTCCCCACTTTTCCTTTGATTATAAAACTGTAGCCCACTAAGTTCTCACAGCGTGACACCTGCTCACCCGCCCACTTGTAATCCTCACAAGCATCCTATTCTAATAAATCACTTATCTATCACTTTACCTCTTGTTGAATTCTTTCTGTGCTGAGACATAAAGAACCAGAAATCCTTGGAGCCCCCTGAAATGCCACCTAGCAGTTTCAAGACCACATCCTGTATTGTGAGATAATATAATAAACTTGTATTAAATAGCCAAGTCTGAATACACATTGGCAGGTGGTTGTGTCTGTTTAAAAATTGAAGCTGTAATAATGACACAGTTATATTTCTAACATGCCTCACTTTAAGAAATATTGCATAATAAAAACAATTATTTCTATGTGGGTAAAATTCTAAATAGGAATAACAGTATTTTCCTACAAAAATTTTTGCAATAGATTGGGATTTTTTATTAAAGCTGTAAATGAATAGCAATCAATTGTAATATCACTAAGCAAATGTACATTTGATACCTTAACATTTTACTCAACCTTAAAGGCTTTCTTTTCTTATTACTCTTCTATATCTCCAGAATAGCCCCTGTTTTTTCTTAAAGCAATCCTATCATCCTTCTACCTTCATTACCTTTGTTATGATCAGCAAACATAAAGTCAATCAAACAAAATGGCAGAAAAGCTATATCCACTGTGCCTGCTATTCAAGTTTACATAAACTAGTAACTAAGTATTTCAAGATGTTTCAATTTATGATTGTCTATTTAATGAATAAAAAAATGTTTCCAGTGTATATTGTAATCTGGATAGAATTATAACTAGTAAGATAAACAACATGATGATCTCATGGGTTTTCATTCATATCAATCATAAAACAATCTAAGGAAGTACACTGAGTAAAATCAGCAATAAATAAAAATTCTTTGAATAGACTTAACACTTGTAAGTATAACCTGCAAAAAGCAAACTGCAATTTGATAAACTAAAACATAAAAAAACAATAAATGTTGATGAACATTTAAAGTTTTTTTGAGTATAAAACTAAAAGAAGCAAGTACAAAGGAAATATGTTTTCCAATACGTGTTAAGAATTTGTGCAAGTCAAAAATCATAGATAGTTAAGATCAAGATGAAATTGGAAAATTCTTGTCATAAATAAATACTATATAGAGTAAAATTATAATTTTCCAAATAGTTTAGGCAAATCATCTAAAATACATTGAAACCAAAATAGATAAATATGCAAAGGATATGAAGCAGAAACTTTACAAAAGCCTTTAATACATACATATTGATTATCATTATCTTTAATATTAAAAAAATGATAAGAATTAAAAACAATATATTATTTTATTTACCCAACTTTATATATAAAGTGACATAATCAACTTGCATTTTTGCCTTTAAAAACATTGAGTTCGGCTGTTGGGGCTTCCCTGGTGGCGCAGAAGTTGAGAGTCTGCCTGCCAATGCAGGGGACGCGGGTTCAAGCCCTGGTCTGGGAAGATCCCACATGCCGCGGAGCACCTGGGCCCGTGAGCCACAACTACTGAGCCTGCGCGTCTGGAGCCTGTGCTCCGCAACAAGAGAGGCCGCAATAGTGAGAGGCCCGCACACCGCGATGAAGTGGCCCCCGCTTGCCGCAACTAGAGAAAGCCCTTGCACAAAACGAAGACCCAACACAGCTAAAAATAAATAAATAAATAAATAATAAAAATAAAGGAATTCCTTTAAAAAAAAACAAAACATTGAGTTCGGCTGTTGTGAGGTGAATGGCTGGAAAAGGGCATGACTGGGATCAGTAAGACCAGTTAGATGCAGAACTTTTATTGGCTTATGGTGTGAAAGCAGAGATAGATCTGCGTCTTTATTCCTGTCCTGCCCCTAGGTTCTTCAGAACCTTTTTTTTTTTTTTTAGATTCCATATATATGTGTTAGCATACGGTATTTGTTTTTCTCTTTCTGACTTACTTCACTCTGTATGACAGTCTCTAGGTCCATCCACCTCACTACAAATAACTCAGTTTCTTTTTTGGCTAATATTCCATTGTATATATGTGCCACATCTTCTTTATCCATTCATCTGTCGATGGACATTTAGGTTGATTCCATCTCCTGGCTGTTGTAAATAGAGCTGCAGTGAACATTGTGGTACATGACTCTTTTTGAATTATGGTTTTCTCAGGGCATATGCCCAGTAGTGGGATTGCTGGGTCGTATGGTAGTTCTATTTTTAGTTTCTTAAGGAACCTCCATACTGTTCTTCATAGTGGCTATATCAATTTACATTCCCACGAACTGTGCAAGAGGGTTCCCTTTTCTCCACACCCTCTCCAGCATTTATAGTTCGTAGACTTTTTATGATTGCCATTCTGGCCAGTGTGAGGTGATACCTCATTGTAGTCTTGATTTGCATTTCTCTAATGATTAGTGATGTTAAGCATCCTTTCATGTGTTTGTTGGCAATTTATATATCTTCTTTGGAGAAATGTCTATTTGGGTCTTCTGCCTATTTTTGGATTGGATTGTTTGTTTTTTTGATATTGAGCTTCATGAGCTGCTTGTATATTTTGGAGATTAATCCTTTGTCAGTTGCTTCATTTGCAAATATTTTCTCCCCTTCTGAGCATTGTCTTTTCGTCTTGTTTATGGTTTCCTTTGCTATGCAAAAGCTTTTAAGTTTCATTAGGTCCCATTTGTTTATTTTTGTTTTTATTTCCACTTCTCTAGGAGGTGGGTCAAAAGGATCTTGCTGTGATTTATGTCATAGAGTGTTCTGCCTATGTTTTCCTCTAAGAGTTTTATAGTATCTGACCTTACTTTTAGGTCTTTAATCGATTTTGAGTTTATTTTTGTGTATGGTGTTAGGGAGTGTTCTAATTTCATTCTTTTACATGTAGCTGTCCACTTTTTCCAGCACCACTTATTGAAGAGGCTGTCTTTTCTCCCTTGTATATTCTTGACTCCTTTATCAAAGGTAAGGTGACCATATGTGCGTGGGTTTATCTCTGGGCTTTCTATCCTGTTCCATTGATCTATATTTCTGTTTTTGTGCCAGTACCATACTGTCTTGATTACTGTAGCTTTGTAGTATTTTCTGAAGTGTGGGAGCCTGATTCCTCTGACTCCGTTTTTCTTTCTCAAGATTCTTTTGGCTATTCGGGGTCTTTTGTGTTTCCCTACAAATTGTGAATTTTTTTTCTAGTTCTGTGAAAAATGTCATTGGTAGCTTGATAGGGATTGCACTGAATCTGTAGATTGCTTTGGGTAGTACAGTCATTTTCACAATGTTGATTCTTCCAATCCAAGAACATGGTATGTCTCTCCATATGTTTTTATCATCTTTAATTTCTTTCATCAGTGTCTTATAGTTTTCTGCATACAGGTCTTTTGTTTCCATAGGTAGGTTTATTCCTAGGTATTTTATTCTTTTTGTTGCAATGTTAAATAGGAGTGTTTCCTTACTTTCTCTTTCAGATTTTTCGTCATTAGTATAGGAATGCAAGAGATTTCTGTGCATCAATTTTATATCCTGCTACTTTACCAAATTCATTGATTAGCTCTAGTAGTTTTCTGGTAGCATGTTTAGGATTCTCCATGTATAGTATCATGTCATCTGCAAACAGTGACAGTTTTAATTCTTCTTTTCCGATTTGGATTCCTTTTATTTCTTTTTCTTCTCTGATTGCTGTGGCTAAAACTTCCAAAACAATGTTGAATACTAGTGGTTAGAGTGGGCAACCTTGTCTTGTTCCTGATCTTAGTGGAAATGGTTTCAGTGTTTCACCATTGAGAACGATGTTGGCTGTGGGTTTGTCATATATGGCCTTTATTATGTTGAGGTAAGTTCCCTCTATGCCGACTTTCTGGAGGGTTTTTTATCATAAATTGGTGTTGAATTTTGTTGAAAGCTTTTTCTGCATCTATTGAGATGATCATATGGCTTTTATCCTTCAATTTGTTACTATGGTGTATCACGTTGATTGATTTGCATATATTGAACAATCCTTGCTTTCCTTGGATAAGCCCCACTAGATCATGGTGTATAATCCTTTTAATGTGCTGTTGGATTCTGTCTGCTAGTATTTTGTTGAGGATTTTTGCATCTATGTTCATCAGTGATATTGGCCTGTAGTTTTCTTTTTTTGTGACATCTTTGTCCAGTTTTGGTATCACGGTGATGGTGGCCTCGTAGAATGAGTTTGGGAGTGTTCCTCCCTCTGCTATATTTTGGAAGAGTTTGAGAAAGATAGATGTTAGCTTTTCTCTGAATGTTTGATAGAATTTGCCTCTGAAACCATCTGGTCCTGGGCTTTTGTTTGTTGGAAGATTTTTAATCACAGTTTCAATTTCAGTGCTTGTGATTGGTCTGTTTATATTTTCTACTTCTTCATTGTTCAGTCTTGGAAGTTTGTACCTTTCTAAGAATTTGTCCATTTCTTCCAGGTTGTCCATTTTATTGGCATATAGTTTCTTGCAGTAGTCTCTTATGATCCTTTGTATTTCTGCATTGTCAGTTGTTACTTCTCCTTTTTCATTTCTAATTCTGTTGATTTGAGTCTTCTCCCTTTTTTTCTTGATGAGTCTGGTTTATCAATTTTGTTTATTTTCTCAAAGAATCACCTTTTAGTTTTACTGATCTTTGCTATTGTTCCCTTCTTTTCTTTTTCACTTATTTTTGATCTGATCTTTATGATTTCTTTCCTTCTGCTAACTTTGGGGTTTTTTTGTTCTTCTTACTCCAATTGCTTTAGGTGTAAGGTTCGGTTGCTTATTTGAGGTGTTTCTTGTTTCTTGAGGCTGGATTGTATTGCTATAAACTTCCCTCTTAAACTGCTTTTACTGCATGCCATAGGTTTGGGTCGTCGTGTTTTCATTGTCATTTGTTTCTAGGTATTTTTTGATTTCCTCTTTGATTTCTTCAGTGATCTCTTGGTTATTTAGTAGTGTGTTTTTTAGCCTCCATGTGTTTGTATTTTTTACAGATTTTTTCCTGTAAATGATATCTAGTCTCATAGCGTTGTGGTCAGAAAAGATACTTGATTTGATTTCAATTTTCTTAAATTTACCAAGGCTTGATTTGTGACCCAAGATATGATCTATCCTGGAGAATGTTCCATGAACACTTGAGAAGAAAGTGTATTCTCTTGTTTTTGGATGGAATGTCCTATAAATATCAATTATGTCCATCTTGTTTAATGTATCATTTAAAGCTTGTGTTTCCTTATTTATTTTCATTTTGGATGACCTGTCCACTGGTGAAAGTGGGGAGTTAAAGTCCCCTACTATGATTGTGTTACTGTCAATTCCCCCTTTTGTGACTGTTAACATTTGCCTTATGTATTGAGGTGGAGCTACAACATTTTAAAATCCAATTTTCAGTTTCTAATGAAAGTTAAATTTAATCAATTCTTCTAAAATGTCTAATACATATACAGTCTATTATAATTGGTATTCTTTATAAAAGAGGCCACACTTTTATGAGCCACATATAATTACAGTGATAATTATAAGAATAGCAATTGATAATTTTTACATTAGAATATGAATGAATAGAACAGAATGAAGCACAGCTACTTTTTAAAATACAATTTTAAAGTATGAATTTATAATAGTACTAATTGTTATTTCACTTCTTTGTGTCTCTGTTTATCCAGTCAAAATTATGTTCCATTGTTCAAAGAATTGTGTGTTTTCAGATTTGGTATCACAAGGTGGCTATATGCAAAGCACTTTCTAATAGAAAGCAGCATATCAGAATCCTAGTAACTGCTCTATTATTAACTAGATTAGCAACGATAGATGTAATTTTGCCATTTAGGGTTTCAGGTTCCCGATTTTTTCTAGATTATGCATTGTCAAGGGAATAATATTACCCCCAGTGGGGTGAATATTGTTTCTTGGGAGCCTAAAAATCTTACTCTTTTCATGTATAAAGCACAGTTGTACATATAGTATATAAACTGATATAGTGTGTGTCTGCAGTGTTAAAATTTCATTGATGGACAATTAGAAAATAATATGCCTGAAATGGCTTTTTAAGAGGAAGATAATAAATAAAAGGTTGAGAAACACTGTTCCAGTTGATCCATAATATCTCTTCCATCTCTTACTAGTGTTATTTGTGAGTCTCTGAAACAGTGTTATTAAAGATATTCATAGCTGCATTAAAGTCTTATTTAATTATTTATTTCCTTTCAGGATGAGCTTCATGTATAGGAAGCGGTGAATACATATTTTTATGATAACTTATTTTCTAGAGACTCTCTTATCATTACTATCTTCTACTAGGAGTGATACAAACTTGACATTCCATACTCTACTGTCTCTCTTTAGTTTAGGTTTTTAATCTGCCTACATCTAAATTTAACCAAGAACTATTGTTGACAGCCTAAAGGGATTTTTTAAAAAAACCTAAATCAAGAGCAGGTTATCAAGGGGGGCAGGGGAGAAGATGGTGAGTAGCAGCAACCATAACAAATGAAGCAATGGTAAGAGAATTTACTCTAGTAAATGTGACTCTTCTATAAGGGTTGGGGTTCTATCCTGATATATATTTATCTTTTCCTGCAAGGACTACAGGGGGTTTTTGCAAGTTGTAAAGGAGAAGCCATATTTTGCCTCAATCAATGGGCTAAAGTGGTTCTTAGGCAGAGCCCACACCTGTAGAACACTCAGTAAGCAGCCAGGAGAGAGCTAGTCTCCTTTCTAGTCTAGATCAATGGCTACAAAGTAGAGAATAAGAAGAAAATTTTATACCTTTAATTTACAAGCATTTTTTCTAATTTAAAAAAGTGCCTGCATTAGTCAGGGTTCTTCAGAAAAACAGAATCACAGAACCAATAGGAGGTTGCAGTTATGGAGTCTAAGTCTCAAGATCTACAGTCAGCAAATTGGAGACCCAAGATTGTTGATGAGGTAGTTCCAGTTGGAGTCTGAGTCTGAAGGCAAAAGAAGACTGATGTTCCAGGTCAAAGATACCCCGGCAGAGAAAGAGAAGTCTACCTTATTTATTCAGCCTTTTGCTCTTTTCAGGCCTTCAACAAATTGGATGACCCTCACACTGGGAAAGGCAATCTGCTTTACTCAGTCTCCCAAATCAAATGTTAATCTCATCTTGAAACACCCTCACAGACACACTCAGGAACAACATTTAACCAAGGATCTGAGCAACCCCTGGCCCAGTCAAGTTGACACAAAAAAATAAGTATTACAGTGCCTATGGAATTACTAAAATATTATATTATTGCAAATCCAAGATGCCAGTTCCTCTGCTTTTTCTGTTTGTTTTTTTTTTTCCCCTACTATTCTATGGTTTCAAAATGTGAAATGACCAGTCTTTTTTTCCACCGTCTTGCACTCTCATTCAGAGAGGAAAAAGATTCTGTGCCTATAACTCCCATATCATAGAAATTATATAAGTTGGTAATCTTAATGTGAAATCATCATTAAAAATACAGTTGGAAATTTTCCAATCACTGCGTCACCCCTGCCCTTATATTTAATACAACAGCTCTTTTATTAGGGAACAAGCTTGTCCTTAGTAACTTTATCCTATATTCGCAGAGAAGAGACTTGTTATCTGACAGATGTTGGATGGCAAATGTGATACAAATTGAAACTGTCCCTGTAATTTTTGGAGAGATGCTTCTTCCCGTGAGCCACGGATTTTGATTGATTTTAGGAACTACCATATGCTGTAACAGCCTTAATACTGAGTCTGAGTGATGGATAGTACTGTGTAGACAGGTGCGTTTTGGCAGATGAAAATTGTCCCTGGGGTTTGCACAGAATTCCACAGTGGTACCTAATGATCCTGCTGCTTTCACTATTTGAGTTTAACTTAAATTGAAAAGAGTGTGAATACATATATATTTTCAAGTTATCTGTGACAATATTGAGCAACGGTTCCTCTTTTAAAAGAATATATATTAAATGGAAAATAATACAAATTCATTGCAAACAGCCAAAACAATAAAGATATTTATGTTTGAATTCTGTAGCTCCCTTCCATGAGGTAACCACTGTTTGTTAATGGCTATTCTTTTTTTGTTGATGTAGTTGTTTTTCTTCTTCTTCTTTTTTATTAATTTTTATTGGAGTATAGTTGTTTTACAGTGTAGTGTTAGTTTCTTGCTGTACAGCAAAGTGAATTAGTAATATGTATACATATACCCCCTCTTTCTTGGATTTCCTTCCCATTTAGGTTTGTTAATGGCTATTCTTGATTTTTTTTTTCTCTAGGCACACTCCCACATAACACACTATGCACTTTTTAAAAAATTTCTCATGTTATAAATTGTTCTGTATAATTTTTTCACTTTACTATATACTATAAAAAAACTTTCATATTTGTGTATGTAAATCCACATTATTTATTTTAACTGGTGCTTAATATTTTTGAAAAATCAAACTCTGAATTTTGCTTGACCTATGATTGTGAGGGAGGCTTCTCATCACCACTTTAATGCAGATCCCTGTTTTTAGCTGTTTTATATCTAGGGTGCTTTATATCTAGAACTCACATAAAGAGTGTATTGCTGGGCTTCCCTGGTGGCGCAGTGGTTGAGAGTCTGCCTGCTAATGCAGGGGACACGGGTTCGAGCCCTGGTCTGGGAAGATCCCACATGCAGAGCAGCTAGGCCCGTGAGCCACAATTACTGAACCTGCGCGTCTGGAGCCTGTGCTCCGCAACAAGAGAGGCCGCAACAGTGAGAGGCCTGCGCACCGCGGTGAAGAGTGGCCCCCGCTTGCAACAACTAGAGAAAGCCCTCGCACAGAAACGAAGATCCAACACAACCATAAATAAATAAATCAAAAAAAAAAAAAAATGATTCACTTCACCTCCTGTGGGCTGCTCTAGATTCTCTATGTAATCTTACCTTTAAAAAAAAAAAAAGAGTGTATTGCTAAAGGCAGTTTGTAAACCAAGAGCCACTAAATAATATTACTCATCAGAACACTGATTTTTAAAAACACTATGATTTTATACATTTCATATAGCTGTTTGAATAAATGCCTTCACAGCTATTTTTTACAAGCCTTTAAAATGTACTTCTCAAAAACAGAAGATAAAATCATATTGAGACCTCTTTATTTTTCTTTCTACCTGGAATGCTAGTTTACTCCTTCATTACCTTTAAGTCTCTGTTCAATGTCACCTTTTCAATAATGCATACCCGAATCACTAGACTTAAAAAGCTAACTCCTCCTGGTATTCCAAAACCCTTTACTCTTCTTTTTTTACTCTTTTTGTCATGGTGATCATACCCATATAATATACTGTCTTACTTATTATACTGTTGCCTAGCTATTCCCATTATAATGCAACTATACAACGACAAGATTGATTTGTGTGTGTTTATTTTACTTACTGATATATGAACAGCACAAATGAGTACCTGATATATAATAGGTATTCATATTGTTATTTAACAGTATATTATTCAATACATAATTGGATAAAAGAATGAATTTAAAAAGTGAGATTCTCCACAATTTCTTCTTTGGCCCTGGATGTAGTGTAAAACAAGATTAAAAAATATTTTAGTGATTTATGGGGATTAAAGATGCAACCTAACTTTGGGGTTGTTTTACTATTCTAACCAATTTCAGAATCTTTTGTGTGCATACGTCTCAGAAGTTTTCAAAAGAGACATGCACAAGCAGTTAGTATTAGCAGACTGCTTCATGAGGGTCAAAATAGGACCATCTTAGTACAATGCTTATCTGCTCCTCTGCGGGGACCAACTAGAGCCTTGGTTAAACATAGGTATGTAGGTCAAAACCAAGGGTATAAGAGGCGACAAAACATAAGGGATCTAGGGGGTAAAATTCCTTCTGTCTTCCTGCATTTCTACCTTGGTTCATAAAATAGAGATTTCTATCCTCTTAGAAATATTGGGAGGAAACTTTAACTTTTCTCTGCCTATTCACTCTTCTTACCTGATTGGCAACACTTAGAAGATTATCATTGCAAACATGCACTCTACCTTTTCTTTATGTCTCTCTTTGGAATCTGCCTTTCTTTACGCTGAGCCCATCCTCCACTTGTCTATGAGATGGGCCCACTCTATGATGCCTTCACTCCCAGAGAAGCTGCAGGTGCTTCAGGTGCTCTGTATGTCAGTGGGAGAATGATTTCAATTCAGTAGCGATACTATAAAATACACATTTTGTTAGGAAGTCCGAGCTGGGTTCTCTAGCTCAATTTTAGTAACAAGTAGCTTGATTCCTATCTTATCTGTCTGCATGGTTTTAAACTGGCATCCCTCAGAAACCCAGAAGAATGGTTTCTAGGAAAAACAAAACTTTCTCATATGTAATAAAAACTGCACATGTATTTTTAACGTAAAATACAACTAAGCAATTTCAAGTTCTATTATGTTTCCAGATTTCCATAATAAACCAATTTCAGTAGAAAGGCAAGTTGTTACTAACTGAATTTTAAGAGGATGAAGTGAGACAGAGTGGCATTTTTTGGACAAAATTTACATTACTGCTAAATTTTAAAGGAAAGACTAGAACACAAGTATTCCAATAAAATTTTGAAATACAGGATACTTGGAAACCATTCAAATGCATCGAGTTATCTGACCTGAGGACAATGGTGACATTAGTACTGGGGTGGTGAGCATCTGTAGTCAATTCCACAGATGGTGGCTGTCAAGACTTTTGACACTTTGGCCATTTCCCAGTCTCTTGCTGCTGGCAGTCTCAAGGCTCTATGTCTCTACAGACCAAATTCATTCATGTAAATAACCCACTTTAAAGAAATGAAACATCTGACCATAACATTAGTAAGAAATATGAAGAAGATGAACTAGAAAATTGTGGGCTAATCATCTGTTCCACTGTCTAAGCAGTAAGGAGAATTTCAGCCTTAATGAGTTTTAACTCTGTTTTTTTCTTAATTTTGTCTTGCTTGTTCAACATTAGTTCTCATCTTCACCTTATTAGAAATTTGGAACTGCTTGATGAAACACTTATCCATTCTGGTTAAAGTGCTTCCATGATTTGTTTTCTGACTTTGCTATCTTTTGTTTGTAGTCTACATCTAGATCAATATTCAGAGACATCAGGGTTTCTAGGTCAGGCAATGCAGAAAGCTGACATAATACTAAAAATGTAGTTCATCACATATCTCTAATATTGGAACCCTCAGTGATGCTCTTGACTTTTGTTAAGGTACCAATTATACAAACAAAACACATGTTAAGTATTGGTCTGATATTGACTAAAACTGCACAGCAATATCACATTTACTATGACTAATTAGTTGAACAGAGCAATGTTTTGAAGTGAATAGCAATTTTTCACTTTGCTTAGGAACTTTTGTCTTCATGGCTCAATGATTATAAAAGTGTAGTTGTCAAGGCAACTGTGCAGAACATCTGCTAAGTAAATAGTACAGTTTCAAATGTGTGAAAGCAAATGAAAAATCCAATCGAGGTATATCTACACCATGGATAAAAGCAACTGTTTTGCTGTTTGCAGCATCCTGGTTGTCATTGTATAATAATAGTTCTATGCATATGAACAGACCATGCAAATAATGCATTCTCACCGTGGTACCTTTATTTTATTTTATTTTTTATATCTGCTATGCTCTCTTCAAGAAATATCCTACTCAATGATACCACCTTACCTCCAAAGGGTTCCGTTCTCTACCAAAATACTGTGCATCCCAGAAAGCCAGGCTAAATGACATCTCAGTGGTCCTTAGGACTTCTTCCTATTTGAACAACATTTTCTAACATTGTTATGATAATTCTTAGCACATTGCTTTATACAAAGATTAATGATATTTGATTTCCCAGGAGGCTAAATGTTCTTTGAAATATCCTTAATTTTGATCACAGCACAATGCTGGCACAAAGCAGGTATCAACTGGCAATTTGATACAAAATAGCTGTCTTGTTCTTATGAATTTTCAAATGTATTCAATCATATAGATATTCAATTACCCTGATATTATTCCAAATGTAGGAAAGATTGACATAACCAATAATTGTGCTAACTGTCCAATGAGTTAGTCTGTGGAGGCTGATTAGATTATATTGAAATTTTAAAATTCCCAAGAATACATAGTACTAAGAAAAAGAAGGCATTAGTTGGTTAAATCAATGAGAAAGTGTTGGATTACAAGTGAGATGGCTCTTAAGAGACAGTGATTAACACAGGTGAGCCAACAGAATAAGTAATGTAATTAAATTATTGAGAAAACAATTTGTTCATATTTTGGACTGTTCTTATTTGGTGCTATTTATAATTTAGGATTGCATTATAATAACAGTTTTTTCCTTTTGATGTTTCTTTTATTTAGAACTATCAAAAACTATAGATGGTGTTATATAAAGTTATCACTCTAGATAGTAAGGTAATAATTATTGTGAAGACAAAATATTTTTGATTTTTTAAAAATAAGAATAATTTTCTAACCTTCAATTCTTAATGTGTACTGTTAAGATTTGTTTACAAATATAAAAGGTATTTTTGTTTATTCTAAGATAAAGTCTTAAAAGTCAAATATATAATTACTTGGGGAATCATATTATTCTCTCAGAGATTTTAAATTCCTAATTTTTCAACATTTATGATAATTTATAATTGTATTTTAAACAGAAAAATTTATTCCAATATTCACATTTTGTTTGTATTTAATTTGGTTAATATTCACACATTAAGGTATCTATAACGCCTCAATGTATCTCAATTATTATTAAATTGATTGTTGTTATTCTGTATGTGTTAATATATGCTGCTAATTGCATGGCAACTAAATGCAATAAATGCAGGATTTTTTTGTGTGTCAAAACTGAGTAAAAACTTTTCCTAATATAGATCTATTACTAGATTAAAAACTATAATTTTGGCATGACATCTTAAATTTAAATGTGCATTGCTTTCTTAAAAATATAATGTTGCAGAATTAGAAATGTAAAAGAAGTAACAACTGAAACTGCAGAAATGCAAAGGATCATGAGCGACTACTACAAGCAACTATATGCCAATAAAACGGACAACCTGGAAGAAATGGACAAATTCTTAGAAAAGTACAAACTTCCAAGACTAAACCAGGAGGAAATAGGAAATATGAACAGACCAATCACAAGCACTGAAATTGAAACTGTGATTAAAAATCTCCCAACAAACAAAAGCCCAGGACCAGACAGCTTCACAGGTAAATGCTATCAAACATTTAGAGAAGAGCTAACACCTATCCTTCTCAAACTCTTCGAAAATATAGCAGAGGGAGGAACACTCCCAAACTCATTCTACGAGGCCACCAGCACCCTGATACCAAAACCAGAAAAAGATGTCACACACAAAAAAACTACAGGCCAATATCACTGATGAACATAGATTCAAAAATCCTCAACAAAATACTAGCAGACAGAATCCAACAGCACATTAAAAAGATCACACACCATGATCAATGGGTTTATCTGAGGAAAGCAAGGATTCTTCAATATACGCAAATCAATCAATATGATACACCATATTAACAAATTGAAGGATAAAAGCCATATGATCATCTCAATAGATGCAGAAAAAGCTTCTGACAAAATTCAGCACCCATTTATGATAAAAAGTATCCAGAAAGTGGGCACAGAGGGAACTTCCCTTAACATAATAAAGGCCATGTATGACAAACCCACAGCCAGCATTGTTCTCAATGGTGAAACACTGAAACCATTTCCTCTAAGATCAGGAACAAGACAAGGTTGCCCACTCTCACCGCTATTATTCAACAAAGTTTCAGAAGTTTTAGCCACAGCAATCAGAGAAGAAAAAGAAATAAAAGGCATCCAAATCAGAAAAGAAGCATTAAAACTGTCACCGTTTGCAGATGCCATGATACTATACATGGAGAATCCTAAACATGCTACCAGAAAACTACTAGAGCTAATCAATGAATTTGGTCTAATAGGATACAAAATTAATGCACTGAAATCTCTTGCATTCCTATACACTAATGACAAAAATCTGAAAGAGAAATTAAGGAAACACTCCCACTTACCACTGCAACAAAAAAAATAAAATATCTAGGAGTAAACTTTCCTAAGGAGACAAAAGACCTGTATGCAGAAAACTATAAGACACTGATGAAAGAATTTAAAGATGATACAAACAGATGGAGAGATCTACCATGTTCTTGGATTGGAAGAATCAACATTGTGAAAATGACTATACTACCCAAAGCAAACTACAGATTCAGTGCAATCCCTATCAAGCTACCAATGACATTTTTCACAGAACTAGAACAAAAAATTTTACAATTTGTATGGAAACACAAAAGGCACTGAATAGACAAAGCAATCTTGAGAAAGAAAAATGGAGCTGCAGGAATCAGGCTCCCACACTTCAGACTATACTACAAAGCTACAGTCATCAAGACTGTATGGTACTGGCATAAAAACAGAAATATAGATCAGTGGAACAGGATAGAAAATACAGAGATAAACCTACGCACTTATGGTCACCTAATCTATGACAAAGGAGGAAAGAATATACAATGGAGAAAAATAAAGAGGCAAAGATTCCATAAAGAGAAAAGAGAAAACACTAAGGTCTTTTCAAAGATAAATTATTTTTAAATTTTTGTTGGAGTATAGTTGATTTACAATGTTGTGTTACTTTCTGCTATACAGCAAAGTGAATCTGTTATACAAATACATATATCCACTCTTTTTTAGATTCTTTTCCTATATAGGCCATTACAGAGTATTGAGTAGTGTTCCCTGTGCTATACAGTAGGTTCTTATTAGTTATCTATTTTATAAATAGTAGTGTGTATATGTCAATCCCTATCTCCAACGTTATCCCTCCCCTCCCCTTTCCCCCCTGGTGATCATAAGTTTGTTTTCTACATCTGTGACTCTATTTTTGTATTGTAAATAGGTTCATTTGTACCATTTTTTTTTAGATTCCACATACAAGTGATATCATATGATACTTGTCTTTCTCTGTCTGACTTACTTCACTCAGTATGACAATCTCTAGGTCCATCCATGTCACTGCAAATGACATTATTTCATTCTTTTTTATGGCTGAGTAATATTCCATTGTACATATGTACCACATGTTCTTAATCCATTCATCTGTCAATGGACATTTAGGTTGTTTGCATGTCCTGGCTATTGTAAATAGTGCAACACAGCTGCAATGAACATTGGGGTACATGTACCATTTCGAATTATGGTTTTCTCTGTATATATGTCCAGGAGTGGGATTGCTGACATAATTCGATCAATGTGATACACCACATTAACAATGAAATAATAATAAATACCATATGATCATCTCAATAGATGCAGAAAAAGCTTTTGACAAAATTCAACACCCATTTATGATAAAAAGTCTCCAGAAAGTGGGCATAGAAGGAACATACCGCAACAT
Source organism: Balaenoptera ricei (assembly GCF_028023285.1). Lineage (NCBI taxonomy): Eukaryota > Metazoa > Chordata > Mammalia > Artiodactyla > Balaenopteridae > Balaenoptera > Balaenoptera ricei. The sequence goes on along the minus strand of NC_082646.1, from coordinate 79,760,645 downwards.
AAGAAAGGCCACATATGACAAATCCACAACAAACATTCTCAATGATGAAAAGCTGAAAGCTTTTTCTCTAAGATCAGGAACAAGACAAAGATGTCCACTCTCTCCACTTTTATTCAACTTAGTTTTGGAAGTCCTAGCCATGGCAATCAGCGAAGAAAAAAGAAATAAAAGGAATCCAAATTGGAAAAAAAGTAGTAAAACTTTCACTGTTTGCAGATGACATGATATATACATAGGAAATCCTAAAGATGCTACCAGAAAAATACTAGGGCTCATCAATGAGTTTGGTAAAGTTGCATGATACAAAATTAGTACACAGAAATCTCTTGCATTCCTATACACTAACAATGAAAGATCAGAAGGAGAAATTAAGGAAACAATCCCATTCACCAGTGCAACAAAAAGAATAAAATACCTAGGACTACACCTACTTAAGGAGGCAAAAAAAGACCTGTACTCAGAAAACTATAAGATACTGATGAAAGAAATCAAAGATGACACAAACAGATGGAGAAATGTACCATGTTCTTGGATTGGAAGAATCAATATTGTCAAAATGACTACACTACCCAAAGAAATCTACAGATTCAATGCAATCCCTATCAAATCACCAAGGGCATTTTTCACAGAATTAGAACAAAAACATTTACAATTTGAATGGAAACACAAAATACCCTGAATAGACAAAGCAATCTTGAGAAAGAAAAATGGAGCTGGAGGAATCAGGGTCCCTGACTTCAGACTATACTACAAAGCTACAGTAATCAAAACAGCATGGTACTGGCACAAAAACAGAAATATAGATCAATGCAACAGGATAGAAAATCCAGAGATAAACCTACGCACTTATGGTCACCTAATCTATGACAAAGGAGGAAAGAATATACAATGGAGAAAAGACAGTCTCTTCAATAAGTGGTGCTCTTCAATAATATTGGACAGCTACATGTAAAAGAATGAAATTAGAACATTCTCTAACACCATACACAAAAATAAACTCAAAATGGATTAAAGTCCTAAGTGTAAGACCAGGTACTATAAAACTCTTAGACGAAAACATAGGCAGGACGCTCTCTGGCATAAATCACAGCAAGATCTTTTTTGATCCACCTCCTAGAGTAATGAAAATAAAAACAAAAATAAACAAATTGAACCTAATTAAACTTAAAAGCTTTGGCATAGCAAAGGAAACCAGAAATAAAACAAAAAGAAAATCCCCAGAATGGGAGAAAATATTTGCAAATGAAGCAACTGACAAGGGATTAATCTCCAAAATACATAAACAGCTCATGCAGCTCAATATCACAAAAACAAACAACCCAATCAAAAAATAGGTGGAAGACCTAAGTAGACATTTCTCCAAAGAATTCATACAGATGGCCAAGAGGCACATGAAAAGATGCTCAACATCACTAATTATTAGAGAAATGCAAATCAAAACTGCAATGAGGTATCACTTCACACTGGTCAGAATGGCTGTCATTAAAAAATCTACAAACAATAAATGCTGGAGAGGGTGTGCAGAAAAGGGAACCCTCCTACACTGTTGGTGGGAATATAAATTGTTACAGCCACTATGGAGAACAGTATGGAGGTTCCTTAAAAAACTAAAAATAGAACTACCATACAACCCAGCAATCCCACTACTGGGCATATACCCTGAGAAAACCATAATTCAAAAAGAGTCATGTACCAAAATGTTCATTGCAGCTCTATTTACAATAGCCAGGACATGGAAGCAACCTAAGTGTCCATCAGCGGATGAATGGATAAAGAAGATGTGGCACATATATACAATGGAATATTAGTCAGCCATAAAAAGAAACGAAATTGAGTTATTTGTAGTGAGGTGGATGGAGTTAGAGTCTGTCATACAGAGTGAGTAAGTCAGAAAGAGAAAAACAAATACAGTATGCTAACACATATATATGGAATCTAAGGGGGAAAAAAAATGTCATGAAGAACCTAGTGGCAAGACAGAATAAAGACACAGACCTACTAGAGAATGGACTTGAGGATATGGGGAGGGGGAAGGGTAAGCTGAGACAAAGTGAGAGAGTGGCATGGACATATATACACTACCAAACGTAAAATAGATAGCTAGTGGGAAGCAACTGCATAGCACAGGGAGATCAGCTCTGTGCTTTGTGACCACCTAGAGGGGTGGGATAGGGAGCGTGGGAGGGAGGGAGATGCAAGAGGGAAGAGATATGGGAACATATGTATAACTGATTCACTTTGTTATAAAGCAGAAACTAACACACCATTGTAAAGCAATTATACTCCAATAAAGATGTTAAAAAAAAATTCCGTAATAATCTATATGGGAAAAGAATCTGAAGAAAGAATATATGTGTATATGTGTTTATGTACAATTGAATAACTTTGCTGTATACCTGAAATTAACACACTGCAAATCAAATATACCATAATAGAAAATAAAAATTAAATTAAAAAAGAAAAAAGAAAGTTTATTAACTCAAGATTGTAATAAAGCAGAAATTTTGGAAGCTTTGCTTTATGCCACTCTGCCTAGCACATGCTATACACTTCTTTCAAATCATTTGAGTTTATGGTTTAATTGCTAGCACCTGCCGTCACTACAATCCACTTAATTGCCACTCTAATTCATTTGCCTTTAAGAAAGATAAGTAAAACTAGATATATATTCCAATTTTCTACTACCTTTTTCTGTCTTTTCAAGTTTTTCACACCTTTTTTTCTCCTTTATGATAACTATGGATCTTATTTAAATGGAAGTTCTCAAATGTTAATATCAGGTCGGCTACCTTCTGTGCAATCACAGATTGAGAGAAGAATGCCAGAAGATATATTTAGGATCTATGTAGAATGGCAAATATATTCATTTTTATAAGTAAGCAGTATTTGTGAGAATGTTACTTTTCAGTTGACTACAATGTATTTTAAAAGTACATGGCCAAAATCCTTGTTTAAAATTTAAAATTTCTACTACTGTCATAACTTTCAAGGGTTAAGTTAGAAGCAGAGAGCTAATGAAATTTTTCTTAGATGATATCTCAAAGCAGTGACCTTGAGATAAGCTTAAGCTGCACAGAGAGATTGTTAAGGTACTGTGATAAAAACGAATATGAACTTGAGTTTAAAAGGGTCAACAGTCAAAGAAAGCAGAGAATGGAGTCAAGTTATAGGATCTTACATGGTGTCTTTCTAGGGAGAAAAAGCTTGTTTTTATCTTGAAAAACAAGGATTGCTGAAATTAATTTTATCTTTTTTTGGCTGTGATATATAATAATATATATATATAATATATATTATTCTAGTGACTCAAACTTTTGATATAACCTTCTGCCTAGCTCACAAATTTGGAATTGAAAAGAAATAAATGTTTAAGAAGCCAAACACAAAGCAAGTACCAAGGCTATATCAGAATGAGAAATTAGAGGAAAGTATACACCCCTCCAGAACTTCCAGATATATTAGAAACATTGTTCAGTTCCCCCATTATATAAGAAAAAAGCCTTGAAAATATTGTATTAAAAATTTAAATAGTAGGTTGAGCCAAATCTTTCTGTGGTGGAAGAATTGGTAAATGACTTCTGGTGAACACTCACAATAGAATCTTCTCCTTAAATTAGTTTTCTCTCTGTTCTATTTCACTCATCCTAAATTATTGCATTTTTTTCATATGTGGCTTCTTTGATGAGTGATTTGTGCTTAATCTAGCAGACAGCAGGGTAACGGTGAAGACCTTTGAGACACAGGGATTCACTTATAATAGATTTTGCATTCAGGTTGCTGAGGTTTACAGGATAAAACCAAAAAATATTTTTCTAAATATTTGGATTACAGAAAAACAAACGAATTAATAAGTCAGACATTTAAGAGACTAATTCATTTCTTTCACTTTCTAGTGGAGTAAAAAGACATATACTGCTATCTTTTTCACAAATATAAGCACATCATTCTCTATTGAATGGAATGATATGATTTTGAGAGCCCACCATCCCTTTAGTGTGGAGAATAGGTTATCCTGGACTGTTCTCCCATGCCAGAGAATTTCTAGTGAAGTTGGGGTAGTGGTGAGGAGAAACGGGCCAGTTCTCCCACTAGATGGTGGGAGAGAAGGCAGCTGTTTTTCATCTTTCTGTGGTGATGCTCTATAAAGAGAAAGACAGAGACAGAGAGAAAGAAAAAAGGGAGGGAGAAGGAGAAAAATTTAAAAATATATTCCTACTTTGAGGGAATTAATATTTGAGGAAATTAGTGACACGTCAGGGATATATATTAATTTCCTTTCTTTAGCACTCTATTAATATACACCGATGTAGACCTGCATGCCATTTTTTTATATCTGGATTTTAAAAGATAACAAAACTTTTCTCCTAGAAGCACAATAATTGATTCCAACACGACCAGCTATTGGTCCAGTTTATAACATCAGTTCCTCTTTCCAGGTCAGAGTTTTAAATTAGTGCTAAATTTCCTATGGTGAACCTGATTCGCTAGTTTTTTTGGCATAAGAGGGATAAATTACATTGGAAATATCTTTGTTTCTTGTGTCTGGAAAACTGCTACTGACCGTTGGGGACAATACGGTAAATAACTTCTGGTGAACACTCTTCCTATTCTCAGCCTGAAGCTGCTCTCTCTGGGCTGTGGTTCACCTGGTCAGCTAGAAGACACCACTTCCAGTACAGTCCCACAGTCTACCTATTTGGCTTCTGTTTTATCTCCTAAGGACAATGCCAGCCCCTCGCTTTGGGGATCCAACATTTACGCTATCTCTTTTGCTCTTTGTAAAGTGCATATCTCCACCCCAATTTCAGATTCTTTCAAATATGTCTTCTTAAAAATATTTTTGCTTAGAGCGATCTAAGATTTATTGTGCTTATAATGAAATTTGTCAGATCTATATTTTTATCTACATCCATAGGAAAAAAAATAAAAGTAATCAAATAGAAAATTAATAGACACATGTAATCCTTCCTTTTGGGGAAAAAAAGTTAAATGTGTATTTCTTAATTCCACTCATTGACCTTTTCAGAATGGCATGCCTCACTATTTTATAAACACACACACACACACACACACACATATTTTAAAGTATTTATGCCATAGCATTACTAGTACTACAAAAAGCCTATATATCCATATGGCTTATATTTTAAGTCATACCATCACAAACATATCCTCACTATTTGGTTAGATATCCAGACTGCCATTTCTAGGGTAATGCAGTAATACATAAAGATGGAAATGTAATTTTACTACTAGAAATTATATGATTCCAGGGGTGATAGGTAGATAATACGACGTCTCCTGCCACGTGGGATTTCCCAGGGACAGATACATGACAAGGTGACTCTATACGAAGCTGAACACCTGTTGGGCTGTGCCCTGCAGTCCAGAAACCCTTCCAGTTGCCAGACTGAAGGAAGAGCCTGGAGTCAGCCATAGTGACGTCAGTGACAGGGGATCTTACACGTCAGAGGCAAAGGTCCTGGAGCAACACCGCCCCGTGAGTGGCCACCAGCAGGCAGGACACGGCAGCAATCTTGACTGCAGGGGGAGGAGGTAGCGTGTCGGTTACAGGGAGCACGTGACATAGGAAGGGCTCCTTGGTCGCCAGAGGGACTGGGGATCCACTGCATCCCTGCTGCCTTATTTTTGGTTTCCCCCAGATCTATAACCTGAGCTGCCCAGGCAAATGAGTGTCCAACCAAAGGGCTTAAGATGGACCCCCATACCGTTGTCCAGGAAGGAACTGTAAAATGGCAACTTTCACTCCTGCTGTGAGCAGCTTTTCATCAAGGCCGTTATAGTTTTGAGCACATACTACATGCTTTATACCTCATTCCCTTAAGACATCTTGGAGTCCTCCATGGTTTGCCAGCCGAGCGGGATGGTGAATACAGCCCCTTAACCAGGTCAGGCAGCACGGCATGCAGCCGTCCTCCTAGAGAGGAGAGAAGTGACTTCTTCCTCATTAACGGCCTCGTGTTGGCACTGCTGGGCCCTGGGTAATTAGTGATGGCGTCTGTTTTAGACATCTCTTGATCAGTGAGCGTGATACCCTCTCCTCGGACATCCCAAATGTGGAGCAGCCGTACCTCCACCTATACTCCCTTCCTTTTTGTCTGAATTTATTTCCTAGTTCCACCAATTCTGCCGGGGTATAATCCCTGGTGGTAAACGTCTCCATGTGGGGGAGGGAGCCTCTCACAGGGGAGAGTTTTAGGGAACATGCCATCAGACGGGCTGCTTCGTTGCCAGGGGAACTGGGATGGGGAACACGTCGCCTGCAGCTCTTGTGTTAGCAACACTCTGGAGGCCCGACGTTCCCTGTTGACGGCCCGAACACACTGGAGCCCTTCTAGTCTGAGGCCTAAAACAATCATTTGCTGGGGGTCGGGTGGATCACACAGGCAATTACTGCTTAGCTTTCAGATCAGGAGGAGGGGGCAATCACGCACATAAGGTAAGGGCAAGGCAGGGCCAGGTCGGGCACGAGATGCACAGAGAGCAAGAGAGCGGCCATCTTATGGAGCCCGACCATGCAACACCATGAACCCTGTTGTAAATAAGCACTATCCCCAATTTTAATAACTGATTCACTTTGTTATACAGCAGAAACTGACACACCATTGTAAAGCAATTATACTCCAATAAAGATGCTAAAAAAAAAAGAAAATATAATGTAGAATGGAACTGGGAAAATACCTGGTTTAAATTCTGGAAAGTACTAACTATACAATTCTGTATAAGTTGCTTAATCTTGTTTACTCCAATTTAATGCGGATCTCACAGGATGTTATGATGATTAATTTAATATCTTTGTATAACGTACAGTGTTATGTAATTTCTTCTTGTTCTTCTTGAGTAAATTAATATCTTTAAGCAACTCAAAAAAAAAAAAAGAGCACTATCCCCAATTTTAAAGTTTTCTTTCTGACAAAGATTCTGAGAAACTCATACAAGAGACAGAAGTGGTGGAAAATTTTGGAAAAAGAAGAGGCAAAAGTAAAAATGGTTCTACTGAAACATCTAGACCTATTTCTTGGGACTAATGGTTCTAAATCATAAGGTAGCAGAGTGTTTAAATAACAACACTAAGAGTATGAACAAAGGCAGTAATTTTAACTTAAAATGCTAGCAATATACAACGCTAATGTCAATTACCAGAGCAGTGGTCATGGAAACCTTTCACTTCAAAATTACAGCATCACCTGATGCAAAAGGTGTGAGCGTAACTTCAGAACTTGCACTTTTCACTGGCTCACACCTCACTCCTTAACCCTTTCCTAACCCCTCCCAATTCTTCCCCTCATGACAAATGGTCATCTTTTCTCTTACATGGTTGACTGAAATATGACTTTATGATTGACCATATAAAAAGTTTCTCAAGCCTCACATCTTGAATTTGGTAATATCAAGTAAATTTTCAGGATTGTTTTCAAATTTGGAAATATTTCTATCAAGTTTATTTTGTATATGAGCTACAAATTTTCCAGGAAGTAAGTTCTGGTTATTTTTGTTTCAAATCTTGTCTCTACTGTATTACTCACTTACCTCCAGTGCTAAGCACTATGGAATATGTTCACTCTACAGCACGACCTTTGGCTCCTCACCTGCATGTCAGTTTGCCAGGTGAGTGTCAGGCCCAAATATTAATTTTGGGGAAGAAACAGTCAATAGAAAATATGTCTATGTTGCCTCAAACTTTATGGACTTTTAAATTGCAGGCTGAGATAAACAAGACATTTCACTTGGAGATAATACATGGAAGCTCCCTATCACATTCCTTAGCTCAGGGTGGCACATAAATTTCAAATGCCTGACTTGCCCTTGGGTCTCAGATTTTTATGGGCTCTTATGTGTGCAACATTTTTTTTCTCCTATTTATCTGTCTTATGTGAATTTAATTATTAGACCAGCTAAAAAACCTAAAAGGGGCAAAGGGACATTTTTTTATTCCTCTTCATATTCAAATTTAGCTTGTGCTTGGCTTAATTACAATTTAATTACAGAACATACAAATGCACACACTTATACACACACATGCATTGTTTTTAGGAACAGAGAGAGAGTGCATTTCATTGATTGAAAATTGACCTTACCAGCTAGTTACTGTGACTCTTCAAGCAAAATTCAGTGAGGGCAAGAGTAGGGTATGCATCCTGTGCACAAGCTCTAACCATCTTACCTTTCCTCCCTTTCCTCCAAGCAATAGAACTCAATGAAGGAGGAGCTCTGTAACCTTTCACCAGCAGCCTGAAAGACCCCGAGAAGAGCATGTTAGGATAACCTAACAATTCATGAGCTACACCCTCTCCTACATCACGGTGGTGTGTTATGTTTCTTATATGCATTTTATTGAACGCTGCTACAAATCCTTTTAGAAATTAGGCAGGATATAAATTATGAGTTAAAATACAGACTTGTCTGGGAGTCAGAGGCTCCATATGACAGCTTTAACCTCACTGACTGTGTGACGTTTGGCTACTATCCCATGTGTCTGAGTTCCTAATATCAGGAATCGAATAGAACATAGAACACAGAACACTGAATATCAAACGCCAACATACTGTAAATGATATGAGAAGAATCATGACAACTTTTTAGAAGTTTATTGCAACTTGGAAACTCCTCACTGCCCACTGTCCGCATGAGGTATCCCAACTTCTGTTACTGTATGGATGTTTCACTCCCATCTCCGAGCAGAAACAAATTTAGCGCAGACTTTCTCCTATTACATAAACAGAGTTTATGAGGTAAACCTTGGTATATTTGTTGCCTTTGCTATTTTTTGAATAGGTTCTTGGGTCAGTGAACAGATGGATCACAGCTGTTTACCTGGCCACATGACAATCTGTTTTCATGCCAGCTTTAAAGGCCTTGAGGGGAATCTACTTCCATTTGTAGTGCGGATATTTGAATAAAGGCTGTTATCATCACCCTTGACAATCCTGTCACAACAACAGTAAAATATATTGTATTTAATCATCAGGAAATAATAGATACAAGCCTAGGGAGCCATAAATGAAATTCATGGTTAGCAAGAGTCTGTAAGAGGCCATATCTTAGGTATCATCTTTTTTTCACAAAATATTCAATCCGGTCTTATGTTCAAAAACATCTGAAATTAAGTCTCTTTATGTTGACTTTTTAAATTAAAATTAAATTTATATCGTTTTTTTACCCTAATGTTTCTAATTCAACACAAATTTACTAGACTCTAATATAAGCAGACATTATGCTAAGCACTGGAAATGTAGGGATGAACAGGGCAGACTCTTTAATTTAAATGGATAGTTGGCAACTGACAGTTGAAGAGGCAGAAAGGAATATAAACAGAAATTTACCAGAAATAATTAGGGCCAGAATGCAATACAAGGTGAGGCTATGATCAGAAAAATGGTGGCGATTTAATTCTGCTTGGGGGAGAGAGACAAGGAAATATCTTCAGAAAGGAATTAGTCTTATAGAATGAGGGAGATTTTCTCCATGGATACTGGAAGTGATTTAGGAGGGAATGGTAGAGGGGGCATTGCAGGCAGAGAATAACCATAGCAGAGATATGGAGGAGGGGGAGTTGACAGAAAATTTAGGGAATGATGGTAATTTAGTACCAGTTGTTCAACAGGGGCGTGGCAAGTCAAAGGCTACTGAGGTTGCCGGGGACCATCTATAAAAAGATCTGTATACCAACCCAAGGATCTAGACAATGATGACTCATACTAATTTTTAAGCAGATTTAGCAGACATATGTTGATTTTGCTTACCCAGCATTTGTCCCCTCTCTCCCATTATGCCTTTTTATGCTTCTAATTATTGCACCACAGTTATCTTTTGGAGACCCAAAATTTCCGCATTTACAGTCAACATGGTTCAGATGGAGAAGACGACTCTGGACCTTTGTTCCAAGAGTGGGCATGTGAACTATGCCTGTCAGCCGTAATATTCCACCTTCCTGGCAACAGTGATTCACTGAGGGATAAGTAAAAAGCATTTGTTTGTCCAGTGAGAATTTGATAGAGGGATCATTGAACAGAGCATAAAGGAGAGAGAGACTGAGTAATGACTGATTCATCCATACCTAAATCCAGAAATAAACCTGAAATTTTTAGTTTGAGTTGAATTTCTTTCATGTGCAACTAAAAAAAAAGTCCTTATAGAAACATCATATAATAACAAATATTTTTTGCATATACATTTTATAGAGATAGCTATCACTCTGACACCAAAAGGATTGATTTCCATAAAGGAGATTGGAGAAAGGGACATCAGATAATTAGTACTAGGGAAGATGGGATGAGAGCCTAATTTAGGGCAGTGTCCCTGGGATTGGGGGATGGAGACCTTGCCTGTTGTATTGTTCTTTCTAGGGTTACCAGCTCCTGGCTCAAGTCCTAGCACATAGGTGGTACTCAGCATTTACTGAACGAATGCCAAGGTTATGAATTCAAGATAGAGAAGCTTATGAGTTGTATGGGCAATGGTGAAGAATAATAAAGAACTGAGTATGATATTTCTAGTGAGGACCAATGGATCGATAATTAAGGGCATTATTTAAGCTGAGGGAAGAGGAGAGGAAGCTAAAAGGGGTAGGATGGCATAGTGGCAAATGAAGAATACAGTTTTGCATATATAAGAGTCTTATCTTGTTGCTTGACTATAGTTGCCTAAGTTCAAGGCTATGTTTCATTCTTCTTGGCATCCCCAGGAGTTTCTAGGAAAATGCATGACAATTGAAGAAATTAAACAAATATTTGTTTAAAAAATGACACAGAGACTTCTGAAGTTATGCGGATCTTATTAAGCATCCTATTCAGAATGGAGGTAATTAAACATATATATCTTACTTTTCCTTTTAAGATTGAGCTTTTGCTTTAAACTGTATCTAAAAGCACTACACTTGTTACTGAAAAATGTACTCCCCTAGCATCCCTGGCTCTTTCACCCTGTTCTATATTTTTCTAAAGCATCTTCTAATATAAAATGTAATTTACCTCTTAAGCTTTACATTATTTTATTGTCTGTATCTTCCAATTAGATTGTAAAATTTATGAAACTGGTATCTTTGTTTATTTTATTTATTGAGGTATTCCAAGTAACTAGAACAGAGACTAGTCCGTGGTAAATACTCAATGATACTTGTGGAATAAATGAATCAAGTCGGTGTCATTCATTTATTTATTGAGGGTCTATACTTACTAAGGTTCCAACCCTGCCTTCCTCCAGTGGGCACTATCCGTATCATAGTCCATTTGAAGAGCATCCCTTGGAGTTACGCAGAACACAGCTGTCAGGGTTCTAAGGAGATGCTCTGCACGGCCACAAAATTGTAAGCTCTGTGAAAATAGGAATGCGTACCTGTTTTGTTCTCTGCTATATCCTCAGATCTTAGAACTACTTCTGAAACACAATTGATACTTGTTAAATTATTATTTGGTAATAAATGAATGAATGAATGAATGAATGAATAATTGAGTCAAAACTCCATTATAAAATAATAGAAGGATGCAACTTCTCTGAGGCTTAGATTTGGTACATGTGAGACTAACAACTATTAGCAGAGTGAAACAGACACTAGAAAAGTCACCTATGTTTTTTTCAGTCAAATAATAGTCAAAATCAGTTCCACAAAAATAAGAGCTTATTATTCAGTTGAAAGAGTAATAACCGAGAACATCTAGCTGTAAGTTTAATATTCTTTTTTTCCCTCATTCACTGAAAGTATACTTAACTCTAGCAGCCATAGGTGACGGAGGAAAAAAAGGGAATATAAAATTTATAAAGTGCTTATTTCTTAGCACAGATGGGGATCAAAAATAGAGAAATTCTATGAGCAAAAGCCACAAGAAACAGAATGCAATAAATATGCATTCTATGCTAACTCCCTGATATACTCTAGTGATTGCCAAAGAAGGTTTTGGGTAAGACTGACAGGTGCTTTGATTTCCTCTTTCAACTGTAATGAATAAACATAGAACAATATTAGGTATGCCCAGGAAAAACTTCTAGAAAAGAAAAGGAATGTACTAACTATGACGCAAAGGTACATGTGGGCTCACACACACACACACTGTAACAAACTATTTAAATTTAATGCCTGGATTTTGAATAAGATAGGGCCTTTAATTTTCTGTTTATGCTTATTCATGAGAAGGTTGCACATTCACGAGCAGGTTGCATTCAGTGAAGAAAAGTAACAGAGGTTGCAAATTTCTGTTTCTGAAACTTAATGACATGATGGAAAAGAATTGTGGCTTCCAGCTTTGTAGTCTACGTCACTGACGGGCCACGGATATTACTCTATATTATACCCTGCCAAACAGTACATTTATTTTCAAGTTGTAAAACTGTTCAGAGCCTGGACATAAGCTAGGCATCAGCCTCTTTTCAAGCTGTTGTTGGGTTCATGATCCTTCTATAGTAAATGGCACGCTAAATGTGAAGCATCTCCCTTACAGGAAAATTTCTAACATTCCTGCAATAGACAGGATGGCGCCCCAAAGATGCTCATGCCCTAATCCCTAGAATCTGTGACTATGTAATATTATATTACAAAAAGAACTTTGCATGGACATATATACACTACCAAATGTAAAATAGATAGCTAGTGGGAAGCAGCCACATAGCACAGGGAGATCAGCTCGATGATTTGTGACCACCTAGAGGGGTGGGATAGGAAGGGTGAGAGGGAGGGAGATGCAAGAGGGAAGAGATATGGGAACATATGTATATGTATAACTGATTCACTTTGTTATAAAGCAGAAACTAACACACCATTGTAAAGCAATTATACTCCAATAAAGATGTTAACAAAAAAAAAAAAAAAGAACTTTGCAGATGTAATTAAGGTTATGGATTTAAAATGGAAAAAAAGTATCCTGGATTAGTCTGTGAAGCTAATGTAATCCCATGAACCTTCAGAACTTTCAGCAGAACTTTCTGCAACTAAGGTTGAAGAGGTGCTGCAGAAAGCATAAATCAGAGAGATCAGAAGTGTGAAAGCTGTCAGTGGACATACCCTCACTGATGTGAACATGGAGAGAGAAATGTAACAAGGCATGCAAGCAGCTTACAGAGTTGAGAGAGGCATCTTGCAGACAGCCAGCAAGAAAACAAGAACCTCAACCCTACAGTTCAAAGAAATGAATGTTTGGTAACAACCTGAATGAGCATAAAGTAGATTGTCTCTGGAGCCTACAGTTAAGAACCCAGGACAGAGAATATCTATATTTTGTCCTTGTGAGAATCAGACCAAGGCAAACAGCTGAGCTCTTCCTGGAATTCTGAGCTGTAGCACTATGGTATGTTGTTTTAAGTTCTTAATTTGTGGCAATTCATTATAGCAGTAATAGTAAAGTAGAATAAATAGAAAGAATAAATAGAAAGCAAAAATTTAAATATAATGGAAGATTTAAGTACTATCATACCAACAACTACAGAAAATGTAAATGGCCTAAATATACTGATAAAAAGAGAGACTGGCAGAGTTGATTAAAAACACAAACCAACTATATGTGTCTATAAGAAACTCATTTCAAATATAACAATATATTCCGGTTAAAAGTAAAAGAATTAAAAATATATACCATGTAACCATTAATTAAAATAAAGCAGTATTGGCTGTATCAATAGCAAATAAAGTAGAATTCAGAGAAAAGTACCTGAGAAAGAGGCATTATATCAAAATCAAAGGTATAATCCATTGGTTAGGCATAGCAATCTTAAATGTATAAGCAACAACAATAGAGCTACAAAATATGTGAAGCAAAAACTGATAGAAATGAAAGGAGAAATATAAAAATACTTATAGTTGGAGATTTTAATACCTCTCTCTTAATGATTGATAGAACAGCTAGACAGAAAATCAACAAGGATATAAAGGACTCACAATCCCATCAACAAACAGGATCTAATTAACACTTATAGAACCCAACATTCAACAATAACAGAATGCACATTCTTTTCTAGTGTATACAGAACATATACCAAGATAGATGATATCTTGGGCCATAGAACAAATATTAACACTTTTTAAAAATTGAAAGCTTACAGGGTAGATTCTCCAATCTGTTTGGATTCAAACTGGAAATCAGTGACAGAAGGAAACAGGAAAATCTCCAAATATTTAGAAATTAAAGTGTTATTATTACTTCTAAATAATACATCCAAAATAAACATAGGAAGGAAATAGTAAATATGAGAGCAGAAATCATTCAAATTGAAAACAGAAAATCAATAGAGAAAATCAATGAAATGAAGAAGTATTGAAATTATTAATAAAATTGACAAACCTTTAACAAGATTGAGAAAGAAAAATAGAGAAGACCAAATAACCAGTAAAGAATGAAAGCGAAGATATCACTGAAGAGTCTGAAGATATCAAAAGATAATAAGTGTTATAACAAACAGGTCTACTTGCCTCATTTAACAAATTAGATGAAACAGAACATTTCTTGAAAAATACAAAGTCCCACAACTCGTGCAATATGGAATAGATTATTTTAATAGCCCTGTAACTATTAAGGAAATCAAATTTGTCTCCCCAGAAAAGAAATCTCTAAACACAGATGGTTTCATTGAGGAATTCTTCCAAACATTTGAAGAAGAATTAGCACAAATTTTACACAACCTCTTCCAGAAAACAGAAGAGATGGGAACAATTGCTAGTTCATTTTATGAAGCTAGTATTTCCTTGATAACAAAACTAGATGAATTTAGTACTAAGAAAGAAACTACAAACCAATATCACTCATGAATTTAGACACAAAACTACTGATATTTAATAAAACATTTACTAATAGAATTCAGCGATATATAAAGATAATTATACAAGATGGCCAAGTGAGATTTATTCCAGAAATTCAAGGGTGTTTTAACATTCAGAAATCAATCAATGTAATCCATCATATCAATACAGAAAAAAGCATTTGATAATTCAACATCCCTTCATGAATAAAATCCTCAGGACTGTAAGAATGGAGTGTGACTTCCTCAACTTGATAAAGAACATCTACAAAAAAATCTAATGCTAACATTATACTTAATGATTAAACTGAACGCTTTCTCCCTAAGATCAGACACCAGGCCATGACTTTGGTTCTCTCCACTCTTTCTTCTTTTCTTTAATTTAAACAAATTTTTAAATTTATTATTTTTGGCCATGCCACTCGGCATGTGGGATCTTACTTTCCCAGCCAGAGATCGAACCCGTGCCCCCTGCATTGGAAGCACGGAGTCCTACCCACTGGACCGCCAGGGAATTCTGGTTCTCACCACTCTAAATCAAAACAGTGCTGGAAGTTCTAGCCAATATAATGAGGAAACAAAAGAAAATAAAAGGCCTACACATTAGAAAAATAGAAATATAACTTCCTATTTTCAGATGACATGATTGCCTATGTGGAATATCCCAAGGAATCTAAAATAAAAGAAAATCCAAATAGTATTTTCATATACTAGCAATGAACATGTGGGCATAAATGATAAAAATATAATATCATTTACAATCACTCAAAAATGAAACGTATAAATCAAACAAAATCTCTATAAGACCTGTATGTTAAAAACTATAAAACACTGATGGAAGAAATCAAATCCTATCTAAATAAGTAAACATGTCATATTCATGGACTGGAAAACTCATAGTAAAGATGTGAATTATCCAAAAATTGGCATGCAGATTTAATACAATTTCTACCAAAATTTCAGCAAGGTTTTTTGTGTACATATAGACAAGCTTATATTAAAATGTATACGGAAAGACATAGGTCCTAAAATAGATGAAACAATTTTGAAAATGAAGAATAAAGTGGTAGAAATCAGTTTATTTGATTTCAAATATCTATCATAATTAAGACTGCATGATATTAACAGAAGATACACACATAGATCAATGCAACAGAACAGAGAAAGAAACACAAGAAAATATGCCCAACTAATTTTTGACAAAGGTGCAAAAGGAACAAAATAGAAGAAAGATAGCATTTTTAACAAATTTGTAAGTAATTTTCTGGAGCATATGGCCATCCGTAGGCAAAAGCAAAAGGAAAAAAAAAAAAAACCTTAAGTCTTACACCTTATAAATTAACTCAAAATGAATTACTTTTAGGAAAAAAAATACAAAAACTAAGAACATTTTTCAGGTTTTAGGGTTAAGAGTTTTTAGACTTGATACCAAAAGCCTGATGCCTAAAAAGAAAAATTGTTATATTGACCTTCATCAAATTCAAAATATTTACTCTATTAAGGCCTTAAGAAGATGAAGAGATGACTAAAGACTGGAAGAAAATATTTGTATACCATATATCTGGAAAAAAATTGGAACTAGACTATGTAAAGACTCTCAAAGCTCAATAGTTTTTAAAAAGGTAAATGAAAATTAAATTGGAAAATGAGCGAAATTAACGATGTGGTATCTCCAAAAAGGTTTCAAATAACCACATTACATTATTAAAGAAGATATTTGTCTTTGTCCAGGTTACACAGAAGCAGATGCTGAGATGATGGTTAGCCTATAAGAAGCTGGTTGGAAAATGGGGTAAACAAAACAAGGAAGAGGAATAAACCCTGTTAATTCAAGGCCAAGTCCAAGCTTTAGTCTGATCCTGAAAGGGAAGCTCAGGAGTGTAAATTATGCTTCAAAGTTTGTCCCACTCAAGGCAGAAAGCTGGGATTTTATAATTCTGCACCAGTCATTCATTGGCCAACAGCACACGGGAGGGGAGAAGTAAAGCCCCAGGAACTTCTGAGACTCTGCATTTATGACAAAGTGGCTCCAGGAGTCCAGAGTAGCCTCAAAGAGTGTCCCAGGTGCAGATGTTAAGTAAGAGGAAAAGCACACCATGACTTGGAACAGTACACACGAAATGATAAAGGGAATCAGTGAATTTTGGGGTAGAACACCAAACTGTGTCCACTACAGTGGCCATGGTAGGCTCATGGACAAGGTAAGATTTGGGCAAAGAGATGATGGGATTGAGGCACCGTTAAGTCCTAAAAGTATTTAGAATTATGCTTGGCATATGTATGCTAAACCAACAAATAAATAGCCATTAGTACACTTAGCAAATGTCTTACCATGTGAGAATCTATGAGGTGCCATGTGATGAATATCTAAGAATCTGTTTGTTTATTCTCTGTTTGCTCAGGTTCTGATGCCCAAATTCTATGATTTCTGCTGTGTGAGACATGGCCATTGTGGTTCTTTTTGAGTCGCATCCTCCTGGCAGCATTCTTAGTTAAAAAATATTATAAAATACATTAAAAATTAAAAAGTTAACACTAAATAATCAACTCCCCTAAACTGGTACAACTAAGTAATTTCAAATTTCAGTTATTTAACTTAGTCATATCATTTCTATAATATGAACATTATCCTCATTTTTACCAGTAAGAAAACAGAAGTTTAGAGAGGATATAAAATTAACCTCAACTGAGAGACACAGCAGCTAATCACTAACTAGAGTCAGGCTTGAACTCCCAGCAAAAACTCTGTTCTTAATCACTTCATGGGACTGTCTCCAGCTAATTCTGAAATTCGAGGCATCACATAGCTGTGGGAGTCCTAATTTTCTTTGGCAGGAGCAGTAGGATTTATTTCCTTTCTGTGGCACCACTCCCTCCACCTCTCACCCAAGAGATGTTTCCCAACAGGGATGGGTTCTTAGCTCTCAAATCTCTGCTGAGGACTTTCCTCTCCAATTGACTCACTGGTGCCTTTCCACATGGCAGAATTTCCCACAATGCCATTGAACCTCCACAGGTTACCTTGTTGTCACTCTTTTTTTCTCCCCAACAGGAGTACATACTTTCTCTTCTCTTCTGAGTATCTCACAATTTAGCCATGAAACTGGCATCAAGGACACTCTTGGCTTGTTTTACCAAGGTTCTTCTCAACTCCCATGGGCCAACTTTCCCTGAGCACATTTGCAAAGGATCATGCATGCAAAAATGAGTTATATCCAGCATAGGAAACTAGGATAGTTAAGAGGGACGTATTAGTTCTCAGCGGAGATATTTAATATTAGATTATCATTTTATAACTGGGAAACAAGTATGCTATCCATTGTTAAAATAATACTAACCTAATAGCTGGGGAACACGGCCATTGCTCTAATATTACAAATAGAGAATAGATAGTTCTGAGAAATTTCCGTAAATGGAAAATGCAAAGTTAAAAAAGTTGAAAACAGTGCTTTAAGAATGTGCATCCTTAATTAACTGAATGAATACCAAAATAAATCATTTGGTTAAAAGCTGTCATAATTGATTACATGTGCCTGCTCTTAATTCCTTAGAATAATAGGAAAACTCACAGTGGCATCATTTCAAACACCACAGCATTGCACAACAGTGGTCTTGTGACAAGCGCAGCAAGATGTAATCAGACTTTTCCTATAAGAGAAAGGAAATGTACGATGAAAAAAACATGAGTCTCCAAAGCTCCTGTACACATTTAGCATGGTGAATCATTGTTGACTGTATTAATGCAGTCAACTAAATGGATAAGAAAGGCAATTGTGTAATACATGCCTGAGATATGTCTTTTGGAAGAGCTCGATTTTCAGCAATGGGTTACAACTGTATATACTGAAACAATTTCCTACAATTATCAGCAAAATTGAATGTTCATTTCACATTTTTTAGTTTGGACCAAGAGTAAAGTATAGCATGGTATAAGACTATGCTATGCTGTGAGACTGGCAGGGTTTGAATGCTATTTATGCTGCTTGTCAGCTCTGTCATCTTAGTGAAGTTTTGTGAGCTTTCCCAACCTTAGTTTCCTTGTATGTAAAATAGGAAAGTAATAGTACATGCCTTCTAAGGTTGTTGTGAAAATTAATTGAGATAATGCATTGAGATAATCAAAACAGAATAATTAGTGCAGTGCCCTGATGAGTAAAGCTCTCAAAAATGTTAACTGCTATAATTACCTGCTCTCTTTTCTCCTCTGCATACATCTCAACTATGCCAATAACATGAAGATCATATTGCACTTTGTATTTTGCCTCACCCTCTGTGAGCAACATTGCTCTTAAATGAGCAGCCCTGGATCAGAGACTACAAGTTATAAATTATAGATCCTCCATTTACTACTAGATCAGAATGGGAAAGTTATTTAGCCTCTTTTTAGTTTTCTCATTGATTTTAATAGGCTATTTTTAGAACAGTTTTAGTTTTACAGAAAAATCAAATAGATAACATGTGATTCTCTTTATTTGCCTGTCTCTTCAGTTTTAGGGGCAGCAATTTTCCTTGTGACCTCAATTATCTGATTGATCTAGAGGAGTTGCTGCTTTTCAGTTTGCTCTTTTGCTTTTTTCTTGTTGTTGAGGATGGGAGTGATGATGTCCAAGCTCCTTTACACATCGCAAAGGAAACTGAAAATCTCCCATTTGTTTTAACCTCTTGGAGCTCTATGCCATTCTTAACAGACTTGGAGCCAGCTCCTTAGGAATCATTCACACCCCTGGACTCATGTCAGGCGCAGCCTTGATGCCTACCAGCCCGAGTGGTGTTAAAGATCTGTGGGATCCACCAGAACTGTTACCCAAGCCCTTACATTTGTCAGGCTCTCCATGAAGCCAAGAGAATTAATCCCTGTTGAAAGTGTGTCCTAAGCACTCAATTTAAGTAATAAAAGCAGTAGACTAGAAATGGTCAATCTACGATAGAGATGCAGCCTCAGAATCCTTCTTAACCCAGTACTCTAAGGAGTCACTATCAAACCATTTGCTTTGGCTCGTAAGACTGAGCCGGTTTTCCATTCCTATACAAGAGGAGTCCCCAACCTTTTTGGCACCAGGCACCGGTTTTGCGGAAGGCAATTTTTCCACGGACAGAGGGTGGGGGGATGGTTCAGGCGGTAATGCGAGCGATGGGGAGCGGCAGATGAAGCTTCGCTCGCTCGCCTGCTGCTCACCTCCTGCTGTGCAGCCTGGTTCCTAACAGGCCAAGGACCGGTACCGGGGGTTGGGGACCCCTGCTATATAAGACAATATAAAGAAACAGAGCATGTTAATATAAGCGTTCATCCCCCAAAATGTTGCAGCCCAGGAGGCAAATTGAATGCAATTAGAGCACAGTACAAAGCACTCGTTTTCTTCAGAATAACACTAGGCTCAGGAAGAGATGAACTTCTAAATCTTAATAGCTGAATACAATAGGACTTTTTATTCACAGAAAGTTCGAGTTGTGCATTCCTAGACGGTAGACACTCTCCACCAAGCATGTTTTAGGAACCCAGGTTTCTGCCTTCATGTGGGTCTTCCATCTTCCTAAGTGTCCATGCTCATTAACAACAGGGGAGAAGGGAAAAGAGCTTGAAAGGTCACACTTTGGAGAGTTTGGGAGACAGACGGATTGAATGTGAAAATTAGCTCTACTCCTCATTACCTGTATAGATTTGATGAAGTGATTTAAATTTTCTGAAGCTATTTTGTCTCTAAAATTAGTGCAATAATACCTAACTCAAAGACGACAACTGAAATTAAAGAATGTGTCTAAAGTTGCTAAAAGGGGTGTAACACTCAATAACCATTCAACAAACACTAGCATTCTTCTCCTTTTACGTTTTAGTATAGTTCTTCACTAGATTGTGTAGATTGCATATATAGATGTATGTGTCTACAAACATACACACATAAATACATATAGGTAACTTTCTGTATGTATTATAATTCAGAGCTTTTCATGTGGTTACTTAATAGCTTTCCAAAGCACCTTCAGATCCCTTCAATCTCGAAAATGTAAAAAAGAAAATAGGTGATCAGTTCTAAGCAAGTATACTGAAAAATGAAACTGTAATTTTTGTAAGTGAAAAATGATTATTTGTGATTTTATAAAGCTCAACTGAGTATATCACATTATAGTCTGGGAGGGTTATAAGGGAGAGAAAGGACCTGTACTGGTTTCTGAAGGATGGAGAAGATCCAGATACATAGCAGGTGGGGAGAAAAGGTCTTTCAGGGACTTAAAATTAGCCCTGTTCACAGCAAAAACATTTAGAATTGAATGTGCCAACTGCAGCCTGCCTGGTGCTACCCAAGACAGAGGCAAAAATTACACCCTCATTGCTCATCTAATATATTCAAATTCCATAAAAGAAAATGACTTGTTACTTGTCAGTAGCTGCTTGGATTATTTTTATTCATTCTGGTTCACATGTGAGCAGCTCTCTGGATACTTGATAGGACAGTATAAAGTCACTGAGATCTTGTTCTTTATGAATAATCTTTTTATTCCCTGTACAGTCATTTTATAAAGCAAGACTCATTACAGTACAGTACTTAATTCCAATCAAGTTTTCCACTACAGTTTCTGGGGTGTAAGTTCTGCTCAAGCCTCAATTTAGGGCTATTCACTGTGCCTCTTATGTCTCCAATTAAATCATGCATAGGGAACTATTTGGTGCATAACTTAAATCCCATGATGCAAATGATAACAAGTCTCAGATCCAGGTCTGATGTTTATAGCTAATGAGGAAACCTGTCACATAAGGCAGAATTTCCATGCTGAGAATGTGCTGTGATAGAGTGGGTATAACATAGACATGGGAATAAAAACTTCCAGGGTGAAAAGAGCTCTCTCACACATTAACTTGGACACTTAACTCCTTTATGGCTCAGTTTCCTTATATATAAAGCAGTGATATACGGATACTTAATATAAAGCTAATTGAGTTCATAATGAGCCTGTGATAATATTGATAAATATTTTTTGTATGTGGTAAAGCAAGTTGACATACAAGTTCGTTTGGTAAACAGATATTAAGTGGTTATTATGTACCAAACACTATGTCTAAACTTGGAAATACACAGAAGAAAAAAATCATGGTTTCTGCACCCAGAATTCTTATAGTCTAGACATGAATTCAGTAACAGATAATTTCAATTTATCAGGGGAAGGACCATTGTAACAATTAACACCTGGCTGCACAACTAGTAAGTGGTATACAGAGGCAATACGTCTAAGCCATCTAACTTCACAGCTCCAGGGTTAACCATGGCACTGCTCTGCAGTAAGAGAGATGCTACTCATGTGCTAGGACACTAGCAGATGTAAAACTCACCCAATCTTATTATTAGGAAGACTATAGAATATATTTATTATATATATAAAAAAAACTAAAATGAGTCTCATATAAAGAAGAAGAGGGGGAAAACGGCAGGCAGAAAAAAGAGAAATGAGAAAACCAAGGAAGCTGGAAATAGGAAGGTGTGTTCTAGAAAGCTCAATGAGGTGTCTGAGGTGGGAATGTATAAGTTTCCTGTTGCTGCTGTAACAAATTTAGCGTCTCAGAACAACACAAACTTACTGTCTCACAGTTCTGCAGATCAGAGTCTGGGTGTAGCATGGCTCAGAAGGGTCCACTGCTTAGAATTCACAGTGCTGAAATCAGGGGGTCAGCAGAGTTGCATTCCTTTCTGAGTCTTTGGGGATAAATCTGCATCCGAGTTCATTCAGGTTGTTGCTCAAATTCAGTTTCTTGCTGTTAAAGGACTAAGGTCCCTGTTTCCCTGCTGGTTGTCAGCCAGGGGCCAGTCTTTGCTTCTAGAGGATGCCCACATTTTTTCTCATCTTTCTCGTTTGCCCTTCCCTCCTCTACTCCTTAAAGTTGCTTAAAACTGTATCTGGAACATGGTAAATACTCTAAAAATGTCACCTGTTTTTATTTATTTATTTACTGTAACACTGTATGAACAAATTACTAAGGAAGCCCAAAGGAGGAAATAATGACTCAGATGGCTGAAATAAATGAAGAAATAATAAATAATTGACATTTACTTAATAAATAAGGAAAATACAATCTGATGGGATCAAAATAGACAAAAACACTTATTTTCAAAAGAATAAATAGTGCAGCGAATGGATTCTTTTTTATTCTTGAAGTTCACAAGATGTCCTGTGGGAGTAGGAAAAAAAGGTTGAAAACAAAAATCAATAAGATACATTGAGATCAAATTTTCACGGTTCACATCAAGGCATCCACAGAAACCACATAGGGTCTATTTTGTTGAATAAGTAATATAACTGAATGGCAGGGCATATATTTGTATACAGAAGTGGGCTGTAGGAAAAAAAAAACAGGGCAAATTCTTTAGGTATAGATGTCATACTACATAATAAAGAGCTATCAAAGATTTATTGCAAATAGTTATACAATAAGGAATTGATTTTATCAATAAACTTTTAAAAAATACACTGAAATTTATTTTGAGTTCCTTCTGGAGTTAATATCCCTGGATACTTATTATGACACTGATTTACTCTATTATTAAAGATAAATTATTTAACGTCTTGGAATGTTTATTTACATTAAGAGCTTAAAATATTAAATAACCTGCTTGATCTTTTTGGTAATGTGATTCTATAATGTCCAAGGTAATAAAGGACTGAAATGTCTCTTAATGATTATCATCTAATTAGAAACACCAAGTTAAGCCTGCCTGGATGGGATAAGATATGGCTCAGAGCCCTGAAAGGTCATCAAACCCTCCACAAACTGCACCTGCTCATATTTTGCATTTTTGTAATAGAGTAAATATATGTTCCATTACTCTTGTAAACAAAGAGTTCAGCTGTCAATTCCCTTGAAAGTAACGCTGCAATATGTCACACTACATTTTAAATGACTTTGCTGCTTCTGACACAGAATTATTATTCACTTTACTTTTTTCTCATTAACATACCCCATAAACTCGGATGTGAAAAGGGAATCTCACTGATAGTGCCTCTGTGTGGCACAATTGTGGCTGTTATAAAGATGTGAGAAACAGGGCTTCCCTGGTGGCACAGTGGTTGAGAATCTGCCTGCCAATGCAGGGGACACGGGTTCGAGCCCTGGTCTGGGAAGATCCCACATGCCGCGGAGCAACTAGGCCCGTGAGCCACAATTACTGAGCCTGTGCGTCTGGAGCCTGTGCTCCGCAACAAGAGAGGCCGCGACAGTGAGAGGCCCACGCACCGTGATGAAGAGTGGCCCCCGCTCACCGCAACTAGAGAAAGCCCTTGCACAGAAACGAAGACCCAACACAGCCAAAAAAAAAATAAAATTAAAAAAAAAAAAAAAAAAAAAAAAAGATGTGAGAAACAGATTAATCCCAACTCTAATGCTGGGACTGAGAACTAAGGAGATGCAGTCCCTTAAATAGTTAGATGGCCATGCCACAACTAAAGACTTTGTTCTTTTCTTCAATGCCTCTGAAAAAATTTATACATTTACAAAATTAAAATGACAGTTTATTACTGAAAAATGTTATTTTCTTATAGGTATACTTTAAGCAATAAAATCACATTCATATATAATCATGGTAATAGACATTCTTTAATTTGTTTTAAAAGGTCTAATATTTTATGTCTTGATGACAACCAACAAACTTCCCATTGAGCTAGTGAAACAAACAAATTGTGTATTACAATCTGCTGATACAGAATGTTAGGGAGTTAGTCTAGGAAAAGTAAATGCCGTGAAGTGGGGTAGGAACAATGCCATCTTATAATTTTAAAAAAATTTTTGAAGAAAAAATCTAATATTAACTTCTAATTTCATATATATATATGTTATATATATATAAAACATAATTGTCAGACTATCCAAGAGAACTTCTAAGTAAAAAAATTTACAAATTATATTTTGACAGTTGGTTCATCACTGTCTAGAGGGAAAGACATAGTATAATGAGCAAAAGACAATTAAACTTGTCTGAGAAAATGAGAAAAAGTTCTAGGGACCCAGCAGTAGCTGTGATGAGAGAAGAGACAAAGTATTCTACTTAAGAATCTGCAAATGCAACATCAAAAATAACAATAGAATACATTTTACAAGGATACTGGGAAAAATGGTATTTAATATATACTTATGTACATAATAGGGAGAAGTTTAGAATGATATAGATTCATATTCCTAAACTTCAAACTTATAAGGTAAAACCTACAGTTATAAAATAGATCATCATCTTGCTACCACTTTGTTACTATCCCACAAAAATCACAAAATATAGTCTAGGGTTCAAGTTATTTAATAAAGGAATGCTATATATTTATATCTATAATGTTAATAAGTAAACATAGCTATTTATAAATTTTTTCTTTAAAATGAAACAAGTTTGAAATTCCAAATAACTTATCAGATGGAGAGTGGATAAACCTGCTTATGACTCATTCATTTAGTCAGATACTTTAAAATTTGCATTCAAATCAAAGCAGTGATTAAACAGAGGAAGCATAAGCTTCCCAGATGTTGAAAGGTAACTGATATGGACTGAATTGTGTTCCCCCAAAATTCACATGTTGAAGCCCTAATCCCCAGTGTAAATATATATGAGATATATTTAAGTAAGTAACAAGGGTTGAATGGGGTCATACAAACAGGGCCCCAATTCGATAGGGTTGTTTTCCTTATAAGAAAAGAACAAGAGACCAGAACACTGTCATATGAGGACACACCGAGAAAGCAAATTCATATGCAAGCCAGGAAGAGAGCTCTCACCAGAGACTGAATTCTGCCTGAAACTTGATCTTGGACTTACCAATCTCCAGAATTGTGAGAAAATAAATTTCCGTGGTTAAGCACCATTGTCTCTGGTATTTTGTAATGGCAGTCTGAGAAGACTAATAGAGCAAACATCATGAGGTAATTTAAATGTGGTAACTCTTTAAAATCATACCAAGATGACATACCCGCCTCTGTAAGCTGAAATAATCAACTTTTTACAAATTAAAAATCAATAAAAATAGAAAATATAGTGATGACTATATCTAATATAGCTTTAAAAATTTACTTGAATTTCTTATAATCTATGTGGAGATGTACTTATAGGTAACAACCTATATACAGCTATTTAATAAAAGATGTACAATACATAAAATAGAAAAAAAATTAGTTGATTATTTTTTAAATTACAAAATGTAAAATTTCACACAAGCAATAGAGGAAGTTTGGGCTTATTTATTACAGGAATCAGCATTATACTTGAATTTCCTTAGCTTCAGCTGATTACAAAATCTTAGTAACAATATATTTTTTAATTAAAGTACTTCCTTATGTCAACAAATATACTAACATGTTTAGGCACTTCCCAACTCTTACACATTATATATGACTACTAGGTTGCTTGTGCATGAAAGAGAAGTCTTACGCAAATCCCTGTGGGTATTTGATAATATGCTCTCTGGAAACAGATTATTCCTGAAAACATGTATGTCTTTCATCTGATCTCCAATTAATTACTTTCAAACATCTTTCAAATACACAGCCTTTAGGTAAGTGTGGTATTATCTGTCACTAGAAAGGTTGTGAATGCAATTATTCATCCATTTTATTGTAAATCATGACCTGTACTCTTCTTGAACTTTCCATGTCTATAAAAAGAGAATACATGTTTCAATTATGAAATCATTAAGGTATAAGCAGTGTATCATATACTCCTTCCCTACCCTCCATGGGAAGGTTCTTCCTGAGCACTTTGCTTTCTAAAGTGTTAGTGAATGTAATTATCTGAAATTTACATTACCCAAAGACATTTACTTTTCAAAACAAAGCAAAAGCTTTAGTTACCGGTTCTTATAGTGGCAAAACATACACTTCTTTAGGGACGTCTCAATATCTGGAGTAGGAAACAGGAAGCCTGTAGCTCTTAAAAATCTGCCACTGCAACGTGAAATCATCTATGTATCTATGCACATGTTTTCCATAACACTTTCTTAACTTTGCTGAGTTTACCTTCCTGACCCCAATTCAGATTACACTTCTTTAATTCAATTTATGTGTGCATCATGGTGTAAATTTGGCATCTTCCCGTGGACCTGATTCTTGAAAGCCTGTTACAGTCCAATTATCACAATCTAACTCCTTCCTTGGATGCTGATATTTGGAGATATGAAGTCCCATATTGTTAACAGTTTTAGGGAACCAGCTCCACTTGGCTGGCAACACATGGTCATTCTTTGCCTTTACCTGAGTGAGCTCGCTTTAACCCTCATGTAAGGTGGGTTATAGCCTCAAACCTCTCCTTTATTTGAGAATTTTGTCCAGATCGACAAGGCCCATTCATGGCTTTTCTTCTAAATAGGAGCAAGTGCGCATTTGACCAGCCTCCCTGAATCATTTTGTTGTAATTCTAAACAACTATCTTGAGCTTTGGGAAGTAGTTTGCAGACTGGCAACTATCTTGAGAAAAGGATGATAGGTTGAGGTGGGTAGGAGTGATTGGCTGGAAGGTGAGCTCTGGCACATAGCTATTCTTTCATCACAACAATAGGGACATTTGAGAACTTGTCACAAACTAACTGAAGAAAAGGAGCTGGTTATCTAGCCTTGAAGTGCACAGAGTTAAAGAGAAATCAATAACAAATACAGTTAAATAAAGTCAATTAAACAACAACAAACATCCCATCTTTATTCCATGAAAGCTCTGTGATTGTAAATTAGATGCCACTTTAACTTGTCCTTGTAAACAAGAGCAACATTTTTTTAACTGATGATACAATTATATAATATGTACAGCATATCAGTTAGAATATGTTCAGTTGTAAGTAACCCAAAATTCAAGTGCAAATATTCTTAAACCATAAAGTGAATCTTCTGGTTCATGTATCTGGCAATGACAGAGAGATAGGATAAGTTTCATTTTGGTTTTGATCTAATTATGTCATTAAAGGCCCAGTTTCTTTTTCTCTGTTCTATCTTACTAATGCTATCATATTTGAGGACTAGCTCTGCATTTGATTCCACAATGGCTGCCTTCAGCTTTGCTGTCCAAATCTATAGACAGTAAGCTTCTCTTTTCTACCCCAGGAACAGAAATTCCAGTTTTCATCCATTTAGGTACCTGCAGATGAACCAGTCCTTATGGTGGTGAAATAGCATGCCATGGTTGACACAGACCTAGATAATATTTTCTAATTGTTTAGGCCAATCAGGGCCCAATGCTTAGAGCTGAGCATGCACCTTTTCCACATTCCCTACAAGATAGAAGAGGACGGGTAGGCCACCAACTCTTCACAATATACCATATGTACACATAGTTGGTGTTACTAAAAACATTTGTTGAGAGAAATAAATGAATTTATTAAACTGAAGGCTGTTAATATAATTGGACTTTACTATCTTTTCCTCCTTAGTGAGAGATGAGGGGATAATTTTGATACTCTGTTAACATTTCTGTTGCAAATGAAAACTGTATGTAGGTACCAGATTCAGAACCAGAAAACTGGAAGTTGAGTTCTATGGCTGACTCTTAGTAACATCATGGGCAAAGTAATTCATTCTTCAACTTCTATTTCAACCTCCCTAAAATGAGAAAATCAGAGTTCATACCAAAAGTGGGGGAGAAGGGAAGAAATTGACTTCGATGTATACACTGGTCTTTTTGTTAAACAATTTTAAATGCACCTTACTTTGAAGTAAATATACAACTTAAATTTAACAAATAACTAGTTCTTTGGTCAACTCTTTTACAAATTATGTGCTCTCAGTATATGCTTAAAATTTTTTGTTGCATATGAATCATATTATCTCCTAACAGAACAATTTTCCTGCAGCAATAACTTATATCTTGTATTGAGTAAAACATGGTTAAAAGTATGCTCACTTCCATTTTTCATAAATAGACTTCTAACTTCAATATTATAGCAACTTTGACTATATATGTCCTTGAGTGAGAACAAGTAGTTCTAAAGAGAAAGGAACCTTCAGACATTTTATAGAACATAGAAGAATTTTTACCTGTTACCTAAAATATCTCAGATTGATAGGAAGAGAATTTACTCTGTCCACAAATACTTACAGTAAGATGGCAAAGGCATTCTGACTCACAATTCATGCCTCTACAGAATTAAAAGGGCTGTAAATTTTGATTTACAAATTTTGAATTTTAATCTATACATTTACAAATACGTAAAACAGCAAACTAAGATGCAGTAAGCACAATTATATTTCATAGATCCCTTCTTTTAGGCATGCTGGTTAAGTGTACAGTCTCTGAATCATAAAGAAAAGATTTGAATCCTAGCACACTATCTCTTAATTTCTTTGAGAAATTGATGCTTTACTCAGTATAACACATGAAGATAAGATATACTTCATAAGGTTGTGATTAGGTTTAATTATATCTAGATATAGATAGCGCTATATGTCGTGTTATATAGTAGGATGCATCAAATAAAAAATTAGTAATTGTAGTTTTACTGTCTGATAAACAAATAAAAGTATTAGAAAAGCTTTTCTCTAAAAGTAGGAAATAAGGCAAAGTGACTTTGAAGATAATCTATATGACAAATTAATTTCCTTGACACCTGAAAATCAATTCACTTTTATATTATTGAGCTCTGATTATTCACTTACTCACTGGGCATGAGTCATGCTATGGGAGATGTGAAAAGTGCTAAGAAAATCCCCATTCTTTCAAAGAGCTCAGAATCTGATCTGGAAGCTGCGCTTTCCCTGAAACAAATATCATGCTTAATAGAGGCAAGGTGTTGTGGAGAAATCAATTCTGACTGAATGATTTGTCATTAATAATTTCAACAACACAAAGCCATCGATTGATAGATTTCTGTCTTTAAACCATTCCTGTCTCAAGGACTATGTTTTCTATTTACAGGGAAATAAATATAGGAAGGCCAGTGAGGACTTTCTGATAGTTATAAAAGCTTCTGTGCATCCTATTTTGGAGGAAGCTTATTTCTTGCATATTTTATTGCATTTGCTGTTTA
This sequence comes from Balaenoptera ricei, assembly GCF_028023285.1. Classification (NCBI taxonomy): domain Eukaryota; kingdom Metazoa; phylum Chordata; class Mammalia; order Artiodactyla; family Balaenopteridae; genus Balaenoptera; species Balaenoptera ricei. The sequence continues at coordinate 79,730,933 of NC_082646.1, read as the reverse complement.
AAAAGAAAAAGAAGAAAACATTTAAGCATTCTTTATTTGAACTTTTTTTTTGCACTTTTTAATGCAAAATTAATTCCAAATAATTTTTAAATTCATTTCACATCAAAAAAATGGCTGATAGATAAAAGGAGTTTAAAAATACATTTTTAAGAACATATCTAAGCAAATTACTTAAAATCATTTTTTTAAGCACAGATGATAGACTTGGGCTGAAGTGGACCCAGTCTCAATCCCTGTCTCATGAATGTTATGATAAATTATTAAAACTAAATTGTGTTTTAAAGATAATTCCATGTTGAAGTTGAAGCACTCAGCCTAAAAGGAATGGAAAACTGATGCTTGATATTCTTAGAAGCTGAATCAGTTTCTCCCCCCAAACCTCTAGAAAAACTGCTTTTAAGAAGAAAAACTTATGATTTTACATTTGCTTGTATGATTTCTCTTCAAAATGTCATCAACAGAGGTGCCATTTTGCAACAGAATGTATTTTCTTTTGACCCCTGGATAGAGTTCTAAAAGGCCCATTTTGAAGCTTTCTCAATTTTATAAGTTAGAATGTTGTGGCGTTTGTAAACCAACATTAGACAGAAAAAGCTCCTTTTCCTCTTTTGCTCAGTTCCATCAAGATTATCCTCTCCTGCAAGACCAGCCAAAAAAAAGTGAGAATACATCAAAAGTGATCTAGCTTGATATGAGTATCTATACTTCTATGAATACCTATAAGACTAATTATAGAGAATGATATTATATTTGCAGAAATTTAATAAATTGATTAATATTTAATGTAAAATGGCTTTTATTATATTTTTATGCTGAAATTATTTTCCCAAGAATATGTGAATCCAGTAAGATATAGAAAGTAAACAATGCCATTCCCTTGGGATTCAAACTGATTTAATCTGTAGTTAGTGAATTAATAATGCAGTGGTGGCAGAGAACTTTAATAAATGCCTTTCCAGTAAAAGCATATACAAAGGTAACATTAATGCCAGAGAAATGCATGCTGTTGGTTTGACTTTAAGCGCTGGGTATCAAAATACTGAGCAGCCAAATATTGCCATTATGGGAATGTTTATCAGCTTGAAATTGTTTTGCCAAGACTGATTACAAGTGCTGTTTGTAGCTTCAATTTAAGGGACAGATACCCAAGGAACTTAACATCCAAACTGATTAATCCACCCCATCTTTAGCAAATTGCAGGTAAGTTGATTTGGCATACACAACAGGAATATCTTAATGCAAATGTGGCCTCTTCTATTTTCCTAAGGCATCCCTAATTAGAAATGATATTATTATTATATTAATAAAGGAAAACTGGGATAATCATTTCATCTTCATTTCTGCAGAGCAAATATTTTATTTTACAGTCTCAACAGAGTGATGCTATGTTACACTCCAACTCCAGCACTGAGAGATACTACTTCGAAAGAGTAAAATCCACAAGACTAGAATAATAAAGAAGTAACTGGACTATTCAAATCCACCAAGCCATGAAGTCAATTGAGGCACCTCTCTGCTATTAAATGACAAAGAATGTCTTTTGTTGTTGTCATTATTGTTATTCTTCTTCATGAGATAATACACCTACTTTCCTTCAGTTCCAGGCCCCCATCTTTGTAGTCTCCTGATTGGAAAAGAAAGATGCTTCTTTTATTTTCAGCTCAGTTAAAAATAATCTTGGTGAAAGGATCCTGATTGGGATGGGGGAGGAGAGGCAGTCTGATTATTTTAACTAGGGTAGAACTTCCAGAGAGAAAAAATACCCAATTTAAAAGTTCTTTGTACAATGCCTACTGTATAGTAGTGCTTAATACATGTTAAGAAACTATTAATATTGGCTCTCAATATGGGTAGGGAGAGTACAGCCATGTGTGGAACTGGCAATCAGAAACTTTAGGTTTTAATCCCAGTTCTGATGTTGGGAATGTAATTTGGGGAAATTGCACTGCCCCTCAGAACTTCACATTTTCATTTGTAAAATCACCTCGAAAGATACCACATACTCACTGGGGTTCTCTCCTGAGTGAGATAAATATTGCCTTTATTGCCCATTCTAGTCAATAAATGCCAATTCAACCCCCTTTCCCTTTTATGAGTTTTGGGGTATCAGCCCAATTCTGACACAAGTGGTAAAACCTTGGGAATTCACCAAAACTCTGTTTCCCCACCCATCTAAGGATATTGTTATCCCTTCCTGATAAAACTGCTTTTTAGACAAAATGTAACAGTGCATTTAATAATACTTTATGAAGTTAAAAGCCCTTTTTAGATGCAAGGGCTTACCATAGTAGGTGGAAATTGTTCCAGTTTTCCTTCATCACCAGAGACCTTTTAAAAAGCTAACTATAACTCAGGCAGCAACTGAGAACCAAAAACTAAAAAAATGCATTCCAAGTGCATATAACTTGATACTATCTTGGTGCTATCTAAGATTAATAATGGATTCTAATGTCATTATGTAAATTATTAATGCTATAGAAGTAGATGGTTAATGTGATTGAACCTATTTGGTAAGGAATAAAAATGACTGGGAATAAGTATGATCGTAGCTAAAGCCCGCAGACGCTACTTCTGCTGGAGTCTGAGAAAGCTTTCTTCGAAAATGCTATGTGCTGGAACACTTTCAAATGCAGCTGATCTCTTCATTCATTTTATATTTCTATTCACATGATAAATTAATATCTTTCTTTTCATCACATCTATGTAAAAGTAGGAAAGCCTATTCTTCACAAATAATACTAATCCCCCCCCACAAGAAAAACTTTTCAAAAAAAGAGACTACCAGCTACAACAAGGGAGATTCTAGAAATAAGTTATGTAAATAGAACCATGGGGGAACATAAGATTTTAACAGCAGCAGGATTTAATGATAATCACAAGGACTTATATTTTTAAGGTCTATAAGGAAGAAAGAAGAACATATACTGAAGGGAAAATGTTCAAAGTCACATAAGTCACATTTCATGATAAACTGTTATTGAGTAAATCTATCTCTCATTTGAAGAATTCTCTGCAAGGAGAATAAAAAGTGCACTGGTTGAAAGCAGTAAATGATTTAGTACAGAACAGAAGAGGCTCTAGAAGAAAAGTGATACTTAGCATTGAAATATGGCCAAGCTTGATGAATAATGGCAGAAAAGCAAGCTGCCTTCTCTCTTTTTGAATGATTTATTTTATAAAGCATTCTTTCAGGTAAGTCTTTCTGTCACTGATTGACTATGCAGGCGTCACATATAATAAATAGGCTGTCCTTCTGTATATTTGCTAATTTGGTTACTTCAACTACACACGTTACTGTTCAGCTTTTCTGAAATTGACCTATATTTAGAAATTTAAAATGGGGATTTTGGATACAAGAGACAACCAGATGTGTGTGTGTTTGTGCGGGGGGAGGAGTACTTGATAAGTTCACCACACATCTCTGACCAGCTTGGAGTCTGCAGGTTCATTCAGGAGAGACCCGAAAATGTCCAAGCTCTGTACCAACCCCAGAGGACTGGGTGATAGCTGACACACACAGGAGAGACTGGAGAGGGCCTGCTAGAAAGTGAAAACTGGAGTAGACTCATATCCTGCCTGAACTTTGAAGGTGCACCCAACACACATAGAGTTACATCGGTAGTGTGGAATCTTTATTGGGTCAAGGTGTGTTTGAACTCAATCTCTGACCAGTCCTTGGCTTACAACAAATTATGTTGACACTTGGGAACAACCTCTAAAAAAAAAAAAAAAGAAAGAAAAGAAAAGAAAAAAGAAAACTCTGGAAACCCCAGAGGCAGCATGATGTAGGGGAAACAGATTCCATAAATGAGATCTGGGCCAGGTGGGTTATTTACAAAGACAAGAAAAGATAGCAGCAAAGCAGCAATGACAGCCTCATGTAAAAAGCAAGCAAAATCTAGAACTGCTGTGACATACAATCTAAAATGACTAGCTTTCAACACCACCTATGAAGCATACAAAGAAAGAGAAAATGCAGATCTACAAATAGGGGGAAAATAGCAATATGGTGGAGGGCTGAGCCCTTAACTTGTGAGATCTAGGCCAATTCTGGGTAGTCAGTGTCAGAATTGAATTTCAGTACATCCAGATAGGATGGAGACACAGTACTACCAAATAAAGCTTGGAGAAGTATCAAGATGAAAATGATGTTTTCTAAATATTCACTGGACAAATTTATAAGCTGTGTTAGTTAGAAGTGGAAAATGGAAGTCAAGATCTAGAAAAGCAAAAGTTAGTTTAAACATAAATATGAGATAATCAAGGCCTGAATCCCCTACATCTTAGATACCGATTTAGATCCTGTAGGACACATCTTTCTCTACATTATCCACTTGTGCTATCCAAGCCACCAATGATAACTGCTTTTGCATGAACACAGACTAATACTACCTATACCTCACACCTAGTGGTTTGTTGTACCAGCTCCTATGAGCTCCTAGAGCTGAGAGTTAAATATCCGGGAACATTGAGAGCCAGCTGTTAAATCATCAGTAGCTTGAAATTGGCTTTGGTGGAGGTGTTTCTGTAACACAGTTAAGGCAAATGCAATCAATGCTATACTTCAGGGCTTTCTTCTTTTCTTTTTCTTTCTATACTTTCACTTCTTTCTCTCCTTCCTTTCTTCCCTTCTTCCTTCCTCCCTCCCTCCCTTCTTTCCTTCCTACCTTCCTTCTTTCCTTCCTTCCTTCCTTCCTTCTCCCTCTCTGTCTGTCTCTCTCTCTCGTCCTTCCTTTATTTGGAAAGCCAGTTTACCAGCCTCCCACAGCTCACACCTCTCATCTTATGTTTTGCTTCTTTGCCTCCCAGCTGCTGAGAAACATGAGAAACTACGAGTCCAGCTCTGTGGATGAACAACTTGGAACAACAACTTTGCCAGTGCCTATAGGGGTAAACATTTTACCAATGGGAAACAAAATCTAGTGGATGCATTATTTTATTCACTTGAATAGGTTTTCCTAAAATGCAATACACATATCCCTTCCTTAAAACCATAATTTGATCTTGAAAACAACAGCAATATGTAAAACATATCTTAAACAGAAACATTTTTCATTAATTGCAATTGACAAAATTATGATGCTGTTCAATTCAATGTTACCATATTTTTAGATAAAAACATAGCAATTGAAAAATAATGAATATAGTTTATATAAATAATAGCAACAAATGGGAAATGAATAAAGTTTTACATATAGGGCAATGTAATGAAGATTTATTTTATTTTCCAAGGAAGAAAAGAAGACTTGATAGTGGGTGGTTATTAGTGAAAGACAGATACAAAGAAGTGCATTTTTTAGCAAATTTTTTTCTTTGGTTTGTTTACTTGACCAAATGTCAAGCTTATTGGAACTCATGGTCTACACTGCACTCAAGAAATACAGCTATACAGAGACACTACTTTTAGGGCAAAACGAAGACTAAATACAGGATATATCAAAACACATGGAAGTAGTGCATATGATGACAGAATGCACAGATCTAGAAGAGGCGACCTCGCTGTCTGTTCAGTTGGCATATGTATGTGAAGCAAAATATCTTAATCTTATTCAAATATGGTACATAATTCAAATTTATTTTCTATTGATATTCTCATACTAGAAACTACTATATCGAGTACATTTGTGATTGTGTTACTGGCTGAAACCATAATGTCAAAATCCTAATTCTCATAGTACAGATGCACCTCATTTTGTTGCACTTCACAGATAATTGAACTTTTTCAAAAAATTGAAGGTTTGTGGCAATCCTGTGTCAAACAAGTCTGTCAGCGCCATTTTTCCAACAGCATTTGCTCATTCTGTGTCTCTTTGTCACACTTTGGTAATTCCGACAATATTTCAAACTTTTTCATTATTATTTTATTTGATATGGTGATCTATGATCAGTGATCCTTAATATTACTATTGCAAAATTATTATGACTGGCTGAAGCCTCAGGTGATGGTTAGCATTTTTTCAACAATAAAGTACATTTTATTTAATTTTTTTAAGTACTTTTTAATTAAGGTATGGACATTATTTTTTTAGACATGATGTCATTGCACTTAATAGACCACAGTATAAACATAAATTTTATAACAAATTTCTTTTGCATCAGGAAATCAAAAACTTCGTGTTATTCGTTATATTTCAATATTCACTTTATTGCAGTGGTTTGGAATTAAAACCAAAATATCTCCGAGGTGTGCCTGTATTTCTTTATTAGATTGTATGAAGAAGTTGTTAAATTGGAAACATAAAAATCACCCAAATAGCAGTATACTCTACAAGAGCTATCATGGGGAACAGTAACTAAACATTTACTTAACAGCCACTGCATGAACTAAGTGTGTAACTTGGGTTATCTGAAGACAAGCCCATGAGATTGAGCCAACACTAATGCTTGACCCAAGCAGTATCCAGGTTTCCTCATATTTCCTCTCCCTCATTTCCTGATTCAGTTTTCTTTCCCTCATTTCTACTTTCTTGGAACTATGCTCTCCAATAAAGTATTAGCAATAAACTTTGTTCCTGGTCAGTTTTCTGAGAACTTGACAAGAAGTCTTGATCTAACATAATTAAAACATATTAACGTTTTATTTGGAGTCAGTTTGGTAAATAATTTATTCTCTAAGTGTCAATGTCATAAATACTTGGTTTAAAGGTTTTTTAAGAAATAAAGAGGAAAGATAAGAAAAACTGATTCTCTTAACATTATTAAAAACAAGTGAGCTGTATCTATATACATATCTATAAATTTGTGAGTATTTTACTGCCTGAAACTATTCTGTCTGGATTGTGAGACTGAAATAGGACAGCTTTCTCTAGGAGCTGACCTAACACTCAAAGCTAGACCATGGTGTCCTCCTGTAGAACAAAATAATCTCACAGGTCAACATCAGAAAATGCCGCTGTGATCACAATGGAAAAAGATAAATTCACTCTGTCTAGACCACACCAGCTTAGTGCCAGTGCACAAACAAATTGACAAAATCCACAGACATGTTATTCACAAATTTTTGTTTCTCTACAATGAGGAAGTGCCTGGCAAAATGCCACCTTTTTTCCTGTACCTTTAAAAACCTGAACACCGCTTGCCAAGAAAGTCGGTGATCTTAGATGAGGGTTCTCTGCAGAGCCACAGTAGGAGTAAAGCTTTCCTTCTAGTTTCCAGCTCAATCTCAATGTTTTGAGAGGCGTGTGTGTGGGGGAGTGTGTGTGGGTGTGTGTGCACGCATGTGCCCACATGCACACCATTTGAAAGTGATCAAAGCTTGAGTTACTTTAAGTCCCCAGGTACAGTGTAGCCCCAGGAAACAACATTTGTCAAATGTATTCATTTCAGAAAAGAAGTTAGGGCACTTCCAAAAAGTAAATCAAACTTCAAACTCAAATACACAACCAGAACTGTTACTGTAACTGGTCAGATAAATCTACCCTAGATATAGAAAGTTCTGCACTGGATTGCTCAGTCCTCCCTGGTCTCTGACCTTAGCCAAGTAGAGGGAAAGACCAGAACTGTATTTCTTTATTTCCTGTGATAAAAGTATAATCCTCTTAACACACAACTTCCCATCAGCTGTGCTGGGTTAATTTGCTTTCTTAAATGGACTGGGTTGGCAGAGAAAAAGGTGATGGACACAAAGCCATGTAAAGTACTGCAAAATAAAATCCACAGCTCTTACAGAAAGGAAATGAAAAATATCATTTTGTAGTACCCTACTCCTATGTCTGACCAGCACCAATATTCTCCTTCTATAGATGATACATTTTCACCATTGGTGAGTCAGATTATTTTTTAAAAAACAATAAAAAATTACAATGCATTGCATTTTCCACTTCCAGATGTGATGTTAGGAGCTAAGGTACACTCAAGGACCTTCCCTTTAGTAGAAAAAGAGAGAAAAAGAAATCAATAATGATTACCTATGTCAAGGAGTCCAAAGAGGGACAATACAAAAAAGTGGTTGTGTTGGGCAGTGAATAGGCATGTTGGGAGGTGACAGGGGTGAGTGTGGCTTGGGATACTGTGGTTGAGAGTACTGACCCCAGAATTGGGCTGCCTGATTTGCAATCCTTGTCTCTCCTGCCATTTGCATCACCTTGAACAAGTTACATGCTTTCATGGAGCTTATTCTAATAAGGAAAGATACAAAAACAAGCAATTAAATAATAAGTAAATCATAAAAAATTTTAAATGAAGAGCAAAATAAAAGGGTGGAGAGTCAAGGTTGGGGGGCTGGGTTGCAACAATAAAGAAGATAGCCATTAGTTATTGAAAGGGTACTCATTGAGAAGGTGGCATTTAAACATTAGGATAAAGCATTCCAGATAGAGGAAACAGGCAGTGTAAAAGCAATTGAAGTGGCAGCAGTACCTAGTGTATTCAAGGAGAAAACCTCATGGAATTTATTACAACTAAAGCTTAGTGAGTGAAGGGGGATTTGTAGGAGGTAAAGTCAAGGAGACCATGGACAGCCAAGTCTTATATGACTATTTCAGACATTATAAGAACATGGGAAGCCATTTTAGGGCTTTGAATAGGAAGACATTATGTCCTTTTAGCAAAATTAGAAGGGACATCTGAGTCATCAACTGGTGGGTAACTTGAAGAATTCTGATAGATCACTTTGTAATTCTTAGCATACAACTTCAAAAGGGTTTAAGGCATTAAATATCATTGCTATAAATACATCCCTTTCATCTCATCTATATAATTACATGAACAAATTTTCTCTATAAAAATATTAAAATTTCTAATATTTTCATTCAAAACTGTCTCTAACAATAAGCAAAAGTCAGGTTAATTGCAAACCTAATTAATTGCAAAAAAAAAAAAAAAAAAAGTAAAGAAAACAGCAACAACAAAAAAACCCCAAAACTTAGTAGCCGCATCCAATTCCTAGAAATCTCAATATTTAGAGTCTAAACTACAGATTTAAAGAGCAGCAGCTAAATTTCAGGGCAGCACAAACTAAGGAAACTAAACTCTGGGATCTGTTTAAAGTGAATGAAATTAAGGTCTGACATGGAGCAAACTCACATCTAGTTGCCACTAATGAAGGGAAAAATGAAATGATTTGGCAGGTACCATTACTTTCAAATTCTACAGAAGCCACCAAAGGAGAGTGAAGTGGAATTTCAAATATTATCTGAAAAATCATCAAATGGCATTTTTGATGTGATCTTCTGCAGTATGGACCCACATACATGATTTCTTTCAAAGCTCATAATAATATATTTTCAGTACTCATACAAGTCTTTTTGTCAAGAGAATTACTGCTGCACATATCTACCCTTGAAACTTGGCAGTGGGTGCTGCCCCATTAAAATCACAAGAGCTGGGAAGGAGAATTTTTTTCTTCATCTAAAATTATGTTCTATCTACAGAAGGAGGATAAGGAACACCGGGCAAGAAGATAAACAGTACTAAGTATTCACTATCTGTGATCATAAATCTAAGATTTATATATATATGGTATATTTATATATCTTGATCATATATATGTATCTTGATTATATGTATGTGTATATATATATAATCTTGATCATATACTATATATCTTATCCACATGTAGTAGACAGTGTTTTATATATGTTTTATAAGTTATATGTATGTATATGTATGCAAAGGTTTGTGTGTACGTGTGTGTGTGTAGTTTTAACCACATTTCTTACTCACATAAAAATATTAATTTAACAAGTATTTGGTGGCTGACTCTTGGTTTTGTTTTACTTATGATTTCAGCTTTGAAATCTGTAGCATGGGAGGCAAGTATGAGTGATTCAATTTGATGAGACATATGGCTCTGTCAATGTGATTGTGACTTCTTAGGTTTTCTGGTCTGGCCGTATGGAGCAAATGTCACAATCAACAACCATATGCTTGGTTTTATTTCAGGAGTTTATGGAAGAATAATTGAGGAAAGTGTACGAATGTCCCCAGCAATGAAGACATAAAACAGCATGCATCAATATTCTCTGTAGCGCTAGTCCAACATTGTGGATCCTTCCATGAGACACTGCCTGCATTTAAATAAAGCCAAGACAGTACATTAAAAGTGAAAAATAGGCAAAACTAGGAAAGCTGGTAAAAATTATCTTTCAACATTTTTCATTACAAAAATTTAGATTGGAAAAGCTTAAATAAGTTAGAGAATGCCCTTAAATATGTTAGACACAACCAAATAGCTTGGTTGTTTATAACAGGTATTATAACACCAACACTTGGCACTTACAATGCTTGATAAACAATCTATTTAAAAATTGTCAGAAGATTAGTTTTGATCTTCAAATATTTACATGGATTGGATAGTGCTGTATTTTAAATCAACTGTACAGAGTAAATGTAAGGTGCCATTTGTTGCTGGAGAAAATGTAGTATTTGGGGGGTGTGTGGGGGTGGGAGGAGTAGAATTAGAGAGCACTGGACAAGAAATCAGAAGATTAGATCAGCTCTTCCCCAGCCACTTTTGACCTTGACTTAGTTACTGATTTGCAATTTTCTCATCTTTTTCTTTTAAAATGTTGATCTGATTTCAAGCTCTGTCTCAGATGCCTACTGTCTATGTGACCTCAGGCAACTTTTACAACATTCCTGAGCTGAGTTTTTTGGTCAGCAAAATTGAGATAAATATTCCTACTCTATAACATTTTGGTGGAGACCCTATATGTGAAAACTATTATGGAACCAATAAAATATTTTATAGAAATTTGTCTTAATAAAAAGCATAATCAGATGTTGCCTCTTCTGAGAAAGCTTCTTTGGAGTCAAGGCTGTGTGAAGGCTCTGAGTCCTTCCATATCACCCTCTGCTTACCCCTCGTGGGACAGATAAAAAAAATACATGGTTGGAATCTGTTAGAGTAGATCATGAAGAACAATAACATAAGGTATAAATATGTCTGCGTGGTAAAAGCTCCATGTGTCAGATAGAGGGACAGAATTAAAATAACTCAAGTTATATTTTTCTTCTTTGCAATCACTTTGTTTAGTTTTATTTAAAATATATTTTAAATGGAGAAATATGTATACAGTTGAATGCAACATAGAAGAAAAGAACAAGAGCAGAGGAGTGTATTGTAAAGAAAAGTAGGGGCCATTGCCCAGTTCCTAAACCAATTAGGAGATTTTCAGTTCGTATAAATTACTCTAGGGCTATGTATTCAATAGAAAACCCACCTGGGAGGAAGGAGTTCAGTTTAGACACAAGTGGTCAAGAATGCTTAAACTAGGGCTGCGGTGAGAATGAAGATGGAGGTGGTAGGTTGGGTGAAATAAATATGTAGGAGATAAAGTTTGCAGGTCTTGATGAGAGGGAAGGAAGAAGCAAGAGTAATGGATGACTCTCAGATTTATAAATTGAGTGGCTTAGAAGTTGAGGATCCTGGGAAATAAAGAAGAATGGTACAGAGGGAGGAATATGAATCAGTGTCATGGAATTTGCTTTCGAGGTACTCAAAGGAATCCTGGGAAAGGGATACATATTTGGGAGTTATCTAATATTGGTAGAAGTCGAAATCATGAAAATGATAATAAGCTCACCTTGATTTTTTTTTAAAATGAAAGTATATCAAGGACTGAGTCCCATGGAACAGTAAAGTTTAAAAAATGAGAGAATAAAGGAAATCCAGGAAGAAAATCAAAGCTGGATTGTGAGAGAGATTCTAGTGAAATTCTTATCTAAGATTCCTCTTATAGATTCAGTATCTGCAACAGTATCAACAGTAACTGCTCTAGGCTAAGCAAGCTTGCTGTCTGCACTGCTGGATCTTTAAAATTCATATATCAACCCTCTGAAGCCATAAAACCAATTTCTGAATTTGTAGTCTCCTTGTGACAAAGGAGAGAAAATGTCTTGGGCAATGAAGACCTACGGTCCTGTAATTCCCCCAAGAAGAAAAGACTTCTGATATAAGGTTGAACCATAACAGAATTCAAGATATAATTCTTAAACCCCGAAAGTGTTTCCAGAATCTCATACAGGTTCATTTCCCAAGATACAGTTTGCTGATACACATCTCTCCATCTAAGATAGATAACTTTTTTTCCCCCCCAACAGAAAATGAACAGCAGGTCTGTTAAATTTGGGATTATTTTTAGATATAAAATACAGAAACAACTCCAGACTGACTTTGTGCGTGAATATGTCTAAAAAAATTTTATTTTGATCTGTTTTCCAAAGTTGGTAAGGATGATGAAGATTACTGTTTTATGCTGATATGTCAAGAACAAAGTAATAAAATTTGAGTAGAGGTAAAAGTTTTTCCTTTCTGTAGTTTCAGAGGAATCTTTACCACAACAGGTTTTGAAGTGGTACAGATGGACTCTGATTAAAATCTCCATTAACTTTTTAAACTGAGTGACAGTGAACAAATTACTTGACCTCTCTGTGATCACCTTACTCCTCGAAAAAGAGAAGGATGATAGAAATGCTGAGCATACTTGATCTGTGATGAGCACAGAAGATAATAAGTGTAAACTTGTCATGCAAACGTAATGGAATCTACAAATGAGAAAGGCATTTCCTACTATACACAGGTTCCTAATGGAAAGTAGTCAATGTCATTGTAGAAAATACATCTCAGATGATTTATTTTCAAACCGAATTGAAAAGCTATTGTCAGAAGACTCTAGCAAAATGAAATTGTATTTTGTAACCTTAAAGTCAGAGTCCTGGTTTAGCAAAATGTGTTGTGGGCATTAACCGACATTGAATGTTGTTAGTTGTGATTAAGTATCTTAAACATTCTTATCCAGATCTCAACGAGAATAGAACGATATTAAACCTGAGATTGGAAAGAAACAGAAGTCACCCATATCAGCCAGGATAAAGCATTTGATCATTTTTGGAGTTGGACAATGTTCACGCATTTTGTCTGCATTCAGATCTAATTACAGAGTGGTCTTATTTATTTCTTGATTCATCATAATCACAGAGTGGTCTTGTTTGATGCTGACATTCTGTGAGATGACATTCAACAGGAAAACACTGTTGACTAGCTGTGGATGTCAACCCAGCTCCCACCCGTGAGAAAATTTTTTTGTGTGTGTTTGTTTTCCTCAGTTACATGACCCTGTATTATTTGATCCTAATTTTCTCTCTGATGGCTTCTCCTTATGCCTTTTTTGCTTTCACTATGCCCTGCCATACTGGCTTTCTTTTCTGTCACTTAAACAGGCCAAATATATTTCCAATCAGCACGTCTGAACTTGATATAACTTATACATAAAGTTCACCTCTCCCGGATCAGCCCATAGCTGTCTTCTTCTCATTATTCAGTTTGCAACTCAAACATTACCTCCTGGAGAGGCCCTGCCAGTCTCTCTTTCCACATTAATCCATTTTATCTTCTTTATAGTATTTATTTGTAGTTGGGATTTTCCTATGTATTAATTTATTTATATTTGGTCTTTCACCAATTTGAGGGCTGGGCTATCTGTTCTCGTCATCACTGTATCCATAGCAGCAATATCACTATGCAGACAGTAGAACAATGATAAATATTTGCTGAATCATTTTTATAATTCTTTAGGGTCAATCACAGAATATTCTGTATAGTATAAATGTTCAAAAATATAATCCAGAAGTGAATGAGAGTTTGATTAATTTTATATGTAAATTATACTAAATAACTAGTTGAAATAACATTAATTAAACTGTACATAGACCAGGTTCGCTTCTGGTCTTTATTGACTGCTGAATGAGTCTCTTTCTGGTTTTTCTTAAATGTTAATCTGATTTTGAAAAATATATTCTAAGTTTCAAAGGTTGTTAAAGTCATTTACCTTTTCTTCTTTAAATTTTTGTAATCTTAGGAAGCCTTAGAGGTCATCTATACCTGGTCTAATGCACTGATTTAACTAAGCTAAGTGATTGGAAAACTAAGGCCCACAAAATGAGTGGCAGAATCTTTTTACTGTTAGATGTTAAAACTTGGTTTCTTTCACATGATTTAGTGTCATTTTTATATACAATATAGCCTCCATTCAGATAACTTCCCTACATTTCAATGAAAATAGAAAACTTTAAATAGAACAGCCAATCTATATAACACATTGATAGAAAACATCTTAAAAATAACTTAAAGCAGAAGAAATAGAAAATATATTCTTTAAATTAATGATGATGGTTATAGATATATTCATACTCTTATTCCACATTCCTTCTTCAAAATACTAATTGAACACACAAACTTAAATAAATGGATCACAATAGAAATTGTTGACTAAACATAGTACTCTTAAAAATATAGCATGAATATTGTAACAATAAAAAAAATTTAATTAAATAGTGTACACTGGTTGAGATTTAAATTTGTCAGTAGAGACCATGCAAAAAGTTTGATTTTACCCCTTAAAAAGATGCTTAAGGTAAAATTTTCCCTCAGTGTTTTGAAAAGCATCCCATAATTTTCATATTGACAAGTTCCTAAAGCATATTAAAATTAAAATTGTAGGGCTTCCCTGGTGGTGCAGTGGTTAAGAATCCGCCTGCCAATGCAGGGGACACAGGTTCGAACCCTGGTCCGGGAAGATCCCACATGCCGCGGAGCAACTAAGCCTGTATTCCACAACTACTTAGCCTGCGCTCTAGAGCCCACGAGCCACAACTACTGAGCCCACGTGCCACAACTATTGAAGCCCACGCGCCTAGAGCCCGTGCTCCGCAACGAGAGGCCACCGCAATGAGAAGCCCGCGCACCGCAATGAAGAGCAGCCCCCGCTTGCTGCAACTAGAGAAAGCTCGCAGGCAGCAACGAAGACCCAACGCAGCCAAAAATTGCCTGCCTAGAGGGTTGTGTTAAATAAGATGCTGAAGTCTAGTTTTAAGTCAAAGAGAAGGTGGAGGCACTTAATCCCAGGTCCATGCTATCCTTGGTATAAAATTCACAAATAAATGGGTGAATTTACCAGAGTGATATAAACAAAGCGACATGTACACCAAATAGCTTAGAAAAATTGTAAATTGCCTTTATCACCCATTTAACTATTTGGCTATAGGATTTGAAGTTTAATTATGTGTAGAAATCCCTAGAACGTTATTGTTAGGATGCTATTTAATCCCAGAATTTTTTTCCAGAATGACGTGATTCAACAGCTTCTGCAATATTTTTAAGAAGCCATGTATAGGAAGACTATTTCAACTACAGTTTTTTCTACTACCAAAAATATCATGTAATGAACAGAATTATTTTCAAATTTTTCATATCATCATTTTAAAAGCCTTATTTTGTCTTCATAAATACAATTTTAAAAAGCAAACTGCATTGATTATGTTTTTACTTCAAACCTTACCCTACTTCTTGCCTCATTTATTATATTATGTACATAGTAGTAGAAGTACAAACCAGAAATAATTGGGTCTATTTTCTTTTTTAAGAACAGATTAAGTTTAATCTTGAAAGCTATTTGGAATTACTTTGCCATTTCTGAATTTAAAAAGGGGGATCATTTTTTTTTCCCTGGGGCAAACAGAGAATAACTTAATAAAATTGGGAAGGAGAACTCTGGTTCTAAATTCCTTTTAGTATGCAAATCATGGAGGGCCTATATTCTTTTCACAGTTCCTCACATAGGAAACCTTGCATTGAGAGTAAAGATAGTGCCACAGGAAAGCTAAGAGCTGAAACAGGCAGACCTGTAACTGTGAGGTAGTTTGATATCTGATCCATGCCAGGAACTTCAGGAGAGAATATATCAGGTGTCTGGTTGTTCATATGTTAGACTTGCTGGTTCTGAGAGAAGTTTAGTGTTTCAGCTAAGAAGCAATTTCACTTTATCTTACTATTAAAAATATGCTGTGATTTTCAAGTACATTAATGCTTTTCCTTTTCGTTTTTACAAAATTAAAAAGAAAATTCTTTTTTTCTTGGTAGAAAAGTAGCATCTCGATTATACAGAAACGACTGAACTTGACAAAGTTCAACCTCAGAGAGCAAACTCATTTTCCTATACTACAGTGATGAGTTCTTATGTCAAAGAGAAACACTGTTCTAGTATTTGGTTAACTTTCAAGGAATTTGTAACCAGAAAACATTACCATGTGATAAAGGGTAGATAAAAATGAAATAAATAAATCAATACAATAAATCCACAATATTCCAAATGTATCATCTCTGAATCAGAAATGTCTGGGAAATAAGCAAAGCCACTTAAATGAATCAAAAGATTACAGGAGACTTTATTATGTAATGGAAATGTCCATTCTTCCACAGTTTTCAAGCCCTTGAGAATCTCTTATACTCCTTGTGATTCTTACTGGGCTGCAAATCCAGAGTCCTTAACTCTTGGTGCTGGGAAAACTGGATAGCTACATGAAAAAGAATGAAATTAGAACACTCCCTAACACCATACACAAAAATAAACTCAAAATGGATTAAAGACCTAAATGTAAGGCCAGACACTATAAAACTCTTAGAGGAAAACACAGGAAGAACACTCTTTGACATAAATCACAGCAAGATTTTTTTGATCCACCTCCTAGAGTAATGTTAATAAAAACAAAAATAAACAAATGGGACCTAATGAAACTCAAAAGCTTTTGCACAGCAAAGGAAACAATAAACAAGACCAAAAGACAACCCTCAGAATGGGAGAAAATACTTGCAAACGAATCAACGGACAAAGGATTAATCCCCAAAGTATATAAACAGCTCATGCAACTCAATATCAAAATAACAAACAACCCATCAAAAAATGGGTGGAAGGGGCTTCCCTGGTGGCGCAGTGGTTGAGAGTCTGCCTGCCAATGCAGGGCACACGGGTTCGAGCCCTGGTCTGGGAGGATCCCACATGCCGCGGAGCAACTGGGCCCGTGAGCCACAACTGCTCAGCCTGCGCGTCTGGAGCCTGTGCTCCGCAACAAGAGAGGCCGCGGCACTGAGAGGCCCGCGCACCGCAATGAAGAGTGGCCCCCGGATGCCGCAAGTCGAAAAAAAAGCCCTCGCACAGAAACGAAGACCCAATGCAGCCAAAAATAAATAAATAAATAAATAAATAAATTAAAAGAAAAAAAAAAAGAAAAAAAAAAATGGGTGGAAGACCTAAATAGACATTTCTCCAAAGAAGACATACAGATGGCCAAGAAGCACATGAAAAGATGCTCAACAGCACTAATTATTAGAGAAATGCAAATCAAAACTACAATGAGGTATCACCTCACGCCAGTTAGAATGGGTATCATCAAAAAAATCTACAAACAATCAATGCTGGAGAGGGTGTGGAGAAAGGGGAACCCTCTTGCACTGTTGGTGGGAATGTAAATTGATAGAGCCACTATGGAGAACATTATGGAGGTTCCTCAAAAAACTAAAAATAGAATTACCATATGACCCAGCAATCCCACTACTGGGCATATACCCAGAGAAAACCATAATTCAAAAAGACACATGCACCCTAATATTCATTGCAGCACTATTTACAATAGCCAGGTCATGGAAGCAACCTAAATGTCCATCGGCAGATGAATGGATAAAGAAGATATGGTACATATATACAATGGAATATTAGCCAGCCATAAAAAGGAATGAAATTGGGTCATTTGTAGAGATGTGGATGGACCTAGAGACTGTCATACGAGTGAAGTAAGTCAGAAAGAGGAAAACAAATATCATATATTAATGCATATATGTGGAATCCAGAAAAATGGTACAGATGAACCATTTTGCAAGGCAGAAATAGAGACACAGATGTAGAGAACAACGTATGGACACCAAGGGGGGATGGAGGGGTGGGATGAAGTGGGAGATTGGGATTGACATATATACACTAATATGTATAAAATAGATAACTAATGAAAACCTGCTGTATAGCACAGGGAACTCCACTTCATTCTACAGCAGAAACTAACACAACATTGTAAAACAACTATACCCCAATTAAAAAAAAAAAAAGCATGGATAAGAGCTCTGGAGTCCTGCCTACCTATGTTTACATCCCAGATCTCAAATTTACTAGTGTGTATCTTGATTCTTTCTCTAGCATTTCTTCCTCATTTTCCAGTTTTTGCTTATCCTTTTAAATCCAAGTGGCTGAGGCAGGACCCAGGGTTCTAAGGAGGAATTGCTCAATACAGAATAGAAAGGAAGACTGCGTCCAAATCATTAAGTATAAATCTAGTATTCCTTTTTAATTACACTTAGCTTTGCCTTCCATGGCCTAATTTATTAGTTTTTTTCTTCTTCTTTTTTTTTCCTTTAGTCAGTTCTTCCTTCTATATTTGAATTTTTGCTTGCTCTACTGGAGTTCCATTATTTGGCTCTTTAATATGGGTGAATTCTTTAGTATTTTAAACTGTGAGCTCACTTAATCCAACATTTTGTCAGGTAAGATTGGCTTGATATTGATTCCTTTATTCAAGTTATCTACCAGGATTTGGAAAAGAACCTGCTTCAAATGATGACTCGTATGTTACATTCTGCCAGATGTGGTAAATATCTTGTATTGGAAGTTTACTTTGTGCCAGATACTTTGAAGAGATGATCTCATTTAATTCTCCCAAGGACTCTAAGAAGTGGATAATATTATCCCCATTAGTCAGATGGGTAAAATGAGGCCCAGGAATACACTTAAGTACAAGAGTCAGCCTTGGAGATGACACATCTTTCACGACAGGCAATGTTTCTAATCAACTCAGGACACTGATTCTCTTCTTCTCTTCTTTTCTTCTATTATTCCCTTCTCTCTTCTTTCACTACCTAGTGTTTCCTTTTTCTCTTTCCTTATACTATTTTGGACACTGAGGAGACAATCAGGAATTGGGCAGAGACCTTGCTTTCAAGTAATTTATAGGCTCATCCTTCAGTTAATCACAGTACTCTGTGGGCATTTAACATTCATCAAATACTGTATTTTAAATATGCAATGAACTAAATATATGAACATCTAGCTAACCTAAAGAGAGGATCAGTTCCCCCAACCCATTATTCTAGTTAAAATATAATAAAGAATATCCTCTCATTTTTTTATAGTACACTCTTCTTTTAGGACTCTAACAAGTTAGCTCTCATTTAGAGCTACTTTTTTTTCTATAATCTGACACCTTTATCGTATATTAAAAAGATTATAGGGACATATTTTACCCTTTAAATAATGGTGGTACATTGTAGGATTTTCAGAATTTGGTGGGGAGAATATACTTTAGTACAGTTGACGTCTGATGGACAATTTTAAAAATTGCTTTTTGGAGGTAACTGACAGCAGTAAAAGAAAAAAAAGTTCACACATGAAAACAAGTCAACCAAATAAACCAAGAAAAATATTTCCTTGCCCAATAAATCATAGAGAATTAACTTCTTGAGTGAAACTGGAAAAAAATGGCATGAATGAAAGAGAAAAGGAATGTAGTAAATAGAGTTAATCAAGCAGTTAGTTTAGTTATTTGCACAGGGGGATTTTTTTGAAGTGTTAAATATTAACATTGTAATGAACTTTCTATTTTGAAGTTCCATGATTTCTTAGAAATGTAAATTAAAGGAATACAATTATGCACAAGCAACTTAATTATATATTAAATCAGAAGAAATGAATTGCTCTGTTGAGGAAAACTCTCCTAAACAAAATAAATAAGTAAAATATCACTTTAAAGAGGATCTAAGGTTTAGTGCTCTGTGTTTTTATTTCCTCAGTTGGATGGATTTTACTTAGTCTTTTCTAAATCATTAATACATTTGCTACGGTAACTGCTTTTAAGCCACTGTTTATCTGAAACAATTCAGCTGTCTAAATTAACATTACCTATGCCTTTTTAGAGCCTTGTAAAAATAAACTCATCTAACTTTATTCATTTATAAGGTATGAAATATCTGATTGTACTCTTATTTTTTCACATTTCACTTTCATTAAAGCTTTACTACATCCTACTTTGAAGCCTACATTCCTTTCTGTATTTTTGAGGTGAGTAGCAATGTCCCTCAGGAGACTTCTCAAGGGCATAGATTCATAGCAATTTTGGCAAACTGTGCCTTATAATTTCTATGATTCCTGATCAATTGTATTGTTAGAGTTACAAATACAAAGAGATACGAAGACACCTGACTATCTCTATCTTAAAATAAAGTCAAATGTTAAATTGCTGATTTGTTCTCTCAAATATCACATTAAAACTGGGCTGGGGGAAAGAAACCTTGCCACTCAAATAGTACATAACTTTAATAATTGCAATCTATTGGGTGCAAATTCTCTGCCAAGAATTGTGCTAATCACTTTATATGTATATTTTTATTTAATCCTTCCAGCATATCTATTGAAATTATTATGAATAAATTAATAATTTGCATTTTAAACTAAATTGGTGACCAATTATTTAAACAGCCAAATAGTATAATATTTAACAGAAACACAGGATAGCCTAATTAATATAACGTTATGTCTATTTAGTACAGTTTAAGCTATCTTGAATACCTGATGTTTATTTATGTTTTAATATAATCTACATGTGTTTGTGTATTTGTCTTTCTAACCCTTTTCCTTTTTTTTTTTTTCATTTCTAGGAGACACATTCACTTACATAGAATGAACTTACTTTAGGTTTTATTATTCTGCTTCCATTTAAGGACAATATTGTTTATTTTATTTTTAAAATCTTTGTTGAAGTATAGTTGATTTTAAATGTTGTATTACTTTCTGCTGTACAGCACAGTGAATCAGTTATACATATACATATATCCACTGTTTTTTAGAATCTTTTCCCATGTAGGTCATTACAGAGTATCGAGTAGAGTTCCCTGTGCTATACAGTAGGTCCTTATTAGTTATGTATTTTATATATAGTATTATGTGTATGTCAATCCCAATATCCCAATTTATCCCTCCCCACCTTCCCCCCTTGTAACCATAAGATTGTTTTCTACATCTGTAACTCTATTTCTGTTTTGTATATAAGTTCATTTGTACCATTTTTTTAGATTCCACTTATAAGCAATATCATATGATATTTGTCCTCCTCTGGTCTGAATTACTTCACTCAGTATGACTGTCTCTAGGTCCATCCATGTAGCTGCAGGGGACAACATTGTTTAAATCTTTCCCATTTGTTTCAAAATTTGTAGATCAGACAATTAGAAGCAATACAGCTATATAACTGTGGCTTACAATACTGGAGAGATTCATTTTTTTCTCTATTGCCTGTTCTATCAAATAAATAGACTGAGAGTTTATGATTAATACTCTTAGTGCTCTAGTGAGATCCCTTAATTTGAGCACAAAGCATAGTGTTAGCTAAAGCTCTTTCCCATAATTTAGGTCACAAAAGCCCCAAGTTAATAAAATTTCAATTAAACTTCTGGAGTCTCCAAGTTGAAAAAATGTAATCCTTTTGCAAAATTAAAAAAAAAAAAAAAGCTCAGTAATGACTTGTCATTGCTGGCAAATCTACAGAATTTAATAAACTTTTCTATTAACTTTCATATATATTATACTACTTTATTCTATGTTTTGTTATTGAAAAGTGCTTGTTAGCAAAATGATGAGTTTTGACAAATGAATACAACTGTGTAACCACCCCTATAACAAAGATATAGAACAGTTCTAACATTTTCCTTATATCTTATGGATGTGTTCTGTTACACAGTAGTGATACTGGGCAAAGTTTTCTTAACCCCAAAGGAGTGAAAAGAATGTATAAGTCTAGGCTGGATACAATCAATAGAATTATATTGGGATAGGGGTTGCAAAGAGGGAACATCAGTGTAGGCTAACCATACATGGACAATCTTCAGCTTTGACCTAGTTAGAAGGGAAAATAATGGTAATAAGAACAGGACCAACTATGCTTCATGGAATCTTCTGCAGCTAAATCTTGGCCATTCTCCTTTCTTGATTACTTGCCTTCCTTAGTGTCTGACATAATAAGGTCAAACTTTGAGTTGGCCTCATTAAGCGTGGCTAACTAAGCTTACACTGTACATACCAGCACAGACCTATTGCTAACATGTCTCATGATTAAAATAAACAAAAAATCAAATAAAATTATAATTTTTTAGTCAATAACCAAGAGCAGTTTTAATCCATCCCCTCATTTTTCACACCATTCACAGGCTTTGCTCTTCTTACACTGTTTCAGAGTTTTTTTTTTTTAAATTTTTCCAGCTTTTTTGAGATATAATTAACAAATAACACCTTAATTGTTTGATATATATATATATTGTGAAATGATTACCACAGTAGAGTTAGTTAATAACATCCATCACCTCCCACAGTCATGGTTTTTTTGTGTGTGTGTGGTGAGAACATTAACTTTCCTAACAAATTTCAAGTATATAATGCAGTATTGTTAACTGTAATCACCATGATGTATGTTAGATCTCCAGAACGTACTCATTTTATAACTGAGATTTCATAACCTTTGACCTACATCTCCCAATTTTCCCCACCCCCCTAGCCCCTGGCAACCACCAATCTACTCTGTGTTTTTATGAGTTTGCCTCTTTTAGATTCCACATATAAGTGGGAGCATATGTTTGTCTTTCTCTGTCTGACTTATTTCACTTAGCATAATACCCACAAGTTTCATCCATGTTGTCACAAATGGCAGAATTTCCTTTTTTATGGTTGAATAATATTCACACTCCACAAGGTGGATCATTAAAATTGTTTTATGAGTGTGTCCCATTTTTACATTGAATTAGCAATTTACCATAAGCAGTGATATTTCCATGAGATTAACAATAATATTTATGGATATTCTAATGGATACTTGTGGGTTAATTTAAATACAGCTTTGAGAATAACAAAGGAACTGCCTTTTTTTAATTTAAAAAGAGTTTATAAAGCCACAGTGCCTTATTAAAGGGAAATAAATGACTTGTGTCGGTGAGAAAAAATTTTTCTCTACCTTTCTAGTTTCTTTTGGCTGGTCTAAGAATTAAATTTATATGAGACAGATAAATAGGAAAAAAATTAATTACATACCTATGGGGGCTCTATAAGAATATGAGACCTCCAGACAGCCAGGCAATTGCTTATATGCTATCTGAGCAAAGGAGAAATAGGTAGGAATCTGGTATTTCAAAGGTGAGGAAGAGGGCTTCCCTGGTGGCGCAGTGGTTGAGAATCTGCCTGCCAACGCAGGGGACACGGGTTCGAGCCCTGGTCTGGGAAGATCCCACATGCCGCGGAGCAACTAGGCCCGTGAGCCACAACTACTGGGCCTGCGCGTCTGGAGCCTGTGCTCCTCAACAAGAGAGACGGCGATAGTGAGAGGCCCGCGCACCGCGATGAAGAGTGGCCCCCCCTCACTGCAACTAGAGAAAGCCCTCGCACCGAAACGAAGACCTATCACAACCAAAAATAAATAAATTAAAAAAAAAAAAAAAAAAAAAAAAGGTGAGGAAGATAATTCACAGGGAGGTGGGAAGAGCAAATGTTTGGTAACCAAATGATTGCCCTGCCATGCAGATAATTATTTTTTATGTTAAAAAAAAGTTATCTTTGGTAATAGCTCTCCTCCTGATGCAGGCGCCCTATCTAAATTCTTTTAGACAGTTAAAGGGGAGGTAAAAAGAAAAACTTCCTGAGTCTTCTGTTTTTCAGGATTAACCAGCCCAAAAGAATCCTCATGCCAAAGAGACACATTGTCGGGTGGCAAATTTTGCTCTCCTACAATGGGAAGGAAGGAAACTTGCTTTCTGTTCTGTCTCTAATAACTTTGGATCAGACACTTTAAGCTATGAGGAATATATTCCAGCCCTTTGCTGCATGCTAACTCCATGTTCAGATGCACCTTATTGCTTAGAGGACTGGCTCAGTTAAAAATAAGTACTTCTAGACAAAAGGGGCAGATTTTAAATGATAATAATAATGATAATAACAGCTCATTATTTGTTATTTTTGAGCTTTTTTGTACCAAGCACTTTGCTATAAGCATTTTAACATGAATTGTATAATTCAAGCTTCAAACTGTCTGAAGACAGAATTTGAGAAAACTAAGGATTAGAGAAATAAGTGATTTTCTCCAAGTCCAAAGCCAAAAGAAAGATGCAGAGCCTGGCCTCACACCCAAGTTTGTCTTGCCTCCAATTCCCCATAAAAATTGCATTTCAGCCTCCCCGGTCTTCTGCTGGAGCTCCTGTAACAAACAGCCCCATCATTGGTTTCTTCCACTTGTTGGTAGGGAATACACTCTGCTCAGCTCTTCAGTTCTTGTGGCTGACTTGGACATTGATGGTTGACTTCACCATTTGCCCATCAATTTATCCTGCTCTTTTACCTTGAGCAGCTAAATGATCACTCTTGAAACCCCAAGGCTCACAATGCCACAGCCAATGGACAACCCAACTGAGTCTCCCTTTGTGAAATTGCCCTGTAGATTTTTGGTGATTCCCAATCATCATTCATCTCTACAGATACTCCTGAATGTTCTGCACCTGCCTTCAAGATCCCACTATCCTTAACAGTCCCCTGGAGTCACTTGTTGCCTCCAGGGAACAGCCAGAAGATAGCCTCAGTGTGTGGCCTTCATTTGTAAAAGGACATGACTACTATCTATGTCCCTACTTGATGAAGCTGCTGTGAGAATGAATGAAGTGATGTATGTGAAAGCTCTTTAAAATTTTTAGCACCTTTAATTTCCTCCTCTCTCAACTGAAGAGAATTGAACTAGATAATATCTAAGGTTCCAATGGCTCAGTGATTCTATTATATGTAATTTATAAGCTTGCCATGCAAATTCCTGATTTGGACTTCAAATAGCTTAGTTTATGCTGAGGCGGACTCTAGTAAGCATTATGTAAACTGATGAGTGCTTAGAATAAACTTAAAAGAATTCAGAAGACTAACTTGTCAAGCTCTTATTTAAGTTACCTTATTTGAAAGGTCTTCTGATTTTCTTTAAACTAGCCTAAATAGGTAATTTTAACTCACTTTTCAAAAGATTAGACCACTGAAAAGTATTAGATAATAGAGAATTTATTTTATTTGCTTAGTCTGAGCTGTACCTATTGCCTCAAAAAATTTTCAATTTGTCTATTAAGGATATTGTAAAAAGGCTCTTTCAGTTCATCTGACCTGAACATTTTTAATTCAAACACAACTTTGGGGCATTAAATTTCAGCAGTAATGTTCACAACTGAATTGGAGTTAAATAAAACCAAATACCTTCTAACATTTTGGTATTTCAGTCATGCTTTCAATCTGTAAAACATTATAGTTTGGTTTATGTGCAAACAAAATTGTTGTTTCCTTTTTTGATTTACACGTATAAAAACTTACCCTTTGATTCAGCATAATTAACATTCTTTTTTCCATTATGAAATATAAAAATTTTATAGAAATTTTTACAGTAGAATCATCTTACCACTTCTTTCAAATAAACAGGTAAAGGTATGAAAGGTTAGCAAAATGTAAGATACTTGGAAGTCAAATGTCTTTGTACAATCTGTATCACCATTCTTAACTGTGATAGAAGTGATGATCTTCCCACAAATATATATATATATATATATATGTAAAAACATATGTATGTTTCTTCACCAGTTATTAGTATTTAATTGCTTATTTTCAACTGAGAAAGAGGTAGTTAATTTTTATTGAACTTTTTAATGGAACTTTGGTTTCTAATGGTTCTGTTGTCACCTTTATGTTATGAAAGATAAAATTTACTGGCTACCAATTGCTTCATATTTAGAACAATTCTCATTGGTGTCAATCTCATAATAAAGTGCTGTTTAAAAGATACTCAATTACATAATGAAATCTTATATGTATGATTTTAATTCAGAATCTATGTTTCATTAATGTAAGAGTGCAAGTAGAGAGGAATTCGAAAGTACATCACAACCTTTCTGGCACCAGGGACCAGTTTCGTGGAAGATAATTTTTCCATGGACCAGGGCAGGGGGGATGGTTTTGGGATGATTCAAGCACGTTACATTTATTGTGCACTTTATTTCTATTATTATTACATTGTAATATATAATGAAATAATTATACAACTCACCATAGTTCAGAATCAGTGGGGGCCCGGAGCTTGTTTTCCTGCAACTAGATGGTCCCATCTGTGGGTGATAGGAGACAGTGACACTGAAGTGTGTTGTTTATGTCCAGTCTACTCCGTAATCTCATTTTGGTTGCTGTCACTGCAGAAAACCCTGCTTCACAAAGACAGGATGCTGGAAATGGAAGCAAGCTTTTCAGTGCCTTTGTGACAATCTCAGGATATTCTGCCTTGACTTTAATCCAGAACGTATGGAGATTTGAAGTTATATCAAACATACTTTTAAGGCCGCCATCATTTGCTATCTCAAGCAGTTGATCCTCTTCTAGCAAGGACAAAATCAATTCACCTGGCTTATTCACAAATGGGTCGCAGATCCATTCCTTCCCAGTTCAGGGGCATTTTGTGGTTGGGAAGTAATGCTCAAATTCTTCTGAAAGCTGAGATAGGTGATCATACACCAGCTGGGAGAAAGAAGGCCCTGGCTCAGTCTCTTCCAAAATCTCTGCTAATGTTTGAAACATGTCAAAAATCCCAGTGTTCACTCGTCGTCCCCATAATTCCAGTTTGGCTTTGAATGCAGCCAACTTATCTGCCGACTTGAACACAGTTGGCATTCTCCCCTGAAGTGACAGATTGAGTTCGTTGAGCAGGTTGAATACGTCACACAAGTAAGCAAGTTTTGCGACCCATTCTGTGTCACTGAAATGTGCTGCCAGTGGTGACTGTTTTTCTAAAAGAAATCTCTGGAGTGGCTCTCGTAACTCGAAAACTCTGGCCAGTGATCTACCTTTGGAAAGCCATCTCACTTCCGTGTAAAGAGAAGATGTGTGTGCTCTGCGTCCATCTCCTCACAGAGCTGCGTGAACAGACGTGAGTTAAGGGCATGTACTTTAATGTGGTTGATAATTTTCATCATATCCTGCAAAACTTTGTTAAGTTCAGGTGACATTTTTCTGCTAGCCAGCATTTCTCTATGGTTGACACAGTGCGTACACTCACATTCAGAAGCGACCTCTTTGACCCGAGTAGTGAAACCAGAAAGCCGTCCGGTCATGGCAGCCACTCCATCCATGCATATACCGACACAAAATGACCAATTCAGTTTTCCTGATATGTAATAATTCAAAAAGACTTGAATAGTTCTGCAGCTGTGGTGTTGGTTGGCAACAAAAGTGCACATAAATATCCTCATGCACATCCTCCTAAAAAATATATCACACAAAAACAAGCATTGTTGCCTTGTTGTCAACATCGGTAGACTTGTCAACCTGGATTGTGTACCACGGTGACTCATTAATCCTCCCTAATGTTGACATTGAGGAAGTCACAGAATGCCAGTATGTCTGTGTTGGCATCTGTGAAACAGGGATAATAAGAGTTGACAACAGCACACCGTACTGTGAAGACAAATACAATAACATCCACAAGGCAGGTTGCGCTCAGGGTAAGACAGGAGCCACATGCAATAAAAGGTAATGGCAACAATAGCATATTAAACTTTTATTTCCAAGATATTCACTAAAGAGATTTGGACACCGGTTGCCCAGGACATGTCGTCCTTTAATGGAAACAAATACCTGCCAGTATTCATTAAAGTCCAGGTTAGCAAAGGATGAGTGCATTTTAATACACCTGTTGCATCCTGTATAGATTAACAAGAAGCCATTGGGAAAATGAACGCTGTGATAATGATGCTGGCAGGAGATGAGAAAAGCAAAACAAACAAAAACAAGAAACCTCTGAGGCCCATTTGGTGCAGTTACCTTTTAGCTGACAGCACCTTTTACTCTGAATTTATTGGCTTTACCCTAAGCAAACTTTAACCATCTTAAGTGGGAGATTGTGCATCTTTAGATGTCACTTTGCCTGGCAAGAGGTGTTCTTAATACATCATGCCATAGGACTCTTGCTGTTACATTCAATCAGATCTACTCTTTTCATAGGACTTGGTAATTAGAAATTGTGCAACATTTCATGCTTGATTTGATATTTAGATTTCTCAACATTCCCCCAGAGAAGTACTGGCAGGAATAAAATGAAATTTTTAAATGAAATTTTTTGCTTAAAACAATGCGTGAAAAATCATGTGACATACTGATTAAAGGCACAATTTTTATGCTATTTCTTTAGTTTTAAAAATGCCTCAGCTTTCATTGCTCAACATGGCTGTCTACATTATAAATGACCATAAATATATCAGGAAGCCTTTCTCCTGGACCCACTTAGTGCCAGGTTTTCTGAATGCTAAGCTGTTACAGAAGACACATTTGCAGCACAATCTGTGTGACCTGACTGAAGCCATGCGGGTGTACTGGGAGACTTTTTTCTGGGTGTCACTCTCTGCATTGAAAGAGACTATAATGTAAGTGACCTTCTAAATATGTTGGCTGTGAAAGTATTAGCTGGTGTGAGGAGAGGTAGTAAAATATTCCTTTTAAAAGTTGGAACAACATAATAACAGAGTAAGAAAAAGGGGACTAAAAAAGGAGAGAAAAGAAGCCAGTCTTTCAGGAGAATGTTTGCTTCCTTTCAGAACAGAATCTTTTACAAACATGTGTCAGTAATCCACCAAGTCAAACAATGACCATTGTTCAATGTCTTACAGACTCAATGGGTCTTTTTTTCCCTAGAAAGGTATGACATTGCTTTCAAATACTGTACTTTGCCTTTAGAGTCTGGTTTTCTTGTTTAGAAAAATTAATGACAAGTGAAAATGAAAGGTAATAGTAAAAAGTAGAAACCTATTTATGAGGCTTGGCATGTTCAGAGTTTTAAATGGGTATCTCATTCTCGGTGAATCTTTGGGGACAGTGGTGATGCTTTCCCAGTAAGACTCTTGGCTTCTCTCATGCCTCCTGTCCATCTATCAGGAAACTGTGAGGCTAATCCTAAAGCATGTCTGACTTCCAGTATTTTCCTAATAAATGTATTTGAGGCCTTCCTTGATCAAGTCCCTAAAATACTTTACAGCTTCATTTCACTGCTCTTAAGTTTACCTAATGTTTCAGCCTAAATAACTGACTAACACTTTCCTGCATTTTCTAAAGTCTGCCCTATCTCTTTGACATGAGTTGATACAACTATGTCATGTTTTTCCTCATGCCAAGCTTTTTCACCAATGTGACTGACCCAAAAGGTAAGTCATTCTTTTATCCTTGGAAGAAGAAGTGACATCAAGTAAACAGAAGTGTGGAAGTTTGTCTTTATTATTTCACATATAATGGAAGTTACTGTTCCACTGACAGAGGTAGAATGCTGGCAAGAGGATTGGTTACTCCCATATTGTCATAACAACTAGGCAAAGAGCAACATTTATTTACAGGTCTTCATCTCTTGATTTATGCATTCAGACATTTATTGCAACCTTAGAATATGCCAGAAACTGTACAGGTGTCAGAGCAAAAGAATAGGCCTGCTGCTGTTCTCGGATTTCTCATAGTCTGTGTGCGGAACATGCAATTAAATAGACAATTGCAATTACTGTCACTGTGATACAATAAATTCATAAGCCAAAGTACTGAATATCTGACTCAACTTATATATACTAGTGTAATTAATGCTAGCTGCTATAACAACTCCAAAGTTTCTGTGACATAGTGTAATAAAGGTTTATTTTTAATTACATAATAGTCCAGTGAGGGTTGGATTCTCCTAAGGCAGTGACTCTAAGACTTAAGCATGTGGCCTGGAATGGTCACTGTGGAAAGGGAAGAGAGATTGATTGTGGACAAGATATTTTACTGCCATGTCTGCCAATTCCAATGGCATGATTCCAACTTCAAGGAAGGCTGGGGATTACAGTCTTATTTTATTCCTGTGAATATAAAATATGCCAGCTTTTATCCTTTGGGAAAATAATAGACCTTAATCTAAGTCCTGAAGGAAAAGTTTAGCACAAAGGCAGAAGTGGAATAGGCATTCTAGTCAGAGAGGATAGAGCATGTACAGAGTCACAAGGGCATGCAAGATGGGACATTAATCTACTTTAAAAGTGTTCCTTATTCCAGTTTAAACTGACCTCCAATAATTTTTCTGTACTTGCTTTAAAAAAATATCCACAATAAGAACAGGAATGTTCATTTTTACTGTAAGGAGTCATAACAACTTACAAAGTATTTACTTTTCTCAATAAATAAAGTCAAAACACTTATTATTTAGGGGCGTCACTTGTATAATGTTAGACCAATTCAGTTCCAAATATTTTAAAGAAAACAATAGCATTTAATTCCAAATTATGTGGTTAGTAGGCTCTTTCAGGAAGGGTCTGAGTTTCTCAACATAACATCCCAGATGAGCAAATTGTTGTCCAGTCACCTTGGTATGCTTAAATTTTCTAACGTAAGCAGTGCATTTAGTTATTGGTTTACAGCTTTATCTTCTTAGGCAAGAATTACCTGGAATAAAGATGTTCACATAAATTGTTTTAGTTCTGAGTTCTGATGGTTAAGCAATGTAGTCTCAAGTATCAGAAAAGAAAAATTCTATATGAAAATGCTGCGTAAATTAAAATTTAACAAATAAAAGTCAGTTAATTATTCTTTCCTACTAATAAGTAGGTATAATAACAATGAGAAAGCACTCCTCCACCACTGCATGTCTTAAGGCACTTAGCAATTGCTACTTTGTGTTAATGAGGATTATGTTATTTATTCTACTAGGGTTTGAGGTCACTGGAGGCAAAAACTCTAATTCATCAGTTTATTCCACAATGCGGCCAACACACTGGTCTTGTATGAAGTAGGTATGATCCAGGCATTGTGATAACTGGTAAGAATATAACGCTGAGAATATAGGAGTAGTCCTTATTTTTTCTGAATTTAGAATTTAGAGGCAAATATATATGCATGTGGTATTGTTATTACAAAATGAAACAGAAAAAAAGGGGAGGGACTAACAGTAACAACAAAATATCCTTTGCTATATCTTTTACAAATGTGCATTTGTTTTTGTCACTTACAGAGTTATAAAAGTAGAAATGATTTGATAACATTTTGCTTTCAACTGTAGTCTCCCAGAAGTTAATCTTGAGATAAGAAATTGGGCGCAAGGAGTTCATATACAAGATGGAGCAATTACCAGTAGGAAACTGGAAAGTGAGATGATATGGGAGAAAAAACAGAAAATAAAAGGTACATTATTAATATGGTACCACAAAAAAGTCAAAATTCTACATTTTTCTTTCAAAAAATAAGTTAGAAATTAGAGCATGAGATAGTCTCAAACATGTGTTCAAGTAAAAGTTCCAATTATAATATTAATACATTTAGTTCAATTTTTATGCAGAATTTTAAAAGTCACTTGATGGTAGAGAAGGTCTTTTTTGATCCTGCTATGGCATGATTCAGATTAAATTCTATCTACATCATGAATGTCTAAAACTCAATTTACAGTTGACATTCCTGATATGTTCAATACTACTTGGGATAGAATGTCAATCTTGCTATTATTAGTCAGAACTTAGTGGGAGAAATTTAGGGAGGAGGGTTGTCATGTCTGTTTTACATCAATGCCAAATTTGCAGTCCAGACCTTGGGGTGATCAGTAACAAAAATATTCAATAGTAAGTTTTTACCACTGTTGAATAAAAGTGTGAATGACTTTTGAAGCCTAATTTTAACAATTGCAAATGGCTTTGCTGTTCAGTCGTCCCAGCAGAGTTAGGGGAAGGAAATATTCTGGACTCTTTTATCTCTTCCCATCCAATCTTCTCAACAGTCCGATCTACCCCTGAAAACTTTCCATCCCCACTGTCTTGACCACAGTAGTGCAAGACTACATCACCTCTTTCTTGAATGATTCCAATTACTCATCTCTCAGATTTCGTTCTTGCTACCATGCAATGTAATTTTCACGCATCAAATACAGTGAATTTCTTAAAATTATAAATCTCATCATATCATTCCTTTCTCCTTTAAAATCCTCCAAGGGTTTTCCATCACTTGTAGTATAAAATTTAAATCCTTTTTTCTGTGCAACAAGGCCCTGACAGGGCTACTTATCTCTGAGACTTCAACTCCTATCGCTCTCCACCTATCTCGTTCCACTCCCGCCACGCTGACCTTCCTTCTATTTCTCAAACACCATGCTTCTTCCTAGCTTGTCTCTGCACTGTCATGTCTCTAGACTGGGAAAACTCTTTCCTCAGAGTTTCATGTCACTGTCTCCATCTGTTTCAAAGAGGCTTTATCTGACTAACACTCTAGTCTCTCTTCTCTGCCTCTGTGTCATTACTACTAATCATATCATCATTTTCTGTGTTTTTTCAAATTGAAAATGAATTTGCATTTACCATCTTATTGTCTTTATTTGCTTCTTTATTATTTGATTCTTCAAATGATACACAAGCTCTAAGAGAGCAGAAATCTTATCTGCACTGGGTCCATCATGAGCAAATAGAACAATGCACGGTGCACAATAATACTCAATGATTATTTATTGAATGCGTAAGTAAATGAATGAAATAATGAATGAATCAATTCTCTTCCAGCTTGAAACATCAAAATTAAAGCACCTCATTAAGAAAAGATTTTGAAAAAAATCATCTTTGAATCACACTTAATAAGCAATGGCTTATTAAGATTCCTTTGAATTATTATTGGAAACTTCTATTCTTCAAGGTGCCAACTCCTGCAATAAAACTTGCCTTGACCCCTCAGCAAACATTGTGTTTACCTTCCCTGAACATTCTTATATTTGAATTATTCAAATTACTCTTCTTCCTGATTTTAATTACTTAGTAATTTGAAACAAAAACTCTTCCACATGTATGGGTCATATTTTCTGTCCTAGACTATCAGCTCTGGAGGACAGACTTTATCTTGCATGCTTTTACAGAACTTGGCTCAGTGCCTTGCACATACAATTCTTTCTAAATAAATGAGATATTTGTGCTTGTTTACATTTCATCATATTTTGTAAAATGCTAGAATCCTATGACTAGACTGTATAAAATGTATCCCAATTGTGTATATAATACTATTATATTGGTAGTAATTCTTGCAAAGATATGGAGTCCATTTTGAAGAAATTATGGCCAAAAAAAGTAAACATTAGTTTATGGTTTTTTTTTTTTTATTTAGAAAATGTCATTACCTCCTGTCTAGCTAAAACACTTTGTAAATTCTAATTCAGGGTTTAACTAGATAGACACATTGCAACTGATGAGTCCAATAATAAATTTTAATCTTCTGTAATTCCAAACAGCCTACTGAAATAAAAGCTTTTAGGAGAAGAAAGTAGTTCTACCACTTGAATACTTTAGAGAATTTGGGAGGGCATAATGTCTAACATTCTTAATTCTTTTTAATTCAACTCGTAGAATATCTTAGCAGTAAAATTCTATATTTGCCTATAATTGTTTGTATTTTTAATTTTGAAGTAGCACATATTATTTTTAAGTCATCAAGGTAAATATTATCTCACTAGGTATCAGTTTTCTCATTTCCATGTATAGGTCATGTTAATACTTGCCTCTATGGCTCTTGGAGGTATAGCAGCTGGTAGAAATTGACTTTCAGAGCATGTGTAAATGAGTTCCTGCTTTATCCACCTTACTGTGTCACTGTGAGGATTACATCTGATAATGCGAAAGTGATTTAAAATTGGAAAAGTCTTATACTAATGGTATTTTCTCTGAATTGTGGGTCATTTTAGATTGATGACACAGTCTTAACGGTGCCAGAATTGCTGACCTTTGGATCAGTTAATTCTATTAAATTAAATAATGTGGTTTGTTTCAACATTTAATCCAATTGCTCATGGCTGGAATATAGGGTGTTCTCGAGCACTTGCATGCACATATGCATGTGCGCTCACACATGCATGTGCGCGCACACACACACATAGATTAGGGGGAATATTAACCTACTACAAAGTAAGTTCAAGGTGAAAAATTAATATAAATGATGACGACAACTTTATTTACCATTTGTTTAACCGGACCCAGGGCTGAAGTTTAGATGGTACACATGGCATGGACACACCAGTTATTAAATACCATATGTTTCCTTTTGATTTTAAAAATAGTCACTGCTTCATCTCACCCCTTACCACCACCTCATCCTCCATTAACAAGCAGCAGCTACTCTGATTTGTTGGTGTCTTGATAAATATTTTAATGCTCACTTTTTCCTAAATGTATATGTAGAAAAAGAGTGAAAGAGATAAATGAAATGTGGGTTGCACCTAATCTTACTTGATCTTTACAGAGAAGAAAAAGAAAGGCAATGAACTTCTTAATCAGGTCTTCTCTTCTCTTTCTGGCCTCCACATTTCTTATTCTCCCACTCCCTTCTCTGGAAATGGGCTTTACTGGGCTAATGCAGTATACCTTAACTCTGAGTCTATTTCTCTAGTCTGAAATACTTTCCAGACTGCTCAGGTAAATTACTATTATTCATCCTTGACATGTAAGATGAACTATTGCCCTTCCTAAATGCCTTATTACACCCCAGGCAGGGTGGGTGACACTCCATATTTTAAGTCCAGTAAAGTATTTATCACCATGCACCATAATGCATTGCCTATTACTTCTTCTTTATCCTCCAAGACTGATCTTTCCTTAGGAGAAAGAGTGTGTTCTCCAGTGCTTAGGGATATAGTCTGCAGATGAATGAATATATAGTTTTAACATGTTGAGATTTAGTATATGTGCTGAACATTTCATAAACTTGATCTTGGTTAATTCCTATCTTAGACACATGCACATTTTGATTCAGAGCGATGCTGACCTGCTCAAGATTACACAGAACTACTGTTTGGATTTGAGTGAAGTTTGTCTGATTCCAGAATCCTTATCTTTGCAGTGACATCACACTGCATTTGTAGTGATGAATAAATCTTTTCATTCCCATTGAGCCTTATAGCCCGTGGGCATTTGTGGTTCACTGAGCAGTTTCTGACTTGGTTTTCTTCAGGGAGACTTGAGAATTTTTAAAACCATTTGTAAAGAAGTTTATCCCACATGAATTTTTGCAACATAGATTCTGTTCTGTATCCAGCAGTCAAATTCAAAATCCACAGAGGTTTGGGACTCTCCATGCCATTTGTTTAAAAGATTCTTATGCTTGAATGCTTTGTGCTCCTGTAATATCTTTCTTTTGCTCTTTACTGGGTCTATGACATTTTTCTAATATTGTACTCTTTGAAAACATCTTACAATTCCCATTATTTGTATAAATATGTTGTATAATATTATTATTATTTGCACAATGTATTGCATAATAGAGTGCTATGGTAACTGCTTTCCCAATTTTTCTCCTTGTTTGGTCTTAAACTTCATCAACTTATCAAAAAAATTTTTAAGTAACTTGAGACTAGTGTGATTTGTAAATTATTTGCTTAAATTGGTATTTCTTCTGCTCTTTCTAAAGAGCCTGTTTTTCAATAGAAAAGGTCCATACACTTTAGGCAGGGGGGTGTGCCTGCCTCTTATGTGTGAGGAGCCGGGACCAAGGGCTGCTTAGTCCTCAGTTCAGATCCTGACCAATTGCCTGCTAGGAGCATATCTTGGGTAAGCTACTTAAAGTTTTCATCATTAGTTCACTCATATGTTAAGAGGAAATAGGAATAATCATCATCTTATTGGGTTGGCAGTAGAAATACATGTACCCAGCCCTGAAGGAATTTTAGTAAATTTGATTTTTGTATTTCTAAAACATTATATTCATATTTTATATATTTATATATTATAAATAATATAAAAGTTCTTTTAAAATAAACATTTCAGTTTAGAAATAAAAACCAATATAAAATTTTTGAGAAAATATTGGCAATGCTAGTGAATTATCTATTTTTTGCTAATTTCCATTCCATCAAGTGGTTTGTGGGAAAGAATTCCCAGGGTTTTCCCTATGAATGTATTTTTTAAAAAGGCGAGAGAGCAGCAAAACTCATCCTGATCTCATTATAAAATAAAACTATGAAAAGTCAAGGAAGAAAATGCTTATAACAAATTCAAAAGAGTTCCAAAAGCTTAACTGAGTCAAAAGTACTTAATAAATGAAGAGTTTTAGGAATAAGGCAGTGCTGTTAATTTTAACTATAAATGAAACGTAGTTTAATAGTGTTGTCTGTATTTTTACCATTAAGTTTGGCACAGCACAGACTCATAAAGAAACAAAGAAAGACATTTGTTAGTTTTTGATGAAAAGGAGTACAATGGGCTAAGGGATAGGCATACTCTGGTAGGCAGACTAACAGCCTCCCAGCGATGCCCACATTCTGACCTCTGGAATCTGTGAATATGTTACCTTACATAGAAAAGAAGAAGTAAGGTTATAGATGGAATTAAGATTGCTGATCAGCTGACTCCAGATAGAGTATTCTGGATTATCAGAGTGAACCAATATGTAGTTACAGCATCCTCATAAGTGAAAAACAGAGGCAGGAGAGTCAGTGTCAAACCAGAGAGATGGCAGTGTGTGTGAGAAGGACTTACCCTCATATCACTGCTTCGAAGATGGAGGAATGGGGCCATGAGTCAAGGAATGTGGCAGCATCTCAAAGTTGGGCAGGGAAACAGACTCTCCTCTAGAGCCCCAAAAAGAACAACCCTGGGGCTTCCCTGGTGGCGCAGTGGTTGAGAATCTGCCTGCCAATGCAGGGGACACGGGTTCGAGCCCTGGTCTGGGAAGATCCCACATGCCGCGGAGCGACTAGGCCCGTGAGCCACAACTACTGAGCCTGCGCGTCTGGAGCCTGTGCTCCGCAACAAGAGAGGCCGCGATAGTGAGAGGCCCGCGCACTGCGATGAAGAGTGGCCCCCGCTTGCCGCAACTAGAGAAAGCCCTCGCACAGAAACGAAGACCCAACACAGCCATAAATAAATAAATAAGTAAATTTAAAAGCACAAAATGTGTTTAAAAAAAAAAAAAAAAGAACAACCCTGGCTAGATCTGGATTTTTAACCTGTGAAGTGTGCCAGATTTTTGGCTATGAAAGATAATCAATTTTTGTTGTTTTGAAGAATAAGTCTATGGTAATTTGTTACAGCAGCAAATGGAAAACGAATACACCTGCCTTGTATCACTTACCAGAAGGTATGCTTCATGCTTCAGATTGATCTAATGGTCACTGCTGTATTTCTGCTACCAAGAGAAGTGTCTGGTACATAGTAATATGCAATAACCATTTGATGAATGTTCATTAATTTGTCAGTTTCTTTCAAAAGGACTGACAAATTAGTAAGTTTAGATTGATTAATTAATCCTTTTGTCAGATTCTACATAATGATTATCAAAAGAAAAGTGTGTCAGATAACTGCAAACATTTTGTAATTCGTAAAGCATTTTTATATCTATCATATGACTTTATCTTACAACAGAACATGAAGTACCCAGAATGGGTAGTATTATTCTTAATTTAAAGATAGAGAAACTAAGATCTGAGATAAATAAATTTCACTGCTTCACAGGGCTGGTAAAGGGGCAATCCTATACTCCAAGGCTACTAGTTGAATTTCAAATCCTTGTGAGCATTTAGTCTCTAATTAATTAATTTTTCCATTCACATTCATCAATAATTGAGTATTCAAGAACTGTGCATGGTACTAGGGAACTGAAATAAAATAGATAAGTTAGTTCTGTTCCCATAATTCAAAATGTAGCAGCAAATACAGGCATAAAAATGATCAACAAATGTAATAAGAGAAAACTTTCAATTAAAGAAGGCAGATTCAACGCATTTTAAAATTTCTTTCTAAATACAGTGTTACAATGATAGTAGAGAAAAAAAATGTGAAAACTAACAACTGCAAAGCAAATTTAAGAGGACTGATTGGCATACACGATTGTTCCAACAAGTGTTGTCATATAGAAGTGGGTGAGGAGTGGTAACTCCTGTGAGGTGGTCACAGCTCCAAGAGTCCATAGAGATGGATCCAGAAATTAGGGAACTCGATTGCCAGCAAACCCCTGCAAAGGGTAAAGCCTGAAGCAGTCCGGGTACTACAGAGGAGGAACAAGACACAGGCTGAATACAGGGCCAGTAACTGACAATCCAGATCTGGCACATTCTTTGAAAAACCCACCTCTTTTAAATATAGAAGACACTAAAGTACACATATGTGCTTAGACATACACTATAGGTTCACTAAATAGTACCCTTTCCCAACTCCCTTCTTCCTTTCTGCCTTCATTATTTAGCCTTGAAAAACTATGTACTCACCCTCCCAATCGCTAAAGCATCTTTGACAGGTTTGCAAAACCAACTGACAAGTAAATTCTTGCCAATAAGATCAGGGTGGAAGTCTGCTGAGAGCTTTCTAAAAAGGTGTGATGCGTGGAACTGCAGCAGCATATTTACATGAGAGGATGGGGCTGAGAGAATTAAGAATACATTGTCCCTGACATTTCTAAGCTATTAAATCCGTGACACAAGTTTCTAGTTCCAGATTTTCTGCTACGTAAAAAAAAAAGTGACTCCTATTTTCTTAAGCCATCGATAGAAATGTTCTCTGTTACTTGCACGCAAAAATTATTCCTAAAAATTACATATACATAGATTTAGTGGAGGCTAAAAAGATATATGTACATGGAATTATGAAAGAGAGGAAAATGTTGAGGTCAAGGTCCTGAGGGGTTGACACCTGGAACTCAGGTAGAAAGATTAGCTTTGTACAAGAAGCTGGTGGACATCTTTTCTACCAAAACAGGAAGGATAGCTGTGAAGATACATATAGGTTCAAATAAGAGGTAAGGGGGGATAGCATACTGAGAAATCTTTTGTCTGAAAACATGAATTATCTCTGTAAAGTAGGATGCAAAGTTATCTGCTTTGAGTGTATGTGAATAGGCATGTGCCATTTGTCTGACGATAGGTACTTGGTTGGTGGAGTGTTTGTAAGGGAAAGTAAAGTTTGCAGTCACAGCTGAGGTGGCTAGGAATGGAAGCTGACTGTAGTTACACAGCCCTGGAGACTCACCATAACTGTATGGTGAGGACTCAGAGGAAGAGCTTTGCACATAAGAGAGCTGAGAGTGATTGATGATCATAGGTACATGTCAGCTGAGTCGGTGCTAATGAGGCAGATATAATAAAAAGAACGAGGGCTTTGGAGTGACACTGGCAGACCTGTTTTCTCATCTTAGTTATGTCTCTTATTAACTATATGGCATTGGATGGTCTGCTTTACTTCTCTGAGACTCAGTTTACAAAACATATAAAGTGCTGTCTGCACTGCATGATGAATAATTGCTAAACAATGATAAATTATATTAATGGTGTTATTATTACTCCTATTATTAGTAGTAAATCATCATTGACAGGTAAGTGATAATCTAAGAGAGTTAGTAGACTGGGAGGTTAAGATAAGGGGATATTGATGAGGTAATGAACAAGCATAGTTAAAGAGTAAGAGAGATGTATCAATGTCTGATAGAGATGACAGTAATTCAGAGTTTTAAAAACAGTAACAGAAAAGGGTATCCCGGACTCAGGTTTATCAAATAAATACAGAAACTAGGGAGCTGGTTCCTCTGTCTCCCAGCAGGAACACGGGGCATAACGATAGCTTCTGCTGACTCAGTGACAGGAACCTCACTAATGGGCACGTCCCCAGCATCTCCCTGGAAACCAAGCGGTGTATAGAGATTCACTTTGGTCCAAAGGATGTCAGACTTAATGTTTCATGCATGAAGCATCTGGGGAAAATTACAAAGTCCAGGTGCCTCCCTAAGTGTGATTTTCTGGAGTGAATGTGAGAGACTTTTGAGAAGCCATTAAGAAAGGTTAAGATCAGAGTATAAAATAGGTTGTCAACATGAATATTCAAATCATGCAAGGCCAGGATCAACGTCACAACAGGTGTAAAGGGATAACCAGTAGGTTAGCAAATGATATCAATGAAGAAGTGTGCAGAATAGCAAAATTACATGAGATTCAAAGAACATATTTGAATATGAAAATAAAGGTGTTGGGCAGGGAGCAGCAACAATGACTTGGGGAATTTCAATGTTTCCCCTCAGCTGGTTTTAGAGTAGGTGGGGAGCGGGAACATCGTTAGTAAAGAAACAGGGCTGTACGGATCAAATCCTTCCATATTCTAGTTTTGAAACCTTGAGCAGGATATTTCTTGAGTCTCAGGTTCTTCAACTGTAAAATGAAAATAGTTATGTCGACCTCAGAAAGTTATTGTCTTGTTACATGAGGTAATTTCTATTGAAGACTGAGCACAAGACCTCACACGTGCAGCACTTTTCATTACTCTCCAAAAGGGAAAGCTGAAAATGCATGTGGTCCTGGGAAGAGAAAGGTTTCAGTTAAGATAAAGCATATCGGGAAAGAACCTCTATTTTCTATATTTTGTTATCACATCACCTGGAAAGAAATTCAAGGTCTGTCACTTCAGTTTCCTTCAGCAATCAGCGGGCATTAAAATACTGGCTTACAAGCAGTAGAAAACAAATGGAACTACATCTCAACTGTGAAGTCTTAAAACAGATTCCCAATTAGAATTTCACAGTGAATTGCAATTGCATTTTTTGCCTTTAGACATTTCATCACTGCACTCTATAGTCTTGCACCTCCTGGACGACTTTCATCAATAAGAAGATAAACTTTTAGCTAGTTATAAGGGTGAGTAGGGAGACCAGCAATCAATGAAGCACTCAGACTTTGTAAATGACACGGCAGTTACATGATCCCTAACCTTTACTTCACTATAGATTTTTGTTACAAAAAATAAATAAAAGAATGTAGAGAGAAGATGACAACTTTTTGTTAACTCTGATAAATATTACATTAATTGTTTTTGATCATCTTTAATGTGGCTTGATTTTTAAGCCTTGATTCATCTTAGATTGTGGCCGAAAAAACACTGGAACTATTCACCATGTTATATGAAATAACATGAGTTGGATTGTACCATATAATGCAGACACTTTAAGAGATATTAAGATATCTTAATTTTAGTGCTCTGCTAGGGCTGGAATTTGTTTTCCTACCCATACAGGTGAAATATTATTCTCTTTTTAATGAGTAACAAAATGACACATATCAAAGTTGACATGCTATTACTGTGAGAGTTTTACTTCAAAGACAAATTATTACTTTTTTTGAGGAAGAAAACTAAATATATACTTTTTACCTTAGATACAGTCAGTTATTATGACAATTATTATTTTTTAACATCTTTATTGGAGTATAATTGCTTCAGAGTGGTGTGTTAATTTCTGCTGTATAACAAAGTGAATCAGTTATACGTATATATATATCACCATATCCCCTGCCTCTTGCATCTCCCTCCCACCTTCCCTATCCCACCCCTCTACGTGGACATAAGGCACCGAGCTGATCTCCCTGTGCTATGCGGCTGCTTCCCACTAGCTATCTATTTTACATTTGGTAGTGTATATATGTCCATGTCACTCTCTCACTTCGTCCCAGCTTACCCTTCTGCCTCCCTGTGTCCTCAAGTCCATTCTCTATGTCTGCATTTTTATTCCTGTTCTGCCCCTAGGTTTTTAAGAACCTTTTTTTTTTTTTCGATTCCATATATATATGTTAGTATACGGTATTTGTTTTTCTCTTTTGGACTTACTGTCATACTTACTCTGTATGACAGTCTCTATGTCCATCAACCTCACTACAAATAACTCAGTTTCGTTCCTTTTTATGGCTGAGTAATATTCCATTGTATATATGTGCTACATCTTCTTTACCCATTCATCTGTCGATGGACACTTAGGTTGTTTCCATGTCCTGGCTATTGTAAATAGACCTGCAGTGAACATTGTGGTACATGACTCTTTTTGAATTATGGTTTTCTCAGGGTATATGCCCAGTAGTGGGATTGCTGGGTTGTATGGTAGTTCTATTTTTAGTTTTTTAAGGAACCTCCATACTGTTCTCCATAGTGGCTGTATCCATTTACATTCCCACCAACAGTGCAAGAGGGTTCCCATTTCTCCACACCCTCTCTAGCATTTATTGCTTGTAAATTTTTTCATGATGGCCATTCTGACCAGTGTGAGGTGATACCTCATTGTGGTTTTGATTTGCATTTCTCTAATGATTAATGATGTTGAGCATCCTTTCATGTGTTTATTGGCAATCTGTATATCTTCTTTGGAGAAATGTCTATTTAGATTGTCTGCCCATTTTTGGATTGGGTTGTTTGTTTTTTAATATTGAGCTGCATGAGCTGCTGGTATATTTTGGAGATTAATCCTTTGTCAGTTGCTTCATTTGCAAATATTTTCTCCCATTCTGAGGATTCTCTTTTCATCTTGTTTACGGTTTCCTTTGTGTGCACAAGCTTTTAAGTTTCATTAGGTCCCATTGGTTTATCTTTGTTTATATTTCCATTTCTCAAGGAGGTGGATAAAAAAGGGTCTTGTTGTGATTTTTATCATAGAGTATTCTGCCTCTGTTTTCCTCGAAGAGTTTTATAGTGTCTGGCCTTACATTTAGGTCTTTAATCCATTTTGAGTTTATTTTTGTGTATGGTGTTAGGGAGTGTTCTAATTTCATCTTTTACATGTAGCTGTCCAGATTTCCCAGCACCACTTATTGAAGAGACTGTCTTTTCTCCATTGTATATTCTTGCCTCCTTTATCAAAGATAAGATGACCATATGTGCGTGGGTTTATCTCTGGGCTTTCTGTCCTGTTCCATTGATCTATATTTCTGTTTATGTGCCAGTACCATACTGTCTTGATTACTGTAGTTTTGTAGTATAGTCTGAAGTCAGGGAGCCTGATTCCTCCAGCTCCGTTTTTCTTTCTCAAGACTGCTTTGGCTATTCGGGGTCTTTTGTGTTCCCATACAAATTGTGAAATTTTTTGTTCTAGTTCTGTGAAAAATACCATTGGTAGTTTGATAGGGATGGCACTGAATCTATAGATCGCTTTGGGTAGTATAGTCATTTTCACAATGTTGATTCTTCCAATCCAAAATATGGTGTATCTCTCCATCTGCTTGTATCATCTTTAATTTCTTTCATCAAGGTCTTATAGTTTTCTGCATACAGGTCTTTTGTCTCCTTAGGTAGGTTTATCCCTAGGTATTTTATTCTTTTTGTTGCAATGGTAAATGGGACTGTTTCCTTAATTTCTCTTTCGATTTTTCATCATTAGTGTATGGGAAAGCAAGAGATTTCTGTGCATTAATCTTGTATCCTGCTACTTGACCAAATTCATTGATTAGCTCTAGTAGTTTTCTGGTAGCATCTTTAGGATTCTCTATGTATAGTATCATGTCATCTGCAAACAGTGACAGCTTTACTTCTTCTTTTCTAATTTGGAATCCTTTTATTTCTTTTTCTTCTCTGATTGCTGTGGCTAAAACTTT
The DNA here is from genome assembly GCF_028023285.1 of Balaenoptera ricei. Classification (NCBI taxonomy): domain Eukaryota; kingdom Metazoa; phylum Chordata; class Mammalia; order Artiodactyla; family Balaenopteridae; genus Balaenoptera; species Balaenoptera ricei. The sequence goes on along the minus strand of NC_082646.1, from coordinate 79,687,727 downwards.
CAAAACTATGTTGAATAATAGTGGTGAGAGTGGACAACCTTGTCTTGTTCCTGATCTTAGTGGAAATGGTTTCAGTTTTTCACCATTGAGAACAATGTTGGCTGTGGGTTTGGCATATATGGCCTTTATTATGTTAAGATAAGTTCTCTCTATGCCCACTTTTTGGAGGATCTTTATCATAAATGGGTGTTGAAGTTTTTCAAAAGCTTTTTCTGCATCTATTGAGATGATCATGTGGTTTTTCTCCTTCAATTTGTTAATATGGGGTATCACATTGATTAATTTGCATATATTGAAGAATCCTTGCATTCCTGGGATAAACCCCACTTGATCATGGTGTATGGTCCTTTTAATGTGCTGTTGGATTCTGTTTGCTAGTATTTTGTTGAGGATTTTTGCATCTATGGTCATCAGAGATATTGGCTTGTAGTTTTCTTTTTTTGTGACATCTTTGTCTAGTTTTGGTCTCAGCGTGATGGTGGCCTCATAGAATGAGTTTGGGAGTGTTCCTCCCTCTGTTATATTTTGGAAGAATTTGAGAAGGATAGGTGTTAGCTCTTCTCTAAATGTTTGATAGAATTCGCCTGTGAAGCTGTCTGGTCCTGGGCTTTTGTTTGTTGGAAGATTTTTAATCACAGTTTCAATTTCAGTGCTTGTGATTGGTCTGTTTATATTTTCTCTTTCTTCCTGGTTCAGCCTCAGACGGTTGTGCTTTTCTAAGAATTTGTCCGTTTCTTCCAGGTTGTCCATTTTATTGGCACTTGGTTCTTGTAGTAATCTCCAATGATCCTTTGTATTTCTACAGTGTCAGCTTTTACTTCTCCTTTTTCGTTTCTAATTGTATTGATTTGAGTCTTCTCCTTTTTTCTTGATGAGTCTGGCTAATGGTTTAACAATTTTGTTTACCTTCTCAAAGAACCAGCTTTTAGTTTTATTGATCTTTGCTATCATTTCCTTCATTTCTTTTTCATTTATTTTTGATCTGATCTTTATGATTTCTTTCCTTCTGCTAACTTTGGGGTTTTTCTGTTCTTCTTTCTCTAATTGTTTTAGGTGTAAGTTTAGGTTGTTTATTTGAGATGTTTCTTGTTTCTTGAGGTAGGTTTGTGTTGCTATAAACTTCCCTCTTAGAACTGATTTTGCTGCATCCCATAGGTTTGGGGTCATTGTGTTTTCATTGTCATTTGTTTCTAGGTTTTTTTAAATTTCCACTTTGGTTTCTCCAGGGATCTCTTGGTTATTTAGTAGTATATTGTTTAGCCTCCATGTGTTTGTATTTTTTGCAGATTTTTTCCTGTAACTGATCTCAGAGCGTTGTGGTCAGAAAGTATACTTGGTACGATTTCGATTTTCTAAAATTTACCAGGGCTTGATTTGTGACCCAGGATATGATCTATCTTGGAGAATGTTCCATGAGTACTTGAGAAGAAAGTGTATTCTGTTTTTTTTGGAGGGAATGTCCTATAAATATCAGTTAAGTCCATCTTGTTTAATGTGTCACTTAAAGCTTGTGTTTCCTTATTTATTTTTAATTTTGGATGATCTGTCCATTGGTGAAAGTGGGGTGTTAAAGTCCCCTACTATTATTGTGTTACTGTCAATTTCCCCTTTTATGGCTGTTAGCATTTGCCTTATGTATTGAGCTGCTCCTATGTTGGGTGCATAAATACTTACAATTGTTAATATCTTCTTCTTGGATTGCTCCCTCGATCATTATGTAGTGTCCTTCTTTGTCTGATTTAACAGTCTTTATTTTAAAGTCTATTTTGTCTGATATGAGAATTGCTACCCCAGCTTTCTTTTGATTTCCATTTGCATGGAATATCTTTTTTCATCCCCTCACTTTCAGTCTGTATGTGTCCCTAGGTCTGATGTGGGTCTCTTGTAGACAGCGTATATGCAGGTCTTGTTTTTGTATCCAATCAGCCAGTCTATGTCTTTTGGTTGGAGCATTTAATCCATTTACACTTAAGGTAATTATTGATATGTATGTTCTTATTACCCGTTTCTTAAATATTTTGGGTTTGTTTTTGTAGGTCTTTTCCTTCTCTTGTGTTTCCTGCCCAGAGAAGTTCCTTTAGCATTTGTTGTAAAACTGGTTTGGTGGTGCTGAATTCTCTTAGCTTTTGCTTGTCTGTAAAGGTTTTAATTTCTCTGTTGAATCTGAATGAGATCCTTGCTGGGTAGAGTAATCTTGGTTGTAGGTTCTTCCCTTTCATCACTTTAAATATGTGCTGCCACTCCCTTCTGGCTTGCAGAGTTCCTCTGAAAGATCAGCTGTTAACCTTATGGGGATTTCTTTGTATATTATTTGTTGCTTTTCCCTTGTTGCTTTTAGTATTTTTTCTTTTATTTAGTTTTTGATAGTTTGATTAATATGTGTCTTGGTGTGTTTCTCCTTGGATTTATCCTGTATGGGACTCTCTGTGATTCCTGGACTTGATTGACTATTTCCTTTCCCATATTAGGGAAGTTTTAACTATAATCTCTTCCAATATTTTCTGTCCCTTTTTTTTCCTCTTCTTCTTCTGGGACACCTATATTTCAAATGTTGGTGCGTTTAATGTTGTCCCAGAGGTCTGAGACTGTCCTCAATTCTTTTCATTCTTTTTTCTTTATTCTGCTCTGTGGTAGTTATTTCCACTATTTTATTTTCCCAGTCAATTATCCATTCTTCTACCTCAGTTATTCTGCTATTGATTCTTCTAGAGAATTTTAAATTTCATTTATTGTGTTGTTCATCATGGTTTGTTTGCTCTTTAGTTCCTCTAGGTCCTTGTTAAAAGTTTCTTGTATTTTCTCTATTCCATTTCCAAGTTTTTGGATCATCTTTACTATCATTACTCTGAATTCTTTTTCAGGTAGACTGCCTATTTCCTCTTCAATTGTTTGGTCTGGTGGGTGTTTACCTTGCTCCTTCATCTGCTACGTATTTCTCTGTCTTCTCATTTTGCTTAGCTTACTATGTTTGGGGTCTCCTTTTCACAGGCTGCAGGTCGTAGTTCCCATTGTTTTTGGTGCCTGTTCCCAGTGGGTAAGGTTTGTTTAGTGGGTTGTGTAGGCTTCCTGGTAGAGGGGACTGGTGCCTGTGTCCTGGTGGATGAGGCTGGATTTTGTCTTTCTGGTGGGCAGGACTGCCTCCATTGGTGTGTTTTGGGGTGTCTGTAAACTTAGTAAGATTTTAGGCAGCTCTCTGCTAAAGGTTGCAGTTGTGTTCCTGTCTTGCTAGTTGTTTGGCATAGGGTGTCCAGCACTGTAGTTTGCTCATCGTTGAGTGGAGCTTGGTCTTTGCATTGAGACAGAGATCTCTGGGAGAGTTGTCACCGACTGATATTACATGGGGCTGGTAGGTGTCTGTTGGACCAATGTCCTGAACTCGGCTCTCCCACGTAAGGGGCTCAGGCCTGACACCCAGTCAGAGCTCCAAGACCCTGTCCGCCATACAGCTCAGAAGTAGAGGGAGAAAAAATAAATAAATAAATAAAATAAAATAAAATAAAATAAAGTTATTAAAATAAAAAATATATTATTTAAAATAAAAAAATTAAAAAGTTATAAAAAAAAGCAAGAGAGAGCAACCAAACAAAAAAAAAACAAATCCACCAATGATAACAAGCACTAAAAACTATACTAAAAAAAAAAAAATGGACAGACAGAACCCTAGGACAAATGGTAAAAGCAAAGCTATACAGACAAAATCACACAAAGAAGCATACACATACACACTCACAAAAAGAGAAAAAGGAAAAAACTATATATTTTAAAAAAAAAGGGAAAAGACCAACCAAATCAATAAACAAATCTACCAATGATAATAAGCTCTCAATACTAAACTAAGATAAACATGAAACCAGAAAGAAATTATATGCAGAAAGCAAACCCCAAGTCTACAGTTGCTCCCAAATCCACCGCCTCAATTTTGGGATGATTCGTTGCCTATTCAGGTATTCCACAGATGCAGGGTACATCAAGTTGATTGTGGAGATTTAATCTGCTGCTCCTGAGGCTGCTGGGAGAGATTTCCCTTTCTCTTCTTTGTTTGCAAAGCTCCTGAGGCGGCAGAAGCTGGCATGACATTGCAACAGGGCTGCACAGGCTCCCAGGAGGGGAGGTGTGGATAGTGACCTGTGCTTGCACACAGGATTCTTGGTGGCTGCAGCAGCAGCCTTAGTGTTTCATGCCCGTCTCTGGTGTCCGAGCTGATAGCGGCAGCTCGCACCCATCTCTGGAGCCCGTTTAGGCAGTGCTCTGAATCCCCTCTCCTAGCGCACCCCAAAACAATGGTCTCTTGTCTCTTAGGCAGTTCCAGAATTTTTCCCAGATCCCATCCTGGCTAGCTGTGGTGCACTAGCCTCCTTCAGGCTGTGTTCACGCAGCCAACCCCAGTCCTCTCCCTGGGATCTGACCTTCGAAGCCCAAGCCTCAGCTCCCAGCCCCGACCTGTCCCGGTGGGTGAGCAGACAAGCCTCTCGGCTGGTGAACGCTGGTTGGCGCTGATCCTCTGTGTGGGAATCTCTCCACTTTGCCCTCTGCACCCGTGTTGCTGCGCTGTCCTCAGTGCCTCCGAAGATTCCCCCCCACAACCCCCCATCTCCTCCAGTGAAGGGGCTTCCTAGTGTGTGGAAACTTTTCCTCCTTCACAGCTCCCTCCCAGAGGTGCAGGTCCCATCCCTATTCTTTTGTCTCTGTGTTTCCTTTTTTCTTTTGCCCTACCCAGGTACATGGGGAGTTTCTTGCCTTTTGGAAAGTCTGAGGTCTTCTGCCAATGCCCAGTAGGTGTTCTGTAGGAGTTGTTCCACATGTAGATGTATTTTTGATGTATTTGTGGGGAGGAAAGTGATCTCCACGTCTTACTCCTCCACCATCTTGAAGGTCCCCCTTGACAATTATTTTTTATTTAAGTTTTGCAAGACACGATGATCTCTGAGAAGGCTGACATTTTGTTTGGTAAACAATTATGAAAGTCATTCCTGAATGAATAAGCATTTTCAGAACTCTAATGGAAAACTGATGAATTCATAAAAGTGCTAACAAAAGATCAAGATAAAAAAAAATTAATTACATGGGACTGAGTGAACTGATGAGGATGATTATAATTTTTGTGACTTTCTGTTTGAATAAAAAAAAAAATCCCACAAGGACTCAGAGGCAAAAAATATACAAATCAATTTTCACTGCAAAGTAAAGGAGCTGTTACAGTGGAGGATTACTGGACTGAATGTCAATATTATGACATAGTATGAGTGTGCTTCGTGTTTGGTAATTGCAATCATTGTTGCTTTTGTTGTGGTCATCCATTTACAATGCTTGGTGTTAGTTTATTTATCTCTTGTAAAAATAAAATACAGTGTGTGTGTGGAAAAAATAAATAAATAAATACTTTTTAAGATTAAAAAAAAAAAAAAAAAAGTCATTCCAGACAGAACTTTGAAAAACACAGGATCTTATAGCCCTTAATTGAATAGAATTGGAGGATGTTTTTGGTCTCATTATTCAACTAACCTAAGGGAGAAAGAAAATAAATCAATTCTTTTGTGGATAGGAATGAAAAAGTAAATCACTCTTTCAAGTTTTCTTTCTTTTTTTTTTTTTCCCTTCCCCCTCCCCATATCCTCAAGTCCATTTTCTAGCAGGTCTGTGTCTTTATTCCCGTCTTGCCCCTCAAGTTTTCTTATTGCAAGTTGTTAATACAGAGATACCACAGACAGCTGCTCTATATTTAAATATTTAAAAAATAGACTTAAAAAAATAGACTTTCGTTTTGGGGAGTTATATTTACAGAAACATTTGAGAGAGAATATAGAATATTCCCATGTACCCCAACAAACCTCCTATAGTTTCCCCTGTTATTAATATCTTGCATTAGTGTAGTATATTTGTTAAAATTGGTGAGCCAGTATTGATACATAATTATTAACCAAAATCCATAGTTCCAATTAGAGTTCACTCTTCATGTTGTACATTCCTTAGGTTTTGACAAATTTATAATGATGTATCTACCATTACAGTATCTTACAGAATAGTTCCACTGCTTTAAAAATCCCTAGTGTCCCACCTAGTCATCCTTCCCACCATTTTTCCTTCAAATTCAGAGCAACTACTGATCTTTTTACTGTCTCCATAGTTTTGACTTTTCCAGGATGTTAAATACTTGGAATAATAAAATCTGTAGCCTTGTCAGATTGGCTTCTTTCACTCAGTAACATACATTTAAGCTTCCTCTATGTCTTTTCATGACTTGACAGCTAACTTCTTTTTCTTGCTTAATAATATTCTATTGCATGGATGGGCCACAATTTGTTTATCCAATAATTTATTGAAGGGCATATTGGTTGCATAATTCTGGCAATTATGAATAAAGCTGCCATAAACATTCATTTTCAGGTTTTTATGTAGTTATAAATTTTTAGCTCCTGTGGTTAAATTCCTTGGAGCACGATTGCTGGATCATATGGTAAAAGTATATTTTGTTTTGTCAGAAACTGCTAAACTGTTTTCAAAGTAGCTGTACCATTTTGCATTCTTTTTTTTTAAAATTTATTTTTACTTATTTATTTTTGGCTTCATTGGGTCTTTGTTGCTGTGCGTGGGCTTTCTCTAGTTGCGATGAGCAGGGGCTACTCTTTGTTGCGGTGCACAGGCTTCTCACTGCGGTGTCCTCTCTTGTTGTAGAGCACAGGCTCTAGGCACGCAGGCTTCAGTAGTTGTGGCACGTGGGCTCAGTAGTTGTGGCTCACAGGCTCCAGAGCACAGGCTCAGTAGTTGTGGCGCACAGGCTTCATTGCTCCACGGCATGTGGGATCTTCCTGGACCAGGGCTCGAACCCATGTCCCCTGCTTTGGCAGGCGGATTCTTAACCACTGTGCCACCAGGGAAGTCCCCCATTTTGCATTCTGATCAGCAATGAATGAGAGTTCCTGTTGCTCCACATCTTCACCAGCATTTGGAGTTATCAGTGTTTTGGATTTTCACTATTTTAAACAGGTGTGTAATGGAATCTCATTGTTTTAATTTACAATTTCCTAATGACATACAATGTTGAGCATCTTTTCATATGCTTATTAGCCATATGTGTATCTTATCCAGTGAGACAGATCTTTTGCTCATCTTTTAATTGGGGAGCACTAATTTTTTTGGTGCCCAAACCTGGGAGGATTAAAATTTTAAATTAATATTTGATGCCTCAGGACTGACAAAAGCAAAAGCAAGTCTAATGATGCCCAGGGCAGAAGATTTGACCACAAGTAGATGACTGAGTATTGGAAGTCTGTGTCAATGAAAGAAAATGCTTCAGCGATGGGATGATATGAATGAGAGCTGTGTTACAGGGCTCATTCAAGTGCTGTGAGGTGTTAAGGAGACTTGTTCTCAAGTACATTCCAATTGTTGGGAGGAAGACATTAACCCATTTTCTCTTGCTGCAATCAAATATTTAAATGTTTAATATTTAACTTACTCCTGCTCTAATCAAGAACCCTATGTTAAACATTCTTTCATTTGTTTAACAAATATTTATTAAGTGACTACTATGGTTAAGCACTGTTTTAGGTTCAGAAAATGCAGTGATGAATCACACATATATCCCTCAACTCAAGGAACTTACATTAAACTTGGATGAGTCCAACAATAAGCAGGTATGTCCATAAATAAATAAGACAGTTTCAGAAGAAGATAATTTTAAAAAGGAAAATGAATAAAATAAAATAGGATTAACGAGACAGAGGCTGGTTGGAAGAGGCATCTGATCAGAGAAGGCATCTCTGAGGAGGGGGCATTTGAACCAAACCCAGAAGAGGAATCAGGCATGGAAAGGTGATGGTGATAGGTGGAGACTTGGGCTGGAAGAGCGCTTTCCAAAACTGGAGGAACATGTATGAAAGCCATGAAGTAGGGATAAACTAAGCATATTTGAGAAAAATGAGAAAAGCCAGTGTAGGCAGGGTGTGATGAGTGAACTGAGTGACTGGGGACAATTCCTCTAGTGGCACTTTGCCCAACTGATGGATCTTTTTTAAGAAAACAAACTAAAGCACATAAAGAATTTCAGTTGCAAAATAAAATCTTCTCATACTAGCACTAAATTCAAACTTCAGAATAAACTAACAATGAAAAGTTCATCGTAGCACTTTCCCATAGGCAATTGGATATTAAAACAATAAATGCTAAACCATAAAATGAGTATATGGCTGTCTAACCGGATTCCAATGTTTCCCTAAATGACTATTATGGAAGACACTAAAATATTACCCAACAGCTATTTCTCACCTTTCCTAGTATAACCTTGAATTTGTTGGAGACAGCAAAGTCCCAGCTTGCTCTTTCAGTACCCCTTGCACCTGAGGAAAACCATATAACACAGCCAATACCAGTAAGTCATCAACAAATTTTATGGGAGGCTGTGGAATATCTGTTGATTTCCTGGTGAAAGAGCATGGAACAGAAGGGAATGCCTCCACTTCTACACCCCTTTTCCTCCCTTGAAGATTTTCTTGATGGATCCATCTGTAACAGCCAGCTATCTTGCAATCATTAGGCAACGAACCAGGTTTTCTGATAACAACGCTGTGCAGCTGAACCTAGGCAAGTAACAGCACATCCCCCAAATTCTGGTTGGGTAAGAAAGCAGTACATGGCTTCAAGATGAGTTGAGCTTTCTGTCACTCACAAACAAACACATTCCTAATTGCTACAACTATTTGATGCTTTTTGAAAATCAAATATCAAACAGTCACTTATACATTTTTAAAAAAAATTTTGATACACACTGTGCTTGTGCTAGTGTGGTTACTCTGAGTTCCATGAGCATAAACAGGAGGAGGCAACATTCATTGAGATCTTATCGGGAGCCAGATGAAGGTCTAAAAGCCAGATGTACTCATTACTTCAGCAACACTGTGCAGCTGGGGCATTAACATTCACATTTTGTCTCATGAGTGACAGAGTTAGGATCTAAATCCAGGTTCCAGGGCCTTGGCTGTAAATATTCTGTGGGACTCTCTCCTAGACTTAATGAGCCATTTCATGACACAAGATTGAATGGACCAAGCTAATGAGATTTTATGTACAAATTCTGATTCCTTCAGAGTTGATGGAAAAAAGATAAATGTAGAGTGACTCTCTCCATAGCAATATACATGCTTACTGTATATATTCAAGTTCAGTATTTATCATACATATTTATCATTGTCCATATAATAGTTAGTTACTAGTTTCTCAGGAGAAAAATGAAATAAAATAACAATCCCAATGAAATGGCAAGTGTTAGTCTCACTGGAATTACAAATGGCTAAATAATACAATTTTTTTCTTTTAGGAAGCTATTTTAAGAAAAACACTGACAGAGTGTTAAGAGACCAAATTAGAAGGTGACGTGGTAATAAAGTTTATTGAACAGTGTGTGTGCTTCCGTTTGTTTTGCAAACTGAAATTTGAGAAAACGTCTGTGCACAGTCACCTCAGCTATCAAATGCTTTTCTTGAGGTAAATGTTCCCTGTTGTTATAGCATAATTACAGAGCCCTGTGTACCTGTACTCAAGAATCTTATAACAATCTGCATTTCAAAGGAAACTAAGAGCCCAGAACCTGCCCGTTAAAGCTCATACACTATTCAAAGAAGGAATTTGATAGTAAAAACTCTAAAAACATAAGATAATTGAGTTACAATAAATTTAAAAGAATTGTCTCATGTTTTACATGTTATTCTGTTACATGGGTTATAAAAGGCTGACATTTCTTTAACCATTAATACTCATTTATGAAATTTCCCATGAGTATGTGAATGCAATTAATAATAGCATTAGTACTAGCTGTACTCCTAAGATTTCCTCCTATTTCTGGTACCAATACCAGTTGATGGTGTTTTAGCAGTTCAATATTTCAAATACACAAAATATAAAATATCTAAACTCGTATTGAGACAACCTGGACAGATTTCACACAATCTTAGCATTCAAACTAATTCATCAAGTGTGTTAGATTTACAGCCTACTCCATGGAGGTCTCTGCTTGATCTTCACTCTCAGAGAGATGTCTCTTACACCCTGAATAAAATAGCAACCAGCTCCCAATTCCTCACCTTTTGTCTAATTTATCTTCAGAGAACCTAAAGTTATATAGATATTTGTTTACATGCTTATTGTCTATCACCCCTCCGGAATTTAAGACTTTGCCCGTTCTCAGCTAACTTAGGACCTTGAACAGGGTTGGGTTTACAATGGTTGTTCATTAAATGCTTGCTGAAATAACTAATGAATGCACATTCTTGATTTTTTACTATGAACTAATTATTCAACAATGATACTGACAATGTATTGATAATGGCTGACTCATCTAACATTTATGTCAGTGTGAACATCATAAGATCTAATGAGCATTTTTTCCTGAAGAAATCCCTTCTTCCTCATGTGTGATATCATAGCTTACTTTTGACAACACTACAAGCACATTTGTCAAATTAAATGCTTTTTCATAATTATTTTGATAACACAAGTCATTGATGCTATACTGAAAGAAACAAACAGTATGCTCATTATATTTTATTCAAATATAATGTAACTTAGAAAGGACTATATAATTATTATACAGGATTCCATTCTAAAAGTTCACTATGAGGACTGGGGCAATATTTACCAGCGTAATAGTTAAACCCAGGTGAAACATAATTATCTTTGTTCTTTCTTATCATTGTGCAACCAAACTCTAACAAATTACTTTTTCCTATTAAGGAAAAGCAGAAAAAGTGATTAACAAAAAAAACTTTCTGATGGGAGCATTTACTCTTCCTTGAAACTGGAAATGGATGTATGATGCAAATTACAAGAGTGTCTCTCTATAGAGTGGGATATAAACACTATTCGATATGGAACATTTAACAGAATACATAATAAAATATCAGAGGAGAAAACAGAATTTATTCATTAAAAGAGCAGTTTCACAAAGCCACACCTGAGCTCTTACTCCTCTGTATTGAATCCTGACCCAGAAAAACGGGCCCTCAAGTTAGGACTCAGAGGAAAAGTCACTTTTAGTCAAGTCTGGTCATTAGCCTCATGTACTAGATCACTCCCTCTTGACTTGTTTCAAGTTTCACAATTTACAACAGCTTTCCTTTCCAATTTATAGTTAGCTGTTGTGACCACTTCCTAGTTTTATTAAAAATGAGTAGTGGTTTCATATTTTGCCTGTTTTTGAAACGTATTTACTTGGTTTGCTTTTGATTGTTTCAGAGACAGCAATGGAAGTTGAAATCTCTTTGCTCTGATATACTGAACCAGAGGATCATGGGCCTCATTTAATTTAAATTAACACTTTAAAAGAAAACATGGTTTGTTTATAAAATATATTGAAAATTCCATTGTTTATTGTGACTATTTTTACACCCATATCTATATCTAGAAATAATATAAATTGGAAGTTGTCTGTATGGTACTGCATTTAAACAAAACACATGAAAATGAACTCTTTTGAGCATTTTAAAATGTATCTATTGTTGTCTTTGCAGTTGTTAATTTTGTTTTTATGTGTTATATAACAAAATAGCAAGGTGAGAGCAAGGGTATCTCATCACAAATAACCCATTGCAAATCTTCTTTCTATTCACAGAAATAAAATATCCAATTAGATGTAGAGAAAAGGGAAACTTCCTGCACCGTTAGAAGGAATGTAAATTGGTACAACCACTATGGAAAACAGTATGGTGATTTCTCAAAAAATTAAAATAGAACTACCATACGATCCAGCAATACCACTCCTGGGTATTTATCCAAAGAAAGCAAAAACATTAATTAGAAAAGATATATGCATCCTTATGTTAATTCCAGCATTACTTACTTGGCTTAGATATTGAAGCAATCTAATTGTCTATCAACAGATGAATGGGTAAAGAAGATGTGGTACACACACACACATACACACATACTATATATACACACACACACACACACACACACACATATATAATGAAATATTACTCAGCCATAAAAAAGATTGAAATCTTGCCATTTGGGACAACATGGGTGGACATAGAGGGTATTATGTTAAGTGAAATAAGTCAGACAGAGAAAGATAAATACTGTATGATTTCACTCATGTGTGGAATCTAAAAAACAAAATGAATGAACAAACATAACAAAACATAAACAGTGTTATAGATACAGAGAACAAACGAACGTTTGCCAGAGGGGAGAGGGGTGGGGGAAAGAAAGTAATAGGCGAGGGAGATCAAGAAGTACAAACTTCCAGTCTCAAAATAAATGAGTCATGAGTATGAAATGTACAGTGTGAGGATTATAGTCAATAAATATGTAATATATGTAATATCTTTGTATGGTGACATATCATAACTAGACTTATCCTGGAGGCCAGTTTGAAATGTATAGAAATATATAATCACTATGTTGTATAACAGGAACTAACATAATGTTGTAGGTCAATTATATTTCAAAACCAAACAAACAAACTCATAAGAAAAGAGATCAGATTTGTGCTTACCAGAGGCAGTGGGTGTGTGGTGCTGGGAGAGAGAATTGGAGGAGGGCAGTCTAAAGGTACAAACTTCCATCTGTAACATAAATTAAGTACCGAGGATGTAATATACAACATGATGAATATAATCAACACTGCTGTATGTTATACGCGAAAATTAAGAGAGTAAATCCTGAGTTCTCAACACAAGAAAATTTTTTCTTCTATTTCTTTAATTTTTTACCTATATGAGATGATGGAGGTTTACTAAACTTTTTGTGATAACCACTTCATGGTGCACATAAATCAAATCATTACACTGTATGCCTTAAACTTATACAGTGCTGTATGTCAATTATATCTCAGTAAAAGTGGAAGAAAAAATAATCTAAAACAAGATGTTTTATACATACACACACACAATGGACTACTACATAGTCATAAAAAGAATTAAATCTTGACATTTGTGACAACATGGATGGACCTTGGGGGTATTATGATAAATGAAATCAGTCAGAGAAAGACAAATGCTATATTATTTCACTCATATGTGGAATCTATAAAATAAAACAAACGAACAAACAAAACAAAACAAAACAAAACTCATAGATACAGAGAACAGATTTATTGTTTCCAGAAGGAAGGAGTATTGGAAGGTGGGTGATATGGGTGAAGGGGATCAAGAGGTACTAACTTCCAGTTATAAAATAAATAAGTCATGGGGATATAATATACAGCATAGTGACTATAGTTAATAATATTTTCTTGCAAATTGGAAAGTTGCTAAAAAAAGTAAATTTTAAAAGTTCTCATCACAAAAAAAGAAACAAATTTTGTAACTCTGCATGGTGACAGATGGTAACTAGACTTATGGTGATCATTTCACAATGTATACAAATGTCAAATTATGATGTAAAACTAAAACAAATAGAATGTTGTATGTTATTACATTTCAATAAAACATATATCATTAATAATTATATATGGCTTATATCTGTAATTGTTTTCAATATGTTGTCTTATATAAAATATACTATTAAAACTAAAATCACCTGTTCTTTTTATTTTTCTAAAAATTTAAAATTATATATGTGGTCCACATTTGTGCTGGTTTGATATTTGTTTTGTATGGTTCTAGTTTAGAGTGTGAAGGTAAAGAAAGAAGAAAAAAGCTGCAATGACTGATCCATGAAACACCCCTTTACTTAGAGGTAGGGTATTAATTTCTGAAACCCAAGTAAATATGGTATTTCAAGAAGTAGAGAATAATCAAATGTATAAAATGATGATTATGAGTCAAATAAGATTAGAATGGAGAAATGGACATCGGTTCTAGTGATTCTGAGGTCACTGCCGACTTTGACAAGAATTAGTTCAGAAGAACTATGGGGATGAAATCTAGACTGGAGTGAGCTCAAGAGAGGTGGGAGGAATGAAACTGAAGAACTCTTAAAATGGATCAGAGAAATCCGACTGGAGCTCAACGAGTATGTGGGATTAAGACAGGTGTTAATATTTTATATCTGCATGTTGATAGGAAAAAGTGATAAGTAGAAGAGACAAGAGATTATTCCTGTAGTGATACGTCAGAGAGAGAGCAAGAAATTGTCTTAATGAATTTACTGACTTAATTTTGATATTTACCGACTTCAATTTGAAGAAATACCAAAGCGAAACAAACTTTTAACAATTATAGTAAGTTTCTGAATATTTGCATTTAGGGAAAAGAGCATGAGCTTTGAAGTCCAAAAATTCTTTTGTCTGAATCACAGCTCTACTACTCATTAATTATGTGTCACTGGACAAATAGTAGGTAGGGAATCGAACAATTGAACAAGGAGACAAAGGCAGGCCTAAAATAGGAGATCAGATATTTCATCCATAGTAACTGAAAAAAAAGATGGAATATATAGGAATAGAAGCAAATTTGTTGCTAAATCTTGTGGTAGGAAGATACAGTGTTCTTTTAACTTCAGTGACTTCTTAATATTCCATTTTATGTCTGATATATCTTTTAGCTAATTTGCCACTTATTACTACAAGAATGCTGTGCTAAATAGCCTTCAAGCTAAAGTTATATCTGCATATTTGATAATTTTATTAAGATAAACTACAAGAAATTACAGTGTGAGAAAATATGTATTTATATAACTTTTAATACAATGTTAAAGAGTTCAAGAAAAATTTAAGATTTAATTCTCACTAAGTGTGCATAAAAGTGCCTTTTCCAAGAACCCTTACAAACAATGGTTATCATGATTAAAGAGCTACTTCTGTAAAAAAAATTTAACTACTGTAAAAATATTTTGGTTACTTTTTAAATTGAGAATTTGATGAAATTCCTGAAGCTTCTTCCCAGAAAAGTAAAAATGCATTCAAAAATTTGTATTCAATATCAGAAGGTGCTGTGACTTCAGTCTTAACCCACCTTTTCTCATTTTGATATATTGGGATACTAGGATGAAAATAAAATAAACTAAAAAACATTTTAAAAGTCACTCCTATATGATATTGTATATGAGGTATGTGAAATTAAGCACAAAAATAGAGAAAGAAATAAAAAACATGATTAGTAATTTATGTGAATATCCATGACCACATTCTAAAACTAGTGGCAATAACCAGTGGAAAAGAAAAATTTGTTGTTTGACCTCTGTTTCAATTTCACAGTGGTATAATTAGGGTATAGATCTGCGTCGCACCAACAGAGGCCTTTGTCAGAAGGCAAAGCAAAGACGGGTCTTTGTAAATATATATGGGTATTAGAATTGTAATTATGCATAATTTCTGTTACCTCATGCACTTGAACAAACTCAAAAGAGTCTGGAGAAACAGTTGTCTGTCCATGTACTGAGACAGGATTTTAGAGTTCTCTAATTAATTAGAGGCACAGTGACTATTTTGAATTATGAACTTGGAAATGAAGTGAGAATGATGATGAATTGCTAAGCAGTGTTGAACATTCCAGGTCCAGTGATTATAATCTCTTTAGATAGAGGGACTTTTTAAAGTATTTTAATAGGTAATAGTATAAAAATTGGTAAAGTAGAAATTAAAATATTGCACATTTCAAGGCATATCATGAAAAAATGAGTGCTAAGTATGGTGATAAATTGCTGGGGTTGTATGTACTGTAGAGAATGTCAAGAGGAAACATTTACATATTCTGAAATGCTGGAGGATAGATTCAGTGTTTAGAATGAAATGCCCAGCACCTGTCAACTGGAGTTGGTTGCATCTAAGAGATTGTTTTACTTGTGGCATTTTAAAGTAATTTCCCTATGTTTTCTTAGATATCTGTGAGGTGGGGACAGAAAAATAGCATTTTTGAGTGCCTCCTTATTACTAGGTATCCTTTGGGTTGACCTTTACATATGCTACCACCTGTAATCTGTTAACTCTTCCTCTCGTTGAGATTGATTCCCATCTTGCAAATGAAGAAACCAAGGCTCTAGAAGATTAAGCGATTTTGCCCACTGTACACAATTAATTGGTGATGCTGATACTTGAACAAAGTAGCACAACTGACAATTCAAGAAAACTTTGTCAAAATCCAAAGTTCATCCTCATTTTTTAAGCCATGAAGGTTTAACACAGGCACCTAATTTTATTTTGAGATTCTACTCAGTCTCTACACTAAGATGGGTGAACTTCAACTGGAACATAATATCCCTAAACTATGTTTGAACTTTACAGGACATTGGCATTTAAATCTCTAATTGGGGACATGTATACTAACTCAAAACATAGTTCACTATTGCTATCAAAATAAAATCTGAGCATTGCTGTTGCCTATTTTCTTGTATAGTCATATGTCCTTCATATCATAGCTCCAGACACGCTGAATTACTTCCAGTCACCTGAGCATGCCATGGTCTCACCAACCTATCCGGTTCCCGAGGCCTGAAACACGCCTCTCTCCAACATCAAACAGATCCCTCTACCAACTGCTACTCACTCTTATTTCTTATTGACTTTCTACACAAAATCTTCTCTGACATTTATAAACCGAGATTTCTGTCCCTCTTTTTTGTTCCTATAATATTCCAAACGCACCCTTTTGTGTCATTTAATATCCTGCATTTTAATTGTCTGCTTGCCTCTCTTTCTCACTAGACTTCAAACACTTTGAAAGGTAGAAGGACCACCTAGCCATTAAAACATTCTACTTTGTTGAGGCCTTAACATTGACATGTAAATTAAGTATACTTTAATTATATTAATATACAGTACATATATAACTAAGTGAGTGGAGCAAACCTATTTGCCTGCCGAAAGAAAAAAATAAAGAAATGAACCCTTTTTATCAATGGCGCCACTGTATTAAACTCCAGCTCATCTAGATTTAATACCTCAGAATCATTGATTAAGAATGACTGATGTGGGGCTTCCCTGGTGGCGCAGTGGTTGAGAATCTGCCTGCCAATGCAGGGGACACGGGTTCGAGCCCTGGTCTGGGAAGATCCCACATGCCACGGAGCAACTGGGCCCGTGAGCCACAATTACTGAGCCTGCGCGATTGGAGCCTGTGCTCCGCAACAAGAGAGGCCGCGATGGTGAGAGGCCCGCGCACCGCGATGAAGAGTGGTCCCCACTTGCCGCAACTAGAGAAAGCCCTCACACAGAAACGAAGACTCGACACAGTCATAAATAAATAAATAAAAAGAAGAACGTGAATTCCGTTAAAAAAAAAAAAAAAAAAAAGGAAACTGGGCTATTCATAAAAAAAAAAAAAAAAAGAATGACTGATGTGAAAGAATCATAAAAAAGAAAAATAATTTAAATGAAAATAACTCTAATATTCATAATACTGAAATAAAATAATTATTGTTAGCATAATGATACAGTTATTACAGTTTTCTGTCCATACATGTATTTGGAAAGTTATGATCATAACTTAAATCCAATTTTATGTTCTGATTTTTTAATGTTATAATATTTACCCATATTAAAAGCTGTTTAGAGAGGGCTTTAATTTAAATGAAGTGACTGGGGGTGGGGAGGATGCACAGAGTAGGCACTTTCAAAAACCTGATTTGGATAGTAGGGGAG
Source organism: Balaenoptera ricei (assembly GCF_028023285.1). Lineage (NCBI taxonomy): Eukaryota > Metazoa > Chordata > Mammalia > Artiodactyla > Balaenopteridae > Balaenoptera > Balaenoptera ricei. Next base: position 79,670,212 of record NC_082646.1, on the reverse strand, counting down.
AAAAAATATTTTTTCTTCTACCCTTCTGAATTCTTATATACATGGGAGACACCCAGGGAAAAATGAGGAACTCTCTAAGGTGGCTTAGAATTCTGGCTTAAATATCATCTTAACAGGCAAAGAGGAAGGGAAATGTAGGCTTCTTAGGGGATAGTAAATGTTTTTAAAAAATGAATAGACCTTTAAAAGAATAGATGAAAGGTGTGACAGCTTGTGACAAAGTTTGTCTGGGTGTGGTGTCTACTTCTGGTCCCTTCTCTTGTTTTGAGTCTATCTTCCCTGGTTGATGAAACTCCAGGGGAGAGAATCGGTATCAGCTGAGCTCCTTTTGTAGAATCTGTATCATCTGAGCTCCTTTTGTAGAATCTGTTTTTAGGCAGATAAGGGGAGTCCGGAGAAAGCCTCTCTCTGAATTTGCTGTTTTTCAAGAGCCTACAGCTCAAAATAATTAATAAGGCCAAGTGGCATATTTTAGGTGGCATATTCTGTTACCCTTCAGTATTACTGAGACTAATAATTTGTATTCTCCTCTGCAGCTCAAATTTGTATTTGTAAAACACTTTATGTAAAGGAGAGGCTCACAAATGGAAATGAAAATTTCTTGTAAGCTATGTTTCTACTTAAAGTCTGAGATTGTCTATTTTTTTAATTGAGAAAATGTTTTATTTCTTATTTTTTATTTTTTTTAACGGTAGGTCCTTGTTGGTTGTCTATTTTATGCCATCTTTCCCAGCACTGAGTCAACTTGCTTTTTCAACAACAAAAACAAAAATCTTATGAAAAGTATTAAGAATCATAAAGCAAAGATTTCAGAGGGAACGATACATAAGCTATTATCTCCAAAGGGGAAAAAATATTTCAGTGTTGTCAGTAAAGACAAAGATGGTTGAGTGGCTGAAAATCCCCTTGAAATCAGTCTTTATGTTTAGATTCAAACATGATAAATGTCTGTGCCTTTTGGAGATGAATTACCTTGCTAGCATTATATAATAAGTTGTGTGCGTGAAAAAAGAAGTGAGCTAAGTGAATCTGTCCCTCATCTGGAAGTGTGGTTTCCCTGAAATTGATTTACATTTGAATGAAAACAAGGGAATTATGCACAGAAGGATTCGTTATAAAAAGAATCTCTTGCCCCCAGCATTTGGAAAGCAAAATCCTTTTAAGCATTATTCTTAAATAAGTAATGAGGCATTTATTGTAATTCAAAACCAAACAACATCCTGTGGAAGAATTGGGGAAGGGCAGAGTGTGGTGCAAAGAACTGATGTCATGTGACTGTTTCTGGGACTTGCTCCACTGCTCACTTGCCTTAAGGCTTTAAACAGTCAACTAACCTCATTGAACCCCTGCATCTGTGTATATGTGACGTTTACATGAAGAAAAAAAAAGAGACAATGTATGGAAACATGCTTTGAAAACTAGAAATTTCTATATGAATATTAGTGTAATTACTAGCATTGTCTAAAAGGAGTCCCTTACTGTTTATCTATCTCTACAAAATAAGCAGGAATATCAGTCTCCAAATTATATAGGTGCTGCTTGGATATATAAAATGAAGCATGTGCCTGTGAAGTTAAGGTATCATAGTAGGCACTTTGTACACTGTGGGTGGGGTGGCAGGATGTAGACAGTATGCAGTTTCAAAGAGCTGATTTGCATTCCTGAGATTGCTGACTTCCCCTCTTCTCTGCAGTCCCAAGAACAATGAACCCCCCTTGACAAAGACTCTTTGCTTGACCAAACTTTAGACAGGCCTTGAACCTTCTCCTAGGTCCATCTGTGCACCTCCTCATAAAATCCAGTTTTAGCAGGAAGCCTGCTAAGTCTGTTAAACAGAGCCCCCTGGCCCTTGATATCTAATCATCCTGGATATTTGAAGAGGTTCGTCATCCTCCACTACACCCCACACCCCCCAGCACACACCCCCGCCCCCCGCCAGGTGATATCTGATAACCTTGGACTATCTTTAGCAAGAATTCTATTAGGTTGGTTTAGCCAGAGTACCCCCATGACTTAGACATGTCCTCCTAGTAATTTTCCATACTCTAAGCCCCACCCTGATTCTTGGCTATAAATTCTGACTTGCCCATATTGTATTTGAGCCCAGTTCTGTACTGAAGTCTCTTTTCCCCTATTGCAATATTCCTGAATAAATCTGTTTTTACCACTTTAATTACTATCCTACTCTAGCTTTTCTTTGGCACCATTCAATCCAAGGATCTGTTTGGGGTCAAGTGAACAAACACACCAAGTAATAAATAGGCTTAATCAAAAACGTGCAATACAGCATGTGAGCAGCAGGAATTTATGGACACTTGAAAATGAGCGATGCCTTTGGAAGTGTTCCTAATCAAAATGGGAGAACAGAACTGGCTTCTTAGCAACCAGTTCAAGCCTCTGACTGCTTCTAGAAGTTTTTGAGCAATTAATACTCTTATGAGTAACTACAGTGAAAAAGAATAAGAAATTATTGGTATGAAGGGGTACTGCAAAGCATCTATTAGAATAAGAGTCTGCCCCACCCAAATTAGAGGTGGGCATCAGATGGCAGAGCATCTGAATAAACGTACTATGAAGAAAAACGTAATAGAACAGCAGTGGATAAAATATTTGGGAAGTACTATACTATGTGCTACAGGGTCTGAATGGAAAATAAATCCTCCCCTAAAGGAGCCCATCATGCAGGTTTTATTCCTTTATTAAAGAAAAACACTGGGGACATCCCTGGTGGCACAGTGGTTAAGAATCCGCCTGCCAATGCAGGGGACACGGGTTCGAGCCCTGGTCAGGGAAGATCCCACATGCCACGGAGCATTTAAGCCCATGTGCCACAACTACTGAGCCTGAGCTCTAGAGCCCGTGAGCCACAACTACTGAGCCCACGTGCTGCAACTACTGAAGCCTGCGCGTCTAGAGCCTGTGCTCCACAACAAGAGAAGCCACTGCAATAAGAAGCCTGCGCACCGCAACGAAGAGCAGCCCCTGCTCGCCGCAGCTAGAGAAAGCCTGCACGCAGCAACAAAGACCCAATGCAGCCAAAAATAAATAAATAAAATAATTAAAAAAAAAAAAAAAAGAAAAACACTGGATCTTCTTGCCTCTTTAATTATTGTTTTCAGCCTGCCTGAACTTGACAGGGATCTTTCTGTTGCAGCAAATTAACACAAGTCAACCCACTTTAAAGAAAAAATGGAATTTCTTGACTCTCATTGAAAAGACCATGTATGGACTTCAAGTATGCAAATCTTCAGGTGTAGTTGAATGCAGGAAGTCAGACAATATCCTTTGGATTTACTAGATGTTTATCTTTCATCTTTTCTCTTCATCAGCTTCAGTAGCAGGAAGGCTCTCTCTCCATGGAAAGCCTAAATACCTGCTGAAAGTTCCTAAATCACATCCTCCAAATTTAGTAACTCTAGTAGAAAGAAACTGTCTTTTTTCTCCAGTAATTCCTGCAAAAGTTTTCAGATTCAAACTGATGTATTCTGCAGAAAAAAAGAAAAAAAAGAAAGGAAGGTAGGAAGGAAGGTAGGAAGGAAGGAAGGAAGGAAGGAGGGAAAGAAGAGAAAATCTGCGACACTAATTCCTTCTCTCTATTCCCACCAGGCTACCTAATGATTCTGATTCCAATTTACAATATGTGGGTTTTTTTTCCCCACACCAACAAGCAATTCTCAGACACCAGCTGGGAGTCCTACAATTCAACTCAATTCTAACACTGTGGACCTGGAGATTGCATCAGATTCCACAGGTTAAGGTTTCAGTGCTACCAGACAGCCCCCTACTTCAGATGCCAATTGCATGTCCAGGTTGTTATAGGTTGAAAGTTCCAATGACCCCCCTCTTTAGGTTTGATTAATTTGCTAGAGCAGCTCATAGAACTCAGAGAAATATTTTACTTACTAGATCACCAGTTTATTATAAAAGTGCATAACTCAGGAACAGCCAGAAGGAAGAGCTGCATAGGACAAGGTATGGGGAAAGGGCACAGAGTTTCCATGCCCTCTGTTAGCGCACCACTCTCCCCAAATCTCCATGTGCTCACCAACCTGGAAGCTCTCCAAACTTCATCCTTTTAAGTTTTTATGGAGGCTTCATTACATAGGCATGATTGATTAAATCATTGGTGACTGGTGGTAGATTCAACCTCTATTTCCTCTCCCCTCCCCAGAGATCAGGGGAGTGGGGCTGAAAGTTCCAGTCCTCCAACAATACAGTTGGTCCCTTTGGCAACCAGCCCCCATCCTTTTGTGCTGTCCCAAAGTCACCTCATTAACATAAACTCAGGTGTGGTTGAAAAAGGTTTATGAATATCGAGACACCTTTATCACTCTTACCACTTAGTAAATTCCAAAATATTTAGAACCTATGTGCCAGGAACGAGAGAAAGACCAAATACATATTTCTTATCATAAATCACAATATCACACTGCCTCTTTTTTTTATTCCTTTGTTGCAATGAGTAATAAACCCAACTTGTTCAATTATATGTATGTCTCTAGTAGTCATTGGATAGAGGGTATTGACACCAGAAAAGAAAATCTACTGACTTCATAATTGTGTTCTCATCATTAAAGAGGGACCATTAACTTTATCTCTGATAAAGTAATTATAATAAGCCTTCCTATGTTAGACCCCACAGTGTCTCTGGAATATGTCTTTTGTTCACCCTAAAAAAATTAGTGTATATTTTATACAAAATATGTTGTAAACCCCCGCAGTATTTAGTAAGTATGTAGCAAAATGCTAAAAATGTGACGATGGTGTGAGATGATAGATTACAAAATATAGAGGAAGGCCAATTTTTAAAAAATCAAGAGGAAAAGCAGTAACAATTTTCTTTAATATTGCTTGAAAATACTCTTTATCTAGATTTTCACATTCTATTTTTTTTTCTTCTAAGCAAATAACAAAGTGGCAAATCTTCAAAACCAGTGTTTTTAATAGAAAACCCCAACAGATTGCTAAGGCAAAATGAACTCATAGATATGAGTAGTCTGGGTATTTAAATATATTAATGTGTTTTCAATGAATTTCAATATTGTTAATTTTTATGGCTCAACTTGACCTAATTGAGATATAATTAGCCTAAAGATCAGAGGCTGGCTTCAAGCTTTGATCCTTACTAAGAATAAATTTTTATCAAATTCTTCTGTTCTTTATTCCACATAAAAAACAAATGTCTACTTCTGAGAACTATTTCATAAACATCTGTTTGGATTTTTATTATTTTTTGGTGAGATTAATACCTAATGTAATTCTAAACCAATGTTCTCAAAATGCTAATCCTTTTAAATGCACTGAGAAAATTTTGAGGACCTAAATATTTGAGTATTAATCCTTATTGAAACAGTACTATTGTCCTTGTATACACCAAAACAATCACAATCTTGACAGTGTAATATATTTTCATTATACTTTTTTTTAATAAATTTATTTTATCTTTGTCTGCATTGGGTCTTCGTTGCAGTGTGCAGGTTTCTCATTGCGAGGGCTTCTCTTGTAAGGACATCTTACACAGAACAGCAGCCATATGACAAGATTAAGAGGAAATAACTGGGGTCAGTGAATAAGCACTCTGTCTATATGAACATAACTAAAGGTAATGTATGACTAAGATTAAGAAACAATCGTAGCATAACAAAGAATTCTGGTAATAAAACATATCTTGGGTGAAAGTTGACATTATGGTGTATATTAGGAGGAAATTCTACAGTTCTGCTTATATGCTCATTTATTGAATGGTGTTAAGTATTTCTTGTGATAACTTTGTTAAATCAACCAAATTGCACTGATGGGGCAATGAGTGTGACAAAAGTGTTTTGGGTCACTGCCAGTGTCTCCATAGTTCAAGTTCACCTTGAAAGTTGGCTTGGCCGACACTATGGATATGATAGTTCCCAGGCTGCTACTTCTGAATTAAATGCCATTTTGAATTCAAAAGTTGTTGGTTTGGTTTTTCTTTTAATATTCAGCAAATGCTAAGGCATAGAAACTTTCTTTATCCCAGTCAAGGAAATAAGGGGTGTAAACAGATGTTGGAAAGTTTTTAATGTACTTCCATAAAAATTTAAGAAGAGGAGTCATGACATGGTTAAGTCTGTTAGGTGGCTGTAGAAATTTTGTAACTCCTCAAGATCTCAATAACAAGAGTTAATTGGTCTTTATTTTCATGGTTCTCTAATTTTACAACTCAGCTGTTGCCACATGCTCCATCCCGTTACCAACTAGTTTCTTCTGCTTATAATCCTTTATATTAGATTTGTCTTTACCTAGGCGCCACATTATTTTGTGACATTCTTTTTTTCACCTTAGCTGATAATTGGCCAATTCTCTATGAGGAGCTCTTAGTTCCAATTCCACAGATCGGAACTGATGAGCCCAGCTTACAATTTTGTTAGAATAAGTGGGTTATAAATCACTTTTTATAGCCTAAACCACTGTCTGTACTTTCTGCCCCTTCACAGTGGCTGGAAAGTGGTGGTGACTAGAGGAAGCTTGGACATCACTGGATGAAGAAGATGGCAGGACATTCCCATGGCCTGGGACCAGTCACTGCTAAATGGTTACATAAGGGAGACATACATTTTCATATTAATTAACCACCATTTTTTGTTTGCAAGGTTGGGGAAAGCAGTTTGAGAATGTACACTACCTAATTCAGAAATGTGTACCTAAAAGGGAGATACTGACATAACAACCCACAAAAACTAAAATGTGTACCCTTAAACTTTAGTATCAAGCAGTAGGAGATAGAGAAACATACAAAAGCTATTTTACCTCTAAGTATTGAGGTAAAACCCTCAAGTGCTGAGGTAAAACTATTTGGCAAAAACTACACTCTGCAATAACTTGAAGACATTTATGCAGTCACAACCTCTATAGGTTATTAAACAAAGGCAGACTTATCAAGGAGAGATAGGAGGAAATAAAGCTCCACCAAGGCAGAATCACTCTACCTATATCTCTATGATTAAGAGTCCTAAAATTACCTCATTGGTTGGGCTATTCAGCTTATGATCATCTTTATTCCATAAACACTTTAAAAATATTTCTTAGATTTCACCAAAATTTACTATTTATCACAATAAAACATTGAGGTGTTTAGAGCAAGTGATATTTCTATTTACACAAATGCAGTTACAATTGGCCAAGGTCACAGTTACTATCAATGTCATATTTAGGATGAGACTGTGCATTCTGACTCTTAGTTCAGTGCTCTTTCAAGAATTTTATAACATAGAAATTCAATTTTATCTTTTATTGGTCATCCTATGGTACACAGCATATGTCTTTTTTAAAATCACTATATGCCTCTAGAGATCTATGTGTAACATTCACCAGAATGTATCCAAACAGAAAAAAAAGATTAGGCAGCTAAGTGAACAAACTGTCTTGGTCAGTTGATGTCAGTTATCGTCTGTCTTCAGCCACCATATTTCTGTCTTGATGAGCACATGAACTAAAGGTCCACAGTTATAGGGATAGAGCCACACATACGCCCAGTGTCAATGAATCCCACTTACCGTGGATAGTCTAATCATTAATATTGCCTAATGTTTGATATGCCAGCAACAGAGATCACTGCTGAGTCTTCATATGACATCATTTCTTGAGTGGATCAACTGGCAAGTTGACTTCATTAGAGTTCTCTCTGGAAGAGGCAGAAAAATAGGCACATATTCTGGTTATGGATTTGCCTTTCCTACCTCCTGGACTTTGACGACCACCACCATCTGAGGGCTTACTGAGTATTTAATGCACTAGAATGAGATCCCAAATAACATCGCATCACAGGAGACCAGGGGACCCACTTTCAGCAAAGGAGGTATGGTTGTGGACGTATGACTGGGAGAATCACTAGGCTCCTGACTAGTTTCTCTGCATTCACCTTGCCATGTCTTGACGATAATAACAAGAGTGATCAGGTCACAGTATAAGTTAGATTTTGTCACTTTTTGGCTGAAAAATTCTACAGTATTTTTCCATATTATTCAAAGTTGAAATCAAGGTAATTAAAAAGTCAGACGATACTCCATATAATTTGGCCTTTCATTACTGGTTTAGTCTATCTCATTATTTTTTACTCTGGATAACAGAAATTGCATTTGTGTAACAAAAGTCGAACTGCCCACATAGATACATAGATTGTGTGTGTGTGTGTGGGGGGTAGATATAGACATAAAGATTAGATATTGGTGTAGATATAGAAATAGATATAAATACTTGCTAATGCATTGGCTAAACTTCAGAATCTGACCCCTTATAATCAAAAAAAAAACCAAAGATTACAATTCTTCATTTCATGGTTATTACTTCTCCAACAATTTCATTTTCCAGGTTAAAATCCTTGAAACTACTTTAGAATTAATAATCGTGTCTCAAAGATTTCATAGAGGAAGTATATAAGTCCTAGAAGGTAAATGCCACCTGAAAGCTTAAAGTATAATTTAGTATCAGATCCAGAATTAAATTCAAAGTTGAATGATTTCCATTAGGCAATACTGTGTCTTCAGGCATATGTCCCAAATTAACAATGAATGGAACAAATGAATTATCTGTTCAGAATGACCTCTATCACTATGGGCCGTTTACTTAAATTGATTATATTTTCCCAAAGTGCCCTAAGTTTTCATTTACATTATACTTATTTGTGAACATCAATATATAATATCCATGTATGAAGTCAAATTTTAAAAATGAAAGAAAAGAATATGAATATTTGATAACACTAAGAGCTTGAATTAGAAACCACAAAAAATTCCATAATGATTAGAATCTTCATTATTATACATAATTTTGTTATGAAATTGAGCAATAAGTCAAACAAAAAATTATATTGGTTTTGTCAATTTAGTCACCTTTCTGAAAACATTTTCTACATTCTGCTCTAAAGTAAATAAGGTCACTAGATGCTCTATTCTGGGATCAATACAGCTTATTCATCACATTTAGCTATTTGATCTACCCACCTGTATGAAACAAGCATGGGAATGATTGAGTTTTTATTTGACTAAATGGATGCTAAAACAATTGGTGGTAATAGTAATACAAAGAAGATAAGAGAGGAGGAGAAGAAGACAGAACAAAAGAAGAGGGAGAATTAGGAATAACAATTTAGAGACTGCTACATACCATGTGCTATATATAACCAATGGTAACCATTGCAGATATAGCTCATCTCCTCTTCACAATAATCTTATTTTTGTTAACTTAGTTTTAACTATGGCAAAACTAAGGCTCAAGGATTATACAAATAACTTTTCAAAGTCAATAAAATATTAAATGAGAAAACCAGAATTCAAACATACAACTGCTTGTCTCCTAAAACAAACTCCTAACCTCCATACTATACAGCTTTATTTCTTCATTACTGCATTATATTTATGTACTCTAACCTATTAAATGATAGCAACTTAAGTGGAAAGTGAAAGATGATGCTATAAAATGAAAATGTTTTTTATTATGATCTTTGACTTATAAATCTAAGCTTAATAAAAGATTAAAATACCGTATTTGGAAAACTCTAAATCTTAACTCTACTTAAATTTTAAAATGAGATTAATATATTTTACTTTCCTACATAGCCAGAAGAAAAGCCTCTCTATGTATAATTTTGAAATGGTTTTTATGATTTAGCTAAGTAAACCATTAATCTCAATGTCTGAACTAATTTATCCTGTTTTCAGTTTCATTGTACCTCTGCTGTTTCTGCATTTATTCAAGTCCCTAAATTGACAACTTTAGTTTGAATTTCAATTTTTTTAAGATCAAAGATAAAACATAGATCCTATTGACTATTTTGAAGAGGGCACATATCTTAATATACTAATGTCATTCTATAAATTCAGATTATTATTGACATAGAATAAAACTTAAAATGAACCAAGACAGAGATTAAATTTGCTTCAGTAAATTAAAGTTAGATTAAATGAATGACTAATATAACTGATTGTAGGTATTATCACTACCTTTATCATAATTTACAGATAAAAGCTTCTTTTTCTTCTACATTTCCAGTGATTAGGATCAATGAATTCAGGTTAATTACCAGGGGGTGGATTGGGGTGGTATGCATTATGGCTTATAGAACTGTTTCCCCTTAAGCATGCCTCATGAGAAAGGAAAATTAAACATATTTTTCAAAAATGCATTTATTCAATGATATTAATCCAAATAAAGAGTACATACAATTGAATAATTTAAAAAGTTTAGTAAATTCTGTAGATGTAATTTTTTTACAGTTTTCACTAGGTCTCCATTGATAATAACCCTTTCCTCTATCTCCACTATTCAAACCAGATTTAGTTTAGCTGTAAGCCAAGGCAATCCGTGTTTTGATATATCTATAAAGAGTGAAATAGAGAGCCTATGACCCATGATGTATCTGGCTCAAGCAATTTGTCTATCAGCTGCCTGCCAGATTCCTCGTCTACCTCCTGCTCTTTTACTGCCTAGTCTACTCGGCAAGTGGCTGTTGTTATTTTATTTTTCAGAGATGATGACCTAGGTGTTTCAGATCATAACTGATCTCACACCTTGATTCCTTACCTAATTAAGAAAATAAAATCTTGTTCTCCTCTCCTGTTTTTTCTAGAATTAATCATAGGCTCAAAATAATTAAAATAAATTATAGGTTACTTCTATTTAAGTGAAGTCTTTATCTGATCCCTCACAGACTGTAGCAACTCTCTACCACTTACGTTTTACATATATATATGAGCATATTTGATATCCTCATCACTTATCCATATTAAAGTGCTCAAATAGTACTGTCAATTAGGCAATTATTATTCAAGATTAGATAAATCTATTCTAAGGCAGAGAATACGTTACATTTCCTGTTGCAACATACTTTCACACACATTTAAATAGAGCATAGGAGATTTCCGAGTTGAACTCTGAAGTAACTACACACAAACATACATGCACGTGCGTACACACACACACTATTAACGGGAGACTGGCAAATATATATATATATATATATAAACTACATGTGTCATGATATGAGGCAAGTTACATAGAGTCTATGTTCTACTAAATTGAGAGCATAATGTCAAAATCTCCACTATATTATGTCTACCTATCATATACTTTACTGTCTTTTATAAGTGCTCTTAGAACAAACAGATATGCACATTGTTAATCTCTTTTTTAACCTGAAAAACTTCTATTTTTTCCTTTGTATTTGACTTCAGTTTTTAAAGTTCTCATATGGGCAGTACCTAGTATATTACATAATTCTTATGTTTTGTCTTTTTAATTTCTTTTTCAATACCTATATGTTCACTAATCGCCCATTTGCTGTGCTTGGTGCTGAATGAGATACAAACAGAAGATTGATGAATCAGGGACCTGCCATCCAGAAGTTCATGATTCCACATTGCCCATCAAAAAGGGTTAATGTAATTATGACATAGTATGAGTGTGTTTCGTGTTTGGTAATTGCAATCATTGTTGCTTTTGTTGTGGTCATCCATTTACAATGCTTGGTGTCAGTTTATTTATCTCTTGTAAAAATAAAATACAGTGTGTGTATGTGTGTGTGTGTGTGTGTGTGTGTGTGTGTGTGAAAAAAAAACCAAAAACAAAATAGCCTCTTCATTTAAACATGATAGCTGATTTATTTAAAAGCATTTCCTCCCTAGCAGAGCTCTTTGCTGGGGCTTTGTTGTTTTAGAATTACCCTTCATGGAAGGATACAATATTAGTATATTTTCCATAACCCCAGATTCTATGCATTGTAGTTAGAAAGTAAATAATTAAAAAGAAAAAAAAAATCAAAACTTTCTGTAACATTCTAAATCTGTCTCTCATATAAATATATACAAAAGAATAAATATATTATTTTTATGTAAAAAAAAAAAAAGGGTTAATGTAACCCCTAGTTTCATTTGGCTGAAACTCAGGTTTTTTATACAAAAATTATCTTTTTGAAGAAATGGTGGAATTTGCTTTAAATAATTTATATCCTTAACTTTTTATTTGCATATCTGATTTTCTTTTAACTAAAAAACTTACCAGTTATTCTTCATTATTAGAAAGGAATAAAAGATCTATGAATCATCATTTTAGTCTTCCCAAATTAAAGTTGTAACATTTAAGGAGTCATTTACTAATTGGAAGCATGTAACTATGCTTCACTTTTTTTCTCTGTGATCGAAATTCCAAATCCTAAATCAGCAAAGTTGAAGTGAGCAGGTTCTTTAATGTTGCAAATGTCACTTTCCATGTTAGTTTCTTTTTTAAACATGAATGGTTAAGACCTTCCTTTTTAAACCACTGATTCCTTGAGTACTTCGAAGCAGAACCTGCCTATTCTGATATATTCTTTCTCTTTTTCCTTATCCTATATCTTCTCCTGTGCATAGAAAAGTTTATTTAGCCATCAGAACCTATCATTCTATTCTCCTCTCTTGTCAAGGACATTCAACTTTGTATGAGGCTAACAGTAGTATAAAAAAGACAACTGCCACTGCCATTTATTTTGTATATACTTCATGTGAAGCACTGATAGATATTTGGGGTATGTTATTTCTAATCTTCACAACAATCACACCTGGTAAATATCATGGTCCCTGTTTTACTTCTACTTTTACAGAAAAGCACAAAAAAGACTGCGGAAGTTAAACAACTTGCCTAAGGTTACATAGGCAGTATCATAGACTGGATATAAATTCAGGCTACCTGATTTGGAGATTCATTCCATTTCCATTAAGCAGCAGCCTCATTTTCTTATGTCTTCATTCCCGTCCTTCACCTTTAACATTCACTATCTAATCTCTAATCTTTTTAAGCAACTTATATCTTATTTCTATTTATCTATATCCATGTATCTACATATCTATGTGTCACCTATTGCTAGTCTTGGATTTATTCAGTAAAAATGTTCAGTAAAATATGTTCCTTGGATAAGAAAGAAGGCTGCCTTTAGACTCAGGTTCTGTGACCTGCATTTATAATTTCTTGTACCCAGATATTTCACCCCAAAACATTGGCTCCATCCTTCCTGGACTGATGATCCAGTATCTAGATTCACAGTCTTTAATCTGCGTGGTAGATTCTTCCAGATTCCTATCATTGGCTACTCACTCAGATGCACTAGAGTGCCTCAACTTTGGTCCTCACAACACCCTGCTTCAACATTTCCTTCCTGTTGAAAAGCAGATTGGAACAATGGCAAGATGCCATCGATCCACGATGGTGGATGCTATGATTCAGCAAAAGTTTCTGATTCCCATGTTAATGTTAGACCTACATGAGAACTGGAAGTATTGTTTGGTTTTGTCTTTTTTATATTATTGCTCCTTTGTTAACTATTGAGAGTTAACCTGTCTAAGATTCAAAGTATAGCCTTTCTGCCTTGTAGAGACATTATCAATTACATCTTTATTTGTTTTTAGTATCATTTTTCTTATTTGTTGTTAAACAACTATGGCTATCCCTGTGGAGCTCGACACTCTCTAATCACTTCCTTTATACTCTCTGCCTATGCCCGACCCTTACAAATGTCTGTAGATGACCTCTCCTCCTGGATGGGTGGTAATGAATAGGGCTTATAGATATTCCTGACTCTAATCTGCTAATTAAAAAAAAAAATCTTATTAGGTATTCTGTCCTGAAGAAATTTCCCATTACTTAGAAGTCTCCCTGCTGTGTCTCCATTTGCTCTCTCCCACTCCCCAATAAACAGCCCAGAGATAGCAGCAACTGTTCTAACATGTTTCACCCGCTCCATTGATAGTTTAACTGTTTCAAACCTGGCTATGGGTGCATTACATTTACATAATTTATCTTTTTTGTTCTCAGGGAACCATTAATCACCTATTATTAGAAATAATAGGAAAGTCCATTTTTTTAACACTCAGTTTGAGAGAAAAGTAAATTCTATTTTACTTTATGTATATGTATGTATAGCTGCTTCACTTTGTTATAAAGCAGAAACTAACACCATTGTAAAGCAATTATACTCCAATAAAGATGTTATAAAAATATATATATATTTTACTTAATTTTGGTCTTAAGATTCTCATGTCAAGTAGTGGCCACCTGAAAAGAATACTTAGCATATGTGAAGTTTTCTATTGGTTAGTCAATAAAAGTTTGAATCTATCAATAGAGCCTGGCTCTGTTAGCCTTTCCAGATCCTTTAATTATCTTACAGAGAGTTTGAGAAGAGAGCATTATTACACTTAGACCCAACAGAAGGCATAAAGATGGGGATAGATGCGTGCATTTCAATTGACCTTCAGGTATAGGGATAAAGATTCTGAGCCAACAAATTGCACTTTTTAAGTATTTCCAATAATAGATAGTGAATATGCACAGAATTATGCTCTTCTTTCTGTTGAACAGGGTGTTGCCCACAGTGTGTATATTAAGAATGGTTGGGACTGAGCCCATGGAAATGAAATTAGGAGAAACTACTAACTTTAATAAAGTTCAGATTTCCAATCTCAAAGTGTGCTCTACTCATTTGAGATAATACTCACAAATATTTTGATAGACATCACTTTTGTAGTGAAGCAAGAACAACAGTGCTTTAAAGAATGATAGACAACTTAAGAGACCATGTTTTTTAAAAAATGAAGAGTATCATCATGTTGTTTGATTAGTTTTGCTTAATTTCCTCATCTATAAAATGGGAATTTTATTCTCTGTTCTACCTTTCTCAGAGAGGTTTTTTTCAAAAATCAAAAGTATCAAGATCAAAGTACACTTTGAGCTATAGAAATATATGGTGCAATCATATTAATAAAATAGGATGAAGAAAATATCATTGATTTGAACCCTGTGTTAGTTTAGAAGCAGTTTCATAATATTCCAGAATTTTAAAGTTTGAATGACTTTTTCAGATCCTTTGACATGGCTAATTTTCTTATTTTTGACATGGAAGATTTTGGGCAGTGTGAGGTTAAAAATTATTCAAATTAACCCAGAAAATAAACCAAAAATTTAATTCTTCAAACCCTGAGCCCAATTACTCTCTAGAATATTCCCATTTATTCAAAACAGCCTATAAATTATTGTTTCCAGGTCATGGTATAAAATATTGTTTCCAAACTTCACACACACACACACACACACACACACACACATACATCTTAATGATAAAAACAAAGTTTTTATAAACAGAGTGATGTTATTTCCTATTTTTTTAATTATCTTCTGCTATATAAAACTGGTCTCCAATCCTCAAAGTAATTTTTAAAAAATATTCTCTTTTTTTTTCAGTTATTTGTCTTTTCTCTCTCTCTCTATCCTTTCTTCTCCTGGGGAAAAAATGTTACAAGATCAGTGACTTAATATTTACTTTTATAACTGTACATATTACCAATTATTCCTTAACTCCAGCTGAGATGTACCACATAAACATAGAAAATAAAAATAACATGAATAAAATAAGTAATCATTATTATAATTGTATTACAGCTAAATGTAGAATCTTTCCACCTTACAGAGCACTTTCATGAACTTAATCACATTTCAATATCATGACTATTGTATAAGTTAGAATTTATTACTCAACGCTTTACCGATCAGGGAGGTAAGTAAAGTTTGAAAAAATTTTGACTTAACATAGATCTGAAACTTAACTGTTGGTACTGACCAGATATCAGAACTCTGACTAAAGCCTGAGCACTTTCTAGGGCTCCCCACTGCTGCTCTTTCAATATCTTAGTGTGTTTGTACCCCTCTCCTCTGACTATACAAGTAAGTCTCTTATGTAATTTAGACTTAATGTGCTTGAATTTAGTTAGCAAGATATGGACAAATGCAGAGCACTAAAATATCTCATAATAATATGAATGCATCATCAATCCTCCTATCCAAGCAACTTCAAAATTGGTTCCGTTAAAAAACCTGGCATTTGTCTTCTGAAATAACCTGAAACAAAACAAATGTAGTACTTTAGTGTTCTCTACTACTCAGAGACATTTCATCTCTTCATTATGATATATTATACCCTTCCTCTAACCCTTTGCAATTCATTCTTTTAATTGATCTAGGTTATTTAGGTTGCTTATAAAATGTCACATCAGCTACAATTATACATTAGTTTTGGAATACACAACCCTGTGAGCACGCACGTGCCTCTGTGTGTGTGTGTGTGTGTGTGTGTGTGCGAAGGGTTGGGAGAAGTGTTAAAGCAAGAGCAAGAGGTAAAAAGTGAGAAAGTAAAGGGAAACCTATGTTAACTCTAACTGCAGAGCTTGACTTGCATTCAGAGTAATGGCTAGTTCTGATGGGTTGTATTTGATTGTGGTAAAATTTGGCCGAACTTCAGTGAGCCAAATTCAGGAAAAGTTTTTGAAATGAAATAGTCTTTATGCACATTGTACTTATGCTACTAACCCCAAGCCCATCTTCCTCCCATTAAGCCTACACCATACTACAGTGAAGATGCTCCTGTCTATTCGTAGCTCATTCCAATTCTGATCATCTAGTGTCTCAATTACACCTAGTTTCTTAATTTCATGTTGCCAATATATTAAAAAAAAAACCTTTCAAGACTCATACCATAAAATCCACAAAAGAAGCTAATATAGTTTACGAGCTCCACTGACTAACTTTTCTTAGACATCTGCTAGAACATCTTTAATGGAGGTCTTGGTAAAATTTGACAACATGCTATTGAATTGTACTTTCTCCTTCATTTACTAATTCTAAGATTTTTAATGCCATCATTATTTGTGAAGACAAATCCCTGTCTCTACCTGGATATTATGTAAAACACAATGTAAGGAGGGTATCTAAAAACAGAGGCAATTTCCCAAATATGATAATCCATAAATATTTTTTAAAAATATTTTTATTGGCACTGCACCAATAACCACTGAAACACCAAGGTGTTTCAACATTTTTTCTGAAAAATTGTGGGTTGTAGCTAGATTTTATCCTTGATGCCAGAGTTTCTTTAATTACTTTGAAGGACTTACAATCTTTTCAACCAGAGGCTGGTGTCAGGGGTGCCCTAAGTTCCCATTCATATCGAGGGTAAGTATAAAAGTAGAGTGAACAAGAGAGAATCAATCTAGAGGCTTCAGATGGAAAGACTATATCTTTTCTCTGAAAGCCATGTTAATGAGCTGTGGGAGCCTGGGTATATCTTTCTTGCCCTTGTTGCATTTCTCCTTCCCCAATTCCATTAGGAGACATGCCATGAGGAAGTTTCCTAGAGCTTAGAGATAAGACAAATAAGCTGCATTTCTAACTTCTGGAGGCGATATCATAATGCATTTCCCCATAGGAATGGTCAAGAGTGGTCAACCCAGTAATAGCAGCGTAGGAAGTACATGTAGAATAAATAGACATGTTTTGGCTGAGGCAAGTCTTCCCATCATATATATATATTAGTATCTCTAAGGGAAATGTGTTTCTACCAAGGGGTAGAAATTTCACCCATAGCAGAGGAAGCTGTTTTGTCACCAGAGGCAATGAGTCCTTATCATCATCATCATCATCACCATCATGACTAATTTAATGGACATGTGCTACATTTCAGGCACTGTTCCGAGTAATTTACATACATTAACTCAGTTAACTGTCACCACATTCACAAGAAGTACAAAATGTGTTATCTCCATATCACAGAAAGGGAAACTGAGAAACAAAGTAGGGAAGTAACATGCAAAAGTTTCCATAGATAGTAATCGAGTAATTAGTGCATTCAGAATTCAAGATATGCTATCTGACTCAAGAATGCATCTCTTAATAACTAAACTCTCTTGTCTCACTGTAGTGGTTCTAGAATCAGACAGAAGTGGCTTAAAGTATTAGATCTATCATTCATTATTTTGGGGATTATGGTCAAATAACAGACATACTAAATCTCAGTTCTTTTTTTTCCATAACATGGAGCAAATAATAATACCTATTTTACAAAGATGTTGTAAATTTTAAATAAAAGGATTGTGAAAATGCTTCACACAATGACTGAGAGTGAGATTTAACCTTCAGATAATAAAATGATACTTTAGTGACTAGTGTGCACGTGTGTCTGGGCATGTGTGTGAATGTCACAAGAAGCATTAATCAAATTTGATGTTTCCTTAGAGATTAATTTAGGCACTCTGAAAATCTTCTTGATTGATTAGCAGCCAAGGAAACTTTTAATTTAAGTGCTTGCTTAATTAATTTAGCTAATGGGTTAAACAATGCCCGAGGGCATAAGAAGTAAGGTGGGTCAGGTGTCCAGATTTTTGGCGCCCTTGATTTTTCTCCAGAACACTAAAACCTCTTTTTTTCCCTTTTGTTCTTACTTCCCATTTCTTATTCCCCCAGACTCTTTTAAATTTTCCTTTTATCATAAGGAAGAAGAGGTTTATCAGAGTTGGAATCTGGAAAGCAGTGAACAAGCCAAGTCTCTTCCCCACCCCCTCTTCATAAACACACTTGAAGGCCTGAAGGTAATAACCCTGAAAGATTCTCCCCGTGCTGCAGATTTCCTGCCAAGGGTTTGTTGGGATAGTATTGTAAAGGAGATTTGGGGCATCTTCCTGCCTTATACAACATACAAGAACCCTTGACTCTGTCACACTGTATTATTTTGCAATGTTTGCTTCACACTATCAATTTGACAAAGATTACGAAGCCAATCACATCTGTGACATTATATGACCATCAAAAACTGCTGAATGGCTCAAACCCAGGACAACATGTTCAGGCAGGGGTTACTGGATTCACCAGATCAGCATGAATGGAGAAGGGGCAACCTAGCATTTTCTATTCAACTCATCAATGACTCTGAGAATGTTAGCCTGTAGTTAGTTGGCTTTTATGATCATATTCTCAGACATCTGGAATTCCTTGATCCAGATGCAAGACTGAGCAGTGCCTGAAAATACTGTGCTACTTTACTTTTAAAAGGTTTTGAGGGCTTCCCTGTTGGCGCAGTGGTTGAGAGTCTGCCTGCCAATGCAGGGGACACGGGTTCGAGCCCTGGTCTGGGAAGATCCCACATGCCAGGGAGCGACTGGGCCCGTGCGCCACAACTACTGAGCTTGCGCGTCTGGAGCCTGTGCTCGGCAACAGGAGAGGCCGTGATGGTGAGAGGCCCGTGCATTGCGATGAAGAGTGGCCCCAGCTCGCCGCAACCAGAGAAAGCCCTCGCACAGAAACGAAGGCCCAACACAGCCAAAAATAAATAAATAAATAAATAAATAAATAAAAAAGGTTTTGAAAATTTTGTAAATTACTCTAATGGTACTTGGAATTTCCCAAAATATGAGATTAACAAAAAAATACATTGATTTCTCTAAACATTTTACATCAGAAAATTTTTATTTTCAACTTTGCTTTTCCTGAAATACCTACCACCACCCTTTCTTTAAAAATCTGTTCTATCAAAGCATTTTTTGGTTAAATCTATTTTGTGGTTATAATTTTACTCTCAAATATATAACCTAAATCCAATTATCTATTCTGTATGTATTTGCTCCCACAACCAATATGATCTATAGTAAAAGGGATGAGTGGATACCTCAGTATACTGAGGTTCTTCTTTGTTTCAGGCTAGTTTGTGAAGTTAGGTCTTTTTTTTATCCTAACTCTAAAATACAAATTTGCTAGAAGGACTTTTCTTTATAAACCTATTTCTCCTGAAAAATTATGTAGCAAAAGAAAATATCAGCCTGCTAAAGCAATGTAAAACTAATCAAATCAAAGAGCCACTGGCTAGAGAATTTTTAGAAATAAATTTTCTTAATCATGGCTGATAAGTGAATTAGTTATATCTCTACTTTAGGAATAGAACTGTCTACCTCCAAAGAGCTCGTGCTCTGTGCTTTTCCAACTTTCTGGACAAACTCCTAAAGGCATCTTTTATTCAGAGCTTCCAGTTGTGTGTGCTTATCAATAATTATAATTACTAGCCATTGGTTTCTCATTATGATCCAGAAACTACATGTTATAGATTGAATTTTGTGCCCTCAAAATTCACAAGTTGAAGCTCTAACCGTCAGTGTGCGTGTATTTGGAGATAGAGCCTTTAGGAAGTAGTTAAGGTAAAAGAGATCATAAGGCTTGGGACCTTAATTCAATAGGACCCATGTCCTTAAAAGAAGAGGAGGAGACACCAGAGATGCCTATGTACAGAGAAAGTCCATATGAGGACACAGTGAGAATATGGCCATCTGTAGGATAGGAAGAGAGGTCTCACCAGAATCCAACCCTGCCAGCACTTGGATCTTGGACTTCCAGCCCCAAGAACTATGAGAAAATAAATTTCTATTGTTTAAGCCATCTAGTCTGGTATTTTGTTATGGCAGCCTTAGCAGACTAATACATTATGTCAAGAATTTAGATGCCTTATCTATTTTGATATTTACAAAGACACTGAAGAAGGTGTAATTACTGCCAGTTTATTTATAATGAGGCTTAGAGACATTAAGGATCCCAGGATCACACAACTAATGAGGAACAAATCTGGACAATTCTTATACTTACCATCCACCACTGCATAAGAGGGACCAGGAAAGAGGGGACTTGGATGTTTATTAATAGGAATTGACCAAAATGACCACAGTATTCCCTTCAGTTTGACTGAACTTTAGACAGCTTCCATCCTGATGATAGACCCCGACCTTTTTTTTCTTAGAGCATTTACTTTAGAAAACTTGCAATTGTATATCCTTTCTCTACACTTTTGAAATGTATATAAATCTTCTCCCAGCCTCTTATCAGTTTTACAATCAGGGAAATGTCTTTACAAGGGCTTCTGAAACATTTTTTTGAAATGTAAACATTGAAAGAAATAGTGCTCCTATCTCCCAATCTCTGTGGAAGGTAGGAATCTAACTTGGATGGGCACCAATTAGCAAATATACATGCCTAATCATAGCAAAAAAAAAAAAAACATGGCAAACTCAGGAATAACTCAGTGCACTCTTCACATCCTGTTGACTAATCTTCTCCTAACATCATCCAGTACTTTCCACTAGCTCACTCCAGCACTTAAGAACAACCCCAACTTCTGTTTCAGCAGACTTGCATTCATTCTTTCTCCCCTATTGCAATAGTCTTGAATAACATCTTCCCCACCTGTTAAATTATCCAGTGCAATTTTTGCTTTAAAAGACTTTAAAAGGACCCAGGAACCTAATATCTAGGATGGAACGTCAGCAAAATTTAACTTTTTAAAATATATGAAAAAGAGAGTGACACAATGGAAAGAGCCTGGGACACAGAAACCTGGAGGTTGTGTTCAGAGGCTGTCAGATGTCAGAAGTAATCGTTCAGATATTTGGGTCATTGAAAAGTAGAGCAGGAAGCACCTAGTTTTCAAAATCTGTGTCTCAGTTTGAGATCCCCAGAGGTATACCCTAAGGCAAGGATTCAAGGGTAAATAGCTAGTCTAGCATGTGAAAGAAATACCAGCAGTGGAGAAGTGAGACTAGGAGAAAAGGCAGCCAATAAAGATTACTTCAAGCCAGCTACTATTGGGGTGAATGGAGGTTAACGTCTCATGGGAAACTTTGGAAGTTTTACATACGACAATAAATGTGAGGGACCTGGAGTATTTGTGCACCAGCTCTTGTCAGACACTGTTTGAGGGCTGAGGGTGTTAATTCCCAGTACTTCTTTCTTGCAAGGTAGGCAGGTAGGTAAAGCCCTCTCTTGGGGGAGCTTGTAGGGGGAGGAGAAAACACCCTCAGAAAAAGAGATGCAAGTGCTCGTCCCTGGAGAAGCTTATACTAAGATTGCAAAGGTGATAGGATATGTTTGGGACACCTGCAACGTCAACTACACTGTGTTAATCCATGTGACTTCTAGAAGAGGATTACATGGTCAAAAATTGTGGAGAAAAACTGGGTTAATCAAACATAAATTGGCTTCTTGACTTCATGACTCCTTAGATTATTTTAGGATATGAATGTGAATGTTAAGATGAGAACAGTTTATTTAAATTTTTAAACCATTTTGGTTGATACATCTTACAGGACTAGTGTTCCTCTTAACACGCTTTGGGAATCACCAGTATAATCCATTTACTGAGTACTACAAATAAGGAAAATTAGGTCTTTATTGGTGATATCTAAAAGTGCAGCAATGTCGACCCAGGAGATTACTATATTTGCCAATAGTTTAGGACAGTAAGAGTTCAGAACATGTGATAGCAGTTTCTAGTTATATATAACATTGTTGATACCTTCTTAATCCTATCTATTCTCCTAGTAGCCTTTACTATAGTGGCTCTGTTTTCTGAGACCAGAGTTTGAGGCATAGAAATATAATTCCAAAGCTGTTTATTCACAGCAGCATATATCTTACAATCTGTATCTTACAATACAGATTAAAAATATTATCGTATATATTTTGTTATTTTAAAAGCAAGTTATGTTAGTGTTATGAAAATTCTACCACAAGTCAAAGAAAACTTGTCACTCTGTTTTCCATCCAGATGGAATCTATGGATCGATTAAGCATTCGACACTCTTTCTATTTATCAGGTGAGTAAACAGAGGCCTTGAAAGGTTGGCATACTCTAAGAGGCATAGAATAAGGCAGAGTCAGAGCCCAGATTTAGTCAGATTTCATATTCTGACCTTCTGACTTTAGCTGTGGTGGTTGCCCATAAAATCTTCTTGCCATCTCAAAATCATTCAGGTAATGCTTTGGCCTATTTTGGTTGGAGTTATATCCTGCTGGTGAGCTCCAGGCATAAGTTTATTACTTTTAGCATGGTTTAACATGGTTTATAAAAATTTCACAATGCGAAGGAGAGACTGCAATGAAAGGAAAACTACATATCCTCAACAAGCAATTGGTCAATATGATAAAATACATTCTATACTATATCCCTAGATTATTTTCCTGATTTTGTTATTAGCATTATATGTGGTTAGGAAAGATTAAGCCTAAGATGTTTCCAATGCTGGAGGTCAGCTATCTTAGGAAAACTGGTAGACTATGTCAATCAGAAATCTTTATGTGTGAGGAAGCTTCTGAAAAGGAACTCATCCTAAAGGAAACAGGAATCTTCCCAGACAAGCGCTGACTACTAAAGAGTCCTAGTTGTTTGTTCAGAGGGATCATTTAGAACAGGGGTCCCCAACCTCTGCGCCGCACAGGAGGTGAGCAGCGGGCGATGGAGCGAAGCTTCATCTGTATTTACAGCTGCTTCCCAAACATCGCTCACATTACCACCTGAGCTCCACTTCCTGTCAGCATTATGGAGAGTTGTATAATTATTTCATTATATATTACAATGTAATAATAATAGAAATAAAGTGCACAATAAATGTAATGCGCTTGAATCATCCTGAAACAATTCCCTCCCCTGCACCCCGTCCGTGGAAAAATTGTCTTCCATGTAACTGGTCCCTGGTGCCAAAAAGGTTGGGGACCGCTGATTTAGAACACTGAGTGGATTTCTCACTGAGAGTGGCTTCCTATACAATCCTCTATGGGATCATGTATGACTTATTTAGAGGACAAGAGAAGGCTTGGTAAGGAAAACAGCAACTAAGAAATGAAAATATCCATTTTCTTTAAAACTTTATTCAATACACTGGGGGAAAAAACACCACTGCTTTAATATCTCTGAGAAGGAACACATGACAAAAAAAGAGAGAGGTGGTTCGGACAGTTCATTATAGGGCTTCCTTTGGGTTTGGGCCCTTGAGATGTCCTCTGTATGAGCTCAGAGACTACTCTACAGAAAGAAGCTGAAGTCAGAAGAGATATACAAGTGCAGTCATCATATGACACCTAAATCATTCCAGAAATACGTTAAGGGGAGATTATTTAAGAACCTGGGTCCTGCATTATCACATTTGGTGGAAGAATCATGAAACAGAAGTTATGATCATAATAACTGTAATAAAAACGTTGGTGCATGTTTATAGACCTTTAATTTTATAAAGAACTTTGATTATTTATCATCATTTTCAATTTCGAGTCAGTTACATTGCCCTCGGAAGAAAACTGATGATTATTTTGGTACTCTTGACATATCTTTGAGCTCAATTATCTCAATTTTTTTAAATATAAAGGAAGTAAATTCCAAATAAATGTTTAGTTCATATCTGCTGCACGGTCACTTACATATTACCATGTATCATAATATGTTTCTGATTGGATGTGCAATCTGCTTGATTTTGAATGTTGGCAAATTTTAATACTTACCATAACCATCACTGGTATATGGTTTTATGTCTTGATAAAATTGATACCAAGAAAATTTATTTTTCAAGAACAGATATTCTTCCAATTGGTAGTGTGAAAATTCAAACTTAATTTCAGATTTTCAATTCTAATATTAAATTCTTCCATGCAAGTGGTAAGATTTACAATGCAAAATTTACCCTTTACAAATCTTGGTTTATCTGAAGTCCTTTTTTAGAATTACTGTATAATCAGCATTTCAAGAGTTGGTCTACTTGTATTGGCTTGAAATTTAATGGTATTAACATGTAAGTTAGTTTTTGTAATTGCTAGAAATCCATAGGAAGTTGAAGATTTTCATTCCTCAGCACTGCTTTGATGAGCACCCATTGCCACACATCTCAGTTGCCAACTTTAAGTTTAAAAATAAAATAAAATTTTAAAAGTTATACATACATACATGTTTTAGTGGAGATTCTATTTTTTGGTAATAGCTGATATATAGCCAATACATGAAATAACTTTAATACAAAAGTATATACTTGGCACGTTATGATTTAATATTATATTTGACATTAAGGGGACCTTAATGTGTATAGCTATAATATTTTATTTGAAAACTCTGCTCATGGAAGTCCACATCGAAAGGAATACATTAATGTAGTTCCTTTAATTTATAGAAAGCATAAGCAGTTTTCTTTCTTCCCTCCCCTCCTTTCCCTCCTTTTTTTTTTTTCTTTCCCTTCCTCCCCTTCCCTTACCAGTCTATGCATCAAAACATGTTAATAGAATGCATTGTTCAAAAAGCTTGAAAACTTTGGGTCCAGGTAACTAAAACTTAAAACAATGTGACTTTTTTCAGATTGAGTTTGCTGCTTTCTTTGAGGAGGAAGAACAAAGTAAAGATAGACAATTCCACCATAAAATTAATGGGGGGGGGGGGGGAAGTCCAGTGTTTTCTAAACTACAGAGATGACAGTTGAAAGAACTACAAGGGTGGAAAATATATCACCTCAGGGATAAAATATCAAGGAGACAAATTTCTCTATGAAGTCAAAAGTTTTCCAGGATTTACTGTGTTGTCTTGAAAATATTATGGTTTAACATAGAGATAAGAAGAGCTTCTTGGAGTTATTTTATTTCTGTTAGGAGGAAAAACAATCTATGTTTTAGGTAATGTGGTCACGGTTTAAAATCTACTTACTTAAATCCTTTGGATGGAGGAAGGACAAATCCTAAATAAAAATTACTGGGTCATTCACATCCTTTAATATACCTAAAGTATTAAGCATGATTTAAAAGATGAAGCACAGTGTTTATTACCACATGAAACTGTGTTGATATTTCAGCCCTATTGCTTACTATCCTAAAGACCTTAAAGCTAACTTAAATCATGTTTCCCATAAAGGAAGATTTTATATATATGCATACATGGGTATTGTATGCATATGTATCTATGCATGTGTGTATGTACCTATAAAATAAAAATATAGATATTTTTTTGGACAAGCAGCTTAGGTTATTTATTTGTAAAACGGGAATAGGAAATCCTTACCCTGCAGGAGTGTCATTATGAAAAAGGACTAGAACAATTTTGACCACATCATGAGTTATTGCTTCAGCATCCCATTCTTATCAGAGCATTTGACCTGAACCTACCTACCTAGATTCTAAGGCTATCTTTTCCTTCTTGCCCATACCTCATTGTCTGCTTTGAATGGAAGGCCTCTCAGATATGCTCAAGGCATAGAAATAGATTAAATAAGATCAACCCAGCCAATTTTTAAAGTAGGAGGAAAATAAATAATAGAAACAACTTGTGTGTACTCATTAACTTATTAGAAAATTTATTTCAAAGTGTCAAACTCACTACTAATTATTGTTTACTCAAGAAGAAAAGTTATATAACTCATTCTTTCTTTTATTTTTAAATTTTTTTCTGTGAAAGGAGACAAGCTCCAGAGTTTTGTTCATGGTAAAATAGTTGTCCACCCTCAGGAGGAACCCAATTAAAAATTAATTACAATGATAGGGAAAAACGAGAACTTAACCCAATATTTCAAAATCCTCAATAGATGATATTCACTTTTTTTAAGTTAAGGGAAAAAATGATGATCGCATGATCATCATTTCATGATACTGCAACAACAGAGTGGAGTCCAGAGTTTTTCTCTACCAAGATATGTGTCCACATTTAACCTGTATACGACTGCAGAGGTGCAGCTGATCACAAAGTAGTTAAGCTCTGAGTAATTGACAGCCTTTTATTCTTTAATTAAGGTAACTAAAATTCATTTAGCTTTTTAGATTGCAGAATTTGGGAATTATAAACTGTCAAGAAGTCAAAGGAGAAAATCAATCAGCACGTAGTAAAAAGTGACCAATTTTATTTTTAAAATTGGTAAGAATCAATATTGAAAACTAAAAATAGAACTACCATATGACCCAGCAATCTCATTACTGGGCATATACCCAGAGAAAACCATAATTCAAAAAGACACATGCACCCCAATGTTCACTGCAGCACTATTTACAAAAGCCAGGTCATGGAAGCAACCTAAATGCCCATCAACAGACGAATGGATAAAGAAGATGTGGTACATAGATACAATGGAATATTACTCAGCCATAAAAAGGAAAGAAATTGGGTCATTTGTAGAGATGTGGATGGACCTAGACACAGTCATACAGAGTGAAGTAAGTCAGAAAGAGAAAAACAAATATCGTATATTAATGCATATATGTGGAATCTAGAAAAATGGTACAGATGAACCAGTTTGCAAGGCAGAAATAGAGACACAGATGTAGAGAACAAACATATGGACACCAAGGGGGGAAAGCAGGGGTGGGGTGGTAGTGGGATGAATTGGGAGATTGGGATTGACATATATATATATATATATATATATATATATATATATATATATATATATATATATATATATATATATATACATACACTAATATGTATAAAATAGACAACTAATAAGAACCTGCTGTATTAAAAAATAAAATAAAATTCAAAAAAAAGAATCAATATTGAATATTGGCAATTATATATGCTCAAGCCTAATACATGAAATACACACAAATCTTCTCATAGGTCCATGGCGTGGGAACAACCATTCTTCCGTGATGAGGTTTTTTAAATTCCATGAATACATTCTATAAAATTCTAGGTCATTCTATTAGGCATAAAATGTATAGCCTTTTATTCATTCATTATTGACAGATAACCATGTGCCAGACCATTGACAAAACAGACAATATCCTTGTCCCCATGGTGCTTAAATTCTAGTGTGCAAGAAAATAAATAAGAAAAATAAATAAAATATATATTAAGTATTATAAGTAGTAATAAGAGCTAAGGGTAAAAACAAGGCAGGGAAGGGGGATGAAGTGTGCAGGAATAATGGTTCCAATTTTAAAGCAGGTAGTTTGGGAAGGCCTCAAACAAAATTGAGGACCTGAAGGACGGGAGAGATGAAGTCATGTAAATGTCTATAAGATATCACTCCAGGAAGATTGAACCATAAATAGAAAGGCCCCGAGGCAGGGGTTTGCCTCACATATGAAGCAGTCAAGTGTGGACGGAAAGGAATGGGCTAGAGGGAATGTAGGAAAGAAAATTCCCATGGGCAGTGGTCGGGCCAGATCACATAGGGTCTTTTGCACATAGTAATGACTTTAACTTTTACGTGAGAAGCAAAGGCACTGAAGGGTTTATGTGACGGTGTAAGATACTGTCACATTTTAACAGAATGACTTTGGCTACTATGTTGGCAATCGATTATGGAGGCAAAATAGAATCAGGATGACAAGTTAGAAGGCTGTTACAATTTTTCAGGCAAGAGTTTCAGTTGTTTGGACTGGTGAGGCAGTGGAGATGATGAGAATAGATGAAATACAAATAGACTGTAAAATGTAGCTGGCAGAATTCAGTCAAAGACCCAATTTGGGGCCTGAGTAAGGGCAAGGCATTAAGGACGACTCCGAGATTTCGACCTGAGCAACAGGAAGAACAGAGTTTCAATTAGCTACTTGTAGAAGACTATAGGAGGAGCAAAATTGCAATAGAAAGACTATAAGTAGCTTAATGTGAGTATACTAATTTTGAGAGATTTATTAGTCATCTAAGAATTGTATAAGCAATTCCATATGTGGGTCTGGAATTCAGGGAAGAGAGCTAGGTTTGACATACATATTCATCAGCAGAGACTAGATGAGATGGCCTGGACAAAAAATGATAAAATATAAAATTATATGAGGACAGATAGAACATTGGATAATGTATAATGTAAAAGCCCTTTTATAGAGTAAACTTTTCTTTCAAACATATTGTGGATATTTCTTTGATATTGAACGTCACCTTGAGATTCTTGTTTACAGAAAAGCACAGGTCAGAAGATAATCTTACAAAGAAATAGGAATAAACTGCCTACCTTGAAGAAATACCACTTCTGTTCCCCATTTCTCTTCTAAGCTCTTGTTTACAGGTAAACTAAGACTCTAAGAACTCAAGCTGTATCACGTATCAATAAACTTCAATTTACAGCCTGTCATGCAGCCATTTGATGTTTGCTCTTATAGGCAACAAGGTGACTTTGGAGCTGAATGTCTGTTTTGACCAATCCAGTGAGTCACTTAACCTTTCTTTACCTTTTAAAAATAGGGATAAATTGTTCTATGGCCCATTTCATGGAGGTGATGTGACTATCTGTGAGATTATGTCTGCAAAGCAATTTGCATGTCTCTCTCTCACACACACACACAAATGTTAGATATTTTCAAAGCAAGTTGCTTCATTCTCTGGTCCAGAATCTAGAGAGGAAATCCATGATATTGGATTTTTCCTGAATATTTACATGGGTTGGTTGGGTAAAAGGGAAAATTATTTGTTACCTGGGAAAAGGAGACATATATGTTATGATTGCCCAAAGACAGTTGTATGCTTCTCTCAAAGAAGTCTCCAATGACTAGGTAATGATTTCTTAAGCATTCACTAGGTACAAGCATCTCTTAAAGATGCACATGAAATCCTCAAAAGCGTAAGAACACTGAATCTGTGAAAGCACCTCTCTCCCTTGTGTCCCGGCTTGTGACTCTAATATACATCTAGCTGCTCAGATTATAAATCTAGAATTCATTCTAGGCTTTATTTATCATCTTCAATACATCCCCAAATCCTCCCCACTCTTTCTATTTACTCCTTGTCCTTTTAAATTCACTGCTTCTGCTTTACTCTAGGCATCCACCATTCTCTTACCTTGGCTATTGTGTGTTTCTCATCTGATCTTCTTGCTTTTTGCCATGTGTTTCTCCATTTCTTACTCCACATGCATAGTCCCACTTGGTCTGTCCTCTAATCTTTCCATCCAATACTATACCCTTTCAGTCTCTCAAGTACAGCCTTTGCATCAGATATGCTTAATTATCTTGAGTTCTACAAAAGCATAATTTTATTTCATACATCTGGGTTTTGCATGAGAGGCAGCATAATGAAGTAATTGGGAGTAGTGGCTTCAGAAGCAAGATGCTTGTGCTCAGATCTCAACTCTACCGTTTTCTCTCTGTATGACCTGGGCTTCAGTTCCTCATTGCCAATATAGAGATAATATTACCTACTTTATAGGGCAGTAATTAGTACTAAATGAGATAATTAATTCACTTAACACTTATTAAGGAATCAATAATGTTAGTTTTTATTATTATATTTTAGCCAAAATATTAATAAGCCTCAAAATGCTTATTTCCTTTTTGTGAAAACTTTCCTACCACTCTCCTGACACTGCCAGCATTGTAACTGATCACTGCCCCTTTTGTCCTGCTACTCTACATTTTGTAGACAACAGTCAAACCTTACATATGCTTGAAATGATTGAAAATCTTCTCGTGCACTGAACCATGAGAACTTCTTGAATATAGTCCTGGGTCTTAGTTATCCCAGTGTTTCTATTTCTGCGACAAATTCTGGTAAAGAGTAAGTACTTAACAAACATGTATTGAAGGAAAAATATAAAATGGATAGCCAAGTTACCTCTGTCACAAAATATCTGAGAGAGAGAGAAAATGAGCTTCTCCTCATTTCTCCTGGGTAATTTGGGATCCCCAGGAGCTTCATGGTAGGAGTGAACATTTTTTCTCATAACTGTGAACATTCTCTTTCTCTACATTCTAAAGTAAGTTTTCTATGGTTAACAGTCTTTTTTGATTAAATTTTACTTTTGGAGCAATTCCTCTCTCTCTTGCAGCTGACTTCTTCATTGACACACAGAGCTAAAATGGTTTGTTCAGTTATAGGTCTCAGATGGTTTGCGATAGTCACAGCTTAGCATGCTCGAGAGAAAAATTATTATAAAAATAGCTTGGGAATTTCTATTTTGCAAAATCTGTTTGGTAGCTTAACTATTTGGGGGCAGTAATGATTATTATTAACCTGTCTTTCCTGAACATACTGATACCATAACTCCATAATTAGACTCCAGCACAAATGTGCCTAAAAAAATGGCAACAATAGTTGATCTCTATTATTATTATTATTAAAAACACTAAAATATTGCACTTTTAAGTAAATGAACTGTTAAAAGCCCATTGTTTTTTAGTTCCTAAGGTCACCATTTCTGCTATTGTTTCTTGAAAGCAACTTGTCTATTGAATTTTCCATATGCTGAAAGAAATAAAAATGATGCATCTTAGGTGGTAATCAAAAGATTTAATCAGAAGTGTGACTTTAGGCATTTCGCAGAATACTGAATTGGACTTCTTAATACCTCTGCATTTGTCCTTAGCACAGGAGTTAAAAGTATCATCAATATTAGCAGATGCAAACTATTTATACATAGGATGGATAAACAACAAGGTCCTTCTGTATAGCACAGGGAATTATGATCAATATCCTGTGATAAATCATAATAGAAAAGAATATGAAAAAGAATATACATGTATATTACTGAATCACTTTACTGTATAGCAGAAATTAGCACATTGTAAATCAACTATACTTTAATAAAATTTTAAAAAATATAATCAATAGTAAATTGTGTTTGCCTCAATAATAAAACATCCCAATCCTGTGGAGCCATATAAATACAAAATAAAGGTACACACAAGTCTTCTCTGAGAACTTCTAGGAAATTCTTGTTTCTCTCTGTAAATCCTTGAGGTAGTTAACACAGCATTATGTCTCCTAAGTCAAAAATGTTTCTTTCTGCAGCCCTTTAGTTTCCCATTCAGTGAATTGCTTTCTAAAGGGTCAACGTATCTCTTAATGTATCAGGTATAGAGTACTTGATACTCTCAGTATTACTAAAATAGTATTATTTTTAAGGATTTTTTTCACTTTCCATCCCAATTCAGTACCAATTTGAGATACAAGGCCTAGATCAGAAGTATTTACAGGTTTTAGTGTCTGAATGTAGATTTAAAGTATACACTCTATAGATCAAAAGAATATTTGTTTAGTACAACCAGGAATTTTAATATATGACAAGGATGCCAACTAAATTCTCAAATGGACAGATACTACTAAATGGACTAAAATACTACTATTTTAAAACTTTAAAAAAATTATTATAGTATTCTGTGATCACATATTTTGCCCATTTAAGCAGTGTCTATATGTTGGATCTTTGATATATGTGATCTGTCAACTAGGAATGGCTGTTTATAGGATCCTATAGACTTCTAAGGGGCAATTCTAAAACAATTTGGCAAGAAAAAGTTAAACATGTAATGCCTACATTTTGCAGCAACATTTTTCAGTTAAATATAATTTCTGGTGCATCTTTTTAAGTTTGAACATACAGAATTATTATATTTGTTTCAATGACTATAACCAGTCTTGATTGATGGGAATTATTTGGGCCATTTCCAATTTTTCCTCCTTTGTACAATGTTGTAAAAACTTTTGTCTGCAAATATTTACATATGTTTATTTTTATGTGGCATTAATTCATATAAAAATTAAGTTAGAATATTAGAGATCCCAAATTTTCAGTGTTTGCAGATGAAATTGTTATATATCTATTAATAAAAGAGGAAAATTGAAAACTATCAACACTGTTAAAACTAATAAAACAATTTAGTAAGAAGCCAGTGAAAAAGGGATATGTGTGTGTGGATGTGTGTGTGTGTGTGTGGATGTAAATCAAAAACTCTTCTATAAGCCATCAATAACCAGTAAATAAATGGAATTAGAAACATCCTATTTATATACCAAGAAAAGCTATTAAATAAAAGCATTACTTTTGGAGACTTTTATATCTTCATAATGTAAGATTTTAGCTTCATTTCAAAAAAGATACCACTTAAATATTATTTATTCAAAGGATTAAAAAAGTCTCAAAAGCAATAAAGGAATATATCTTCAATATAGATATCTGATGCTTTAGATGACAGTTGAAATAAATGATCTCTAATATCCCTTTGAGGGTTATTATTCTAGAACTCTATTTTATACACTTCTGTGTATGAACATGAGGGACCATGATTTAAAGGAGAGTTGAAGAAATGCATTAAGGAAACAGCAAAATATAAGCTCAAAATTGTCATGGAATGTATTTTTCTGCTTGAGGGTATAATGAACAGGAGAAGTTAGACATGATACTATGAAATAAATTAGAATATCTTCTATAAGTGTTTTTAAAATCAACAAAGAAAGATAAGTTTTTTAATTAAACACTGGACATTTCAAATATACATTACTTATTTATTATTTTTCTCAAAATGATTGTTCCTTAAGTTTATATAATTAATAAATGGAAGAACAAAATTCAAATCTAAGCCTTTTCATTGTGAATTTGTTTCTGCTCACAGTAAAACTATCCTCCATCACTTCCTAGAAGATTTTATTATAGTTTGCAATTAAGAATATATACTAGCGTTATTATTGATTAATGTGCATTCACATGGTAAATAGCATGATGGGAGTGACATCAGCAAGATGGTAAAATAGGAGGCCCTGGATCGTCATTACCCCCACAAAAGCACCAATACAACAATTCACAGACAAATCCCTTTGTGAGATACCTGGAAACTAATTGAGAGTTGCCTGCACCCCAGACAAACACAAAATCAGACACAGCCAAAACAGTATGAAAATTTGAGATACCGTCTCTCCAGAATTCTTACCTTCAGCAGAGCACAATATGATCAGGAGGAAAACTCTCAGCTCCCAGTTTCTCCCTGGGGAGAGAAAGAGTTGGATCACATGTCCAGTACCCCACTTTTCAGAGTACTGGCTTCTGTTAATGTATACACAACATACATAGATGTAAAATATGGCATTAATATAAAGGGGGAAACAGAGTAAAAGTGTTGAATTTTTGGACATGACTAAACTTAAGTTGTTATCAATTTAAAATAGAATGTTATGACTATAAGGTATTTTATGTAAGGCCCATGGTAACCACAAAGAAAATATAGGTATTACACCAAAAAAAGATAAATAAATAAAATCATATCAAAACAAAAAATCAACAAAACACAAAGGAAGACAGCAAGAAAGAAAAGAAGGACAAAAGGACTTCAAGATAAACAGTAAAGTATTAACAAAATGGCAAAGGGAAATCCTTTTCTAGAAATAATTACCTTAAATGTAGATAGATTACACTTCCTCAATCAAAAAACAGAGTGGCTAAATAGATAAAAAGACATGATCTAACTATTTGCTGTCTACAAGACACTCAAGATTTAAATACATGCATAGGCTGAATGTGAAGGTATGAAAAAATATGGTAACCAGAACAAAGCAGACGTGGCTACACTTAAATCATATAAAAGAGACAAAGAAGGTAATTATACAATGATAAAAGGGTCAATTCACCAGGAAGATAAAAAATTATAAAGTATGTATGCTATATATGCACTAAATAGCAGAAAACCTAAATGTATGAAGCAAACATTTATAGAACTGAAGGGAGGAATAGATAACTGTACAACAAAGAAAAGTACATGGCTGAGTATGGCTTTACTGGTAAATTGATAACATTCTGCCAAAAGTTTAAAGAAAAATTAATGCCAGTTCTTTTCAAACTCTTCCAAAAAACTGAAAAGGGGGAACACTTCCAAACTCATTTTATGAGACCAGCATTATTCTGATACTGAAGCCAGACAAAGGTACAAGAAAACTAGAGACCAATATCCCTGGTAATATAGATGCAAAAATCCTCACAAAGTACTTGCAAAACAAAATCACTAACACATTTAAGAAATTACACATCATTGCCAAGTGAGATTTATCCCTGGGATGCAAAGATGATTCAACATATAAAAATCAATTAACGTGATATACCACATTAACAGAAAAAAAGATAAAATCACATGATCATCTCAATGATGTAGATAAAGCATTTTACAAAATTCAACATTTTTTTCATAAAAAATTTCAACAAATAAGGTATAAAAGAAGTTTACCTCAACATCATGAAAGTTACATATGAAAAACCCACAGCTAACAGCGTACTCTGTGGTGAAAAACTATTTTTCTGTAAGATCAGGAACAAAATAAAGATGCTCATTCTCATCACTTCTAGTCAACTCAGTACTGGAAATCCTAGCTGGAACAATTAGACAAGAAAAGGAAATAAAAGGCATCCAAATTGGAAAAGAAGTAAAATTGTTCTTGTTGGCAGATGACATAATTGTGTACATAGAAAACCCTAAAGACTCCACTTAAAAAAAGGTTGAAATAGTAAGTTCAGTGAAGTTGCAGTATATATAATCAACATACAAAATCAGTTGCATTTCTATACATTAACAATGAACAATCCAAAAAAGAAATTAAGGAAGCAATACCATTTACAATAGTATTAAAAAGAATAAAATAATTAGGATTAAATTTAATCAAAAGTGTATGAGACACTCATACATTGAAAACTACAAAAAAATGAAGAAAGAATTTAAATGATATACAAACAAACAGAAAGGTTATCCTATATTCATGGACTAGAAGACATACTATTGTTAAAATGTCTGTACCTCAGAGTAATCTACAGATTCAATACAATCCCTATTATATATTCAATGACATCTTTTACAGAAATTAAAAAAATAATTCTAAAATTCATATGGAACCACAATAGCCAAATCAATCTTGAAATATTATAGAAGAACCAAGCTGGAGGTTTCACACTTCCTGATTTCAAAATATATTATAAAGCTACAGTAATTGAAACAATATGGTACTTGCATAAAGACAAGACATCTAGACCAATGGAGCAATATAGCACACCCAGAAATAAATCCACACATATGTGGTCAACTGATCTTTGACAATGGTGCCAAGAATAACAATGAGGAAAGAACAGTCTCTTCAACAAATGGTGCTGGCAAAACTGGATAGCCACATTCAAAAAAAAAAGAAAGAAATTGGACCTTGATTTTACATTATACACAAAAATCAACTCAAAATGGATTAAAGACTTAAACATAAGACCTGAAATTATAAAACTCCTAGAAGAAAACAGAAGAAAAATTTCATGACATTAATCTTGGCAAGGATTTCACAGATATAACATCATAAGCACATGTATCCAGAGCACAAATAGACAAGGTGAGACTACATCAATCTAAAAAGCTTCTGCACTTCAAAGGAAACAAACAATAGAGTGAAAGCCAACCTACAGAATGGAGAAAATATTTGTAAACCATATATTGGATAATGGGTTAATATCCAAAATATATAATAAATTTCTACAACTCAATAACAAAAAGGTAATTACCCAATTAAAAAAGGGGCTAGGACTTGTATAGAAATTTTTCCAAGAAGACATACAGATGGCCAATAGGTATATTAAAATATGTCAGGTGTCGGTGAGGATATGAAGAAATTGGAACACTTGATCACTCAGTGTGAACACAAAAAGGTGCAGCCACTATGGAAATCAGTATGGAGGTCCCTCAAAAAATTAAGAAAAATGGGAGTTTCCTGGCAGTCCAGTTGTTAAGACTCTGTGCTTCCACTGCAGGGGGTGTGGGTTCGATCCCTGGTCAGGGAACTAAGATCCTGCATGCCAAAAAGTGTGGCCAAAAAATAAAAATAAAAATAAACATAAATAAATAAATAAGTAAATGGTGCTGGGAAAAATGTATAGCCACATGCAAAAGAATAAAACTGGACCTCTATATCACACCATACACAAAAATTAACTTAAAATGAATTAAAGACTTAAGAAAAAAATTACCACATGATTCTGCAATATGATTCAGAATCCTAAATATATTATCCATCCTCTTCAACCCCAGTTTCCAAAAGCTAGGAACAGCCACTTTCAAGTAATTTAGTTCTTTTTTCTTCCTATTTACTTCTATATTTCTAAATAATATTTATACCATCATTAAGTATTTGACACTATACACTGACTTCCAAGAATGTTGAATGAGAATTTAGTTCTCTTGTACAACCTTCTTAATGTCTATTCCAACCCTCTTAAACTTTCTTCCTCTATTTTTTCAATAGAACAATTTTACAATTTTTTGTCAAATCATTATTTCATATTTCCATTACTGTAACCATGTAACTATTTTTCACAGCTGAGCCACATAGAGAACTCTGATTATATTTTCTTTTTCGTTCAACTTTTGTATTACATGAAGTTATTTATTGTCTTTCTTTTAATTTCTTAAAATTTCTTTTGATTCTTCAGGTATACGTATATCTAATACATCTGAAAGTGTCTGATACATAGTGACTTCTTATAACAAAACAAGCTTTTGGACCTCACTTTACCATTTATAAAGCATTTTGTGCATGTTATGAAATTTGTGGCTCACAATGAACACATTCATCACGTAGAGCAGATCTGTTCTATAGATAAAGAGATTAAAGCATAGATGCATTAAAGTAAATTGTCCAAGGTCTGAAACCTGCAAATGACAGAAACATTTCTGACACTGGAGTTCCTGAGGCCAAATCTTTTATCATATCCACTGTAACACATTTGATTCTCAGCATGGGATTTTTCCCTTTTCTGGCAAATTTCCTCATTAGCTACAAGTGTCAGCACTGGTCTCTAAGGCTTTTCATCATCTGCACTTAATACGTTGGGGAATTCATGTGATGCACCAAATAATTCTCTGTGCGTGATTGTACTGGCAACATAAGAGGGTCAGTGAATATTCCTCCTTTGATGCCTGAGCACACCTTATACCCTAGAAATTGCAATGGACAATTTGATTGGAAATGAGATGCAGGACTCTAATGGTTCTCACTATATAAAATTACTTCCCTGGGAATAGAAAGATTATTCATGAAGAACAAGAGCTCAGTGACTTTACACTATCCTATCAAGTACTCAGAGAGCTGATTACAATTGGATTAGAATGAATAAAAGTAATTAAACCTGTTCCTGATAAGTATGAAGTCACTTTCTTCTTTAGAATTTGAATACATTAGCTGAACAGGAAGGGCAAATTTTTGCCTCTATCACTGGGAAAAACAGTTTTCCCAGAACTGGCTTGTTCAACTTGTCACCACAGCATGAATATATTCCCTACATGAGCTTCTCCAATCCTGTCTATTTAGATCTTGTCCATCCTTCAAGACCCAGTGCTTGTTCTTAATTCACTTTATAGACTTTACCAAACACAAGCAGTATAGACTATGAGACCTAACAGACCTAATAGATCTGGTAGGCAACCTTAATAACTCCAAGCCAGCAATTGTATACGTTTCAAGGTAATATACTTTCTATTACCCTTTCCAAACTTTTGGAATTCAAGATATTTGGAAATTTATTAAGTAACCATCCCCTAATCTCAAACTCTCTAATCTCTAAAGTATAACACATATATAAAGTTATCTACTTGTGTGTCTGTGTGTACATACATATATGTATATGTGTGTATATATGTACATATATACATATATATGTACAGTCTTTGAAATATTATTAATTAATGAGAGGGGGAAGGAAATCCTTATTTATGTACCAAGCCCTATCTTAGGAGCTCTATTCATATTCTTTTATTTAAGCCTCACAGCCTTCAGAACTGGGCATCATTGCATTTATTATAGAGAGAAGATAGGTTCAGAAAAGTCAAATAATTTGATCAAATGAGTGCAAGTAATAAACAGTTTAGCCAGATCTCAGTTTCTAGTCCATCTGTCTACAAAAATCCTTCCTTTTTGTATTATACTTTGCCACTACTTATTTAATTCTTCTCACATGTATTTTCATGTAATAAACAACATAAATTAATTTAGAACATATAACTTATTACATACCTATTTGTGTCCTCAGAGGGTAAAACATTTATTTAACTATTAGGACAAAATAATGCCATCCCCTGTGTCCGGCATCAACATTAAATCTGTGAGATTAGCTATATATACAAACTGTGAAACATGGGTCAGTATTATATTTATTTTCTGAGAATGTGAATCTTGCAATATATGGCATAAGTGAAACTAAAAGCAAAATAATTGTCATTCTGTGGCAAGATTTCCAATGATTGTTCCAGATTATGTCATTTCAATCATAATGCTCTTCCTGTGATGTCCCTGTGCGTGTGTGCACGTCTTGAGGGGATGTTTACACTACAGAGGAGTGAGCCCTTGACTTTCCACATATAGGGTCTTTCTGGCCAACAGCTTCTCAAAGAAAATTTATAGATTTCTCGACTCCATCTTTAATCTTTTCCATCTTTCAGAATTGCTGTTCTCCTTTTAAAATCCAACTAGGGGAAAAATGTGGAAGCAAGAACTTTAGGCCTGCAGGGAACCTGAGAGCTCAATCACTTAGCCTATTATGGGCAGTGATAAGCTCATTTTACAGACACTGGAGATTTCTTCATACCAATCCCAGTAACTGCATCTTGGGGCTTTCTGAGTATGCTAACATTAGTAATTAGTAGTAATACAACAGTCCATGAGGAGATTTGGGACTTGTAAAGGGCTTTTGATGCTCCTAGGACTCTATTGCTAAATGTCCTGCTGCTCAAATTGAATTGGTTTGATTCTAAACATGGTTGTGACAATAATGAAAATAATAACAGTTACAGTGTATTGAGTGCCTACTATGCAGTTTATGTGCATTGTCATTTATCCTAACCACAGGCCTGTGTGGATTAATTCCTAGGGGGCCAACATCCATCTTTTCCTCTTCCACTTTTGATTAATAGCCTTTCTATCTTTCTTCCTTTAACCTTTAACTTAACAATTAGCCCACAAGTTGATAGGAGAACCATTAGACTTAGCTAATTAAATAGTATAGTATTCTAATTGCAACTAAAATTATTACTCATTAATCAAACAACTTGCTGCAGAGGACACTGATATTCTATTCTCAGAGTAAACCATTTGAGATCAGAATGTTGGATAAAAAAACTTAAACCAGCCAGAAGCTACACTCCATGCTCTGGTATGGCTGAGGCTAAAATTCGGAGTTGAAACTAAACACAGAAACTTCCAGTCTAGACAAGATGATATAAATTTATCTCTCCCTATTCCTTCTCACAAAATATAACTATAAACCAGAGAAATAAAGCAAGAAGTTGACAAAAGGCAATTCTGAGAGGTAAAAAGAGTAATGCAAATTTGTTGAATACTCCAGAATAGAGAAGCAACATAGCAACATGGCAACTTACAACCCCCAATCTTAAAGAAAAAGATGATCCAGATCCAGTGTTTACTGATCCCAAAACTAGCATTAAAAGACCACCCAGGTACATTCAGTCCTCCCTGGGACTGGACAAAAGTCTCCCTGACAATACCAAGCTGAATCAAATCCCAAATTTGGTGAAAGGCATAAACTCACAGATTAAAAAACTAACCAACCACAAATAGGATAAACCCAAATGAATCTATGTCAAACTTTAAAATTAAGCTTCTAACAACTAAAGACAAAGAAAAAAAAATACCTTTAAGAATGTTTTTTGTGTGTTCTCTGTTCTGTTCTATTAATATATGTGTTTATCTCTCTGCAAGTACTGCACTATCTTGATTACTGTAGCTATCAAATAAGTCTTCAAATTGTAGAATGATTCTTTTATTTTTTTTAATTGTTTTAGCTATTTTACACCCATAAATTGTTTAGCTATTTTACACCCATATGGAATTACACCCATAAAAATATGATTTTGACAAAGGTGCAAAAGTAATTCAATTAAAGGATGTTTTTTCATCAAATGCTGCTGGAACACTTGGGTATCTTTGGGAAAAAGGGAGACCTTGACTACCTAAACCTAATACCTATACAATAATTGGCTAAAACATGAATTATGGACTTAAAAGTAAATTATGAATAATAAATATTTTAGAAAAATGTTAGAGAAGATTTTTTGGATCTGTGGTAAGGCCAAAAGTTCTTAGAATTGACACCAAAAGCACAGTCCATATATGAAAAAATTGACAAATTATAACCTATCAAACTAAAAACATTTGTTCTGAGAAGGCCCACGTGAGGATTGTGAAAAGACAAGCTACTTACAATATTCGAAACTGCCTTTCCAACAAAGAAACTAGTATCTAGAATATATAAAGAACTCTCATAACTCAACAGTAAAAAACAAACAGTTCAATTAAAATGGATAAGAAAAGATTTGAGCAGACATTTCATCAAAGAAGATACATAGATGACAAATGAACACATGAAAAGTTGTTCAACATAATACACCACTTAGCCATTATGAAAATGCAAATTAAAACTATAAGGAGATATCACTACAATCCTGTCAGAAGGGCTAAAATATAAAATAATGACAACACCAAATGCTGGTGAGAATATTCATTTTTCATACATTGCTAGTGGAAATGTAAAATAGTAGAGTCTTCTTGGAAAACAGTTTGGCATTTTTTGTGTTGTTTCTTTTTTAATAAACATGCATCTACCATATAACCCAAAAATCAAACTCTTAGACATTTACCCAAGGAAATAAAAACATATGTCCACACAAAACATGTATAAGAATGTTCACAGTAGTTTTATTCATGATAGTACTAAATAGAAACAACTTAGATGTCCCTCAATAGATGAGTGGTTAAACAAGTGGGAGAATACCCTTGTCATGGAATACTATTCAGCAAAACAAGGAACAAACTACTGATACACACTACTTGTATCAATCTCCAACAAATCAAGCCAAATGAAAAATGCCAATCCCAAAACGTTACATGCTGTATAATCAATTTCTGGATTATAGAAATGGAGACTAGATTACCAATGGCTAGAAGTGAAAGGATAGTTGTAGGTGTTGTTATAAAGGGGGGGAACATAGGGTGATAAAAAATGTTCCGTATCAAAATCAATAGCCTGGCTGTGATAGCATTCTATAGTTCTTCAAAATAGGGAAAAATGGGTAAAGAGTACAAGTAATATAGCCGCATGTTTCTTACAAATTCATATAAATGTGAAATTATCTCAAAATTTTAAAAAATGATTTAATTCAATAGAGCAATTAAAACAAATATTTGACAATTTAAAAAAGTGTTTCTGTTTTAATGTATTTCTGAATTATTACCCATGATTTAGAGTGATGAGTATCTTAGAAACAAGTTGAGCTAGTTGAACCAACACTGAATTTTGATTCATTTGGTTTAAACCATAAGGTAGAATAATCATATCACTTATGAAGTCCCTAGAAAAGACAGCTCCAGTGTTGCTTAAGCCAATGGCCTATTAGTGTCATCAAGGACCCAGGACTTTTTCATCTTTCTTCTCTCCCATCTTCAGTATGTCAGCTTGGTCCTCCTGTTGATCATAAGGTTTTTATTAAATTCAGGGTATCACAGGCCAACACAACTTCCCTCGGTAAAAGAAAATTGTCTTTCATTGTTTCTCTTTAATTGGTGAGAAAACATTTCCTCAAAGTCTCTTCTAGCAGACTTTTTGCCACATCACAGAAAAAAAAAAGCTTGTCCTATTTACTTGAACTAATCAGTATCTCCCTGAGTTTCATAAGAGAGGTGTGACACAAACAAAATACAGGCTTTGTAAGAAAACAAGTGTATGCCAAAATTTTGCACAGCACCTAGAGTCTGCTACAAGTAATAAAAACCAGTGGCATCCTTTCTTCATTTGCAGGGAAGTGCTGTTATATAATAGAAAGAAGATTAACTAGGAGTTGTGAGTTTTAGTCCAAACTTAATTTCAAAATCTCTGCATGACTTTGGCTAAATCCCATCCCTTCTCTGGCCTTCAGTTTTATGATAATTAAAATGAAGAAGCTGGATTATTCTCCCTTCTAGCTGTGATATATTCTGTGACTGTGATGCAGTTAGACTTTTATACACCTAGCAACTTTAAACACACCATACATGAGCCAGTTCAAAGTCATAGTCTAATGTTAGGAACCCAGTGACTGTCTCACAGAAATTTAATTTCTTCCTCAGTGCTATCTTAAACCCCTATCATCAGACTTATACCGAAGTGTGACTTAATGTACATATTTGTCTTCCTGCCTTAGACAAGAATTCTTTTAAGGAAAGGGCCACATTTATTCACTGTTTTATATCCACAGTGCTCAGACTTGCACAGGGCAGAGTAGGCAGCCAATAGACATAGAGTTA
Source organism: Balaenoptera ricei (assembly GCF_028023285.1). Taxonomy (NCBI): domain Eukaryota; kingdom Metazoa; phylum Chordata; class Mammalia; order Artiodactyla; family Balaenopteridae; genus Balaenoptera; species Balaenoptera ricei. Next base: position 79,627,596 of record NC_082646.1, on the reverse strand, counting down.
AATTATCTCCTAATGCACCGTCATTGGATTGGTTGTCGTGATACTCAGTAAATAATAATAACAACAATAATAATAATTCCAAGGTTTTGAAGCTAGGGCATAAATCAGAAGGAAAGTGATAAATGCTTCATTAAAAAATTCAGATCTTTTGTACGTTGTTTTCCCTAAGCATGACTAGTTCTGTGTTTGTATTAGTTAAAAGAAAGGTTCTTATTTTAATATAATTTTAATGTAACTTATAAGGAAGGATATGATATACTAAACTAATTAATTATTTACTCAAAATGAGGATAATCTATACTAATTTAAAATATGTAGAGTGTGTGTGTGTTTTTTTGCATACTATTTAGATACTGTTCAGAGATCTCTGGATGCACCAGTGATCAAAACATTCAAAGATTTCTGCTCTCATTAGATCATATTCTAGTGGAGAAAGACAAAATGTAACCACATTTGAAGAGAGAGGGAAGTGGGTGAAACAACTGATTTAAAGAGAGTGGGACAGACTTCCCTGGTGGCACAGTGGTTAAGAATCCGCCTGCCAATGCAGGGGACATGGGTTCGAGCCCTGGTCTGGGAAGATCCCACATGCCGCGGAGCAACTAAGCCCACGAGCCACAACTACTGAGCCCTCGTGCCACAACTACTGAGGTCCGCGTGCTTAGAGCCCGTGCTCTGCAACAAGAGAAGCCACCGTAATAAGAGGCACGTGCACCGCAATGAAGAATAGCCCCTGCTCCTACTTGCCGCAACTAGAGAAAGCCCGCATGCAGCAATGAAGACCCAATGCAGTCAAGAATAAATAAATAAAATAAATAAAAAGAGAGTGGGAGAATGAACTTTCTGGACTATCATGTAAGATTGTTGGGTGGTACTGAATGCCTATTTGAGATCAGTGGTCATGAATGTAAAGTGAGACCAGTCTGCAAGTTTGGGAGTTTAGTCTCCCAGTGCAACACTGGCGTAGAGGAGTAATTGGGTTTAACAAGGACAGCAGACTGGATTATTGCTATCTTCTTTTCACACTCATATCACAGAACTATAAATCTACACTCATTTTTACTATCATTGTAAGCAGAATGTATTTATTCACACTTTGAGACTTTGGGCTTGGCCATGTGACTTACTTTGTCCAATTGGATAAAAGATGACATTATCAGAGACTTAAATTGTGTTTTCATGATTACTGTTGCTCTTTTGCTCTCCTGCCTTTCCCCATGGGAAGAGCACAACTTGGTTAACTGCTGGTTCAAGAGGACTAGGGACGCACAGAGCAGAACTGGGCAGAATCTATAACTTAGAGCCAGATCGAGATCCACTCAGCCTATATCCCCCCGATTCTAACTGATTCACAAATGCAATAATAAGAATAAATCATTGCTGTTTTAATTTCTTTTGGGATGGATTGTTATGAGTATTCTTGTGGCAACAGCTCACTGATAAATTTGAGTTGACGATTAGAGAAAAGTAAGAGGTAAAGATTTCAGAATGGTTGCCAAGTGGCGATTAAAAAGATGTACTATGGAATTTAAACTGAATAAGAAAAAGTGTATGGACCTTAATGGTGAAAGTTAAACTATTCAACAAATAATTTTTGTAATCTACAATCCCAAAAGACTTTCCCAGATAATTTAAGAGAAGCTTCATTATTAACAAATTCTCCCTCTTTCCAAAGAAATTTCAGTGTTGTTAGAGATAAAATATATATATATATATATATATATACACACACACACACATATATATGTATGTATGTACTTATTGAGATATCCATTAAAGTCGATTTAGATAAGCCTCAGTGAAAGGCACAGACCAGAAGATATTCCAAGCACAAAGAGAAAAATGTCACTGAGATCCAGAATGATTAGAAGTAGTTTTCCATAGGAAGAGACCTTGATCTAGGCAGGATTCAGGGGAGAAAGGAGCATAACATATGATCTCCTTTGTCCCTTTTCTGGTTTTCCCAGGCCACTAATTCATGTTCCTGATGACTCAAGTTAGATGTCGTTTCCTCTTCTCCACTCCCGTGGAGGAAAAGCCATATGAGTAGTTTTTGAACATACCCTGAGGTCCCTTAAGGGCACTCAATATTCCCAATTCCTAACACAGTTTCTAGTAAATAACTGGAACTCAATCCTGCCATTGGTTGAATTAATCAATCAACCAGTCAATTAATAAATGAGAATGATAAGTTTTGTTTTATTTATAATTTAACCCTTATTGCTGAAAGCAAAGCTTTAGTTAAATTTATTTCAAATTAAAATAATGTATGTGACTTGACAATCATCAGAAATGTATGGTGAGACAGTCAGCTCTACCCACCACCAGAGCCTCCCATCAAGCCTCTTAGGTAGCCTCAACCACCAGAGGGCAGACAGCAAAAGCAAGAAAAACTACAATCCTGCAGCCTGTGGACCAAAAACCACAGTTACAGAAAGATAGACAAGATGAAAAGGCAGAGGGCTATGTACCAGATGAAGGAACAAGAAAAAACCCCAGAAAAACAACTAAATGAAGTGGAGATAGGCAACCTTCCAGAAAAAGAATTCAGAATAATGATAGTGAAGATGATCCAGGACCTCGGAATAAGAATGGAGGCAAAGATTGAGAAGATGCAAGAAATGGTTAACAAAGACCTAGAAGAATTAAACAACAAACAAACAGAGATGACCAATACAATAACTGAAATGAAAACTACACTAGAAGGAATCAATAGCAGAATAACTGAGGCAGAAGAACGGATAAGTGACCTGGAAGACAGAATGGTGGAATTCACTGCTGCAGAACAGAATAAAGAAAAAAGAATGAAAAGAAATGAAGACAGCCTAAGAGACCTCTGGGACAACATTAAACACAACAACATTCGCATTATAGGGGTCCCAGAAGGAGAAGAGAGAGAGAAAGGATCAGAGAAAATATTTGAAGAGATTATAGTCGAAAACTTCCCTAACATGGGAAAGGAAGTAGCCACCCAAGTCCAGGAAGCACAGAGAGTCCCATACAGGATAAACCCAAGGAGAAACACGCCGAGACACATAGTAATCAAAGTGGCAAAAATTAAAGACAAAGAAAAATTATTGAAAGCAGCAAGGGAAAAACGACAAATAACATACAAGGGAACTCCCATAAGGTTAACAGCTGATTTCTCAGCAGAAACTCTACAAGCCAGAAGGGAGTGGCATGATATACTTAAAGTGATGAAAGGGAAGAACCTACAACCAAGATTACTCTACCCAGCAAGGATCTCATTTAGATTTGATGGAGAAATCAAAAGCTTTACAGACAAGGAAAAGCTAAGAGAATTCAGCACCACCAAACCAGCTCTACAACAAATGCTAAAGGAACTTCTCTAAGTGGGAAACACAAGAGAAGAAAAGGACCTACAAAAACAAACCCAAAACAATTAAGAAAATGGTCATAGGAACATACATATCGATTATTACCTTAAACGTGAATGGATTAAATGCCCCAACCAAAAGACATAGACTGGCTGAATGGATACAAAAACAAGACCCATATATATGCTGTCTACAAGAGACCCACTTTAGACCTAGGGACACATACAGACTGAAAGTGAGGGGATGGAAAAAGATATTCCATGCAAATGGAAGTCAAAAGAAAGCTGGAGTAGCTATACTCATATCAGATAAAATAGACTTTAAAATAAAGAATGTTACAAGAGACAAGGAAGGACACTACATAATGATCAAGGGATCAATCCAAGAAGAAGATATAACAATTATAAATATATATGCACCCAACATAGGAGCACCTCAATACATAAGGCAACTGCTAACAGCTATAAAAGAGGAAATCGACAGTAACACAATAATAGTGGGGGACTTTAACACCTCACTTACACCAATGGACAGATCATCCAAAATGAAAATGAATAAGGAAAGAGAAGCTTTAAATGACACAATAGACCAGTTAGATTTAATTGATATATATAGGACATTCCATCCAAAAACAGTAGATTACACGTTCTTCTCAAGTGCGCATGGAACATTCTCCAGGATAGATCACATCTTGGGTCACAAATCAAGCCTCAGTAAATTTAAGAAAATTGAAATCATATCAAGCATCTTTTCGGACCACAACGCTATGAGATTAGAAATGAATTACAGGGAAAAAAACGTAAAACAGACAAACACATGGAGGCTAAACAATACGTTACTAAATAACCAAGAGATCACTGAAGAAATCAGAGAGGAAATCAAAAAATACCTAGAGACAAATGACAATGAAAACACGATGACCCAAAACCTATGGGATGCAGCAAAAGCAGTTCTAAGAGGGAAGTTTATAGCTATACAAGCCTATCTCAAGAAACAAGAAAAATCTCAAGTAAACAATCTAACCTTACACCTAAAGGAACTAGAGAAAGAAGAACAAACAAAACCCAAAGTTAGCAGAAGGAAAGAAATCATAAAGATCAGAGCAGTAATAAATGAAATAGAAACAAAGAAAACAATAGCAAAGATCAATAAAACTAAAAGTTGGTTCTTTGAGAAGATAAACAAAATTGATAAGCCATTAGCCAGACTCATCAAGAAAAAGAGGGAGAGGACTCAAATCAATAAAATCAGAAATGAAAAAGGAGAAGTTACAACAGACACCGCAGAAATACAAAGCATCCTAAGAGACTACTACAAGCAACTTTATGCCAATAAAATGGACAACCTGGAAGAAATGGACAAATTCTTAGAAAGGTATAACCTTCCAAGACTGAACCAGGAAGAAACAGAAAATATGAACAGACCAATCACAAGTAATGAAATTGAAACTGTGATTAAAAATCTTCCAACAAACAAAAGTCCAGGACCAGATGGCTTCACAGGTGAATTCTATCAAACATTTAGAGAAGAGCTAACACCCATCCTTCTCAAACTCTTCCAAAAAATTGCAGAGGAAGGAACACTCCCAAACTCATTCTATGAGGCCACCATCACCCTGATACCAAAACCAGACAAAGACACGACAAAAAAAGAAAATTACAGACCAATATCACTGATGAATATAGATGAAAAAATCCTCAACAAAATACTAGCAAACAGAATCCAACAATACATTAAAAGGATCATACACCACGATCAAGTGGGATTTATCCCAGGGATGCAAGGATTCTTCAATATACGCAAATCAATCAATGTGATACACCATATTAACAAATTGAAGAATAAAAACCATATGATCATCTCAATAGATGCAGAAAAAGCTTTTGACAAAATTCAACACCCATTTATGATAAAAACTCTCCAGAAAGTGGGTGTAGAGGGAACCTACCTCAACATAATAAAGGCCATATATGACAAACCCACAGCAAACATCATTCTCAATGGTGACAAACTGAAAGCATTTCCTCTAAGATCAGGAACGAGACAAGGATGTCCACTCTCACCACTATTATTCAACATAGTTCTGGAAGTCCTAGCCACGGCAATCAGAGAAGAAAAAGAAATAAAAGGAATACAAATTGGAAAAGAAGAAGTAAAACTGTCACTGTTTGCGGATGACATGATACTATACATAGAGAATCCTAAAACTGCCACCAGAAAACTGCTAGAGCTAATTAATGAATATGGTAAAGTTGCAGGATACAAAATGAATGCACAGAAATCTCTTGCATTCCTATACACTAATGATGAAAAATCTGAAAGAGAAATTATGGAAACACTCCCATTTACCATTGCAACAAAAAGAATAAAATACCTAGGAATAAACCTACCTAAAAAAAAAAAAAAAAAATAGAAGTGTGTGGTGAAACTTTTTTAAAACTAAGGCAATCTCTGCTTAACCACTCTACACTCTGAACAAATGTGAAATAACTGTCGTTACCTAAATCATTTGCAAATTTAACAGCAATGAAATATTGAGGATCTGCTTGCCATCCAAATCTGTCAAAATCACGAAACTTTCCATCAATTGTCAAATAACAACCAACCTCCATGTAAAAATTTGGGACAAGGTCACAGTAATCAGCTCCCTAAGCTGTGTTGGAATGCGGTATCAACACTGTGCTCTTTACAATTTGATGAGAAAGAATGTTTCCAATCTGACAAAAGTGGTTTCTTTTTTAATGACAGAAAAGTTTCAGAGCTGGGGAGAATGAGACATAAGAAAGACAGGGAGAAGAGGTATTTCACAAGCACATATTGAAAAAAGTTCTAAAATTAGAAGCTGTGCTGTTAATTCCCTCTATGATCTTGAGTGAGTCATTTAACTTTCTTCAGTACCCTTATAATATAAGCTACAGGCACTGGATGGATGATTCCCCGTGTCCTTTGAAGTTCTAAGATTCTATGTTTCTATGATCCATTTCCAGAATTATAACTAAGTAATGGCAGGGTCAAGTTCCCACTGCCAAGGTCAAGTTGGCAAATTTAATTTAATTTTAATTGAAAGACGCTTGTCTTTCAACACATTGAAAATGTTGTGGAATATCCAGAGGATTTTATTTTTAATGAAGATCACGGTGATTTATATAGAAAGAGCCATAGAAAGGCCCTGTTGTAATGGTGCCATTTGCCTCAAAAACAAAAAAAAAGCTATTGGCAAAATTCACCTTTGATCCCAAAATGTTTAAATCGAAAAAATTGTTCATCCATCTGATATTTGAGGTTTTTCCTGTCTCACTTTTCTCTAATGAGATTGCAAATATTCTGGTCTTTTAGACAGTCTTTCTGATTGCTCAGTTTACTGTTCAGTTCCAATCTTCTGAACCAACTTCCATACCTTAAATTGAACTAGTTAAAGAGTAGGAAATTCACAGTGATCTGGATATTGCTAGTTGCATCTGAGCCCTTACAAACATTATCTCGCCAATAACACTATCCATCCCTAAAATCATATATCCCAAACAATAAGTTGAGTATCTCATATTTATTACTATGAGAAATAAGAAGAGCAAGTCACTGTTTTTCTCTATGTGGTAGTTTCCAGATAAGCCTGCACTTCATGTATGTTCACTTTCCTGAATTTAGGCTGGCCTTCGTGACTCACGTATAACTAACAGAATGCTTAGAAGTGACACTGTGTGTCTTCTGAGGGCAGGAGAGAAAGGCAGTGCAATTCCACCTTGTTCTCTTGGGCCACTTGCTCTTTGGCAATTTCTTTCAAAATCCAGCCACCATGTTTAAGAAGCCCAGGCCACATTATGAGGCAATGTGTAAGAGTTCCAATTCACAGCTCCAGGTGAACCCAGCCTTCTAACCACTCTAGCCATGTGCCAAATAGCTGAGTGAAGAAACTTCCTGATGATTCCTGGCCCCAGCCATCACATCACCTCCACGTTTGAGTCTTCCCAGCTAAGATCCCAGAAGTCGTGGAGCAAAGACACGTCACTTTCTAAATTCCTGTCACACAGAGTCTGTGAGCACAGTGAGATGGTTGTTTCATGCCACTATGCTGTGAGTGTTTTGCTACACATCAACAGTAAAAGCACTCAATCCTAACTTTGTTTTAGTTGTTCTCCATTCCAGACCAACATTACACACCCTGCCTAGGTTTCAGTCTCCTCTCAAATACCATCTCCTCCAAGGAGATGTTTGGGCAGGCCTGCTGGGGGCTCTCCTACAGCCTTCTCTTTGTAAGCCCCTCACATCATTTGACATTCATCACCCCTTTGGAATTATCTGAATTTTACTAAACATTTTGGAATTCTAGGTCAAACTTTAAAAATCTAAATATTATAAACTTGGTTAGGGAAGTATAAATTCTTCCTCTTTCCCATACATAGTCTAATATCCAGAAAGCATGATATACATTAGTTTGAGCTTTAGAGAAAGGTCCCTTTGATAAAAGTAATATAATCTAATAATTACTGGAAAAGGAATAAATATATATGCATATATGTATATATAAGTATATATTATATATGTACGTATATAATATATATATATCTTTGTACATAACAGGACATTCAGAGGTATTGTGCCTTACAAACTTACCAAGTATTAAATAAGGAAATTTAGGCAGATTGATGTATTTTGAACTCATATTCTAATTCTATTTTAATATGATACTTTCTAAAAACTATTAATAGTATATCTCTACAAAAAATTTAGGAAAATTTAAGGAAAAGAAAGGGGACATAATTGTCACTGTGTGACAAGTGATTCGTGAATCATTTAAGTTTTACAAAAATCTTCTCAAAATATTATTATAATTTTTATTTTACAGTCAAGAAATCTGAAACTCAGAGAAGCTTAATGACTTTCCCAAACTTATCCAGCAGTAAATAGGGAATCCTGAACTCAAACCTTGGACATTCTCGTTCAAAGTGGATTGCATATTGTAGAGGAAGATTGCTTCCTCTACAGGGCAAGAGGAAACATGTTCTCTGTGTCCTTGGCAAAGACGAGATATATGCAAAAGATTATGAAACATTTAACATTTATTGAGAACTTTATTGCTTTACAAGCTGGACTAAAGCATTCTTAGAATATCTAAAATTTACATATGAGGAAACTGAGACTTGGAAAACTGAGTGACTTCACCAAGATCATATAGCAAGCGAGTTAGGGAAATAGGATTCATACCCAGGCAGTCTCACTCCAGAGCAAAAGTCTTAATCCTATGCTATACTGTACCCCTGGTAGTAAAATGGGGAAAAATAAATAAATAAATAAAGAAGTAAGTTTTCAGCTTTGTCGATAATAGCGGGAAATTATTCCAATATATACAGATGTAATCCATTGTTAAACATCACGCTCTCCAAAAAGACATATTCCAAAGATGTCTCACACAACTGCCTTTCTTATCTGTTCAATTGAATCTGTTAATATAATCAATATTCACTTTGCTAATTGCAAGGTGCAGAAGGTGCTAATTTAATATACAAGGATTTTAAAGCCTCATGGCTTTTCTTTATTTATGCCTTTCTCTTACAGGAAAATCCTGATTACATCTAGCTGCATATGTCACAAGTTCATTGCTGAGCAATGCTGTGATTTTTTTTTTTTAATTTCTATTGGGGTATAGTTGATTTACAATGTTGTGTTAGTTTCAGGTGTACAGCAAAGTGAATCTGTTATACATATACATATATCCACTGTTTTTTAGATTCTTTTCCCATATAGGCCATTACAGAGTATTGAGTACAGTTCCCTGTGCTATGCAGTAGGTATTAGTTGCTTATTAGTTGCTGTGATATTTTAAATGATACATAATAAATTGTCCTATTTTACTAGAAAATTGAGAGGAGACAAATGTAAACAATTATGGTAGATATGAATCAAAGGATTTATTTAGGTATTTTAAGTTCACAGATTCTCTAAAGCAATGCTCTAATTCTACATGCACTACCACCCTCCTGGCACATAGATATGCTCGCCAACCCAGAAGCTTCCCAAATCCTGTACTACAGGGATTTTTGTGGAGGTTGATTTTTCACTCAAATTTCTCTGAGCAAGGCTGTTTTTTAATGTTTCTCACACATAAAGTAATGTTAAAACATTAGACATAATTTTCAAGTCCATGCATATCCCCACCTGAGAATTCCTATCATCCTGTCATACTTTCTTTTATCCTCCTCGCCTCTACTTTAGATCCCTGTCGAAATATCTGGGCAATTCTTCTAACAGCCTTGCTGCTCCCCTGACTCTTCTCTCACATCACCTTCCTCTCCCTGCTTCCTTTCAACCCTGCCCATTACACCTGCTCATCGTGATATGGGCTTTTAAGAGTCATCCACTATTTGAGCATCTTACCAACGTAAAAGAAAACATATGTTGCTACAATTTCATTCTGTCCTTTGATGGATAAAGGTGTTACTTTAACTGTTAAAGGGGAAATAAAAATAAAAAATAAAAACAAGAATGACAAAAGTCAAGTTTTCAAACCCCATCTTCTTTGCTATTCTTTCGCCAAGGAAATTGGCAACATTCTTGCTGAGGCTGGTTAATTCTAAACAGACTCCAGTACACCTCAAAGGCTGCAAAAAACTACCAATCAACATTAAGATCTGCAGAGGAAAATCCCTTTGTTTGCTTTTTCAGAAACCCCTTCCCTGTTTGTCTTTTTGAGAAATAGGCGCCTCTGTAAAACATGCGCTATTCTATGCAAATAACAAATAATCCCGTGGAATGTTGGTTTAAGAATGCTGGGATGAACATCCATGAAGCAGGATGAGGGAGGGTCTTAGATGTCGTCTCATGGCTGAAATGTGTGAGAAAGACCTGGAATGGGGTAAAGTCATATGCTCCTTTGGCAGAGAAGGAAAGGGCAATAAGAAGGCAACCTGTGAGGTATAGTTGGCATTATGGGAAATTCTGCCATAGTGAAAAAGGTAAGTGAACCAGAAAGAAAAGGCCTCAGCAGAGGTCTGGAAGTGACAGTCCACTTGTGTGGGGAAACACTTCTTGAGGTAGCAGGGCTGAAAGTGGGCACTGACAGATAAAAAAGTAAATCTTACTGTTTCCTCTAAGAAAAGTAGGTCTGCTCACACTGCTTCATGAGCCCTGGGATTTCAGAATACGCTGGAGTTAGTTACATGAAGTGATTAAACAGCAGTTTTTGCTGGGAGTTCAAGCACAGATCTGTTCAGTTACTGGTTGCATGTTTTAGCTCATTTATGCTTTTATACTCTCTAATCTCAGTTCCTTTATTTGTAAAATAGGGGTTATTATACCTAATGCATAGGGTTGATATGAGGATTAAATTAAATCATATATGGGCATTGCATACTACTGTAATGACCACATGAGAACTGATCATTAAATAATCATTTTTTTAAATCATTAAACAAGGATGTTGTTTCGAGAAGGTGCCTATAGGATCAACTGCCATGGTCATGACCTTTGGAAGTGCAGAAACTGAAGTATTCAGGTATTAGAAACTGAGAAAATAAAGAAAACTAACATTAAGCATTTTACTTAGATATTCATCATATGATAGAGTATCCATAATTATAGGATAAAACACTAATAGTAGCAATTAATAATAATCGCTAATGGTTTTGAAACACACATCATGTTATAGGCATTGTTCTATTTTATTTTCCAATGATTAAATACAACATATTTTCCTGTTTTTGCAACAAGGTCACCAAAAGAGAAAAAGAAGGTTTGCATTTGAATAGCTTCATGACAAATGAAAATAGAATTCCCTAAAGGCCTTTAAGATTTGTATGAAAATATAGATGGCCTTTTGGCTAGGGAGGCAATTGTGACCTGTCTTCATACAATTGAGGGCAAAGAACAATAAATTTCACAGGTTTCGTGTACAAAGGGTTGTGAACTAGAAGACAATCTGTACTAGATTTGTTCCTGCTTGGAGCTGGTGCAGGCAATAGACTGAGAAATAGAAGTTGGGAGTCACAGGGAAGTCAGTGAGAAATGGTTTCTCTCTCTACAGAAGGTAGCCATGCATCTTGATATATCAATCACAGCATGACAAAGTTGAATGGGATATTGTTTTGATAATGAAATGCCCACCCCATTAGTGAGGGAGGGATTCCCATCCTAGGGTTATGAAGGTGTCCAAACACATGACACCTGACACCGGACAGAAGAGACGAACGGTGTTTTATTAGTCCCATATATCCATAGCCCAGGGGATGAGGACACTGCCGGGCCACCTAGTGGTTGCACTTAGGAACAGAATGATAAGCAGGAGCTGTGGAGGCAGGCTCTGCAGTACCAAGAGGATGCTGTAACCCCTGGTTTCGAGGTGACGGCGGGATTGGCTTCCTTAGAAATCCTGCAGGCTGGCAGGAACTGAAACCCACTACTCACGGATAAGCAAGGACTGTACCTGGCCCCTTTGATGAGTAAGGTTGTTTGGGTAGGGGATCTTGCATGTGGGAGCAGAATGGGGAGGGAAACTTGTGGTTAGGATATTTGAGGTCCTTCTGGTCTTACCAAATAGAGCAATATCCACCTTTAATTTCAGGTCTTACACCTCAGAGTTTAGGAACTTAGAGCACAGAGACATTGAGTATTAGTGTCACACAACCAGCAAGTGGCAAAGCTGAGATATGAGGTCTCTGACTCCCCGTCCTACTTGTGTATTAGTTCATAATTTATTTACCACTTGCTCTCTAAAAGGATTTGTAGTGACATACCATAAAATATACATGAACAATAAGATTACTAAAACAGAGAGTGCTGACATTTGAGAAATGACATGGTATAAAATATTTTTCCTCTTCATACCGTGAAACTAACTGAGGAAAGTTCCAGAGACCCGCACTTGCATAGACCTGTCCTAAGGCCCCAGAAGGTGCTCTAAAGAAAATGTGTTTACAAGGTCATATGATTTTGTCAAATTTACAAAACATAAAATATTTTAACCACAATTAGATTACGACTGCTTTCTATTTCATTTCCACTGCAGCTTCTCATGCCACACCACTTACAGTTGTTACGCACAGTTATGAGATTCAGCTAAGGGAAGGCTGATCTAGAGATACATTTAGTTCGGGTTTAGTGAGATATTGCGTACACAGCCACATCTACGTATAATTACTTTAGCTCTCCAATATAAAGATGACTCCTTGGACTTCTGCTCACTGTGCTAAAAAACCTGGCAAAAATGACATCAAGATGAAGGGCCAACATTTTCCCACAGTATAAATATGTCCTACAGTATGTGGCATGTGGGTGACAGAGACAGGGTTTGAAATATATAGGGCCAGAACTTTAGAGTTCTGATGAGCTTTTTATGTTTTATGATGCATATTTGAAAGAAACTTGATGGAAGTTTTCACCAAATTAACAACAATCCTAAAGATTTCCAAGACATTATTAATAATGAGTTTTAAAGCTGAAAGTTTAAAGCTGAAAGTAACTTTTCTAGACTATCAATTTAGTACCTACCTATGTTTTCCAGATCTGTATGTTTTCTATGATAATGTTACATTGTCCATCTTTATGTTGATTGATACCTTATCGCCCTGGAAATGGCTGGCTGAATATCTTCAAAATCATGAAAATTCATTTGGGATTTGAGATGATTTGACATAAAATACACATTCGGGGATGGGAAATGTATATTTAAAATTTTAGAGGTACTCTAATGGGATACTGAATATGGTTATGTGTCTGTGTTTGTGTGTATATGCCACATCATTTTAAAGAGTTTAATGAGTTGGTTTCAAAAATATACATTCAATTTTTCCCAAATGAAAGGGCTATAGATATTTATTAAATATGGAAAATTGCTCTTTTTTCTATGAATATGCATAAATATTTACCTGACTAAACATCATCATGGATAGAAAAAAATCTTAGCTTCATATGAGAAAACAAATTAAAAGGTAAGTTTGAGAGCCTCTGGAATTGGGACAGGGGCATGCCCTCTCAAAAGCAAAAGAAAAAAGTCAAGGGTTGGCCACCCAAACAGAAAGGTTGTCATTACCCTTAGGAGCTAAAACTAAGGTCACTGCCTGGACTGAGAACTGATGATTGGAAGTGGTGAGTTCTAGCATCAGCAGGTGAGACAACGTCCAGAGACAGCACTCTCAGCCCAATAGTTGGAAGAAACAGGCCAACAGTTTCAAACCTCAATGGATTAAGAAACAAAAACGTTTTTAAAGTATGATTCAAAATCTATTAGATTACAGTAAAATAATATAGGGTAAAATTTTTCCCAATAATCTAAAATCCTAACATCACAGGGGAACTGAAAGTATAAACTTAGACCAATGGTAAGGTCATATTTCCAAGCGAAAATCTTTATTTATGGAGAAAGTTTTAAAATCCAGATATTAAAAAGAAAAGAAAGAAAGAAAAATCCATGACAGGCAAATACAATGCAGTGTAAATTCATAGAATACTAAAGAAGAATTAATGTTCATTGTTCAGGTTTCACTAATTTATTCAAAGCAGGAATTTATTTTCAAATTTCTTAAGCTCCACTCTAATATAGAAGAAAATCTATATTGTACGCCATAATTTTGATCAAGTTTCTTCTCATATGGAAAATTTTCATAATGTACTTCAGGGTGAGCAGCAGTGAGAATATTTCTATATGTGCTCTGGAAAACAGAGCAACATATGTGGTAATATATAGGATATTAACGTTTGTCATAAAATTGAAAGTCATTGCAGCTCTACATTAATCATTACAATAATACAAAAGCATTCAAATATACTTGATTTATTTTACTGTTTTTATTAAACTGTATCTAATGGTCCTATGCTAGTAACTCCTATTTACTGAGTAGCTATAATCTGTACCAATCATTTCATATATTATCTTCACCCCTAATTAACAAAACAACTCAAAAACAAAAACAAACAAATAAGAAAACCTTGAAAAGAATGTCTTCCACATGAAAGAATGCTCAACATCATTAATCATTAGAGAAATGCAAATCAAAACTACAATGAGGTATCATCTCTCACCGGTCAGAATGGCCATCATCAAAAAATCTAGAAACAATAAATGCTGGAGAGGGTGTGCAGAAAAGGGAACACTCTTGCACTGTTGGTGGGAATAAATTGATACAGCCACTATGGAGAACAGTATGGAGGTTCCTTAAAAAACTACAAATAGAACTACCATATGACCCAGCAATCCCACTACTGGGCATATACCCTGAGAAAACCATAATTCAAAAAAAGTCATGTACCAAAATGTTCATTGCAGCTCTATTTACAATAGCTAGGACATGGAAGCAACCTAAGTGTCCATCATCGGATGAATGGATAAAGAAGATGTGGCACATATATACAATGGAATATTACTCAGCCATAAAAAGAAATGAAATGGAGGTATCTGTAATGAGGTGGATGGAGTTAGAGTCTGTCATACAGAGTGAAGTAAGTCAGAAAGAGAAAAACAAATACAGTATGCTAACACATATATATGGAATCTAAGGAAAAAAAAAAAAAAAAGGTCATGAAGAACCTAGTGGCAAGACGGGAATAAAGACACAGACCTACTAGAGAATGGACTTGAGGATATGGGGAGGGGGAGGGGTGAGATGTGACAGGGTGAGAGAGTGTCATGGACATATATACACTACCAAATGTAAAATAGATAGCTAGTGGGAAGCAGCCGCATAGCACAGGGAGATCAGCTCTGTGCTTTGTGACCACCTAGAGGGGTGGGATAGGGAGCGTGGGAGGGAGGGAGATGCAAGAGGGAAGAGATATGGGAACATATGTATATGTATAACTGATTCACTTTGTTATAAAGCAGAAACTAACACACCATTGTAAAGCAATTATACTCCAATAAAGATGCTTAAGAAAAAAAAAAAAAGAATGTCTTCTAGTTCCTATTTTACAAAGAAGAAAATTGAGAGATCCAAAGTTCAACACCTAGGGTCACACAGATAGTGAAAGCAACAGATGAGATCCACCTCTACTCTTTTGTATCCCCATCTCCTTGGCCTTGTCTGCCTCCCCCCTGCAATTCATAAACCTAAGGAGAAGAGTTCTGCCATTTCCTCCACCCTCCAGTGGAGCATGTAGGAATTTCTCCTCAATGCTGTCTTCACAATTTTCCTTCACAGGGAATACAATCCAGGAAAACCTCCTTGTGCTAATAAAGAGATGGTATAGCATTTTCATAATCATATCATTCTACAAAATTGAAAGTAAAGCATTTTTGTCTTTTCAGGAAACCAATGAAAAGGCAAAAAACAAACACTTGAATCAGTCTTTCAAAATTCTCACTTGTTAAATTATAATTTTTCAATAAGTTAGAGCCTCAGAAAAGATTTTTTGACGTAAAACAGTCCAGAATCATTCATACAAATTACATTTTACACTATTTCCTCTAATTCCTCTAATTCCAAGGCTCCCAGATGTCTACTAAATTAAGTGTAAACACCTCACCTCAATAGTGAAATGGCTGAACAATCTGTCCCTACCCTGCCTCCCAAGACTTATTTCACACATCTCCCTTCCATGCAATCTATGTGTCAGTCAAAATGTTCCTAAAGATATCTAAAATGTCTCATTTTTTTTTTTTTGCATTTGTTTTTGGTGGCCCCTCTTCCTGAAATTCCAATTTATTTTTCCACATCTGTTTTCCTGGTACCAGTTTGTTTAGGTTTAATATTATCCCATTCTTTAAAAGTTTCCTCAAAATTACCTCTTTTTTGAAATTGTTCTTAACTGGACCCTTCACCTGCATATTACCACCTCCTCCTTTATACTATGTTGGTATTATTCACTTTTTGTATATAAAATAAATATTTGTACTACTTTATACTAATATATCAAAAAATTAAACATAATTATATTCAAAATAACATTTTTTAATTTAGAAAATTTGTCAGAATAAACTAAGTTATACTACAGAAACAAGATGAATTTCAGTAGGTTAAAAATAAAAATTGTAGTCTTTCTCATGTTACAAGAAAAAAAAAGTGTCGTGGTGAAAAGACTATGGAATTTGAAGCTCAAATTCTGCCTCTGTAGCTTAATAACTGTGACTTTGTTAGGTTGCATGATTTGACTATTCTTGGTATCAGTTTCAACATCTATAAATGCAGGTTGTAAATCTTAATTTGCGTGACTGTTGTGAGGATTGGAACTAATGTGTGAAATGAACCCAATACTGTGCCTAGTTTATCTACTCAATGAATGGTGAAAGCTGTTATTATTACTAACCATTCTTACCAGTTTTCTCATCTTAACTGGCAAATGGAATCATTTTAAAGGCACACCATTTTTAAAAATTTTATACATGTCTTACAGACATCTTTCTAATGTAATTCACAAAACAAATGAAGTTATGAAAATCAAAATAACTTAAACCTATAACTTAAACTTTATAGTGTGCAAAAAGCTTCCACATACAATGTGACATTTAAAATTCATTATGCCTTAAAACCAACCTGTTAAAAACATATCAGTAAAATCTCTTTTAGAGAAGAGAAAAATATAGCACTGTGGTAAGCAGAATATTTATTCCCAAAGGTGTCTGTGTGACATGATATAGAATCTGTGAATATGTTAGGTTACATGGCAAAGGGGATTAAAAATTGCACAATGAAGTAAGGTTGCTAATCAGTTGGTCTTAAAATAGGGAAGTTATCCTAGATTATCCAGGTGTGTCCCATGTAACCACAAGAGTCCTTAAAAATGGAAGAGGTAATCAGAAGAGAGAGCCAGAGAGATCCAGCAAGAGCAGGCGTTGGCCCAACATGTCTGAGTTTGAAGATGGAGGAAGGGGCTCATGATCCAAAGATAATAGTGATCTCTAGAAGCTGAAAAAGGCAAGGCTCCTTCTAGAGCTTCCAAAAGACACCGTCCTGTCAAGAGCTTAATTTTAGCCCAGTGTGATACTTCAGAATTGTAAGATAATAAATGTATATGCTTTAAGACACTAAGTTTGTGATAATTTGTTGTAGTATAAATAGAAAATAAATACAAATTTTGTTACCTGGAATGGGGTGCTTCTGTAACAGATACTTAGAAATGTAGAAGTGGTTTTGGAATTGGACAATAGGCAGAGGCTAGAAGGATTCTGAGGGGCATAATAGAAAACTCCTACGTTGCCTTAACTAGACTGTAAATAGGAATACAGATACGAATGACTCTGCTAGTGAGGTCTCAAGAAGAAATGAGTAGCATGATGGAGAAAACATATATCATCTTAGAGAATGCCTAAATTGTCATGAAGAGACTGTCAATAAGAAGAGGGACACTAAAGGTGTTGCTGGTATTACTCAGATGGAAAGGAGAAACATGTTACTAAAAACTGGAGAAAAGGGATCCACGTATACAGTGGCAAAAAGCTAACCTGACCTCGCTCCTGCAGTTATGTGGAAAGCAGAATTTGTAAATGAAGAACTTGGATATTTAACTGAGATTTCCAAGCAAAGTTTTGAAGATATAACCTGGTTTCTTCTTTCTGCTTATAACAAAAAGCAAGAGGAAAGTGAAAGATTGAGGAAAGAACTGCAAAGCAGAAAAAGAACAAGGACTTGAAGATTTGGAAAATTCTCAGCCTATTCATATTGCAAAAGATGATATAATGAAGAAGCATACTGTTAGGAAAACCTGCTCTAGAGGAAAAAAAAAAAAAAAAGCTGAGGGTATGGCTGGACAATCTTTGACTAATACCCCAGAAAGACCAAATGTCAAGAGTATTTAGTTATAGAAAGGGCATTTTGAAAAGATTAGCATATGACTCATAGATCTCCTCAGCTACCTTAGTAAAAGCCAAAAATAGAGAAGGGGCTACCTAGGAAAAACCTGTAGCAAAATCACTTATCTAATAGATAGGAGACCCTCAAGGTTCTTGAGAATGTTATCCCAGCAGAAACATGACCTGGACCGAAGGGGGCAGAGAGAGGATAAAATAAAAGAAGGCTAACAGATCCTCAAAATTCGACAGGCAAGAAACATGCCAATAAAACTACTCAACTGCAACTCCATGCTACCATTCATAAAAAAGGAAGGATGACTCAGAGGATGGAGCCATAATTCTAGAAGGTAGAACCAAGATGACAGAGGATTACTCCCAGACCTTGAAAGCCAAGAGAGTATTTTTGGCTAGATTATTCAAGTGGTACAACTATAATCACAATATTTTTAAAGTGGAAAAGAAAGAAGGAATATGAAGATCAAAGAAAAAATTGTGACAACAGAAGAAAGGTTGGATAAATGCTTTTTTGCTGGCTTAGAAAATGGAAGGGGGCCATTAGCTAATGAACGTTGGACCTACAGAAGCTGGAATAGGCAAGACTCTTCCTAAAGCATTCAGAAAAACAATGTAGCCCTGCTAGCAACTTAATTTTAGCCCTGTGAGTCTCTTATCAGACTTCTGACCTCCAGAACTAAAAGATAATAACTTGCATTATTTAAGCCTCTAAATTTGTGACAATTTATTACAACAGCAATAGGAAACTATTAGAAGCACAGAGAGTGACTAACATGCACAAAAATATACAGTTAAAAGCAGAACTAATTCTAAATCTAAGGTTTTCCACTTCAATCAAATGCTCTATTTTGTTGGTATAAATTCTTTTATTCATATTGTTCTTACTATTGTAATCTTTTAAAGGAGATACTGATTTGGATGACACTCTCTTTAGTAGCAATGATAGTATCAATTATTGTAGTGTTTTTAAGGAAAATTAAAGAATCCTAAGGTTTCTGAGGAAACTTCTTTGAGGTCTGTCAGGCTTGGTGTTTGAAGTGGTCATGAATGATAAAAAGTGTCACCTCTTATTTCTTTACTACAAAGTTCTCTATCTTCTAATCACCATAAGAGCCGCCCTGCATTTACTTACGTGTTTCATTTGTTTGCACTTCCAGGTAAGATTTTAAACAAATAGTAAGTCACAGACATAAGAATAAAAGTTGAAAAATTATGGAATTATTGAGCTAAGCTACAGTTTTGTCTCTTTTCTACATTGTTATGAGTAGTCTGCTGTCATTTACTTTACTGTCAGATGCCTGACTCCAATAGATCTCTTCTAGCCATATTCTTTCTAGCTTCAATTTTTGAACTTCTATAGACCAGGATACTACATAACGATACTCACTGCGTAAGATTAAAGTTCTGGGTGAAAGCCTACCCCCAAAAGGCAAGTATTTGTCAGAGTTTTCGCACACATGCTAAATAAATTCATTGATTATTTTCTAAATATTTCTTTAATGTGTCTGTCCTGTGGAAGCAGGAAAATTGTCCATCTTATTTGGTAATTTAGACTCTGTGCCTGGCACAGAGAGAATAAATAAGCATTTCCTTTTGGCTGGATTCTCCAGAGGGATGATATTGCTAAAGCAGCAATTGTAAAATGTGTTCTTTATACACATTTAACTCTACTTAACATGAGTTTCTGTGTGTATCAATATACCTGAACTTATACTCCCTAGGTGTAATGTGTCTACCACAAGCTATGTTCTTACAAATTATGTTGTTATTGCTCATATTTTTAGAATCTTTCCTTTGGGTTTGTTTTGGAGTTCAAGCACATCCTTAAGACTTTCCTCAACTGTGGCACATCGTTGTCATTTGGGTGTAGATGTGATATTAGGATTGGGTAATTAGGATAGGTAATGCATTAAAAATGAATGTAAAATACAGTGAGGAAAATTATTTTCCTGGTTTTCTATAACTTGGTGCTTAAACCAATCTCAGAGAGTCCTGTAACAAGAAATAAGTGTATAACCTTCCAAGGTAGACTACTTGGATATAGGCAAAACTCATGTGGCTGTTGTTAGTTATATAATCTTGATTAAAAATCTAATTAAGAGGTTTCCATACATGATCTGAATTTGTGTGATCTCCATAGATTTAGAGTCCCTAGTGGCCAGTGTTGAATATTTTAGATTTCCTTCTTTCCAAATTCGGGAAAGTTCTCCTTCAGCAGCACACTAAGCATATAGCCAAGAGGGATTTGAAAATTTCTTTATTTTGATAAGATGATATACTTTGGGGAAGGCTGAATTACTTATACATATTAAACAGATATTACCAATTCAGTGACAGCAAGATAATGTATAATATGTGCTAAGTTATGTGACTCAGCATTGCATTATGCTTTCTGTAAAGACTGTAAGAGTATCATTTTTTGTGAAACTTCCTTGAGGTGCTCTAGGCAGACTTTGAATAGAATACCAGATTAAGCATTCTCTAGGTCCAACCTGTTTCTTCTCAAGATCAAGGGTTTGTTTTGCACACTTCACTGAACAGATATAGGCATGACTGCAATGAAGGGTAAACTCTAAAACATAGGGAGAAAATGGACATCGTGTGAGGAGGATGAGAAGTGCCTGCTTGTAGCATCGGTCTCTCCTGCCTGATTGAATTTTCAACATTAGGTGAAGTCATTGTCTCTAAAATCCTACAGTTAATATGTAACTCAACTCAAATATTTATATACTGCCTGCTCTGTGCCAGGCACTGTGCAAATACAGCAGATTCCTTAGGAGAGACTTAAGATAGACACTGTATAACAGAGACAATTGCTATCTGTCACCCTAGACTACCCTCTACCATGATTTTGTCTGAAGTTCTTTCATTCATAACCAACATATATAAAATAATATTCACCACCTGGTTTCAACAAGATGTTCTAAAACAGTCAAGTCTAGGCTATGGTAACAGCCGAACAGATTTTACCTGAAAAAAATAGTGGGGATTTACTGAAAAGGAGCTCAAGACAACTTTTTGGAGTAAAGGAAATGGTCTATATCTGTTGGAAGTGTGTTTCATAGGTATATGCATTTGTCAAAACTCTTTGCACTGTAAACTTAAAATGTGAGCATTTCTCTGTAGGTAAATTATACCTCAAAAAGTATTCTTTTAAAGAAAGAGATATGAAATCAAACCAAAAAGTAACTGAGGCAGGAAGAAAGTAATTTTGACTAGAGAATTAGAGAAAAGCTTCATAATAAAAGTAAATTTTGAGTTGGTCACTAAAGGGAAAGATTTATACAGATATTGATAATAGAGGACAGAGTAAGAACAAAATGTGACTTGTATAAAGTGCAGAGGAGCTTCAGGGAAAAGGGAGTCTGTTTTTGTGAGATAGCAGAGTCACTATTTGAGCACAGGAATGACTTGGAAAGATTTCACTGAATACTCAACACTAGGCTAATCAGTGTGAACTGTGCCACATTTACACTCAGCCTTCACCAGAGAATCTCTTGTCATGCATTAGATTATCTAGCACATCAAATTAATGATTAATGAGAGAAATTTTTTAAAAAAGGAAGCAAAGAAGCCACGAATTCATGTTAATGGAAGTGAGTGTGTGTGTGTGTGTGAGTGTGTGTGTGTACAGGGACTCGAGTGGTAGCAAATATCTGCATAGCAGGTAAATACTCTGTGCTAGGTCCTGTTCAAAGCACTTTGCATTTATTTAATAATTTAAGCAAATCAATCATCCTAGGCTTCTATTATAATCTCCATTTGAAAGGGGAGGAAACTAAGGTACAGAGAGATTAAGCAAACTGTTCAAAGTCACATGTCTAGGAAGTAGTCATCCAGATTTTAATTCCAGGCAGCTTGAGCATAAATGTTCATGGTCTAAACCAAGACACTACACCATCATTCCAAAAAGAGGCACAAGCCAATCCCTTAAAGAAAGAGGAGTGAAAAATGGAAAGGGAAATTAGGATAAATTTTGTATGGGGGCTCTGCTGAAATCCTTGCATATGAACAATGATACTCTGGTTCCCTCCAGAAGTATTCTATTCTGAATCTTTTGGTGTTTGGTGTTGGCATGCACTGCAGATAGGGCGTGTATCACCATTCAGTCTGAAAAGTGGTCTATAGGGGGAAGTAAGGAAACAATTCACTACAAGATACGCCCTTTTCTGAGTGTTTGAAAGAGGATGGGAACTCATGCATCCGAGATATTTTTAGTCTTGTGGCAATTTGCCCCCCTCTTCCAGGCCTAAGAGAAGTAAGTGAAATTGAAAGAGTGCTGGGTGAAAAGCATACCTGGGTGTCATTACAAAGAGCTTAAAGTCATATGATCGTCCCTTTTTGTCCGCAGGGGACTGGTTCCAAGAACACCTCCCCCAACCCCCATGGATGGCCAAGTCCCTTATAAAAAGGGATGTATTAGAGTCGACCCTCAGTATCCATGGGTTCTGAATCCACGGATTCAGGCAACCCTGGATCCAAATCCATGCAGAACCTGCAGATATGAAGGACCAACTGTATTGTGTTAGCATTGTGTTTTGTGCAGTTTTAGAAGGGGTAAATGCAAACAATTAAGTGTGGTCTCTGTTGATGAACCTTTCAAAGTTCCCCTTCAGTTTATCTCAAGGTCGCTGCTTTGAAAAGCAGGTAAGATACTGACTGCTTTTGAGCAAATCCTTGAGGGTTCTGATAGTGACATATTTTTTAAAAATCATCCAAGCACATTATCCACATATTTGCATTTTATGTTTAGTGAAGTAGAAAGTCAGGTAACATTCTCAGAAGTATTACATCATCATAGAAATACATGTATACGATTCTGTGTGGATTCTAATATAATATCTTCAAGCATCCTTCTAAAAATCTACAGCCACGTAGAAAGCAGCAAACTTAATACTGACATTTGAAAGCTCTTTCTGAAACAGAAGCCATAATTATCATAAAGAGGGAAAACTTCTAATAAATTTGGGAGGACAATTGAAGATATTAGCTAGAAAATGTATACACTTTTATTTGCCTCTATGAAAGGCATATTAATGACAATGGAAATCTAATGGAATTCTGTGACTTTGGGTGTTATGAAAGTAAACCATAAACTGAAATGGTTTGGGAGATATGTCTGACAGACACTTAGCAAGAGGCTTTCCTTAAAAACCTCTGAAAGATGTGTAGTGAACCCTGAGCTACTGAACTTTCTAAACTTGAACAGGTTTCAAGCATCTAGGGCATTCCCAAAGGTTGTTTGTCTACCTTGCTCATGTTATGCCTGGCCATAAACATGTTAGTCTCCTTTCACAGGTTAATGACTCTAAATTGTTTTCAGACTCCTCTGCATATTAAATCGTATTTTCCAAATATCAAGCATAATTGAACTTGGGTTCAAAATTAATCTCTAGAGGTGTCCAGATAGAAGCCAGTAAAGGCAAATAGATTGTGTTGCTTATTGGCTCTGTACCTGAAGCAAATCAAGAAGCCCTACTAAATTTGCTTCCTCATCACCAAAGGTACCATATTTTCCTTGCAGGACTGTTTCAAATTATAATATATTTTGAGCACTGAATATGTACCAGATACAATTCCAGGTACTGGGTATACAGTGGTGAATAAGATAAAATTTTTTGCCCTTGTGAAATGCACATTTTCCTGTGGAAAAGAAAGAAAATAAATGAATAAAAAAATACAACAAATACCTAAAATACCAGATAATGCAGTGAAAAGTAAATCAGGCAAGAGAATGGATCTTGGGGTGATCCAAAAAGGTCCTCTGAAGAAATAACATATGAGCAGTGTCCTCAATACAATGAGTATCAAATGTTATTACAGATGTAAAATATTTGAAAACGATAAACATTTTATATGTACAGACAATAAGACTATATTCCTTCCATTTAGCTAAGAAATTATGAGAGCAAAAGATTTACTTGAAATTCAACCTTAATCTCAGTCAGCTAGGATAGATTGACAGGACACTAGGAAATAGCCTAAATTATAGCCCCCAGAAATTATTAGGACCAAATTAAAAGTCAGCTCAAGGGATTGTTGGAAAGTGCTATACTCTAGATTCAAGAAATTTCAGAGACTGAAAACTAAAATGCATTTTCTCTGACATTTTCTCCTCTATGCAGGAAAGTGTAGTAAACTTAAGAGGAATGGATAAAAATTGTGATCCCACAGGCCAACTCTGACAGTCTGAACCTGTGCACTCAGAAGGGCAAAGAAGCCTTACCTGGTGGCACAGTGGTTAAGAATCTGCCTGCCAATGCAGGGGATACGGGTTCGATCCCTGGTCCAGGAGGATCCCACATGCTGCAGAGCAACTAAGCCTGTGCGCCACAACTACTGAGCCTGCACTCTAGAGCCCACAAGCCACAACTACTGAGCCCGCACACATGCGCTCTACGACCCATGTGCTGCAACTACTGAGCCCACGTGCTTCAACTACTGAAGCCCGCATGCCTAGAGCCCATGCTCCGCAACAAGAGAAGCCACCGCAATGAGAAGCCCACGCACTGCAACGAAGAGTAGCCCCCACTCGCCACAACTAGAGAAAGCCCACACACAGCCAAAAATAAATTAAAAAAAAAAAAGGGCAAAGATATATAATTATTAAAAATGTCTGCCCTGCATGTGGAGTGAGGAGTAGAGGGCACCCTGCTTTTTAAATCATGTTATTGCCTATACATCTTTACAAGAGACTACAAAATCTTAAGCCTTTTTTCTCCCAATTTCCAAATATATTTTAGAAAACATTGTCTATTGTGAAAAAAATTTTTATGTCTTTAACCATCCTTTTTTTTCCTATAAAAAAATACTGCCTCTTCCAACCTGCTTTTTATAGATACAATAAAGCCTCTTGTGTGACAGGAACAGATAATGGCACCTTCTTAATGGGACCAACAATGACTTCAGTTATTGATGGTCATGCAGCTTTGATAAGGATATTTGGCTTCCTCCCAGCATAGGTACTGGGCTCCAAAGGCTAGCATTCCATACCTGGCAAAGGCTGAATCACCTTTTATGACAGCCTCAACAATCACAGAATATCCCATCCACTGTAGTTAAAGGCCTGTCAAGACTCAAGGAGAGGGAGATGGATTCCACAGCTTGATGGAGGAATATTAACAATGTTCTTTAAATGAAGATATTAGAAAGTTAGAAAATGTATCTATTTTTACTTGCTTCTAGGAAAAGCACATTAATTACATGGGAATTTAAAGAGATGTTGTGATTTGGGGTATTATGAAAATAAACCATAAACATATATGTATATTGTGTTTATATAACAAATCTCCTCATACATACACATATATCTATGTATGAGGAGATTTATTTATAGAAATTAGCTCGTGTGGTTATGGGGACCTAGAAGTCCACGATCTGCCATATGCAAGTTGGAGAACCAGGAAAACTGGTGGTATAATTCAACCTGAGTCCAAAGGCCTGAGAATTGGGGGCTGATGGTGTATGTCCTGTTCTAAGTGAGAAAACAAGAGAACCAGGAGCACCAATGTCCAAACGCAGGAAAGTATGGCTGTCTCACTTGAAGCAGAGAGACAGAATTTGCACTTCCTCTTCCTTGTTATTCTATTCAGGCCCTCAGCAGACTGGACGATGCCCACCTGCATTGGTGAGGATGATCTTCTTTACTCAAGCTACTTTTTCAAATGCTAAACTCTTCTAGAGATAACCTCATAGACACACCAGCAATAATGTTTTACCAGCTACCTGGGCATCCCTTTGCCCTGTCAAAATTAGCTATCACAATACATTATAGGATTTAATTATGAGTATGTTTTCTTATATTTGGGAAGAAAGAATGAGCAAGATGATATTACTACATGTAGCTTTCATTTTGAGAATAATTCAATACTAAGTATAATGATCCTCTAAGGTACTAGTATTGTCTCTCCTTGCCAATCAAAAAATACAGGTTAGAAAACTCAGAAACCAATTTTAGGCTCAAATCACAGAAATTCTACTACTGCTGTGCTCCATTTTTTATCCCTTGTTCAAAATTTTCTACTTTATTAAACTTCTAGTAAATTTTAAATTTCCATTAAAGGTGGAATAAATATTTTTAACAAATATTGACTGAATATTTTAACATTCTCAGCATTGATCTACTAGGACATATTTCTGGAAAAACTCTGTGATGGTCTATGTAGATTCAAATTCAGAGGTTAAAGCAGATATTTCTCTTAAGTATTCACATTTTAAAATATGTAGCTGTTTCATTGATGTAGCTAAAACGTATTTTATTAAACTCTTCTTTCCATAAGAAGTTGTAAAAACTCAATTACAAAGAAACTAATATTTTCAGCCCTTAATGAGTTATACTAAAAGACCATAAAAAATGTAGTACCATTTTTGTCTTTAATAGGCTTCAAATGGTTGTTAAACTACATTTACCATCAAAGCAATATCATTTAAGTTGAGGACTTTAAGAGGCACTTGACTTTTTGTGGATAGTCGATTGAAGAGACATGATTAACTGTGAAGTATGATTTTCTAAAGAACTATTAAAAAGAATATGGCATTTGACTTTATTACACCAATTTTGTTAACATCAGTCTGAAAACTTAATGCTCAGCTCAACTGTTGCAAAAGTGAAAATGGATATTTCAGATGTCACATAAAAACTGGAGTGGATTAAAAAAAATAGGATCAATAATTACATTGCATTCTTTAGTCACATGCAAGAGGGAATGCTTCCTAAGGAAGAAACATTTGAATGCATTCGCAAATAAAGAGAAAAAATTTAAGCACTGCGGGTAACATTTCAGGTACAGTAGACACCAGGATAAGCAACCTTCTTTAACACACATTTCACTTACTATGGAAATTAGCACTGACGGTTTTTTGAAATCAACTCAATCAGAACAAGTAATCAAAAACCTGACTGTGAAATGTGAGACATGAAAAGCCAAACTGAAGAGGAATGGAGATTTGTAAAGCTAGAGTGGCAGAAAAAAATAAAATTTCAATATTCATAAGAATAATTCACATAAGATATTATAATCTGTGATATTAAACAGAAATTATTCCCTATGATAATTACATGATTATAGATATAGATAGATAGATAGATAGATAGATAGAGAGATAGACGGACAGACAGATGATAGAGAATTGACAAAATAAGGAAACTTACTGAATGTGGTGGTAGATAAAAAACAAAGTTTAAAAAGCACCTGTTTAGAAGAAATTTTAAATTGAAGAAAAATAAGCCTGGCATATACCTTAAAGTTTACTCCCACTCAATTTTGCATTTCAATCCAATCTCTAAGTGTCCTGAAAAATTGTAACTGAGGTTTTAATGTCATCAATCTGGGGCAAAGTATCTCCTTCCTATTCCAAGGGAGGCAGTCTGAGCCTAGATGAATATGTACAGTTTTCTCAACTCTTCTCCATGTGCTACGGTATCTCTCTACTTTTTGAGAAGCTCAGTGGTGGCTGTCCTCTGCAGGCCAGGGTTAAAGGTAAAAGAAGCTGCCATGGATCTCTTCTTGGTAATGTCAATGGGAACAAGGCCAAAAGGGGAACCAGGAAGGTGGCGGAGATGAGGGTGGTACTTTGACCTGCAGGGACCTTGTGGCTTGGTCATTCAATTTTTTTTTTTTGCTTCTGTTTTCTTTCTTTCTTTGACCTTTTTGTTCTATTTTCTGGGAAATTTCCTCAATCTAATTTTGCAACACTTCTATTGGATTTTTCATTCATGTATTTATTTAATTTCTGCAGGTTTTCTTTTCCATGATGGAAATTTGACTTATCTGTTTATTTTCATTAATGTAATATATTTTCTTCTCTGAGGATAAATATTTTGTAATTTTGCTCTAATTTATATTTAAGACCTTGGATTATTGTCAAATTATTCTTACTTTGAATTCCAGTATCACAGTCCCCAGTTGTATGACTGAGCTTGGGAGAGTCACCTAACCTCCTTAAATCTCATTCTTCTCAATTGGAAATTTAATATTGATACTCCTCCAGTGTTTATTAGACTAAATTAAACACAGTGCCTTGAATATACCTAGCATATATTTAATGTGTATGTGCATGCATGTGTGTGTGTGTGTGTGTGTTTGAAGCCTGGAGGGACTGGGAGAAAATGGGGGTGAAGGTAGAATAGACATAAACAAAGCAGACATTAATAAGAATAACAAATAAATGTAATAAAATTTAGGTAAATGAAAAATTGTATCATATCATGTTGATCTTTTTTATTATTTTTGATGGTGGGGTTGTCCAAACCTGGTTCTTACTTTGTGGCAAGAATAAAATGTAGGCCCCACTTTTCCTGGAATCATCCACTTAATAAAAAAGAAGCGGTTATGCTAGGATCTTCCTAGAGTCCACGAAGAATGTTAAGTAGTTTTCTTTTTTTTTTCAAGTGGACAAACAGATCATGTGAAGCACAAAACACATGAATTCTGCCCCATATAAAGTGATCCCCTCTGAGAATTTTTTCAGTTATTGAGACTTTCAGTGAGTTAGTATCTTTTTCAAGAATCAGAAGCATATGTTTTATTCTTTCCTGTATCACCTAAGAACCTTTTCCCACTTTAGTGCAATTTGTTGCCCCTAATTTCTTCAGTGATGTTCAATTCTCTGCATATTGAACATGAGCTTTTTTCTACTCAACGATGCTTCTGATTAAATTTTAACTTTCATGGTTGAAATAGTGTATTAATTTCATATTTAACCCCAAATATTTTCCATTAATGGACTCTGTGATAAAGCAAATAATTATTGAAAATATATTTGTTATGGCCATATTTATGATTATTAGTCCATAGTTTTGTTTTGCTTCAGAATTGGCTACTCCTGCATACAAACTCAATTTTTATTTTCAATATATGTGACTGACTTTGTTCTTAAAAGCTTAATTCCCGTTTTACATATTTAATTGCTTTATATAACAACCTTAGATGCAAAACTATGAGATCAGAATAAGAACTAAAAAGATTTGACATATTGATGGCATTAAAAATAGATATAAAGTCCATAAACTAACATTTATTGAATGTCTCCTAGGATCAAGATATTGCTATAAGCACTTTATAGGATCCATTTTATATAGTCCCTAGGTTCCAGTCACTTATTTCTTTTCTATAATATACTCAAGGTGATAGTGATTACTGCAAACCCATTTCAAAAAGTGAAAATGTTGATTTTCATTTGTTATTCACTTTTTAGAAACAACCATGGGGCTACTTTTCCATATCATGAAACTAGTACTGTAGTTTTGTTAATGTGGTCAAAATTTATTGTATCTACTATGAGAGTCTATGCTTAAATAGCAAACAACACTGAAGTCACAGAGGCTAACATAACCAAAGTTTACGTCTTAAAGTCATTTTGTCTAATATTAATATAGTCACACCCATTTCATTTGGGGAATGGTTTACATGATAAATTTTTTTTTCCACAGTTAACTTTCAGCTTATTTGTGTTTTTTAACTAAAATGTATTTCTTATATACAGATCTGAAAGTTGGATTCCCCCACCCCCCATTCTCCCAATCTCTACCTTTGATTTGAGTGTGTAATCCACTTACATGCAGTAGAGTTACTGATAAGGTAGGGTTTTCTTCTGTCATTTTGCTATTTCTTTTCTACTGTCATATCTTTTTCCTTTATTTCTTCATTGCTGCCTTATTTTGTGTTAAACAGATATTTCCTTTTTCACCATTTTAATTTCCTTAGGTTTTTGGGGGTTTTTTTGGGTTAAATTTTTTTAAATTTTTAAATTTTTTTTAATTTTTGGCTGTGCTGGGTCTTCGTTTCTGTGCGAGGGCTTTCTCTAGTTGTGGCGAGCAGGGGCTACTCTTCATCGCGGTGCACGGGCCTCTCACTGTCGCGGCCTCTCTTGTTGCGGAACACAAGCTCCAGACGCGCAGGCTCAGTAGTTGTGGCTCACGAGCCCAGTTGCTCCGCGGCATGTGGGATCTTCCCAGACCAGGGCTCGAACCCGTGTCCCCTGCATTAGCAGGCTGATTCTCAACCACTGCGCCACCAAGGAAGCCCTTGGCTAAATTTTTAACATTATTTTGTTTATGGTTGCCCTAGGATTACAGTTTACTTCTTAAAACTATCTAGATTGAATTAACACTAACTTAATCTTAATAGCATACTGACACTTCTCAAAGATAGCTCCAATTCCTCCCCAATCCTTTGTGCTATTGTTGAGATAGAAACTGCATGTTTAGACATCATAAACCCATTCACAATGTTTCATAATTATTGATTTATTCAGTTGTCTTTTAAATCAAATAAGAAAATAGTTTCAAGCAAAAGTATACTTACACTGTTCTTACATTTGCCTGTGTGGTTACCTTTAACCAGTGCTCTTTATTTCTTTGTGTGGATTTAAGTTACCATCTACTGTCCTTCCATTTCACCATTTAGTATCTTTTGTAGGGAAGGTATTCTAGTGACAAATGTCCTCAGATGTTATCTGAAAATGTCTTAATTTCTTCTACTTATTTAAAGATCCTTCTGCTGCATATAAAATTCTTGATTGGCCATCTTCTTTTCTTTCATGACTTCGAAAATTCCATCCCACTGGCTCCTGGCCCCCATGATTTCTGATGGGAAGTTGGTTATTATTTTAAAGGAGGATCCCTTGTATGTATTGAGTTACCTCTCTCTTACTATATGGGAGATTTTTTCTTTATCTTTGTCTTTTGAAAGTTAGACTATGATGTCTTTACATGTGGATCTATTTGAGTTTAACAAACTTGAAATTCATTGAGCTTATTCTATGTGAAGAATGATGTTTTTCATCTAACTTGAGAAGTTTTCAGCCATTATTTATTCATCATTTATTTATATATATGTCTTTTTTGGTGGTGGGGGGGTACATTTCACTCTTCTCCTTCTGGGACTCCCGTTATTGTTGACATTCTTGTTGGTGTTGCACATTTCTCTGAGTCACTAATCATTAATATTTACTCTCTATAACTTGTGTTCCTCAGACTGCGTACCTCAGTTCACCTATCTGCAAGTTTGCTGATTCTTCCAGCTCACACCTGCTGTTAAACCTCACTAGTGAATTTTTCATTTATGTTACTTTTCAACTCCAAAATTTCTATTTGATTCTTTTTATAAAAAATAGTTTCTTTCTCTTTATTGATATGCTCTCTTTGGTGGGACATTACTTTCATATTTTTCTTTAATTCTTTAGGCAGTTTCCTTTAGTTCTTTGAATATATTGATAATAGCAGATTTAAAGTCTATGTATGATAATTCCAATATCTATGCCCTCTAAGGGAGAGTTTCTGTTCACTGTTGTTGCTGTTGTCGTTTTTCTCCTGTGTATGGGCCATAGTGTCCTATTTCTTTGTGTGTCTCATGTTTTTTTGTTTGTTTGTTTTTTGAAAATTGGACACTTTAGATAACGTAATGTGGCAGCTCTAAAAATCAGATCTCCATGATTTGTTGTTGTTTGTGTGTGTGTGTTCTGTTTCTTTAAAAACTTCACAGAACTAACTCTGAAAAATCTGTATTCCCTATAGTATGTGGCCACTAATGTGTCTACTCAGTCAGTTTAGTGGTCAGCCAATGATTGGTCAGAGATTTTCTTAAATTTGAACTAGTAAGTTTTCCACCCGTTGCTGAGGGAGTCTGTGTGTATGTTGGCACAAGCCTTCAACACTTAGGCAGTTCTTCTATCTTAGCCTTCAGTTTCTCCCTGCACAGAATATAAAGATCAGGCAAAGATAACAGATTAGGGCACTCCCAAATATTCCTTGGATCCTCAGGAATATGTCACAGCTTTTCAAAACCCCCTATGGGCATCTCCTATTCTAGATCTTCCTTTTAATATTTTGTCTGGGGTCTTGTTTGATATTTCAGCCTTAAGCAACTGTGCTCTTAAACAACTTTTGATTGCAGTGTGGGGACAAAGATTTTCCTGGGGAAGGAATTTTAAATCAGGTTAAATAACAATACTCTGTGAATAGGGCTTTTTCTGGGAGTTGTAAAACAGGTCAAATGGCAACCATGTTCTTGGAATAGAACTTTTCAAAGAGCTCCAAACCCAGTTTGCCTCCTTTAGTGGCTAAAAGGCTGTTGTTTTTCTCTCTGTTATGAGGTTGCTGGTTTTCATGGCTATTGTGGAGCTGGAGAGAGAGTAATGGGATTAGTCCAAGTTAAAACACCACCAATCCTACTCTTTATACTAAGATTCACTCATTTTTTCCCTGAGGAAATTTTCCTTAGACTTTATAAGCCTTTGGTTAATATCCAGAATTCTGAAATGGTTTATCCTATCAATTTTGCCAATATTTCCATTTTTTTTATGGGAAAGTGGATTTATGGCACTTATCACTCTGCCGTTTTGGGAGTCCTGCTAAAAGTTTACTTCTTGCTCATGCTACATGTGGGTTGGCCAAATGTAGGCTGATGGAAGTCCATCTTAATCTATGCTTCAACAATCACTAAGGAAGGGAGGAAAGAATGCAGCAAAGCATGATACAACTCCTAAAGGTTCACTGTAGAACTGACACACATCAGTTATGCCAGTATTTCCACATTCATTGACCTAGGCGAATAACACAGCCGTGCCTAACTTCAAAGGTAAAAAAGCATAGGCAATGCCTGTGTGTACCCTGTAGGCTGAGAGTTGGAAATATATGATAAATGGCAATATTGGCTACCACATTTATAAGACTTATTTTTATCAATAATTGAACTTTATAACTTAATATTTTCCAGGACCTAAACACATTCAGTTACTTATAACTATCTTAGTTTTCTATCCCAGCTGTAATACCACAAACTTAGTGGTGCAAAAAATACAAAATTATTACTTTAAAATTCTGGAAATCATAAGTCTAAAATGGCTTTCACTTGGGCTACAATTAAAGTGTCAGCAGATCTACATTTCTTCTGGAAGTTCAAGGTGAGAATCCATTCCCTTGTCTTTTTTGGCTTATAATTACTTTTGTTCCCACTTGAATAATTAAGGATAAACTCTCCATCTCAAGATCTTTACATTAATCACAACTGCAGAATTTCTTTTGTTATGTAAGATAACATATTCACAAATTTCAAGGATTAGGAGGTGGACATATTTGGGGAACCATTTTTCTGGTTACCAAAACAACCATATCTGAGCTAATACTATCTCCCCAAATGGCTCAAAAGTTTTATATCTAAATCTGTTTTGCAAATAATTTTATGATAGATGAGAGAAAATGTCTCACTGGAAAATTAAATGGACTGAAATCTCAATATTTTCATTAACCATGTCAATATTACTAGACTTAGATCAATTTCTGTAAAATTGGATAATACTAACTCTTTGAGTCATTAATATGTATCTATCATTGAATTTTATTACACAAAATATTTTACTAAGTCATATTTTAACAGATGCAAAATCTTTCATATTAGTCCCAACTTCTAATATACTAACATAAGAGCACTGGTTTATATTCTAACTTACCATTTTACAGTCTTCTATCGCAAACACGAATATATTTTACAAAGATATAATCTCACAAAAGTTAATTTTATATTTATTTTATTTCTATATAAGTGTAACACTTAAATATTTTATGAGTGACACATATATTTAATGGCTGAATAATGCATCTTCAACATGATTATATAGTAATTTATTGGAACATTCTCTTGAAAGTTTTGTGCATAAATTTATTTGATAAATAGAACTATAATAAATACCCTCTAGTATATGCTTTCCACCTTTATCTGACTAATTCCTTAAGATAAATCCCTAAGAATGGATCACTGCATAATTTGAAGATAACCATGGTTCTGAAGCAAAGATTATGTTTTATCCAATTCTATACATCCTATTTTCATTAATAACTGATTCTTGATATAATTGAATGAATGAATGTACTGGAAAAAGTATTTTTATAGCTCTTGAAATTGGTTTTCAAAAGTTATTTTTAAAAATATTGAATGTATTATTATCATTTCTGTTCATTTGATCACATTCAGGACTGCCTAGTAAAATTTTCAGGGGTAATGAGGGAAACTCAATCTTTAAAACAAATAGCTATCCAAAACTTATTATCTCGCTTTTTACAGGCATGAATAATTTTTAGGTTTAACATGATAGTTTAATAATCTTAATGGCCCTTTTCAATAAGCTAAAACATTTCTTAGAAGTGAAAAAGTATAATTTTTCAGTTTTTTTCACCCATTCATTCATTTCATAAACATTTTGGGACATTTCCTATATCCCAGATACGATCACAGATATTGGACATACAACAGCAAGTGGCTTAGTATGTTATTCTATCGTAAAGTTCATATTATTGGAAATGAGGTAACAAAGGAGAGCATTTCAACATTTACTATCAAGTCCAGAGTTGGAGGACAGAGGTGGAAAGGCATCTCGAATAATGAGTGCAGGTGCATGAAATTGTGAAAGTGCAAGTGGCTCCTTGGAGTTTCTTATGATCCATAATGTCTAGAGCATGGGGTGCATGGGAATTGAGAGAGTGGAATTTAGAAAGCTCCAATGACTCTGGCTCTGCCTTCAACTTCCCTATTTAAATTTGGGCACTAAGTTTTTGCCCTCTTTACTTTTTTTTCATAAGTTGTTAGTAGGAATTATTAGTTGACTTCTTAAATGCTCAACTCTCATTATCATAATTAATTGTCCAGGGGTCCCAGGAAGCCCAAGACTTGCTAAGGTGAAAATTGGAGACCTCAAATATCATTCCAGAATTTATGGGTTTCAGATCAGTCAAACCTGGCATCTTCAGACCTATACTCTGCAGTGCTCATCCTTATTCATTCAATAATTTAATAAGGATTTAATGAATGTCCTTTATGCAAATACTGAAGTAGTTGTCGGAAATTCAAAAGACACAATCTCTCCTAACATGAGTTTGTAGTCAATTAAATTTTTATTTAATTAATATCATAGTAAATATTACCAAGGAGAATTTATGAAATACTCTGAAAGTGAATTTTAAGGAGAAGCTGAATTAATTAGGGAAAATTAATTATTCCTTAACTGAGTAAAGGATGGAGAGCGACAGAAAGTTGTCCACAATAAACACATTTCAACTGAAAACTGGAAGATAACTGTGGGAAAGGAAGAGAGGGAAGATGAGGAAAGTGTTTTCCATGCATAAAAGCCCCTCGGGTGAGGCCCTGAAGGAAAGAGTGTGCCTGGGACACAGTGAACTAGAGAAAGCTTGACACTAACCTACCCAGTTACTAATGCAATGCCCGTTTCTTTCCCAGGAGCAAATTCACACGCTCTCTGAAGGACAGTTCAAATTATCTTCCTCATAATCACGTGTTCTCATTCTCTGTAACCCACATGTTTTAGTTCTTCCTTGAATTTCTATAGCTATTCTTCTATCACTCATTCTGAAATACTCATATACACAGCCTCATATTTTTATTTTTACTTACCTAATTGTCAACTACATCTACTTTCCCACTCAAACTGTACCCAGAGTGTTTTGATCATGGCTTTAATACACTGCCTTTAGCATCTGGCACACATTGCACTTGTAAACACTGCATTTTCAACTAATGCTGGTGAAATTGGTGACTGGCATAAAGGAAGGAGCCTAGGATATACATATGATTCATTTTATTAGTCTCTCAATGAGTATTTATTGAGCACTCTCTGTGTTAGGCATTATGATAAGCACTGGGGATGCAGTGATGAATTCTGCACTCATCAAGCAAAAGTTCAGCAACATAAGTAATCAATAAAAGGAATTGTAAATATATTTACCTGACTTCAAAAAGGAGAGAGCAGACATTGCCTGCGCCCGCCCCGAGCCAGCGATCCTCCATGCGTCCCGCATCCAGTGAGATGCACCACGCACTGACGGAGTGGACATGGGCAGAGCAAGGGTGGCCAGGCTCGGACTGGGGCTGCTCCTTCTGGCACTGCTCTTACCTACGCAGATTTATTCAAATCAAACAACTGTTGTGGGCTTCCCTGGTGGCGCAGTGGTTGAGAATCTGTCTGCCAATGCAGGGGACACGCGTTCGAGCCCTGGTCTGGGAAGATCCCACATGCCGCGAAGCAACTAGGCCCGTGAGCCACAACTACTGAGCCTGCTTGTCTGGAGCTTGTGCTCCGCAACAAGAGAGGCCGGGACAGTGAGAGGCCCGCACGCCGCGATGAAGAGCGGCCCCCGCTCGCCGCAACTAGAGAAAGCCCTCGCACAGAAACGAAGACCCAACACAGCCAAAAATAAAAATAAACAAATAAATAAATAAAACAAACAAAAAAAACAAAAAATCAACTATTGTAAAACCTTCAAGTAACTCCTACCAGCATACCTCAGTTGCCCCAGTCCAGCAAATGCCACCACCAAGGCAAGTGATGGTACTCCTGCAGTCAACAGCCTGTCTCCTGGTGATCTCGGTCTCCCTTCTACATCTCTACTGTTAAGAGACTCAGGCCAAGAAACATCTATATTTCCTCATCCTCTAAACCCAATTCAGATGGCATGCAGACATCCAATGTGACAAGGGGAAAAAAAAAACAGGTCTTCATTGAACGAATCTGCTAGTTCCACACCTTATTTTATTGATAGAAATTGCTGAGGATCCCAAATTCGATTGGTTTGAAGGGCATGTGAAGGGTTTGACTAGATGATGAATGCCAATATTAAATCTGCTGGAGTTTGCTGTAGAAGATGAAGAGAGACAACATGCAAAAATTAGTTAAGAGATGATTTCCTTACATGTGGCTTAAGAAGTATGGACACATAAAACTCTACCTTGAAAGTGAGAATAGATTTTATCTTACTTAGACATAAAGAATGGGATGTGGAACAGAGATTCAGGTTTCATTCGGTTCATTAAATTTACAAGGCCATAAAACAATGAGGTAAAACAGAAAGTTTCTGTGATTCTATTTATATGTACATTAGAAGGAACTTCCCAGTGTTACTGTAAATCCTCAATGTGTTGTCTCAGCAGTACTAATTTAATGCTGATGTACTCTAGAGAATATTTTATGTTAAGCTATCACTGTTCTCTTGGGAACGGAATCACCTAAAACCTGCAAATTAAACACAAACATTCCATCCAATTTTTCTCCTTCTGATAATCCTATTTAAAACCTTATATATTTGTTCCAAATCTCTGTATTTTATGAAACCTTAAGATGCAAGAAGTAATTTTTCCCTCAGATTCTCCACAAATAAGGTTCTCAAACATGAGGCCCAATACCCATCTAAAACAGGTGAGGTTGCCTAGCAACCATCTCCCTCCACCACCCAGGAACTGCTGAGTGCATCAGTTCCAAGAGCAACTAACTCACAGATCAATAATTAAGATAGGAAATGAAGACAAAAGGAGGAAATGTTAGTGCAGTGCTCCAAGAGGTAAAATAGAATCTGGATATTAAAAGGCAAAATTACCACAAAAGGCCTCTCCTCATTTCCTTTTCTTTGCTGAAACACACAAATACAGAGACCTTAAAAGAGAAAACTTCATCATTTGCAACCTCACAAATGTTTTTGGGCTAACAATGAGGACTCGTGACCCAGGAGAGG
Organism: Balaenoptera ricei; assembly: GCF_028023285.1. Classification (NCBI taxonomy): domain Eukaryota; kingdom Metazoa; phylum Chordata; class Mammalia; order Artiodactyla; family Balaenopteridae; genus Balaenoptera; species Balaenoptera ricei. The sequence continues at coordinate 79,590,014 of NC_082646.1, read as the reverse complement.
CCATGTGTTGATACAGGACTGAAGAGAGCAGTCTAGCCCTCCCCACTCCCATTCTGCATGGAATGTAAAATAGGAATGTAGAATAAATAATGCAAACACAGGAAACAAATAAAATATTTTAGAAAACAGAAAGTTAGAGATAGTGACTTATCTAACGTGACAGAGTTAGGAGCCTAGCTATATTAGAACCTTCAACTCTGGATGAGAGCATTACACTCAAGTGGTATCCTACAGTAGAAAGAACACACCGTTTGGAGGAGGGTAAACTGAGTGGGTTTTCCAGTCCTGCCACTTCCTATGTCATCTTGGACAAGATGCTTGTTGATTTTGAGGTTTTATTTGCTCATCAATTAAATGTGGATAATTCCTTAAGCAGTTGTAGTTAACATGAACTAATCTGTGCAAATAAAACTAACTCCTCCTGGCACATGCTAAATACAGATATTTGTCTTTTTTAACATTAAGAATTGAGATCTCCATTAGATAACTGTTGCTTTTTCTGCAGCCATTAAAATCCCTTGAGAGGATTCTAGGTAAATACTCCCTAGGGCAATACAAATAGTCAGTGTATCATGTATTGGGCACCAGTTACAATTTTGGGAATTCCAGCTCATTGCATAGAAGAATTTGAGCATGATACAATATAATATGTAATGAAATGTCAAATTTCATGAGATTGAATATATTTCTCATGGAAATTAAGAAACAAAGATACCTTGTTAAAACTAATATTACAGCTTTCATTTATTACTTGATTAAAATGCACATCAAATATATTTAAAGAACATATTTAACCTGGTAATGACACATTAGAAAGATATTTTTAAGGACATAATTAGCAATATGATTTTAATGAGAAAACTGCATAAAATATCTTACAAATTTACATTGAGTAAACCAAAAAGTTTCATTTGCATATATTTTGTAAACATACTTTAATTCAACTCATATTTGCATACTGTTTGCAAAAGAAACAATTTGGACAGATTCAAACCCAAAATCTATTTAAAATCCAGCCATTCATATTTTTCATTCTTTATGAGAGTCAAACTCCTTCCAAAGTGACAAAGATAAGCAGGGCTTTAGAGTCTGCACATTTGCAATAGTTAAATATAAATTTGAGTATGAAACTTCTTAATTGCAAATCAAAATAAAAAACATGGGAGAAACCATATAGGGCCTTTAGAGAAAGCAAACAAGGTTATGTTCCAGCACTTAGAGGTAAAAGGAATGTTTAATCTTGAGCTTCACCTGGAGTAATGATTTCTAGAAACTTTCTTTTTGTCAGGCATTTTTGAGATTAGCTTATCCCTTGAGTATAGTAATAATAATCATAATTGCAAACATTTAGTAGGGCCTTACTATAATCAGGTCCTGTGTTAAGAATGTTACTAACATATTTAACCCTCACGACTGATCTATGAGGTAGATAATATTACTACTGCCATTTAAAGATGATTGAACAGAGGCACAGAGGTAAAGTAAATTGACCATAGTCACTTAGCTTAATGAGTAGGGTTGACCTGATTTTCAACCTACTTATTAGAGAATTTGAAAAATGATCACTAATAGTAAAAGCAAAATATAATACTTAAAAAATATATTCACAGGTAATCTCTAACTTGTTTGCTTGCTACTTCCAATCTTCTCAGGGCAAAAACTTTTTCCCCTTAATCATATAATAAAGCAGTTAAGAAACTGTTTCAGTTACCTAGGGCTGAATAATAAAACATCTCTAAATGTAGTGGGTTAAAACAACTACAATTTAATATTTTTCAGAACTCTGTGTGCTGGTTGAGCTTTGCCAAGAGGTTCTTTGGCTTCACATGTCACTGCCTGGAGGTACTCACTCATGGCAGGAGTGGCCTGGAAATTCTAAGAGGGTATCACTGCCCATGTTCATGCATGTGATCTCTCCACATTAGAGGCTAGGCATCTTTACAACATGGTGGCCAGTCATTCATTTTCTTATATAGTGACTGGCTGGCTTTAAGAGGAAGGAAGAGAAAGCTGCCAGTCATCTTCAGACCTGGACTCAGGAGGTCTGAGACCAGTCATCATTCAGACCAGTCATCTTCTGATCTGTCCACTCCCACCATATTCTATTAGTCAAAGCAAGTTACAAAGCCAGTCCAGATTTAAGGAAAAGGAAAATAAATTCACTCTTTGAATAAGTTGGAACAACCAGTACATACAGGGAGGGAAAACACTGTTGATAATCATTTTCTGAGACTCTGTGTCACAGACACTAGTCTATATATATTTTTTCATTTCCCTTCATCTGACTACTATCTTTAAAGTAATGTTTAAAATAATTAAAACAGACATCAGAGGAAAGAATGGAGAAATAAAGGACTAAGGGAGTCTAAATAACACAGATATTAATATTTTAATGAAGAATTTAAATGAAATTTGTAAAACCCATTTTTTTATGCTTATATGGGTGGGAGCAAGGGAATATTCTATGTAATAGAAGAGTTTGGGCAAAGGCCTGCAGGAAAGAAATGACAATGGAGTTTGGAGAACTGCTTGCAAGTCAGTAAGACTGAAAAACAAGATGCAAAGAAGAGTCTATTCAGAATAAGAATGAAAAGATACGAAGGGGACAAAATATGGATGTCTTTGAATGACAGCTTGAGCAGTTAAAGTTGACATTTTTGCCTGGAGTCATCCTGGGCTCACTTTTTAAAACACAATAGAATAGCATAACCAAGGGAGAATTGGGAAGAAGGTACTTTTGACTCAGTCAGAGATGCCCAGTTCTTGTCAAATGTTTGATCTGTTTTTGAACATACATTTTCATGATCTTGAAATGTGATGACAGAGTTTTGGACAAGCATGTCTGTGATACTGCCAAACTTGAATTCCTCTAGTGCAAGATGCCTTAGAAAAGTGTCACGCACAGAGAAAGGTTTTAAAACCTTCTTCAGAGAATAAAAATGTGCAATGTAATTCTGAAAAGAATCCTGCTCCCAGTTTTATAACATAAAAGTCTACCCAAGCAAAATTACATGTGGATGCCAATTATCTAACAAATGTTGTTAGGTCAATCAACTAATATAAATAATGAATGGCCTACTTCTTTACTGAAGTAATGACAGGATGCACCGCTGTACTCCACTCCCGCCCGGTACATCACATGCTCTCCACAACTGCATGAATTAATGGCAGCTGTGCACGTATCACCAAACACAGGAACTTTGATAGAAAATAGATTGATTCAATGGTTTGACCCAATTCTATAGTTCTTACTGCTTGAAGAATGAAGTCAGTGATCCGAAACAATTGAAAATAAAGAAAAAAACCTGAAGCCTTTGAAATATAACTTAGATTGTGGTTTATTTATATAACATATATATATATGTGTGTATGTATGTATATATTGCTTGTTCTGTGTCTGATACAATTCTAAATTATGTTTATAAATATAAATAACAACCCTCTGAGGAAGGTACTATTATAATCACCATTATCCCCGTTATACAAGTGAGGAAACTGAGGAACAGAGAGTTTGAGGTATTTGTGCAAAGTCACACATAGTTAATAGCAGGACCAGGTTTCAAATCCACAAATCTGGGCTCCCAAGCCCAAGCTCCTATCTGCTACACTACTCATTTTTCAAAGTTTCTTCTTAGTTTCCTTTCAAAAAAAGCATCAAATAGCGTATCTTTCACTTATCCAACAAAATGTATTGAGTGCTTACATTATGCCAGGCACTTTTCTGAGTGGCAGAGACACAGTGGCAAACTAAAGGCAGTCAAAAATCACTGCTCTCTTAGAACATGTGTTCTAGTTGGACAAGACAAGGAATAAATAAATAATCCTGCCATATGCAGAAATATGGATGAATCTTGAGGACATTTGCTAAGTGAAATAAGCCAGTCAAAGAAGGACAAATACTGCATGATACCACTTAGATGAGGTATATAAAATAGTCAAATACACTGAAGCAGAGAGTTGAATGGTGGTTTCCAGGGACCGGGGCAAGACGAAATGGGGGATGGGTAGCTATTAAATAGGTATAAAGTTTCAGAAATGTATGATGATTAAGCTCTAGAGTTCTGTTTTACAACATTTTGCCTATAGTTAATAATACAGCACTGTACATCTAAAAATTTAAGGGGGTAGATCTCATGTTAAATGTTCCTAACACACACACACACACACAGTGTCATCAATACAAAGAAAAAGTAAATAAATAATTAATAAATAAATAAGTCAGATCATTTAACAGCAGCATGAGCTCTGTGAAGGACTTAAAACAAGGTCATGTATTATGGGGGTGGACCCCTTCATATTAAGTGGCCAGGAAAAGTCTTTCTGAAGAGGTGACAGTTTAGTTGAGACCTAAGTAATGAGGAAAGCCAAACATTTGAAAAGTCAGGGAGGAAGGTTCCAGGCAGAGGGGACAGCAGGTGCAAGAACCCTTAGATGGAATGGACCTGGTCTGTTCAGGAACAAAAAAGAAGTGTAGTTAGAATGTAGAAGGTGAAGGAGATGGAGACAGAAGCAGGCAATAGATCATGTTAAATGCTATAAGCAATGATAAGGGAGATTGGATCTTATTCTAAGAACACGGGCAAACCATGAGGAGGGTTTTAAGTAGGTGAACCATTTGAGGAAATTTGTTATTATTTTTACCTGCCTGGTGATTAGTGTTAAAAGTCAAGAAGTCAGAAAGTTTATCAAAGTTAAGGGCATGCCATTCAACTATCTCCACTGTTAACTTTTAAGATATTATCTAAAGTATTTTATATATATGTATATACATATATATGTATATATGTATGTATGTGTGTATATATATGATATATATAAATATATATATATCTCCTTCCTGGCAATGCCCTAAAGACTATTTTGCTTTTTCAAAAACATGGCTATCTATTCAAAAAATACGAGCCACTTTCCTCATGGGTTAGATGAGGTGCTGTTACCTTGAATTTTTTTCTCAGTTTTACAACCTCTTTATTTAATTGTTTTTGGAATATAATATTATAGCATCAATATTTTGCTAAATCAGGTTTCAACTATGCTTGCCATGTTTTTCTAGAGCAAATGGGTAACTCACAAGATACGCTAATTCAGAATTTTTAAAACATTTTTTGAGGTTAACTATACTTTATTCAAGACAAACATACTCCAAAATCCTCAACTCTAAATATAAAATAGGTAACATATCCATCAACTAATCTAATCAAGAATATGTTAAAAATAAAATAACTCCAGATGCATGTAAATGAAGTAATTAAAATGCAAAATAAAAATGAAGAAGCAATTCTGAAATTATGTTAACGTTCACATGTTTATACATTGCTTTCTGAAATCTACGTATGTTTTTGCTTCCTCCTCTCCTATTTATACCTTTTTTGAAAGAAGCTTTAGTAGTATTTTTCAAACGACTTGCAAAAATGCATTACCTAACCAGTGAACACACAAAAAATATATTAGGAAAGAAACAGATAGCATGATTTTCTCTTTCAATAAAGACTTGGTTTCTCTGTGCCTGAAAAGTATCTGCAATGGTATCATTGCAATTTAAGAAAGATGCAGTTGAGATTGGAATGGTGAATAGAAGGCTAACAAATGATCAGAGGATGAATCTAATTTTATACAAAAAGAGAGGAAAAAAACGTAGACTAAATACTTGGGCTTTTTAGTATTGAATAGAACCAGATGAAGATCTAAGGGATTATTAGGTCTGACTGCAAAAGAAATGAATATTATTAGTTAATATTTCTATATTACTTTGAACTTTACAGAGTAGTTTCATGACCTTATATCAATCTATTCTCATAATTATAGTAGGTTGATATTGTTTTGCCAGTTTTATAGGTAAGACAACTAGAGCTTGAGAGAAATGAATTTAGTAGGAAAGACAACATGGTTAGTGATGGGGCATGGGTTTGAACTGAAAACTTGTATTTTAAACCCAAAATTCCATCAATTACATTGTTAGCAAATAAGAAAATACGGACTCTTCTCCTTAATCTAAGATCCTGTTTCTGTAGTTTCTACTTTTACTATTAAATTTTTTATAGGGAAATAGAAAACTTTATGAGATTTCTTTATGATTAATTTACCTTTATGAAGGTAAACTGTACATACCAAAGAATTCCTGCAACTTTACAAGATGTCTGAATAACTGACAAGACTGACATCTATCTTTTTCACCTATTATTTTTATATTTATTGATTTTCATATTTTACATCTCTTTTATAGGTTATTTTAAAATCAAAATCATTATTTATATATGTATTATATAACATATATGTATGTTTATATATACTGTCTCCTTTTTGTCCATTTATCTATAGATGGACACTTAGGAAGTTTCCATATCTTGACTAAGGGGTAATGCTGCAATGAACACAGGAGTTCACCAAATGGAAGATGTTGGTCAGAAGGTACAAACTTCCAGTTCTAAGACGAATACATTTCAGAATCTAATATGCAGTATGGGGATTACAGTTAATAACGGTGTATTATATACTTGAAATTTGCTAAGAAAGTAGGTCTAAATGTTCTCACCACAAAAATGAAATGGTAATTAGGTGAGGTGATGATGGAGATGTTAACTAACCCTACTGTTACTTGGGTTTTGCAATATATACATTTTGCAATATATAAGTGTATCAAATAATCACATTGTATACCTTAAACTTATACAATGTTATATGCCAATTACATCTCAATAAACATTGAGATATAATGTTTATTATTATAGGGAAAAAACATTCCTAGCACACATCTGGTGCTCCAGAAATATTTCTTGAATAAGGGAATATGCAGAATAAAGGAACAGTTCTTTGTGTGAAAAGAATTGTGTTCTGCATTATTCATGCTATAAATGAGGAAACTAAAGCTTAAGAAGTTGAGTAATTTTCCCAGCATCATATATTCAATAAATTGATGCTGGAGTCAGGAATCACCTCCCTCCCCCACCCCCAAAAAATCATTTACTATTTTTAAAGTTAAATATCACCTGCATTATCAAAAATTTTAAAAAAGGGCAAGTCAGTAAAAGAGAAGCTCCTTTAGATAAATAGAGGGTACTAGTTACAAACATACTGGGAAAACTGAAAGAAGGAATTCAGAGACAACTCAGAGTCTGACAATTGCAGGAGGTTGCTGCAACCACTGGGGCCAGAGGAACAAAGGAAGAGGATTATGTTACCCTGTGCTGGAAGCTAAGGCTGTTCTGGGAGCAGGAGCCATGTTGGTTGGTCATCCATGAAGTACAAATAAGGGTATAGAAAAAAAGTAACTGGTGGAAGAAACTGTAAGCAATTGTGTGTAATATTTGATTTTTAAGTAGTTAAATTGTTTGTTTAGTCAACTTGCTTTGAAATTGCCTAAATATTTATTAAAGTGTTAAATTACCTTTTAGGTGTTTGAAATATCCAATCTGCATTTCTACTCATTATAAATTATTAAAATATAAGAGTAATTAGCTGATTTAAGCATTCCTATAAATGGAGAACAGGTATTTAATTTTAAATATCTCTAAGCACGTTATTTTAACATTCTTTTATTAAAAAACTACACATCAAACAAGCAACATCTGTAGATTTGACAAGTGTTGATGCAGAAGCTGACAAATGGTGCAATTCTGGAAAGCAGAGCAATGTGTTACCTGTTACACTGAATTAAAATTAAGCAAAAATGGATGAACCCTACTGGTTGCTGGATAGCAAAAGAATATGGAGAGGGCAGACAGCAGAAGCAAGAAGAACTACAATCTTGGAGACTGTGGAACAAAAACCATATTCACAGAAAGACAGACAAGATGAAAAGGCAGAGGGCTATGTACCAGATGAAGGAACAAGATGAAACCCCAGAAAAACAATTCAATGAAGTGGAGATAGGCAACCTTCCAGAAAAAGAATTCAGAATAATGATAGTGAAGATGATCCAGGACCTCGGAAAAAGAATGGAGACAAAGATCGAGAAGATGCAGGAAATGTTTAACAAAGACCTAGAAGAATTAAAGAACGAACAAACAAAGATGAACAATACAATAAATGAAATGAAAACTACACTAGAAGGAATCCATAGCAGAATAACTGAGGCAGAAGAACGGATAAGTGACCTGGAAGGCAGAATGGTGGAATTCACTGCTGTGGAACAGAATAAAGAAGAAAGAATGAAAAGAAATGAAGACAGCCTAAGAGACCTCTGGGACAACATTAAACATAACAACATTCGCATTATAGGGGTTCCAGAAGGAGAAGAGAGACAGAAAGGACCAGAGAAAATATTTGAAGAGATTATAGTCGAAAACTTCCCTAACATGGGAAAGGAAATAGCCACCCAAGTCCAGGAAGCACAGAGAGTCCCATACAGGATAAACCCAAGGAGAAACACGCTGAGACACATAGTAATCAAATTGGCAAAAATTAAAGACAAAGAAAAATTATTGAAAGCAGCAAGGGAAAAACGACAAATAACATACAAGGGAACTCCCATAAAGTTAACAGCTGATTTCTCAGCAGAAACTCTACAAGCCAGAAGGGAGTGGCATGATATACTTAAAGTGATGAAAGGGAAGAACCTACAACCAAGATTACTCTACCTGGCAAGGATCTCATCCAGATTTGATGGAGAAATCAAAAGCTTTATAGACAAGAGAAAGCTAAGAGAATCCAGCACCACCAAACCAGCTCTACAACAAATGCTAAAGGAACGTCTCTAAGTGGGAAACACAAGAGAAGAAAAGGACCTACCAAAACAAACCCAAAACAATTAAGAAAATGCTCATAGGAACATACATATTGATACTTACCTTAAACGTGAATGGATTAAATGCCCCAACCAAAAGACACAGGCTTGCTGAATGGATACAAAAACGAGATCCATATATATGCTGTCTACAAGAGACCCACTTCAGACCTAGGGACACATACAGACTGAAAGTGAGGGGATGGAAAAAGATATTCCATGAAAATGGAAATCAAAAGAAAGCTAGAATAGCAATACTCATATCAGATAAAATAGACTTTAAAATAAAGAACGTTACAAGAGACAAGGAAAGACACTACATAATGATCAAGGGATCAATCCAAGAAGAAGATATAACAATTATAAATATATATGCACCCAACATAGGAGCACCTCAAAACATAGGGCAACTGCTAACAGCTGTAAAAGTGGAAATTGACGGTAACACAATAATAGTGGGGGACTTTAACACCTCACTTACACCAATGGACAGATCATCCAAAATGAAAATAAATAAGGAAACAGAAGCTTTAAATGACACAATAGACCAGATAGATTTAATTGACATTTATAGGACTTTCCATCCAAAAACAGCAGATTACACTTTCTTCTCAAGTGCGCACGGAACATTCTCCAGGATAGATCACATCTTGGGTCACAAATAAAGCCTCAGTAAATTTAAGAAAATTGAAATCATATCAAGCATCTTTTCTGACCACAAAGCTATGAGATTAGAAATGAATTACAGGGAAAAAAACGTAAAAAACACAAACACATGGAGGCTAAACAATATGTTACTAAATAACCAAGAGATCACTGAAGAAATCAAAGAGGAAATCAAAAAATACCTAGAGACAAATGACAATGAAAACACGACGATCCAAAACCTATGGGATGCAGCAAAAGCAGTTCTAAGTGGGAAGTTTATAGCTATACAAGCCTACCTCAAGCAATAAGAAAAATCTCAAATAAACAATCTAACCTTACACCTGAAAGAACTAGAGAAAGAAGAACAAACAAAACCCAAAGTTAGCAGAAGGAAAGAAATCATAAAGATCAGAGCAGAACTAAATGAAATAGAAACAAAGAAAACAATAGCAAAGATCAATAAAACTAAAAGCTGGTTCTTTGAAAAGATAAACAAAATTGATAAACCATTAGCCAGAATCATCAAGAAAAAGAGGGAGAGGACTCAAATCAATAAAATTAGAAATGAAAAAGGAGAAGTTACAACAGACACCGCAGAAACACAAAGCATCCTAAGAGACTACTACAAGCAACTCTATGCCAATAAAATGGACAACCTGGGAGAAATGGACAAATTCCTAGAAAGGTATAACCTTCCAAGACTGAACCAGGAAGAAATAGAAAATATGAAAAGACCAATCACAAGTAATGACTTTGAAACTGTGATTAAATATCTTCCAACAAACAAAAGTCCAGGACCAGATGGCTTCACAGGTGAATTCTATCAAACATTTAGAGAAGAGCTAACACCCATCCTTCTCAAACTCTTCCAAAAAATTGCAGAGGAAGAAACACTCCCAAACTCATTTTTCGAGTCCACCATCACCCTGACACCAAAACCAGACAAAGATACTACAAAAAAAGAAAATTACAGACCAATATCACTGATGAATATAGATGCAAAAATCCTCAACAAAATACTACCAAACAGAATCCAACAACACATTAAAAGGATCATACACCATGATCAAGTAGGATTTATCCCAGGGATGCAAGGGTGATCAATGTGATACAATGTGATACAGCATATTAACAAATTGAAGAAGAAAAACCATATGATCATCTCAATAGATGCAAAAAAAGCTTTTGACAAAATTCAACACCCATTTATGATAAAAACTCTCCAGAAAGTCGGCATAGAGGGAACCTACCTCAACATAATAAAGGCCATATATGACAAACCCACAGGAAACATCATTCTCAATGGTGAAAAACTGAAAGCATTTCCTCTAAGATCAGGAACGAGACAAGGAGGTCCACTCTCACTACTATTATTCAACATAGTTTTGGAAGTCGTAGCCACGGCAGTCAGAGAAGAAAAAGAAATAAAAGGAATACAAATTGGAAAAGAAGAAGTAAAGCTGTCACTGTTTGCAGATGACATGATACTATACATAGAGAATCCTAAAAATGCCACCAGAAAACTACTAGAGCTAATCAATGAATTTGGTAAAGTTGCAGGATACAAAATTAATGCTCAGAAATCTCTTGCATTCCTATACACTAATGATGAAAAATCTGAAAGAGAAATTAAGGAAACACTTCCATTTACCATTGCAACAAAAAGAATAAAATACCTAGGAATAAACCTACCTAGGGAGACAAAAGACCTGTATGCCCAAAACTATAAGACACTGATGAAAGAAATTAAAGATGATACAAACAGATGGAGAGATATACCATGTTCTTGGATTGCAAGAATCAATACTGTGAAAATGACTATACTACCCAAAGCAATCTACAGATTCAATGCAATCCCTATGAAATTACCAATGGCATTTTTTACAGAACTAGAACAAAAAATCTTAAAATTTGTATGGAGACACATAAGACCCCGAATAGCCAAAGGAGTCTTGAGGGGAAAAATGGAGCGGGAGGAATCAGACTCCCTGACTTCAGACTATACTATAAAGCTACAGTAATCAAGACAATATGGTACTGGCACAAAAACAGAAACATAGATCAATGGAACAAGATAGAAAGCGCAGAGATAAACCCAAGCACCTATGGTCAACTAATCTATGACAAAGGAGGCAAGGATATACAATGGAGAAAAGAGAGTTTCTTCAGTAAGTGGTGCTGGGAAAACTGGACAGCTACATGTAAAACAATGAAATTAGAACACTCTCTAACACCATACACAAAAATAAACTCAAAATGGATTCGAGACCTAAATATAAGACTGGACACTATAAAACTCTTAGAGGAAAACATAGGAAGAACACTCTTTGACATAAATCACAGCAAGATCTTTTTTGATCCACCTCCTAGAGTAATGGAAATAAGAACAAAAATAAACAAATGGGACCTAATGAAACTTCAAAGCTTTTGCACAGCAAAGGAAACCATAAACAAGACAAAAAGACAACCCTCAGAATGGGAAAAAATATTTGCAAACGAATCAACGGACAAAGGATTAATCTCCAAAATATATAAACAGCTCATGCAGCTCAATATTAAAGAAACAAACAACCCAATCCAAAAATGGGCAGAAGACCTAAATAGACATTTCTCCAAAGAAGACATACAGATGGCCAAGAAGCACATGAAAAGATGCTCAACATCACTAATTATTAGAGAAATGCAAATCAAAACTACAATGAGGTATCACCTCACACCAGTTAGAATGGGCATCATCAGAAAATCTACAAACAACAAATGCTGGAGAGGGTGTGGAGAAAAGGGAACCCTCTTGCACTGTTGGTGGGAATGTAAATTGATACAGCCACTATGGAGAACATTATGGAGGCTCCTTAAAAAACTAAAAATAGAATTACCATATGATCCAGCAATCCCACTCCTGGGCATATACCCAGAGAAAACCATAATTCAAAAAGACACATGCACCCCAATGTTCATTGCAGCACTATTTTCAATAGCCAGGTCATGGAAGCAACCTAAATGCCCATCAACAGAGGAATGGATAAAGAAGATGTGGTACATATATACAATGGAATATTACTCAGACATAAAAAGGAACAAAATTGGGTCATTTGTTGAGACGTGGATGGATCTAGACACTGTCGTACAGAGTGAAGTAAGTCAGAAAGAGAAAAACAAATATCATATATTAACGCATGTATGTGAAACCTAGAAAAATGGTACAGATGAACCAGTTTGCAGGGAAGAAGTTGAGACACAGATGTAGAGAACAAACGTATGGACACCAAAGGGGTAAAGCGGTGTGGCGGGGGTGGGGTTGGGGATGGTGGTGTGATGAATTGGGAGATTGGGATTGACATGTATACAGTGATGTGTATAAAATTGATGACTAATAAGAACCTGCTGTATAAAAAAATAAATAAAATAAAATTTAAAAATTAAAAAAAATAATATGAATTTGTCATTTCAATGATGCATAGCTTCATCTAAGTATAAGAAGTAAGAGTCTTAGCTATTTTTAAGTGGTAGAGATGATTTAGTAAGTGCTGGGAAATTGCTACTAGAATTCAAAGTAAAACATTGAATAACCCCACTTTAGTGACAAATGAGAAATTAATTTAGCCTTGCAAAGAACTGTGCAAAACTGTTAAGCCATCAGATTTCTTTCCAGCATAGATTTGGATTGAATAGACTCATAATTAATTCTATCACTGCTTTCTCCTCTTGTTTACTTCATGATCAATAATAATATCTACTTATAACAAATATATGGGAAATCCATGAAGAAGCAAACAATGAACAAAGAAAAAGATACAGAAATTTTCACTTTGTACTTGTTTTCTCACTTGTATAATATAATAAAGGGTGGGGAACCCTGATGCTACCTCTCTCACAGGTCTGTTGAGAAGCTTGAATTAATTTATATATGCCAATCTGAACAGAGGATCTCCCATAGTATAAGCACTGTGTAATTGTTACTTAGCATTGAACACTTCATCAGGATTTCTTGTTTTAAACTTTTGAGTCATAACAGCCTCTTGAGTATTACTTCCAATAGAAATTCAGAAGTAAGTACCAAGATATAGGACTCAAAGTGTGTTCAGCTCAAGACATAACCTGGGAGATTATTTTTGTTTGCTTTGGCTAAATTTCTAATTCAAGTTTATCATCCAGTGATTTGTTCTTTCTCCTACTTGTGGAGTATTCTCTACTCCATCACACTCATCCCATCAATACTAATGAACAAAATTTTGTTATTGGAGACTTTGATTGTGTAGGATATGGTTAATGGTGTTTTTAAGAGTATTTCATCTTTCTGTTTTTTCTTCTCTTTCTTAGTAGGGTTCTTTTAATCATCAAGTCTAATTTAAATAATTCTGTGATTTTTAAATTTTTTCTTAATCAACCTAACATATTTTTCCTGGGGCAGAGCTCATTCAACAGTAATTTGGCTTCTAAAATAATATGATTTGATCTTGTTTCTTATCAAAGACAGTATAGACAGTATACAGTCAAGATAGATGGATTAAGTTGCATGATATTTCTCATGGAGATTTCTCTTACTCTGAATTCATAGTCCTATTTTCTGTTCATTTTTGTTAACAATTAAAAATGTCATGTCTTACCTTGTAGCTTGCAGTTTCAAAACCTTGCTAGTTAAATTATAATGTTTATATATTGGTTATTCTCAATTAGATAACTTCTGGATGCATTCACACAGTCTTTTATGTTTTTGTATTATCGAGAGTACCTAGAATAGTGCTTAGGAGAAGTGTTAACATAATGCTTCAATTGGATTTTCACATTTTTCCAATCTATTTTTAACTCATTCATTTTTAAGATCTAATCCAAGTAAAATCTCCATTTCTCAAGTTGTTTCAAAATAACTATGTGTTATTGACATTATTTTCTGAGTGAGAACACATTTTTTTAAAGTAAATCAGAGATTTTCAACTCTTCTGTATAACTCACATATCTTCAAGCTATTCCCAAAGGAGGAGTGTTGATTGAAAGCTCAGTTGATAATGAAATTCAAAAATCTTGTCTTTTTTGGAGAGATGCAATCTTATTTCATTACTTATTTTAAAATAAACCACAAGTTATTTATTCTCTCTTTATCATGTGCCTTTAAGTTATTTATTTCTACACTGTAAATGTAATCTCTATTCCACCTGTATTACTTTTGCCACTTAAAGCAAACAATTTGTTTAACTGTAAATAGGAGTTAATTGATTTACAAGCTTGAATTATTATAATCCCTAATAGAGATAAGGCCCTTTTTCTAGCAATGCCTGCATTCCTCTGCATAGAGTCTTTAGCTTCACAAAAAATTATAAAAATCCCTAAATATTTTATACAAAAATTATAATCATAAAACATAAAAGAGAATGCACAGATAGGTAGTGATGAAATGCTCATGCTTATAATATATCATAGGGTTTTATCATAGGAAGAAAAAGAATGAATAGGAAAAGACTCATTAAAGTTATAGCTGCCACTCATTTTGGACTAGAATCCTGCCAATATGAAGGCAAGCACAAATAGAACAAAGAAGCAATCCATGGAGGAAAGACCTACCTGAACACATTAGAATACATAGTTAAGTCCCTAATTTCAAGTAATAAAAGGAGGATGCAGTTAGATGAGTGAGGGTAAGGTGACGAAGAATGGAAGCAGATTACATCACCCCCTGCTTAAGCCATAAAACCTCTTGAAGTATTGATAAAAGAGGACACATGTACAAATGTTATTATTGCCTCTTCATAAACACATATTGTGTTTCACTTGGACTCACGCATACAATGACTTGATGTTTCAGAAAAGCCACAACCAACACGAGAATAAATGATCTGACAAAATGTGGCATGCACATTTCAGAGTCTGCACCCATACTAATGACAGATTGTGAATATTGATTTAATTCCAGTTCTGCATTAAAAATAAGCTATGGACATGTAGTTACTGGGTCAGAAGGGCAGCCAGGTATGAAAGTCTTTCATATTAGAATTGTAACCAACAGTTACTAAAGGAACCATCTTAATCTATAGATGATCAGTGTCATAAGATATTCTTAGTGATCCTCCAGGATAAACTGGCAATGAGTCAGGGCAGAATATTGACTTTAGTCCCACTCTGCAAGATTAAGAGTCAGAGTTGAGAGTAGCACCAGAGCCTCCACTGGTATGAGAAAGAAACAGGGCTCAAGCCCTGTGGTTGGCCAGGATTGATCACCTTGGGCATTGATCTGTGGTCTGTTACTATGGAGCATGTAGAAGACCAACCCCTTTTCTGAGAGGCCAGGTTTCAAGGAATTAGACTTTTAAGAACTTCAACTTACCTCTCAACTCATGAATATCTCTAGCAAGTATCATGGCAAAGATTCTACCCGTTTTTAGTATTTTGAACACTGTTGTTATGGAGTTAAAAATAGGAGCTATGATTAGTATAAAACAATATTTGACAATTTTAATGAAGCGATTGATAGATGAAAGTGTTAAGAGCCACTCCTAATGATGTCAAACTACAACCTATATGTCAGAAGACAAGGAGGGTGTTTCCTTATTTGCTCCATTGTCCTTGCAGCAGACCCTTCCTTATAACTAATGCTGCACTCACACCTGGGACCACAATCAGATGTTCTATATCCCGCCTTTTCCTCACTTACAAAACAGGGATGATGAGACCTACCTCTTGGGTTTGCTGTGAGGATTACATAATGTATGAAGTTTCTGTAAATTTCCCAACCCAGTGCCTGACAGTGCCTGTAAAAGATAGAGAAAATTTTTAAGTGTTTTCTCCCCAAAGCATACAATACAAAGATTTAGTGGTTTTTCTGATGAACATAGGAATAGAAACACTCTAGAAATTCCATTAAACCAGTGAGAATTTTCACTTTAGACTTTCCAAGAGTGTCTTCCTTTTCTAATCAGACTGCAACAAATAATAATGTATATGTGATGTTTCCATAAAACCAAAGTACTGAAAGTACTATACTTAAAATATGTTATCTGAAACCAATTCCAAACATATTAAAATAAAAATATTCAAGACCAAAATTTATATTTATTATATATAACTTTTTATATAAAATATTCTAAATTTGAATTTTTCAAGAGCAGAGTCTGTGCCACATTCATCTTTGTTCCCTAAGCATATCTTATGGGGAGAATAAATCATAGCACATCAAAGTTGTCACTGCCTTTTATGGTTAGAAACAGTGTTAGAGATAAAATGTTCATGATCTCTAGTCTCTGTTGTTGACATTTTCAAAAACACTTCTTCATCTTTTTTTCTTCTTTAGCATAAATAATCCCAGGTCCCTTGAAACTTAGTTTTCTACTATCTGATCGACTTTGAACCTTTGGACTGTTTGTGCCACTGAAAAGTTCAAAGAGCATGCCATTGAAAAAAATATTCAAGAAAGATATGATTTTGAATGACCCTATCCTTTTTTTGATCCATTCATGTTAATACTCTCAGTTGGGATGTTGAAACTGACTTTTCTCAGTTTCTTCTTTTTTTTTAACATCTTTACTGAAGTATAATTGCTCTACAATGGTGTGTTAGTTTCTGCTTTATAACAAAGTGAATCAACTATACATATATATATATATCCCCATATCTCTTCCCTCTTGTGTCTCCCTCCCTCCCACCCTCCCTATCCCACCCTGATCCCCAGATAATCTCTACAAATACATGTGAAATGAATATACATTCAATAAATAGATAAAAACTCCAAACACTCCAGTTCTTTATTTGACAATCTTTTAAAATTTCTTCATCTGATAAAACTTCTCTCCTTTAAAGTAGAGAAACAGAGCACATTAGAGAGATAGTGTATGCATTTGTCCCAGAGCATCAATAGCCCTCATGTAATTCTTCCAGGAAGAAGCTCATTTTTCCCTTCTATAACAAAGTACAGCTTCCTTTGGGGAAAACATAGATCTCCAACTGTGATGAAATCAAGGAAGCTTTTAATGTGAATGAAAACAGTTAGACAATTAAGTCCAGAACAATGAAGCCAAATCAGTCACAGAACTAGAGTTGTTCACTTAGGGCAGCACAGACCTGAAAGAGAAGCAGGAGAAAATAAGCAGCGGAATGAAGGTACAGCATCTAGGAGAGAGAAGTTCCTCTTCTTTCTTTCTGAATATCACCTGCTCATTTTATATCTTCTTCTCACCACATTGCTTGCTTCAGGCCTGAGACTTGCAAAAGTTTCTAGACGATTGTGTGACTATAAGTTCAAAGTGCTTAGCATAGCATTCTATGATCTTGATATTCTGGCTCCAGCCTATCTTCCTGCCCAGAACCCCAAGCACTCAGCAGCACCCTGAGCGTTATTGCTAAATAGCATAAGCATCATTTCCCAAATTTTTAACATCAATGCCTTTGTTTCTCATTCAAACATCCCTCCACATGGAAGAATTTTCTACTCTGATCTGTGCCCATTCAAAGCCCTTCTGAAATACTTTCTGGTCATGAACCAGTATATACCACCAGTATATGGAATGTTGGGAAAAAGTTTGTTTCAGTTGTTTTTTTCTTTTTTTTGCTACTTTGAAGTTTAAGTGAACCATACTCAAATGACCACCAAGTCTGTCTTTATAAAATTGTATGTCAAGACTGTATTGTAAATGATTATGGGGGAGAAAATGAAGTTAACATTGCTGATGATCCCCAGGAAAAAAAAAAAAAAATCAGCTGCCTGATTCAGACAGCTAAAACCAAATATTAACTTCAATATAAAAATGCAAATATGTAAATATATTTTTATTTTTTAATGCAAAAACAAAAAATTTTTAATTTAGAAATTATGGAAATTTTAAAAAAGATGAATTTCTTTAGGATACAAATAGAATAGGCCATTTAGAAAACATTATAATTAATTAATTCTACAAATATTTACTAAGCTCTTACTATGTATCAAAGACTATGCCAAGTGCTTTATAGGAATCTTCTCACTTAATCCTCGTGATCAGTGAACTAGATGACAGAGTAGTGAAAATCACACATGTAGAAGAGAAAAAAGAATTTAAAAATGAGGACAGTTTAAGATACCACTGAAACAATATCAAGCATATGGAGGTCCCAGAAGGAGAAGAAAGAGGGAGAAAGGTACAGAGAAAAAATGTGAAAACATAATAGCTGAAAATCTCCCAACCTAAGAAAGGACACAGACATCCAGGTCTAGAATCACAGAGACTCTCAAATAGGATCAATGCAAAGAGGACCACACAGAGAAACATTGTAATTAAAGTGGTGAAAATTAAAGATAAAGAGGAAATATTTAAAGCAGGAAGGAAGAAGCAACAAGTTACGTGCAAAGGAACTCCTGTAAGACTATCAGCTAACTTTTCAGAAGAAATTCTGCAGGCCAGGAGGCAGTGGCCAGATATATTTAAAGTGATGAAAAGAAAAAATCTACAACCAAGAATACTCTATCTAGCAAGACTGTCACTCAGACTGTCACTCCTTGTTTGAAGGAGAGATCAAAAGTTTTACGGACAAGTAAAAGCTAAAAGAGTTCAGCACTACCAAACCAGCTTTACATGAAATGTTAAAGGGACTTCTCTAAGAGAAAAGGTCAAAACTAGAAATACGAAAATTACAAAAGGAAAAATCTCATTGGTAAAGGCAAATATACAGTAAAAACAGTAGATCGACCGCTTATAAAGCTAGTAAGAAGGTTAAAAGACAAAAGTGAATTGCCATGAAAAAGAGGGGAACCATCATATTTAGTTGGTACCTGCTCTGTCAGACAATGTGAAAAAACATTATAATTTAAAAAAAAAATTTTTAATTGAAAAAAAATTATTCTCATGCAAGCCTTTGAAATGAGGTATAAATCATTATTTTTTTCATGTAGGAAAAACCTGAAGGAAAAAATGTTAAGCGTTAATGCATATTAGTAAGTAATGGAACTGGAATTCAAACCGAGTGTTATGGGTTACATTGCATGCCCTCTAAAATTCATAAGCTAAAGAATAGAACTTTATTTGGAAATAGGGTCATTGCAGATGTAATTAGTTAAGATGATGTTATACTGGAGCAAAGTGGGTCCCTAAGTCAATATGACTATTATCCTTATACAAAGAAGAGATCTGGACACAGAGACCGAAGAAACGTGCATGCAGAAAAGATGATGTGAAGAGATACAGAATGCCATGTAAACATGAAGGCAGACATTGGGATAATGTGCCTACATGCCAAAGGATGCCAACAATTTCTAGCAAACCACCAGAAGCCAGGAGAGACACATAGAACAGGTTCCCCCTATGAGCTTTAGAGGGAACTAATCCTGCCAACATCTTGATCTTGGTCTTCTAACCTCCAGAACTGTGAAAAAATAAATTTCTGTTGTTTAAGCCTCCCAGTCTGTAATACTTTGTTATAGCAGCCCTAGCAAACTACCACACCCAGGTCTCTAAAGTTCACAGTTTCCACATGTCTAATTATTTTCTCTCAAATCACTTCCCTTTTAAATTTTGTTTGTAGCATAAACATTTTCACAGAATAGAACTCAACAGACAGTGTGATTGTGTCCTGAACATATCTAGTTTCATAGAAAATGAGTCAGTAAATACTTATTATTGAAAGAATTCTAGAAAAAAGAAGTTTGTAGCAAAGGTACCTAAAAAATCCTCGTCCTTAATACCAAGGAAGGGAGCTCTCTCATCTTTTCTGCAATCTTGATCATTATTATCCTTTTAGAGTTGTCCTTTGTGTAAAGGGTCTAGAAACCCTGGAGCTAGATGTTCCAGAATTCACTGATGCATGATTCCAGTTTAGAATTCACCAATAACAGGCACTCTCAGAAGATATGGAAAGCTGACAGGAAAGCAGGAGCTTTCTTGCTATAGAAATGGCAGACTGCCATAGATTTTACCAGACCTGGCATTTTGCATTAGCTTCCGGGTCCTCCCCGTGAATCTCATCTTCGTCAGATCTGGAGGACACTCTGAAATACCCTTTCATTACTTGTTTGGCAGCAGCAACATTTAGATCCTATTACTGAGACTAACAGCTACTGGTGCTCATTCTGACTATTCCACCAGCCCTTTAAAGCTGTTCCTATGCTAAATCTCTTCTTCCTTGAACATTCTAGAGTGGTTTCCATTTTCTTGACTAAATCCTGACTGTTAAGGTGACAAGTGATGTGTAGAATAGATTTTTTTTTTCCTGGTGAGCTTCCACTTCGCGAATCTTATCAAGATGCACCCAAAAATAGGATGCAATTTCAAGAGATGGAAAGACATATTTTTCTTACACTTAATGGGCATTTTAACTGAGAAAGATTCCACTTTGACACCCAAAGGTGAGTCTCAACCTCACTTCCTACTTGAGGCAACTAAAAAAGAAAAAATAACTCCAACCACGATGACTTCATGGAAGCACGTGTGTCCAGCCAATCCATTTTAGACTCTGTATCAGCTCCTTACATATAACGCCTGGCTCTTTTTACTTATGGTGGCAAATGTACTTTGCTTGAACTCACATTAGCTCTCTTCAGGCTTTCTTGCAAATATATACACTTGTGTTTTTTACATTCTCATCCTTTTTCTCTTCCCAATCTCAAATTCCCTGTTGTCAATTAATTCTAGACACTTTCCCAATCAATACGATAAAGCATGTTTTCAAAGGGGAGGATAAAGATCCATTAAATACCCAGCTGAAAATCTCAACTTAGTTACCACATTAAAGTAACTAAGCATTTAACTGATTTTTGAGCCTGCCTTTGAGAAAGACATTTGTAGTAAAATCAATATGTGAATAAAAGAAAAAGGAACCCATTTTGTCTCCAATATTCAAATAGGACAGTTTTATTTACTAGGGTGTGACCTATGCAGACCTCTGAAGTGAATCATTTCTTCTTTATGGATATTCTAAAATAAAAATAGACCTTTAACTGTCCTAATAGATAATGTACAGATTTCAAGCATTATTTTAAAAGAATAGTGTTTGGCATAGCAACTGTTGTTGTTGTTTTTGAAAGGAGCTGGTGTTATTTACCTGCAGTTAAAGAGATTACCATGGTTTACTTTTAGTCTCAAAAAAAAAGAACAAACTTTTATAGTATAATGTACTTTATTTCATGATTGATGGAAATCTAATTCATTAGATCATTTTCTCTCTATGAAATAGTTCATTTAAATTCTGACTTAATAAGTCTGATTTATTCTCTTTTCCCTTCACCTTCTTGAAAAAAAGGTCTGGAATTGAAAAGTAAAATATAGTCACCTCTATAACTTCAAAAATAAAACCATTTTGCTTAGAAGGATTTTGATAGATTTTTCTCTGGATTCAAATAAGCTCTGACAGTTAATGAAACTAATTTAATAGTGAACAGATCAGGGGAATGACACAGAAAATTTGAAATACTGGTGGTATGGAGGTGAACATCTAAAATTAATTTTACTTCACATAAGGAAATGGCAATTTAAAAAATCTTTCCTTTAAGTCTTAAAAAAAAAGTGTTTGATCTAAGCAGAGCCAATGCATAATCTACATGAATTCTCTTTATACATTACAATACCCAGGTGTCTAGGGTTCATTTCTCTGTATAAGCTCAGCATAAGAAATACCATAATAGGTGTAAGGAAATCAGTGAATTTCTCGGATTTAAATTTTATTTATTTACTAAATATATTATCTTCTTTAAATATCTTTGTTCATCAGGTTATACACTTTTAAAATGACAGAAAATGTACTCTAAGCTCACACTTTTGACTTGCTAACTTCAATAAATTAATTGAAACAAAACTTCTTCCCTTACCCGACTTTTCTATCTTACCTATGAAGACTGAGGTTACAAAATATTAGAGCAGGAATTTGAGTTAATTCCAGGAAATATACATTGTAATTATTCTCAAGAAACACAAATAAAGTAATATAATGAAATGGAATTTTCTTTAAAGAAATACAGAACTAATTTTCTATTCACAGAAATAAAAATTTAAATGATTTTTCTGATGTCACTATGAAAATAAGTATTGATGTAGTAAATGTGGTCCTTTGCTTTTAGATGCCTTAGTATTTTTCTATCTGTTGTACCCATAACCTTCCGAAGAGAAAACTTCTTGTCACCACATTGAAGCATAGTTAAATAAGACCTGATTCGTAGGAAATATAAGACAAAAAGAAATAACTTGACCTGTGAAAATTACTGATCAATTACAACCCTAAACTAAATATGATTCCTTTTCTAATTCAAAACCTTTAAAAATATTATTACTTAATTCCTGAGGTAGTATTTTTGTACTTGAGTAGGCACAGATTTGCTAACCATTTGGTAACTCTTACTTGTTCCATAATCCATTTTCATGCTAATATGTAATGTTAGTTTTTTCATCATTATTTCTTATAATAAAAAAACAAGATAAAATAATGGTTAATTAAAAGAAATATTTAGTCAGAGAAGCCTGGTTTTAAATCTCCATTTACTTAACTGTATAATGTTGGAAAAGTTATTTAATTTCTCTGAGACTTAGTTTCTTTGCCATTAAAATGGGATAATTAAACATATGAGAGGTAAGTTTAAAAAATAAATGAGGTAAATGGAAAGGTCTCAGCTTGGGGCTTGGCACATATAAGTGTTCCATAAAAGGAAATAAAATAAATTGCAAGAATGCCTGTTGCACAGCTGGGTCTATATTCTCTTTACTCTTATTTAAAGTGATGTTTCAAATAAGTTTACTTTGTATAACATGTTAGATTTAACACCTAAGTGTTCTTACTCTTTGTAAACTTGCTTTCAAAGTGATTATTCAGGATTCCTTAATTAAATGTATCTTTCTTCTTCCCTTCCTTCCTTCCTTCCTTTCCTTCCTTCTTTCCTTCCTTCCCTCCCTCCCTCCCTTCCTTCCTTGCTCTATATCTTTCATATATGTATGTGTATATATATATTATATATAGTGAGTCCCTTGCCACAAAAGCCATCCCAGCCAGCAGTGGCAAGTGACATTGCCAGAACACCATAGTGATGAATGAGTTGACAGATTGAGCTAGAGCAATGATTCCCGATCTTGCAACACATTAGGCTTACCTAGTGAACTTTAAGAAATTCACATAACTTGGCCCAACTTACACCTAATAAATGCAAATGTGTAGTGAGCGTAACCCATGAATATGGATTGTTAAGAACTCCCCTGTGTGATTCTGATCTATTTAGTCTGTAAACAACACTTCAGCACAACTGGACTAGATAGGCTTTTATTAGTTACATGTTCTGTATTGCTAAAAATTAATACAGAAAATCAGTTTCTTTGCTCCCATCTGACTTCCTACTGACCAAAAAGGCAATTGGATTCTAGCCCTCAGCCAAAACAAACTCTTTATTTGAATTCAGACTGCAGTTACATTTTTATTCATTCACTCAAGTATATAATAGGTCCCAGGCACTTTCCCTTCAACTCCCTGACATCCTAGATTAATTGCTTTTCAAATTCTTTCTCATACTCCAAGAATATCCAAAGTTCTTGTGCGTTCAGTTCATAAAAAAAAAGAATACTTCAAATGATTCCTTCAACTCCAAAATTTTGTTTTCAATGATATAACAAATGTGAGTGAGGAGGACAACCTACTCACAGGCTGGAGCCTTGCCTCTCCTGGTACATCTCCAGGCATGACAGATGGCTTGGGCCCTGCCCGAATTACCACACACTGCCTCTCCTTCTGGACCACGCAGCAGAAGGCAACACGAAGACAGTAGCTATTCTCATCCCTGGCTCAGTGCTGCATCTAGCTCACCTAAATATATCTGTGAAAATCATTTCTAGCTTGTTTCAGTTAAGAATATTCATGAGGAAAATTCAGAAGCACACGAAGAACTCAGAAATGCCAAATGAAATGGAGAACATTTGCCAAAAGCAGTGTAACTTCTCAGAGGGAAACGTTTTAGTCTCAGGGATGAGGTTAAATGTAACATAACAGATAACTCAGTAAATAAAATAAGTACTTGATTATTCAGTCATCTGTGTCTCAACTGGCCTAGTATAAATCATTAACAAATGGACTCTTTATAAAGAACTAGTCTCACGGGGGTGGTATTTATGCTGTTGTATCTGTCTGAGGGTTCCATCTATTATTTACTCAGCTAGCAAACAACTTGAAAAACAACAAAATCAAGAGTTAAAATACTTTGTTACAGAATTCCTTGCCTCAATAATTTCAGAAAGAAGCTCTCAGCTTTCCCAACACTCTTTTCAAAACACCTGTAATAAGAACCTTCCACCAATGGTAAATAGACTTCACCTCACATGCCAACATCAAATAATTGATAGCAAGTATTTGGAGTACAGTGCTGTGAAGAACAATGAAGTCACGGTCAGACTTTTAGTAATGAGCGCCCAGATAGGATGGTGATGTCTGCTGTGGGCCAGCGACAGGGCTGGACTTAGGTCAGTCTTGCCCAGGAGTCAGCATTATTGTGTTACATTATAATGATCTGTTTATATGCCTGTCACCCTTATGGATATATACGACTTCAGGAGAGGGATTATATTTTATTTATCTTTGTACCATCAATAGCCAACAGAGTAGAGTTACTTAATGGCCGTTTGATGAATGACTGAAAGGCAAGAAATCAAGTGGTAATGTGGGTAGATTGCTGTTCTTTCCAAAGGTAAAATCAAGTATCTCTATATGTGATGACTTGACTACAACTCACACCCTCTCCACTATTTCATCCAGTCTAGCCTTCTGCCTCAAAGGAACACTATTCACTCAACCGTAATTTTTTTCAAAATGACGTTTTGTGATTTCTACTCAAGTACTTATTATATTTCCAGTCCTTTGGCTCCTCATGTTTACTATTATCCTATAAATACTTCTTTCTATCTTTATCTTATTTTTTTAATTTTAACAACGTCTTCCAAGGTCAAGGTGCCAATAATTTAAAGACAACACACATGCACATACTCAGACATATATATTTTTAAAGGCAAATTATCAAGATATCTTAGTGTTAAAAAATAACATTTATTTCCAATATATATATTTATCATATAATTTTAGAATTCAAATAATTTACAGGTGACTGCACTTTTAGTAGATAAATCAGCATTATCTTTTCTTGCTTCTTCCAACAAGAGCACATTTTTTTCACTAATGTCACTATTAAGAAGGAAAAAAAAAAGTAGATCCTACTTACTACTTATTTTCAGCTTGCTAACAATTCCAGAAAAAGGAGTTAAAATTGAGTATAATGAAGATGTTAAGATTCTTTGGAGGTTTCTTAAAGTCACGCTTATCACCATGGGTGTGAGCAATTACAACTTGGTATTTTTCAGTGAGACTGAAATAATTAGATAATAACACAGAGGCCACCTGGTCCCTGGACAACCACACGAAAACTTAATGAGTTTTTTTTTTTCCTTTTTCCAAGCAGTTACTCATTGATGAAGCATTTACTGATTACCTGTTATAAGAGAAGCATTTGGGAGATACATAAGTATATGCTATAGTCTGTCTTCATAAGGAATTCCAGTCCATCTGTGGAAAGGGTATTCACACAGAGAAAAGGAAAAAATATGGAATTGTAAAATAAGAGCCACCATCTAATAACCTTGAAGTCATCTTTGGCATTGTCCTCTCTTTTGTGTGCCCTGAGGCCCATTCAATCACTGACCAAATCTTGTTGAGTCTTCCTGAAAAATATTTCTCTAATCAATCCACTTCTGTCCAGGTTGGCTGTCACCGATCTTATTCAAAACAGTTATCTCTAGTAACGCGTCTCAAGACCCCTTTCCTGCTCAGTCTCTGCTCCCTCTAATTCATTTTCACAGTATGGGCTATGCTCTTTAAAAACCCATTTGAATCTGTTGCCAAAATCCCATTAATAGCCTTCTATTTCTCCTGAAAAACAAAAATTAAAATCCCTTTTCCATCTAGCCCTAGCCTCCCCATGAGCCTCAACCTTGTAACTCTCACGTTCATTCCCTGAGATTCAGTTACCCTATCTTTGTAGTTTTTATAACTACATTGTTTTGAGGGCAGGGAGATTGTTACTTTTTTCTTACATCCCTCATAGAAGTTAAACAATATCTAGTGCATGGTGGTTGTTGGAGAAATACTTACTAAATATTAAAAAATAGTCAGAAAGACAGTGGAAGGCTTGAAATTAAAACTACAGGAGTAGAATATACATTTTTGCCCAACTGTATCCCAGGTATTATACATGCATTATCTCAGTTAACCCTACTAATACTTCCTCAGAGACAGGCAATTTTGTAGATGATGAAACTGCTTTCATAAAGTTTAAATAGCTTGTCCAAGATCACAAAATAGTACTGAGTCATAGAGCTGGGATTCAAACCCAGGTTTCTATGACTTGCTCTGCTATAATATTATATCTGAGTTATTTTCATTTTAGCCCAAAGGAAATGCAGAGCCAGATGTTTGAACCAGGGAATAAGAGGTTTAAGGATTTGCATATTCTTAGTGTATTGAATTGAACTGTGCAATTGTATTGAAACAGGAATAATAGTTAGCATTTCAAATATGTAGTGATAATTGTCCCTCAAAGAGTAATTTTACAATAGAAAACAAGAGAATGTAAGAAGATTTTTGGAAAACAAATAGCAGAGTTAATGCTAATATAAGCTTTGTTCTCCAAACACTCCAAAATTCTAGCATTCAAATTTCTTCATCATGTCATCTAGGACTTCACTAGTAAGATTCATTTCCTTTCTTCATGCATTACATTTAAGTCTGTGAAATCTAGATTGTAAAATGTGTTCTGTCTCAAAAGGAAATAACCTTGTGTTTGTCTTATTAAACATTCTAAAACGTTTCCTTGAAAGCTAAAACTTCCAAGATAGGAGTGTTTTTCAGGCCCATTTAATACACTTATGTGCATTAAACACTGGTATACTATTTTGATCTTCTACCTCACTCCACTCACTGTGACTTGACTAACCTCAAAGAAAAGAGGTCTGTACATATTACTAAAATATCCCATTAACAATTCACTTCTGAGGCCAAATGTAAATGTCAGTACTTGGCATTACATGACTTTTCTGATGGTCACTTTCTCTTAAATACACATCTGTCAAAAAAAAAAAAAAAAGGAAAGAAAACTTTCTACATATATGCTTTCTTCGTATAAAAATTATAGATAATATTTATTGAGTGTTTACACTTTGCTAAATATTTCACATGCGTCATCTTGTTTAACATTCATACTAACCTTACAAGCTAGACATCATTACTATCTGTGTTTTGTAGGTAATTTGAGATGCAGAGAGGTTGAGGAGCAAATTTAGTAAATCTGTCTATGAGGGAGTGTGCACTTAACCCTTAAGCTACTGCTTTCCATAACAATGTATAAAGGAAGGGCACTTCATGGACGCCTGACTCTTCATTAAATTGAAATTCTAGAATGGCTAAGGACTACTTTACTCAAGAGACTCCATTTTTTTAATGGAAAATAAGAAATGAATTTTATTTTATAATTCTAATCACAGCCTCCTCTCCCCAGTTCACTTCTCTAAGAACAATTAAGATTTATCCTATCTATACTTCCTGAATGCCTAATATCTGCAGATCATCTAGTGTTAGGGAACTATGGATCCCATGATTAACAGAATTAAGAGGTATCATGAAGAAGTTCTGAGCAAGACATGACCTCCCTGAACTTACTTGCAAAAGTTTGACTATATAAAGATACATGTGCTTTTCTGAATCTGGAGTTCATGGCTTTCATCACCTTTTCCATGGCTCAGAGACAGACCAAAGAGTTAACCATAACTATCCTGGAGGAAATAGACCAAAGAAGTCTACTCTTTAGGATTCCCAGGTTAGGCAAGTCCTCTGTCCATATATACCCCAAAGAACTCATTAAAACTTAGGGTTTCCATGTGGATGGGAAGTTCAAACTCTATCATGTTGAAAAGTACAAGTTTTCCGGTCCATGCTGTATAAATGAGGACACCAGAATTTGGGTCCAGCTATTCTTATAACTTTTTCCACCATGCACCATGTAGACCCAACTAACTCAACATCCACATTTTCTAGGAATGATAGGAGTGACAGGAAAACCTCTGGTATCAGCAGAGACAGGGTTTTTTTTGGCCACACTGTGCGGCATGCAGGATCTTAGTTCCTCGACCAGGGACTGAACCCGGTCTCCCTGCAGTGGAAGAACGGAGTCCTAAGCACTGGACTGCCAGGGAATTCCCCTTTATTTCACAGATCAATTCAGGGTCAAATTGTTCCTTGCTTGGAAGATCAATGTTAAAGAAAACTTGAAGGTATTAGTCTGTAATGTGTGTTCTTTAAAACGAGATTTTTTTTTTTTTTCAATCCTTAGGGACAGAGATAACAGGCACAATGTTTTTAAAAATTTTCTACATTAGAATTATTATTCCATTCATCAGTATTCTTATATTTATTTAGTACGTTGGTCACCATGTAAGTGAATAATTTTTCTGAGGTGAATTGCCTGGGAAGTGGTGCATAGTCTCAACCTGCATCCTTAAGGGATAGATGAGGAGCAATGGGTGATGTTGTTTTAAACCAGGTTGCCTAGATTCCACTTTCAGATCTATGTCCATTAAGCTCTCTGCCTCTCTCCTTCCTCCTGCCTCCTTATGTCAAAGTAAACAGAGAATGTCAGGAGCAGGAGTATGAAACTTACCATAGAAATATGCAAATCTCTTTCGAAGTACACTGATTACTCTCACTGTTAGGGTGTCTCATCAGAAGGATTAAATCTGCAGCTTGGAAGCATTATTTGGGGTACTTGAAATAAGTGGAGCATTACCCATGAAAAATGGTCATGGACATATTTTTAGTAGCTTGCCAATTCTAGTTATTATCTATCATGAGGCACTTTAATAAACGAGGCCTTTTAAAGAGATTTGATGTTATGCAATATTGCTTCTCCTTGAAAGGAAAAGTATTCCTATCTATTTCTTCCCCAAATTTATAGCTATGTAAAAAGTAAAACTGCATATAAAAATCTACTATTTAAAAGTCTTTGATAGCTCTCTTTAGTCATCATGAAGGTACCCAAACAGTAAAATTAGCATATAAGGCCCTAGTTTTTACACTTTAGAAGTTTTCATAATGTCTCTACTATGGGCACACCATTACCCAAGGAAAGAGGAGACTGTGTGGTCAAGGGGAGGGGGCCACCTTGCACCCTTCTAGATCATTCTCAGAATCCCTGGGTTCATCTAATTTTCTGGCCAGATGACCCTGAACCTTCTTGCAAGAACTACAATGGCCTTTTCCCAATCTTCCTTCTTTCCAGAGTGAACTGTGTCACTGATGAGTATATCTCTAGTCTTAATGAATGTCCAAGATGTTCCAGTTTGTGGGGACGTGGCAGAGCTGTGGGCTGGGGTCTCCACACACATGAGCAACAGGTCCCTTCTGGTGCAAGGTGAAACCAGGTGCGGAAAGGAAAGAAGGGTAAACTGTGGATCAGCTCTCTTTTTGTTGGGTCATTCTGTTGAAATCCACTAAATCCAGTATTTCTAGATTACAGCCTGATCTGCCAGGTCAGTATGAAATTATATATATCATGTCAGAAGATACATGTTTCATTTAACAGTTAGTTTGACTTAGAATTTCTAAAACTTTAACCATATGATATATGGGCCTCTGTGTGTACTTTTCCCTGGGTCCCATTTAAGAGCAGGCCTACTTCCTGATCAAACCCTGATTTCCTACCTAATGCCACTTTTTTTTCAACCCTGTCACTTCTATTAGAATGTGAACTTGAAACATACTTAAGTACAGACAATTTCTCCAACACAGTATTCTGTTTTCGTGGTGTTCTACCAGATGCATTTGCCTTAGTGAGTGGTATTCACTCTCTTTTCCATGTCCCCAAACTCCAATCCACCCTGTCAAATAGGCAAGTACTTCTTTCAAGAGCAGATCTAATATACCTCCTTGATGAATCTCTTCCCTCAACCCTCCTGATTTCACTATCTGAGGTGTACTTAGGTACTTCTTCCTCTATGTTGATAATTGCTCAATAGTTTCATCTGGTAAACTCGTTTGTAGTTGTTAGTCATTAAAGACAACTACATGTTTTGAGATATTCTTCTAATACGAAAATCTATCTAAAATATCTTCTCATTGAATGGATCCATAAAAGGGTCCAGAAACAAATAAGATTCACAAGGTAGGTCTTCACTGGGGAAGACAGTGTCAGGGGTTACATGGAGATAGTGCTGATAGCCCATCAGCCGAAAACACAGACAGTAATTCAACGAGGTGAAACACAAGTAAAATAAGTACAATATATCTTATGGGTTTTTGAATATTAAATATATTCATTCTCTTGTTTTTATATTCCTAGGTTTATGAGCACTTAGACTTTAAGTATCAAACATAATTCATACTCATCAGTAAATCTTACCACAGACAAAGTTGCATTACTCACACCCAGAGTGGAGACAAGGACAGTATTGAATCAAGGTGGAATATATCTATATATTAATATCTATCTATCATCTATCTATTTAATATTATGTTACTCCTTCATTTCTCCCATTTTTAACACACAAAATTGAATGATTTTTTTTATTTTATAAAATCACAAATTTCAGAAGGCTTTATTGGTAAGACTTGCACAGTGCCCTTGAGAAAATTCTTGTTGAAATGTTGGCATACTTAGTGGCTTTATGAAATAGGAATATGTCTGTTTTGCTGCCTTTCCTCATATTCTATCAATTTATGTTTTACAAATGAGAAAATAAAGGCTTGAATAAATTAGGTAACTTGCTTCGGCCCCATCACCTAGGAAATGGAAACCAGGTTTTGAACCCTGGCCAGCTGATTACAGAACTTGTACTTTGAACCTCCATCTTCACATGGCCTTCTTCCCTATGTGTCTCACTTCATGTCCTCTTTTCTTACACAGATGACAGTCATTGGATTTAGGGACCAACTGAAATCTGGGATGATTTTATTCCAAATTCTTTAATTAATTACGTCTGCAAAGACCCTATTTCCAAATAAGATCAATTCTGCGGTTCTAAGCAGCAGACTCTATTTCAGCCAAAGCCTGTGGGAAGGGATCAAAGTTCAGAGTCAATAAATATTGTGTCCCACTTAGTCACTTGCTTCCCTCATCCATAAAATGAGGATGATAATAGCACAATCCTCTAGGGATATTATGAGGACAAAAGAATTAATTAATTCCGTATTTCATTTGCATAGAGTCTGTTACATAGTAAACGATTAATACCTAAAGTTA
The DNA here is from genome assembly GCF_028023285.1 of Balaenoptera ricei. NCBI lineage: Eukaryota > Metazoa > Chordata > Mammalia > Artiodactyla > Balaenopteridae > Balaenoptera > Balaenoptera ricei. The sequence goes on along the minus strand of NC_082646.1, from coordinate 79,558,449 downwards.
ATTTTTTTTAAGTGTGGAGGCTGAATTGAGATTTTTCAGGCAGCACAGTGCAGCAAAAGGATTAGAGAAGCCCTGAGAAGTGTCCATGTTCTGTCTCTACTGCCTGCTCTTCAATATGTCAAAGACTCTGTGATCTTCAGCTTCCTTACCTGAAAAATGGCCATAATAAAATCTGCCTCATCCTTGTTACGTAAGTTTCAGCTGTTACAACAGTATCAATTTCAGAATTAATGTAACAGCAAATGAAATTGGATGTGAAATAATTATAAACTATAAAGCATAATATGAATCTAAGGTAGGCTTTCTTAGTAATAGATATGCCAAATGAGTCTTAATCTTCATAGCCATGATCTTGACCAGCTTCTCAAATTCCTGAAACATATTTAAAGTTCTCATGAAACTGTCTTCAAAGTCAATTTACCATCCATGCTTGGAACTCACTATCACTCTTTTAAATAACAAGACATGTCAGAAGAAGAAAAAGCAGAAGCTAATATACATTTGAATACTTAATAGTCATCTATTATCAAAAAGTTAATTATATATATAACACAATCCCTAAAATAACCTATGAGATTGGTGCTATGATTATACCTATTTAAAGATGAGACTATTAAGTGAGGTGAGTGAGGTTAAGTTACTTTAGCAAGGTGTCAGAGCTAATAAGTGATAATGTTAGAGTTTTACCCCAGCTTTTTTTTCTGACTCCAAAATTCATGTTCCTAACCACAACTCTAGGCAAATTTCTCTTCTTCTAGACCAGTCTTCCTGCTCTCTAGCTTCTTTGTTTGTCATATCAATGGAAGCTCTGCCAGTATTAATGTGGGTTGGGTAAATGATGGGCTATGTGAGATAATTGGAGGTTGGGACACAGCTTGAAGTCTGAGCCCCATGTAGTACATTCTAAACAGATTAAACTCATATATTTAACTTCAACACATTTTTCAAGAGCTGAAATTCACAGGCTCTAATGGATGATAAATTTCTTTGAAATTCTTTGTCTTCCTCCTTCTCCCTCTCTTTCTTCTCCTTCTTCCTTCTCTCTCCTACTCATCACTCTCTCACCTGTCTCCCTCTCATACAAATTTTTTAAAACTATTTCACAATATTTACTTCTTATAAAAAATAACATTTTATATAACATAGCACTGATTGAAATTTGCACTATGGTGCAAATGCTGTCCTGTGGCTTTGAATACCCCTTCACACTGCCATGCATCTTTGAGTATGTTTTGAACACAGGTTGAAAAGCACAGCATTTAGATAGTCTAAAGTTTATCTGTGGAACAGTCTGACCCTCAGAAAGTTACAGTACAAATGTGTTGCTTCAGATTTTAATAAAATTGCTTTAACTGAACTAGCTGAACTATCCCCTCAAAAGAAAGTACTGTAGAACATTCACTGAAATATTTATTGCATTTATTGAGGATATATTCCACTACAGCAGATGATGCCCCTTTACAAGACATCCTAAGAAAAATTTTCTTTAGACCTTAACACCAGGAAAATTTCTAATCTAATCTTATACTAAAGTCATAAGTAAAAAGCAGCACACCTTCTGGCATGTATGTGATATGTAGGCCTTACATGGATGTCAAGTTTTTTTTTTTTTTACATAAAATGTCTCATTGTTTTACTCTGGTTATGTTAGAGAATATATATCTCCATAAACCATTTCAAATAATTTTGTAAATGAAGCAAGATATTTATAAAAATGAAATAAAGAAATGCTCTCAGCCTGACCTAACCTATTCTACATATTAGTTATTCACTTATGTACTCTAAAACATTGTAAAATCCCTAAGACCAAAATCTGTGTCCATTTCATATGGTATTCAACCCAATGTCTTTGATAGTGTTATTTTACATAGTGGTTGCTCAACAGACATTTTCAAAATGGATGTGTTGGTTACAAATGAAAAATACAAATAACAGTACCCATACAAGTGAAAGTCTGCAGGGAAAATATTACAACAATACAAAAGAATGTATGCATGTGTCAACTTATTAATATTGGTCACTATATTCTTCAGATGCCAATAGAATTTTGAAAGGGGACATATGAACGAAGATATTGTGTCAATTTAAATCTAAGGAGGAGTATTTCTCTAAATGTCATGTCAAATTTTTATAATCAGGTTTCATCTGCTTGTACTTTTCTGACACCCTAAAATGGATTTAATTTATTTTGCTTCTATATCTGTTTTGTTTTTGTTGTTTGAAGTAGTTATGGAACATCTACTTCAAAAAGTCACTGCATCTGAGAACACTGTGTATTACTTCAGAAGCTAGCAACAATTTTTAAAAATCCATTAGGCATCCTTTCTCCTCTCAGACCATTAAGCTTGGCTGGTTTGCCCACCAGTTCATAAGAGTGAGCTGTGCATGACCCCAGAATTATTTTAAATCATTTCCCTACTCCACAACCAACAATCACCAGGAAGTGTACTTTAGCTCTGTGTGCTACATTCACAACTCTGATTCTTTTCATTTGTTAAATTGAGTTACAGTAAATCTTAAAATACCTATTATAACTCCAGAACTAAAGAAAAAAAAAGGAAAAATGAAAAGCTATAACAGTAATCTGTAGTAGGTATGTTTTGTTTTTACTATAGTGGCTTTTCTGCTGTTACTTGGAGTCTGAAAAACCAAGGTTTGGCTGCCAAAAACACATCTATCTGAAAAGACAGGAGCTTATGTTAACCTCTACATACAAGAAAGGCTCTCAAGGGTTCATCACACATTTTCATCTTTCATTTAAAAGTGGAGATGATAGTTATTTTTATGCTGCAAAATCATTTTAAATTGTTGATTTTCTTTTAACCTCCATAAAAGAATTTTTCTTTATCAAAATCAAATGTTATTCATCTCCTTTCTAATTATCAGTTCCTTTTTTTAAAGTCAAATCATGGTAAATACAAATTATCAGCTTCCTGACATACTCAGATCTTTTTCTAAAAGTTTAAATGTAAATCTTATATGATAAAGGACAAATCAATATCAAATGTTTACCATTCAAAGTCCTCCCTGATGTTTATACTCATGTAAAAATATAAAAGAATGAAAGTGTTGTGGAAAACCTACAGCAAAGCAGTATTTCTATGGAAAATATTATCTAGGAGAGTTTATTCTCATTTCTTCTTCAGCTCTGAGCTAGCAGCAATGGCCTACTGCTTAAATGACTTGTTCTCCCCTTTTGCTTGAAAATGATGTGGAGGTTACTCCTCCTCACGAAAGCTTAAATCCCAACTCTGCTACTGACCCATTAGGACAAAAACTTAAATCAGAACATAACCCAGCCAGGGACATACTGGGTCTGACAGGGAAAAAAAAGGGACTATACTCTTACCCGAGTCGTATGACTTAGCAGGGAGAGCATACAGGTATTGGACTTGCTTCTGAGGGTGTGAGATCAAGGGGAGTGAAATATTAAATTGACTATGGGAAGTCTATCTATTTGGAGAGCACTCTCCCATTTACCATCCTGGCAAGACAACGGAGGGGTTGCAAGCAGGCTAGTAGGATGGTGCCTAAAAAGAAGGAGACTCTGATGGTCCATACTATGTGAGATAGAAATGCTGGAATTGTGATGACAGATGGTATCAACAGAAGAAGGGATTAAAGCCTCAGAGAAGTGGGTATGCTAGGGGGAATCTATGATGCAATTCTTATACCACCACTAGCTCAAGTGTCTTTCAGATTATTCCCACTGCATTCCTATGACACAGGTGCAGACTTGCATCACTCCACGCCATCACTCATCACATCATACTGTTATTGTTGGTTTATTTTTATAAAATAAAATTGATTTATCCACTAGATGGATGAATCCTTGAGGCTATGAACTCTGCTTTATGCTCATCTATCTTCAATACAGAAAAATGCCTGACATATGATAAGAAGCTAGAATGAGAATAAGACAGATTTATATTAATAGAACACTTACTATTTGTCCACTGCTATGGAATGAATGTTTGTGTTTCCCCAAATTTGTATGTTGAATTCTTAACCCTCAGTGAGATGGTATTAAAAGATGAGGTCTTTGGGAAGTAATTAGGTCACAAGGGTGGAGCCCTCATAAATGGGATTAGTGTCTTTATAAGAAGAGATAAAATAGAGCTTACTTTCTCTCTCTCTCCTTTCAGCCATCTGAGGACACAGCAAGAAATTAGGCATCTGCACACCAGGCAGTGGATTCTGTCAACACCTTGATCTTGAACTTCCCAGCCTCTAGAACTGTAAGAAATAAATGTTTGCTGTTTAATCACTCAGTCTAACTTATATTTGTTACACCAGCCCAAACTAAGACACCAACCATTGGGCTAAATGCTGGAAGACAATATAATTTAGTCCTTAAATCCCTGATAAGTATGTATTATGTTATCTCTAGTTTACAGACGAATAAATTGAGACTTAAAAGGGAAAATCCATTTGCCCATGGTTATATTGCTCCTAAACTGTAGAACAGGTATTTGAACTCAGGCAATGTGACTTCAAAAAGAGGTGTGCTGCCTTCTCAGTTAATAGGTATTCAATTTACTGTTCAGTGAATTAAATAGTTGACATAAAATATTAAATTTAAATATGGAAATAAAATTCCTGTGAGCAAAATGAGAATCTCTTTATTGGAAGAAGACAACCATCTCCAAGCAATCTATAGACCCATAATTTTTTTTAATGAATGTACTGTAGTTTAGATTTAAATAATTAAAAACATGAAGATACAGTGGTTATAACAAAAGGCTGTGATTTTACAATTATAATATATTGTAATATAGTACATGTGTTATAAATATTATAATCCTATAATTAACCAAAATATTTTGAGAAAGAGAGATGAGACAGACACACAGACAAACCCTAAAACACCAAAAAGAAGTAGATTTATTGGAAACAAGAGGCTGTTACATGGTGAGTGGACTTGGTATTAACATTTTACTGAGCACTATAGTAGGTTTAAGTGCTTGAAACTATTATATTTAATTCTTAAAATATACTTTGTGATAATATTTTTACTCCAAATGTGTAAATGAAAACAGTGATACTTAGCATATTGTCTATGCTTGATAAAAATGTGATGCCACATTTTTTCTAAATTCTATTCTATTCATAGTATTTCTGAACATGTCTAAAATTTGAGTTATTTCAAAATTCCAAGATGGCTAAAATGTTTAAACTTAAAAGTACACATTCATGCTTTTAATAAATTTAACTGAAAGGTTAGCCTTTTCATAAATTATCAGATTAAGAGTCAAGTCAATAGAAACTAGAAACAAACTCTCTGTCTCAAATTTATCTTTACCACAATTAGAATACTTCATATCTTTAAATGCTATATGTTCACCTTTTGATTGATGACTCTCAAAAGAAGTTGGAGATTCAAAGCAAATCTATATATGTTTTCTAGTTTGGGCACAACAGTCGGCATGAAGACCATTAAACTATGAATAACTAAAACCACTTAATGTTTAAAGGCAAGTGCATCTTTATATATATGTAAAATTAATATGTTAAAACAACCTTATTAATAATTTACACTGTTGAATCATTTAAACATTCAGCAACCATCATCCAGGGTAAATTCTGTTTCAAAATTAGGCTTTTCCCCCCAAAATAGCCATAAATGACTGTATAACATTTCATCTCTAGTGAATTATGAATAAATTTTAATCTTAGAGTGTCAGTAATCTGAATACCGTATTTTGAAGACTATGTACAGCTTTAGAGACCATTTTGTGAATGTTCCCATTCATTTTAGTGTAAATGAACAATTATAGAAACTTTAAGGAGACATTGCCATCTTCCATTATCTAAATTCAAGGATCACATCTACTGTTTCTTGGCTTTGAGTAGTGTTAAAAACTTTCTTTATTTTTTTTAAAGAAATAAAGAAATATTGGAGAAAAGAAAATTGTCATCTCTTATTTTCACACCCAAAGCAATTTCCAAAAAGAATACAGTGGATGTGTATGTTAATTTACCATTTTAACCTCTGTACACATTTTATTGTGAAGATAAAATTAATTCATCATGTATTGGTCATTCTGGGTAGAAGATTGTTTTAGAGAAAAACAAAGTGAATGCATGCTTTTGACTGATGATATCTTACTAGTCCCAGTGTTAACTATGAAGTTAAGTGCTCAGTACTTTTGTACAATTAGGGCATATAACAAACATTTATCAACTACAGGAATGGATTAATTTACAACGGCAAATATGAAGTGATACTTCCCAGTTTCTTGGATTAATGGTTATGAAAAACAATGTAAATTTATTAAATTGGAATATTTATGCCTTCAAACTTACAAAGCCAAGACAAACACTTACAGCATCACTGACTGTCAAAGAGAAAAACAAAATGTCCTAAAGAACAATAAAAATGCAAAAAGGCTCTAATTTTTAATCTTATGATGTATATTTCTAGAGCTATATATTTTTTACTTCTTTATACTCTATTATTTAACAATCTGCTACCCTTATTTTGTGCCAAGCATTGGAATAACACTTTTGCACATTATCTTACTGATTTTTCAACTCCTTATGATAAAGACATTATTAAAATTCCCATTTTACAACTAAGAAAACTATTTTAGTTCTTTAACAATTAGCTATCAAGTATTTTCTGTGTGCCAGGAGCTCTTTTAAGCACTTCATAAATATCAACTCAATTCTCAAAGCAATCCTTTTAGTTAGAGATCGTTATTACCCACACTTGCAGATGAGGAAACTGAGAGAAAGAGAGATTATATAATATTCCCAATTTCACAATTGTTAAGCCATGAAGCGGATACTCAAGTGCAGACACTCTGGCTCTAAACTAAAGAACACACAAATGATAACTGAGAAGAAGAAAGATTTGAAGGTTAAGTCTACCTACAATACCAAGCTGGGAACCAGGCCAGTGTGGCTCCTGATCTGGAGCTTGCGTGTCGGAGGAACTCTGCCTTCTCCTGACATGCACTGCTCCATGGGCAACAAGGTCATGAGGCCGAGAGATGAACACTCCCAGAAATTCAGCTCCCCTCAACCATGTACACACTTCCAATGTGGGCAGCCCTAAACCTGAAGAGTGATCAAGAGCAGCTGTGCAGGGATGCACAGGCTGAGATAGTCACTCAGACGCCCTTGTTACAGGATGGAGAAGAGACTTAGCAAAGGTAAGCGGACTGCAGCCTGGGGGCCAAGGTCTAGAGGGCAGTGGCCTAGACTCTGTGATGTCCTATTTTTATTCAGAACTCTACACTGATTGAATATTTAAAATAAAAACCTGAGCTTCCAGGTAATCAAGAAGGCACATTTTTCAAAATAGAAGCAAAAGAAATATTGTATTTAATAATTTATAACTCATTACGGTTTTAAATTTTATAACTTTTAAACATCTAACCATAGCTTATTAGTACCGCCGTTGGTACTACTTATCTAGAACCCTATAAATATAAGGAGTAGAACTGTCTATCTAATTCCAAAAAATGCACATTCCTACGCCGTATCCTCTACTATTTTTTTTGAAGGGATGAAAAATGTGTGGCCCAAAATGGCAGAGCATATGATTGTAGTGTTCATGAGGTAAAAGGGAGAAGTATTTCCCCTCAACTGCATTTTACTTGTTTTTTTATTTTGCAGGTCTTTATGAATTGTAGCTGCAAAATAGATGTTTATAGAATTGATAAAATGCAAAGGAATCCTTAAGATTCAGAATGGGATCCAAGAATTATATACAAAGAAACATTAGCAATTATGATACCAATACCTGGCAGTGCACCTAAAAGTGGTAACCTAGGAATTCACTTCAGCCTGTACAGTCTCTCTTCTGCTTCCATCACTTTTTTAACCATTTATGATTAAGGGTAAAGAAACTGCATAAAACACAATTGGCACTGAATTTCAAGTTACCTGACTGATTTCAAGTGTTGATGTAAAATTTTGACGGCTGAATTGCCCTTCCTACCCATTTTTCTGTTACTGCAGTGTAATGGCAGGGAACATAAGTTTTCCTAGATATTCCATCATGTTAACCATTCATCTCATTCCATGTCTCACAGGTAAAAATGAGTACATCATTTGATCCGAAAAATGCTTCTAATTTCTAACAAAACATAACTTCAGGAGAAAATCAATATTACATTAGCTTTGAGGTTAATAGCAACATATAAAGAATAGAAGACAAACATAGCAAGAATAGCCAGAAAAAATGAGGAAGAAAACAATCTTACAAGGTCAAAATTTCTTGCCAAAATAGAACTCCCAAACCAGAAAGAATTAATCTTTTTTATTAAATGTTAATACATCTCTGTTTGGAAAAATGAGCTTTGAAAGGCCTAGTCACACATGACTAAAAATGATGAACTACTGTACATAGCCAAACTAGGAGATGAAAGCACTAATCTTTGGGACAGGAAAAGCTAATACATAAAAAGTCAAACTTTTAATATCCCATTGAAAGTTTTCTATTTGGTCATTTTTAATAGCTTTTCTAGTAGAAGAACATTATTTTATGAAGGTGAAATGGAAATACTGAACATATCTTGCTCTCTTAAAACTTTCTCAGTTTTACATAGGGAGAAGCCAACTGGAATGCGTAATCAGATTTCAGCTTTTTCTGTCTTTAATGTCTATTTTATTAGCATGCCAATATTACATGCAATGTTCAGCTATCTAGTTAGAGAACTTTTTATGGATAGGAAGGATGAATATCTTAAGTTTCAGTCTTTTGCAATTCATAGTTCTAAGTCAGAGGTATTTTTTTAAGAATAACTGTGGCACAGAAACCCAAGGGGAGAAGATAATCAACAAAGCTGCCCACACAACAACAACAACAAAACCCATCTTCTTGGGAAAGGAGGAAATGCAATCTAGTAGTTGAATGGTTTTCTATACTATCCCCATAATGCTGAAGTTTAGATAGATATTACATAGCCTGCATTTTCAGGTGGATATTATGTAAATACAGACCAACGCCAGAAGAAAACCACAGGTGTATGCGATAAGAAAACAGCACTCTGCTTCTCAAACATTTAGGAAAACAGATGGTGGTAGAATTGCAACATAGGTCTCTAAAAGAACTATTTTCTTACTGTAGTATGTTGTAATCTCTGATTATAAAATGTTAGAATTGGCTGAAATGTGAAGAAAATAATTTTTTTGCTATAACTCTAAAATATTTTAGCTAACATTTTTTCCAATTGAATCAACAGATTTCATAACTGTTTAGTATTAACAACAATTCAAACTATTGGTAGATGTTGTAATCAAAGGTTTATTTGAGAAACATTGTGTTTCAACCCAAACTTATCAATAATCACATTAAACATAAGTGGCCTGCCCAGCCCAGCTAAGTCAGAGATTGACAAACTGGATAGAAAAAAATCAAGGCTCAACTCGATGATGTCTATAGGAACCCTCCTTTTTTTTATATTAAAGATTCAACATTTATTTTATCACAAAAGTCCAGCAAATAAAAGTATATACAAGATCCATGCAATGAATCCAGTTACACACAAGACACATTTAAAACCTGGTTAAATACAAAGATTCATATAGGCTAATGAAAAAGGATGGGAAAAGGTACACAATGTAATTATAATTCACATAACAGTGGGTAAAAAATTATTATTATATAACCATAGGATATTTGATAGTTTAATGTGAAGAACAATGTTAGCAATGTTTCTTTCCACTGGTGAAAACTCTTTTTAACTTAAATATAACCTTAAAAAAATATAATTTAAGAGTATTAAAAAGAATACTAAGTGGACAAATAAGGATTATAAGTAGCTATATGCCATTTAAGGTTTGTTTCTGCCTCCAAAAAGGTTTAAAGTCAACTAGCCTTTAATTCTGCCAAGAATTTCTATGGGTCTTAAAATTATGCAATTAAGATCATGCCTCAAAATTATCCATCTGAATATGAGGAGTCCATATATCCACTGATTCCTATCCTTAATTGGTCAATTGTTGCAGCATGAGGTTCCTCACAATTTCAGGTTCCTCACAATTGGGCAGGAGTCAGATGTCCCATATCCAGCATCAGAGAACCCCGGAAGTAAGAATTCATGGTATATCTGAGGCGAGAGCCTACCAGGTAATCCCTACATGAAGCTGGTTGTCATATCAATGCTTGAAGTTAGAGAAAGGCCAAGAGGATATGAGATGGGGCTCTAGATCTGTGCAAATCAAATGCCTAATAGACATCTCAATCTTAACATGTCTAAAATCTGTACTATTACTTTTCTCCACATCAATACAAATTCTTCCTACAGTTCTCTCTATCTTCATAAACAGCAACTCCATCCTAACATTTGCTCAAGATAAAATGGCAATAACTTTAATTAAAGTAGGCATGTTATGTGAGCCAGGCTGTTGAAGTAGAAAAAACTGAGGAAATGTGATATCATTGCATATAAACCAGGTCATATTTATATCGGTGTCAAAATAATTCCCTCTGAGAAACTATGACAAAAAACATAATTACTTTCTATCCCTCCATATGCTGAGGTGTACATTCACTCTTTAGTATTTAGACATCATTGGAGACTATCTCTTTCGGGACATTACTGGAGTTGGAGAATGAATTAGAAAAATAAATAGTAATTAAAGACTCATAGAAATTCTGTGTGGTAGACCTCTAGAGATAGTGTCAAAGTAAGAATGAGAATAACAAGTAACTTACAAACAAATATATAAACTTGATATAATTTTCACAGCATAGATTTTTCATCATTTCCTGCAAATAATATGAAAATATATGATGAAAATATTAAATATTAAGATAATATTTACTAATGAAAGTTGGTGTTTCATGTATCTCAGACAACTTAGTATTATTTGATTCAAAACCTGTTAAAAGTTGTCTCAAATCTCTCTTACTTACAATCAAATTTCATTGCTTTTCTAGTATTTGCACCACTAAGCTACACAATTACAACTAAATATGGGTGAGTGATACATTCATTATTCAAAGATTTCAGGACAAAGCCTTTATTAATATTTAAGTCCCCTTCTCAACAAGGACCTCCTTTTAAGTTACTGGAATTTTTAAAATGTATGTTTTCCAAAGAAGTTTTATGTAATGCATTATTAAATTAAAAGGCAAACTACATATTTATATAATTAATATTTAACTTCAAATCACATATATTTAAATAAAGTAGAAAATTTACTTAATTAGCTTAATTAACTGTCATTAAGTTTATAAAATAAAACTGCTCTCAACGTTTAGCATTCAATGTTTATTTTGTGGCCAATGTAAAAAACTTATATCTTGTTTCTTGTATATTACATCTAACCCTGCAAATATACAGATTTAAGAGTAAGATGAATTAATTAACATTGCAAAATGTTCCCTATATAGTCAAGTGCAAGTGTTCAGAACATAACATAAATTTGTGAATAACTCTGGAAACACAGACTGGAGGATGGAGAGAAACAAGAAGTGCTCAGCACTTCTTGCAAATAGTTTTTAATTATGCAGGAATTGATTGCATTCATGCCACCGGAAAGAGCAGATTTGACAAGCTAATTTTTTTTTTTCTCTGTGTAAGCATTAATGTCTCTCAAATACTCCCTGCACTCCTTCTAGCAGTGACACTTCCCAGAAATCTTCACAACATTCACATATAATCATCCTTTGTTTTGAAGACATTAGACTAGTGTTTTCCTGGGGCCTGATCAAAGGAGACGTTTAGGGTTATAAAAGCTGTGTGGATACAAAGTGAAAGAGGCACCCTTAAATTCTTAAATTTGTTTTTTGTGCTTGTGATATATGAGCAGGACTCCTCCTGTCCAGTTCTTAGGATGTTTTCATTGTGGGCAGTGGAGATTTCTGTAGACACGGGAGATTTCTTTGTTACACAGAACTACCCTTTGCATTTCAGCCTTCTAGAATTTCTAATCCCTACCTACCTAATTGGGTGACACCTACCAATCCTTGTGTGAACCAGATAGCCTTTTACACATTTCCTAAATGTCTCCTAGGGGATGATATTTCTTCCATTGTTCTACACTGCCCCATAGTCAGACAAGTGAGTGGTGAGAACTGGCACAATTTAAATGGAGGTAGGTCTGACTTCACTTGGACCTATATAGGCTTGTGAGATCTAGATCTAGCAGCATTTGGTTCATAGCCCTATAAATGAGAATATTTGGACAGCAAAGTTCTGCTGCATAGCCCGGTAGGCTTGATGTTTTTTTTTTTTTACTAAGTAATAATTTATTCAGAGAATTACAAACTATAAGTAGCTCATTCACCTTTCTTCATATTTCTGCACCAGCTGATCTACATTGACCAATAGGAAGGATTAGTATAAAAACATCCAAGTCCTGGAATGTGGCAAGTATACACCCACCGCATTCCAGTGACATATGAGACAAATCATTCAATCTCAGCATTTTAGCATTTTTTCCTGCTGAACAAGATGGGTCTTCTCTGTCCTTCTCAACCACACAACTAGTTGAGTTGACTTGGTTCATAGGATAAAATCTATTTGCCTTCCTCAGTGCATATAAAGTCTAGTAAACTATTAATGAGGCCAAAAGTTAATTACATGTTGTGGATAGGCTCATTTTTATAATCTTCAAAATTTCCACAAATGGTAAAATATAATTCTAGACACTCTTGAATCACTACAATGTGGATAAAGAACAGCAACAACAAAACCTTTACTGCCTAGCAATAAAAATGCCTCGATTGATCTCACAGGTATACATTTAGTTAGTCAGTCTTCTATAAAAATGCCTTTCTGAAAGATTATTTATAGCAAAATTGTTGATAGGATAAAGAATATTCAGAATAGGATAAAGGGTTAGAAGCACACTTTGCTAAAAGCATATTTTTTTTCTTCCTAAGCTTGTGAATCTCTTCACATATAAAGCAAGTAGAAATAAGAATTTGAAAAACTTCTTCAAAAACCTCTAAAACTTGATTTTTTTGATTCTTTATTTAATGATGAAGTACATATTTAATAAAGAAAATGAAAATTGGGAGATGGATATTCTAAGTCAAAAAAAAAATTTAGGGACTTTCACATATACTGACATTGAGCCAGACTCTCACATTACATCTGCAAACAATAATATTTTTTATATACTGTAGACACATCCAAAATCATACAATTTTAACAAACATTTTAAAATATGTATACATATTTTAAGGAAAAATTGCGAAAATAGCACAGCAATAGTGACATACGAATTTATAGTTGTTGGTCCTGTAACTGTGACAAATTAATCATAGAGAAATAATTGAACAGAAACTACACACACTCAAGTGCACACACACACACACACACACACATAAATACATGTGCAAGATCATATAATAAGATATTCTTTACTACAAAAATATAAAGATCATAGATAGCAGATGGATAGGAAACAACACAAATTTTTAAAAGAGGGGATGGCTTAATAAATTATGGAATAGCAGCAGAGAATAAGGTTGGAATTCATGATTATAGACTCTCTCAAGAGGAGAAATGTTTATTATATTATTTCAAAAGCAGAAAAGCCTTGTGCACAGTGACTACAATTCTATAAAATGTGTATGCATGTGGACAGCAAACAGAAGTTCCTATGTGACAATAAAAATAATTTTATTTGGATGGAAAATGTAATCTGCTTCTTGTCTCTATATATCTATAATTCATTATATGTTTTCTTAATAATAAATTAAACTACTCCATTGTACAAATCTTAAAAACTAGTATGTCAATGAAAAGCATGTATAAAGAGGGAAAGAAAGACTATACACTACTGTCAAAGTGGCACACTTGATGTTATTTCTATGTTGGTGTCATTATCTTCTTGGTAACAGTTTACAATTAAATAAATATTCAGAGTGCCCTAATTGGAGACCAGTATGCAAAACATAGTCTTGTTAATAAAATAAATATATTGGAATGATAAGATTTACAAAAATTTGACTTAAAAAAAAAGGATTTGCTTATAATGTCATGCAGCCAATAGTATGACAGCAAAACAAAGTACACCATAAAATATTAGCTAAAGATATGAAAAACAATCTTAGCTACTTTATCCACTCTGTCCCAGCATTCTATAAACTGAGAGAATATTAAGCAATAATCTTTCCACAGAACTTTGTGAAACAGCTTTTATCTGTGCAAAAGTGGAATGTGATGTTCAGAAATCACTCTAGCTCTGTGAAATAAAAATATTAAAATTCAGGGAAGGGGAAAATGCAATTAAATATCTGTACAACCGCATGAAGAGAGAATCTGAGAACTCAATAAAAGCTCAAAATCCTCTCTAAATATCTAGTTATACTCAATCATTTTCTCCCCCTTGCTGTTTCTGCAGTTGCTGAAGAAACAGCTTATCATCATGGTGCCAGTGACTATGTCTTAATCATCTGTAATCTCTGTGGTTGCACAAAATCGAGTCATATAAACCGAGAAATTCTGGATTGCTGAAAGAAAGTAGGTCACAGATAGAGGCAGATCTATAGTCTAGATCACATAGCCTAAAGCCCCAAATTAGATGAGGAATACAAAGGAAGATAAATATTGTTCTCTCTATTTTCCATTTATGTCAAATTTAACCCCATCGCAAAAGAGAATGGAAATAATTATGGAGCATTCACTGGAGTCTTGAATTTCTACCTCATTTTTCTTGCATTTCATAGGCAGAAAACTGAGCTCAGTTGTTTAACTTGTCAAGGTTGGTTTTGCTTTGAGTAGACAGAATTGTCTCTCTCTTTCCTAATTATGTTTCTCTCCCTCTCGCTTCCTCTTCCTTCTTTTTTATCACCTTTAACTAAAAAATGCAAGGATAAGAGTATATAAAATCAATTAAATTAATAGAATAAGACTACTGATTAATCTTTAATTACTATGAGACCCAATACTAATAAATAAATCTCCTGCATCCCTGAGATTTAGTGGACAAAGCCAAAAAGTTAGCATCTCCTTAATATTTTATTAGCAAACAACAGGTACCAATGGCATGAGACATAGGATATATGCTGTAACATGTTCTTTCTGTGGCAAAGCATATTCTAACTGTGTAATGTAGTTATGTACGCAGATAGGAAGCAAAATAAAAGACATAAAATATTCTTAAATCACAGAGGATCATTTGTCTCTCCATATATCTATTTGTTCCAAGCAGATGAATATAGCAGCTGAGTCCACAATATATCTCAGATGCATATATTTGATAAATCCTTGGCAGATGCAACATGGTTATACATTTCCTTAATCATTAATAATTTAATCTGGAAGAGATAATGGGTTTTTCTTTCATTGTAGAAATGGGGAGAATGACATGATTAATTATGTACATTCACATCTATTCCATTAGAATCATAATGCTGGAATAACTCTATATGTCAATTAGTTCAACTCTTTTCTCTATAAACAAGAAAACAGAAGCCCAAAACATTTTGCCCACCATCCAGTCACAAAGTATTAAATATCTACATTAACTATCTTTGTGGTTGAGACACTAAAAAGGGTTGTTATATGCAAATATTTTCTAGGAAGCATAATGTGTGCATAATGAAAGCTAATTTGAGCTAATACCTTAGCTTAAAGGTAAGCATAATTTAAGCTAATATCTTTGCTTAAATTAATCAAATGAGTTACAGTCATCCAGACAATTAATGGAGACAATATGGAATACAAGCATTCTAAGGAGAAAAGCAAAGGGAACATCACTATCCGAAATATACATCACTGACAAGAGGATTTGCCTAAGAAGCTTATACTAATGTATGTTGCTTGCTATAGCAGAAAGACTCCATGCACAAAGAAAAGAACAACACCCAGAAGGAAAAATAAAGATCAGAATGGTCAATGAAGATAAACTTTGCTATTTTTATGTAGGAATAAGGTTAAGGCACCTTTAAACTTATATGAAAAATTTTGGTAAAGATAGCATTTCCCTACTGTCAGTGTATTTTAGACTCTTGAGAACCCTCCTGTTTTCCATTAAGTTTGTATATCAACCACAGGAGTTTAAGGACTCTGCATGAGTCTGAATCCAAAAGACATTTCCAGTTGTATGTTTGTTTGTTTTTAGTATTGGTCATCACTAAACTTGTAAGGACCTTGCGTCAAAATTCAATTTATGACTGCTGGTCCTCTGAAGATGGTGCAGACCCATATCTCCCAGCTTTTCCTCTTTATAACTATAAAACATGCAAATAATAAGAGAGAACCAAAGGAGAAATCTGAAAGGGATAAGGAGAAGTTGAACTGGATGAAAATCCAGGATTGAACAACTCAGTGGCAGGGCACCTTATAGCTCTCTATACAACAGAAGACCCACATCAGTGTTTCCTGATCCCCAACCTAGCAGCAAAAGGAAACTCAAGTACGCTCATTTCTCCCCCAAAACAAAAAATGGAAATCACCAATAAAAAGAAACCAGGGCAAGTGTTCATCTGTACTGAGCCTGAGAATCCCCACACCCACCAAGAGCTACAAGAGTGAAGGGTAGAATCAAGCAGAGGGAATTGGTCAAAGCAAAGAAAAACTAAAGAATTTTTCACTAACAAACCTACTCTAAAGGATTGATAGAATGAATTTTAAGTAGAAAAGAAATGATTTAAAAAAAGAATCCTGAAGCATCAGGAAAGAGGAAGAAACAATAGAGCAAACATAGAGTAGAAGCAATACACTATGCTTTCCCTTTATGAGTTTTATAAATCATATTTCATAGTTGAAACAAAATTTAATACTCAAGACAATGGCATTTAAAAGTGGAGGAAGATAAAAAGCTCCAAATGAAAGTGAAGTTTTCACATTTCACTTAAGTGATAAAATGTTAGCAACAGTACACTGTTATAAGTCAGAAATACATATTGTAATAGCCAGAGCAACCACTGTGAAAAGTATACAAAGAGATATACTCAAAAACATTATAACTAAATAAAGATAGAATCTGAATAAACTTTCAAGTAACCTGCAGAAATACAAGAAAAGAAACAGTAACAAGAGCTAGAAGAAACAAAAACAAAAAAAAAATTAAATGGTAGAATTAAGAACTATCATGGTATATCAATAACTACCTTAAATGCAAATGATTTAAGTACACCAATCAAAAGACAAAAATTGCAGAGTGGATAAATCACACACAGACACACAGACACACACACACACAGACACACAACCCTACTACGTGCTACTCACAAGAAACTCACTTGAAATACAACGCAGGTAAGTTGAAATAAAAGGACAGAAAAACAAAACAAAACAAACAAAAAAAAAGAAATAGAAGAATGGAAAAAGACCATGCAAAGATAAATTAAAATTTTAAAAATTGGCTGTATTAATAGGATATAAAGAGGATGTCAGAGCAAAGAAAGTTATTAGATATAAAGAGAGAGTTTAAATAATGATAAAATAATCTATCAGAAAGACATAATGGTTCTAAATATATACACACCAAAGAGCAGAGCCTCAAAATATACAAGGCAAAAACTGATAGAACTTGTGGTACTCGAACAACTGCTCCCCAAAATATCCATGTCCCAACCCCAGAACCTGTGAATATGTCACTTAACATAGTAAAAGTGAGTTTACAGATGTGATTAAATTAAAGGTCTAAGATGTGACATAGAGATATTATTGCATATTACCCATGAGAGCTTAATGTAACAATTGTCCTTATAAAGAGAGGGGTGAAATGGTGAAAGACTCAATGGTCTTTGCCTAGTAATTAGAATAAAACAAGAGTGTCTATTTCCATTACTCTTATTCAACATAGTACTGGGAGCTCTAGCCACTATAATAAGGCAGAAGAAAAATATAAAAGGCATACAGAATTGTAAGTAAGATATAGAATTGTCTCAGCCACGGATAACATCATACTCTGTAGTGAAAAGCTGAAAGTTTTTCTTCTAAGATTAGGAGCAAAACAAGATGCCCACTCTCATCACTTTTATTCAACATTGTACTGGGAATTCTAGCCAGACCAATTAAGCGAAAAAAGAGATAAAAGCCATCCAAATTAGAAAAGAAGAGGTCAAATTGGAGTAATATCTAGAATATATAAAGAACCCTTAAAATTCAACAGTAAAAGAAATATTAATGGACAAAAAACATGAACAGGCATTTCATCAAAGAAAACATACAGATGGCAAATTAAGCACATGAAAGATAGTCCATATAATTTGCCATTGGGGAAATGTAAATTAAAAGCACGATGAGATATCGTTATTCACCGACCAGAATGGCTGAAAGTAAAAAACGATGGCAAATATTGGCAAGGATGTGGAGAAGCTCTATCATCATACATTACATTGCTTGTGGGAATTTAGAAATCAAACAACTACTCTGGAAAACAGGATAGCAGTTTATTACAAAAGAAACATACAATTACCATATTACAACAATTGTATTATGGGGCATTCATCCCAGAGAAACAAAATATTATGTTCACAATAATAATATGATGACAGTAATCATAATAATAACTGATGTTTATTGAGCAACTTTCATGTACAAGGTATTATTGGAGTGTTTTAAAGGCACTAATTAATTGCATCTTCACAACGATCATATGAGGGGGGTTCTATTATCCCCATTTTATAGATGAGGAAAATTTGAGACGGGCTACATAGCTAATAAGCCAGAATTTGAACTGAGGCAGATGAGGATCAGAGCTCACATAGACAATGCTCTATATTGTCTTCCTTTAATTGATTCAAAATATTTCTATTTCTCCCTGGGGTTGAGAATAAACGTTCCCATCACTCACTTCAGTACTATCTAGACAAGTATACGGGCTGTGAGTAAAAGAACTGAACGAATTGCTCCTAAAGGGGCAAACCATGGTGAGAAATTCAAAGAGTCACACACCTGTAGAATATTCCAGTATAGGGACATGAGCACAGGCTGTGCAGTTAAGCAGGCCTGAGTTCAAATTTGAGCTTCATTCTTAGTAGTTGTAGAATCTGCATTATTCAGCACTATTTCAGTGGCAGTTGTTAGAAAATCAACTTTTTAATAAAGAAAATTGAATGGAAAGATATTGATGCTTCACAGAAAGTAGGAGACAAAGATATTAGGTCTGACTCAGGAATCTCAGGGACTGAAATAGGGGATTTGATACTATTGGAATGGTCGTTTCTCTCCATCTTTTATTCTCTTGCCTCTCTTTATCTCGCATCCCACAACATGGAATGGACAGAGAAACCAGTGGCTCTGAGCCTTGGAATTCATGGCCAAAAGGTAAATGTGAGCCATTCCTTATTCTCCAACAAAAATATCCAGTGAAATGATTCCAAATACCCCATTCTTTTCTATCCAATCAATCAATTACTGTGAGCCAAAGGGTATACCTTTACTTTCAGAGAGGGGGAACCCATCTCCAGAAGGATGTGAATAGAGGGAATTGGCCAAGTAGGTAAACACAATAGCTACCATGCGGTTAATTTTTTTTTAATTTGAAGTCATATAATTCTATACCCCACAAATTAAATTACATATAAGGCAACTAGCATACTAAGATGCTGAACAGATATTAGTTTCTTTATGTCCCTCCTTCCTTTCCCAGAAATACTAGGCAGCTGTTCACAAAGGACGAGGAATCTCTAGATGAGAAAGAGTAGAAAGATGGAACTGTGTGTCTTTTCTTCTGCTCTTCTAGGGCTTTACATAAGTACCTTGTACCAAGAGTGCTACTGAAAGTAGACCATGAAACCTCGTTTTCTGGAGCTTTTCTCCAAGCCTTCTGTCTGTATTCCCATAGCAGTTTATACAAGGACAATTAAGAGTGCCATCATACTGATTATAGTTATTGACTTGAATGTCTTTCTCCCTTGATAGAAAGTGAACTTCTGGAAGGTAGAAAGGCTCTGACTGGCATCTGAGAAGTGTTCGATAAAACAAATGAATGAATGAGTTCAGGAGTCATGAGTTTATGGCCATGGTTCAGTTCTTACTGAATTAAATATAGACTGAAATCATACTGAGACTTATTATGTGTCAGGCATGGTCCTAAGTGCACTGTATCTATCATCTTATTGGATCCCTACAATTCTGTAAGTTTTTAAAATATTTTTATTCCTCTCCTCCTCCCATCTTTGTGTTTTGTAGATGCAGAAATTGAGGGTTAGAGGGTCAAGTGATACTTTCCCCAAACCATCCATTTAGAGCCAGGATCCTGGTCCTTTACTCAGCATGATTTTTGTATGGATGTCACACACTTCTCACAGAGAAGTGTATATATAGATACGAAGCAGTGTATGCAGCCAGGAACTTTGTCGTTAAACACCATCTGTAGTTTAGAGACCTAGGAGCATCTGTCAGGATTAGGTGACTTTTTTTTTTCTGCCTGGCAGGAGGCTGCTAGATATCCGAGGGCTGTGAGGTAGTTGTCATGCTATTACTCTATCTATCACTTGTTAGCTGGTGATTTGTACTGAAATACATGTCTGTATGAAAGCAGTTTTTTTCCTGATCCTATAATCTTCTTCCTAAGGAGCAGGTCTAAAGTTGTGTTATGGAGCCTGTCTTGTAGCATTTTGTTCTGGGTCCTTACAACTCAGCATTCAGTTCCTGACCTCAGCTGAGGAAGAGGAAACGTCAGACTTGAACACAGAATCTGCTGATCACAGTGAAATAAAACCCGAGTCTCTCCCACCCAGAGGCTAGGAGGTTCTTATTCCTCCAGAGATCTTCTATCTCCTAGTAGCTGACTTGCACAAACTCTCAGAAGTGAGAAACAGATAAACCTGGACTCCACAGTTTTATACTTGTAATGCGAAATATGCCTCTCTAACAATGGGCATGTCTTAGTCCCTGAACCAGGATACCCCTTTCCAGAAGGAAAATACCTAGATAAGCAGAATTTTCTTCAGAAGATCACTTGGTAAATCCAGAATCAGAAATGGATTATAGGTAATATTTCCCTAAGTTCAAAAAGCACTGGCCAACTCCTCCTAGACTTTCACAGACAACAACACTCTAGAGAATTTGGATTTTGTTTTGTTATCTTGTTTTTTTCCCTGTGTATTCTCCCTTTTGCAGTACTAAACAGACTTATTGACAAAATTTCTTCTCTACACTCTATTTTTCTAAGAAGCCCACTCCCCTTCTGTTCACTGGTTCCTTCTTAAAACAGGCAACGGCATGATAATGCTACATTCTATTTTAGAGTGGACTTCACATTACCTTTCAAATGACCCAGTGACCATGGCCCACAGTAAGATATAATTTTATATCATGACCCAGTTTCATATATATGTGTCCGTGTATATGTGTATGTGTATCTTTATATAAATATTAACCTTTACCTATATGCGTATAAATTGATTTCATGATCCATGATAGGTCATGACCCTCAGTTTGAAAACAACTCTCTAGAGGAAAAGCCTTGGATTACCTCCCAATGTGCTAATTTTGTTAGATTTCTCAAATTTTAAGGACGCCCTTTTGTGGCAGATCAAGATAAAGTCTGTCAGCCTAATGCTGTCGAATTCCAAAATACAACTGAATGGTAAAGGCAGTAGAAACAGCTGGTAACCTTAAGACATTCTCCCCATTGTCAACTAGAAAAAAAAATGCTCAGTGTGAGAGTTGTGGGTTGAGTTTTATTTAGTGTCTTACTCAGGACTACAGCCTGGAAGACAGCCTCTCAGATAGCTCTGAGGAACTACTCCAAAGAGGTAGGTGGGGAGGCCAGTATATGTATGGTTTTGGCTAGTGAAGCCGTGCATTCAAGCATACATCCCAGTAAAAGGCTACTGCTGGTCATGAGGATCAGATACCTCAGCTAATGATTTTAATCCTTTCTATCAATGGGAAGATGTAAGAATCTGGATTCATTAAAAATTTTCCTGAAACATATCCAACTATCTAAGGGCTGGTTTTGCTTGTTTTCCCATAGTGCAGAGTGCCTTATCCTGTTCTTTGCCCTGAATTCCTTTCAGGGCATAGTGTAGGTCAGTGACCGCAGTGGCTAATGACTTGATCCTTGTAGAACTGGAATGGCGGGCAACATTTTTTTGTTTTCACCATGCTCCTCTATCAACTACATGTTAATAACAACTCTCCACCCACCAACACATTGCTTACCAAAAATGTCTTCAGACATTGCCAAAAGTCTCCTGAGGGGCAAAATCGCCAGGTAAATGCCTTTTGCCACATTGCAAGCCCACAGATTCCTAGCATTTCTCTATTCCTTTTATTTCTGCTTGTAGCAAGTTAATCCTTTCCTGAGTTCATCATTTTCTTGTAGTACTTCACCATTTGCAACTAATAGCAAATCCCATACTCTGATTGCCAATTTACACACTAGAGCTATAAGTTCAACAGACATGCAGCCTAATTTCTGTTTTACAGAATGTGAGACTCATTCTCATTATAGTCCTGGCTTATAATAAATCCTCACCTATGCAATACTCAATGACAATGTTTGGACATCTAATACAAGAGTTACTAACATCATAAGAGCCAGGTAGCAGTGACCAAAGTAGAATCAATCTGAGTATGGATCAAATGTGGTGTGAGTTGCCAGTTGAATTCTGTATGACAGACCACATTTGATGTATTTATTTTAAAATGAACCACATTTTACTGAATGAAAGCTCTCTGTGCAACTGTTGCAGAAGCAAGTTGCTCCTTGCTTGAAGCAATTGTGGAGAAGGAAGACATTTACCCCTACCCTTCTAGGTTCTTCTGGTTGGTCTAAGAATTAAGTCTACATGAGAGGGCTTCCCTGGTGGCGCAGTGGTTGAGAATCTGCCTGCCAATGCAGGGGACATGGGTTCGAGCCCTGGTCTGGGAAGATCCCACATGCCGCAGAGCAGCTGGGTCCGTGAGCCACAATTACTGAGCCTGCGCGTCTGGAGCTTGTGCTCCGCAACAAGAGAGGCCGCGATAGTGAGAGGCCCGCGCACCGCGATGAAGAGTGGCCCCCGCTTGCCACAACTAGAGAAAGCCCTCGCGCAGAAACGAAGACCCAACACAGCCATAAATAAATAAGCAAACAAATACTTAAAAAATCTACATGAGACAGATTAACAGAAAATCAAACAAGTTTAATAACATGTATACAAGGCAAAGACCCAGGAAAACTGAGTAACTTGCCAAAATGGCTGAAGCCCTTACCTTAAATATCATCTTCAGCTAAAGACAAAGAGGATGTTGAGGTTAGTGGTTTGGGACTTCAAAGGGGAGGAAGGCAATTCACATGGAGATGGAAAAGCGCATGTTTGGTAAGCAAATGTTTGCTAGGCCATGCAGAGAGGATGGGACACAGAGTAGACCCTGATCTCTAGGCCCTGAGGAGGTTGCCCTACCACACCTAGCCCAGATTTTCTGCAGATATCTCTGGTGACAGCTCTATTCCAGGAACAGGCCCTGTATGTACATTCTATTAGGCAGTAAGGGGGAAGGTCAAAAATCCTTCCTGAATCTTTTAGGCCTTGATTGTTTTCAGCTCAGAGTAATCTGCATGGCAAAGAGACTCATGTTGGGAGGGCAAATTTTGCTCCCCACACAGCATAAGCAGATCTCTATATCTTAATCCCCAAACTAAGATGTAAACTAATAAAATAGTTGCAAGTGTTGGGGCCCAGAGTAGGTCACCCCAAAACGTGCCTCAATGATATATTGATTATTTTGAATTCTTTGATACTTAACAAATGGCCAAGGCGAGAGGGGTCCTCTAACCCTCCTTTCTGTCTCCCTGAAAGCAGGAAATAAATCTCTCGTGTGAAAGATGTACTCCCTACATCTGGAGGTAGGAGACCCTTATTGCAAAGATAGGGAATTTGGCCAAGAAGTCTAAGTAAACAAAGAAAAACAAAAAGCGTTGCTCACCACTCAGTTCTACAAGGATTAAGTCTTTAGCCACTGGGGTTGCAGACTGACAGAGCACCCTGAGGGAATTCAGGATGAAAAACAAGATGAGGCACTCCTTGCTTTGGAAAAACAGTCCCCATAGATAGTTAGATGTATATCTCGGGAAGAATTTTTTTTTTTTTAACATCATTATTGGAGTATAATTGCTTTACAATGGTGTGTTAGTTTCTGCTTTATAACAAAGTGAATCAGCTATACATATACATATATCCCCATATCTCTTCCCTCTTGAGTCTCCCTCCCTCCCACCCTCCCTATCCCACCCCTCTAGGTGGTCACAAAGCACCGAGCTGATCTCCCTATGCTATGCAGCTGCTTCCCATTAGCTATCTATTTTACATTTGGTAGTGTATATATGTCCATGCCACTCTCTCACTTCATCCCAGCTTACCCTTCCCATGTCCTCAAGTCCATTTTTATGTCTCCGTCTGTATTCCTGTCCTGCTCCTAGGTTCTTCAGAACCACTTTTTTTTTTTTTTTAAGATTCCATATATATGTGTTAGCATACGGTATTTGTTTTTCTCTTTCTGACTTACTTCACTCTGTATGACAGACTCTAGGTCCATCCACCTTACTACAAATAACTCAATTTCATTTCTTTTTATGGCTGAGTAATATTCCATTGTATATATGTGCCACATCTTCTTTATCCATTCATCTGTCGATGGACACTTAGGTTGCTTCTCTCGGGAAGAATTTTAATGAACCCAGATTCTTGCATCTTCCCATACCTAGAAAAGCACTAAAATCATTAACTTGAGATACCTGTTCTTTGTGACTAGCAGTAATCTTTTACCAAGGTGTATGCTTGACTGCACATATTTCCTAGCCAAAAATCATATATAAGCTGGCTTCTCCCCTACATCTTCAGAGCAGTTCCTCAGAGCTAAAGAGAAGCTGTCTCCTAAACTATAGTCTTCAATAAAGTATACATTTAAACTCACAACTCTTCTTTACGTTGACACCTATATAAACAAACCAATACTATCCTCAGCACAAACTGTTTAGATTCTTCACTAACTGGGCAACTAAGTTTCTTTGTCCTTCCTTCCAATTCCTCTAAAATTTATTGTTTCTTTGTCTAAAAATTAGACCACTTCTTACATCCCATTTCTATGAGACCGCCATGTGCATGAATTAAAATCTGTTTCTTTTTCTCCTGTTCATCTATCTTGTGTTAATTTTATTATTAGTCCAGCAGCAAGAACTCAGGAGGAGTAGAGGGGGAAAATTCTCTTTCTCCAAGTGTTTCTTAGTATAAGAGGAAGTTTGAGAGAGATGTTTTGAAAGTCTGGATTATGGAATTTCTGGGCTACATTAATGATGAATGGGAACAAAAGGACAGAATAGAAAAGGTGATGGGATAATAGAAATTTGAACCATATAACTGTAGTAACTCTAAGAAAAATGTCAAGAAGTGAAATGGCAACATTCCATCTTATAAGTTGAGAGTTATTCTATAGAATTTTGAAGAAAAAATATTGATTGTAATTTTAAAAAACACATGGGGATTTAGTTATCAATAAACACAAAATACTGTTTCAATACCAAAGTCACCAACTAATTTTTGAGGATTGCCTTATCAGTGTCTGGAGGGATACTACCGCATACTGTATGGGACGGACAGAGGGACATGGGCTCTGTCTGGTCACAGTGAGAAGCCACTGAACCTTTATGAGTAGAACAAAACAGCACAGATGTGGTCTCCTGACTTTTTTTTTTTTTTTTTCCCCTCCCTGACTCCCCAAGATTTGGGGCCTTTTTAATATGTGTCGATAATGCCATGAGCTACTATTTAACTTTTCCACGAGGACCCATCTCCCGAAATGCAGTGCTTTTCAGCCTTGGCTGCACTAGGGAACCCCCAGGGAAGGGAGAGACATCTGTACCTCCCTCTCTCTCCCTCTCCCTCTCCTTCTGGGGTGGTGCCCGATGAGCTCAGATTCGCAGATGTTCCCCCCAGCTCCTCTCTGTGCCTTGCGTGGGGTCTGGGCCTTCTGTGGCCCGGGTACGGCCTTGACATTCAGACATTGGTTCCTGCAAGGACACTTGCGTTTGGTCC
This sequence comes from Balaenoptera ricei, assembly GCF_028023285.1. NCBI lineage: Eukaryota > Metazoa > Chordata > Mammalia > Artiodactyla > Balaenopteridae > Balaenoptera > Balaenoptera ricei. The sequence goes on along the minus strand of NC_082646.1, from coordinate 79,532,558 downwards.
ATACCGCGTGTGGCTGCAGTCTGTGCTTCTCCTGTTCAGCATCTTCAGTAGATGGGGGCTGTGCACGAGCCCTTCATCTTCCCCGCAGACACCACTGGTGCTTGCTCGGCCTCGTGGGTGATGTGGGGGGCATGGGGGACAGTCCTGGGTCCCCACCTTCTTGGGCTGCAGACAGGCCACGTTGGTCCTGTGGTGACTGGGGGCTCCCAGGAGAACCCCACCGCAGAGCCGGAGAGGTGGCCCCAGAGAAGGTGGCGTACGCCTGGGGCCGGGCCTCACCAGCCAGCCCCTGCAGCAACCTGCAGGCCACCTGCAGCAACAGGGGTCTCGCCGTCCAGGGGCTGGGTGTTCGGGCGCCGTGGGGATGACCTGCTGTCTGCACGGCAGCCGAGTCTGTATTGTTGAGCCCGGGGCGGCCCCTGGGTGGCTCCTGGAGAGCCTGGTCACATTTCTTCCTGCCCTTGGCCTTAGAGCTCATCACGGTTCACGCCGTTTCTGGTTCCAAAAGGACCTGCTCAATGAGTCCTTCCCCATGCAGGTGGTCACGCGCGGGCGGCTGGGCATCTCCCAGGAGCTGCTGGGGCTGACCTTCGACTTCCATGAGTTCTGGCAAGCGATGCACCAGCTCCGCTCCCAGGTGGGTGCGGGCGCGGGGCTGCAGGCAGGGGGCGGGGAGGGCCCGGGCTCTCCCGTGGTTCTCAGGCAGGCCCTCGCCACGGGATTCTTCCGCTGATGTCACCCCGCACGTGGTGACGCCCTTGGTGTCAGTTTCCATCATCAAACCCCACGCACAGGGTGTGTAAAAAAACGGAAGTGGATGTCCTCCAGACTCTGGAGGCTGGAAGCCGCAGATCAAGGAGTCAGGACTGGTTCCCTGCATGTTAAATACGTGTATTCAAGAGTTGCCTGTTCTGGAAGTTTCCCCTCAGTGGGGTCACACCCTGTGTGTCCTTCTGTGTTTGATGTCTCTCGCTGAGCATCGTGTTCTCAGGGTGCATCCACGTGGCAGCGAGTGTCAGGGCTTCACACCTTTGCGTGGCTGTTCTGGATGTTTCCCCTCAGTGGGGTCACACCCTGTGTGCCCTTCTGTGTCTGACTTGTCTCGCTGAGCATCGTGTTCTCAGGGTGCATCCACGTGGCAGCGAGTGTCAGGGCTTCACACCTTTGCGTGGCTTAGTGGTCGGTTGGCGGCTACTGCCCAGGTCAAGAGGATCCTCTGGTGGTGTGTGAAGGGGGACCGACTGACGGGCTCTGGCCGAGGCCCGCTGTCCTCTGGCCTCTTCCTGCCTCGGTTCCTGGGCTGGTCCCTCCAGTTGTGGCCCACGGAGTCCGAGGGTGGGGTGGGCGTTTCTGCACGTGCTTTCTGGAGAGCCTGCTTGCGACCTTCGGCCACCTGGCAGGAAGCTACGACGCCCAGTCCTATGGCTACCTGTGCAGCGAGGTGTACTCCGCGGACACGTTCCACACACGTTTCAAGCGGGAGGGCGTCCTTGGTCGGGGATCAGCCCTGGGGCCATGGTGACGCGTCTGGGTCACTGGGAGATGGCTGAGCTGTGGGGTGAGTTCAGACGGGGATGGTGCCCTGCACCCCGGCCGGGCAGGCTCTCCAGTGAGGGGGTGTCAGTTTCCTGCCAGCCTCTCGCCCGTCACTGTTTGGCATCTCGGGGGCTGTGATTGGCTGGAGCTGGTTCTGGCGGTGGGCACAGCTGCGGGAAGCCCGGCTGTGGCTGTCCCTGTCCCCGTGTCCTGTCCTCCTGCTCAAGGCCGGCCGGCTGGCTCCCTCTGATCATCGGCAGCTGCTGAAGTCTGGACCACAGCAGGGGGCTGCCTTCCTGGGTCCTAGCGATTCTTCCCAAAGGCCTTAGGGATACGGTTTGGTGGCAGTAGGAATTCAGAGAGGGTGCTGCACCACTGGAGCGGTAGGGTGGCTCTGGACCGTCCCGTGTGTCCTTCCCGGGCCTTTGAGCTCCTCGGGAGCCCTGCCTCCGGCTCTTCGCCCCCACAAAGGACACCAGGCAGCGCAGCGAGCGTGCGGGCGGCGTCCCGACCTTCTCCCCGTGGCCCAGGCGGGCAGGCCGTGCCACGCTCTGTCCTCCCCTCAGCCTGCCCGCCCGTTCTCACCCGCCCTAGGGCAGTCGGTTGTGGACCAGGCTGTGGTGTCTGCCCTTCTGCAGCCCCGGCTCAGCTCCCTGCACCCACTTCGGTGCCTTCTGTGTTCTGGGCTGGTCGCAGGCCCAGAGCCGGTGGGCAGGCACCCCGTGGCCGGGAGGGCTGTTCGTGTGAATTCCCTGGGGCTTGAAAAGGAGCACAGCCAGCCTTCCATCAGGCACCTCTCGATGGATATGGAAGGGGCGTGTCGGGGCCTGGGGGCTGCTCGTCTTCCTGTGCACCGAGCCCCCAGATGGTCCCCGTGCAAAATCCAGGTGTGGCGTTGGCACCCCAGCCGTGTGCCGGGCAGTCCGTGGCGGGCGCCACAGGCCTCGGGCTGGTGGGCCACAGGGTTCCCGAGCGGCAGGTCAGGACTGAGAGGGTGAGGCCTTTCCCCGGGTCCAGGGCCCAGGCTGACGCCGGCTGGAGGCCCCTCCGCTCACCGCCCGCACCCCCAGCCCCTGCCCTCACGTGAGCCCCCAGGGCTGAGCTCAGGTGCTGCATGCCCAGGCTCTCCGGCAGCCCAGCCCGTCCCCCCTCCTCCGAGGTCACTGAAGGACTGGGAGGCAGGTTGCCCCACGGAGACTGCTGTTCCCCGAGCCCTGGGCAGGGGGCAGGGAGGACGGGCACAGGGCCCTGCAGGGGTGTGGTCGCCGGGGCAGCCAGAGCAGCTCCACACAGTAAGTAAGAGCATCTCACCAGAAACAGTGCGTTTCTCCAGCCGCCCCGGGACCTGAGCTCAGGTCCTGGGGCAGGAAGGGGCAGCAGTGCAGCTCTTAGCTGTCACTGGGGGTCGACTGTGGCCCGGTGCCACCTCTTAGATCGTCCCCCGTCCCCTTCCGGGGTTGCGACCGGACCCCTGCCAATCGGGTTCTCACTCCTCCCCATCCCCTACGCCTGCTCCATGAAGGTGGAAGAAACACACTTTTAAAAAGGCTGGAGCCTGGGCTTCCCTGCTGGCGCAGTGGTTAAGAATCCGCCTCCCAATGCAGAGGACACAGGTTCAAGCCCTGGTCCGGGAAGTTCCCACACGCCGCGGAGCAATGAAGCCCGTGCACCACAACTACTGAGCCTGTGCTCTAGAGCCCAAAAGCCACAACTACTGAGTCCTCGTGCCCCAACTACTGAAGCCCGCGCGCCTAGAACCCGTGCTCCGCAACAAGAGAAGCCACCGCAATGAGAAGCCCACGCACCGCAACGAAGAGTAGCCCCCGCTCACCGCAACTGGAGAAAGCACACACGCAGCAAGGAAGACCCAACGCAGCCAAAAATAAATAAATTAAATAAATAAATAAATTTTTAAGAATCATATTAAATACCTATCAATGAGATTTTAAGAAATAGTCAGTTAGTTAGTTAGTTAATTGTGCCAGGTCTTAGTTGCCACAGGCCAGCTCCTTAGTTGTGGTAATGAGATATTTTATATTCTTTTTTGTTCCTGAACAAAGGCCTCAGAATCCAGTATTTATTTGATAATGCTCACAGCATAGCTCAGCACGGAATAGCCACATTGTTTTTCTTTGGCTGCTATGTACCAAACAGCCTTTTGTACTGTTTTACCAAATGCATGTATTTATCTTTTATCTCCCATCAAAGTTTAGACCTAAAGGCTTTATCTCCTTTGGAGATAACTTTGGGACAGAAGGGGCTCCAAAAAAATTTCATAAGTGTGCTCTACACACTAAGGTGTAATTAAACTTAATTGTTAGAAATTTATATTTCTAACATTTGCATTTGCATTTCAAGATGTATCAGGCACATTTGCATTTCAAAATGTATCAGAATCTCTAGTCAATGATTTTTAGAGAGGCAAACAAGCGCGCATGCACACACACACACACACACACACCAAGCAATGTTCAGAGTGTGTTTTCGGAGAGGAAATTCTTTAAAAACTGTAAACTAGCAGGTTACCCTGGATGTATGATGCCCCTCTTCATTCACCTGGTTGCCTTACCCCTGTCCGATCCAGTGTTGCCACAACTAAATGGGTGAAAAGAAATACCTAATTCAGATAGGAAAATTAGGCAAAAAGAGGGAATGAGAGAGGGAGGAAGGAAGAAAGAAGAAGAGTGAGTGTGGCGTGAGGATCAAATACTGGGAATAGAATAGCTCATATTAAAAGTCAGCCCAAAGAAACATAATGGCTGGTGTGGGGCTGAGGTCCCCTCAAAAATGACTTAGTGTGGCACAATGTGATTGGCAAATTCATATATATATACACACACACTGCATATATATATATATATATATATATATATATATATATACACACATATATATATATATATATACACACTATATATATATACACACACCAGATATATATATACACACTATATATATATACACACACACTATATATATATACACACACTATATATATATATACACACTATATATATATACACACTATATATATATACACACTATATATATATATATATACACACTATATATATATACACACACTATATATATATATACACACTATATATATATACACACTATATATATATATATATATATATATATATATATATATATATATTCTGTGTATCACTACTAGATTTTACATCTCTTTGTTGACTGGATCCTTGAAAGCCTGATGCAGCTGAATTTTCACAATCTTAATATTTTGAATCTAATGTGATGAATCTGATATTTTGAAATTGTCGTGTCTCCCTTCCTTCCATGCCCCCTGCCCCTGTAGGTGTTGATGTCTTTAGGGGATAGCTCAGCCATTCTGTCTTTTACACTGGCTCCTTTTAACCTTTTTAAAGGTGACTTATGGCCTTAACTGTCTACTTCACTTGATCATTTTGTCCAATACAGCATGGCTCATTCCTGGCTTTTCTTCTAAATAGGAGTAAGTATGCATTTGACTGGCCTCAATCGATCATTCTGTCATGAATTCAAACAACCAAACTGAGCTTTGGGTTGTAATTTGCAGGCTGGCAAATATCTTGAGAGGAGGTTGCTTTCACCTGAGTTTAGTGAGAATGATTGGCAGGAAGTAGGCCTCCTGTATAACTCTGCTCCTTAAAATCAGGGCAGAAAGAGCAGTTGGGAATTTTACCACCACCTTCAACAACTAATTTGAAAAAAAAAAAAGCTGCTACTTATCAAGTGTACCACTACAAAGAATCAAAAGGAAAAAAATCAATAAAAGATACACTCTTAAATAAATTCAATTAAATAACATCAATCATCTTCATATAATGAAAACTCTGTGACTGTGAATTATACAGTACTTTAAGATGCCTTTGTAAACAAGAATAACTACTTTTTTCCCTAAGCCAAGAAATAATAACATACTATTATTAGTAGCAAGTAACAGAATAGAAATTTGCAAGTGCACAGATAAGACAGACTTTAGATTTAGTTATATTCAACATCCATCTTACGTCAGCAAGGACCCAGTTTGTTTCTTTCTGCTCTGTATTCATCAGTGTCAAATTATACTAAGTTTTGCTCTTTAGGTTCCATGATGATTACCTTTAGCTTCTGAAGCAACACACTTCATTGTCCACATCCCAAAAGACTGCAAGATTCCCTTCTATATCCATTGAACAGAAATCTCTGGCTTTACCTTGTTGGGCCCCAGTACCTCAATGGCATATTGATTATTTTGAATTAAAGTTACTTAAGAAACGGAGGATGCAAGAGGGACACTTTGACCCTCCTCTCTCCCTCCCTTAAATCAAGAAATAAATCTTCCTGTGAAAGGTGCCCTCTCTGTACCAGGAGGTACAAGGACATTCTTATCTCCAGAGACAGGGAATTCAGAGCCAAGAAGCCTATGTAAACAAATTTTGCTACTTCTTTACCAACTTATTACCCAAGCTCAAACTTTGCTTCAATTCCTTACTAATTAAGCACCCAAACTTAAGTTTCTTTGTCCTGTAAATTCCTCTCAAATATATTGTTTCTTTGTCTGAAAATATGTAAAAGCTGCCTTCTTTGGCCACTTCTTAGGTCTCGTTTCTATGAGACCTTTGTATTCACAAATTAAAATGTGTTTCTTTGCCTCCCATTAATCTGTTTTGTGCTAATTTTATGATTAGTCCAGCCACAAGAACTCAAGAGAGGTAGGGGGGCAATTTACCCCCCTCCCTGACAACCTGATTGGTAGACTTAAGTGGCCACTCCTGAGCCTCAACAATTGTGGCTGGTGATTGCCAGGCACTGAAGTACCTAAGCCTAGGTTGTTAAGGTTTCCCTGAAACCCCAGCAAGGGCAAGGCAGAAGGGACCTTGCTAATTGGATAGGCTCATCAGGGCCCAATCCCCGGATATACAGGCAGAATCAGTCCTATCTACTATTAGATTGCTACAAAATATAAGAGAGTAAGGTGGGTACGCTTACAACATATGAGGAATGTGCAGACATGCCCTGATTTTTATCAGGTGACTACATTGATTACTTAAATTGAAAACAGTTTCATTTCCACCACTAAGTAGCATTAGCAGCAAAAATTTCATAAATGAACTTTTGTTTTCTTATCTCTGAACTGAAATATTGCCTTCCTTAAAGCATTATGGTGAGTAGCACAGGAGACAATATATCCGAGAAACCTTCATCAGTGGAAAAAGAGATGCTTTTAGGAGCCTGCTTTTTAAAAGTATATAGGCACCATTTTGTAAGTTTATTTTCAATATGTTGTATCTTTAAATTTTATTAAAATTGAAACATTTCCATAACAAATAATCTCACTTTTAATGACAAAATTTTAAAATCGGAACGACTGGAAACTAGTGCAAAGTAAGAGGACATAATATTTAAATTAGATTTGAAAGGAAATTTTCTTCCTAAGTGCTCTGTGAAAAAAAATTTAAGAAATAGCGTTAAAATTTTATTTTCAGTTAGAAGTGGATACTTCCGGAGAAGCACAGGATGATTAAATAAATGACTGCATTAGAAACACATTTGGAAAAACTTGTAGATTATGGGTTCCATCTATTTTTTACAAGTGTCCTATTAAATTTTTGGATGTTGATTAAAGATTGGAAAATCCAAAACAAAAAGTTTCCAAAAGAAAAAGTTGTCTTAGAGGATAGATTTATCACCATTGTAACTGGAAGTTTATACTTATTAGTTCCAAAAACAAGAGTCATATCTTTAAAAAAAATAAGTGAGAATGTATTAACTTCCAAATTCCTCCACACACACTACAGTCTTGTTAAACTATGTGTGTGTGTACATACATATGTATATATAAATAAAACTATGTGTGTGTATATATATATGTATACAGATACATGCCTATATATAAATTTTAGCTAAATAGTTCATTTATACTTAATCTTTATAGAGTAAATAATCCTTTAATATTACTATTTATTAATGACACATTTGCCATATCTGCCCTTTTAAAAACTACTAGCATTATTCTGGTCTTCCAATCAATAGGAATGAAATTGTAATACTTATTATTCATGATATGCCAGAACAATCTGAAACTTTATTAGGATGTTTATCCATAAAAAATCTAAACAGATTATTTTTTATGGAGCAAAATATTTATACCCTGTGTTGAATATGTAATTGGTAAATGCATGCACACTTCCATCTTTCATAATTAGACTTCCATCTTAATTTCATAGCAACTGATTGCTAATGATTCTGGGAATGAACTTGGTAAGAGCAGGCAGTTCTAGGGACAGTGGGCTTGATTAATTTGAGGATGTAGAACAGTTTTATCTTTGTCTGAGATGTTTGTGATTGATATAATAGCCTTGGATATAGCAAGAAAACGTGTTTTAAAAGTCTAGAAAACAGCAACTCATTAAGCTTCCTATAATTATATGGCAAATGTACAATGGTTCATAATCTGGGAAGCTAATATTGGCCTTATCAGAATTGAAAGTACTTTAAAATGGCATAGATAAAATAAAGTAAATATAATCACACTACATAGACTTTTTTAGGCATGTTGGCTAAATTTTTTTTTTTTTTAAAGATGAGTGTTTTATTTTATTTTTTTATAAATTTATTTATTTATTTATTTATTTATTTTTGGCTGTGTTGGGTCTTCGTTTCTGTGCAAGGGCTTTCTCTAGTTGTGGCAAGCGGGGGCCACTCTTCATCGTGGTGCGCGGGCCTCTCACTGTCACGGCCTCTCTTGTTGCGGAGCACAGGCTTCAGACGCGCAGGCTCAGTAGTTGTGGCTCACGGGCTTAGTTGCTCCGTGGCATGTGGGATCTTCCCAGACCAGGGCTCGAACCCGTGTCCCCTGCATTGGCAGGCAGATTCTCAACCACTGCGCCACCAGGGAAGCCCTGGCTAAAATTTTTAATCATAAAGAATAGGTTTGAATCCCAGCAGTAATTCTATTAGCTATATGAATTTCAGAATACTTAACCTCCCTGAGCTTCTATTTCCTCCATTACAAACGGAAGATAATGAGATCTATTTTATAGCAGTGTAGTGAGAATAAAATAACGTAATATATATCAGCCTCTCAGTGCTTACCCGGAATGTCATAAATGCACAAAGAAATGGCAGTTTCTGTTTTAATTTATTAAATAAATACAAGTACTAAGGAAGACTTTTGTGATACAGTCAGAAATAAGACAAAATAGTCATGTGAAATCTGTACTCCAAACTACTTTCTTTTTAATATTAAAAATAATTTGTTATATACATACATAAATGTGTATATAATTGTCATATATAACCTTACTTTTCTACTATTCTTTAGGACCATATTAACCTATGGGAGATTTGAAAAATGATAATAAAAAATGCTTTCCATCAAGGAGTTCACACTCTCACAGTCTCATTTGGAAGCTACATTTTTACATAAAAACACAAATATAAAATAGAACTACAATATAGGTCCAGAGTTGAGAGAGATCAATTCTAACTGAACAGTTTGAATTTGGTACATTTGTTTAACAACACAAAATTAGACAGTTGAAAGATTTCAGTGATTGATCCACTCTTGTACTGATGACTGTTCTATTTATGAAGGGAATCAATATGGGGGGTGGGGAGCAGTGTTTTCTTCTAAATAAGAGCTTCAGGGAATCTTATCCTTTAAGTACATTTATTTCAGGACATTTGACTGCATTTGCTGTTCAAAAGTGCAAATGAAAAGCTTTTAAACTAAAAGCTTATATACATAAAGTTTCACCATATAAAAGAGATCATACAGTATTTGCAAATCAAAACTGCAATGAGGTATCATGTCACTCTGGTCAGAATGGCCATCATCAACACTACAAATAAATGCTGGAGAGGGTGTGGAGAAAAAGGAACCTTCCTACACTGTTGGTGGGAATGTAAACTGTATAGCCTCTATGGAGAACAGTATGGAAGTTCCTTAAAACACTAAAAATACAGGTACTATATGATCTTGCAATCCCACTCCTGGACATATATCTGGAAAAAACCATAATTCGAAAAAGTACACACACCTCCATATTCATTGCAGCACTATTTACAATAGCCAAGACATGAAAGCAACCTAAATGTCTATCAACAGATGAATGGATAAAGAAGATGTTGTATATGTATACAATGGAATATTACTCAGCCATTAAAAAAAGAATGAAATAATGCCATTTGCAGCAACATGGATGGACCTAGAGATTCTCATACTGAGTGAAGTAAGCCAGACAGAGAAAGACAAATATCATATGATATAGCTTATATGTGGAATCTAAAAAAAAATGATACAAATGGACTTATATACAAAACAGAAATAGACCCACAGACATAGAAAACTAACTTTTGGTTATCAAAGGGGAAAGAAGGGGAGGAGAAATAAATTAGGAGATTGGGATTAACATATACAGACCACTATATATAAAATAGATAACCGACAAGGACCTACTGTATAGCACAGGGAACTATACTTCATATTTAGTAATAAGCTATAAGGAACAAGAATCTGAAAAAATATATATATGTATGGATAACTGAAACATTCTGCTGTATACTTGAGAATAACACAACATTGTAAATCAACTATATTTCAAAAAAAAAAAAAAAAAAAAGAAATTGAGGTCTTTAGAAGCTGAGCTTTCCTGCATGTGAGGGCAGGTCTATTTCTGGCTAAACATTCTGGCCATCCTTGGTGGGTCCCAAACTCCCATATTTGTCTTCCTCATTCCATGAACCTTAAAAGCAGAAATGACTTTTTAGTTGATGTACAATGTTGTGTTAGTTTCTGCTATACAGCAAAGTGAATCAGTTATACATATAAGTACAATCCACTCTCTTCTAGACTCCATTCCCGTATAGGTCATTACACAGCACCGAATATAGAGTTCCCTGTGCTATACAGTAGGTTCTTATTAGTTATCTTTTATATATAGTAGTGCGTATATGTCAACCCCAATCTCCCAATTTATCCCCCCACCTTTCCCTCCTGGTAACCATAAGTTTGTTTTCTACATCTGTGACTCAGTTTCTGTTTTGTAAATAGGTTCATTTGCACCATTTTTTTAGATTCCACATATAAGTGATATCATATGAAGAAATGAGTCAATTTTAACATAGTAAATTCAGTAGTGTTTTCCTAGGTTGTTTGTTTTATTCATGCCTTTTTTAAAGAAACTTATCTTCATCATGAAATAATAAAAATTCTTTATTCTTACAGAGTTTTGTGTTGTTGTTGTTATTTTGGTGGGGAGGAGGGACACATTTATATCTTTAATCCATTTAGATATTCTATCTGTCTTTAGATTTCAGTAATTTCTCCTTAAGTATATTCATCTTTCTCCACTGAGTGGAGACCACCTTAATCCAATCAGGAAATGAGTCCAACGTGAGTGGGTTTCTGTGTGGGATTCTACCTGTGGATTGTCCCTCTTCTTAGAGTATAGCCTTCTGGGACTTTTAGCAGAGGGACTCGTCTATCCACCAGGACGCCTCCCCTGAAGTCCTAAACTCAAGTATCTGTCTCTACAATGCACTGAAGTTCTCCTTTCTGGGGTCTTTCCAAATTTGCACTGCAGTCTTCTACCCAAAGCAGGTTGAGAATGCAGAAAATGTCTCGAAGGCATAATTGGCTGTGTATTTCAGTCCACGTAAGCCTCCAATTTTGTTACTCCCACCCAGCAAAACTGCTAAAAATTCTGTTATTTCTCTTGCCCTTTACCAGTCTTCTGCTTCCATAAAGCTTGGATTCTCAGACTCTTGCCCCAGCCCAGAATCAATAAATGCCCCTAGAAAGGAGCAACCTCATAAGGCTAGTTAACATCTCAAGGTTCTCTTCTCTGGAAACTTAGCCTCTCTTGTATTCTTCACATCAACATTAAACAAACTATTTTTTAATTTATCCTGGCTTTCTAGTTGTTCTCCACCAGATATATGGTCTACCACAACCAGTTCTGTTCTACACAGAAATGGATATCCTGTGTTGAATGTTATCAGATTACTTCTCTAAGTTTATTGAAAAAAATAGCATGTATTTTCTTACTTAATCTGGAGGATTGGGTTTTTTTAATTGTCAATTACCTTTACATTTCCTAGATAAATCCATGTTTGTTATTAATTTTAATGCATCTATCTTTATAATTTTCTTTTTTCTAAATGTACTGAGTTTATTTAGTTATTCTTACATCTTAAGTTGGAAGCTTAACTCATGAAGCTTTACCCTTTCCTTTTTTTAGTATAAATACTCAAATCTAAAATTATATCATAAACAATTTTTAATAAATTTTATTATGCTTTAGGAAGAAAATGAGTTCATTTGGATTGAGTCTAATTGGTGATAGTCAAAACCATAAAAATCATAAACTCACCTGGAGAAAGAAAAATGTAGAATATTCAAAGATAAGCCAAGGATCAAGTCCCAGGGGATACCAGAGTACTAGATGAAGAGAGAAAGAAAATCTTGAAAGTAGACCAGAGCATTACATTGAAAGAGAAACAAAAGTACAACAAGTATCACCCTGTGTAACTGATTTTCCAAGTCTGATTGTCCTTTTGTACCCCTGGAAGCTAAAATGTGATCGAGTTTTGTTTTTTTTTTTTTGAGGGGATATAAACCATGTTTTTATTTTAAAAACCTCAGCATTAAGGATGAATTAGACCTTCCTTGAATCCAACTTGGAGTACTTAGTACAATGCTTGGTATGTAATATAAACTTAATAATTATTACATAAATGAATAATTATTCTGTAGAAATTAGACATACTCGCAAGTATAGATTTAGGACAATAATAACTAGAGCCAATCTCAATTATAATGTGGATTCAGCTATGACTTAAGTCAAAGTTCACAGTGTAGATTATTTTCAGTAAATGCCTGCTTATTCCCACTAGTCTCTATTGCTCTCAATCACAGCATCTTATGGAAGGTGGACTGAGGGGAAATGAATGTTTTTCTGATACTCTTTATCCAGGTGGGGATATGGGTTCTACAAACATTTCTCCCTCAGCCCAAAAATGGGACTCAGCATAAGACTGTACTGTCCCCTAAGCGAGGCTGCTGTCTACACTGCTTGAGTGTTACAATTTATGTACCAACACTCTAAAGCCATAAAATCAATTCAGTATTTGAGCTGCCTCGTGACTGTGAAGACAGAATATCATGGGCAATGAAGACTTAAGGTCCTATAATTTCACAAGAAGAGAAAACTCTTGAGAGGCAGATCTGTACTATAATTAAGGATGTAACACTTCACTTCTCTAAATCGGTAGTGGTTTCCAAAATCTCACTTAGTTTCATTTTCCAAGAAGTGGTTCTCTGATGCACTCAGATCTTGGCAAGTTAGACACCTTTTTCTGCTTGCAGAAAATATGCAACAGGCCAATCATCAATGGGGTTATTTATGGGAACTTGATACTCCAGCACAACTGAATTGTTAAAACAGCCTAAGCAAAGTTTATTCTGATGATTCATTTCCTTGGGTGAAAAACTATGGTAGTCTGATTGTTATTTTATTCTAGTACATCTAAGAGGAGTAATAAAAATTTAGTTGGTATACAGGTTTATACAGGTATTTTTTAAAGAAAGAAAAAGTCTTTTCTTACATAGAAAAGGATCTTTCGGGGCTTCCCTGGTGGCGCAGTGGTTGAGAATCTGCCTGCCAATGCAGGGGACACGGGTTCGAGCCCTGGTCTGGGAAGATCCCACATCCGCAGAGCAACTAGGCCCGTGAGCCACAACTACTGAGCCTGCACGTCTGGAGCCTGTGCTCCGCAACGGGAAAGGCCGCGATAGTGAGAGGCCTGCGCATCGCGATGAAGAGTGGCCCCAGCTTGCCGCAACTAGAGAAAGCCCTCGCACAGAAACGAAGACCCAACACAGCCAAAAATAAATAATAAATAAATAATAAAAAATTAAAAAATTTAAAGAAAAAAAGAAAAGGATCTTTCTTTGCACAGCTTTCCTCAAGAACGCGTAAGTTTTGGAATGATACAGACTGAATATGAATGCCATCTCCACTATATTAGTTACTAAGCAAACTTGAGCAAGTTACTTGGCCTCTCTGAGCCCAATTCCTCCACTTTAAAACAAGAGAGTAGTAAACATGACTAGCACACTTGGTTTCTTGATGGGGATATGAGATAATGGATGCAATTTGCTATGCAAATAAAAATGCATTCTACAAATTATGAATGTAATTTCCTAGTAAGCTCTTTTGCTTATAACCAAGTAGCCATATGTCCTTGTTGTATATGCAGCTTAAATCACAGTCTTCCAAACTAAGCAAGATAGCAATTGTTAGAAACCTCCACCCCTACCCCCACTGGAGTAAGAGTTCTGCTTTAAAGCATGGTATCATTTTTGCCCCAAATGACATATCCTTCCTACGTGAGTTGATTTGTATGTATCTAGTTATATTTGTTGTGAATTTTACTGTTGCCCAAGGGGCTGATATCCAGTTTACATATGTTCCTGTGCATTTATTTTAGAAGCAGGGAATGTTAAGGCAGTATTTCCTGTATGAATATTTCAAGTATCAATCCCATTCAAAATAGAAACTTAAAGGATTGATGTTTAAACTTGTATCCTCTTTTTAATAAAGTTCACAAAAGATGTATTTTCCTACAAATAATATATTTTTTTAAATTGGACTACAAGGAACTCGGCACTTAAAATTGCTTTGTAAATTTCTTGACCTTAAGAAGAGGAATATGAGTTGAACTTTCTAGATACAAGTTTCCAGAGACCAGTCTATCTTTTACCTTTGGGTTCTTTTATTCACCTCAAATTTTACTGAACCACAATTTTGTGCCAAGCACTGGAACAAGAGGGTCCAGTGGCAGGAGTGCTTGTTTATGATTTAGGATAGCCAGAAATGTGACATGGCTCAGTTTCCTTGTCTGTACAACAGGTGATATCATTTCTTATTCACTAGGCTAATTTTTGTGAGGAACAAATGAACTACTGTGTAAAGGAGTGTTTTATAAGCATTAATTTACCCAGGATAGTTTGCCAGAATCTCAAAAACATACCATATCTTAAAGAATATTGGTTTGCACATTTTCCCAGCTATATGGAGATATAATAGACATACAACGTTGTGTAAGTGTACAGTGTACGTGTGGACTTGACACATTATATACTGTTACACCTCCATCTAATCACTTAATTACCTTTATTTTTTAAAACACTTAAGAACTACTCTCTTAGCAACATTCAAGTATATAATAAAGTACTATTAGCTATAATCACCATTGCTGTACTTTAGATCCCCAGAATTTGTTAATTTTATGACTTATTTCAGTAGGTAAAGGTGGTTTTGTTTTTGAGAACTGCATATGCAAAACATTATTGTGTAGGAGAGATTTGTCATTTCATTTGTCTAAGTTATTTTTCAAATAACAATTGAGTTCTCCATTCTCATGAGCAATTTGGAAAATACAACGAAAAATAAAGTCCTCTTTTTGCCAATCCCACCATTCTTCGAAACACTGTTTAATCAGGTTAGAGGCACCTGCCTGTGTCTCTAAGCATCTTTCCCAGTGAATTCGGTCTCACCTCCTGCTGAGTAAACAAGCAGATTCAATTACTGGCAGATTAGATGTCACTCCTTGCCCCTGCCCCGCCCTTCCCCATCCTTTGGCAAAGGGAGGAAAAAAATGATCAGACTCTGGCTGGTGTAAAGCAGGATCATCAGACCGCGGCCAGTTCACCAGAGCGCACGGGGCAGCCACTCCATCTCCACCTCCAGCACCAGTGACAACAAGCCCCCTGGGCTCCTCCGGAGCGGAGGCGCCAAGCAATCTTTGACAGGCTCACCTCGCAGGTGGCATCAGTCCTGGAGCTCACTGCCAGCTCCCAGAGCCTGCCCTCGCGAGGCGTCCTTTCGTTTGTCCATCTCTATCTGTCCGCCGCTAGAGGCACTCATGGCCAGCCAGGGACAAAACCCGGCACCAAGAAGTGACAGGATCCAGAGGAGGCAAGAGAGTGAAGCAAGGAGGGAAGGAGGACCCCGGCAGGCAACAAGCATGAAATTCAGCCCAGCGCACTACTTGCTGCCTTCTGCCAGCGCTGGTCCTCAGCGCTGAGCCTCAGCACCAAGTGAGTCCGAGACCGTGAATGACCTGAGCCAAAGGGCACTGCCGGTAGGTTGGTCCTACCTCAGGTCCCCTGTGGGGACCAAGGACAGACACTTCAGCTGTTTGCATCTTCCGCCTCAAATTCGGGCCCTTGGGGGAACGGAGCCCATTTTATCTGCCCCAGCCCGTTATGAGAAAAGTCAGTACTCTTTCCAGTGAGAGATCCAAACTTTCCCTTCCAAAGACGTGTTTCTGAATTA
Organism: Balaenoptera ricei; assembly: GCF_028023285.1. Lineage (NCBI taxonomy): Eukaryota > Metazoa > Chordata > Mammalia > Artiodactyla > Balaenopteridae > Balaenoptera > Balaenoptera ricei. Next base: position 79,516,686 of record NC_082646.1, on the reverse strand, counting down.
TGGGGGTTTTTTTTCAAATTACGGTTTTCCCTGTATATATGTCCATAATTCAAAACGATACATGCACCCCAATGTTCATTGCAGCACTATTTACAATAGCCAGGACATAGAAGCAACCTATGGAATGGATAAAGAAGATGTGGTACATACATACAATGGAATATTACTCAGCCATTAAAAAGAACAAAATAATGCCATTTACAGCAACATGGATGGACCTAGAGATTCTCATACTGAGAGAAGTCAGACAGAGAAAGGCAAACATCATATGATATCACTTACATGTGGAATCTAAAAAAAGGCTACAAATGATCCTATCTACAAAACAAAAACAGAGTTACAGACGTAGAAAATAAACTTACAGTTACCAGGGGGTAAGTGAGGGAGGGATACACTGGAAGATTGGGATTGACACATACACACTGCTATATATAAAATAGATAACTAATAAGGACCTACTGTATAGCACAGGGAACTCTACTCAACACTCTGTAATGGCCTATATGGGAAAAGAATCTAAAAAAGAGTGGATATATGTATATGTATAACTGATTCACTTTCCTGTACACCTGAAACTAACACAACATTGTAAATCAAGTATACCCCCAAAAAATAATTTAAAAAAGAAAATTTTTTAAAAAAGGACGTTTCCCTCCAGCCCTAGTAATACACGGTAACAGACTAAAGTAAAGAAAGGAAGGGGCTTCCCTGGTGGCGCAGTGGTTGAGAATCTGCCTGCCAATGCAAGGGACACAGGTTCGAGCCCTGGTCTGGGAAGATCCCACATGCCGCGGAGCAACTGGGCCCGTGAGCCACAACTACTGAGCCCGCGCGTCTGGAGCCTGTGCTCCATAACAAGAGAGGCCGCGATAGTGAGACGCCCGTGCACCGCGATGAAGAGTGGCCTCCGCTCATCACAACTGGAGAAGGCCCTCGTACAGAAACGAAGATCCAACACAGCCAAAAATAAATAAATAAATAAATAAATTTATTTAAAAAAAAAAGAAAGAAAGCAAGCTGCATTTAAAAGAAAATACTAAGAGTCCTTACATTACAGGTTCATTGCAACAGGTGATTCACATTCTCCAAGCCCGCTTTGTGTAATATGTGGAGACCAGCTATTCAGTGAAGCCATGAAACCTTCAAAACTGATTTGCCAGATGGAGACCAAGCACCTTGCATTAAAAGACAAGCCTTTGGAATTTTTCAAAAGAAAACAATGTGAACACAAAGAACAGAAACAATTATTGAAGGCCACCACTTCATCAAATGTGTCTGCACTGAGAGCATCATTCTTAGTGGCTAACCACATTGCCAAAGCTAAGAAGCCCTTTACTATTGGTGAAGAGTTGATCCTGCCTGCTGCTAAGGACATTTGTCATAAACTTTTAGGAGAGGCTGCAGTTCAAAAGGTGGCACATGTTCCTCTTTCAGCTAGCACCATAACTAGACAAATTGATGAAATAGCAGAGGATACTGAAGCACAATTGTTAGAGAGGATTAATAAGTCACCGTGGTATGCAATCCAGGTTGACGAGTCAACCAATATTGACAGCAAGGCAGCAATGCTTGTTTTTGTGCGATATATTTTTTAGGAGGAAGTGCATGAGGATATGTTATGTGCACTTTTGTTGCCAACCAACACCACAGCTGCAGAAGTATTCAAGTCTTTGAATTATTACATATCAGGAAAATTGAATTGATCATTTTGTGTCAGTATATGTACAGATGGAGTGGCTGCCATGACTGGACGGCTTTCTGGTTTCACTACTCGGGTCAAAGAGGTCGCTTCTGAATGTGAGTGTACGCACTGTGTCAACCATAGAGAAATGCTGGCTAGCAGAAAAATGTCACCTGAACTTAACGTTTTGCAGGATGTGATGAAAATTATCAACCACATTAAAGTACATGCCCTTAACTCACATCTGTTCACGCAGCTCTGTAAGGAGATGGACGCAGAGCACACAGGTCTTCTCTTTACACGGAAGTGAGATGGCTTTCTAAAGGTAGATCACTGGCCAGAGTTTCTGAGTTATGAGAGCCGCTCCAGAGATTTCTTTTAGAAAAATAATCACCACTGGCAGCACATTTCAGTGACACAGAATGGGTCGCAAAACTTGCTTACCTGTGTGACGTATTCAACCTGCTCGATGAACTCAATCTGTCACTTCAGGGGAGAATGCCAACTGTGTTCAAGTCGGCAGATAAAGTGGCTGCATTCAAAGCCAAACTGGAATTATGGGGGTGACGAGTGAACATTGGGATTTTTGACATGTTTCAAACATTAGCAGAGATTTTGAAAGAGACTGAGCCAGGGCCTTCTTTCTCCCAGCTGGTGAATGATCACCTATCTCAGCTTTCAAAGAATTTGAGCGTTACTTCCCAACCACAAAAACCCCTGAACTGGGAAGGAATGGATCCGCGACCCATTTGTGAATAAGCCAGGTGAACTGACTTTGTCCTTGTTAGAAGAGGATCAACTGCTTGAGGTAGTAAATGACGGTGGCCTTAAAAGTATGTCTGAGACAACTTCAAATCTCCGTACGTTCTGGATTAAAGTCAGGACAGAATATCCTGAGATTGCCACAAAAGCACAGAAAAGCCTGCTTCCATTTCAAACATCCTATCTTTGTGAAGCAGGGTATTCTGCAGTGACAGCAACCAAAACGAGATTACGGAGTAGACTGGACATAAACAACACACTTCGGGTGTCATTGTCTCCCGTCACCCCCAGATGGGACCATCTAGTTGCAGGAAAATAAGCTCACTGCACTGATTCTGAATTACGGTGAGTTGTATAATTATTTCATTATATATTACAATGTAATAATAATAAAGTGCACAATAAATGTAATGCGCATTGTCTTCCACGAAACTGGTCCCTGATTCCAAAAAGGTTGGGGACCGCTGACCTAGAAAGCATTAAAGGTAAATACACTTGTCCAGACATCACCTATGACTTAATCAATGTAAATTTCCTTTGTAGATCTCAGTAATATATATGTCTTAAAATCAACTTCACCTGGTTATTATTATGTTAAGTCATTGGTTTGGGGAACCAATATTTTGGAGATAATTTTATCTCAACTGATGTGCATACTTATGTCTCATAAACTATGGGTATGCATAAATAAATTCACACACTCATATACATGCATACTATTAAAATGACAAATGTTATGTGATGAAATGTCATGTGTGGGCTTAGTGGGTTATAGAGCTGGGTGCAACTACTAAGAGGAAGTAAGAAGCATAGCATCCTGTTAAGCCTGCATCAAAAAGCAAACGTGTTTCCTGAAACATGAAAAAATATTGTTTTACCAGTGTACAAAAGAGTGGGATATGGAGAGCAAAGAATTCTACACAGACACAAGCTGAAGGTCAAACAAGTAAATAATGTACTCATTGTCAATGCTTTTATAGACATCAGGAGACATAATCCTACTACAAGTACTGATTACATTGCAATGATGTCAGCCGTGTTTGATGTTGCTTATGAGCACTTTGAATGAAGCTACATTGAATCTATAGATCAGATTGAGAAGAACTGACATCTCGACAATATTGAGAATTACAATCCATTAACATGGATTAGTTCTCCATTTATTTATTTCTTCTTCGAATTCCTCTATCAGAGTTTTATAGCTTTTCTCATATAGATCAAATACATACATTGCCAAATTTATAAGTAGGTGCTTCATTTTGGGGATGTTAATGTAAATGATAGGGGTTTTTAATTTCAATTCTACCTGTTCACTGCTGACATATAGGAAAGTGATGGACTTTTTTGTATGTTAACCTTATATCCTGCAACTTTGCTAGTTTCAGGAATTATTTTTGAGTCTTTCAAATTTTCTACATATATGACCATGTCATCTGCAAACAAAGATGGTTTTATGTCTAAAATCTGTATACCTTTTATTTCCTTTACTTGTCTTATTGCATTATCTAGAATTTCCAGTACGTTGACACAGATGGTGAGACAACATCCTTGCCTTATTCCTGATCTTAATGGTAAAGCTTTGACTTTCTCACAATTAAGTATGATGTTAACTATAAGTTTTTTAAAGCTATTCTTTATCAAGTAGAGGAGGTGCCCCAATTATGAGTGCTTTAATCTCTTCAAGTGTGCACCTTAAAGAGTCTGTTTTGTGAAGCATTTTGTGAATATAAGCAATTGGTCTAGTCCAAAGCCCTCCATCTTATGCATCAGAAAACTGAGGTCCAGAGTGTTTGAGACTTGGCCAAGGTCACAGAAGGAACCTAAAACTAGAATCCCAAACTTGCACAAAGATTTTCTCTGTTCTGTCATGTGATCAATGACATACCTCTTCTGTAGTCAACTACTATGTATATAGTCAGTACCTATGATGTATCCAGAACTATTCTGATTATTGTGATGTACAGAGTAATCTAAAAACAATTTCTTGACTATATATAATTACTGGATAGAACAAAGTTAGAAGTTAATTTCCATTTTTTTTGGCTTGAATTTAGTTGATCCATGAAGCCTGTGCTGGCTTAAGAATTATTCTAGTCAATTTGAAAAACCCAAATCAGGGGCATTAATAAATTCTCACCATTAAAATTGTTTTTCTTCCAAAAATGCAGCTATACTGGTTCTTGTTGACCTTTTACTTGGAGTTTAAAATAATATTTTTGGTACATTTAAAAGCTATTCACTGACATTATTTCCTGTAGCAACAGTTCACACGTTTGTTTACATTTCTGACCTATGAAATCTATGAAATCTGACCTATGAAATCTATGTTGCCAGTATGTGGGATTGTTCAATAGGCAGCCTGCTATCTGGCAAGGATTATGGAATAATCCTTGAATATATGAAGAAAAATAAATACATTCTTGTTCAGCTTTATTACAAGGATTAATTGATTTTTTGGTTTATATGTAAATATATGTTTATATTCTTTAGGCAGAGAGAGAGAGTACTGTAAGAAAAGGAAGAGGTGAAAGGATTGGATCTCTTTTAACAATTCAGCAAGGCTGGAGGACTAGATGGTTTTGGTCAGAATACCATATGGTGGCATGGACCTTATAGATTTTGCCCCTTCTTATCTTATGATGTTCAGTCACTCCTGGTGTTATGTTTGTGAATATGTCACTTTACATGGCAAAAGAGACTTCACTTATAGAGTTAATGTTGGTAATCAGCCAACTTTAAGAAAGGGAGATTTTCCTGGATTATTCATGTGGGCCCAGTGTAATCACATGGGCCCTTAAAAGTGCAAAAGTAAGTCAGAACAATGCAGTAGAAGAGATGTGACAGAAGAGATGTTTAGGAAAGATAAGGCAGAGGAGAAGAGTCAGAGAGATTTGAAGTGTGAGAGGGATATTATCTACTGCTACTAGCTTTGAAGGATTCCATGAGCCAGGTAATGTGGTTAGCCTCTAAAAACTGGGGAGACTTCCAGCTGACACCCACTCAGGAAACAGGTGGCTCAGTCCTACAACTGTATGGAAATGAATCCGGGCAACAACTTGAAATTAGCCTGGAAACTGATTCTCCCCTAGGGCCTCCAGAAGGAAATGAAGTCCTGCTAACCTTGATTTCAATCCAAGGAAGCCCAGAGCAGAGAACCAGTGAGCCATACTATCCCCAGACCTGTGCTTTATAGAACTGTGAGATGATGGATTTGTGTATTTTTAAGCCATTAAATTTGTGGTCATTTGTTAAAGCAACAGTGGAAAATTAATAAAGACCTCATAAACTTATTTTTAGAACCTTAACATTTCAAATGTTAGAGAAACTTTATCAAACACAACACATGTGCCAAATCCAGGCTACTACCTGTTTTTGTATAGCCTGAGAGCTAAGAATGATTTTACATTTTAAGAGGTAAAAATATATATATTAAAAAATATTTTGTGGGCTTCCCTGGTGGCGCAGTGGCTGAGAATCTGCCTGCCAATGCAGGGGACACGGGTTCGAGCCCTGGTCTGGGAAGATCCCACATGCCGCGGAGCAACTAGGCCTGTGAGCCACAACTACTGAGCCTGCGTGTCTGGAGCCTGTGCTCCACAACAAGAGAGGCCGCGAGAGTGAGAGGCCCGCGCACCGCAATGAAGAGTGTCCCCCGCTTGCCGCAACTAGAGAAAGCCCTCGCACAGAAACGAAGACCCAACACAGCCAAAAATAAATAAATAAATAAATACATAAATTTATTAAAAATATATATATATTTTGTGAAACATGATATCACATGAAATTCAAATGTAAGAATCTAAAAATGAGGTTTTATTGGAACAAACTCACAATCATGTGTGTGTAGTCTATGACTACTTCCTTGATACAATATAAAATTTAAGTAGTTGTGACAGAACCTTGGCTTGTAAAGTCTAAAATACTATGAGAAAAACTTGTTGAAGTTCTTTATAATTTCCCCAATCTTCCCTATGAGTATTTGGAGATTCATAGAGGAAAGTTTTAAGAGGGTACAAATTCATCTTTACCTGTAGCTCTGAAATGCCTCACACTCTTACTGTAGCCCACACTTGGATTTAGAAATTTGTTAAAAAATTCTCAACTGAGTTGTTCTTAGCATTTTATATGGAAGCAGCAGTGTCTGTCTCAGGTAAGCAAATGCTTGGGTCACGTTGCTCTCTGCAGGCTTTGTCTCTTCCCAGATCTGGGGTTAGGTGATTGTCCTTTGACTTCGGCTTATATTGGGTTCAAGAAAATAGTTTTTAAATGTGAGAGTAATGGTTTTTTAAGTCTCTACGTCTCTGCGCAGAAACCAGATCCATTTTGTAATTTGCACATATTACGAAGGGTGCTTTTAGTTCCACCAAATTTTAGGAGTAGCACAGACATGAGAAGTACTTTTTATTTCTCTCCAAACTCGAAATAGTGATAATAATAAGAATAACATTTACAATATGAATTGAGTGAAAATATGCACCAATTAACCAATTTAATTAGAAAATGAGTAGCCTGAACTTTAAAATAGAATCCTCATATTTGAATCTTTAATTTTGGAGAATTCAGATGGGAGAATTTTGAAGTTGTCATGTGTATTATTAAAAGGTGAAATCCTGTGAGGTCCACCTGTCAAAATTCAATGGAAGTAATACCAACAGTTAAAACTTACATAACAGTTATCTATTTTTAAATTCAGTAGTGAAAGAAAATGTTTGGAAATAGTACTGTTACCAAATAGAAGTGGAGCAGAATTCGGGAATGAGGGAAATAGCTTTTGCGACGATGACTGCATCTCATAATCACTCTGAAGAACTCTCTGCCAAAGCATTTGGGCGAGAATCCTGTTTTTTTTTTTTCAGGGGAAGCACACAAATAGGAGGTTCTGAAGGTATTGAGGGGAAGAATCCCTGGGTGATAATGAATTTTTATAAGCTCATGAATAGTAAGTTACTAAGGGTTAATGTGACCACAAGAAAGAATTGAGGAATATGTGGTTTTATTGTCCTCCCCTAAGCTTTCCTGTTAGTGTTGTCAATTATCCTTTCATTCAAGTGGAGACACGATGAAATGTGGGTTTCATCAAGAAATAAGGGCTGTGTCACACTGTGTTTGAGAAGTGAAAATGTTGCAGAGAGAGATCTAATGGATCTATCGGTTAAGGAAGAGGGATTACTGCTCAAGAAAGACAACTAAAGGTCACATTATTTTGGTATGAATCACACTCAGTTTGGCTTGGACAAAAATTTAGAGGTCCAGACTCTTGATATTTGTTAATGTGCCCTAAGAGGAATAAGGGTGAGTAAAGAGAAGGAGAAGAGTTCATGTTAACTAAATTCATAAGGATTTATAATATAAACTAGAATGCCAATTTAATCATTCATAATGAGAAATGAAAATATAGTATGGGCTGGTCTATGTACTACCTCTTTGCAGAAAAATCTTCATTGTTGCCCACATTATAATCAGAAGATGATAAGAAAAAAATAAATATCTCTAATTTATTGAAGCTTTTTGAATAAATGAATATGTGTTAATTCATTTAAATAGTTGAGAAAGTAATCAACAGTCAACAATTTCATCAATTACATCAACATAAATCAAGCTGTGAAGTTAGGTTAAATAAAAGGCCATTTGATTGTTTGTGTAATTCATAATTCACATTTAACTGTTCATTGTACTGCAGAGGTTGGTAATGGGACTTAGTCTATCAGGTTAGCACATTTAGAGGGACAATTTAGTTCCAAATCAGGATCCTGGTTACTAGTAATTTCAAGCAAATGAGCCATAGATGACATTATCTTAATTGATGTATCACCTAATCTCCCCATTTTCAAGGGACTTGGTTTTCAGTACATAACTGCTTCATAATTTTATACAATAATAACTCTACCTTGTTAAAAAATCTTTAATTATGAACCTTTGACGCAGTGGGGGATAGAGCCTTAGATATGAGTGAGAATGTTAATTATAAATATTTTTGTTTAAAGTATTTCTTAATGTATTTCCACTGTATGAAACTTCCTCAAGAAAGCTCCAGGTCATATGATTCAGAAAGACAGTGAGAAGCTGAATTAATGTTCCTTCTCATTTATTTCATGAATCAGTCAGAATTTAATTTACCCAAAACAAGGATGTTGGACAGATGCTAGCATGTGATAAGAGTCTGCTTCTCAAATTAATTATCAGGAGCACTGGAAGTGCTTCAGGTATTTAGCCACTCAGTTCTATAATTTTCTGCCTACTGATAAAAATGTTCAATTCATTTTAAAAGGAAAAATAATACATTAATATATTTTTAAAGTAAAACAGCTTTTACTGTCCACACATTGCAATTCAAGTCATAACTCTGATGTCTTATGCTAGTCACCTAACATAATAGAATGTGACTGATGTAATCAGAATGACCTAATTATCAAGATGACCTGTCCTCTTGAGAATTTAAGCTTCAGTGAAATATGCTGGTAGCAAGTACTCCCCTTATAGATAAGATCTCTTCCTTATAAACATTCTACTCTATCAATTTCTCCTTGAAAAAGTTACTAGTTGTAAAGCTAATCTAGTTGAAAAAGTTATTTTTTTCTTTCCAATTCCAAGCTTAAATCTATTATATAAAATCTAAGTAATTTTGGATCAAATGATAAACATTTCCCTAAAATTCATTGTAAACTATAGATATTTACTGAGCAGAGAGCAATATAATTTGTACTTTAACTTCACTTCTTTCCCCAGAATTCATCTCCCTCACATTTCTCCTTGTTATTTATTTTTTTCTTTAAACAGTGTCATTGCAGAAAATGGGGAAGAGACAGTTCTGGAACGGATATTACATTTCCTTCTTCAGGGATAAAGCAGTGATCACAGTGGGGAAATGGGGTAACAGTTGTAACAGCTGTAAGCATAACTTGTAACAGTTATACTTCTATAATTGCTAGACACATAGTGGGATTTTGTTAGGGCTAATTTCCAAAGAAATGGGTTGGGCAAAAGGATAGGGCCATTACAGTTTTAACACCAAGAGCCATAAAAAGGAAATGGATGACAGACTGCAGTCAGGGTATGGGAAAATGTAGACTGAGCCTAATGTTAGTGGAAGCCAGGAAGATGTACTAACTATGGAAGTGTTAAGGATATTGCTGTTTGTTTCTTTTTCTCTTTCTATGCTTCAGAAGCTCTCCATTCTCCAAAATCTCAACTATTTTTTTCCCCACAGTATTAACAGTATGTTTAAGAAGGGCCTCTGAAAAATTCTGTATTTGATTCTGTGCCACAATTCAGTTGAGTATCTATGAAGTGAAAATTTGAGTTAAGTAGTATCTAACACACAGGGCCAGGTCTAGTTTACCCTATAGATTTGCTTTCACGATAATCTATAAATGCCCTTTACCTTTCTATTCATCATTTTAATGAAGCACCATAACCAAAGTAGCATAAACAGTTCAAAATGCTAAGGGTGCAATTCAATATTTCTAACTTTAAACAATTATTTTAATCAGATGATGAACATTGTTCTAAGAGAAAGATCTTTTACTGTTCATGTATTCATCTGCTTCTTTTCATGCTTCTTAAAGCAATCATTGTTCTATGAAGCACTTTTCTTCCTGTAGGGCTCCAAAGCTAATAAATTAGCCCTATTAATGTTATATTACTTATGACACAAAGAGGAAAAACATTTCCAAGTCCATATTACCTCTGGTACTACAAAAGCATATTTAACTAAAACCTCAATAAAGTGATTCACTGACTAAAATTCTATGATATTTGCACAAATTATCTATGATGAAGGCAGAGAGAATTATCAACTTTGTTCATTGGATATGATCTTATCCTTTTTAAAAGAAAACATGCAAAACTAAAATAAAATTTAAGAAAAATCAATGACATCCTTTCCCTGATGATTTTGAATGCCCCCCTTTTGACTGTGCCCCACTTGAGCTAAACAGTTCATGCTTAATGCATTTTCAGTCAGTCTCTCTCAATATGCCTAGTAACTTACATCATCTATAGCAGTTACTAAAGTTAATTTTGGTGTTTAGAAGCCAATAATTAACTTCTTTTTTTATTTTATGTTTAAGTGCCTGCCAAAATTGTGTCACTGAGACTTTTTGCTCTTTTTAGTTACATGGATTTATAAGTTTCAGAATCCCCCCTTTTGTTCCCCATCAAACCCAGGGCCAAGCAATATGCAGCTATCACATCTAGCAACCCCAGCTCCAACCTGTTTATTGATTTAATTGACTGCCTTTCTCCTCCCCGCAAGGAACATTAAACTCCAGGAAGGCAGGGACCGTATCTTCTCTTAGCACCTCTTTATAGCAAGGTTAATAGTAGCTTGTTCAGCATCGGGAATCAACAGGCATAAGGCTTACAAAATTATACTGAATCATGCACATATTCCAATATTGATTTGCCAAAAAGTTCACTTCCATGTCTCACTTTAGCATTATTTCCGAACAAGTAAAGCAAAACAAGAATAATCTTTATGAAATTGGTCTAGAATAGAAAATTAGGTGGACACTTTTTAATAGAGTTTATCAAAGACTATTTATATAAATCCCAATTACTATTTGGGCAACATGGAACTGTATTTATGTTATAAAAATGTACACTGTTTTAGTCCTATAATGAACAGAATATTTTAGCAGACTCCTATCAAAAGTCTCTACTTTATTGTCATAATTTTATTTATCTTCAAAATGTTCTGGGAAAAGAAGCTAAATTTGATTTTTCGTTTCTGAGGTTTAAAATGAAAAGTTTTCTTTAACAGATTGTATTTTTCTTCCGTGGCTGAAGCCTTTGTATAAAATGTTTAACTATACATGAAATTTTAACATACTTGGTAAAAGTAATTTTTTTCTTTCTTTGATTGCAAATTTTACGTTACTTAAAGGAAACCTACAAAGGAAGTCCAGTTTAGTTTCAAAGAATTCAGCAAATTCATTGCATACTCTGAAATATTATAGATAATCCTAAATTAGACAGGGAGTCAACTGACATGGGTTAGAAGTAGCAAAACTGGGATTCAAATCAAACTCTCTCCCCCTGTTGGGATTTCAGAGAAGTCAAAGCAGAGAGTGAAAAATGCAAACAGACTATCAAAACAAAATTGTAAATATGCTTCATACTGGGGGGACAAGTGGTCTCTTTCAATGGGGGGAAGACAAGATGGACCATAATGGTCTATGACATTATAAAATTCGATGAAAAATTAATTGTCTAATCACATATTTATAAAACACCTAACATATGCAGGCACCACTCTAGGTTCTGAGCAGAAAACAGTGAAGAAAAAACGTCCTGTCCTCATGGAGCTTGTATGATAATATCCTTCAAGATCTTCTTCTTGAAATTGAGAACAATTTCACAGCCTTAATAAAAGATTAAGTATAAGTTTGATGCACTTAGCTGGTTATCAGTTCATACCTTTAATCATTATTGCTAGTTCTTCCCATACTTTCTAGTTCGACAGCATGACTTACATTATACATATTTATGTTAGCCATTGAACTCTAATTTCAGTTGCAAGGAAAACAATTTTTTTTTCTGTTTACTGATGCAAAGTGGAAGAAGATGTAGAATAATGTCGAGAGAACTCAAAATAACTTTTTCTGGAAAACTTTTAAGAAACACGTGTATCTCTGTTAAGTGTATTATTTGAAATATAAAACACACTGGATGAACCCTCTATAATCCAACTAGTATATACATACTAGACTAGCAAAATGATAAATCTGGATAGGCCTTTTATATTTTTATTAAATATTTACCATGCATTTTAAATTATTACATATATTATATATAACCATCTAACTATGTTAAAATTTGGGGCATTCTAGAACCTGAGTACAATATAAATAAAAGTAAAAACACCCCTTTTGTTTACCAAAAGAAAAAAACCTTGCAGGACATTTGGTCTTGTCCAAACGTCCATAAGATATTTGGTCCATACCAAAGGTCCTTGAAATTTGGTTCTATCAAATATCATGAGCATATTTGGTTGATGTCAAATGGGTTTGAAAATATCAGTTACCTCAACTTTTAGCACAATGTCTTCTCCTTAGATTTTGCTTCAGGATTTAAAAGTGTGGGAGGCATGGTGTTCTTTGATCACATCAATTCCCTCTCAAAGATATTTGTTAAAATAAAAACAGTAAACAACTCTAGTGCAGAATTTAGGCTTTAATGTGCAAATGCCCAAGTTTTTAAAGTGTTCCCCATTTTTTTCTTCAAAGAGTAAAGTTAGAGGCATGTGACATCTAGCCACACTGTATTAGGATGTTGGCACAAAGTATGTAACTCAACACAGAAGTGTTTGTTTGCACTCACACCGAAGTTAGGACTTAAATTTTTAGAAAATGAAACCAAATGACTACCACAAAAAATAGCATTCTATTTGAAGTGACAAAGAGATGCAAAATAACCTTTTTTTAATTGAAGTATAGTTGCTTTACAATATTGTGTTAGTTTCAGGTGTACTGCAAAGTGATTTGGTTTTACATATACTTTTTTTCTATTTTTTCTCCATTATAGATTACTACAAGATATTGAATATAGTTCCCTGTGCTATATGGTAAATCCTGGTTGTTCATCTACTTTATATATGGCAGTGTGTATCTGTTAGTCCCATTCTCCTAATTTATCCCTCCCCCCTTTTCCCTTCAGTAATCATAAGTTTTGCTTTCTATGTCTGTGAGTCTATTTCTGCTTTGTAAATAAGTTCATTTGTATTATTTTTTTAGATTCCACATATAAGTGATATCATGTAATATTTGTCTTTCTCTGTCTGACTTACTTCACTTAGTATAATAATCTCTAGGTCCATCCATGTTGTTCCAAATGGCATTATCTCATTCTTTTTTATAGCTGAGTAATATTCCATTGTGTATATACACCACATCTTCTTTATCCATTCATCTGTCGGTGGACACTTAGGTTGCGTCAATGTCTTGACTATTGTAAGTACTGCTGCTATGAACATTGGGGTGCATATATCTTTTCAAATTAGAGTTTTCATCTTTTCTGGATATATGCCTAGGAGTGGGATTGCTGGATCATACGGTAACTCTATTTTTAGTTTTTTAAGGAACCTCCATAGTGTTCTCCATAGTGGCTGCACCAATTTAGGAATGTGAAATAATCTTGACAAAGAAGGCCAATATTACCTCTTAGGGTGACTTCTCCAGCAAAAGGTCTTCCCAAAGAGCAGCACATATATATTATCAGAGCCAGAGGACTAAGCATGATGGTAACAATCACCCACATTCAATCTGTCTCATTTCCCTGGAAGCTGCAGCTAGTTTATCATTTAAACCAGTTTACTTATTAGTACAAAGTAAATCAGTACTACTACTAATAGTAACTAGCAGAAATAAAGTTTCTTCCATTTCTTTTAATTAGTCTCTTTAGCTAATAATATCCTCTTAAGATGAGTAATTGAAGTTCATTTCTTATTTTGTTTACCTATGAATGAACACTGCAATATGTTTCTTACAGATTTGCAAATGTTTATAATTCAGAGAACATAGGTCTTGAGATCCAGAAAGTAGGTAATATTGTTTCTTTCAGGAACCTTGGTAAAATCTTGCTATGCCATCTGATTTGGAGACCTGAGTGTTGGGGAGAGGGCAGTTATGAGGGAAATATGGAGGCCATTGCTTGTACTTTAAAAAAAAATTAACCTTTAATGAGAAAAAAATGTATCTCGAGCTCAAGAAAACTGTGTTTGGTGTGTCGCTGAGTCGAGGGTTAGAGATATACATGACAGGACTAGCAAAAAGGATATACATAAACAAAGGTACATACAGTCACAGAATGAAAAACTAGTGTCTGGAGGGTTAAGTCTCAGTTTCTTAACACTCAGCAGCATGTCGGAGATGGAGTGGCTGATGGGGAGCAAATGTCCAGACTCTAGGCACTGCGGGGTGCCCTCCCATACATCCGTCTTCAGCACCATGTGGTGCACCTTCTTCAGAAATTTCTCATCACTTCCATACCCCTCAATGGCCTTTTGGATACCTCAGCCAGATGCAAGTTATCGGCTGCTTTCACAAGTGCTACCCACTTCACCTTGGGTACACACACACCATGAAGTCGGGGTTAAACTTCACAGGGTTGATGAGGACTTTGGTGGCCTGGAGGTGCTGGGGGGAGGTGCAGAGAGGCCATGGTGTCCATTGTTTTACTTACTTTTTTGAAGTGTTTAATTATCCTTTAAAGAAGTGTCTGGCAGGAGGACATCTGATTTCACATGAGCTACACTCAGCCTGTCATGCAGTGGTGTGGCGACTGACCCACCGTAAAGAGTAGATACACTTCCTCTTCTTGAAAAAGGCTAGAGATACCTGACATAAAGAACTAGCCAAAAAGAAGGCTCTCTGCATATGCTGGCCATCAGGAGAGCGGATGCAAAATCTGTGAACTATATACTGTATCATTGTTAATATAAAAACCATACTACATAGCATATATACTATATTCTATATGCCCAACTTAATATATATACTATACATGTAATCAGTATATCTCTATGGATCTATCTAGAGAGACCGTATACTAATGACTGTCTAATGTATATTTCTACCTCTGAAGTCTTGGGTGAGCCTTATATACACTCCTCCTAGACATCTTCAACAGAATGTGGCCACCATAGAAACATTTGTTTCCATTTAAATCCCAACCTTCTCCATTTTAGAAAATAATATTGCAATCTACCTAGCCAATCGGACTGAAACCTGGAATTCATCCTCAATTCTCCTCTTTTCATCTTAGCTCCAATCCATCTATATACTCTATCATCTCTACCTCTAAAATGAATTTCCTGGGTCTGACTACTTACGTTCATCTCCACTGGACAAGTCTACTATAATCTCTCGTCTCCAGTAAGCAAACAATCCCCAAGTAGTTTCTCTGCCTCTTCTTTTACCCTGTAACAATCCACCTTCCACCCAGAAACTAATGTAAATGAGATGATAGTATTGTTTGGTTTAAATCCTCAAATGACTCCCTTTAGCCACAAGAATAAACACCAACCTCCTTTCAGTGCTCCCCGAAGCCCTGATTTATCTGACCTGCCTCTCTCTGATTGCTTCTCCCTCTGCTTTCCTTTTTTTCAATATGCCCAACCATACTGGCCTTCTTTCTGCCACGTAAACAGGCCAATCAGCCTCTCTTCACTGGATGTTCCTTATACTTAGGATGCTCCTCTCCCAAATCACTGAATGGCTGCCTGCTCCTCATCGTTTAGTTCTCAACCCAAAGGTTACTCCTCACAGAGTACCTACCGGTCCCTCTTTCCACATTACTCTATTTTATTTTCATGGTAGTATTCATCAGAACTTGGCTTTAACTGATACATTACTTTATTTAGTGCTGATCTTTCCTCTCTTTGGAGACAAGGACACTGATCTTCATCACCACCTATCTCTATCTATAAAAACTTCCTTTCCATAATAGAACCCCGGTGAATATTTGTTGACTATTTGCAATTTTTTAGGATCTGTTAGTATTCTCTATACATGTTTAAACAGGTGCCGCTGACATGAATAAATCTTTGATTAATTTTATATACAAACTTGAAAAATTATTTAATAATTTAATACCTTGCTATTTAAACTGCATATAACTGGAAAGGTACTGAGGTCTGTAGGACTTTGGATCTCTTACTGGTTTTTGTTGGGTGTCAATATGACATTGAGAAATTCTGAAGTATTATATATGTTTACATGTGCCTTTCTCGCACATGTAACATCATTGAGTTTTGGAATTTACTGGGATTGTGAAGTCACAAAAGTAGAAAGGCACAATCTTAGTGGTAGGTGTTAGATTGGTCTTCTATGGTAGGTCTATGGATATTTTAATAAGCAATATTACTTCCATTCACAATTCATTTGCCTCTATCTCAATGAAAATTAAAATGTTAGACAGCAATATAATGAGTGAAACAGGAAAGGTATTGTATAGCATCTAAATTAAATTTAGACTAAACTGAATGCATAGCAAGCATATACTGGAATTTTCTGGGGGTAATAATAGATGCATTTATCTGCTTATTCTAATTTTCTATTCCTTCCTCAATAATAAAAATTGAACACTGACACTAAGAGTTTCACACAATCAAAACAGTTGAAAATATCTCATGCAAGCTGCATCAAAATAAATGCATTTTAAAAATTTAATAGTATATTAGTAGATTAATTTTTTTGTTCATTGGCAGCAGAAAACATGAGAAGAGTATCATTCCACAATCAAGTAAGATGTTTAACACATTTTTTCCCTCAATGTTCCAAAATGATCTTCTCTTGTGTACATATTGACAAGTTCCTATAATACATTAAAATTAAAATTGTCTTTTCAGTAGATCTACTGTGACTATCACAGCACTGAACAATAAGCAAAGCATGAAGGCTATGCATCCAAATGCTAGTATTAGTATTTCTAGAAGTGTAGGTCATTAGAACAGGAAAACAACTTGGAACAAACACTCATCCCTGCACTTTGCTTACTGAACTGCCGACTAGAAGATGTAGATGGTGTCCTTTGTAAATGACCTGAGATAAGCATAAAGTCATGTGATCCCATCTTGTAGTGCTGATTGTTATAGAATTTTCAGAGATTTTAAGTCTTTTAACATAGGAAGAAATTTCTAGATGTTACATTTCTGTTGTGATAGTCAAAATATTCAAACATTCAATATTTATTTAAATTATGGATTTTTTCTTTTTAAAAAATGATAGCACAGCAACAGTTGAGCTTCTATGTGACTTCTACTGACTTCAGCAAGTTCTGAAGACTGAATCTAATTATTTACTGAAACCCTAGGGTACTTGTCAGAATGAAGTGCTTCTATTCCTTCTAAATCACTTCTAAGACGTCATTTCCAGGACCACTATTTCAATTTAAGTCACTATTTTGTGGGAGAGTGTGGGAGTTGTAAGTGGGAAAGTACATGTGAATTTGTACCATTTGGACAAAGGGAATGTATGTAACTATTTGACATAAAATAGCTACGTGATGAAACATGGAAGAACCACACTAATTCCAAAGGCCAATGATAGACAAGCAATAAAAGATGTTCTGGGGCTTCCCTGGTGGCGCAGTGGTTGAGAATCTGCCTGCTAATGCAGGGGACACGGGTTCGAGCCCTCATCTGGGAAGATCCCACATGCCGCGGAGCAACTGGGCCCGTGAGCCACAACTACTGAGCCTGCGCGTCTGGAGCCTGTGCTCCGCAACAAGAGAGGCCACGATAGTGAGAGGCCCGCGCACCGCGATGAAGGGTGGCCCCCGCTTGCCACAACTACAGAAAGCTCTCACACAGAAATGAAGACCCAACACAGCCAAAAGTAAATAAATAAATACATTAATTAATTAATTAAAAAAAAAAAAAAGATGTTCTGGTCACATCAATTCATTCTGGTTTCTCTGCTTAAATAGGGCATCCAGCAGTTTTTACTCACAAAAAAGAAATTCATGTAATAAACAGAATCATTTTTACAAAACATTGTTCTAACATCCTTACTTTTCTTTGTTAATACAGTTTCAATATATAGCTATTGAGAAATAAGTCTAGAGATCTAATGTATTACATGATGACTATAGTTAATAATACTGTATTGAATACTGGAAATTTGCTAAGAGAGTAAATTTCAGGTACTCTCCTTAAAAAAAGGCAACTATGTAAGGAGATAATATGTTAATTAGCTTGACTGTAGTGATCATTTTACTATGTATTTCATCATGTTGTACACCTAAAATATATGTATATAATTTTAATTTAAAAAATATAATTACAATGAGGTATCACCTCATACCAGTCAGAATGGCCATCATCAAAAAATCTACAAACAATAAATGCTGGAAAGGATGTGGAGAAAAGGGAACCCTCTTGCACTGTTGGTGGGAATGTAAATTGATACAGCCACAATGGAGAACAGTGTGGAGGTTCCTTAAAAAACTAAAAATAGAACTACCATACAACCCAGCAATCCCACTACTGGGCATATACCCCGAGAAAACCATAATTCAAAAAGAGCCATGTACCACAATGTTCATTGCAGCTCTATTTACAATAGCCAGGACATGGAAGCAACCTAAGTGTTCATCGACAGATGAATGGATAAACAAGATGTGGCACATATATACAATGGAATATTACTCAGCCATAAAAAGACACGAAATTGAGTTATTTGTAGTGAGGACCTAGAGTCTGTCATACAGAGCGAAGTAAGTCAGAAAGAGAAAAGAAAATATCGTATGCTAACACATATATATGGAATCTAAAAAAAAAAAAAATGGTTATGAAGAATCTAAGGGCAGGATGGGAATAAAGACGCAGACCTACTAGAGAATGGACTTGAGGACATGGGGAGGGGGAAGGGTAAGCTGGGACAAAGTGAGAGAGTGGCACAGACATATATACACTACCAAATGTAAAATCAGTAGCTAGTGGGAAGCAACCGCATAGCACAGGGAGATCAGCTCGGTGCTTTGTGACCCCCTCTAGAGGGGTGGGATAGGGAAGGTGGGAGGGAGAAGCAAGAGGGAGGGGATATGGGGATATATGTATTTGTATAGCTGATTCACTTTGTTATAAAGCAGAAACTAACACACCATTGTAAAGCAATTATACTCCAATAAAGATGTTAAAAAAAAAACGAAACACCTTCCTCAGCGTTGTTATGGAAAGTAAATTAGCAATACATCAAAGGCACTTTCTGCAGTGACTGGCATTTGGGTAATTCCCAGAAATGTCTTCAGCCATGGGTGACCCTTTTCTTGGTCTGACATCATGCAAATAAACAAACATATGTGTGTGCATGTGACATCATGCAAATAAACAATTGTGTTTATGTGACATCATACCAATAAATAAAACTTTGTTTAGAAATGGCGCCACTGACAATTATTCTTGATTGATTTGCATAAACAAAATTGCTCCGTGAAATAAATCATTTAACTATGGGTCCATGCTATTCTTTAGGCACCATGACCCCCCAGTATTACAGACATGATGGGAACTCAATAAAATATAAACTCTCAAGAAAAAAAATATGTATGTAATTAAAAAGTAGAGTGTCCTTATTTGTTGCATTAATTAATTCAAGCTTTACCATTTGCTTGCCTCTTTTAATGTGTTAGCTAATACATAGCAATTTAAATACTGATCAAATTTAATTCAAAGCATTTTTTTTTCTTTTGGAAAAGCATATTAGATTTAATTCTGAAAACTCACTGGAGTCCTGCTTTGCCTTTTCTGACAGTGAAGTCTTTTTTTATTTTTTAAGTAAACAGGACTTCTCAATGTAGCATGGGAAGGGAGCAAACTATAAAAAGTCTATTTTCTCTTAATAGTTCATCATCACATATGAAAATTTGCTACAAATGTGAAGATGTTGCCATGGAAAAACAAAATGAAATGAAAACACGCAGCAAGAAACCATGATAATACGATCCAGGTCAGGAATTTCACATGAGAATATATATCCTGGATGTCTGACAGTTCATATTTAGACCTGGTGGTTCTGAATGAGGTTTAATGGTTCAGTTAAAAAAAAACAGCTCTCTATTTTAAGATTAAAAAATATGCTGCTTCTCAAAATTGGTAATATATAGAATGATTGTTTCTCTCTCGCTAAGTGACAGAGTAAGTTGTTTTGTTTTGTTTTGTTTTAAGTAGAAAAATGCCATCTTAATTACAAGGACGCCACTGCACTTGAGAATGTTTAAGTTTAGATAGCAAATTTTTTTTAAAAAATTGATGAGTATTTAAGCCAAAGAAACTATTCTATTTGTTGTTGTGTTCCAATTGACTTGTAAACAACAAAGAGCACCATATCAAAATAGGTAAGTAAAAATGAAATAAATAAACAAGATCCTCAATTATTTCTAAGTTTGTCATTTCAGAGCACTAGATTCCTGAGGAAAAGGCATGGTTATTTTAAAAGAAGGAAAAGATCATACAAGTCTCTGTTACATGCTGCAAATGTCCATTCTTCTCTTATACTAAAAAGGATGTCAAAGCCAGTGCTGCTAACTTGGGCTGAAAATCAGCATGATTTAATGTTAAGACTTTGGCTCTGGCCCTGTGCTTGGGTCTGCATCCCAGCTATGATATTTATTGTCTGTCTTTAAAACTCTACTATAACACTTTAAAGTGGCAATGTTAATATTGGCCGACTCAAAGTTATCGTGAAGAGTGAATTAAAAACATGCATTAAATGGCTTACCATAATCTTCGACAAGGATAGGCGCTCAAAAAACATTGGCTATTATCACTATCTGGTATTTCACATAGTCATTATTTGATTTTTAAGTGAATATGATCATCTGTCTCTGATCCAGAATACTTCATGTACATATTCAAGCCAAAACTAATAAAGATGAACACTAAAACCCAACAACATTCAGCAATATGAAGGAATCAACTCTTGATATATGAAATGACTTAGATGTATACTGAGGGAGTTATGCTAAATTAAAAAAACAAGTCAATCCCAACATGTTACATACTGTATGATTCCATTTATATACCAATCTTGAAATAACAATAGAGATGTAGAACAGATTAATTGTTCCCAGGAGGGGGAGTGGAAGGGAGGTGGGTATTGTTATGAAAGGGCATCTTGACAGTGACGGTGGATACAGAAACCTACACATGCGATAAAATTGCACTGAATTAAATGCATAAACACTTACACACAAATGAATACATGTAAAACTGGTGAAATCTGAATAAGATGTGTGTACTGGATCAATGTCACACTCATGATTTTGGTGCTATACTCTTGTTTTACAAGATGCTACCAGTGGAGAAAACTGGGTGAAGGGAGGGCAGGATCTATCTGTATAATTTATTACAATTTGCATGTGAATCTGCAATTATCTCACATCAAAACTTTAATGAAATAACATGAGCATGTGTATCAGCATCAGTGCCCCTTTGGCGGCCTTGGACTGACCGTGCAACCGCAGGTCCCTGAAGTTTATGCTTCATTCACATTATGGTAATTCTGTTTGTTTGTAAGCACTGCGCTTTAAGCACTGTGACCTATCCTGGTCTGATTTGATCCTTAAACCAGTGTAGAGCTTAACTATAGGTTCCATGAGGGAAGGAAACTTGTATTGTTCATCAATGCATCCTCAGAAACTATTACTGTCTGGCATAAAGCAGGCATTCCAGATAATAAATGAAGTAAAACACTGTATCTATCCTGATTTTATTTCAAGTGCCTGGCTTTTTGGTTTTTACTTATCCATACAACGCCATTACACTTCTCTAAAATAACATGTTGCTAAATGATTTATCAATAACCAAATGTGGAGAGCCCGTGACATATTTGTGAATGAGTTCCAATCCATTCCCAATACAGTAGTAAAGTACCCGTAAATCGAATTTAGTTTCAAATTAGGAAGTGTAACAGGGAAGAGCCAAATCGGATTACAGGTTGGACCTGTTTCTTTTACTTTAACCTTTGCTTCCCATTGCTTTTGTTCACTACAAGGATACTGTCTATAAAATGGCCTGCCTCGGGGAACCCTGCCCCTCTGCCTGAATGTCAAACCAAAGTGCCTTTGTTCGGGACCCTGCCCACCTGCGGATGGCTGCAAGAAAGAAGAAATGAACACATCCCCTCCCCAAGGCTGACCATTCCAGGGGATATTTGCAAAACTTATGGCCTTTTTACTTTACTTCCTCATCTCCTCCCCCTCTCTGTGCTATAAAAGAAAGTGGCATCCAAACCCCGATAAGATGGTTTTTCGAAGACACTAGTCTGCCATCTTCTTGGTCTGCCAGCTTTCCGAATAAAGTCGTATTCCTTGCCTCAACACCTCGCCTCCGATTCATTGGCCTGTCATGCAGCAAGCAGAAATGAGCTTGGACTCGGTAACAAAAGGATGTCTCAGAGTAGACATATCATAGGTTCTTTTGAGAAGACCACCACCAGAGAACTAGCCCACAGATAAATTTTTTTTCTTTCTTTCTTTTTTCCTTCTCAGCCAGCTGGCAGATCTTGGAAGTCTTGAAACTATATTTCTTGACATCTTTTAAAATTTGTGGGTTAGGTATCAACATTTAAGAGGAAAGAATATGAAAAGCTTAGAAAGTTTCAATAGTTTGCTCAAGGTCTCAGAGTATGAGTGAAGAATCTGAGACTTGAGCTAAAGATTCTCTTTTTCTAAAATCAGTGACTATTCCTTCTATAATGAATAAACTTGCAGGCAACAAATCTAGAAAATTATTTATATCTTCAATCCTATAATAAAATATATCCCTCTCTCAGGGTACTAAAAAAAAGTTATAACTGAGTTTGCTTTGATTTTACTTTTGCTTTTGCTTTTTAAAGGGCTTACTTAGGATAGCCCAAAACATTAATTTTTGGAAAGATGAACCCAGAAGTCAGATATGACTATGGTTTCTTAATACTTTATGGACTGTTAACTCTTGGGCAGAAATAAATTGGGCATTTCACTTTGTGAGAGTTCTGGAGGATGAAAAGAGAAGAAAGCAGAAAGTTGAGTAGAGAGGAGTAAGGAAGGCTGAAGCCATTCCAGAGGGAAGACAAGGGACTCAAACGAAGTGTCTGAGAAAGCAGCAAAGGGGAGTGATGCAAAGAGGCCCAGAGAAGGTTGGCAGAAGGCATAGGTCTTTAAAAATGGTTATTATAAAAATGAAATCAATTGCCATTTATTGACATATGATTTTGAAAGAGCAAAAAAAATGAAGTTAATCTATTATTCAAACTAGTGGGAAAAGCACATGGTAGGAGAAAGAATCAGAGCAAAATACACACTTCCCAAGAGTAAATGAAAGATGTGACTAAAATAAAGATCACACCAGCCTCAATGATCAAGGAGACTTGTAAAGCCAAGGAATAGCAGGGGCCTGGGAAGAGCAGAGCTGCAGCACGGCTGACATGTGCACTGGCTGCCGACTTTGTGCTCGCAGGGCTTTCAAAACGGAAAAACAGCCAAAGTGATTATCTTCTCTAGTCCCCTGTTGTACTACTAGGAAAATCACTACTGTGATTCTACAAGGAATACTGATTGATGCAAGGTCATATTTTACGGTCTTCTAGTGGAGTCCTGATTTTTTTAGGCCTCCAACATTTTTTCCATTATGTTATAATGCCTGCTAATTTTTTACTCAGATTTAAACTGAAATTAGGGTAGTTAAAATTATACACACAGATGCATGTGTACACATGCACACACACACAAACTACACACACACACACACACACACACACACACAGAGGAAAGAGGCGAGGAAACACCTTATTTATAGAAAATGGCTCTTTCTGGTTCGTCATGGTTAGTTATGATGTTGCAGGAAACGATTGCGAGGATAGGAGTGTGTCCTTTGCAATTGACCTCAAACACCTCCCGTTTTCTCCAAGCTACTCAATCTTTGGGAACATGAGCCCTGTAACCTCTTCCTAGCAGTCTGAGATACCCCTAGGAATACTAAGTCAGAATCATAGAGGAATAAAGAATAAATGGCAAAAACATTTTATACCATGTAGTTCCTCATATGAAGTTCCTCTATTTCTATTTTGATAATTACTTTGCTCATGGATGCCTTATTGAATGTCACAATCTTTAGGAAGTAGCCACAACATAATTTATGAATGAACATTTAAGAAGACCAATAGCAAGACTATCGGGTCAGGAGTCAAAAAGACACATATCAAAACTTTGCCTGTCACTTCCTGTGTGACATTGGGGTGTGTTATCGACCTGGGTTTTTGGGCCCTTTAGTCAATAGAAATTGACAAGAGGTCAGATGAGAAATTCAGGCAAGACTCTACTGGGACTTGTGCTGCAGCAGGAGGGAATGAAAACAAGTAACAGGTTCCCTTGCTCACTCTCTGGGGAGGCAGGGGTTGGGCGAGGGGGGCGAAGCGAGCAGGTCCCTTAAATGGGGTGAGGGTAGGGGGGGACCCATGGGTTGGGCCGTAGGGGTGGCTTAGGTGGTCTGCCCACCCCCTTGGTGGTGTTGTGTGCAGGGATCATGGGCAGGACCCTGCTTTTGTTCCCGAAGTGGCAGTTGCGTTTTTTTGTCTTTTTGCTCATAATTTGCCCTAACTGCGCATGCATGCAGGTATGTTTAGTCCCTTACAGTTTCTTTGTATCTGTTGCTGGAGGAGATGTTTGTCCAGGTGCAAGCACTGCAGCAAAGGGTCCCAGGTCCCAGGTCCCAGCCTGTCTCAGTAACTGCTTAAGGCCTATGAGCTCCAGGTTCCTAAAATCAGAATAATGAAATAGGCAATATCTAATATCCTATTCAATTTTAACAGCCTGTAACCTAGATTAAAAAGAAAAAAATTTTCTGTTTTTTTACAGCAACCTAGTAGTTCCTCTTCTCACACTCCACTACACAGGCACTTCCCTCTCCCTTCTCTTCTTTCCTCCAACCCTCATCTTCCCCCATTCCTTCAAGGGAGGACAAAAATAGCAGTTTCTTTTACTACATGGCCAGAGATTGGCCCTCTGTGAAAGAAACTTGTAATAACTGTTTGTCTTTGGACGTCCTTTAATAGCTTTTGGGGTCAGTGAGGAGATGGGTCACAATTGCTATCTGGTCAAAGAGCACTCTACATTTTCCTAATCACCTTAAAGGCCTTTAGGAGAATCTATTTCTATTTGTTTAAGCTATTTCAACAAAGGCCCTTTTAAACTTTTCACAACTCTGTCACAACAACAGGAAAATACGTTGTATCTAAACGTTGGGAAATAATAGGTACCAACTTAGGGAACCATGAATGAGATGTATTGTTAGTAGTATCCAGGGTAGTTTTATTTCTCCACACACATCAGACTGACCTATCAAAAGAAGAAAAAGAAAAATCGAAAATGAGTCTTATCATTACAACCTGTTAAGATAAAGTTGAAAGTTACATCATTCCTTTATTTCAGATTTATTAATTCAATAAAAGTCACTGAAATAAAAAATGTTCAGACATCATGCTCTGTGACAGAGCCTGCCTAGAAATGAAGCCAACATCTTGCAGAGCAAAGCTAATAATGGAGAGAGATTGAGCGTTGCTTTTTCATTTGAAGACTTGGGTAAGATTTGAAGATTTGCTTTGTCTTTCTTAAAGCCCAAAATATGCCTGGACTCTTCAGTCGTGTATATCAAACAATTAGGATTTTTGGTTAAGCCAATTTGAATTATTTGTATTATCTGCAACTAAAAAGTACTAAAATAAATCAAGGGTGTAACGTGATCAGGTGTATATTTTATGTACAGTTCACTGTCACTCTGATGCCAGAATAGAGATTAGATTGCAGTGGAGAGATTGGGGGCAAGAAGATTAATAAAAAGCTATTGTACAGGAGAATTATAATGAGAGTCTAATGTAAAGCAATTGCTCTGAGAATGGAGAAATTTTAATGAAAGAAGGAGAAATTTCCAGTTTTAATTCTTCTTATATGCATAGCTTCCTACGCAGAGCATGGCACACAAATTATGCTCAATACATGTTTAATGAGTGAATACACATGGGGAAGTATTTAAAAGAAGTTTATGGTGGGGGAGTACAGGTGGTGGAGGCTGGTGAAGGAATGCTTATAAAGTAGTGAAGGAAATTGGCCGGATGGTATTAGTATTGCTGAAGCTTGAATATGAGAAGTAGCTGTTGGTTAGGAGATAGGGCTGCAAACTAGCAAAGAAAGAATGCAGTTTTGCACACTCTGAAGACCTTGATTTTTGGCTTTTAATGTCTTTCATTCCTCTTCTATGTCTTGCCCTTAAAGGATTATGAGGCAGAATCCCATATCCACCTATTTAAAATCTTACTCAATCTTTCAGGACTCTTAAGAAAAGTCTTGATATGGGTAAAATTTTAATTGGTAGATATAAAGCCTTCTACAAGTGCCCAGTTTGAGCACATACCCTCTTATCCTAATTCCAATAAAGGCTCTTCCATTTGTTTTAAGGAATTCCCTGATCACTCATATTCCCACATTTCTTGAATTGCATGCTTTGGTATCTTTTCTCCCCTGCCTAACTGGAGACCTAGATCTCTTTTTATCTCTCTTGATCATCTAAGACAATGCCTGGAACTTTGTAGATTCTCAGCTAATATTTATTGAGAAAATAAAACTTAGAAATATAAAGTTCTCCTGAATGCCTTTGTGCTGAGCAAACATGAATATCTCACTTCTATTTATATGAGTACATTCTAGCTTTAAAAATATATCTAGAGTCTCAATACTTCGTTGCCCTTGACTGCTACCCTCCACTGTCTTGTGCAAGACACCATCACCTCTTTCTTGGATTGTTGCATTAGTTTCCTAATTACTCTTCCACTTGTACCCTTGCCATCCTACAGGCCATAGTCAGCACACAGCCCAAAATGACCCTTAGAATGTAAGTTGATTATGCCACAACTTTCTCAAAACACTGCAATATCTTTCTATTTCATTCAATATAAATCTGCAATCTTTGTGACAGCTTACAAGGCACTATATGATTTGACCCACAATTACCTCTCTGACTTTTACCTCCTATCAGTCTCTTCCATGCTTACTCTACTCCAGACACATTCAGATCCAGAGCCTTTGTACATCTCCTGGAATGCCCTTCCCATTCATATCTACGTGACTCACTCTCTCACCTATTTTATGTCTTTACTCAACTGTCAGCTTCCGAATGAGGCCCTCCCTCACCACTTTATTTAAAATTTCAACCCTCTCTTCATCATATACACAATTGTCTATCTCCTTTCTTTCTCAGTTTTTCTGCATTTCATGTGCCACATTCTAAATACAACATTTTTATGGTTAGCCCCAAAACCTCTTCCAAACTCTAAACTTATACACCTAACTTGCTACTCAATCTCTCCCCTTTGATATTTCACATCTATTACTGATGCTGAATTCCTCACCTTCCATCAAAATGTGTACACTTTCACAGTTGTCATTCAGTTGATGGCAACATTTCTGAGAAATTACTTGGGCCAAAACTTTGAAGCCATCCGTTATTTTTCTCTATTGTCCATACCATTCATGAAATTCTATAGGAAATTCTGTTGAATTCATTAGAAATCTATTCAGAATCTTACCACTTGGTTCCTCCACTGTTACCAACCTGGCCCAAGCCTACAACAAGGAATACTGACTAGGGTTGTTCGATTTCCTTCTTACTAGTATATATTTAATACTAAAATATTTTTAAATGCCATTGAATATTGTATTTGTCTTGGAAGACAGATGTTTCTTTATGGAAGTAGTGCATGCAGATATCCAATATCTACTTCCCCAAACAATAGGATGCAAAAAATGAAAACTCAAGAGAACTGGAAGAGATATATAAAATGGTTGCTAACATCTGTAAAGAAGGGGAAAAAGTATTGGCCATGAACACTAAGCAGACAAAAGAGAATCACTCCTGCCTTTAAGAAGGACATGTGGATTCCTAGGAATAAGCTCTGTTTGGGGAGGTAGGTAGAAGGAAAGAATTATTGACTCCTACCTCTGATACAAAAATGCTTGAGATCTGGAAAAATAAACTTTGGAGACTTTAATTAATCCACTTTGGTTGACAAAGATATAAGCAATATAGCAAAATGGCTAAACCAAGGGCCTTAAAAACAGGTAAAATTGATTCTGTGTGCAATCCCATCTCTTATTAGCTGAGTGCTTTGGGGTAGATTATAAAAGGTTTCTAAGTCTCAGTTTTTGTGCTTATAAAATAAAATAAAAATGACTGTATCAGCTCCATAGAATTGTGAGGATTAAATTAAATCCAACATATCCAACATGTTATGTAAAGAGCTTGGCACGGCACAGTTCTGGCGTAGAGGGAGTGCTCAATAAATTGTAGGGATTGTTACGGCTATTAATTACTGCTCCTCAGAGAGCATGAGATGCTTCTATATCCTTCCCCCAAGCAGGATAATCCAGTCTTATGTCTGTTCCTATTACCTCCAAAGTAAAGGAAATGAGAAGATAAAAAGACAGTTCGAGTTGTTAAATAATCTCCTTCAGCAATTCTCAATTCATTAATAACTAACACATGAACAGAATTCCACGACCCCCCTGTACTTTCTCTCTCTCAAGACCACATCGAAAGAAAGAACAAAAGGAGAAAAGAGAGAAAGAAGAGAGAGAGAGAGAACACAACATTCCTTGTCTTCCATGTATTTTACTTATATTTTCCCTTCCTAAAACCTAATTATTTTTTTTAGTCTAATTAACCCTTGTAGAGGGTTTTGGAGGCAGCTGACCAAAGAGAAGCATCTATTTTTAAAGAAGCAATTTTTGTTCTCCTTTTCAGAGCACTAAAGCACCTTTCTAAATTCAGGGCTTATGACAACGACTACCTCTCACTGCAGAAACAAAATCAAGCAATGTGTCCATGCCCAGGACTGATCCTGAATATATCTCTCACTTCTAAATAGATTTAAACTTCAAGTAGAGTACGCTTCAGACACACAGACTGCTGGCCAACTTTTTATTGTCAATTAATCCAGCACCTGCTTGATCTTACGTTAAGTCCATTTTTTGTCTAAAGTTTGTCACTCACCTGAGCAATTAACAACCCCTTACTATTGAAATACTTGCATTGGTACATTCTTACAACAATTCTCTGAGTAACAGTTTAATGATTATTAAAATTTTAATGAAAATGAGAATTAATGTAATGATTATTAACTTATGGCACTTTACTTCCAACTGGGTGGTCATGAGAGTTCTTACTAGAGATGGTGACATTTAACCTGAAAACTTAATGACACGAAAGTCACTAGTAATGCAAAGTTCAGGCTTGAAAGTAGATATGAGCTGTGTTTCAAGAACCTTAAAAAAGCTACTGTGGATAAAATATAGAGGGGAACAGGAAGTGTGATAGGAGATGGTGCCGAGGTAGGCAGGGCTAAATCATTAGGGACAATCTAAGGAGAACGAATTTTGACAAGGAGACCAGTTGGGAAGATGTTACATTTGTGAGCATGAAAGATGACTGTGCCTTGATGTAAGGTGGTCATATTGGAGATTAAAAAAAAAATGATTTGGGATGCATTTCCAGGTAGAATCATTAGGATTAATAGACTGGAACGGGAAGGGTGAGACAAAGTGAGGAATTAAGGATGACACTAGATTTAGGACTTAACAACTCATGGGCAGTGATGCAATCTGCAGAGATACAGAAGACTGAGTGAGAAGCAGATTTAGGATACTGCATTGTGACCATATTCACTATGCCACCTCCCAGCATTCTGTAGGATAACTGAAATATGGATACATTATCTACATCATGAATTCATATATTTAGCTAACTTAAAACAGCGTTAATTCAATGGTTTGAGTGTAAAACTATGAAATACATTTATCTCCATATCAACACGGTGAGAGGCAGGATTTCAAGCTGATTAAGGTACACACTCTCTAATGAGGTTTCCTTCTTTCCACATTTCGCTCTGCTTTCCTTAGTGACCTTGAGCTTTATCTCTTTATTCATCAGATTTATCATCCATAAAATAAGAATACTAATTGAATATGTCTCTTTGGGTAGGATTAAATATGTCAATATCTGAAATCTCAGAACAGTGCCTGACATAAAGAAGGTGCTCAAAAATATTATTTTTAATGACAAATTTCTTACCATGCGAGCATCTCTGCACTGTCAGATAAAGAGTGAATAGGATAATGTTCTTTCTTTGGGTTTATTCTCTCTTTGCTCAGGTGGCAGTACCTAAGGGCTTTACTCCCTGCTCATCTTCTGACAGTTTTCCTATGATCACCTTTTCTAGACAACATCTTCATTGAATTATAAAAAACCTAGAACTGAATGATTAATTCCCACATGCTAGTAAGGAATGTTAATACATCATTTAAATTAATTTATCTCATTAATCCTATGAAATAGGTTTTATAATCCCCATTTCCCTCTCTCTCTCTCTCTCTCACACACACACACACACACACACACACACACACACACACACACACACACTAGAAGTTTAGAGAAGAGGATACAGAACTGACTCAAGCAGTAAGTGACTGGAGCTGGGACTAAACTCAGAATTATATGACTGCAAAACTGTGCTTTCATCATGTGGCCACCTCCAGTGAATTCTGAAATCTCACATAGCAATGGACAAGCAGGTGTTCTCAAGGGGGCAGGAATGTTTGTTTCTTCTCTCTATCCATCACAACAACCACATCCCCCTTCATGAGATGTTTCCCCAAGCATACCTGTCACTTCCAAACCTATGCTAAGGCCTTTTCTCTCAGCCACCTCACTCGTCTTCTCCCCTGTGTCAGAATTTCCCACAATGGCTCCCACATCTCATATATTGACTTTCTTAGTTACCTGTTACCTTTTTCTTCTCTCCAGACAGGAGCTTGTTGTTTCACCTCATTCTGGGTGTTTTTCATGCATGTCAGCTATGAGACTAATATCAGGGACCAAGCCCTAGATTTGCTTTCCAGACGATCCTCCTGGCATCCACGAGCCCACGTTCACTGAACACTGATGGAATCTCTTAAGCACAAAGCCACAGTCACTAATGTTTATTTGTACAGAATAGTGCTTGCAAAACTGAGGTTTAGAAAAGCTATTTTCTGCAAAGGCAGACAGAGGAAATGAGTTTTCTTTTCTTTCTTGCTTGCTTTTTTTTTTCTCTGCAGCTTCTTGAAAACAGATGTGATTGAGTTTCAATAGAACCTCGATGAATAAACCTAATTACTAATTTTCTTGGAGAAAGAAGAGCATATTGGATAGCGTTTTAATTCTTGAGCTTTGTTGTCTTTCCTTGCCCCCTCACCCCAATACTTCTAATGAATAAGATAACTTTTTTCAATGCTACCTATCAGAGGACAGAATGAAGTTATGGAAATATAAGCTCTATTTTTATGAGCAAAATTTTTAAATACTGGAGGATTTTAAAAAGATTCATCACATGGAGAGCAGGTGTAAGAGGGCAGAGTTGAGGGAGGTAGGAAAGGAGTTTTGGGGAACAATGTGACTGTTAAAAGGAGTATTGGTGTTAGAATAAGTATTCTAAAAGACAGAGGCAGAGGATGAGAGAAAAGTAGGATAATGGAAATTCAAAAGTGGGGTAGGGTAGAGTGACATATATGTAACTTTAAAGATCATATGCAATATTACAGTATCATTTTATATCTGGAAAAATTATTGTGATTCTCATTGTGCAAATGACAGAATGAAGAACTCAGAGAAAGCTTGACTGATGGTGCATAATTTAAATAAAAATTGAGAAACACTGCTTTAGAGGACCTATGTGCTTAGTTAATTAAATAAATATATAAATAAATCATTTGATTAAAAGTTGCTGTAGAGTACCTTAAAATAATAAACTTGCAGACAAAACAGATAATAGATCAGAACAAATTCCAAATCTTCTGTAGTTATGAATAGTTTTCACACTTGGATTTTATTTTGGTGTTAGAATGACACTCAGAGGGATTTAAAAGAATGTTGATAAGGTTAAAGATATTTCAGGCATAAGCAAAATGACATGGAATGAGAATGATAAACAGAAAATCTAAAAAATATAAAAACACCACCAAATACACTAGGAGAAAAAGCAGCAGGAACTCAGTAGAATCTCATTTGCTCATGTCACACATCCTATCACTACGCCTTGAAGCAGCAAGAGGTAGATTATTTTATTTCTCAAGAAAATTGTAATTCTCCTTAGGGAAGTCTCCAGAAATATCTAGTGCGCATAGAGTGGTAGCCATAACACACTCTGCATGACAGAATATGGTGGCACGGTTTAATGATTTTATCACTAGGTGTTTTTATCATTTAATAAGACAGCTTGTTCATAATGTATTATAATATAGCATGGATGCTGGGGGGAGGTCAAAGGGTAGAAGTATAATTTGTTGTGTTTTCTGAAGCTGACTTTGGCTGGTTTGTGTGTCTTTGTTTCTGCGTGGAGGTATAGAAGCTTGTTTTCCATTCTGCCAGAACAAATTACTTAGGAGATGGAAGTATATCAATTGCCTTATCTATCCTCAAGTAGCTCATGGTTGCCCAAAGGAATCCATGTAGTTACACAAATACAAACAAAAAGGAGAATAAGAAAGAAAAAAACCATATGGGCCAGATCACTTCCAAAAATGCTGGGACATGAATGTGGAACGCTTTTAAGGAGGAAATATTTGCACTAAGCCTTAAAGAGTTCTTGACAGACTTGGGGACATAGAGAGCAGAATATCCCAAGTAGATGAAAGAAACTGCCTTAAAGTACATGGGCAAGCAAACTCAGACTGGATGAGGAACATTAAGTAAATGAGGTTACTAGAATTGAGTGTCTAATGCCTTTAATATTTGAAATATTTGCCTTGAAATATTTCTATCCACAGGTTTTTTTGTAATCTCAAGTATAAACTTCTACACTGAAAAATCAATTTTCTCTGCCAAAAAATATGGTAAATTTTATCATCACTCTATTTTATTGCCAATTAATATTGTTTGTATCAGGCTATATTTAAATTGAAAATCCTAGAGTTGTTTTTATTATTTTTAAAGATCCTACTCTTAAAATACTGGACACACACATATTTTATTATGTGACTATACAATAAGTTTTAATAAAAGAAGAGTCCTCAAACATAAAATCTATAAAAAATTTCTAAATGAATTCACTGATACTCCAAAGAGTTATATGTATTGAAATTATTCAATATTGACCTTACTTTATCATGAATATTTATGAATAAAGTGAAGTACTGACTATGAATAAAGCAAGTGAAGTCAATAATAGAATAATTTTTATTTATTTCTCACAAAGAATTGGGTGATTTGACCCCCCTTTTCAAAGAAGCAATCTGGTGATCAGTATTTCTCATAAAGCAAGACAGAAAGGAAATCTATGTAGACAATTTTTTAAACCCACTTAGAAACAAATTACTGTGATTTTAACCAAATTATGTCTTTCATAAAAAAAATACATTCTCTTGACTGATGTCTTTAATTACTTCAAAAAAATATTAAACTTCAAGAAACCTGTATAAAGGAGACAGGGAGCTTTGGATATAATTAATGAAGAAAGTAATCATACATTACATTGAGTTCACATGCTGCCAATCCTAATTTGTAATTACGTTGCCTTAAACATAATGAGCAAAAGTACCAAAAATAAACCACCAGAGTAGAGAATTAATCAACTGGCTTCTCCCAAGAATAAAAAGCAACTCAGTGGAAGAGGTCTGAGTATTTTTTCTTGAGTTAAGTTCTTAACTAAATGCAGCAAATGTGGCTGCTTGACAAGGAGAACAGATTTCAGCACATTTTAAATTGGGCAATACTGATAGGTACAAGTAACTAACTTGCTAATCAAACTAAAGTCAACCTTACTGTATTCTAGAGCCCTTATTAAGCACTGAAGAGGCAGAGATGAAAGAAAGAGTCGTTGGTCAGAGCTAAGAGGCATACAGTGTTTCAGATTGCACCTATAGTTACCAGCATACATGGAATATTTAACAAACTTTGGTTGAGTATCTACTTTGAACCAGGAACTGTGTTGGGCACTATAAATTAAAAAAAAAAAAAGTAGAAGATAACCCCTATCCTCCAGGAGCTAGAAAATCTACAAGTTGAGGATTTATAACCTGAAGTGTTTTGGGGGCTAGCCTAGAATGGGTAGCACTCTGGCTTCTTTCCAGGGCCCAGTCAAGTCTAGAGCAGGTTCACCCATATGTAAGTAAATCACAGCTGGGACTCCGACCTTCAGGTTGTTCCTGTGAAATGCCTTGTGTAAAGTAGGACCCTATATTGACTATATTCAAAACCACTAAAAAAAAAAAGTAAACCTTCTAAAATGGTTCCATCCATCAAAGGGTTGCCATGAGAATGTTTTGCTCTAGAGTGGCAAAGCCAATAAATGCTTTGGGGGCACTTTGACCCCCCCTTTCTATACAACTATTTTTGCCTGATATATTTAGATCGTATGTTATGCCAGGCTGCTCTACTAGGATGAAATCTCCAAAAAATAATTTTTATTATTCAATTTCTAACAGTTCCTACCATACCATAGGTGTCTAATAATTGCTCAGTGAATACCAGAGTAAATGCATGAATGAATGACTTAGACTTCATCTAATGTATTGAATGGTAAGATTTCATTTGCCTCTTCAAGCATCCTCCAAAAGGAGCATGTTATAAATCCATTGGGGCTCCACTTTGCAGGAGGAATGGAAGGAATGTGCTTTTGGTTCCGTAGTTCCTGTAACTATCATGTAGAAAGCACAGATCCAGAAGGTGAATGGAGATTATGATTCTTTGGGCAAACAGGGATCTCTTCAGGTACCACAAACCTATAGGATTCCTGGCTCCTGGAGCTAAAGGGGCCTGGATTAGGGAGCAGAGTGGGGAAGGAGAAGAAACCAGAACCAAGATAAAGGACGAGGTGTAGTAATCTATAAAAGCCACAGAAAGTGAGGGTAAATGAGCTGAATGTGAATGAACACAGTTGCATTGACAGGAAAAAGGGTTTAAGCAGGGAAGTTAGCATAATTAGCCTAATAGTGTTATGAATTGAATTGCATCCCTGAAACATATATATTGAAGTCCTAATTTCCAATACCAGCAAATGTGACCTGATTTGGAAATAGGATGTTTGCAGGTATAATCAAATTAAGAAAAATCATTAAGGTGGCCCTCATCCAAGATGACTGGTGTCCTTATAAGAAGAGAGAAACACCATGTGAAGACTAACACACAGGGAAAAGGCATACAATGACAGAGGCACACATTGGAGTGATGCAGCTGCAGGCTGAGAAACACCCAGGATGGAGAGACACCCCTAGGAGCTAGGAAAATGGAAGGAAGGATTGTCCTCTACAGGTTTCAGAGAGAGCATGACCCTGTTCATACCATGATATTGGGCTTTTAACCTCTAGAACTGTGAAAAAATAAATGTCTGGTTTTTATTTTTTTTAATTTATTTTTGGCTGCGTTGGGTCTTTGCTGTGCGTGGGCTTTCTCTAGCTGCGGCAAGCAGGGGCTACTCTTCATTGCGATGCGTGGGCTTCTCACTGCGGTGGCTTCTCTTGTTGCAGAGCACTGGCTCTAGGCGCATGGGCTTCAGTAGTTGTGGCACGCGGGCTCTAAAGTGCAGGCTCAGTAGTTGTGGCACACGGGCTTAGTTGCTCCGTGGCATGTGGGATCTTC
The DNA here is from genome assembly GCF_028023285.1 of Balaenoptera ricei. Lineage (NCBI taxonomy): Eukaryota > Metazoa > Chordata > Mammalia > Artiodactyla > Balaenopteridae > Balaenoptera > Balaenoptera ricei. Next base: position 79,481,101 of record NC_082646.1, on the reverse strand, counting down.
CTGGACCAGGGCCCGAACCCGTGTCCCCTGCATTGGCAGGTGGACTCCCAACCACTGCGCCACCAGGGAAGCCCCCGTCTGTTGTTTTAAGCCACCCAGTTTGTGGCACTTTGCACAGTGACCTTAAGAAACTAATGCAAGTAGTAGTAACAGCAGGGAAACAAGTGGAGGAAACAATGGCATGTCTCCTTAGATTGCTTATGCAAACTAAATCAGCCATGTGAACTGCCCCAAGCTCTTGTCAGAAGGGTGTTATCGGGCTCTACACAAAATAATTGCTTGTACCTTCTAGTTAAACTTGGCTGTACTGCAACCTGTTGACATGAGGAAGAAGGGATAGCTGTTTTAAGTTCTCATATGCAATAATTAGTGGTCCATCATTTATTAGTATTTATATTTGAAAGCCTTTAAACATGCTAGTCTCTGGAGTTTTAAAGATTAGCTCAGAAAGACCATCTGCAAAGTTGTAATGCATTTTATTAATTGCTATATGAAAAGATACAAGATAGATGGTGGAGGCAGATACACACTGTGGGAAAGAGCTTTTGTTTGGAATCACACAGACCTTGGCTCCAATCTTTGTTCTGAAACTTACTAGTTCTGTGTTGCAAGAGTGAGTTATTTACTTAATTCTTTAATTCTCCATGTCCTCATTTACAAAAGAGCGATAAAATTTATCTTGTAGAATTTTGGGTGGAATTAAATGAATTAAATGTGCACATATATATAGAATTATATGTATATAATAATTCTCTCTCTCTCTACATATATGTATATGTATACATATATATATATAGTTGTAGAATGCCATAAAGTAAGTGTTCAATAAGCAGAAGCTCTTATCATTGATATTCATAATATAAAATATAAAATAAAATTTTAAAATATAGGGAAAGGAGTAATTACATTTGACTGAAAGTATATTTGGATAGGTTTCAAGAAGAAAGTAGCTTCCAAATCTCTATCTCTTAGCAAAAGAGCTACAGAAGAATTCCTCAGAAAAGCAAGAAGTCCAGGTATTCCAGGAAGAAAAAGCTTGATGTGCAGTTTTGTCTCCCGATGCCCATTCCCACGTGCTATAGACATAGCAGACATAGTAAGCATCCACCTAATATGTGAATGTGCTCTCTGAGCTTGTCTTGCAATTAGATTAAGTCAATGATATCGGGTGCTGATCAGTAAATCTGGCAGAGGTGATGTAAGCTACTTCCGGTTCTGCTCCTTGAAAACATCCTATGTGAAACTCCAGCTCTCTTTTCACTTGCCAGCATGATCTGGAAGTCTATATGCTGAGATGGTTGGATTACAAGTTTGATGGAGCCTGTATCCATGTGTCTCAGAATGGAGGAGACACTTCACTAGCATGCATTAGGCCGCACATGAACAATTAAAAAACAACTTGTGTGTGTGCTAAGCCACTGAGATCTTAAGAGTGTGTTGCAGCAGTTAACATTACTTCTTCTGACAAACAAAAATAGCCTCTCTATAATCCTTCTTCCTTACCCTCAATGCTGAACATGTAACTTTCCCATTCAACAGCTGCACAGAGTTGGACAAAACTGTCTCCAAGTTAAGAGTGATTATAACCCAGCCATTATACTCTGGGATAAGATGAAACTAAATGATCATCTATGTAAATACCTACACTCTATCTTCTCATGAGTGGCAAATAATTCAGTCCTTCAAAGGCCAACATCAGAGGATTTTTCCCCCTAATAATTCATTAACTCCTAAGCATTAATTGCAAGGTTTTCAATAACACAGATGGATCATGAATAGAAAATAGGCAAACATCACAGTATATTCAAAATAATTAAACTGTTATGGCTTTTGAGAGCACTGAAGCTATTAAAATATAATTTAAAAAAAAAATAGAATGAAATGAGAATGTGATTTCCATGGACATAATTTGAAATAGTCCAAGTATTTATTCACTATGTGCAATTACTTGTAAATACAAATTAGAGGGAGATGTGGCACAGCTAAAGAATAGTAAAATTAGATTTATGAAACTTTTCCTAATGTGCAGACAAAAAAATTAAAGTGTCTAATCACTTTGTTCATTACAATTCTTATAAATCTATGCTAACCAGGGGAATGTGAATAACTCAGAATAGCCATGATTAACTCAGAAAGTAAAACCAAGTAAAAATAAAAGTTTGTGCTAATAATGCTTCACGAGAAGATTAAATGATTGTACTGGACATCATCCATCTGGGAAAACAGAAGCCATCATTCATACAGAGATAATTTAACACTGGTACCAGTTAGCAGGAGCAGGTCATGGGTGATGATAAATCTGAGAATAAACAAGCAATTGACCAGCACAACTTTTATGAACTGTTGAGGGGAGTGGAATCCAATGTTGCTGACCACTAACACTATGTAGATGTGTACCTTTTAAAAAACTTTCAGCAATTCTGAGAATTATATATATATTATTTTAACATCTTTCAGATGAATAAACTATGAACCAAAGAACTAAGTGATATGTCCAAGTGACAGCTGGGTTTGAACTGTCTGACTCCACATAGAAAATCCCATCTACTTTTTTGCAATAAGTAAGGGAGCGGGAGGGGCTAGAACAAATTTGGAGACTCTCCCTAACTCTGAGTTTCCATGATAGTATGAACAATTGCCTTCATTAAATAATCAATTAGTAGCACTATCCTAGGCTGTAATATTATATCCTTAGCAACACAAAGTCTGTAGTAAAATGAATTTCCGCTAGGAGTGATGGAGCGCATTCTGTAAATGGAGGAGGCAACTTGCTTAAATAACAAAGGAAAACCCCATGTCCTTTTTTATGATAAGTCTGCGCTGTCAGTCCCAGAAAGTACAAAATGTTGTGTTCTCTCAATTAAGTTTTTGACATTTTATACTCTGCTTGTCTCTTTTCTCAACTCAAAGTTGTAAATAAATATCTTCTATAAGAAGATTTGAAGATAGATTATATTAATTGTCTGAAATTAAATTTATTGTTAAGGGATTTTAAAGAAAGATTATTTGCTCAGCATTCCTGACAAGAGATCTGTGTCAAAGAGATCAGTAGATCTGGAAACTAGGGCTTAACCATAAGACACTGAATTAATACTACGGTTCAATAACCTCCTAAATCCACAGAAATTCTAAAAGCATCTCTGAGTAATGGTCAACTTCCAAGGAGTAATGATAGGCTTCAGTGAAATTTTACAGAATTGGACTCTAAGTCAAAATCTCTTTTATTCCTGAAACATTTTTCTACAACAGAGGGTGTAGACTGCTCTTTCTTTTGAGTTACCTGGTGGGATTTTTTCTGCACAAAAAGAAAGCTAGTTTTATAGTTTAACATATCTCTGACTCCATGCCCCATTTTCTTTCTTAATTTGCTACTTCTATTAGTTGACTGGAGCTCTCAGGCATCAGGTTCCATATGTACATAAGTTATTCGAGAATAATGGGGCCAATGACCTGTAAGGAACCAGCTCCCTCATTATAGAAATGAAAAATGGGTAAACAATAGTTAACTTTCGTTGTACACAATAACTGGATATTTAGGGATATGCTTCCCAGCATCTACTTCTGGGTGTTCTATTAACTATACCACAATCCCCTCTTTAAGCATTTTGGTCAAAAATAAATTCTAATTAAATGTAATATTAGAAAAAATAAATTTTGTTGTTGTCAGGTAAACTTCTCTATTGATCTATCATCATTCTTTAACCTAAGTTTCCGCTGTGTCTTTCTGTAACATCTCTACTGTTGGGTTTTCTTCTTTCATTTTTATTATCCTCTCTTTTACGCTTCCTTAATCTCTTTGGCTGTGTTATAATTAGTTCTATAAATTGTTTTTAAAGGGTTTTCTTTAGTGGCTATAATACAAAACATATCCTACATTAATTCACAGTGCATCCTTCAATGTCTGCAATGGAGATGCTTATTAGTATAAGTAAACATATTTTAAACTGCTGTGTTTTGGATTTGGGGGGGTACTGGTCAAAAAAATTTTTTTATTTTTTAATATATTTATTGTTACATGTCTCACTAAAGAAATTAGTTTGAATTTGAAGGCAGAAACATATTTACGAAAGCTATAAAATTACATACAACTGCAACTTGTATCTTTTCAAAATAAGTAACTTTATTTTAAGGAGCAAATCTGAGACCTGTGATTCAAAAGTAGTGTGGCTATGTTTTATTCATTTTTAAAATGGCTGCTTTGATAAATTATAGATGCCAGTTTTCCCAAATGCACTGAAATATTTTCTTACAAGCATCTTTCAGCTAAGACATATGCACACACTCCCTCGCCAGCGAACTTTCTCAGAAATCTAGTGGAATGATACCTTTACATCATGCCTTTGATTGATTCACTCCGGCTGATTGATTATCGAAGTCTTAATGAAAGACAGATGTTCTCTCTAAGTTGTGCCAGATAAAATCTAAACATCCATATTTCCTTTGACTCTTTTCACATGTCATGCCCTCACTATTCTCTAAACAAGCACCTGACTGGCAACTTCCACTTACTGCTTGTTGACAAGTATCATTATCAGTCCTCCAGATGTGGGCTGGCCTTGGTGTAGGAGCACAGGACTTTGCATTAGACATAATATTTAAAAGAATTCAACCCAAGTGATATTAGATATTGATATAAATTCACTGTATTGTTGACACATTTTGAAAATTGTTTTCATATATACTCCTCCCATCATCCCAACAACTCTGACAAAATGGTATATCACCCACTCTATAAGTGAGACAACTAACTGCTGATTATGTTAAGCACTTTTCCCCATGTGCCATAACTACTAAGAAGATCCAAGATTTGAAACCAGGTTTCTATCTGTGCACTAGAAACTATTTTTTACAACTATTTCCTTACTCTCTCCCTTCCTTTATTCTTTCATTCATCTAGAAGAAATGTGAGCATAAATTCGATGATGACTAGAGTTCAGTCAAGTAAAACATAAAGTGCCTGTCCAAGGTTCTGAAACAACAATTAGGCCATTTTCTTCTACATATATCTCTATAGATATGAGAATTGGTGTCGATAGTTCAAAAATAGTTTAACAAATTACATGACATTAAGTTATGTCTCTCTTTTCTTTAATTATAATATCCTTATTGGATAAACAGTTTAATTATAAGCAGTGTAGAAAATGCTACTTATGTTTAATTCCCCAATTTTAATCATGAATTACTTCATATTTTCAAATATTGTCTGATAATAACATAATTTGTTCTCATTAAGTGGAATGTTGCTTTGCATCCTCAAATTTCAGAAGGAAAGGGATTCAAAGTCTTTAAATGATACAAAAGGTTTCTGCATTTTACAGTCAATATAAAGTGATCTGTTATATATATTTTTATGGATAATATATAACGTATATTTTATATATATATAAATTTTATGAATAATGTCATAAAAGAATGAACTGCATTTGAAAGGCACTGGATAATCTTTTGCATTAAAAAGATTTTTTAATGGACTATTCCTGGTTAATACACTTCCTTTGCTGGAGTTCTGCTCTCATACTGGATATCCAAAGAGAAAAGAATAGCCATATAAATTACTTCCAAATAAAACAGATTCCAATCTTGCATAAATCTATGTAAATTTCAGTCACTTTCTATGAAACACTCATTAATCTCAAGGTAGTGCTATGGAACTGATTCATAATCTGACAAAGAAGCCCACCATGACTGCTCTCCACGGCCACAAAATAAACTTGTGCTGTATTTCATTCTTGATTCTTATGTTGGCTCACAAGTGCACCAAGTAAGATGTTCAGAGACTGATTATCCTTATTTATCAGTGACATTATTCTTCTCAGGCAATATCCTGTACTTTCCTATTTATCTATATTATCTTGACTGGTCATCTAGGTACTCTTGCAAAATCTAGTGAATGTTTATTCACTGGCAAAAGTCATAAATAACTGAATATCATGAAGTCCAGTTGTTTACCTTCTTATCAGAGAAACAGCTCAGTTTTGCTCTTTATTGGCATTACCTGATTGTCACTGAATTTCTGTATATCTAACTCTCCCACTTCCCTATTTCTTGTTTTTCTTAAAATCCCCTATTCTGTTTAGAATCTATCTGCTGCTGAGAACAATAATGAGCTAGGAAAATATATTGGACTTGCAATTTCACCTCCATATCTGATCACTCTTTAAAATACCTCTGGACATACTTGAACTGTCCCTACCCTGTGAGCAGGGGCCACGTGAAGCTGTAGGGAATGAGTAGGGTGATCACATATTTCATCTTCCAAACCAGGACACTTTGGAAGGTAACAGGACATTCTATTCGAAACTACAACAGAACAGTAAATGTAAACTGCAAACTTGGTCACATGGTCACAGTTACAATGAGGGAAAGAGTTCAGATGTTGGGTTCAGACATAGATTTGAATCCTAGTTCTTTCTCTTATTGGCAAAGTGACCTCGTGCAATTTACTTGAACTCTCTGGACCTCAGATTATTTACCTAAAATTAGAATAGTAGTCAGGTTTAACATAATACATGAGAATTAAATTAGAGAAAAGTTTTAAAATAATGTCTAAAACAAAAAATATATAGTTATTAAATGTACTTATGATAGTTTCTGTTATCATTTATAAGAGTAACTATCATTTTTGTGATTAATAGCTCAGTTTATTAGCTGATTTCATAAAGTAAATCCTTATATAGAAAACAACATACTATATGGACACCCAAGCGGGGAAAGCCGGGGGGTGGGGGGGATGAATTGGGAGACTGGGATTGATATATATACACTAATATGTATAAAATAGATAATAAGAATCTGCTGTATAAAAATAAATAAATAAAATTTTAAAAAGAAAATAACATACTAGAAAGCTTTTTAAAAGCTTTTTTTATGATATGCTTACAAAATGTCATACATAAGTGAAAACATCCACCACTGTGGTAATACAATAAACAAGTTTCCTGTGAGTAAAGCTGAACACTGCACAGATAGGCTGACTATTTAAAGCCAGATTAGCTTCTTGACCCATGAAGATCATATTTTGAATTTGTATGAGGGTAGCTTCTAAATATCACTGCTTTTAATTTAATAATGCAAAAATTCCATTTTCTCAGCTATTTTGAAGAATTTAATACTTAAAACAGTGTCTGACACATGGAAGGTTTTCAATTAAGATATGTTAAATACATTAACAAAAAAATTAATGAATGAACAAATACATTAAGAACTGAATTTCAGTTAGAATTAAATGAAATTGTGGTTGCCTTTTATGACAATCCTATAAGTCACAGAAGGGCTAGTAAAAAGAGAATGTGTGAGGGAGCAATCATGCCAGTCTTGGAGAAACCAGAAAATAAACTCAAATCAATATTATTCAGTAGAAAATTAATCTGTTTCATTTCTAAAAGTATATTAAACCTCAAAACAATTGTAATCATGATTTCTATTCATTTGAGTTAAACATGTAAAACAGTTTTTTTTTCTATTTGGTTATCAAATATTTTGTCATTGTCTCTTTTCTGTTTTAAAAGATGTATTAATAGAAGTAGGGTAGGTTATGTTGCTTAAACAAATAAATGCATAGTATCAATGTCTTGATACTGATACAACCCAGCAAGGGTTTAATTTTTCATGTGTACAAAATGCACAGTGGGCCTGGGTGACTCAGCAGGGCAATATCATATTGTAAATAAGTTAATTAGGTGACCCAGCTGCTTAGGTCCTATGGCTCTCCTATCTTAACATCATCTGATCATTGTGATAAGGGGAGAAAGAGAGCTGGAGGGCCTCACCCCATCGAATAAATGTTTCAGCATGGAAATGTCACATGTCATTTCTATCACAGGACATTGGCCAAAACCAATCATATGGTCCAACTTAGTTACAAAAAGACCGAGAAGCAGAAACCACTCAAATGTTGATAGGAACAGATAAGCAACATGGGTGAGCATCAGAAGTTTCTATCATAGATGTGGTATCGTCAATACAAAAGAAAACTGTAAAGGAAACATTCCTTTAATTCTAGCATCACAGTAAGACACTTTGTCTGTGTTTCGTGAATTAATTTCTTTCTTCATCCAGGTGTATACAAGGCATTCAGTGTAATGATGTAACAGCTACGTTGCATATTTCGTTATTTTTTAACATTACATCATAATATGTGTACATATCCCTACAAACTTTAAAATTAAAATTCCAAGAGTTGTTTAATATTCTTTCATTTTAAAGTACCAAAGTTTATTAATCTAAGTATTTAGTTTGTTCCTAATTTTAAGCTATTAAAGTGCTGGAAAAATATTTGAAATAGTTTAAGAAAAACAATAAGTTATCAGAAATGTGTGATTATGGGAGTGGGGTAAGGTAAAAAAATACAAAAAAAAACCCCCAAAAACCTAAGTTAAGCCAGTAATGAGGTACTTTGATAATTTAAGCAAGCAGCAATGAGATGCTGAACTATAGCAATGCTGAAATAAATTAGAAACACAGAAGCAGTGCATTGATTGAACTTAGCAAATGCTTACATATGGAGAATGAAGAACAGAAAAGAGTTGAAGACAATTTGGAAACACTAAACCCGCATGCCCATAGTGGTAACACGGCTCTAATGGAGAACACGGAAGAAAGAGCCAGCTGATATCTGATTGTAAACATGATGAGTTCGGGTTTTGAAATTGGCATTGGTTTCCAATTTTTGTATATTTAGGTCACTCACATCCATTCACCCCAATTTTCTTTCAGAGATACATTTCCTCCCTACTCTTAGTCCTTAGTTCATTGTGAGGCTGACACAATGAACAGCTGCAAAATGAAGCCTGTAACCCAGGCCTGAAATAATTAGCACCTCCTACCCTCTTGCTGCAGCCATGAAAGGCCAATTGAAGCCAATTGGGAAGTAGATTCACATTTTCCACCAGATCTTAAACTTTGAGAAGATAGGTCTCAGACCTTCTGGATCCAGTCTTAAGCACTTCAGGTTTTCATAAATTAAATTTTAGGAAAAAGAAACTGAAGCTTTTATGACATTTTGTGTTTATTTATTTCCTAAAATCCAGATTAGACACACCTACAAAATAAGCCACCGAAATTCAGACTTCACACACACACACACAATTTACTTTATTCTTGTTTATTAAAATTGTACAAAACATAATTTAAAGATTAAAATAGTTTTACGTTTTATTTGGAAACTTGCAGTCCTATATTTCTTTCGGTTTCCATCTCCCCATTCATTTCCATCTCCCCTGCAACACTCTCACTTCTCCTTGGAATTTTGTTTGGAATTTACTTCCATGTCTCAAAATAATTAGCCTGTATTGTTACTTCTTGATTTTACACCAATAAGCAATGGCTATGGATTTATCACTATTATTAAATGATTTCATAGCTCTTTTCCCTCCGCAATACCCCCTCTTTTTGTTTTAGAGATCTTGGTTAGTTTCAATAACCGATTATTTGAGCAACTTGTTTTTTTCTCTTCTCATGTTGCTCTTATGTGTTAAATTCACCAATAAAGAGCAAGCCCACAGAACCCTATGCCCCCACTCTTGTTGACTGCAAAAAAGCACACACAACGTAAGAGCTGTGAGTTGAGTTTTATTCAGTGTCTTACTGAGGATTATAACCTGGGAGACAGCCTCTCCGATAGCTCCTAGGAACTGCTCCAAAGAGGCAGGGGAAAGGCCAGTATATGTGTGATTTTGGCTAAAGAATACATGCAGTCAACCATACATCTCAGTAGAGGTTACTGCTAGTCACGAGGAACAGGTATCTCAGTTAATGATTCTGGTGCTTTTCTATGTATGGGAAGATGCAAGAATCCTGGTTCATAAAACTTTTTTTCTGAAATACATCTAACTTTCTAAGGGGCATGTTTCCAAAGCACAGGGTGCCATATCCTGTTCTTCATGCTGAATTCCTTTTAGGGGGTACTGTAGGTCAGTGACTATAGTGCCTAATGACTAAGTTCTTGTAGAATGGGATGGTGGGCAACATTCCTTGATTTACACCCCCAACCCATATGAAAGCAGAATCCCAGGCCCCTGGGCACTAGCTCTCCACCCTCTACCTTGCTGTGACGCCCCAGGTATGTCATGTGCTTTCCAGGACCTGTGAGTAATAAACATTTTTTTTCCCAAAAGTTTCCTGATGGTTATGGTTGAGAATGTTTTGCAATCATAATAAGAACCACAGGGGCTGGTCCAGTCACAACAGTGGTTATTGAAAGGCTGAGATTAGCACAAAACAATTACCAATCTGGCTGCTGCTTGGCATGAGCAAGTTGATTACTAGTTTGTGCGGTTTTTGAGATGCCATATGTACTATCTTGTCGCAGGAACATCTGTCCATGGAGTGAAAGAGATAATTCATCCACCAGCTTCCACCTTCCATCAGGCAAGGTTTACTACTTACAGGAGACCAAGTAAGTCTTGCAGTGTGGACAGGCAGATCCCAAAGATATCGTGAGTTCGGTGCCAGACTACCACAGTAAAGTGAATATTGCAATAAATCAAGTCACATGAACTTTTGATTTCCCAGTACATATAAAAGTTATATTTATACTAAACTTTAGTCTTAAGAGTGCAATAGCATTATGTCTTATAAAACAATATACAAACCTTAATTTTAAAACAATGCTGTTAGCTCAAAAAATAATAATAATAATTTAAAAATGGGCAGAAGACCTAAATAGACATTTCTCCAAAGAAGACATACAGATGGGCAGCAGGCACATGAAAAGATACTCAATATCACTAATTATTAGAGAAATGCAAATCAAAACTACAATGACATATCACCTCACACCAGTCAGAATGGCCATCCCCAAAAATTCCACAAATAATAAATGCTGCAGTGGGTGTGGAGAAAAGAGAACGCTCCTACACTGATGATGGGAGTGTAAATTGGTGCAGCCACTGTGGAAAACAGTATAGAGGTTCCTTACAAAACTAAAAATAGAACTACCATATGATCCAGCAATCCCACTCCTGGGCATACACTGAAAAAGATGAAAACTCTAATTAGAAAAGATACATGCACCCCTATGTTCATAGCAGCACTATTTACAACAGCCAAGACATGGAAGCAACCTAAATGCTAAACGTCCCTCAACAGGTGAATGGATAAGGAGATATTCAGCCAATATTTTTAATAGCTGAAATATTACTCAGCCATATAAAAGAATGAAATAATGCCATTTGCAGCAACATGGATGGACCTAGAGATTGTCATACTAAGTGAAGTTTGTCAGACAAAGACAAATATATCATAAGGCATCACTTATATGTGGAATCTAAAAAACAAAAAGATACAAATGAACTTGTTTACAGAACAGAAATAGATTCACAGACACAGAAAACAAACTTATGATTACCAAAGGGGAAAGGGGGAGGGAGAGATAAATTAGGAATTTGGGATTAACAGATAACACACTACTATGTAACAGATAGATAAACAACAAAGACCTACTGTATAGCACAGGGAACTGTATTCAATATTTTGTTATAATCTATAATGGGAAAAATCTGAAAAAGAATATATATATATACATATATGTATGTATGTATTCTGAACCACTGAACCACTTTGCTGTATACCTGAAACATTGTAAATCAACTATACTTCAATAAATAAATAAATAAAAACAATGCTGTTAGAAAAATGGTGCCAATAAACTTACTAGACACAGGCTTGCCACAAACTTTTAATTTGTAAACAACGTAATTATCTGTGAAGCACAATAAATTGAAGAGCAATTAGACGAGGTATGCCTGTCATGATTCCGTGGCAAAGGTAAAGGGCAGAAGGGAAGGGGCACAGGACAAAAGCAAATTGTGAGTTGCTGTAGGCTTGTGTGTCCATGGAGTTGGTCACTAATGTGGCCGAGGCAAAACAAGTGGACCAGGGCCTCAAATATCGGTGCAACTGAGAGGATCAGAGTTGGCAAGTAATAGGAGACTGACACAAATACCCACCCTAGTTGACAAATAAATGCTATTTCTGGCTAATGTCTCTCTCTTCTGCCCTCACCCTCTCATTCTCTCTCTATCCCCACATAGTCTTATAGACTACTGGATTTGTATACAGACATACGATTAACTGCAATTTTTAAAAAATTCTCAGATCATCACAATGTCAGTCAGCGAGGATGGCTTCAAGCAGGATCTGGTGTCATTTTTGACACCACCCCACAAAGTTTTTGAAAATTTTCTTTCACCAAAAAATATCACAGGCATCTTTGTACTGTTTTTGCCTAAGACTTGGAATCAGTTGTTTTTCTAAGGAATTTTAGTTCCTTTTAGTGCAGAATGACATCAGGGGGGCAAACCCTAAGGTTAGAGATTCTCACTATTGGAATAATACTGCTTTCAGCCCATTTGGAGAGACAAAGAAGATGTTTAGAAGATATTGGGTTGGCCAAAAAGTTCATTTGGGTTTTTCTGTAACTTCATCTTAAGGAAAAGCCCAAAAGAACTTTTTGGCCAACCCAAAACATTTTATTTTTATTTTTATTTATTTATTTATTTGATGTGGACCATCTTTAAAGTCTTTATTAAATTTGTTACAATATTGTTTCTGTTTTATGTTTTGGTTTTTTGGTCCCAGGCATGTGGGATCTTAGATCTCCGACCAGGAATCAAACCCATACCCCCTGCATTGGAAGGCGAAATCCCAACCACTGGACTGCCAGGCAAGTCCCAACCCAATACATTTTAAAAAAATGAATTCACATTACTAAATCCAGTTCAATTTTAACATAACAGTGGACTTAACTTAAATTCTTTGAGTTGTATCCATCCTCAAATTGTATCTACCTAGTGTAGCACTAATAATCTTAACTCAAAATAATTAATATACTTACTTGCTTCATCTCTTTATATAATAGAAATAGTTTCAAACTATTATTATTAACGTTGCTATTATTAATTAAATTTCTGAATGGAATAAAATAATTATTTCCATTTGGTTCTGCGCTTATTGTGCATTTTGCTAAGGTTATACAGTCAGATTATATGCTATGAAGTCCCATTCTTTGTGTGGCTACCGTTAAGATTAATATACCCTTGGGTTGACTTGTTTCAGTTTGTTTTTAATCTCAAGGAATTATCTTGCTTGTTTTTGAATAGTAATTCATTTATAGGATTCAAAAGTAAACTATATAGATAGGTATACAGAGATTTTTTGGTTCTTGTTTACATCCCTGCAGTAGCCACCCTGTTCTCCATGTCCCTCCTTCATTAGTAAATTTCCCTATGGACCAGCTATTAACAGGTGACAAGTGACAGGTAAGAGTTATTTGCAGGTGAGAGGAAGCATTTAGAGTAGCTGTCTGGGTTTCTCAGCTCAAGGGCTCCCTCTTCTGTTAAGTGTCAAACAGTTCATTTAATAAAGGCTTGTACTTTGTTCTTCAAATTTCAAAATCTTTTTTTTAATGCTTTCCCTGTTTTCCTGTCTTGATCATTTCATTCTCAGACTTTTTCATAGCAGTTACCCTAAGGATGGTGCTCTCCCCTCCCTGGGGATGGGGGTGGGGGGAGCATTGTATCTGCAGGGTTTTCTGGGCTCTGCCACTGCTCTTGCTGATACTGTAGCTCTCCCACCAACCAAACCAGCCATTCTGATGCCCACTGGCCTGCCTCACTGTTGTTAACTTCCCCTCTGACTCTGCTGCCTCAAGCAGATTTCTGTCCCTCTGCATGCACACTTGTTTAGTGTGAGGGAAGATGAATCTGTAGTTTTTCTCTACCTGAAGGTACTGATTGGTCTGTTATTATTAGTACTAGTCCTATAGGACTGCTTAAAGAATTTTCTTGTTCTGTAGGATTTTTAAAGAGAAAAAGTGAGGGAATTGGAGTCAGGGCTGTAGCCATACTCCTACAGGAATATAAAACCCTTGAGGCTTTCTCAAGGCATCTGCCATTAGAACAATCTTTATCCTACCCCTGAGTGTAAACTTTGCCAGAAAACGGAGAAGCCAGCTGAAGGAGGACTTGAGGATCAACAACTAGAGTAAAATCACACACAGAGTCAAGACAAGACGCTGAAAGCACTCTGCTTTTCTTTCAGATATTTCCTACAGAGAGACCCATCTAAAGCAAAGTGCCCTCAACTCTGTTAAGTATCCTTAAATGCCTACATAGTAGAAAAAAAATGCTGGCCATCAAAGCAGTCTCCGAGAGCAACAGATATTTCTAACATCTGGAACAAGGTTTTAAACTCGGTCCCTTAATTCAGTGATCTAAATTAACACATACAATTCTCAGAAATTGTTTTCATATTTTTAAAGAAAATGTACATACTAAGAAACTATGGAAACCTATTTGACGTTGAAATGATTCCATCACAATTAAAAAAAGGATTCTAGTCCTTACATATACTTTTTAAAATGTTTGTTTCTGGTGTTGATTTCCTAAATTATTAAAAGTAGTAGAGGGGAGGAAAAATAATTTCCCTTCTACTCTTGGCTAAGACACCCTTATAACAAAAGACAGATTAACAGTAGAAAAATAGAAGTTTAATAACATGCAAACCTCCTGTATACATGGGAGATACCCAGGAAAACTAAGTAACTCCTCCAAATGGTCCAAGTCACCACCTTAAATATTATATCCAGCTAAAGACAAAGAAAGATGTCAGGTGGGGAAGTCCAGTCATAGGAAGTTACCAGAAAAAGCACAGTAAACACAGGTATAGTTGTTATGCCTTCTCTGTTGACAAGAATTTCTGGAGATTTGATCATCTTTCTCTGCCTGGTGCAGAGAGGGAAACAGCCTTACAAGTGGAGGTTTATCTTATAAACGTAAATGTCTCTTATAAAAGGTAACTTTTACTTTTATTCAGTTTTCAGAGCTTCTCCTTTGCCTGCAGTTTCTTAAAAAAAATAATAAAAAATAAATAAAAACTGTAAAATAATTCTTACGCCAAAAAGGCATATTTTGGGGTGGCAAATTCTGCTTGCCTAGAGTAGCAATGGTCCAGCTCTAGCTCAGAAAAGCAAAACATGTTGATATGCATAGCACATCAAGACAATTACTGTACCAAGTAGTTTTGTTTTGGTTTTGGTTTTTTGGTTTTATTCATTTCTTATTTTAGTTTCAAAAGCTTAATGTGGGGGCTTCCCTGGTGGCGCAGTGGTTGAGAATCTGCCTGCTAATGCAGGGGACACGGGTTCGAACCCTGGTCTGGAAAGATCCCACATGCCACGGAGTGGCTGGGCCCGTGAGCCACAACTACTGAGCCTGCGCGTCTGGAGCCTGTGCCCCGCAACGGGAGGGGCCGCGATAGTGAAAGGCCCGCGCACCGCGATGAAGAGCGGTCCCCGCACCGCGATGAAGAGTGGCCCCCGCTTGCCGCAACTAGAGAAAGCCCTCGCACGAACCGAAGACCCAACACAGCCAAAAATAAATAAATAAATAAATAAATAAAGTAGCTATAAAAAACGCAGCTTTCTAAAAAAAAAAAATGGTGCACATCAAAAAAAAAAAAAAAAGATCACTCAAAAGCTTAATGTGGTTTTACCTGGTCATGGTCTGATAATTTGCAATCCAGTAGGGGAAGTGAAAGAAAGAAAAATTCGACAAAAGTTAGGAAGTGGTAGAAAGAAAAAATAACAACAAAAAGAAATCAGGGCTTCCCTGGTGGCGCAGTGGTTGAGAGTCTGCCTGCCAATGCAGGGGACGCGGGTTCGAGCCCTGGTCTGGGAGGATCCCACGTGCCGCGGAGCAACTGGGCCCGTGAGCCACAACTACTGAGCCTGCGCATCTGGAGCCTGTGCTCCGCAACAGGAGAGGCCGCGATAGTGAGAGGCCCGCAAACCGTGATGAAGAGTGGCCCCCACTTGCCACAACTGGAGAGGGCCCTCGCACAGAAATGAAGACCTAACACAGCCATAAATAAATAAATAAATTTTTAAAAAAAATTAAAAAAAAAGAATAACAGCAGATACTATTTAAAAAAAAAAAAAAAGAAATCAGAAAACATAAAATGGGATTAATAAATCAGTCAGTCAGTCAGTCAATTTGTTAGAGGATGAATAATTTATTGAGTAGCTACTATCAGCTCCAAGCATGACATAGCACCGTACAATTTCCCAAGCATTGATAAGAGCCATGAAGAAAATAAGAGGGTTAATGAAGTAAGACTAGGCAACTGATTTCATTAGGATGAGCAGAAAAGTCTCAAAGAACCTGATATTTGATTTGAAATTTGAATAAAGAAAATTGTTCCAGGCTGGTGGATATTCACCTCACATTTCAATGTCTCAGGACATTACAACTTGATTCCACTTTTATTCTACTTCTCTTCTTCTAGAGAGAGCACATTTTGTCATGTGTATTTCCAAAAAATGAATTAGGTTAAATTGCCTGTAGTGGTTTATTAGAATTGTTTTAATCTTCTTGGGGTCTATATTTATTTCATATATTTTTTTTTTTTAGAGAAAGAGCATTTCTCTTTTATGACTTTTTTTTAAATTAATTAATTAATTAATTAATTAATCTGTGTCGGGTCTTCATCACGGCACTCGGGATCTTCGTTGCAGCATGTGGGATCTTTTGCTGCGGTGCGCGGGCTTCTCTCTAGTTGTGGTGTGCAGGTTTTCTCTTTTCTAGTTGTGGCGTGGGCTCTGTAGTTTGCAGCACGTGGGTTCTAGTTGAGGCGCATGAGCTCAGTAGTTGTGGCGCGTGGGCTCAGTTGCCCCACGGCATGTGGAATCTTAGTTCCCCAACCAGGGATCGAACCCGTGTCCCCTGAATTGGAAGGCAGATTCTTTACCACTGGACCACCAGGGAAGTCCTCATACTTTGATTTCTAAAATTATTTGTTCCTTATCTCTTTTTTCATACTTCCAAAGTTTGTATATGTTATTATCATTTTTAAAGTTTCTGTTTTTATTAACTCTATTCATTTTTATTACATAAATTTCTACTTTTCCTCTTTTAATTCCTTCTTATAATTTGCATGGGCTTATTTTGTTTGTTTCCTAACCTAATATGAAAGTATAGTTCACTAATGTTTAATCTTTTAATTTTTAGTACATTAATTTAAGGCTGTCAATTCTCTCCCTTCTTGTCTCAGGGCCTTTGCAGTCCTTCTGCTTGAAGATGTTGTTCTGTTGCCATCTTGCCTCCAGTGGCCCTATCTTCATATTTTTCTGGAAACTTAAGATTATATTTTTAATGTAATTACTCTTTGTCACTATGTCTAAATGTTCTAGTTGATTTTTTTAAATTTATCCTTCTCAATACAGGGCAGATTCTTTTCATCAAAGAACTCTTTCTTCAATTCTACAGATTATCTGTTTTATTGTCTATTTATGTATTACTTGTACTCCTTCTGGACCTCCAGTTAGATGTTGGAACTATTGGATGTATCCTCCATGTTTCACAACTTTTCTCTCATATTTCCCAGCTCTCTCTCCATCTGTGGTGATTTCTTGTTTAATTCTTTAACAAGATCGTCCAGAAACTAATTAATCTTCTTTTCAGTCCATTCTCATCTTTTATTTTTAATTTCAACAACAGTTTTTATTTTTGAGATTTCTAGCTTTTATTCCCTTACTTAATAGTTCTTATCTTATGACTACGGTTTACTCTTCTACATACTCCAGATGAAGTTAAAACATATAAAGTCTTAGAAAGGTGCTGGTCACATGGAAATAATCAATGATAGTTTTTGTGATTAGTATTATTATCCTTATTTGAAGGTACAATTCTGCCTCCTCTGTTATCATTTTTCTCATGTTTCAGTTCTTCCATATGTTTAACTTTTTTTTCTGTCTTGGATATTTTGCTCTGTTAGATGTGTTGATTGTGTGCTCATCTTAGGGGCTAAGTTTTCATTTAGACTATCTCCTGTATCTATTTGTGCAGACAGTTTAAAGAGAGTAAAACATATGTTGGATTCTAGCACAGTTGCCAAAAATGGTAGTCTTTTAATGGTATTCTCAGTGCTAGGCTTCCACATATTTCCAGGGGAACGCTAATATGGTTTCATGTATTTATCAGATCTGTTAAGAATAAGTAGAAGTTCAGTATTCAGGAATGTTTAGAAAAGTCTGGATTAATAGAATTAATTTTACTATCAAGTTAAGTCAAGCTTTAGAATTAGAAAAATAAATGTAATGAGAAAATTTATCATACAAACTCTGAAGTCAAACATGATTTACAGTTGAAATATTTTAGTTTCAACTCTTTATTACTGGATATTCCTTTGGTGACTGCATTTAACTTCAGTAAACTAAGATGAAAGAAAAGTTGCTAGGTGCATTATTATCATTTGCTCTTTTGTTTTGCCTCAGTTTTGATATTTCTTAACGTCACTCTCTTGTTATATCTGTGTTTCTTTTCTCCCAATCTTTATTTTTAGAATACTCTTACTTAGTAATAAATTTTACAGCTCCATTTTTATAATCCATGAGGAATTGCATATGAAGTTAGTAAAAATACTACTATGGAATCCCTCTTAATTGTAGTGTCTTCAATGTACAACAGATGGAAGATGTCTTGGTATGCATCCAAAAGAACTATATACATATCTACTACTGTTCAAGGAAGTAAGGCTCATTTTCTTTAAAAAATAATTTTAAGGGCTTCCCTGGTGGCGCAGTGGTTGAGAATCTGCCTGCCAATGCAGGGGACACGGGTTCGAGCCCTGGTCTGGGAAGATCCCACATGCCGCAGAGCAACTGGGCCCGTGAGCCACAACTACTGAGCCTGCAAGTCTGGAGCCTGTGCTCCGCAACAAGAGAGGCTGTGACAGTGAGAGGCCCGTGCACCCTGATGAAGAGTGGCCCCCGCTCGCCGCAACTAGAGAAAGCCCTCACACAGCAACGAAGACCCAACGCACCCAAAAATAAATAAATAAAAATAAATAAATTTATAAAAAATAAAAAGTAAAAAATAATAATAATTTTAAGTTTAAGCGACTACAAATTAAATTGTTATTCGTTTCCTAAACATTCTGGGTATCTTTACAAATTCTTTAATCTGGATGTAGTCAAAGAGAAATTTAGGGGGCTTCCCTGGTGGCGCAGTGCTTGAGAGTCTGCCTGCTAATGCACGGAACATGGGTTCGAGCCCTGGTCTGGGGGGATCCCACATGCCACGGAGCAACGAGGCCCGTGAGCCACAACTACTGAGCCTGTGCATCTGGAGCCTGTGCTCCGCAACAAGAGAGGCCACGATAGTGAGAGGCCCGCGCACCGCGTTGAAGAGTGGCCCCCGCTTGCCACAACTAGAGAAAGCCCTCGCACAGAAACGAAGACCCAACGCAGCCAAAAATAAATAAATAAATAAAAATTTTTTAAAAGTTTAAAAAAAAAAGAAATTTAGAAGAGTAGGTTTGATGATTGCATTAAATATGTGACATCATTGACTCAATACCTAATGCATGACCCAATACTTTGCAGTTGAATCCATATATGATATATTTGGAAGTGCAGAAAACTGCAAAATGATTGTCATTTTGAAAAGATTACTATCTTAAGGAGGTTATATAACTCTAATAAAGAATCAGATGATTACTCTCATTCCTTGGCTATGTTATGATAGTCTTGCAAATTGAAAGAGAACATAATTTTCAATGAATGAACGAACAAACATTAGAATCTAAATTTGAGCCTTAGTGTCTCAAATTTTTAACTAGTACAACTATTGAATTGTTGCCCGTTTAGGCACATGACAAAAGATAAATTTCTAAAACATATAAAGGCATGTCCTCTGATGTAAAATATTCTTTGATACATAAACATGACTTCTGTACATTGTCACAATGCCATATATAATTGTGTTTTATTTTTCATTTTCTTCTTTCATAAAATGTGGCATTGTAATTATATTCTGGGCCTTTACTCTGTATTTTAACATGATTTTATCAGAATTGTATATCTCCCATATAACAACAGCACCACTGACAAGTGGACAGAGTTCACATATTGCCCAAGAATTTCAAATTAAAATATTTATGAATTCATTGTGCTATATAAGATAATAAGTGCAATAGCAGACCCTTTATTGGCCAACTGTCCATCTGTTCCCACAGTAATTCATATCTGGAAGAGAATATAATCTTGAGCTGGAAGAGACAACTGCTGTCAGTTGCCAAACCCATATTTTTCCTTGGTGCATTAATCTGGTCAGTAACAGCACTGTTACCCAGGGGGACATATTTAGAGAGGAGAAAATAAATCAAAATGTTGAAAAGGTTTTGTAATAAGAATGAACAGAGTCAGAATAGAATTCTGCAGACCTATTTGTTCTTCAAAATAAAAGACCAATTATGAACGGAAACAGAGCCTAAACTTTCAGAAGCATTTAAAGGTTAAAGTAAGTTTTGAAATTAGAAACAATTTTAAAACAGTAGAATTAATGATTCATAGACTATTTATAAAATATTTTTGAAAATGGTGAGAGAAGGCTTATGGTTTTTTAATGAAATGAAGTAATTGGCTTTTGTCAATTCTAGTTAAAATGTATTTCCCACAGCTGTGCAAGTGTCATATTTGGCTGAATAATGACAAAATTCAAAGTATTTTGTTGTCTTAAAGATTGGTAAAATATAGTGGGTAGGGAATAACCACATAGTGTGTGAGAATAATGTTGATATACACATATAGACATTTAACTTCAGTTTTCCAAGATTGCAAAAGAACAATATGCTAAAAACAAGAAAGTTTTCTCCTACTGGCTCTAAACTTTCTCACTAATTTTATCAGTCAATCACAGAAGCAGAACTACTGCAATACACACATACAACAGGTTACTGGGATTGGACCTTACAGAATTTAGGAAGCTGGTTAAATAGACTTTGGGAGGTTGTTTATTCTCTGTCTGGTGCTACAGCCTAAAGTCAGCTAGGCAGGCAATAAGGAAGGGAAGATGGACATCCAATGGGGACAGCAAGACTAAGAAAATTTCAAGGGTAAGTGAAATCTATGTGGACTGAAACCTGCAGATAAGTGAACCAGCAGATAAGTGATAATACATGTAAACCTGCCTTGTGCCTGGTGACCTGCTTTTACCTCACGAGTGTAAAAAGAATACAGCTGCTATTTCACTACTCTCTTCCAATTTTCACAAAGAAATCTGGCTCAAACTAGCCCAGAATGACATAGGGAAGAAATTTCTGCGAAATGTAGTTCTAGCTTTGACAAGATGACACAATACAATTCCACTACAATTTACCCCTTGTCAACCTGACATTTCTATACACCTTTATTAACTATAGTTATCATAATTTCTAAATAAAACAAGAGCAAAATTCTGTTTCCATATAACATAATACAACTGTCTTGTGTACAACCTTCTCCTCAAAATAAGATACAAAACCCCTTTATCTGTCCTTCATGTTCATTTCTCTTCTACATAAGTCACATTTCCTCTTTGATATCTTATAAATCAAATAGTATGACTACTACTAATACTTCTTACATTACATGTTAGGCAAATTTAAGAGGAAAAGATTTTAAAAGTTAACACATACACAAGTATATACATATCAAAGTAAGGAAAACTATCCATAACAATTACAGTTCTCAGTTTTGCCATTGGTCATGTGATCATAATTGATATCTGTAACTATATTGTTCTACCACCTTCTGCCTTCAGCAAGAACCTTGGCTAGTTATGATTTTAGTTGAGGTCATGAGACTCCCTCCTATGTTAAATTGTTCTCATTTTCCCAGAGACTTAAATCACTGTGTAGGGAATACTAAGAGGTATCCCAGAGAATCTTCTGCAATTTTTACCCCATTGTGTCTTAACAACCCAATTGCTTTTTGACAATCAAGATCAATCGCCTCAGCCAGAACACCAATGATCTCTGCCTATTGATTCACTAATATGAGGAGCCCAAAGAAACTAAGTTCTAGTTTAAACTTTGAGTTTAATGAAACTATTGATGTAGACCTTAGTTAAAATACTTCTCCCTTGGTAACTAAGACAAGCAGAGCCCAGAGGTGTTGAGAACAGGCAGAAATAATGATGTCAGTGGATCTCTCAGGGAAATAGTGGGAAAAGTCACTTCTTTTTCTTCCCTTGTTTCCTGGATTCATGAATCCCAGTTATGAAGGAAATAGAACCATATGTTAGTTGCTCATATAGACCATATTTCACATCCTGGAGGACATTACCCCAGCCCCAAAAGATTTAGGCATCCAGTTGGCATTTCAGAAGGCCACGGCTCCATCACATCAGGCCAGTTGCTCCGAGTGGTAGGTATCAAAAGAACAATAAATTTCTTGAGCATTTCTGCACTTTATGACCTATAAAACAAATTTCTTGGTCCCAAGCTATGCTGTATGGAATTTCATGATGGGGAATGAAACATTCCTTAATATCGCAGATGATGGGCTTGGCAGAAGCATTGCAGGCAAGGAAGACAAATCCACATCTAGAATAAGTATCTGTTCCTTTGAGAACAAAATCCTGCTCCTCTCTTGATGGAAGAATGTAGGTGGTGTCCTGGAGAAACCCTGCTGGAGAGTATTTTTTTGGAGATGTATTTCATAGACACCACACCACCCTCGTTCCTCATGAAAAGGCATTTGCATTAAAATTGGCTTCTTATGTATTGTGTACTTATCTGCTGCAGGCATTGATGCTTTTGTAAAGTCCTGATTGTTTTTGTTTATGACATCTCGGTTGGGGGCTGTAGAAATGATTATGACAGCAGACACAATGAGAGGGGAAAGCTGTAAAAAATTAAATTTTCATGTCCATATCTTCAGCAGCACATTTTTAATATTTTGAGCACATATTATAATTTGCTTAAAAATTAAATATCTGTCCATTCTAGGTTTAATTTGAGAGTCTGAAAGTCTGAGACATTTGTTCCATTTAGGTGGGCCATATCCTATATCCTACCTATTATTGCTAAAATTGTGTCCCCTAATTTCATATGTTGAAGTCCTAGCTCCCAGTACCTCAGAATATAACTGTATTTAGACATAAGGTCTTTAAAGAGGTGATTAAATTAAAATGAAGTCTTTAGGGTGGGTCTTAGTCCAATATAACTAATGTCCTTATAAGAAAAAGAAATTTGGACATATAGAAAGAGATACAAAATGTGCACACACAGAAAGACAACAATGTGAATACACAATGAGGAGACAGCCAGCCATCTGCTAGCCAAGAAGAGAGGCCTCAAGAGAAATCAAAATTGCCAACACCTTGATCTTGGACATATAGTCTCCAGAATTGTGAAAATATACATTTGTTATACAAGCCACCCACTCTGTTGTATTTTGTTATGGAAGCTCTAGGCAACTAATATGCCACCTAACTGGTATCGAAAAGTTTATGTACATGTTTTTCTCTTTGCAAGGTTATAAACACTTGAGAATAGTAACTATGCCTTTTCACTTTGCATCATCATCACAGCAACATGTGGGACAAACTAATTTATCAATAAAGATTTGTTAAATTAATAACCAAAGAAAAATAACATTTAGATTTTGATGTGATTAAGTGGTAAGAAGATATTTTAAGTTTGGAATGGCATAGCCATTAAATCTTGGAAGTTATTATATTTTTGGAGCAAATATCTTTTATTTAAAAATAATGACAGGGCTTCCCTAGTGGCGCAGTGGTTGAGAGTCTGCCTGCCGATGCAGGGGACGCAGGTTCGAGCCCTGGTCTGGGAAGATCCCACATGCCGCGGAGCAACTAGGCCCGTGAGCCACAACCACTGAGCCTGCGCGTCTGGAGCCTGTGCTCCGCAACAGGAGAGGCCGCGATAGTGAGAGGCCCGCGCACCGCGATGAGGAGTGGCCCCCACTTGCCACAGCTGAAGAAAGCCCTCGCACAGAAACGAAGACCCAACACAGTCCAAAGTGAATAAATAAATAAATAAATAAATAAATAAATAAAAATAATGACAAAAATGTCTTATGAAAATAATTTTTTTTAAAAACTGTAAAACCTTTACCAGTGACACTTGGGACAAATAATGAGACTCAAGCATATGGCACTTCTTCACGCATGTTTGTGCTAGAATCACAAAGCACTTACACGTCCTTCCTTCTTCACTCTTCATTCAACTTTCTGTTTGCCTTTCAACCATTCATTCATTCAGCAAACATTTATTAATGGATTGCTTACTGTGTGCCAGTTACTAGGACTAGAGAGATAAAGGGATGGTCATTCTTTCAAGAATAATTTATTTTTATAAAAAATAATTTGGTGAGTTACATACATTAATAAAAAGGTCTATTGAGACTATTTCAAGGCAAAACTCTCTATAGAGTAATGGCACCTTAATTACTCCATAAATTGATAATAAAAGACAGTTGAATTCACCTGAAAGCACTAGTGTCAAACAATTTTCCTCACCACTTTTCCACAAAATATAGGATCCAGATGTTGGAGAGTGGTGATTGGTGGTGGAGGACAATTACTACAGTTTTTCTCTTGATATGTGCTGTCCAGCCAGGCACATAGCCCTGTCCAACAATAGAATCTCATTATTGGACTGAAATTCATAGTAGACATTGCTCAGTATAGGACAACATGCCATCTGACTACATTAAGAAGACTGCATTGAAAATAATTTCTAAGCAACATATCCTCTTCAGATCTTGTGAATTCCATCTTCAAAGCATCTGCTTAATTAATTAATTTGCTCCTCTTCAACAAAAATAACACTTTGAATCAGCCTTTCTAATTCCGTGGTCTTATAGATAAAAGTTCATCATCATACCACCAACCAATTCTCTCTTCAAAACACTGACCTGATCATCTCATTTCCTGGCTTAAGTCTTTCCAGGTCTCCTCTTGGTCTACAAGGAGCCACCAAACTCTCTGGCAAAGTAAATAAGGCCCTTCACAATCTAGAGCCCCATCTTCCCTTTTAAGCCTCTGCCCTTCTGTATTCTTGTTCCATGCACATTGGATAAGTCACCATTGCAAAGACTCAGGTGCTCTCTTGAGTTCCTTTGCCAATGCAGACACTCCTCCCACGCCTGGAACTCTGCATGCCCTGCATCATCTGCCTTGTACTCAACTACTCATCCTCACTTCATTCTGCAAGCATGTATTAAACACCAACTAAGTTTTAATTACTGCACTAGAAATGAAGGATAAAACGATGATTAGAATGTGTTTCCTTTATTCCAAGGTAGTACTGGGGAAAATGTGCATGTAAATAAATGTCACGATTTTACAGAAAAAGTTGTACTATAACAAACGAGATAAAATGATATATGAGAAGAGGAAAAATAATGAAAAGTCTAAAGGAAGTGACTTTGGAGCTAAAATTTAAAACAATGTAAGAGGCACAAGTGTGAGGAAAAGCAGAGATTGAAAAGGGCACTCCAGGCAAAGGGAGCAGAATATACAAAAGCACAGAGGTGAAGAAGAGCTGGAAGTGGGTAATTTGCCATGATTGTCCTGGAGGATAAATGTGCAGAAACAGAGGGAGAAAGAAAAGTATACAGATTCAGTTCTGTGGTTTAAATGTGTCAAGACCTACCTTCAAAACCACATTTCTGTGACCACTTCATTAAACTAACTTATATGTCAGAGCCTTCCCATCTCAAATCACATACCAAGACATTTGTTCTTTTCATATCTGATATGTATTTAAACCTTTATTTACAACATGTCTGTATGTATATAAACATGTATGTACTCTTAATATAGAATTTTCTTCTCATTATAGATTGTTCTAAAATACTATTCAAACATGAACACAAAAGCTTGGGAAAATATCGGGTACATTAATATTTTGTAAATATTTTAGCACATCTCTATTTTTTGTTTAATCACACTTACTTGCACGTGCTTCAAAAATAAAGAAAATGTAATTATTGTATAATGGCTCATCTGAATTTCTATTTATAAACTATTTTATTCCCAGAAGGGCTTACTTTTAAGAGAATTTTATAAAGGCAAATGAGCAAGTAGTTTCACTCATTAATTAGACTTCTTGTGAGATTTGTCCAAAAAAAGATAATTGATGTTCTTTTCGAAGGACAAAATGAGTGTTCTATAATATAGAAACTATAATTATCCCTAAACAGGTTGACAGGTCATAAAATAATACATTCATTACATAAAGTTACAATAAAATATCAATTTCAAGTTCAGCAATCTGTCTTTATGTGTAATATATTTGCTTACTTATCAAGTGTTCCTGTCAGATGAACACACCTCTTTTTTTTTTTCCAGTTCACTAATTAACATTGGTTAAAGGCTTTCACTGAAACCTCTAAACACATCAATATAGCTTCCTTACAGTTACTGAGTAGAAATAGTAGATGTCTCCTTTACCAGTTTCCTAACTTTGCTCCCACTTAAAGTTGAAAGAGAATCTCAAAAATTATGAAAAATAAGAAGTGAAGTTAAAAGAATTACCAGAAAAATACAACAGTGGTTAGAAATTAGAAACTGAGGTATGACCTTTATCTTACTCTTTAAAACTGATGATTAACTTTCCCCTGTGTGTGATTGTGTGTGTGTGTGTGCATGTTTTAAATCTTTAATTATTTTTCTTCTTCTCCCTTCTATTAAGTACCACTACACGGCTCACCTACCTCAACCTCAGTGTCCCTTCCTGATAAACACTTTCTCTTTATACTTCTCATGTCACCAGAACTGCTCATTCTGTTTCTTGTTCACATGTTGACAGCATGGCAGAGAGGTTCAGAGTATAGGTTCTGAAGTCAGAACACAGGGGTTTGAATTCTAGCCATGTTGCTTATAAATTGTGTAAGGGTGGTGGGAACAATTAACTGAGAAGTTGTGGGCATATTAAGCTTCTAGAGGCAATATACCTGGGATCAAAGCTTTATTCTTCAATTCACATTCTCTGTAAAATCCTGGGTAAGTTGCAAATGTCCATGGGCTTTGGTTTCAGCAACTGCAAAACATAGATATCAACAGTACCTACTGTTTTAAGTATTAAAGTAGTGACTGTCAGATAAATGTCAGCTATCATATAAGATATTGTATAAGATTCTTACATAGGTAAGAATGTATCTTGGTACCTGGCATATGTTAAGCAGTCAATAACTTATTTGATGCATTGATTTTATTAGTAATAATAGATACCATGATGTAAATATATTGTCAGTTATATGGTTGTTTGTTTAATGTTTTCCCCCCATTATACAGAAAGATCTGTGAAGATAACAATGGTATCCATCTGTTGGATACTGTATCCCTAAGACCTAACCCAATGTCTGGCATATAGAAAATGCTCAATAAATATAGCCAGCAATGAATGAATTGATCTTTCCCTTCAAGTGAAAATTATGCAATCAGCTAACTTGCAGTAACTTCTTGGAGCTTTTGTGAGATTTCAATTAAATACATACATTAAAATTACCTAGCATACTGCCAGAAACATGGTGAGTACTCAGTAAAAGTACAGTGTTTCCTCTTCTTCCGGATCACTAAGAAAACCCGTATATCTCTTCAATGCATCACATTTGTGATCTGTGTCTATAATATGCATCTCTATTCTGTTATTAGGATAATTTCCAGGACATTAAATGGTTGTTCTTTTATAACTTTTATCCATTATTGTAGTTTCACTGCGAAAATCATTTATGGAGCTTCTTACAACACAATTCCAGAAGTTTTCCTTAAACTGACTTTTAACATTTGTTCCTCCTGTAGTTTTTTGTACCATTTTGGAAAATCACACTGAAAATGAGGTTAGACCAGGTGATCTCTAAATGGTATTCCAACACATATTTGTTTGTACTCTCTGTTAAGAGAATAGTGAATTTTTAGCAACCATAGGAAGAACATGCGTGTCCCTGAACAACACTGTGCAAGCATGCAATCACACATACACATACACACACACACACACACACACACACACACACACACACACAGTCCTAACTGAACTGAAATTTATCTCATCTTCTGTCCTGCATTCCACTGAGGTTTTCCAGTAGCTGGTGCTCTAACCAAGACTTCTAACATTTTAAGCCATAGACACTAAATGTGGACAGCTACATTTGTCTCCTCTCACAATTGAAATTCAAAGACTATAGAGCTTTGCTGAGAAGAAGCACAGGGAAAGCTTTTATCTCTAGCATGTTTAAGGGACAGGTCAGAAGAGGCACTTGCATCATTAGGAAGCTATAGGAGGCCCTGAGTGGCTGTCTCATCTTTCACCTCTGCTGTGGAATAATTCTGGTATTGAGCCCCTTTGTCCATGGGTATGCTGCCAATTTAGCTAGTTCCTTAGATTTCATGTTTTACTGAACATTATTTGAGGCAGGTCAACAACTCTGCTCCAGGTTTAATGACTGTGATAGTCATAGGTTCAGATCACTGTCGGGACAGTTCACAGACTTTCTCTCTGTCACTTATAATTTACTTGAATAACAATGTGCGGCTGACATTTATGAAGCAATATTTAATAGGAGACAGATGCTTTATTGAGTGATTTGTATACCTGTTGTTTAATTATAATCTTGAGACATTGGTTATGACTAAATAACGTAAGAATTGTTTGTGGTGTAGGTTACACAATTATGTGAATATACTGAAACTGCTGAACTGTACAATTTAATTGAATGAATTGTATGCATGTGAATTATATCTTAATAAAACTTCTATAAAATCAGTTTGAGTTGTTTTTCCTTTTCTACCGCTGCTGGACAGAGAATCCATAAACATTCCAGTGCAATGCAGTTCTCTCTGGATCTTCATTCTTACCATACTCCAAACCCTTCACTCTCCTACTTGACACAGAGAGACAATTTTCCCCCATCCCTGCCCCATTTGTTTCTGCTTCTGAGATTGTTTTTACTTATTTCTCTCTGAATGAATACTCTTTTTGCATATATCCATATTCCTAAATCATTTAGTCATGTCATAAAAATTGAGAATCTATTGATTCTATGTGCTCAGCACTGAGCAAGGCACTGGAGACTTCAAAACAATATATGAGTAATAAAATATATAAAAGATTCCTTTTGTACTTCCCTGATGGCGCAGTGGTTAAGAATCTGCCTGCCAATGCAGGGGACACAGGTTAGATCCCTGGTCTGGGAAGATCCCACATGCTGCGGAGCAACTAAGCCCGTGTGCCACAACTACTGAGCCTGCGCTCCAGAGCCTGCAAGCCACAACTACTGAGCCCATGCGCCGCAACTACTGAAGCCCACGTGCCTAGAGCTGGAGCTTTGCAACAAAGAAGCCACCACGATGAGAAGCCTGTGCACCGCCACGAAGAGTAGCCCCAGCTCGCCGCAACTAGAGAAAGCCTGTTTGCAGCAAGGAAGACCCAACGCAGCCAAAAATAAATTAATTAATTAAATTAAATAAATAAATTTTTTTAAAAATTCCTTTTTTGCTGAAAGGAAACTCTCTCCTTAAAATTCTCTAGTGCTTCATTAGAGCATCTCTTGGTATCATCTAGTGCTTCATTAGAGCATCTCATGGTATCCTCTACCATGCCTTATGATGTCTGCATTCCTTATGAAACTTCCTAGCTATTCTGTGGACTTCTGGTACAGAGACTCACAGTTAATTGTCCATCTCCCAAACCACATGATTCTTTAAGTTGAGCATTACGAAGACTTCATAAATAATTTGTTTAAAGATCGAAAAATATGTAAATGGTAGAATAAACATCTTCAGCATCAATTCAAGAATGTTTACACCCCCCAAAATCTCAAATCTTTATGGATTTATGCTATAAATTCTTGGCATATTCATTCATTCATCTTTTTGTCCATTCATGTAATGCGTTACTTTTGAGTAAACACCATGTGCCTGACGCTGAATTAAGAAATGGAATCATGGAGACATATAAAAAGACCTAATCTTTAATTAATATCAATTTGGAGAAATTGATATATGAACAAATAAATCCATGCTTAGTGAAAAGATCGCCAAAAATTATGTAAAGGGAAAAATTATCTATAAAGGAAGAATTGATTCTACTTGTGAGGGAAATGATTAATCAAAGAGGTGCTTTTGGTGTGGAGGTGGGGAGAAGTGATTCAACTCAAAAGAAATAAACAGAATCAGGGTCAGGAAGAAAGCCTGGTTTGACTGGAAATTTTCAGATATGTGAGAGTATTGGAATATAACTGCAGATGGGAGATGTTTAAAGAAATGATGAATGGTGAGGACAGACAATGGCTATATTACGGACAGCCTAGTATATCATGCTGAGGATATTTAAACCTGGAAATCCACAGAAATCTGTCCTCTAAATCACATGACACTCTACTTTGATCATTATAAATGTTTCCATATAGAATTTACTGAAAGCATTCTGGTGACATTACCATTTTGTCCTATAGTGTATTGAAGTTTTTTTTAATATTGTATTGATTTTCTATTTTGTATTAACTTTCATGCTAGACTGCTAGGTTTGGATTTAGGCTCTGCTATCTACTAGGCGAGCTGCTTTGGACAAGTTATCTAAATTCTCTGATTTCAATTTTGACATTTGTAAACTGACAATAAAAATAATGCTCACCAAGTAGGCTTTTTTAATGGAGACTGAATTAGTATATATATATGTTAAGCACATAGAACAGTGCCAAACATGTAGGAAGCATTTCCTGCCTGTAAGGAAAGTGATTCTTCACCTTTGCATGTTGCAAAGGGGTAAAATACATTTTTTTATACCATGCTATAGCAATGCATCATTTAAGCACTATTATATGTGATAGTTGTCACAGTGGTTTCTTTTTTGAAATATGGTGTAGAAAGCTTGAAACTTTGCAAAGCAAATATGCCTCATTTATTGTTAATTTAAATAGATACATACAGTCATGGGTGAGGATCAGACCCTAGACAAGACTGTATTATATTACTTTCTGTTTGAAATCTGATCAGATTTTGATTTATATCATTTTGATTTTATTTTACATCACTTTGATTTTAATCCCTATTTTTAAAACTAGTACCTATTTAAATGAGGAGACTAGTCTGTTCCCTTGACTTATCTCTCTCTACTCACCATCATGAATTCCTATCAGAGCCAACCTGAATTACTCCTGGTCCTTCATATGTAATATGCCTGCTTCCATCTAAAATAAAATAGTAACAATAAAATAACTCAAAATATAGAATTTATTGGAAGATTACTTTGTGCAAGTCACTTTATATACTTGTCCAGTTTAATCCTTCTAACATTCCTATTGAGAAACTACTACTATAATTCCAAAATATTAGATAAGGAATGTGAAGTACAGAGAGACTAAACCACTTTCCCAAAGTTACATTATTCTTCTCATTAGAAAAACATTTCATCATCTGTCTTTACACTTCCCATGTACACACCAGCTGATGTGGTCAGTGAGTTCTCCTGGAAGGTAGGACATGAACTGGTGCCCAAAGAAGATTCAGTTAGTTACAGAGGCAAAGTAGGTACTAGCTTTAGAAATAGAGATAGTAAGCCAAAACAATGTCAATACAGGTGTTAAAATGTACTACAAAATTATAGAAACAATTAAAAATTATACCACTAGAATAGAGAATCCTGAAATAGGCTCACACATATATAGCTTTCTTATATGTACAGCTTATAGCAACAAAGATGTCCCTGGAATACAGAGAGAAAAGGATGAATTTTTGATTTAAAAAAATGCTGAGAAAATTGGATAATGTTATATCCTTCACCTCATACTATACACAAAAATATAATGTATCAAGTACTTTAAATTTAAACATGAAAGGTTAAAAGTTAATGCTTCATAAGAAAATATAGAAAACATGCTTCAAATGATTCCTTCTGACATAGCAGTAAATGCCTAAGTGTTTTTCTTGGATGGAGATCTTGTTTACTGAGAATATAGTAAGCCCTCATATACAACTGCTGGATATGGCATGAAACAGAGGCAGAAACAGTGTTTTGTTTTATTCAAATCAAAAAATTTCCTGTTTTTTAAATGAAAATAAGAATCTTATATACATCAGTCATTCAAAATTGGGATCAGGACAGAGTAGCTGTTCTAGTTTTAACTTTGATTCAAAACAAGATTCTAATAAATCAATCAATGATTGACAATCAATTAAAAAGTATGACTTCTATTATTAAATATACTATAGATCTGTTAACTCACCTCCTTTTAATTAACTACTCTAATATTTGGTAATCAGTTCCTGTAGCCTTTTTCTTTTCCTTTATGTTTTTTTAATCTATTCTTGAGTCTTGGTATTTCTAAATATATTTTTAAATCAACTTATTTACATATAAAATGTTTAAAATATGCTAAGATGTGGAGTGATAGTCTATTAAAAATAAAAATAACATGGTGGAGAATTAACACTTTTACAATATCGACTCTTTGAGTCCATTAACATGATGTATGATTCTACTCATTTAAATCCTTAGGTTCTCTCAATAATCTTGCAGTTTTCAGGGTTGAGTTCTTGCAAAATTTTCAGTATTTATTCCTTGTTAATATTTCATTTTATTTTCCATTTTTGTGTTGATATATTATATATAAACATTTTTAATCCAGAAAAAGAAAATTTCACGTATTAATTCTAACAGTTTCTCTGCATATTCATTCAGAGATTTTAGGTACACAATCCTGTCATCAATGAATTATGGTAACTTATTTTTCCTTTCTAAACCTTATATATTTATTTTCTTATTTTATCCTCCTATAAATTACCCACAATAAAATGTTAAACAGAAATATTATTAATCAACAGACTTGTCTCATCTCTGATTTCAAGAAGAAAAATTTTAATGTATTGTCAGTAAGTATGAAGTTGCTTTAGGTTTTCTGTAAGTACTCTTTATCAGCTTAAGGAAGAACTCTACTAGTTTGCTGATAATTTTTTAATTATAAATATTGAATTTTTATATTATTTTCTTCATTTAGTAGGATAATTATATATTTTTCTCTGTGCTTGCCTTATCAATTAGTGATAGTGGTCTCAATTTCTCTCACTGTTTGTGGATTTGTCTACTATTACTTTCATTTTTGACGATTTTTCCAAATTTACTTAAGGTAATACTACTGAGCATAAAAATTTAGAATTATGACATATTCCTAGTGGACTGACTTCCTTATAACTATGAAATATCGTTCTATCTCTACTAGTATTTCTTACCTCAAAGACTGCTTTGTCTGATATTACAATATTTTTTTTTAACTTTTTTTTTTTAATTTATTTTTTATTTTTGGTTGTATTGGGTCTTTGTTGCTGTGCACCGGCTTTCTCTAGTTGCGGCGAGCGGGGGCTACTCTTTGTTGCAGTGTGCGGGTTTCTCATTGCGGTAGCTTCTCTTGTTGTGGACCACGGGCTCTAGGTGCACGGGCTCAGTAGTTGTGGCACATGGGCTTAGTTGCTCCGCGGCATGTGGGATCTTCCCAGACCAGGGCTCGAACCCATGTCCCCTGCATTGGCAGGCGGATTCTTAAGCACTGCGCCACCAGGGAAGCCCCAATATTGCAATATTTTTATCCGCTTTCTTTGAGTTTGATTATGGATGGTCTACCATTTTCCATTTTGGGTCTTTATGGTTAAGATGTGTCCTTTACCCCGAATAGCCAAAGCAATCGTGAGAAAGAAAAATGGAGCTGGAGGAATCAGGCTCCTGGACTTCAGACTATACTACAAGGCTACAGTAATCAAGATAGTATGGTACTGGCACAAAAACAGAAATATAGATCAATAGAACAGGATAGAAAGCCCAGAGATAAACCCATGCTCATATGGTCACCTTATCTTTGATAAAGGAGGCAAGAATATACAATGGAGAAAAGACAGCCTCTTCAATAAGTGGTGCTGGGAAAACTGGACAGCTACATGTAAAAGAATGAAATTAGAACACTCCCTAACACCATACACAAAAATAAACTCAAAATGGATTAAAGACCTAAATGTAAGGCCAGGCACTATCAAACTCTTAGAGGAAAACATAGGCAGAACACTCTACGACATAAATCACAGCAAGATCCTTTTTGACCCACCTCCTAGAGAAATAGAAATAAAGACAAAAATAAACAAATGGGACCTAATAAAACTTAAAAGCTTTTGCACAGCAAAGGAAACCATAAACAAGATGAAAAGAAAACCCTCAGAATGGGAGAAAATATTTGCAAATGAAGCAAGTGACAAAGGATTAATCTCCAAAATTTACAAGCAGCTCATGCAGCACAATATCAAAAAAACAAACAACCAAATCCAAAAATGGGCAGAAGAACTAAATAGACATTTCTCCAAAGAAGATATACAGATGGCCAAGAGGCACATGAAAAGATGCTCAACAGCACTATTAGAGAAATGCAAATCAAAACTACACTTGGGAAAGAACAAGGACTACTTTGAACCTTTGAAGTAGTGTTTCATATTTTAAAATACCTTCCATTTGTATTTTAATTGGCTTATTACAATTATGCAAGGCATCTGAATAGGTAAAATTTTATTTTTTCTTTTACTTTTGTATTTTAACTTTTATCATTCAAACATTTTGTCATCACCTAAATAAGCTAATATTCAACATCATTTAACAAAATCTTTATTTTTTTCCTTTCTTACAAGGGGAAATATATGACCCATAAAAAAATACTTTGGTCTTTAAAATTCAACAGAAAATTTAAATGGCTTTAATTATACAAGCATACAGGAAGGATGACTGAAAAATCTTCCCCCAGACCAGTCAACTTTATTCAAATGTTTAATAACATATTCCAGCCATATCAAATATGTATGTTTTATTTAATCTTAAAAAGTATTTGACTTTATATATTCATAAAGGTAGATTGCTCTACTATTTAAGAGTATATTTCAACTGCATATTTTTATTCATATTCCTTTAATTTCTCTGCAATACCAATTTTTAAGGCCCAGTACAAAAGTATCTTACAGCTAATGCATATTGAGAAAATCATATACATTATAACCTTGCTCTGCATAAAAACTATTTTTTGAGTAGTAATATTTCTGATATGTGATCCAGGCAAAGATATCAAGTAAGTTATTCCGTAGGACTAAACTAGCACATCTTGAAGACTGTGGTAGCATTAGAAAAAAAATGTGTTCCTTAAAAGGAACTGTCTGTTAATATATTGATAACATTCCTGTGTCTACCTTAAATTCTTGTCCTCAAGAATACTTAGGGGGCTTCCTTGGTGGCGCAGTGGTTGAGAATCTGCCTGCCAATGCAGGGGGCATGGGTTCGAGCCCTGGTCTGGGAAGATCCCATATGCCGTGGAGCAACTAGGCCCGTGAGCCACAACTACTGAGCCTGCGTGTCTGGAGCCTGTGCTCCGCAACAAGAGAGGCCGCGACAGTGAGAGGCCTGTGTGTCTGGAGCAAGGTGATGAAAGAGAAAGTCAACAAAAAAGAACTTTGGAGAGGTAAAAAAGAAGTAGAAACATACATGGCCTTATAGATTCACATGAAAATTTATATTTTATTATTCTAAGAAGTGATATTTTTAATCATAAGAAAGACATTATCTGTTCCGTGTTTTTTTAAAGTATGTTGTAAAAGGGCCAAAATGGAAGCAGGGAGAACAGTTAGACCTAGTGAGAGATGGCGGTCACAAGGACTAGGTTTGTACCAGTGAAGATAGAAAAAAGGATATATTTGTGGGTTAACTCTCAAGGACTTGGCTATGGATTAAGTACAGAGAAGAAAGGGGAAAAAGCAATCAAGAAGTAATCTTAGAATTTGGCTTAATCAGAGAGTAATGTCATTTACTGAGACTGGGACAACATAGGAGGAATAAATTTGATAGGGGAAGGAATCAAAGGTTATATTTTGGTAGAATAAAATTGAGATCAATGAACCTCATAGTTTTTTTTAACTTAGAAATAGCCTTAACAATCATTTTATGTGTTCTGTCCACAGAATAGACTTGTGAGGGGAAATGACTGCTGTCTTCAAAAACTGGAAGACATGCTCAGTAGAAAAGAAATGAGACCTGTTTTGTGTGAACCCAGAAGGCAGAACCATTTGGTGGGAGCTATAGGAAAATCAGTTTTGTTGAATATAAGAGTGGTCTAGGGGACTTCCCTTGTGGCGCAGTGGTTAAGAATCTGCCTGCCAATGCAGACATGGGTTCGAGCCCTGGTCCAGGAAGATCCCACATGCCACGGAGCAACTAAGCCCATGCGCCACAACTACTGAGTCTGCGCTCTAGATCCCACGAGCCC
Organism: Balaenoptera ricei; assembly: GCF_028023285.1. Lineage (NCBI taxonomy): Eukaryota > Metazoa > Chordata > Mammalia > Artiodactyla > Balaenopteridae > Balaenoptera > Balaenoptera ricei. The sequence goes on along the minus strand of NC_082646.1, from coordinate 79,445,031 downwards.
CAACTACTGAGCCCACGAGCCCCAACTACTGAGCTCACATGCCACAACTACTGAAACCCACACGCCACAACTACTGAAGTCCGTGCGCCCTAGAGCCCACGCTCCGCAAGAGAAGCCCCCACTCGCCGCAACTAGAGAAAGCCCACATGCAGTAACGAAGACCAAACGCAGCCAAAAAAGAATAAATAAATAAATTTTTTTAAAAAGAGTGGTCTAATAATTACAGTTATCCAATTAGTTAATGTGCTATATCATATGAATGGAAACTTCATCTCTACAGAGGATTCTACAAATTAGACAGCCATTTGGAGAAATGGACATGGGTAAAACAAATATTGAATAGATATTTAGACTAGATGGCCTTTAAAGTTCTTTTTAACGTAGAAATGTAACATTTCAGGAGAATAATCATTGTATAAGCTGAATAAATAAGAAGTCAGTTTAAGTTGACAACTAGGCTTGGTGTTGAAACTTAGATTTGAGTCTAACGAGGGCATATTTAATGTGATATAATTAGATAATAGGAATTCAAGGCTTCTTGACTTGAACTAAAGAATTAACTTACATACAAAATCTTTCCTGAGATCAATGAAATATTTTTTATATATATAAGGCTTAACTTACATCCAAAATATTTCCTGAAATCAATGAAATACTTTTATATGAATAAGGAATTTCATGGCAGCCATTACTGAGTTTACTCCATTAATTTTTTTGTTTTTTAAAGTATATTTTTAAATTTGGGGCTATGTTTAGATTTACACAAACACTGCAAAAATCTTACAGTTAGTTCACATACACCCCTCATCTTGCTTCAGTTCCTCCTATTGTTAACATCTTACATTATATACATTTTTTTAAATTAATTAATTAATTTACTTATTTTTGGCTGTGTTGGGTCTTCGTTTCTGTGCAAGGACTTTCTCTAGTTGCGGTGAGCGGGCGCCACTCTTCATCGCGGTGCGCGGGCCTCTCACTATTGTGGCCTCTCTTGTTGTGGAGCACAGGCTCCAGACGCGCAGGCTCAGTAGTTGTGGCACACGGGCTTAGTTGCTCCGCGGCATGTGGAATCCTCCCAGACCACGGCTCGAACCCGTGTCCCCTGCATTGGCAGGCAGACTCCCAACCACTGCGCCACCAGGGAAGCCCCATTATATACATTTTATAGGTAAAAACTAAGAAACCAACATTGGTACATTATTATAAATTAACTCCAAACTTTATTTGGATTTGACCAGTTTTCCTGTCAACGCCCTTTCTTGTATTAGACCCAATCTAGGATAACACAGTACATTTAGTCATCATGCCTCCTTAGTGGCCCTAGTATTTGTCTGTATCATTGTTTTTACTTTTTTTTTGTGACCTTGACTATTTTGACGAAGACTGGTCAAGGATGTTTGTAGAATGTCCTTCAAATTAGAATTGTCTGATGTTTTCCTCATGATTACACCAGGGTTATAAGTTTTTGGAAAGAACATGAGAAGTACCCTTCTTATAACGTCATATCAGGGGTTACTTGATATTACTAATGATGTTGACCACGATCACTTGGTTAAAGTATTGCTTACCAGGTTTGTCCACTACAATGTTAGAATTTTTCTTTATCGTATTCTATTACTTGAAGTGAGTCACTAAGTCTAGCCCATACGAAAGTGGGAGAGTGGAGACTAAGTTACACCTTGGTCTTTCTACGTATATTATTTGGCTCCAATAACTTTTAAAGGCTTTATTTTTGTTGTTATAGCTTGTTTAAGAAAGGCAACATTTCCTAAAATAGAACTAAGTATTCTAGATTACCTTTTTCTCTAACATTTAAAACATTAGCCCAAAGGTTATACAATATTAAATATTCTCATGAAATTGCAAAAGAGCATAACTATACCCTTTAAGTTTGTGTATAGATATTAGAGGATGTATAGTTAATATTAAAAGTACAACTTGTCCTATCTGTGTATCCAGAATACCAATTTTTTTTTTAATTTAAGCAGAAATGCACATTAGATGCATTCTTATATAATTAAAGAAATTGAACTTAAGAATGATTTTACACTGGAAAGAGAAACACAACTTATCTCCAGGATAAACACCACATAACCTTTCAGTTTAACATATAACCTTTGTCAGGGAAATAATTTAACAATGTATATATGAGCCAAATTTTGTGTTTAGTTTATCTTTTAAAACACTTTTAGTTTTTTTTTTTTAATTTTTTTTTTAAGTACATATATTTTTTTTAATTAATTAATTAATTATTTTATTTTTGGCTGTGTTGGGTCTTCGCTTCTGTGCGAGGGCTTTCTCTAGTTGTGGCAAGTGGGGGCCACTCTTCATCGCGGTGCGCAGGCCTCTCACTATCACGGCCTCTCTTGTTGCGGAGCACAGGCTCCAGACGCACAGGCTCAGTAGTTGTGGCTCACGGGCCCAGTCACTCCGCGGCATGTGGGATCTTCCCAGACCAGGGCACGAACCTGTGTCCCCTGCATTGGCAGGCGGATTCTCAACCACTGCGCCACCAGGGAAGCCCCCACTTTTAGTTTTTATGCAGAATAAGGATTTTTTTTCATTTTTCATTCATGAATATCCATTAAAACAATTTATTCTTTCTATTACTTCCAGAGTAAGCTATAAGAATGTAAAATTGAAGACAAATCATTTATAGACCTTTGTTTAAGTCTTCTAAAATATGAAGATTGAATACATGAATGATATAATCAAACAAATAAGATTTGAAGGAACCTAGTAGAAATTTTGTTCATAGTAAAATCGATATTCAAGTGGAAGTAAAATAAAGCAGAATTACCTAAGACTCTGAATGGGAAAGAACTACTGCACTAGCGGCCGCCTGGGCCGCCAGACCCGGTGCCACCCCAGCCCAACGGCGACCCCCACCGAGGGCGGGGACAGCCTGTTCGCTCTCAGCCAGACGCTGAGCCCAGTGCTGAAGCCCCATCAGGGGCCACCGCAGAGGCTCAGTCCTCTTCCCTGGGCGGCCGTTTTTAAACGCAGCAAGCTCAGGCGGATGAAGGCCGTGTGCACAGCCGAGCGGGAAAAGGCAAGCTCTGCCCTGAGAGGATGGTACGGCCCCAAACGGGTCCCTGATAAAACTTAACATATTTATCAGTATGCTAAATCATGAATATTATCCATAAATAGACATCCATCCCAGAAGTAAACACTTTCTATATAAGGTAGTTGATGAAGCTAATGAAATCATTTGGACCTTATACACAATGCTATATTTATGTTTATTGGCCCATATTTCAGTTTCCTTCATCCTTGCTCATTAATGGATGCAAACTTGAATTATTTAAGTATTTAATAATGTTTTCTGTTCTTAAACACTTATTTCTTTGTTTGCCAAACTTTGCAGATCTCTGCAGATTTTTATTTCATATGAAAATTTTAAATTTTGTAAAAAAAACACTGATTTATAAATACCATTTTCAATACATAAGAGAATCTAAGAACAACATTTATTAAAAGTCTCACAAAGCCTCCCTACTTTGAAAGGTTCTTATAGATATCATGGAAAGATGGTGGATTTACTGCTTTCATTCTCAGTTGATTTCCAATTACAATTTTACTTAATTGGCTTCTGTATAAGTATTAACATTTGCTACAACACAATAACTAGAGAGTTGTAGTGTGTGGCAAAGAGAACTGTATATTTAAGATAAGAAAAATTGGGTCAAAGATTGTTGGCTTCAATGACATTGATCCAAGACATTTATCTTAGAGTTAACATCCAACCACATGGACAATAAAATCACCCTGACAGCGACAGAATTTGAGGTATAGAAATAATCTATGATTCAATTGCCAAAATCTTCCAAGGTCTTCTGTGACAGTAACACAGAGGCTTATATAAAAACTTATACAAAAAGAGGCAATAACACAGAGGTATGAGGAAAGGTCAAGAGGGCTAATGAAGAGGTTTTTAAAATATGTTTGTTTCAAGAAAGTGAAAAGTAATAGCCTCAGCCTCTAGTTTAAGTTCCTCCATGTAAAGAACTTGTAAGTTATCATCCCCATGCTTACAACAGAAAAAACTGAACAAAATGAAAATAAATAGATTTTCTTTAATCTATAAGAGAACTGAGGTTGCAGGACAAAGAACGAGCCTGATATCTGAAGAGACAAACATATGCAGAGAATCATAGTCATGTTCTGATTATTGCAACAGAAGTCCCTCAGGCAATAAACTGATATGAATACTCAAACATTAACTTAGACTGATTGATGGTGGCTAAGTGCAGACCAGAATGAGAGTGAGAAACTCCGAGGGGCATAATTTTCGGGGGAATCCCATACTTTGTGGACTTTACACTCAATCCACCAGGTTCTCTAAGCAAAGATATAAGAAAGCCTTCCATGACTCTGGTTGGGAAAGGTAAAGAGCACTTATTGATATTTATGATATACAGCCAGAACCTTCTGCATGACAAAAGCCTACTCTGTACCACGCCAACAAGGCTTACATAATAACAGTGGATTACAGCTAGAAGAGCTATAAGATACAGTTTCTTTGAGGAGGAGTACTTAGGGAAGCTCAAAGTCAATATAGAAGACAAAAACAAGGACACCTGAAAACTCTGAAACCTAAGTGATCTATAGCTATGTTAAATATTAAGCATAGTTCAATTCCCACCTTAATTAACATAAATCCTCACATTGAAGACCTATATACTCAATTACTAATACTCAATGCAATATGTCTGCACTTCAACAAAAAATTACCAGGCATGTGAAAATGCAAGAAAAAACAATCTGAAGAGACAAAGAAAGCATCAGAACTAGTATCAGATATGACACAGATGTTGGAATTATCAGACAAGCATTTAACTATGATTAATATGTTAAGAGCTCTAATGGAAAAGTAGACAATATAAAAGAATAGATGAGTTATGTAAGCAGATATGTGGAAACTCTAAGAAAGTAACAAAGATAAAATCTAGCAATTAAAAACATTGTAACAGAAATTAAGAATGCCTTTGATGAGCTCTTTAGTAGACTAGATATAGCTGAGGAAAGAATTACTGAGCTTCAAAATAGTTCAGTCAGTACAAACTTCTCAAATGGAAATACAAAGAGAAAAAGAATTAAAAAAAAAAACTAGAACAGAACATCCAAGAACTGTGGGACAATTTCAAATAGTATAACATACAATTAATTAGGTTACCAGGAGGAGAAAAAAGAGAGTGTGGAGCAAAAAATATCTGTATGTGAAGTATTAACAGCTAAGAATTTTCCAAAATAATTATGAAAACCAACCCACAGGCACAGGAAGCTCAAAGAAAGCCAAGGAAAAAAATTACACCACCATTACTGTCCTCTCCACACACATACACATACATCATCTTCAAACTTCAGAAATCCAAAGACAAAGTGAAAATGCTGAAAGAAGCCAGAGAAGGGAGAGATAGCACCCATAAAGCATAATTATAAAAATTACAGTTGACTTCTTCTAAGAAATCATGAAATTAAAGAGAGAATGACATGCATAAGGGATTGAATGAGGGAAAGGAAGTCCATCTAGAATTCCACTCAGTGAAATTATCCTTCAAAAGTGAGAGAGAAATACTTTCTCAGAAAAACAAAAACTGAGGGAATTCATTGCCAGCAGATCTACCCCAAAAGAAATTTTAAAAGAAGTTCTGACGTAAGTCAAAAACTTAGATCTACATGAAGAAAGGAAGAGCGCTGAGAAATGAATAAATGAGGTAAAAAATATTTCATTTTTCTTACCCTTAATTGATTGAAAATAGAACCATTTTTTAAAGCAATAAGAGTAGCAATGCATTAGGTCCGGGGTCTCCAACCCCCAGGCCCAATCCGCAGCCTGTTAGGAACTGGGCCTCACAGCAGCAAGTGAGCAGGGGGCAAGCAAGCGAAGCTTCATCTGCCACTCCCCATCGATCCCCATCGCTTGCACTATCACCTGAACCATCCGCCCACCGTCCGTGGAAAATCTGTCTTCCATGAAACCAGTCTCTGGTGCCAAAAATGCTGGGGACCCCTGCATTAGGTCATTATATTATATGAATAGAAGAAATGAATGACAGTAATATCACAAGGGACCAGAGAAAGGAACTGGGGACACTGTTATAAGGTACCTTCACTACACATGAAGTGGTACAATACTATTGGAAAATGGACTTAGAGTAATTTAAAATGAATATTGTAAACTCCAGCACAACAATGCAAAAAAAAAACTTTTGAAAAGAAGTATAACTGATATGCTAAAAGAAGAGATAAAATGAATCATAAAATTCTCAATAAAGCCAGAGAAACCAGTAAAGAGCTTCTATGTAAAAGAGATATATGGGAAGTTACCATCTTGGAAGATGGTTTTGGTTAAGGCAAGCAAGTAGAGATGATATTGTGCTGACAGAAGAAAATATAGAAAGTTTTACTTTAAAATGTTAAACATATATTGAGTGGTAAGGAGGGCCTAGTGGGAAGTATTGGGAAGAAGATTGGGCTAAATAAATGTAAAAAATTAAATTACAACAAAACAAAACATTGAACTAGTTGAACAGCATCAATGAATATTTAAGGAAATTTTAATCAACACTTTTGAATAATTTTTATATAAAAAATTCTAATTTGAATCAAAATTCATTTATCAAAAGAAATTTCAATATAATATTTGTCATTTAAAGAAAAGAGGCCTTTCAGTTAAAAAAAATAATTGCACCCTTGGAAATACAATTTAAAGAATTTAAATTATCTGAATTTTTGTTAGTGGCAAGAAAGATGTTCCAGCCAATAAAAAACAAAAGTGATAAATATTCTTCTGCCATTTCTTACCACCTACTCATACCACGTTCATCACAGATGGCAACTATCAAACATTAAGGATTATAAATAACCATTTTGAGTATAATATCTGATTTATAAAAGAAGCCACAGAAGCAAGCTCATTTTCAAAAATGGAAAAAGTTCTTTTCCTTATAATTTTAGAATCTAAATAAAATGTGGTGGCTTATTTTAACAGACTCCAGGTAGACTCACCCAAACCTTCTATGTTTTGGCCTAAGTTTAAATGCAAATATAATTTTCTATATAGACTATGACATGGAAATCAAAGATTGTTCTTGGATTGTCTGGAAAACAGAAGCAGATCTGATTCCACAGATGACTAGGTAACCCAGGAAAGCTAAAAACCTCAGTCAAATAAATAAACTGCAGGCAATAACATTAAGAAACCATGCTAAAAATACTATTTTACAGAGAGTTGAATAAAATAAGAATATAAATCATTGGAAAAACTAACACAAAATGACAATGAAAGGAAGTCTTTGTGTTTCTTCAGAACTACAGCAAAGACTTTCTTTTCAAAAAAGAAATTGATCTTTTCAGCCAAGTAGATTATCTGAGTCTGCTGGAATAGACTTTGAGATATGAATAGATCATGAAAGCTCAAGAGATATACTAACAAGATTTACCTAAACAGCCATGAATACAGCGACCATACAATTTATTGTTCAAATGAGAACATTTCCAGGATAGAAAAGTGGCACCAATAATGCAAAGATGACAGACAGAAACCAGTACTGTCCCGAGTGAACCACAACATCTAGTCATCCTGGCATGAATCACAATAATATAAAAGCTATACTTTCCTCAAGCTTACCAACACTTGTGTGGAACACAACTGCAAGGGGCACATTACCCATGTTATGTTGTGTTCCAAGGGCACCAATCACATAGAAATCACTGTGAATAGCGCCCCTGGAGCTGTGTAGTGTGGTGGTCCTTGGTCCTTATTCCAAGCCAGGCAATTTTCTTAGGATTTAATCCATATTAATTTACTTATTACTCAAAAACTCTGAAATGCTTTTTACAGATGAAGAAACAGAGATTGATTGAATAACCTGCCCAGAGTCACACAGCTAAAATTGGTTGAGTAAAGATATGAATCCAGAAGGTCTGGCATTCCAATTCCTATTTTAATCACTGCCTATACACCTCCCCATTAATTCCTTTTCTCTAGTATAAATTTTCTTTAATAATCAGGACAATAAGAGGATAAAGCTTTTAGGATGCATAAATTTCCCAAAAGGTATTCTATTCAAATAATTTCCATTACATTAATAGGGGATCTGCATGCAAAATAATAACTTGTGAGTTGGGAATATTTCACAAAGAATAGGTTAAAGTGATAGACTGTAAGTCAGAGCTTTACCTCTGGCAATTTTGTTTTGAATTGTAAAAATTAAATGAAGAAACCACATGTTTTTTAGAATTGTATTCAAGTATTCAATATTCTTGTTTCATACTTCCAGGCTCAATGAAAAGGGGAAATTGTGTGAAAAAATTCATACTTCTCCTCCTCCTGACAGTCAGATGACAATTTTTTGAACTAGTATCATAATATGAATGTTCTCCCAATAAATTATTTTCCTAATGAAGGAATTCTAAAACCTGTTTAAAATCAGATCAAATGTGAAGTAAAATACATATATAGTATTCCCACACATTTGTATACCATGTTTGTCCTCAATCCCAAACATAACTATGCAAATCACCCAAGAGAAAAGTGGGTGCAGAATGGGAAGAGAACTAATCTAGAATGTGTGTTAGGAGGAGACTATTCAGAAAATAGCAAGAAAAAAAAGTGAATGAATGATCAAAGATAAAATATTTAGCATAGGGATAGTTCTTTTCCTCTTTATTTAGCTTCTAGCTTTTCAACATTCAGTCTAGGGAAAAATTTACGTCATAACGAACAATGAATATTACTAATGTGTTCCATTTTTCTGTGCGACAAGAATCAACTTCTTGTTGTTACAGAGACCCCTTTCTATAGAGGTTGCTACAGAGGTTATTTGACTCCCTGGACTAGTTGCTACAAATAGTGGGTTGGCTTCTAGGGCTGACTGTTGCAGATTGTTGGTCATTATTCTATAGTTATGTACGGTGTAGCTATCGCCATTTGCATATTCAGTGTTTCAAGTGTATAAAGGTCCAGCCCCCTCCATCCAATTTTGGACAAATATGAAAGATTTTCTAGCTCTAAATCTACCTGTAAGGTCAGCTGAGGACTTTATTGGAATTCTCCATCTTCTCAATCCTGTTTCCTTTCCACCCCATGCATAGATATTGCCACCAAGATCACTCCCTAATAAAGAACTGATCTTCAATTTCCATTTTAGAATCTTTTTCCTTGGGAACGCAACCAGCACCAAGCCATAAGAGCTCTGGCTGCCCCAGGTCCTGCTTGCCTAATCCATAGACTGAAGAGCTCAATATATGGCGCACCCCTAGCCCATGTGTATCACACCAGTGTACTGAGGCACATTAGTGCCCAAGAACTACTAGTTCAACCTACTAGGGTGTAGTTCAAGCTGCTAGGAAATAACTTAGGGAAAACTCCTTCAAAGTTACTTAGGAAAAAGTTATTACAAACAGCAGTAAGCAACTAGCCACCCTGGCCCCATCTGCTGTTCAAAGAGCCTGGAGAGACAATGGGAAAACCACTGTGAATGTAGAAATCCCATTGATTCAAGTTACATTTAGTGATTTATCATAAGAATTATCCTCCTACATGAATTATTGTGAAAAAAATCATACATATATTCATGTAAGCAAGCATTAATAAATGAGAGTAAATAACTGCTTAAATGTGAGTGAATGTTTTGTATTTTCTAATATGAAAAGGTAAAGATATATTTTGACCAAAGGTTTACCACACTCTCAGAGGCTTGAGACCCCTGCTGTTGATAATTGTTTTTTCTAGGGTACTATTTATATCATGGGAAGTGGGTTCTCCTTTCTCCTAAGAATTGCAGAGCAAATGAGTAAACTCAATGAGTGAAATAAGGTAATACGTTAGAAAACAGAGAAACTGGTGCGAGAACACTATGGTTCTGCAATCTTGCTTTTATTGTTCTGTTATCCTTCTCATGTGCATCGGCAGGGGTCCCTAGGAAAATCCTCTATGTGCAAGATCTGAACCCTTCAAGCCAATGCTAGCCTTTGACAGAATTTTCCCTTTTTTATCACTAGGTTTTAAATTATAACCACAACAATGCAACTTCTGTAATACAGTAGTTCAAATATAGGTGTAAAGGCTGTGTTTGAATTGTAAACATGTAATAGACTTTTGGTGATATAATTTGAAAGAAATAAAGCTTCACTTGTACATGGGAAGCCAAGCCTATAAATGCTTGGCCACTTCTAGTATAGAAGTCTTGGCTACAAATAAACAACATAAAGGGTGGTCTTCTCTCCAAGGCAGTAATTGTTAATGCACTTAAAGAGCTAAGAAAATTGCAGAGTATTTTCTTTTAGCAACCCATTAAATTTCAGGACTATGTCTCAGATATAATCTAACTTACTACATTTAAAGTTTATCTGTAGTACTTGCAATTCTTATTACCCAGGAGACCTCAGCCTGTCAAAGTAGAACTTTTGTTCCCCATGTTTATCGTTGTTCTTCTTCAGAGGGTTTTGTAGGAACATAATATTTAAAAGAAAGGTTGGTCTCAAATGGGTAGCCAATACCATATCCTTCCAACTGGCCTTGGTTGCATACACACATTCACTAATTAGACCTCTTTTACCAAATAGAAAACTCATATTCAGGCATATTCTTAGGTCATTTTCCAAACTACTTCGTCATTTCTTCATGGCAATTATTCATTCTAAAGTCGTAACATAACCATTCCACAATGGGCAAAGCATTTGCCATTCATCTGCAATCATAAATACCTAAGAACAAAAGTGATTAACTGAGGATGAAAATATATGAAAGCCCAACAAAACATGTACCTTAAGATTTTTTAAATTATCTGTTCCAAATGGCTCTGCAAAAACAAACAAAAAAAAATTGAAGCATAATGTTTGACAACAGTTTCTGGTTATTTTTTTCTATTTTGTACATGTCTGCCTTTCATTACCTCCTCAGGTTTCAGGAAGACACAAGCTAATGAACAGAATTACTAAACAGCATGCTAATTGCCCTTGAGTGCAGACCACATTTAACAAAATGTGTCATGTTTCTGATCTATTTCTGCCCCCACGTTCAGTGAGATGACAAAAGAGGGGTTGAAAATGTCTTCGTATTCCCTAGAGAAAATACCTTTGATTTAAAGGACATAAGGCAGAGATTTAATTGCTAACCAAAAATATAAGCTACTACCTTCACGACTCCAAAATTTAACAGCAAGCTTTCATCATCTTCCCATGTCTTGAAAATGATCAATACTTATCTAATGGTTATAGCTTGCTATAAAGAAAACAACAATAACTATAACGCTATTTATGTGAAATAAATAACCACTGTGTTTTAAATCTTAATAAAACACTGATCTGATGCTTAAAATCTGTCAACCAAGTCTTTTTTTTTTTAATTAAATTACCTAAAGCCTAAGAATAAAACACAGATATTCTCTGCAGTTTTCTTACTTTTTCATAGTGCTCTTTAAGTAACTTAAAAGTTTGTTCCCATAATCTATGTTTTCTTTGGCTTAAAGACACAAAAGTTAGAAGTAGCTTTGCCTCAGGTCCTCCCCAAGACAGGTCAAAGGCCCAGCCACCAACCATCATTATAGGTAAGGTTGCCCAGCAACCAATCCTCCCCACCAATCTGGAGCTGCCTGAGTACATCAGTTCCAAAAGCAACTAAACACAGATCAATTATTAAGAGAGCAAATAAGAAAAAAAGAGAACATGTTAGTGGAGTGCCCCGTGGATAAATGGTTTGAGAGTTTTAAAGAGAAAAATTTCTGCAAGATCTCTCTCCCTCTCTCTTTTTCTTTGTGTAAACACATGTGCAAAGAAAGATCTTAACAGAAAGAACTTCATTAATGATCTACTTCACAAGTAATTCTTGTGCTATAGCAAGACTTTGTGGTGTATTTATACTTCATATCACATCTTAGCAACTTTGGGGGTGATAAGTTTTGTTCTTTTTAATATAGTTTTTCTTTATTTTGGATACCTTGAGCTTCTGAACATCTCACTCAGACTCTACTCATTGAGGAATGGTTTTAATCAATTATTGTATGTCCAGAGAGAATTTATTCAGTTTAAGAATTAATCACTGGATTCCTTTCTTTCATAGACTTTCTAGTGTCTCATTGGTACCACTTCTAAAAAGGTGAACAGATTGAATGAGAGAAAGTAAAATGAAAATCAATCGCAGCTCAATTCCCAATATATGATAGAGAAAAACTTCATTCATAAAATGAAAAATTTGAAATGGACGCTATTGCAGTATGGCTACTTTAGGAAGCAAACCTTAAATGAAGTTTAGGGTTCACGATATTTATTAGGGATTGTCTTTGGGATCAATATATATGGAAGGGAGTGGAAGGAAGCAGCACTAGGTAGAGGGTGCAGTTGAGATGCAAGCTTGACTATTTCAGTGGACTCCACAGGGAATCTGGAGCTGCAATGGCCCCATCAACGTTGTCTCATGGGTGGCAGAAAGAGCCAGGTTAATATACTTCCATCTTGATCAGTCATTGGATGTTGGCCATGCATGGAAGGGCATGAGCTTGGGCAAGGCAGCAATCCCTGGAGAGGCTGAGAGCTGAATGCTGTCCACTGACAGCACTCCCAGAAGCAGAGGCAACAAGAATTCTCTTGAAGGAGGATCTAGGTGGTGAATCTCCATGCCCACAACAGACGCTCCCCAAAGTACTTTGCAGTCATCCTCCGTTCCTCCACTTCTTGATGATGCCTCATTTCCCTTTCCTTATATTTGCCGTCAATGCCAGTGTTTCTCAAACTCAATTATGGATTTCATTTAATAACAATAAAAAAGTATATCAGAGATATTCAGTGTTGATTTAAAGTTCCATAAGCATAAAGTCTTTTAAATATCTGCAAATTTAAATTCTTTAAATTTATACCTCTTAAAATTTTATAAAAAATTAAGTTTAAAATATAAATGTAAGCAAATAACAAGAACTTCCAATGTAACATTAATATGTTAGATAATCTTCTCTTGGTTTAATAGCTGAAAGATCAAACCTCAAAATAGATATATTTCTCTGGTTTGACAATAATAATAATAGTAGTAGTAATAAGTAATGCAAAGTAAGCTAACTGTAATAAGTTTGGAGAAATGGTATCATACTTAAAATTCTTCTACAGAACAGTCCTTCAATGCTTGTTTCAATAAGATGACATTTAGCCACCCTCTAAAGTTCTGCTTTTCCTTGCAGATATGGTTATCATTGAGGCATATAGTACGCCACACTGAGAATCAGGAGAGAAAAACTCACATAATAATAATAAATAATGTTTCCTCACTATACGTTATTCAATCTTTAAAGCATTTTACTTGCATTCCTTCATTTAACTCACAAGAGAGAAGTATGTGGTAGGTTCTACTAATAACACATTTTATAAAGAGTAAGACTGAGGCACAGAGAATTTTAAAAACTAGCACAAGATCTCAAAGCTTGACTGTGTTTCTGTGTGAATATATACTCACATGTATTTTGAATTTTATAATTATATTATTACATTTTTTATTTGATGCAAATATACTATTTTGTTATATAATCCAACTGTCTCAAAATCATTAATTTTGTTATATTTTAGCGTGAATCATAAGCACAAAGTATTCACGTTTTCTACAATTACAGTATTTCAAATTACCTAGTGATTTCAAAAATATTTTATAAGATATTATGTAAATAAGGTTCAAAGTTAAAATATATATGTTATAGTTAATGAAAGAAAGAATAATCTGACTAATTTGGAATATGGAACATCTTACTACCAGGAAAGGGAGAGGAGAAGCAAAATCCTCTAATTTTATGTATGAGTAAAAATGGTTCTTATAAAGGTTAATAACCTCTGTAGCAAGTGACAAAAAAAAAAAAAAAAAAAACTGACTTCAGGGTTTAACTCTTGATAATTATGTTATAATGTTTCCAAAATTTACTGAGGAAAAATATTTCAGACAGAAGATAATAAGAGTCTGAATTAATGAAGTTGAGATAGAGAAACAGAGTTTATATTTCAAATGCCAGAGAAAGTCAAAAAAGCATAAACACTGAGTATTTGTCATTGACTAATCTAGTAAATGGTAAACTTAGCTGTATAAAAACCACAGTGTTAAAAAAAAAAGGAGATGCAGTTATATAATGATTTCTTTGCATAAAGAAACATTTTAGGGTCGGAGGAGAGAAGATGGCGGAAGAGTAAGACGCGGAGATCACCTTCCTTCCCACAGATACAGTAGAAATACATCTACACGTGGAACTGCTCCTACAGAACACCCACTGAACGCTGGCAGAAAACGTCAGACCTCCCAAAAGGCAAGAAACTCCCCCCGTACTTGGGTAGGGCAAAAGAAAAAAGAAATAACGAGACAAAAGAATAGGGACGGCACCTGCACCAGTGGGAGGGAGCTGTGAAGGAGGAAAGATTCCCACGCACTAGGAAGCCCCTTCACGGGCAGAGACTGTGGGTGGCAGAGGGGGGGAGCTTCGGAGCCACGGAGGAGAGCGCAGCCACAGGGGTGCGGAGGGCAAAGCGGAGAGGTTCCCGCACGGAGGCTCGGCGCCGAGCAGCACTCACCAGCCCAAGAGGCTTGTCTGCTCAGCCGCCGGGGCGGGCGGGGCTGGGAGCTGAGGCTCAGGCTTCCGTCGGATCGCAGGGAGAGGACTGGGGTTGGCGGCGTGAACACAGCCTGAAGGGGTTAGTGCACCACAGCTAGCCGGGAGGGAGTCCGGGAAAAAGTCTGCAGCTGCCGAAGAGGCAAGAGACTTTTTCTTCCCTGTTTCCTGGTGCGCGAGGAGAGGGGATTCAGAGCGCCGCCTAAACGAACTCCAGAGACTGGCACGAGCCGCGGCTATCAGCGCGGACCCCAGAGACGGGCGTGAGACACTGGGGCTGCTGCTGCCGCCTCCAAAAAGCCTGTGTGCGAGCACAGGTCACTCTCCACACCGCCCCTCCCGGGAGCCCGTGCAGCCCGCCACTGCCAGCGTCCCAGGATCCAGGGACAACTTCCCCGGGAGAACGCACTGCGCACCTCAGGCTGGTGCAACGTCACGCCGGCCTCTGACGCCGCAGGCTCGCCCCGCCTCCTCCGTACCCCTCCCTCCCCGCGGCCTGGGTGAGCCAGAGCCCCCGAAGCAGCTGCTCCTTTAACCCCGTCCTGTCTGGGCGGGGAACAGACGCCCTCAGGCGACCTACACGCAGAGGCGGGTCCAAATCCAAAGCTGAACCCCAGGAGCTGTGCGAACAGAGACGAGGAGGGGAAATCTCTCCCAGCAGCCTCAGAAGCAGCGGATTAAAACTCCACAAACAACTTGATGTGCCTGCATCTGTTGAATACCTGAATAGACAACGAATCATCCCAAATTCAGGAGGTGGACGTTGGGAGCAGGATATATTAATTTTTCCCCTTTTCCTTTTTTTTTGTGAGTGTATATGTATATGCTTCTGGGGGAGATTTTGTCTGTATAGCTTTGCTTTATAATAGCTTTATTTTACTTCACTATATTATAGCCTCTTTCTTTCTTTCTTTCTTTCTATTTTTTCTCCCTTTTACTCTGAGCCGTGTGGACGAAAGGCTCTTGGTGCTTCAGCCAGGCATCAGGGCCGTACCTCGGAGGTGGGAGAGCCAACTTCAGGACACTGGTCCACAAGAGACCTCCCAGCTCCACGTAATACCAAACAGCAAAAATCTCTCAGAGATCTCCATCTCAACATCAAGACCCAGCATCACTCAATGACCAGCAAGCTACAGTGCTGAACACCCTATGCCAAACAACTAGCAAGACAGGAACACAGCCCCATCCATTAGCAGAGAGGCTGCCTAAAATCATAATAAGGCCACAGACACCCCAAAATACACCACCAGACGTGGACATGCCCACCAGAAAGACAAGATCCAGCCTCATCCACCAGAGCTCAGGCACTAGTTCCCTCCACCAGGAAGCCTACACAACCCGCTGAACCAAGCTTAGCCACTGGGGACAGATACCAAAAACAACGGGAACTACGAACCTGCAACCTGTGATAAGGAGACCCCAAACACAGTAAGATAAGCAAAATGAGACGACAGAAAAACACACAGCAGATGAAAGAGCAGGGTCGAAACACACTAGACTTAACAAATGAAGAGGAAATAGGTAGTCTACCTGAAAAAGAATTCAGAATAATGATAGTAAGGATGATCCAAAATCTTGGAAATAGAATAGACAAAACGCAAGAAACATTTAACAAGGACGTAGAAGAACTAAAGAGGAACCAAGCAACGATGAAAAACACAATAAATGAAATTAAAAATACTCTAGATGGGATCAATAGCAGAATAACTGAGGCAGAAGAAAGGATAAGTGACCTGGAAGATAAAATGGTGGAAATAACTACTGCAGAGCAGGATAAAGAAAAAAGAATGAAAAGAACTGAAGACAGTCTCAGAGACCTCTGGGACAACATTAAACGCACCAACATTCGAATTATAGGGGTCCCAGAAGAAGAAGAGAAAAAGAAAGGGACTGAGAAAATATTTGAAGAGATTATAGTTGAAAACTTCCCTAATATGGGAAAGGAAATAGTTAATCAAGTCCTGGAAGCACAGAGAGTCCCATACAGGATAAACCCAAGGAGAAACATGCCAAGACACATATTAATCAAACTGTCAAAAATTAAATATAAGGAAAACATATTAAAGGCAGCAAGGGAAAAAAAACAAATAACACACAAGGGAATCCCCATAAGGTTAACATCTGATCTTTCAGCAGAAACTCTGCAAGCCAGAAGGGAGTGGCAGGATATACTTAAAGTGATGAAGGAGAAAAACCTACAACCAAGATTACTCTACCCAGCAAGGATCTCATTCAGACGTGATGGAGAAATTAAAACCTTTACAGACAAGCAAAAGCTGAGAGAGTTCAGCACCACCAAAGCAGCTTTACAACAAATGCTAAAGGAACTTCTCTAGGCAAGAAACACAAGAGAAGGAAAACACCTACAATAACAAACCCAAAACATTTAAGAAAATGGGAATAAGAACATACATATCGATAATTACCTTGAATGTAAATGGATTAAATGCTCCCACCAAAAGACACAGGCTGGCTGAATGGATACAAAAACAAGACCCATATATATGCTGTCTACAAGAGACCCACTTCAGACCTAGAGACACATACAGACTGAAAGTGAGGGGATGGAAAAAGATATTCCATGCAAATGGAAATCAAAAGAAAGCTGAAGTAGCAATTCTCATATCAGACAAAATAGACTTTAAAATAAAGACTATTATAAGAGACAAAGAAGGACACTATATAATGATCAAGGGATCGATCCAAGAGGAAGGTATAACAATTGTAAATATTTATGCACCCAACATAGGAGCACCTCAATACATAAGGCAAATACTAACAGCCATAAAAGGGGAAATCGAAAGCAACACAATCATAGTAGGGGACTTTAACACCCCACTTTCACCAATGGACAGATCATCCAAAATGAAAATAAATAAGGAAACACAAGCTTTAAATGATACATTAAACAAGATGCACTTAATTGATATTTATAGGACATTCCACCCAAAAACAACAGAATACACATTTTTCTCAAGTGTGCATGGAACATTCTCCAGGATAGATCATATCTTGGGTCACAAATCAAGCCTTGGTAAATTTAAGAAAATTGAAATTGTATCAAGTATCTTTTCCGACCACAACGCTATGAGACTAGATATCAATTACAGGAAAAGATCTGTAAAAAATACAAACACATGGAGGCTACACAATACACTACTTAATAACGAAGTGATCACTGAAGAAATCAAAGGGGAAATCAAAAAATACCTAGAAACAAATGACAATGGAGATACGACGACCCAAAACCTATGGGATGCAGCAAAAGCAGTGCTAAGAGGGAAGTTTATAGCAATACAAGCCTACCTCAAGAAACAGGAAACATCTCGAATAAACAACCTAACCTTGCACCTAAAGCAATTAGAGAAAGAAGAACAAAAAAACCCCAAAGCTAGCAGAAGGAAAGAAATTATAAAGATCAGTTCAGAAATAAATGAAAAAGAAATGAAGGAAACAATAGCAAAAATCAATGAAACTAAAAGCTGGTTCTTTGAGAAGATAAACAAAATTGATAAACCATTAGCCAGACTCATCAAGAGAAAAAGGGAGAAGACTCAAATCAATAGAATTAGAAATGAAAAAGGAGAAGTAACCACTGACACTGCAGAAATACAAAAGATCATGAGAGATTACTACAAGCAACTCTATGCCAATAAAATGGACAACCTGGAAGAAATGGACAGATTCTTAGAAATGCACAAACTGCCGAGACTGAACCAGGAAGAAATAGAAAATATGAACAGACCAATCACAAGCACTGAAATTGAAACTGTGATTAAAAACCTTCCAACAAACAAAAGCCCAGGACCAGATGGCTTCACAGGTGAATTCTATCAAACATTTAGAGAAGAGCTAACACCTATCCTTCTCAAACTCTTCCAAAATATTGCAGAGGGAGGAACACTCCCAAACTCATTCTACGAGGCCACCATCACCCTGATACCAAAACCAGACAAAGATGTCACAAAGAAAGAAAACTACAGGCCAATATCACTGATGAACATAGATGCAAAAATCCTCAATAAAATACTAGCAAACAGAATCCAACAGCACATTAAAAGGATCATACACCATGATCAAGTGGGGTTTATCCCAGGAATGCAAGGATTCTTCAATATACGCAAATCCATCAATGTGATACACCATATTAACAAACTGAAGGAGAAAAACCATATGATCATCTCAATAGATGCAGAGAAAGCTTTCGACAAAATTCAACACCCATTTATGATAAAAGCCCTGCAGAAAGTAGGCATAGAGGGAACTTTCCTCAACATAATAAAGGCCATATATGACAAACCCACAGCCAACATTGTCCTCAATGGTGAGAAACTGAAACCATTTCCACTAAGATCAGGAACAAGACAAGGTTGCCCACTCTCACCACTATTATTCAACATAGTTTTGGAAGTGTTAGCCACAGCAATCAGAGAAGACAAAGAAATAAAAGGAATCCAAATCGGAAAAGAAGTAAAGCTGTCACTATTTGCAGATGACATGATACTATACATAGAGAATCCTAAAGATGCTACCAGAAAACTCCTAGAGCTAATCAATGAATTTGGTAAAGTAGCAGGATACAAAATTAATGCACAGAAATCTCTTGCATTTCTATACACTAATGACGAAAAATCTGAAAGTGAAATTAAGAAAACACTCCCGTTTACCATTGCAACAAAAAGAATAAAATATCTAGGAATAAACCTACCTAAGGAGACAAAAGACCTGTATGCAGAAAATTATAAGACACTGATGAAAGAAATTAAAGATGATACAAATAGATGGAGAGATATACCATGTTCCTGGATTGGAAGAATCAACATTGTGAAAATGACTCTACTACCCAAAGCAATCTACAGATTCAATGCAATCCCTATCAAACTACCACTGGCATTTTTCACAGAACTAGAACAAAAAATTTCACAATTTGTATGGAAACACAAAAGACCCCGAATAGCCAAAGCAATCTTGAGAACGAAAAATGGAGCTGGGGGAATCAGGCTCCCTGACTTCAGACTATATTACAAAGCTTCAGTAATCAAGACAGTTTGGTACTGGCACAAAAACAGAAATATAGATCAATGGAACAGGATAGAAAGCCCAGAGATAAACCCACACACATATGGTCACCTTATCTTTGATAAAGGAGGCAAGCATATACAGTGGAGAAAAGACAGCCTCTTTAATAAGTGGTGCTGGGAAAATTGGACAGGTACATGTAAAAGTATGAAATTAGAACACTCCCTGACACCATGCACAAAAATAAACTCAAAATGGATTAAAGACCTAAGTGTAAGGGCAGACACTATCAAACTCTTAGAGGAAAACATAGGCAGAACACTCTATTACATACATCACAGCAAGATTCTTTTTGACCCAGCTCCCAGAGAAATGGAAATAAGAACACAAATAAACAAATGGGACCTAATGAAACTTAAAAGCTTTTGCACAGCAAAGGAAACCATAAACAAGACCAAAAGACAACCATCAGAATGGGAGAAAATATTTGCAAAGGAAGCAACTGACAAAGGATTAATCTCCAAGATTTACAAGCAGCTCATGCAGCTCAATAACAAAAAAACGAACAACCCAATCCAAAAATGGGCAGAAGACCTAAATAGACATTTCTCCAAAGAAGATATACAGATGGCCTACAGACACATGAAAGAATGCTCAACATCATTAATCATTAGAGAAATGCAAATCAAAACTACAATGAGATATCATCTCACACCAGTCAGAATGGCCATCATCAAAAAATCTAGAAACAGTAAATGCTGGAGAGGGTGTGGAGGAAAGGGAACACTCTTGCACTGTTGGTGGGAATGTAAATTGATACAGCCACTATGAAGAACAGTATGGAGGTTCCTTAAAAATCTACAAATAGAACTACCATACGACCCAGCAATCCCACTACTGGGCATATACCCTGAGAAAACCATAGGTCAAAAAGAGTCATGTACCAAAATGTTCATTGCAGCTCTATTTACAATAGCCAGGACATGGAAGCAACCTAAATGTCCATCGACAGATGAATGGATAAAGAAGATGTGGCACATATATACAATGGAATATTACTCAGCCATAAAAAGAAATGAAATGGAGGTATTTGTAGTGAGGTGGATGGACCTAGAGTCTGCCATACAGAGTGAAGTAAGTCAGAAAGAGAAAAACAAATATAGTATGCTAACACATATATACGGAATCTAAGGAAAAAAAAAAAAAAAAGGCCATGAAGAACCTAGTGGCAAGACAGGAATAAAGACACAGACCTACTAGAGAATGGACTTGAGGATATGGGGAGGGGGGGGGTGAGATGTGACAGGGTAAGAGAGTGTCATGGACATATATACACTATCAAATGTAAAATAGATAGCTAGTGGGAAGCAGCCGCATAGCACAGGGAGATCAGCTCGGTGCTTTGTGACCACCTAGAGGGGTGGGATGGGGAGGGTGGGAGGGAGGGAGATGCAAGAGGGAAGAGAAATGGGAACATATTGTATATGTATAACTGATTCACTTTGTTATAAAGCAGAAGCTAACACACCATTGTAAGGCAATTATACTTCAATAAAGATGTTAAAAAAAAAAAAAAAAGAAACATTTTAGGCCAAAATGAGATGCATGATACACAGTTTGTTGGTATTAAAACACTAACTTTGAATAACTGCTTCTCTCAGAGAAGATACTTTATCTCAGAGAAGATACTTTATACTCATGACTGCAGAATAAGAAAACATTTTCATGTTTCATTTTCACTGTGTATCAAGTCTGTCCTTTGACATAAGGATAAGAGCAAAATTTGGGGTAATGAAAAAAGATCTGTATGAGATTTTATTAAAAGAAAAAAATACCACGTTTTTCTCTTTTTATTATTTCATTTTCAGCAGACGTCATTCTTATCTCAACAACAGGTATCGTTTATGAAAACAGGTAAACAGAGTCCAGTTCTTTCTCCTTCATAGGACATATGTACTTGAAAAGTCATGGTGGTTTTTGTAAGAGCAGATTACCATGCACGGGTTGCCAACCCCAGGGGAGGACTTCAACTACACGGAGGATAGGAAAGATCATCACAATGCCAGCCACCAGGGAGAGAAGTCCGAATACTTCTACCCACGGCATCTTGCTATCGGAGTGGCTAAGAAGAAAACAATACAGTCAAGCACTGGATGGAATAATGATTTACTTACATGGAGAAGAGACAAAACAAGATCAGCTTCAATAGCTGGTGGCATTCTCCAGTGGCCAAAAGGTTCTCTCTCCGAGGCCTGCGTGTACCCCATTCCCACCCTGCAGTGGGATTGTGCCCTATGACTCACATGCTTCAAGAAAAGACTAGGTGATGAGCTTGGCACAGGATGTGGAGGATCTTTATCTCTAGGTAAGATAGTGCTCCAAGCCCAATAACCATTTTCATGCGGCTGAGTGGGGGTGAAAAGACTACATGCACAAGGACTGCCTTTCCCAACAATTTTCGTCTCTGGATTAATTCTGCAGTATCTCTAAGACATCCCAACATCTCTTAAAAGATTTACAGGACAAAAGTCCAACTTTTTTCGTGGTATCATAGAGCATTGAAGGGTTTCACAAAAGAATTCATCCCACTGAGAATTTCTTATAATTACGGATGACACCTTATTTATTGTGGGATCAATATGCTGAGTAATATAATAGACAGAGATTCAAGATAATATGCTTTCGGACAATATAGACCAAGATAGTTTAATATTGCCTGACAATACAAATATTTTTGCTTTTAATTTGGTAAAACTTATTTCTTCTCCAGAAGTATTTTGTCTTGATTCATTCTCTACAAGACCTCTGAAGCAACACTATCACTTGATAAAACTGTCAGTGACAGTTTTAGTTCTCTCTGCTCTGCTCCATAGTATAGATTTCATAAACGTAGTTAGATTTTGCTTTTATCAATTTACCTCTTGATAATCGGTCTCTAAAGACATACACCTTAGAATGACAAATACTTGGTAACTGCCTCAATATCTGATTTTTGATCCAATTATTAACAATTCTAAAAGGAAAAAATTAAAAGTTGTTTATCGCTTTTTCTCAGTGACATCTTGGAGTCAGTGGGAAGAATATATGTGCAGAAATGAAAAGTTTGATGCCAAAATTTGCTGCAGATCTTCAACTCAGCAACTTCTTAGATGGTTCAGTGAGTGTTGCTTTACAAAAATATATAAATATTGCTAGAGGCCACTGCTTCAACAGCGCTTTGTTGGCACCAAAGTAAATATCTGGGGCTCCTTTATTGCTATCTCATTGCCTCAGTAAAGTAATCTTAATTTCACTTTGCTAATAGCCTGTACATTGAGACAATATATTGAATATTCATAACTCACACAAGAACCAGGATATGACAATGGAAGTATGGTTGGGGAAATTTAAAAAGGAGAATTTATTTAATTTGCAAAATCTGCTAAGAATGTAGATCCTAAACCCCAGTGCATTTCTTCCACAGCAGGTGAAACCAACTGAATCAGAGATTCTGTTGAATTATGAAGTCTCATATTCTTCCTGGATATTTGCAGATGCACAGTTGAGATTTGGGCAATGATTACAAGGTGTTTGGGTAATATGACATTGTATGTAAAAATATTATAACATTTAGGTATTAAGCAGGATGATTATTTGAACAATCTGAGACAGAGAAAAACTAAGAGAGCTAGCATCTAGGAGAACAAGGAGGAAGAAAGAGGTGGGGCTTGGAGGCAGCATTAAACAAGAGCCTGGCAGTTGATATCCAACAACTGAGGATAATGACAAGCTTCCCTGGAAAAGAGTTCAGACAAGAGCAGTATGAGATTTCAGGTTTCCATGAAAATGGGGTAATGGGAACCAGATAGAGCTATGATCTGTGAAACACCACAAGTACTCTGTGATATTCAAAAGAGCAAGATGCCTTTGGTCTCAGTGAAAGCTAAGAGAACGTGAAAGGAAACAAGCCTAGCCTGGAGAACTACAATCTACTCTTAACCATCATCCTTTTTAACAATTTATTTCTAATCTCCTCATCATTGCCCAGCTATATATTACACATATATATTTGCTTGTGTGATTTGTTTTGTTTTTTTGCTAAATTATATAATAAGCAAGGAAGAAACTAACCTACATTTTATTATTTTTCTTTCTCTGCCTATTTTTTTTTTTTTTTGGAGCAGTGCTAAAAATAGTAAAATGAAAAATGCACTAATCTTTATATATTCTAATCTCATCAGTATTTATGTATGCTTAATATCTTTCTCTTCTTAAAATCACAACCTATGTCTTCAAGACCTGGACTAGAAAAACTCAGCTTTCTGTAGCTATCACCAGCATATACCCGCTGCCCTGTAAGCACCTCTCCACTGTTCTGATCACTATCGTGTGTAACCATTACACAACTCCCCTTATCATTACACTGGTGTTACATTGATTAAAAGAAGCAAGTATGAGCAGTAGTATCACTGAATTTCTAAATGTTAAATATATATAAGTTAGAAATGAAGATATGCATTACTAAATTAAGAAACAGACCAGGCAAAGTTGCTCAATGGGGGTGTATGAAGGGAAGAAAAAGTTTGGCATGTGAAATGCTACTCAGAAAGCACAGGACAGAGAGAAAATGCCTGAAAAGAAAGAAGAGATGAGATCACAGAATCGGTACTTATATTGCTCTTCATGGTTTACATACCATTTTCACAATATTATCTTATTTAATCTCCACAACAGTTCTGTAAAGAAGCTGATTTCATTCTTATTTTACAGATGAAGGAACATGTTAGGGATATACGCAAAATCTGAATGCAGCCCCAACTTTAGATTTCAGCACAACTTTAGATTCCATGGGCAGCGCAGAATGATTCTTTTAGCACGCATGCAGTTAAAACTCACCCTGGCAACACATTCTACAGGTCCCTGTAGTCCATAATGACTAAAAATTAAATTGAGCTTCAGGAGCTTACAATTAAATGAATAATCACAGAGAAATAAATGGAGAAAATTTGATTCCAGGCAGATCGTAATAAGTGCTCTGATGGAGTTACAAACATACTGGAGGAGAAAGAAAGGCATATAAAAACCCTGGGTGTATCTGGGAGGCATCCTGGAGAGTGTGAAATTTGAGTGGGCTTCAAATAAAATTTTTTATTAGGTTTACATGGTGGCAAAGAATATTCTAGGCAGAAGGGAGCAGCTTGAGCAAAGAGCTAGAGACAAGAAAAGGAATCAGGGTTGCGGAGGATAGCTTATAAGTCAATAAGACTAAAACACCAGGTGCATGGGGAAAGTAATCAGAGATGATTAGAAAGGTAGAGAAAGAACAAAATCTGAAGAGTTTTTAAAGTAAGGCTGAGGTTTTGAATTTAGCTTTTTTGCGCAGCGCCTGCCCTGGGCTAACTTTTCTTTTTATTTTAACCCAGAAGAGACAACATAACTATGGGAAAAAGAGGAAGAAGTTATCGATTCATTAAAGATGTTCGCATCTTCTCAAATGGCTATGTTTTTGAGTGCAGCTTCCCAAGACTTGAAACGTCATGATAAAGGATTTGGACAAGCATGTTCACGATACTGCAAAATCTAAATTACTCCAGTGCAAACTTCTTTGGGAAAATACAATGTGCAGAGAGAGGATTTAAAATACCCTTCAGAGAATGACAAGCTAAAATGAAATCCTAAGAAGAAGCCCTCTCCCAGTTGAAAGGGAAGGGAAGGGAAGGGAACACTCCATCTACAGAAAAAATTAAATGCAGGTACCAGCTACTTAATAAATGATGGTTGAGCAATAAACATTATGAATAATTTAGAACCCAAATAATTTGCAGCTGAAGGATGCATTCCCCCACCCTCATCACCCCACCAAACACTGCACTTTAGAATAGCCTTGAAAATGGCAGCTGTGAATATGATAAACAAAGAGAAAATTAAAATAGAAAACAATTTACTAAATGCTTTCATCCAATTGCATACTTCTTTATTGAAAGAACTTGTCAGTAAATAGGAAAGAAGTAAACCTGGAGAAAAAATCTTGAATCTTTAAATTATAACTTGAGTTATCTACTCTGTTGTTATTTGTCCAAAAAACACATGTAATACCTACTAAATACAAGGTATATACTTTTCTAAGTATTTAACAAGCTGCAACTCATTTAATTGTTATAACAATCTTAAGAGGTAGGTACAGTTATTATCACCATTTCTCTAATGAGAAAACTAAGGTACATCATTAACTTGCAGAAAGTTACATATATTATCAGGGGACAGAAACTGTGGGTCCATGTGCATAACAACTAGATGATGCTCTCTTCTTTTTCTTTGCAGATTGTTTTCCAAGAGGTAGCAAAAATGTTATTACTCACTTATATAAAAAAGATTTATTAGCCTTTATTTTAATAGCAGGCATTTTCTAGCTGCTTGGGATGTAGTGATGAACTAAAGACAGGTTAGGACTCTGCCTTTCTGGACCTCACCTTCTGTTAGACAAGGCAGGGAATGCATAATTAAACCATTAAATAAGCAAGACTATTTCAAAGAATAGGAATCATGAAGAAGATAATGGGTTATCTGAAGGGAGTAGCTGGAGGTGGACCAAAATTTATAAACATATGCAAAACTAACTTTGTGGATGGGAGACTCAACTGTCCCTTCACCAGATAAAATTTATTTGCATATCTCCAGACAAGAATCATTTCATTTATCATTTCAGTTATCTACAACTTACATAGTTGCACAACAGCTCAAAGACAATGAAAGACCAATTCCTGTAAAGTCAAATAACCCAGAAGGTTGTGCTAAAGATGAGACATAGTTTTCCATTGATTACACCCAGTAATCTTGGTCTGTTTGTTTTCAAAACCTTTCACAATTTTTCCTAACGCTATATGTGTCACAGATAGTTGGTGTCATATAAGTTATATTTTAATGACTTAGAAATGTATACCTCAAGTCAACATTTTTTCTGTATTCTGACTCATTTACTACCTACCAGACATCTCTACAATGTCTAAAAGGCATCTCGAACTTAACGTACAAGAATTCACTGATTTTCTTCACTGAACCTATTTCTTCTTTACTTTTCACTAACACAGTAAATGACATCACTATCCAACCAATGACTCAAACCCAGAAACCTCAGGCGTCACACTAGGCTCTTTATTCCATCAGACTCCACATGAAATCCACCGTGCTCTTCCTCCAAACTGCATTTTGATTCATTTACTCTTGCCCCTCTCCATTGTCACCATCCGAGTTCAAACCATTTTTATCTCTTAGTTGACAACTTTAATAACCTTGAAAGTCTTCTCCCTTTTTCTATTCTTGTCCCTCTCCCTTCCATTATCCTGACAGCAAGCAGGCAGAACATCCTTCATAAATGTGAATCAGATAATATTATCATGAGGCTTAGAATCCTTTGGTGCATTTCCACAGAATAAAGAACAAATCACTCACCATGGGTCTGTAAGGCTGTTTATGAACTGCCCATCTTTCTCTTCAATGGCATCTAGTACTCTGATGGCATTTAACATATATATAGTACAGACACCTGGATTCTCCAGCTCCTCAAATATAACATGGTTCCTATCTAAAGAACTTTTCACTTTCCATTCACCATGTCTGTCCTGGTCTTTCCTGGCTCTTCCCAGAGCTGGATTCTTCTTGAACTTCAGATTTCAGCTTTAATATCCCCTTCTCAGAGATGTCTTCCCCTAACTCCCTGTCAGAAAGAGGTCATCCCTTCTCCTTATTTTGCTATATTACCCTGTTAAATTTCTTCAGAGGATTTACATCAAACTTATTTTACTTGGTTATTGATTTATTTTCTATGTCCCCAGAAAAGAAAAGTCTAGGAGGGCAGACGTCCTGATTTTCTTATTCTTGCACATATTGATGCTTAATAAACATGCGTTGACTAACTGATTAAAAATAGTTACTTCAGTGAGTATTTCCCAAAGCATATTTCATGAAATAATAGAATGTCAATGATTGACACAAAAAAATTATTTCATTAACATCACTAAAATTAGTAAATGTTGAGAAAATACTTTTCCAAAATTTTCCATGTATTTTTTTCTCACCTGGCACATATATAAATTTAAAAAACTTTTCAATAATATTATTTGATTGTAATACCTTTAAAAAGATATTATATGAACAAAGAATATGAGTTTTTTTCCCCCTTGATATAAAGTAATCTATCATTCTGGATTTGTTGATGGGTCTTTGAACTTTAGAGTAGGGAAGGAAAGAACTGATAAGTTCTTTGCATCCAGATATACACATCTGTAATGGACTGATTGCCAATGAGAGGGAAGAAAGAGGAAGATTTCTCGAAATTTCAACCATAATCTTTCCTAATTCATTACATTGCAAACACTGTACAAACATATTGACTAGGCCTTTACTGAAAATGTTAAGAGAAAGAAACATCTGGGTGGCTATGTATGAATACTCCAGCCTCATTTAGATCAGTTACTTATTCATTGATTAATTTTATAAATATTCACTGTACATCTCCTCCTGGTACTGGGGATTCAGCAGGGGGAAAAAAAAAACTAGCCTTTGCCTCTATTAGAATTTATAATATCATGAGGAAGACAGACATTAACAAACAGCAATTGAGCAAATAAACCCATAATTACAGATCTGATCATTGCTATGAAAAAGAACAGTACAGGTTAAACACACAGTAGGGGCAGCTAATTTAGATTTGGAGTTCAATGTAGGCTTCTCTTAGGAAGGGACATTTGAAATGTTCAATGAATGTAATTTGATATTAAGTAATTTCTGTTTCTGTAAAAGACTGGCCATTATTACCTATAATTTGGTTAAAAGTGACATGTAAATATATAGATATAAATATATAAATGCATTTGCTCTTGAATTTCTCCTTCACATTGTTATTCAAAAGAATGACAACTTAAGAAAGAATGAGAATGAGCTCTGCTCAGTATTATCTTACTATCTTCCACAGAAATATTCCCATTAACACGTTTATTAATTTATCTTTTTTTAAGTAGAAGTCACAGAGCTTTTTTTTTTTTTCTAACATCTTTATTGGAGTATAATTGCTTTACAGGGGTGTGTTAGTTTCTGCTTTATAACAAAGTGAATCAGTTATACATATACATATATCCCCATATCTCTTCCCTCTTGCGTCTCCCTCCCTCCCACCCTCCCTATCCCACCCCTCTAGGTGGTCACAAAGCACAGAGCTGATCTCCCTGTGCTATGCGGCTGCTTCCCACTAGCTATCAGAGCTTTTTAAAGAACATAAAATTAATATGGATTTTGGCATTTGCCATGTAAGTTAGTTTCAGTTTTTGCTATCAGATCTTAAATTAATGAGATTTCAAACTTTGTAAACAGGATAAGAGCGTGTCAATGAGGCTGATAATTTATAGTTAATAGGCTTTGCCTTTATGTATTAAAAAAAGGAAGAAAAATTTAGAATGGAAATTAATAACCCTTTGCTTCTAGGGAAGAGAAAAAAAATCTGTTTTGAAGGTTCAAAGACTCTTTTTTGAATCGCAAAATGTGTCACATTCACCTCCATTTTTAAAAACCTTTTGAAAATATGTAATGAATCCTAGACAATCTTTCAGATAAGTGGTGATTATGTAAGCTATTGAAATTTTTAGACAGATGCACTTGCCAGCCTAGCCTTGGTTTTCAACCTTTAATAAAATCAGAAAATCCCCTTACTGTAAAAATTAATACTGAGTATTTTCTAGTTGTTTTCTGTCTAGTTGAGGAATTACAGGAGTTATTCTAATTCAATTTAGACATGAATTGGCAAATGTGATTGCAGTACCTATACACAAGATCCTTTAAATACTGATATACTTACATCCTAGTCCATACAAGTAATAATAGATGATAAAACTAATACATAGGTTTTGATGTAAGTTTCCAGATTTACTTTAATGACACTTTATGGAGTGTTTACTATGTATTTGCGGCATTGTGAACCCCACAAATTGGGAAATCACACAGTTCCTAGACTCTGTTTAGTGGCAAATTACTCTCATTTTGAAAATACTGACCACCAACTGTGTGCCATGGCCCTTGACAGGCACAGGCACAGATGTCAAGGTGAAAACAGCATGGATGGTGGCACCAAAGAGCTTACAATATAGAAAGGAAATTAGGATATTATTATAAAGGTTAGGTGACTATTGTAAACATAAAATAACATCCTCTAAGTAAAAGTAAAAATAAGATAAATCCCCTAAGAATAGAACATAGTCAATGGACCTGGTGTGGCTAACAGAGATGCAAAATAAAATGGAGGCAGGCAGTCATGACAGACCTGGGATTCAGTCACGTAGTCTGTATTCTTAGAAAAAGCACAAACAAAAACTATAGAACTGTTGATCCTGCTAAAGGGTCCTGTCTGAAAAACCGCCGTAGAGAAGCTCTGATGACAGCCACTCATCGAACACTTGTGGTCAGACTGCAAGGGCCACCTAGTCCCTTGCAGGGACTGAATAATAACTGAAATTATTGCTTCTTTCTTATTTATATCTTGCCTCATTTAAATGTAACTTTACATATGATACGTATGATAAAAAAGAAAAAGAAAACAAAGGAATTTATATTGTAGAAAAGTAATACGGAGAGCACAGAGATTTTTAGTATGGTGAAACTACTCTATATAATACCATAATGGTAGATACATATCACTATACATTTGTCCAAACGCATAGAATGTACAAAACCAAGAGTGAACCCTAATGTAAACTATGGACTTCTGCTGATAATGGCATGCTAATGTAGATTCATTGCTTGTAACAAATGTAACATTGGATGAGAGATTTTGGTAATGGGGGAGGTTGTATGTGTGTGGAAGAAGAGAGCACACGGGAAATCTTTTATCTTCTGCTCAATTTTGCTGTGACCCTAAAACTTCTCTTAAAAAATGTATTTAAAAATTGAAAAAAAAAGTAATCTGAAGAAAAATAAAATTTCAAGTATACTCCTCAAATACATTCCATAAAGCCCCATGTAGTTTCTAGGAGTGAGCCAAAAATGTGACTTTTGACAAGTGCAAAGAGGAAATTAATATCAATGCCTCAGTGTTAGATAAGACCGGGAAGTTTTCCGAATAACGAAGCCTGAGAAAAATGCCCCTTTCTCTCGTTAAAAGAAGGCATCATGTTTTGTAGTGGAATACAATACAATAAATATAATAATGATGCTCCTAAAGTTATTTCTGACTCATGAACAATCCAGCTAGTGTAATTTTAGGAAGCACCAGAATAGTGATTTCTGCATGTGCAGCTTTTTGAAGATCTGAATGTTTCAGAGATAAAATTTAGACCATTTGGAAGGTGTGCTTCTCAAATTGTGTTAAGAAGACACCTGAAGATGTGGAAGTGTGCAGGGGTATTCAAAATCACATTTTCCTCAGTGTTGAACCATTTTAAACATTAATTTTACATTAAAAGAAACATGGCTACAATGGAGCAGCATAACCTTTCCTACCCACAAAAAAGGGAAGAAAAATCATTAGACTTTAAATTTCACTCCCTCTTCACAGCAGGTTATTTGGCTTTGCTCTTCGTTTTCCTATGAACACCAGTTTACTCTTGTGCCATTGGTATGACTCTGGTAAAAACATTTGAAATCATGATTCGAAAGCAAGGGTATGAGTCTATATGCTTGAGATAATGTTTGTGATGTCTTTCAGGGGGCTACAAACTTCGGCCTGGCCACACCCTCCACTTTCCCTCCAAAGTCCATCATCCCCTGCTAGCAGCAAGATTTCCATGGTAAGTTAAAAATGAAGAGACTAGAGATAGATAAGGCCGACGTAGAGGAGAAAGCTTTGAAAGACAGTATGCGGATTAGGAACACGGGCTTTGGAGCCAGGCAATCCTTATTTGAAACCTGGTGATGCTACATATTTGTTCAATCAAGTTACTTTACCTCTGTGAGCCTTAGTATTCTCATTTGCAAATAAGGATAACAATAATATCTACCTCACTGGTTATATTGAGGATTATATGATATGATATTGCACTGTCCCATAGGGCAGCCACTACCCAATTGTGGTTATTGAGAACTTAAAATGTGGCCAGTCCGACTTGAGATGTGCTATAATTGTAAAATACACCCTGGATTTTCAAGGTTTAGTTTGAAAAAAGAATACAAAATATTTTGTTAATAATTTTCTATATAGTTTATATTTTTTCATGTTGTAATTATATTTTGGATATAATGGTTTAAATAATATTATTAAAATTAATATCACCTATTTCTTTTTACTTTTTAATATTTTTATTTTTTTTAATATCCTTTCTGAAAAGTGGCCAGGCTTGCTTTCATTATTCCAATTTACAGGTGAGAAAACTTAAGTTCAGAGAAACTAAGACATTCAAAATTCCACACAAATAGGGGCAAAACATAGAAACAAATGCCAGTCCTCTGTGTTTTTTATCACTTAACTGTGCTACCTCTAAAAATCAGCATCACTGCATGATAATAGTAATAATAACATCATCATCTTCATTTACCAAGTGCTCTTCATGAGCCTGATACTGTTTTAAGTACTTTAAATGGATTAGCTAATCTGATACCCCTACTGTTGAAATACATCCAATTACGACCTCACGTTTTACAAATTGGGAAAGCAAGGTGCAACGCCGCCTGTATGTACTGGCTTCCTGTACTCTGATCTCACCCACAGACTTTGACTTAAATTAAGGAGCAAATTAAAGGGCCTTGAAATTTGTTTAATCTTCAGTCCTTAAAGTCAGAACATCTCTGCACCTCCAAAGCACATGCTGAATTTTACTTTATAATCCTGGATTGTTAACCATTACTCATGAGCATCTTTTTGCATTTTATCAATGACTTAAACATTAAATCTGTAGTGTGTATATATCATAGTGGTTCAAAGTGCAAGGTCTCAAGCCAACCTGCTAGGTTCAATTCCTGGATCTAAAGCTTCTTACTGTGAATTTGGACAAGTTACTAATCTCTTCAAGTCATAGGTGTTTTCATCTTTAAAATATAAAATGATAGAAAGTAAAGGAAGGCAGCTAGCTAAACAGTCTCCTATTTCAAAAATTGCCATGTATCACTGTTTCACCAAAGGTTTATTTTTCAAAGGTGCCACTGAAAATATAAAAACTAAAGTCCTTCTGAAATGCATGATTTTAATGGATTTGTTTTAATCACTTTATGTTTTGTATAGTGAACTGAAGATAGGAGTAATGAACAGCATACCATTGTTTAATCAATATCTATTGCTCGAATCATAGATTGATATGGATATGGTGTGTGTGATTGGTGATTGTTACTGTGTTGTCCTGTTTCTTAAATTTAAATATAATTGAGAAAACCTTTATATAAGTTATAATTTAGGAGATGAAATTATATGTATATAAAAACTGGCATTATACCTTTATTGCATCTTTTTTTTTTTGTATAAGAAACATAATGACACCATTTTTACTGCAAGCATCTTTTTTTTTTTTTTTTTCCAGGAACATAAACTATTTAAGCATGGGAATTGCCCACATTGATCGAGAGCGCTGTGTACTTACTTTGTAATAGCTAAGTCTGGGGCAATAAGCTTACAATTTCTCTAAGGAAATGATATAAGGTTGTAGAATAAATGTAGACAGCACTCTCTAAACATATGAAGTTTTAAGCATTATCTTTGGCAGCCATGAAATAAATATCATTCAATTCCAGTTGGATGGTATCTCCCCCAAACTCTATTTGCAACACTCTCTTAGTACTTTATCCCTCACACTGTTAGAAAAGTAATGAAGATCGTGTATTTTTAAATTAATAAATAACCCTGAACCTCTTAGTTTCTACGTTCTGTTCACAGAATGAAATAAACACTAACCCTTTCTTTGATTCATTGCTACAAATTTTCTCTCTCTGGATTTGGCAATTTAATTCTCTATGCCCCGGCAGCTACTAAAGCATATAAATTGTATATGTAAAATCCAAATGCTCTTCAACCTAAGACTGTTAAAATAACAGAGAGGACATATTTCACATTCAAACATGATAACACTTGATAACACATGATAACACTTATTTGACCTATTTTTTTCTAATCCTAAAAATGCTAACATCACATTACTGAATAGTTTATATATCTGTTCAATCAGCAGATGTTTTTGAAGTGTTTGTTTACTCTTTTATGAGGTACTGTGATAGACTCTGCTGTTAGAAAGATGTCTAAGAAATAGTACCTGCCCTCAACTAACTGGAATATACTTAAATCAATGTCAATATTTTCCATCGAGAATAGAGAAAAACGAGTATGTAAGTGAACCCAGGTGAGGGTGAACGGAAGACAGGGACTAAGAAAAGATTCACCAAGGAGCAATATTTAAACTGCCTCTTCAATGAAAATTGGCCTGATGGACAAGGCAGAATAGGTTTTGAGGCCTGGAGCAGTCAGTCTATGCAGAGAAAATCACTCACAGAGGGAAATGCAAACATAGAAAGATAAGAAACAATGATTTGTTTAAGAAACTGTCAATAGTTACATAAACTATGTTCTAGGTACATGTTACAAGGGAAGAGACAGGGTTGGAAAAAAGATGGGGCTCAAGAGAAAATTAGGGGTTTATTCATGAAGCAGAAGTAGTCCTCTCTTCAGTATTTGTGAAACATTAGGGAAGAATATAAATGAAAATTTACAGGTCATATGTTACAAGCCTACCTAGCTCCTGAAAACAGGTCACCATTGGGCAAGAAATTGTAAAGCAAGATCTGAAAGGTGGGAGACGCAGAAGCAAGGACTACATATCTCCCTGGCTCCAAAGACTGGTGTAGCTAGGGAGGGCCATATGGTACTCTCTAAAGCCCAGTGACATGGGCATGGGTGCCCCTTGCTTGAATCTGAGACTGGCAGCCTTATGAGCTCTGCATAAGAGTTTGGACTATAAAGATGTTAAAAAAAAAAAAAAAGAGTTTGGACTTTTTCTGCAGCCTAAAGAGAGGCACTGAAGTCCTTTCAGTAGTGAATGTCTTAGATAACAGTTTTATTGTTTGCATATCTACAAATCAGTGAAGATCACAGATTGGAAAATTTTCTTTTCAGGGTAAAGTAATGCTATATAGATATTGTAACCTTCTTTGAAAGGACTCATTTATTAAGGTGCTGTACAATAGATATAATTAAAATTGGCAAACTACATAAAGTATACATTGCTATTTATCACATGTAATGCTTTATTATTTAAAAACCCCTCAAAAACTATGCCACACTGTGGATTTAACCCTGATAATGGTCACTCCGAGCACTGAAAGTAATCGACTTCCCACAAAGGAGATTCCTAAATGTCTGGGCTGAGCCTCATAGACTGCGGAGTAGGTATGGGAGAAAGGAAAGAGACCCCATTCAAAGGATGCAGACTTGGGAAGTGAATCCAGGTAACCTGGTTTTCAAACAGCCCAACCCTATTTTTCTGCATTTATTCTTCAAGTCCACAGAGCCTGTCCACAAATCCTCCAGTAATTCTTTGCTTTAAAATTGTTCGCCCACACAATGACTCGTTCAATTTATAAATATAAGAATGGTGTTGAAACATAGTAGAGTTTAAATTTCAAAAAAAAAAAATGTCACACACTGGAGTGGGTGTTGTGGTGTGCCACCCAGATCCCCAGGTGGCTGGTGGCTGAGTCCCTCTCTGGGAATCACCCTTTTCAGAAGAGAACTGCCTTTGCCAGGGTTTCACCTCCTTCCCAGGGCAAGTCAACATGCTATTAGTCAACGCACATCCCCTTCTAAAGGTCCATCCTCCTCGCCCCAGTGCATGCCCACCATGCAGGGCCTTCTCAACAACAGAGCTGATCATGTCACAGTTCACTCTCTGCCGTTGCTAAGTCTGTTTGAGCAGAGAAAGGGGGACAGGGGCCACACAGCAGGAAACCACATAGCTTGGAAACAGCAGGGGTCCTTGGGCAGACAAAGAAAAGCAGGAACCTCCAGACTGACAGGAAACCACGCATTTTGGGATGATAAGTCCTGGAGGCCGACAAAGAAAGTTGGGAAAAGGCAGGAATCTCAGGCATCCAAATGTAACCTTTTGTTCATTAGGCCGTCATTACAATAAAATTAGCCTTGCAGATAAGAAGTTCCCATCCTGCACTGATGCCATGACACTTCAGATCAAGACTAAACGCGGACAAAAATCCCTCCTCCCCTCTGGAAGGTGCAGCTGGGGTGAAATCAGGGACTATGACCCCCTACCTCCCCCCTCCCCAGTGAATATTCTGCCCCTTCACTTCTACACGCCACCTAACCAGCTTGCCAAAGAAACTCAGGGCAGCTACTCACCTAAGACTGCCCTCTCTCCCCTTGAGAGCCAACTATCGCTTATATAAATCCTCGCTTTTCTTTCTTGACTTCCTGTCTAGTCTCTGAATTCTTTCCGTGAGGACACAAGGACCTGCCCTCCAGGAAGAAACATCTTTGGCGGAGCCACCAGGAGAAGCCTCTCTCCTTCCTCGCGCTTGAGAGGGGCTGCCTTACTTCCCACCATTTCTCTCCTGCTTTCAAATCGTCTGTCCCATTTTTGGACCTACTGCCGCAGAGATGTGACTGCCGGTTGAGCATTTAAAAGCCGCTGGGTGCTTGCCAAGAGAAATCTCCCACGAGAGAGGAGTGGGTCATGGAACGGACTAGAGAGATGATAGGTCTGTCCGCTCACCTCAAGGCAATTTCCACGCAAAGCTTTTAGAAACACATTTAAAAACATAACACCGCCCCCCCCCCACGGCTACCCTTATAGACTTATTATTGGTCCACCTATTCTGCCAGCATTTTCCAACCTTGCAGCTAGGTCTTCCCCTTTCACCGTTACACATGCGCAGGGCAAGTCAGGAAAGTTTCCCGCCGTTCTCACAAGCAGCTAGCGTCCGGACCATAGGAGCTTTGCCCTCTCGGTTTGCCTTATCCACCATTTAATTAACTGTAATCAGGTCCAACTGTGTGAAAATACAAACTGCAACCTTACTTACACAGAGCTCCAGCCATGGTTGCTGTTGCAGTCCCTTCAGGAGCTCCCTCCGGCCATGGATGGTCTGTGCCCCGTAACGCCGAGCGTTGGGAAGGGGGACAGTCCTGCCCCGAGCAGTTGAGACCCATGGTGGTGGGACTGGGTCCGGGCTGCCATCCTTCGCCGCCCGCCTCCGCTTGCCCTTGGCCTCCGGCCGCCCCCGTCCAGGGTCTGCCACAGGTCTGGGGTCTATCGGCACCACCGCCCTCTGACCTCACGCTGTGGGGCGGGGCAATACGTGGCCACGCCCCCGGGATAGATGGAGGGGGCGGGGAGTGACCCGCGTTTGCCGTACTTGCCTACCTGGGTCTGGGGAGTAGGAGCGTCCTTGCAGGGCCGGCGGGCCCTCCGTCACAGTGCCTCCACCTTGGGCTGCCATATTCCCCCATGCGCCTGGCCCACCACCAGCTGGACGGAGCTTCTGTAGCAAGGGGTTGGGGCAGGGCAGCACCGAGGCCTGAGGTGCGCCCACCACAAAAGGGAAGGGAAAAGAGAGACTTTTTCACAGACCACCTCCTTTAATGGCTAGTGCCTGTTTTCAGAAACTTACCACCTTGTTAGAAAAAATAAAAGCTGGGACCTTCGGTTCCATGCCAATCTCCCTGCAGTACTCGAATCCTGTACAGCTGTAACCTGTCCTCCAACCAAATGGGGAACATAGCATGGTCCAAGATCTCCGAATCATACATGAAGCTGTAATTCCTCTTCATCCAATTGTTCCCAACCCATACACAATCCTCACTCAGATCCCGAGGACACAGCCTGCTTTAAGCACAGTCCTCGATCTTAAAGATGCCTTCTTCTGCATACCTGTTCACCCTGATTCCCAATACCTTTTTGCTGTTGAATGGACTGGCCCAGACACTAATGAAAACCAACAATATATCTGGACTGTCCTTCCTCAGGGATTCAATGACAGCTTACACCTGTTTGGCAATGCCCTAGCTAAGGAATTAAGGAAACTAAAATGAGAGACAGAGGCGTCATTACAATATATAGATGACTTCCTTATCTGCAACCGCTCAAAGGAAGCTTCAGACTAAAGTACTGTACAGGTCCTCAATTTCCTGGGCTCCAGGGGGTATATAGTATCCCCGCAGAAAGCCCAATTGCCTTCCAGAGAGTCACCTAACTGGAACATGTTCTAAGCCCAGGGGAAGAGCTCCCTTACAACCCAGTGTAAGGAAGCAATCCTCCACTAACAACCACCACATACAAAGAAAATTGCTCTGAACCTTCTTAGGAATGGCTGGGTTTTATAGGATTTGGATCCCCAGGTTTGGTGTCATGGCAAAACCATTGTATGAGGCCTTGAAGGGACTGGACATGGAACCTCTAGATTGGACAGGGAATTTACAAAGAGCATTTGACAAGATTAAGACCATCCTGACTGGCGCCCCAGCCCTAGGGATTCCAGATCTTAACAAGCTCTTTACTGTATTTACCTCAGAAAAACAGGGAATAGCCCTGGGAGCTCTCACCCAAAAAGTAGGGTCATTTCCATGTCCAGTGACATATCTCTCAAACCAATGGGACTCAGTGGCCTCAGGATGGCCAGGCTGTCTGAGAGCTGTAGCAGCCACAGCCCTGCTAGTTGAAGAGGCCACAAAAACTCACCATGGGTCAACCCCTGGAAGTATTAACCCTACACCAGGTACAGGGAGTATTAGAAATTAAAGTGTATCAATGGCTGACTGGAGGCTGCCTTACAAAATATTAGGCCCTCCTTCTTGACTTTCCTGAATTAACCCTTAAAGTATGTCAGACCTTAAATCCAGCCACCCTTATGCCAGTAGAAAGCCCAGAAGAATTGTCTCATTCTTGTACGGAGACCATCAATCAGGTATATTCTAGAAGATCTGACCTTAGGGACTAGCCCCTTGAGGACCCTGATGAAGTCTGGTTTACTGATGGAAGTAACTACATACATGACGGTGTCTGGAAAGCAAGGTATGCCATAGTAGATTTACATAAGGTCATAGAGGCTGATGCCCTGCCCCCTCAGACGTCAGCACAAAAAGCCAAGATTATAGCCCTAGCTCGAGCTCTAAGGCTAGGAAAAGACAAGAGGATCAATCTGTACAGATGCTAAGTATGCATTTTTGGTGTTACTTGCACATGCAGCCACTTGGAAACATAGGAGAGTCCTGACTGCACAGGACTTTTTTTGTCTGCCTCCAGGACACTTTTCATCCCAAAATGTGTGGTTTCCTGTCAGTCTGGAGGTTCCTGCTTTTCTCTGTCTGCGCAAAGACCCCCACTATCTCCAAGATGTGTGGTTTCTGCCATCTGGCCTATGCCCCCCTTTCTCTGCTGTAATCTAGCTACCTGCCTGCTTTAACAAATCCTGCGACCGTCACTCTTCCACAGTGTTGATCCTAATAATTCCCCATTACACACCCTGAGCATGAATTTCCATCTCAGAGTCTGCTTTCTGGAGGGCAGGACCAGAAACACATATTAAGTTTGTTTGCCCCTAAAACTGTTATCTCAATGGATGGGATAGATGGGGGGAAATTCCATTCTAAAGATCATATGTGAAGCCAATGCCACATCTTTTTCTTAACTTTGTAATTCTAGAAAGGAAGTATTTTACCCTTGTAAGGGTAATTTTTTTTTCCAATTTCCCTGATTTCAGAAGTCAAAAACTTTTCTCCACCCGCATTTCCTTGAGAAACCTCTTATTCATAAATCCTTTCTCTGTCACTTTGATATGTACGTAAATGTAAATCTTTTTAAAGGGTAAATAAGCTAGGAAAAACCAGGAAAATTTTTCTTAAAGGCCTGGGAGCCGTGTCTTTGAAATGTAAATATCAAAGAGAATCTGTCTAGACTCGAGGGAGTCCCCATTTCCTTGTCATCAGAATTTTAGCCCAGAGGCCTTGTTCCAAGCTATAACCACCAGCTTATCACAGAGATACAGAAGTTTTATTATTGCTTGAGATAAAAGCAATTAGCTAGCCCAGCTGGCTACCCCAATTACCAGGTGAATTTGAAGTAAACTATGAAAGAATACATAGCAAACAGTTCTGCCCAAGTCTTCTTCCAAACAAATTATCATTAATCTTGAGAATATGTATGTAATAGATTATATCTGCTTGTTGGTATTCAAAGGATGGAATTTCTTTGTGTCTTTCTAATATCATTAGAAGATTACCTGTGATGAACAGTCCTGTTTGATTTAATGTTTATTCAATAGTAAAACTCTTTTCTTTCTTTTCTATATTTGAGGAAAGGATTTTCTAGGTTGACAGGAATTTTATTTTCATTTTTCCACAACACATGGAACAAGTTTCTGTCACAATAAAAATGTAAAATAAAACAATGGTCTCATCAGTGCTAACTGTGCTGATGCCGGTGGTTTTCCCGTCACTTGATCAAATCTGGGGAAGTAGTTGTACAGCTAGACGGATCTTCACAGTGGAAAGAATTAGAGAGATGGAATCTCTGGTATCTTCATTTGTTCAAAAGGGCTCTGGGCAAAACTCACACTTTATAACACCATAGAATTGAAACTCCCATCCCCATGTGGACCCTGGGTATTAATGAGCTGGCTTGCATAAAAAGGAATGAAATTGGGTCTTTGGAGAGACATGGATGGATCTAGGGACTGTCATACAGAGTGAAGTAAGTCAGAAAGAGAAAAACAAATATGGTATATTAATGCATACGTGTGGAACCTAGAAAAATGGTACAGATGAACCAGTTTGCGGGGCAGAAATAGAGACACAGATGTAGAGAAAAAACGTATGTACACCAAGGGGGGAAAGTGTTGGGGGGGGGTCGTGGGATGAACTGGGAGATTGGGATTGACATGTATACACTAATATGTATAAAATAGATAACTAATAAGAACCTGCTGTATTAAAAAAAAAAAGAGCTGGCTTGGAGCATATGTGTTGAGAGGACTTTCCTCACTTAGAACTAAGTGACCAGGTCCAAAACCAGTCTTCTTTAGCCCATTATCCCCAGGACAGTGGTTATTAATATTTTAGAGAATGTCATTAATTCTTGGGAACTCTGATGACAGCTTTGAACATCCTACTCAGAAAAGTACACATATCTACCTGAAGTCAAATTTTTGCATGCAAATTTAGGAGAGTTCTGAAACTTCTGAGCCGGCCTCTTTCGG
This sequence comes from Balaenoptera ricei, assembly GCF_028023285.1. Lineage (NCBI taxonomy): Eukaryota > Metazoa > Chordata > Mammalia > Artiodactyla > Balaenopteridae > Balaenoptera > Balaenoptera ricei. Next base: position 79,404,286 of record NC_082646.1, on the reverse strand, counting down.
TCACTAATCATGAGATTTAAATATTCTCTAAGACTGTACAATTTTCACCTGGTAGATATTCAGTAAATATTGGTTGAGTAAATCCTAGTCTTCCCAAAAGTAATAAATGATGCCCATGAGTAAAATGACAAACCATTTTTTTCTCGTTGTCCTATGGAAAACTGAGTCTCCAAAAGAAAAGTGTTCTTAGCTATCCTTGAATCTCAATTTAACTTCACCATGCTTCTAGCAAGAATCTTCTCTGTATATATCACTATGCTATATGTGTGGGGATAATGTAGTAATTAAGAACATAGACTCTGGAGTCAGATTGCCTGGGTTTCAAATAATAAACCACTGTCCTCAGTTTCTCATAAAAAAGAAGATAATAACAATATCTAGTCCATTTGTTTTCTGTGAGAATTAATGCAATTCACATACTACATTTAGTCAATATTTGACGAAGTAAATACCCAATAAATGTTAGCTATAATGATTATAAAAAGAAAATTTATATTAAAGAGATGCTATTTAAGGATTCATCTGGCAGAAAGCGACTGTTGGAGAAGTTAAGAAGTACTTATATTTATATTAATACTTGAAAAGTAAAAATTTTAATAAAGGGTATTAGAAACATGTACAAACCTCTTTTCTCTGAGCCTAGGCAATTAGAATGAATGTAGGAGTAGAGGAGAAGAGAAAAAACAGTAATAATAGCCTGATTCACACAGATGGGTGAAATCAAATATGGGCTGAGGAACAATTCCATATTTAAAGTTTTAACAGTTGGAGAGAAGTTTGAAGAGTTTTAAGAGGACACACATAAGGGTCTTTCCCTTTGAGGTAGACCACTTTTTCTACTTAAGATAGATCTATGACACTTTCAGATAGATCACATTTTCTACACAGACAAATTTGATGAATGGGGAAATAAAAATGAATCTTCAGGTTGCAGTTCTAAATGATGTGATAGAAGTTGAATAATATAATTTGGGAGTGATTGGAAAACAAAGCTCATATTGACACTTTGCTCTTTTTCCCTCTCCCCCCACCAAAATTATTTAGATTTTTGGTTTTCTGGTGGAAAATTATGCTGTGAGAGAATATAAACACTATAAATTTGAATAGGTATTATTCTTCTTTTAATACAACTGTCCTGAATGTGAAAATACATATCATTCAGCGGCTCTGCGTGAACCACTTGAAAATGCATATAATGAGTTAATAAGGTTCCAGGTTTTTATTTTGCAATTTAATTTCGCTAGGTAGCCAGAGAGCAAAAAACTTATTTTTTTCTACTTCATTTCCATTGCCGGCCCCAAAAGAGATATGCCTAATTGTCTTTCTTTTGCAGAATGTCCTAGGGGATCAAAGTTATAAATCCTGCCCACAAAAAATAGTGATAACTTTTCACAGCCAAAATAGTCAAGGTGGATTTAGTACAGGGAAGCCCAATTTTGTACTTCTTTCTTCTCCTTCCATAAACTCAGTCTTTTGGATTGACTATCCAGAAAACGGAATCATTCTCTTTGTGTTTTTATGCGACCTGAAGATGAAAGTTTAATGACCTCAATTTCACGTATGACTGTGGGATAGCAGACTACTTCCTAATAAATATTGGCAACATCCACAAAGCACTATTTTGTGTTGTTGCTTTTATGACTTCCAGAAATTATGTGTACTTACTTCAAATTAACTGTATCACCCTGATTCTTACTTTCACTTCCTTGCTCACATTGTTTCCCATACTTGGAATTATTTTTCCCTACATAAATGTATACAAATTCTATTTGTGGATCTAGATTTTATTAAAGTTCTACCCTCTTCACAAAGCCTTCTGTGTTCACCTAAATTTGAAATAATCTCTCTGTCCTCTCTACAGCATAGATTGTGATATTTATCTAATGTTTATGACTTGCTGCCTGGGCAAAATCACAGCTGGCTATTTTTTATGCAAGTGGACATGTTAAACTCTCAGAATGAGTTGTCAACTCCTCCAAGACAGAATCATGCCTTACACTTTGAGTGTATGGCACAGGACACTGGCACTTTGCTTCTCCATGCTCTAGAACCCAGAGGTACGTTCATGGTGTAGCTGAAGATCCTTAAACTGCAGATTTGCTCACTGACAAAGGCCCCCTTCTAAAGCTCTGAGTGTTCCCCGCTTGGGACAAAAGGGAAAAATAGAAGGCTGAGTCATGGGTTTGAGATTGAGAGAGTTGCTGCAGCCTGAGATCACTCTCTGTTTTGTGGTGACCCTGGGGCTGTGGATGATTATAAGAGTTGGCAGGGCAACCTGCCCTGGTGGCCTCCTTGTGCATCTGGACCCCATTTTGTCCCCAGGAAGAACTGAATAGATTACTTTTCCACTTCCAACTTAGGCAGCTCTAGAACCCAGGTTTCATGAACACTTTACCCTTCACAAAGAATGTGTTTGGGCTGGCATGGAGGACTGGGGACATGAGTGATGTGGGAGAATGTTGAAGAAGTGACTGAGCAGAATGGGATCCATGTCAAAGCTGATGTTCCATAAGCAAGAAGCTCTGCTTGTATAAACAACTACAGAGGAAGTTCTAGACATGACATGACCAATAAGGGATGTAAATATGTTAGTCTAAACTATGGTAATAAAAGGACACAGCTCTGCCAGAGGAAAGATGGATTTATATTTCTATTTCTCTCTATGAAATGTTATTACAAAATGTTGATCATATGAAGTGATAGTCAAGAAATATGAATTAAAAAATCTAAGAACAAAAATATTACAGAAGTATCTCTGACAGTTAACTAAAAGTACTAAAACTGATAATATTTTTGCTGAAAGGACCTGTGATGTTCTGGTGCTTGTAAACCTTTTAAAATTTGTATTTCATGGTAATTTCATTTTTATAAGAATAAGGAAATAAGCATTTATTTTTGTTGCTAATTTTGTATTCTTTTTCTTAATGAAAATGCCCAGTTATTTAAGATGTGAGTCCTAATGTGCATACACCTTGCCGGCCCCTCATGCCCTCTTGAACCTTTCATCTTGATGTCCCACGTGTACTTCACACTCAATATGAACTCATCAGCTTCCCCAGCCACAAACCTCCTCCTCCTTCTCTGTTTGTTATTTGATTGAATGGCTCCACCATCACCATCTTGACCCCCAGGACCCAGCTCAAAAGAAAACTCCTCCAAGAGAAATTCTTAAGCTACCCCAATCCCAATTCATCTGATGAAGTGTCCCCTAGTGTCCTCCTCTAAAAGAGCAGTCATACCCTGAGCCCTAAATCCAATACTTTAGCCTCTCTTTATTTATCCATCATCTCTCTAAATTGTTCTCTTTATTTAAGGATAGAGTCTACTAAGTCTTACCTGTTTAGCTTCTCATTATTTAACATATGGCCTGACAATAATTGGTAGTAACAGAATAATTATTAAATCATTGAATAATCGTTCCTGAACTTCCTGCAAAGGTTTATTCCTAATTTCATCCACCCATTGGTACATTTACTCAGTAAACAAAATTTGATCATCTACAAGGCACCAGGAACTATGCTAGTTACTGTGTACACACTGTTGAATAAGAATCAGAGTTTGCTTCTAAGGTACTTTCAACTTTCAGAGAAAGAAACATAAATAGACAATTATAAAGAAGTTTGATATTGCCTGGGTAGAGGAAAGCGCAAAAGATGCTGGAAACACATCAGAGGAGCAGCTAAAGCAATCTGGGATTATCAGAGAATGCTCCCCTAAGAAATGAGACCAAAACCAATTCTTGATGAATGAACAGGGATTAAATTAGGTTAAGAAAGTAAGAAACAAGAGAGATTTTCCAACAAGAAGCAGCATGGGCAAAGGCACTGAGGAGTGAAAGCATTCCTCATTAATGCTACTGCAATTCTTGTATATGAGGGGTATGCAGGGAGCATGGACCAGTGAAAAAGACTTGGTTGCAGAGGTGGGTGGGCCCAGAGCTGATACATTTATCCTTTTACCATCACTCTGTCTATGGCATACTTTTTTTTTTTTTAAGTATCATTTTAACTTTATTTATTTATTTATTTTATTTTTGGCTGCGTTGGGTCTTCGTTGCTGTGCATAGGCTTTCTCTAGTTGTGGTGAGCAGGGGCTACTCTTCGTTGTGGTACGTGGGCTTCTCATTGCAGTGGCTTCTCTTGTTGCAGAGCACGGGCTCTAGGTGCTCAGTCTTCAGTAGTTGTGGCACGCAGGCTCAGTAGTTGTGGCTCATGGGCTGTAGAGCGCAGCCTCAGTAGTTGTGGTACACGAGCTTAGTTGCTCTGAGGCATGTGGGATCTTCCCGGACAGGGCTTGAACCCATGTTCCCTGCATTGACAGGCGGATTCTTAACCACTGCGCCACCAGGGAAGTCCCATACTTTTGTTACCAAACAATATTTGTCACATGGTCAGTTCCATTACTAATCTATTTGGGCCTTGAAGTCATGACTATATCTTAATCACCTCTCTATTTGTAGCTCCTAGCACAGTTTATGGTGCTGTATTCAATAAAGATCCAATAAATTGTTTTGTGCACATTAAACGCTCTAAAACACTTCATTATACATGCATGGAATTGATTTAGCATTTGTTTAAGGTCAGTATTTGAATCAAAAACTCTAATTTAATACAAAATGATGAACCAATAAAATCAACAGGTGTAAGGGAAACTACATCAGTGCTTTTGACTCAGAATAATTGTTTCTTTGTTATAGGGATATTATTTGTGCCTTTAAAGCATGCTTTATACATATTCCTACCTTTATATGCAACATATTCCTATGAAAAATTAATAAAGAATTAGAAAATGAAGATAATATTCTATGCTTGGAACAGACTAAGAGGATATTTATTTGGATACTTTCTCCTTCTAACTCTTTGTTTTATATTCCACACCTCAGCTTCAAGAATGTCTTCTGTCACACCCCAACTATCAACCTACTGTTCTATGAAGAAAACCAAAGGATTGCTAAAGTATTCAGTGTGGCAACTGACAATTATCGATCTAAAATTCTATGGCTTTGAATAAAACACAACAGTACATTTAAAGTAAGAGTGAGGGCAGCAGCCATAACTTAGTCACCTATACATCTCCCAGAAAACTAAGTTCACTGCTTTATCAACAGGAGGTCTCAACAAATGTTCATTTAGTTGAATTAAACTGCACATCAGATTATTTTGGATTCTCATGTGTTAGGGGTCTTTATGTCAACAATTCTAATATTTCAAGGCACATGAGAGGAATAATCAATATCAATTTTTGTGGCAAATCTAAAATTAAGCTGTTAGACCCAGCTTGTTACAGACCACATAAGAATTAAGGCACCACCAATATTTTTTTCGTTTGAAAATTAATTCCAGGGGCTTATTCCAGGCAATTTTGTGAAATAGGCCACTTTAATTTTGATTCCCTTCTTTTTGTTGCTAAGTCCCAAATCCTTTTGGTGGATTCTCGCTGTAACCTTTTTGCCAGTGCCCTTTGGTACTCAGCCCCTTCCCTGTCATGCTTCACTTAAAGGCTCCCAGTTGAAAATTTGCACCTCCTTTCCTGCCATTAATTTTTTTTTTTTGCATGTGGGATCTTAGTTCCATGACCAGGTATGGAACTCGTGCCCCCTGCAGTGGAAGCGTGGGGTTTTAACCACTGGACCACCAGGGAAGTCCAGCCATTAAAAATTTTTCATGTGGGGGCTTCTCTGGTGGCACAGTGGTTGAGAATCTGCCTGCTAATGCAGGGGACACAGGTTCGAGCCCTGGTCTGGGAAGATCCCACATGCTGCGGAGCAACTAGGCCCATGAGCCACAACTACTGATCCTGCGCGTCTGGAGCCTGTGCTCCGCAACAAGAGAGGCCACGATAGTGAGAGGCCCGCGCACCGCGTTGAAGAGTGGCCCCCGCTTGCCGCAACTAGAGAAAGCCCTCGCACAGAAACGAAGACCCAACACAGCCAAAAATAAATAACTAAAATAAATAAGTAAAAATTTAAAAAAAAAAAAAAAGCATCTTCAAAAACAAAAAAAAATTTTTTTTCATGTGATATAACATTCCCCCAAGACTTGGGAGCACAAAGTGTTGAGGATCATTCTACTTAAATATTGTATTACCATGAAAGAATAGTAAGGAAAATTCAAGAAATCTAGAGGGGCAAACAGAGTATCTATAAGAAGATTTTTACAGGGACTAAGAACTTTCATTTGTTCACTACTTGTAGCTGATGTATATTGGACACTAACTATATTCCAGCACTGTTCTATCTATGTACTTCACAGGTACCACATATTTCACCTTTACAACAACACTGTGATGTAGGCTTTGTTATTATACCCATTTCACAGATGAGAAACTCAAAGCACAGAGAGATTAAGAAACTTGCCCAATGTTGTGTAGTTTGTAACTGGCAAAGCTAAATCAAATTCAGGTAGTCTGATCCCAGAGTTCATGCTCTTAACCACTTTATTATCTACCAAAATTGGTGGTAAGCAACTTTTGTTTGGGGGGCACATTAGGTAATAGGGATACTGAGATGAATTAGACATCATCCCTGCTCTCAAGGAGCTCACAGTGGAGCAGTGAAAACTGTTATTTAAACTAGTAATAGTAAAGGTAAACACCTTATACAAAAGACTTTTATTATTTTATGGTATTCATTTATTTTTATTTTTAAACATTCAAAGCAATTATTTACTGTAAGAGCAACGTAGCAAAAGTACAAATTAAAATTATGATGAAAGAAAAAGAAGTTCTCAAACCCATTACAAACAATTTTTTTCCTTTTTTTCTATACCTTCTCAAATACTTAGAATCATTTCATATTTTACTTTTCCCTACCTACTTGCCTAATTTGTCATTGTGTAGTAAAGAATTTGTCCTTGGCAAAGAGAGATTACTCTTGCCTTTGCCTTCAGCTTCTGGTAGATCATCTATGTCATACCTGATAGGAGTGTCTTTGTTTAGTGTGGAAGCTGATCACACTGGCTCTTAGAGTGGAACTAGCCATATCCCATCATCATAGGGTGGATACTGGCCATTCGAGAAACACCAACCATGTGATTTAGGGTGGGAGTTTTGGGTTATGCAATATCAGTTGACCTGGAGGCTGAGATAAAGTTCTTGGGCACTCAGTTAATCAATGATGCTTACACAATGAAGCCCTAATAAAAACTCTGGACACAGATGCTCAGATGTGCTCCCCTGGGTGGCAATAATGATCCATGTGTATTATCACAGATCAATGCCAGGAGGTTCAGCACATCCTAAAGACAACAAAACCTCCATGTTTTTAACCTTCACAGACCCTTCTCTATGCATTTCTTCCTTTGGCTGATTTTACCTAATCCTTCCCTTGTAGTAAACTGTAACCATGAGTATAACAGCTTTCAGTAAGTTCTGTATGTCTAGTGAATTATTGAACCCAAGGGTAGTTTGGGGAACCCCTTGAATTTACAGTTAGCATCAGACATGGGGATAGTCTTGGGGACTAACTCTGGGTAGTCATTCAGTGTACATACAATATCATCTTTAATCTGTCAGTTTTAGACATTTAGGTTATTCCTAATTATCTGCTGTTAGGGGTAATCCTGAAATAAATATTTCAATGCAAATAATTTGTCTCTTCTTGGCTATAAATATGTACTTCTTTTACTTCCCATGAAACTAATTCACACAAGAAAATTTCTCCTTGTAACACCTAGTTTTCTCACAAACTGAATGTTGGGGGTTTTTTGGGCTTTAGTTGTCCTATTTCTTTTATATAATTTTTTTGGTCTGTATCAGTTCTGTTTGTTTTTTTAATAGTTTTATTGATATACATTATATACCATAAAGTTTATGCATTTGAAATCATATTTCAGTGGCTTTTAGTATATTTACAGTTATGCTTTTATATTAAAAAGAGCTTCTAGTAATGCAAAATAGGGACAAAATTTCATTATTTAATTTTAGTGATCCTGGGATGCCCAAAATGGTAAATTGTAGCATTCACTCAACTCTGGCATGCAACATTACAAAAAGTATTTCTTCTGTTCTTTTCAAAGGTGCTTTGATTATACTAATGATTATAACTCTTCGTCCTGGAATTTTGAGTCCTTTTTTATCATTACAGTAGTCAGATTAAATCATCTCATTCTTAGCTTTTTGTCTCTCATTCTTATTAAGATGATCTACAGCCTAGCAATGAGCACTCTTCCTTTTAAAAAGTGCTTGAACTCAAGGGAAGATGACGGGCTTAAAAATATCTCTTAAGAAGTGTGGAACAATGAATCAGATCAGGTTTTATGAATCTTTTATTTGACAAGTTTTTTAAACCTTACAAAAACTGCCTCCCAGCTTTGCCTACTCAGTAGTTCTTCATGGATACCTACAGAGCATCTTGTCAAGGAGCCATTCCTTTCAGTTTTTTGACTTGCATTTCCTTAGAGTTTGCTGTGGGGCTTGTTGTCAGCTGATGAAATTGGAAGCACCAAACCTTTAAGTTCTTTTGCCTACAGTTACTTTGATGAATTGCTCCAGGATGTAGAAGAAGAACTACAGCACTGTCAGAAACTGGCCTGGCATTGCAGCACATTTCCTAAACTAGAAGAAAAGCACCATGAATTCTTTGGAATACCCTCAAGGTTGCATTTGACCTGTTTTCCAGAAGGTGATTCTTTTCTTTAAAAAATATTTTTTTCTCTGCAGTGGAAAAAGAACTACCGGTTTCTCATAAATAGACAGTACCGTAAACTGCATTGCAATTTATGGCAAAAGTTATTCCTTCTTTTAATTGCCACTTGCTCTATTCTAACCAGGGCACTATTTATAATCTCCTTGGTCACTGAATTAGTCTTGTGGCTCCCTGAATTTAGTATCTCTTCAAAATAATGCACTCTATTGCCATACTAAATTTTCTAAAATACAGCTGTTATCATGTTCTTTTATGGCTCAAAAATCTTTAACTGGTCACCCATTTCCTCAGGATAAAAGTAAAATATTTTAGGCAATATTTAATGGGAAAGTAATTCGTAGAGACATGAGTTTGTATCCCTAGTCTGTTACTTTGCTTTTTTTTTTTTTTTTTTTTTTTAAATTTGAAGGCTATTGTGAGTCCATTAAAGTTAGTTTCTTTTTTGATAAAATTGACTCATTTCAAAGGTATTGAGAAAGTTTAAGTTAATGCGTGTCTAGTTCCCCGGGAACACTAGGTGCAAAATAAGTGTTTCCTACATTTCCTTAGCCTCATTTTCAAACCTTACTTCTATCTTGCCTCAATTAAAAAAAAATTTTCTTGAACACCTACTGTGCACTATGTATAGCAAAAACTTTGTAAGGGATGTACAAAAAAGACCATGTTGCTCTCCTCAAAAATGTTCATTGTAAAGAACATAAGGATAGGGCAATGGAAGAAATGTGGATGGATTTATGAAATATATAAGTGGGAGAGTTGACAAGACTTGGCGATTGAATGAATGGAGATGTAATAGATAAAGGAGAGGACAGTGTAAATGAAGACCCCAAGGTTTATAGATCAAGCCAGTTGTTGGATGGCAACTCTTTTTAATTATTTTTCTTAATATCTCCCTTTTTCTGTTGGATGCCCTATTCTCTCAAATGGATTGGAAGTTACTTAAGCTCATAGACAATTGTGTAGAATTATTTAAATCCAACAAAATGCTCTGTATGTAAAACAGACACCCCATAAATCCTTAATGAAGGAGTAAATGCTTGTAGAGAAAAATACAATTGAGGTGAATGAGGTCTGCCAGGGATCGGTAGTGTCTTTTGCTGTTAGCTAATCAGTTCAATCCCATTAAATAATAACAAGACTCACTCTCACAGTGAATAGAGTTATTTTAACAAGCTTTCAAAGACTCTCACATCTTTATTTTAGTCGTTTTATTTCCATCTCCTAGAGTTGTTTAAAAAGCCAAAATGACTGACTTAGTTTTTGTTTTTATTTTTTTCTTAATAGTGGCAAACTGAAAAAAAATCAAAATGTATGCGGGTATTAGGAGGAGAAAAATTCAAGAAACAGTTTATATAAAGGAAAATTATATTCTAAATTTACTGACATGATAAACACACTGTAAATAAAGGGATGTTTACTAAGGTACTCTAATATATATAAATGTCTGCATATACACATATAAAATATATAAATACATGTATTTTATTTAAACTATGAATTAGTTTTTATTTGTTTATTAATATTGTGCAGTATTTGAACTACTATTAAGTTACAAGGTTATGTAATCCATTTGAGGCTTGCAGGAGGATTTTAAAAATCAAGCAATAGAGTTATTTTCTTATTTTCTATAATGTGTTACTCTAAGAGAAGCTAAAAGACTGGAAATATAGGTACATTAGTTCCTGGTAAGAATTTGTAATAGGTCTTTTAGAAAAATATGAACTTGATGAAGGAATTAAAATAGCCTTCAGTTTCCATTCAGAAGCAGAATATTGGATGGAGTTGAACATGGTGATGGCTAGGTGTGGTATTCCAATCATTACAGTAGACAGTACTTTCTGAATGAACAGAAATATACCTAATTACCACTTATAGTTCTTGCCACTGTGGTGCTGCCCATTAGGTAGTAAAGAATAGTCGTTCATGTGTAAACTCACTACTGGAGGCCAGGCATTGTGTTTGTAAATGATGATACTGTGATAAATAAAGTATTATTTCTGTGTTACAGAAGCTTATACTTATGGGGTGATAGACATGTTAACAGATAATTATAAGAAGACGTGATCATGCTGAACCCAGGCCCACAGAAGGCATCAATCTTGCATGAAGCTCTTTTCTGCTGAGTCATGACTTGGTCTCACACTCTTTCTCAACACTGTGGTCCAGGCTGCTGCTCTGCGTCATTTGGAGTTGGCATGTGAACTGAGGCTGTATGCAATTAACAAGAGCTTCTTATTACATGGATGGACACAGTTGGGCAAGCATAGACTCCCTATCTGATCCTCTCTCAACCTATTTCAGACCAAGTGATTTTGACCATGCTACCTGAATGAATAACAACTAGAACCTTGAGACAAATGTGACACCATAAATGCAAGCACCTTGAGACCAGTCCTTAGTAAATGTAGTAAATCATTTTGTAAATGCTAGTTTCCTACAAAGCAAGTTGGAGCACAGATGGCTAAATGAGAAGTTGCTTACTATATTTTCAGTGGGACATCTGTTAAATTTTACATTACCCACATCTTCACTTCTCTCTCTCTCTCTCTCTCTCTCTCTTTAAAAAGCTGTACCAGCCACTGGGAATTCTTTCCACTCCATTTAGTATCTCTGTGTGTTTGGCACACAGATCCTGAATTTCCCTCACAGATATCCTTAAACAGTGAAGTATTCGGAAATCATTTTCGCAGATAGATTATAGAAAAATAGATGCTATACAAAGTCAGGCCTGAGAGCGCCTTCTGTATCCATTTCCTGCCTGCTGTGCTGTGACACAGGCAAAGGCTCAGGCCACATGTCAAGCTCAGGGATATCCCCAGAGAGGCAGAGTTCTTACCCCTGTATAGGTTGTTCTCCTCACCTGTATTTTTTATTGTTATAAAGAAAAGGAGCTTTTGAATCATAAGAGTTTTGGAAGTAGTCTACTCTTCCCTAGGCTGAGTGCCAGAGAATGGGAAGAGTTTAGGAGATTCTAAAAGTAAGAGGCAGAATTTATAGAGCATTAACTCTAGAGTGGGAGCTCCTGGCTCCCACTAAGTTGTTCATAATTTTTAGTGTATGTGTGGATAAAAACATAGTTGCCACCTGAACTCAAATTGAAAGTTGTCTTCCTGACAGCTGGAATCTAAATTGCCTCTCCAGTCCAGAAGATGTAAGATTGGAATGGAGAAACTACATTTTGACGTTAATCTTAAAAATATAAAATTCTCTAACTAAAAGATATTACTGAAATTTGCCTTGTTTTCTAGATTTTTTAACAGTAATATGAAGAGGGTTTTTTTGTGTTTCTAATCTGAAAAAATGGAAAAATCATCTAATTTAGGTGTCTGTCACTGGAGTGATTTTTAATGATCCTAATCTTGGATCCCACCCCTATGTATTCAGATTCATTAGATTATAATTGGGGCCAAGTAATCTGTATTCTTTAAATGCTCACTGAGAAATTCTGATGTGCCTCTTTTAGCTCAACCTCCCCTCCTATTCATCCGTGTCTTGGAGAGGTCATTTGCCATCATTTGCTTGATTTCTATGACAGGAGACTCACTACTCTTGAAAATAATGTACTTTTAAATTAAAATAATTATTTTACTAGTTCTGGATAGTATGCATGCTGACAGAAAGCAAGGATATCTGTGTGCTAAACACAATATAAAATGTTAAACATGTTTGAAACATCACCTTCAGCAGAATTAAGGAGAATATAGACCCAACCATGCAACAGGAGTTTCTGTCCATTTTTTGAGCACTCGTACCTAACACGAGACTGAGATCTTTACATTCATTCTCTCATTGAATTTTGCAGAACTAAATGAAGACTACCCAAATGAGAACAAACAGAGATTTATGCAGAGTTTGTTATTTACCAAGCCACTTCCACTTGCCTTTGGCAGAGACCCAAAGGTAGGCAAGGAAATGGGAACTTTTATAGTGAAGAAAAATAATAAAATGGAAGGTTTCTGGTTTCCAGTATCCTCTGATTGGAGGGAAGTCATTGGGCAGAGGGGGGCGGGGAGGTGGGCAACTAGGGGAGGAATAACTAGAAGCAGTGATTGGTTTGGGGAGCATATTCGGCTTTGTATGATTGATCTTGCATTGGGAATAGGGGCAAAAAATAGGGAAGCTGTCAATTATGGACAAAGTCCTGATTATCCTGGGCTGATTGCTACAGAGGTTGTTGATCTAAGTCCTATCATCATATACGGTCTGGCCAGTGTCTGTCTGTATATATAGCCTCTCAATCTTTACAAATACCTGTCAGGTAGGTTCTATTATCTCCATTTTAAATTGCAAAGAAACAGAGGCATAGATAAGTTAAATAACTTTCCCCAGATCTTAAGCTTAGGTAAATGGAGGAGCTGAGATTTGAAATAAGGCTCATCTGACTGAAAATACTTGCTCTTAACCACTACTTAGCTTGTTTTACAACAAGAAATGATACTATTTAAAAATAATAATAATACATTATATCTATATCTATATGTCTTCAAGATTTTTCCTTTTGTTTTTATTTTTCAGAGGTCTGCATTTATTCCAATGGGCATTAAGGCTCATGTAAGATCAAAAGTTCTCAAGTACAAAAAATGATTCAAGACATGGAAAATTATAAATATCTTTAAAAGTCTGTGAGTTCGGGGACTTCCCTGGTGGCACAGTGGTTGGGAGTCCGCCTGCCAATGCAGAGGACACGGGTTAGAGCCCTGGTCCCGGAGGATCCCACATGCCGCGGAGCGACTGGGCCCGTGCGCCACAGCCGCTGGGCCTGCCCTCTAGAGCCCACGAGCCACAACTGCTGAAACCTGCGCGCCTAGAGCCCTGACTCCGCAGCAGGAGAGGCCGCCACAATGAGAGGCCCGTGCACCCCAACGGGAAGTGGCCCCTGCTCACCGCAACTAGAGAGCGCCGCGCGCAGCAACGGAGACCCAATGCAGCCAAAAATAAATAATAAATAAATAAATAAAACTTTTAAAAAAGTCTATGAGTTCAGAAAGGAAGAATTTTTAAAGATTTTTTAGGAGTTAGTATTTTTCAGAATTAAAGGTTTATTTTTAAGTTTCTTAATTAACTGGTATTTTTGTGTGGGATTCAGTATGTCTAACTACAGAAAAGCTTGTTACATTTTGTATAAGGAGGTAGTTTTCTCTTTGGAAGATTATCAAGAACTAGAGAAGAGTAGCCTATTGTGAGAATTCTGAAGAGTTGAGTAAGAAAAAGACACCTTCTCTATACTGCTACATATTTTCATCATGGCCGTCTCTTCATTTTTCCTTCTTTATAAACAAAATAAAATGTTTTATATTTCTCTATAAAATATCCATTTCCTCACATCATTTAATTGGCAGTTTCTGAAAGTAATCACAGGTATATTTTCTAGAACTATCTGAATTCCTTCAATAATATTTTTCAATGTCAATTTTTACGGACAAAGTCAAAATACAAAGAAAAAGTAAACATTGTGATTCAATTCATAGGTTTTACTGAAACTGACAACTCAAAAATATTAGTCTGATGATTGAAATTTTTCAGCCATTTAAAAATATTAATGTTTTCAATACCTCCACAAGTAAAGAGATTTCAAGCAAATAATGTATTTAGTAAATGAATATAGTTTTAAATCAGACATATGCAACTAAGTTTCTTTCACTTAAATGGGTATCCTTATGTTAGCTTATGAGGTAAAATAGACCATAGTACCTAAATAGCTTAATATAAAAAGGAATTTCAAGGGCATTATTTTTACTTTATATATTTCTATGTTTGTAGTGAAGAAATATGAGCCCTAAAAGAAATAATATTTTTAAAAAGGACATTTCCTTGTAAAGAGTTTTGTCAGTTCAGAGTAATTTTATTTATTTATTTTAAATAAATTTATTTATTTATTTATTTATTTTTGTCTACATTGGGTCTTCGTTGCGGTGTGCAGGCTTTCTCTAGTTGCAGCGAGCGGGGGTTACTCTTTGTTGCGGTTCGCGGGCTTCTCACTGAGGTGGTTTCTCTTGTTGCGGAGCATGGGCTCTAGGGGCGCGGGTTTCAGTAGTTGTGGCATATGGGCTCAGTAGTTGTGGCTCGCAGGCTCTAGAGCACAGGCTCAGTAGTTGTTGTGCACGGGCTTAGTTGCTCTGCGGCATGTGGGATCTTCCCAGACCAGGGCTTGAACATGTGTCCCCTGCATTTACAGGCTGATTCTTAACCACTGTGCCACTCGGGAAATCCAGTTCCGAGTAATTTTAGATGTCCACCTTACTATTCATGAAATAATTACTTTTCTTCATCTGATTAATCAAATTAATTCCATTACCTGCCAAAAAGCTTATTTAAATGCAGAGAAAAACTTTCATCAACTATTTTAGTAGCAAAGGAACCTTTTACTTTGAAGCATAGAGAGGTGATTATATGTCTATTCTTCCTAATTTCAACCTCTCTCTTTTTCAAAAAGAAAATAAAGGGACAAAGTTCCACAATTTGAAAACTAATTTAAATAAATTACTTAAAAGAGAGGCATGACCTATTTAATTAGATTTTCATAGTCAGGATGTAAAATATATCATACTATAAAAGTTTTTGAACTTAAAAATGACTCATGGTAACTCATATAAGTAATAGGTTAGCAATGCCAGTCCTTTACAATAATAATTATTATTGCGGCAAAATTATAATCATCATAATAGATGATGAGTCATTTGTCCTTCTTTTGAAATAATATTTGAAACCTGGGGTTATCAGTAAGTACTATCCAAGGTCTATTATCATTGAAGAATAAACCTGAAAAAAATCTGATTCACTCCAAAGGACAGCATAGATCTCCCCCTGTATATTAAAACAGATTTATCTTAATATTTAGGCAAAAGCAGATATCTTCATACATTAGTTTTAGCATAAATTGAAGTAAATTTTGTTATTTGTATATGATATTAAGTTTTCAACTGGGCCATTTATTTAGAGTTCGGGAAGGAAAAAAGGGAAAGGATGAGGATGACATAGCAGGAGTATGCATTTTCAAAATGCACTTCCAGATCGTTAATGTAAGTTCAAAAAAGTAATTTTTTCCTGGGGTGGGGGAAGGACTGACATAAGAGGAGTTGTTGAGAAGGGTCAAGAGTGCACTGCTATTGTTTTTGGTGTTGTCAGGAAGTCATGGGTTGAGTTAGTTTTATGCCTAGTGGGGAGAGAGGTTGAGACCACCTTTGGATCCAAGAAGAAAACCATTCTGTGTGAAAATGCTGACTGCTAACAGAAAGGATTTCTAAAGTTACCTTTACGATACAATTCTCTTTTTAAGGATTTGTTCTAAAAATGGGTATTTATTGTGAACTTAGCACACACAGGACACTGTGAAATATGTACTGGAAATTTAGACTATTATCAGGACGTACTTATTATTATTATTATTATTATTATTATGTGCAAATTGTTGGCTTTAATGCAAAGCGGGTTAAATAAAGGTTTTGAGAACAAACAATTACTTGAGAACAAGTAATGAGAATTAATTAGGTTCAGTTGGGTCATGATCCCACTGGAAGAAAGCATGAACTTCAGATACCTAGGTTTAAATTTCTCCTCTATTATTTACTATCTTGGATAAGACATGTAGCATTTTTGATCCCCGAAGTTTGATAAAAATGTATCTGGGGATACACCACCCACCTCAGTGTTCTGCCATGAAAGTACTTAGCCCTTCTGCTGGTGACAAGTGACTGTACATTGTCCAGTATCAACAAAATATTTTTATTTTTCTACTTATTCATGGAAATTGGATATTGTGTTGGGCCTTCCAAAAGAGATGATATTGGAAGAAGAAGAAAAATTGATTTATTGACCCACTCTAAGTTTATGCTCTGAGTTTAATTAATAGACAATTTAGTGTCTACTTTTTCTGGTTGATATTTAATCATCTAAGAAAAACCTGCTCAAAGGTTGGTAAGGTTGGATGAATTCTCTTCTCTTATAGATTTTCTGTCACAGTCACCTGTCTCTGTACCAGGATCCAAATTTTGCAGGTAACACAAGTTTAAAGATGAATTTCAGAAAGTGTAATAGTACTAGAACTATTATTCTGTATAGCAGTAAAAAAAAGTTCTAATGTGTAGGAAAAAAGCATAATGTTAAAAATGTATGCTTTTAATTATTAAATACAAATTCTGATCACTTTAAATTTAACTTAATCTAGCCTTTAGTTTAAATTTAAAACAACTTTGTCGAGTTGTTTTGAAAAACAACTTTTTCATTTTATTTTTCTAAGTATTTACTTTGCATTTTAAACATCCAGAAGGAAAGCAAAACTATATCCCTTTAAGATATTTAGTTTTGATAATTCTTAAATTTCATGGAATTTACTGAAATGCAGATACTGGCCATTCTCCAAAGGACGAATTGAACATTGGATATGTGAGGAGAAGGATAAACTATTTTGACAAAATTCTCTTTAAAGCAACTCATGAGATAATTGTCAAAATAAATTATGTAAGCAATTTTGTAAAATAAATATAAAAACACTGAACTGTTATCATTTGGTCCAGCCCAAAATCATTGGACATGTTAGAAAGAATGAAGGTTTAGTAATAAACAGGAATTTATAAATCAGCCATAAAACCACTAATAACAATAGTAAAGATGATAATATTAATAGCTAATAAGAACTTCTATAAAGTATAAGAAGCTTACAATGCATCTAGTATATTCTATGCATTTACATGTATTACTTCAAATTAAATTATTTTAAGTTCTTTTTTTAGCTATGGAATCTCTAGCAACTTCCTGCCTCTATGACAGGCTCGTGGAAATCTAAGTTTGTTTCCTTCGTGCTTCACTCAATTTTTATGCTGGCGACATTCATGTTCAGAGTTTTCTGCACATTGTCAGAGGTAGGAGAACTGGAAAAAGGGTGAGGCAAGTGGGGCACTCACCTAGGGGAAAAGAAATGTAGGGAGCACCAAAAAATTCAGTCAAGACCAGCAGTATTTTAATGCACTATTTCTAGAAAACAAAAATGAATGCAAAAGCTCCATGATGAACAAAATATCAAAAATTTAAATAAAGACATGATAAATAAGGGCCACACTGAAGCCTGAGGTAAAAAGACAAATCAGAAATACCAGTATTTATCATGAAGTTTTCTCATTCATTTTTATTTTTTAAAATTGTATATTAAAATATTATCTCAGTTACTGAGTTTTTTGGCTCCCCTAAATCTCATGCCTGAGGCAAGCGTCCCACTGGCCTCGCCCTAGTGTCATCTCTGTCAGGAGATATTTTCATATAAGGTTTTCACCACAGTTGGAGTGGCCTAAATATTTTTCAAATAAAGTCTTTCGGCGTAAAAGGGAAAAATGACTAATTTCTTGCATAATACTATCAGGACAACTCACACCCCAGGCACAAGACCATACACTGTCTCTCCAGTATGTTCTATTTCTCTAAGGTACTAGCAGGAGAAGCAAGGTGTAAAATGGGATTTTAACTCTTCACTCAATATATGTTAGTTATGTAAGCATTATACAAAATGATTGAGGAATCACAGTAAACACTATTTTTTCTAAATATTATTATATTTTATATCTAATTAATATCTAATAATTATATCTAAATACTTATTGTATTTCTAAATAGCAACTACCATTTCTCAAAATATTGTTCACTAAAATGCAAATATCAAAAATTGATAAGGTAATTATCATTTAAACCTCCTTGACTTTTTCCCAATGATGTACTCTGTAGTTTATTGATGGCATGAACATTCTAACAAAAATTCAAAAGAGATAAAATGATTAAAAAAGAAAAAACTCAGGTTTCAGAGGCTTTGCTTTATTTAAACTAAAGAAGAAAAGAGATGTTATAATGATTCTCCAGAACACCAGCAACAGAGACTGGGGACCATTTACTTTCTTTTTTTCACTTTCTATCTCTAGTAGCTTCTGAACATAAAAGACATCAGCAGGAGTCATATATTCTTTCAGACATATTTACTCAGGGAATAAAGGTGAATATGACATAGTCAATGCTCTTGAAGAGTTTAAACTTTGAAATGTCTTTTTTTTTTTTTTTTTTAGGAAAAATTAGAATAAACTCTTGTCTGTTTTTGATGTGTTTAAAATTCATGTTACAAATGAATTCTTTTAAATACTTTTCTAAAACTGGTTTCATGGATATCTTGAATTTGACTATTATTTGTTAAGGAACTAGCTGGGAAGTTATGATAAGCATAAAATAAAAACTTCCATTGTTTCTTGGAATTCCAACTGTGGCTCTCTATATTCCTGTGCTTATCTTAACAATCTTTCATTCACTATGTCTTTGCTGTGTACCTTGCAGAAAACGTAAAGATAATCATACTGGTAAATTTATAATGTGAATATAAGGAAGGAATTCACATTTTCTCAGTATTTACTATGGGCCAAGCACTGTAGTAGGAAAATCTGTGTATTATGTATCTCATATAATTCCCACAGCAATCCCCCAAAATACGTTTTATTATCTCTGTTTTATATGAAAGGAAATTATGTTACAAAACAGTGAAGGGATTTGTTCGAGATCACATAATAAATGGATTTCAGAATTTCTGTTTAGTGCATTCCAAAACTCACATCTACCATATTTTCATGCAGACACAGCCCCACATACCTGTGAGTGATTTGGGTCACTGTGGAAAGTGTCAGGGTACACAAGTGCACTGAGGGAGCCAAGCTGTAAGGAGGCAAGAAGTGACTTTCTGCCTGTCCACAGGCAACAGAGAGGACACCTGAGAAAGAAGAAAGAAGATGATTACAATCAGAGAAAAGAAATAAGGCCCCCAACTTTCCAAGTAGGTAAATATGTAAAATTTGTGTATGTTCTTTACGTTATTGAGAATTAGGGAAAAACTAAGTGAAACTGAAAAATAACCAAAGTCAACTGTGGTCAAGAATGGGAATAGGTAGAGAATATAATTTTGACCCTCTGTGTAGTTAGAACATAGGTTATAAGTGTTACTAACCAGGGCTCTTGGCCTCCTTAATCAATATAAACTGATAGGAAGCCAGACAAGAAATCCAGGCAAGGCTTTACTGGGGCGTCTGCCGCAGCAGGGGGGAGCTAGAAGAAACAATAGTTTCCATTGCTTGCTCGCTCCCCAAGGGTGTATCCAGGGGTCAGGCCGTAGGGGTGGCTGAGGTGGTTTGCCCACCCCTTTGTGGTGTTGTGTGCAGGGGGCATGCGCAGTACCCTGCTTTTGCTCCCAGCTCTTCAGAACTGGCAGTTGGGCTTTTTTTGGTCTTTTTGTATCTTTTGTCCAGAATTTGCCCCAACTGCACGTGCACACAGTTATTTTTAGTCTCTTATAGTTTCTTTGTATTTTGTAGCTCGAGGAAACATTTGTCCAGGTGCAAGCATTTCAGCACTGCAGCAAAGGGTCCCAGGTCCCAGCTCTGCCTAATAAGAAGAACCTGACCCAAAGACAAAGTAGCAAAAATGGAGAGTCATCTTCAAGCAACATGGTAATTGACAGCCTGAGTAAAAAGTCTTGTCAGTTTTATCTAGAAACCATTGAATCGATGCTGCTAAATTTTGTGTTTTATATTAATAAAATCTTAAATCTATGTCATGCACCTCAAAAAATGTTATGAATGGGTGAAGAGATCTACCTAATTTATATTTTATAAAATTTCACAGGATGAGAGGGAGGTTTAACTTATCAAGATTGATTCCCTGATGTCTGGTCTCCCAGAAGCAGAAATTTACTTCCTGCAGAGCTCCATGAAAATCAGTGTTTAAGGCAGTAAGTCCTGTAAGATTTGACCCTCAACCTCCCTGCTGGAGGCTAAGGGAGGAGCTGGCAGTAAGAACCAACAATGAATGGGAGCTGGTAAGGTAGAGCCGAAGTCCTACCATTAATATTACTACTTAACTCTGGCTCTGATTCCACCAAGAAAGGGTCTGGATCTTGCCTAATCATGTGGCTTAAAAGCCACAGAGCTCAAGGGGTTTGTTTCTCTTCTCCCACTCCTTAACCCCACTCTGCTAATACCATCATTTCTTTTCCCACTGACTCTGTAGATTTCAGATACACCCCTATGTTTTGAGCCAGATCTATCTTCCTTGGCTTATAAGCAAAGACACTGTGCTTCTTTGTTGTTTTTGTGTTTATCTTGATATTTACAGATTTCTCTGGTCCAAAATAACAGCAGCTGTGAATGAAATGAGTCTTCTCATTCATTCCTTCCAAGGAAATAACATTAGGTGTGGATAACTTGGACATTTACTCACCGCCTATCTGTGTAAACTTTTCTGATTTCATTTTTCATACCAGAGCCTTTAGGAATTTTGATGAATTTCTTATAGAACTTTCCAGATGGAGACAGCCACTGATGAAAAGTGTTGTTGTCTTTTTTAAGTCAGTCCTAGAGATTAACATAAAATCCTGCTTTGTAAATCAATAAATCCCTATTACACTAAAAAAAAAATTTGTTTGCTTTAAGTAGCAAAATAAATATGGGTAGGATAGAGGTTACAGTTGCAATGCTGTAATAAATAATTTAAAAGCAACACAGTAAAGCATGAATTCAGCATAAATATTTATTATTTGTTTTTAAATAATGCATTAGGAAAATAATATCTATCCATAACAAAAAAAAAAAAAAGAGCTTTGGAATGTCATTAGTAATATTGCTTTGAATTGGCACTTTTACTTTAGGAAATTATCCTCTAATTAATCTGGACAAATACAAAAGAGTTGAAAATCTCTGATGCGGTCTTGTATTTGTTCTATAGCAAGAGAAAAATCTGATTAGCACCTGGTCACTATGAAACAATCTAATGATTTTCACTATAAAACAAATGTTTTATCCAGATTTGAGCTTTAAAAATGAATAAGTTGAGAACAGATTGAATAACATTTAAATATAATCCAAAAAAACTCTTTTACTTAATACCAATTACTCCTTTTTACTCTTTGTAATAGAAATACATAGGGAGGTTGGTTCAAGATGGCAGAGTAGAAGGACATGTGCTCACTACCTCTTGTGAGAGCACCGGAATCACAACTAACTGCTGAACAATCATCAACAGGAAGACACTGGAACTCACCAGAAAAGATATCTCACATCCAAAGACAAAAGAAAAGTTGCAATGAAATGGTAGGAAAGGTACAATCACAATAAAATCAAATCTCATAACTGTTGGGTGGGTGGCTCACAAACTGGAGAACACTTATACCACAGAAGTCCACCCACTGCAGTGAAGGTTCTGAGCCCCACGTCAGGCTTCCCAACCTGGGAGTCTGGCAACAGGAGGAGGAATTCCCAGAGAATCAGATGTTGAAGGCTAGCAGGATATGACTGCAGGACTTTGACAGGTCTGGGGGAAACAGAGACTCCACTCTTGGAGGGCACACACAAAGTAGTGTGCACATTAAGACCCAGGGGGAAGGAGCAGTGACCCTATAGGAGACTGAACCAGACCTACCTGCTAGTTTTGGAGGGTCTTCTGCAGAGACAGGGGCAGTTGGGGCTCACTGTGGGGACAAGGACACTGGCAGCAGAAGTTCTGGGAAGTACTCTTTGATGTGAGGCCTCCCAGGAGTCTGCCATTAGCCCCACCAAAGAGCCTGTAGTCTCCAGTGCTGGGTCACCTCAGGCCAAAAACCAACAGGGAGGGAACTCAGCCCCATCCACCAGCAGACAAGCAGATTAAAGTTTTACTGAGCTCTGACCCCAGAGCAACACCTAGATATACCCACCACCACTTCCATCAGGAAGCTTGCACAAGCCTCTTAGATAGCCTCATCCACCAGAAAGCAGACAGCAGAAGCAAGAAGAACTACAGTCCTGCAGCCTGGAACGAAAACCACATTCACAGAAAGATAGATAAAATGAAAAGGCCGAGGACTATGTATCAGATGAAGGAACAAGATAAAACACCAAAAAATTAATTACATGAAGTGGAGATAGGCAACCTTCCAGAAAAAGAATTCAGAATAATGATAGTGAAGATGATCCAGAACCTCAGAAAAAGAATGGAGGCAAAGATGGAGAAGATGCAAGAAATGTTTAACAAAGACCTTGAAGAATTAAAGAACAAACACCCAGAAGAACTAAAGAACAAACAAACAGAGATGAACAATACAATAACTGAAATGAAAAATACACTAGAAGGAATCAATAGCAGAATAACTGAGGCAGAAGAACAGATAAGTGACCTGGAAGACAGAATAGTGGAATTCACTGCTGCAGAACAGAATAAAGAAAAAGAATGAAAAGAAATGAAGACAGTCTAAGAGACTTCTGGGACAACATTAAATGCACCATCATTTGCATTATAGGGATCCCAGAAGGAGAAGAGAGGAAGACCTGAGAAAATGTTTGAAGAGATTATAGTTGAAAACTTCCCTAACATAGGAAAGGAAATAGTTACCCAAGTCCAGGAAGCGCAGAGAGTCCCAGGCAGGATAAACCCAAGGGGAAACACGCCGAGACACATAGTAATCAAATTGGCAAAAATTAAAGACAAAGAAAAATTATTAAAAGCAACAAGGGAAAAATGACAAATAACAAACAAGGGAACTCCCATAAAGTTAACAGCTGATTTCTCAGCAGAAACTGTACAAGTCAGAAGGGAGTGGCATGATATATTTAAAGTGATGAAAGGGAAGAACCTACAACCAAGATTACTCAGCCCGGCAAGGATCTCATTCAGATTTGACGGAGAAATCAAAAGGTTTACAGACAAGCAAAAGCTAAGAGAATTCAGCACCACCAAACCAGCTCTACAACAAATGCTAAAGGGACTTCTCTAAGTGGGAAACACAAGAGAAGAAAAGGACAAAACAAAACAAAACAAACCCAAAACAATTAAGAAAATGGTCATAGGAACATACATATCGATAATTACCTTGAACGTGAATAGATTAAGTGCTCCAACCAAAAGACACAGGCTTGCTGAATGGATACAAAAACACCCATATATATGCTGTCTACAAGAGACCCATTTCAGACCTAGGGACACATACAGACTGAAAATAAGGGGATGGAAAAAGATATTCCATGCAAATGGAAATTAAAAGAAAGCTGGAGTAGCAATACTCATATCAGATAAACTAGACTTTAAAATAAAGAATGTTACAAGGGACAAGGAAGGACACTACATAATGATCAAGGGATCAATCCAAGAAGAAGATATAACAATTCTAAATATTTATGCATCCAACATAGGAGCACCTCAATACATAAGGCAAATGCTAACAGCTATAAAAGAGGAAATCAATGGTAACACAATAATAGTGGGGGACTTTAACACCTCACTTACACCAATGGACAGATCATCCAGACAGGAAATTAATAAGGAAACAGAAGCTTTAAATGACACAATAGGCCAGATAGATTTAATTGATATTTATAGGACATTCCATCCCAAAACAGCAGATTACACGTTCTTCTAAATTGGCACAGAAAATTCTCCAGGATAGATCACATCTTGGGTCACAAATCAAGCCTCAGTAAATTTAAGAAAGTTCAACTGATAACAAGCATCTTTTCTGACCACAATGCTGTGAGATTAGAAATAAATTACAGGGAAAAAAAAACGTTAAAAACAGAAACACACAGAGGCTAACCAATAACACTACTAAATAACCAAGAGATCACTGGAGAAATTGAGGAGGAAATCAAAAATACCTAGAGACAAATGACAATGAAAACATAATGATCCAAAACCTATGGGATGCAGCAAAAGCAGTTCTAAGAGGGAAGTTTATAGTAATACAATCCTACCTCATGAAAAACAAAAAATCTCAAATAAACAATCTAACCTTACACCTAAAGGAACTAGAGAAAGAAGAACAAACAAAACCCAAAGTTAGCAGAAGGAAAGAAATCATAAAGATCAGAGCAGAAATAAATGAAAGAGAAACAAAGAAAACAATAACAAAGATCAATAAAACTAAAAGATGGCTCTTTGAGATGATAAACAAAATTGATAAAACTTTAGCCACACTCATCAAGAAAAAGAGAGAGAGGACTCAAATTAATAAAATTAGAAATGAATAAGGAGAAGTTACAATGGACATTTCAGAAATATAAAGTATAATAAGAGACTACTACAACTCTATGCCAAAAAAATGTACAACCTGGAAGAAATGGACAAATTCTTAGAAAGGTATAACCTTCCAAGACTGAACCAGGAAGAAATAGAAAATATGAACAGACCAATCACAAGTAATGAAATTGAAGCCGTGATTAAAAATCTTCCAACAAACAAAAGCCCAGGACCAGATGGCTTCACAGGTGAATTCTATCAAACATTTAGAGAAGAGCTAACACCCATCCTTCTCAAACTCTTCCAAACAATTGCAGAGGAAGGAATACTCCAAAACTCATTCTACAAGGCCACCATCACCCTGATACCAAAACCAGACAAAGGTACTACAAAATAGGAAAATTACAGACCAATATCACTGATGAATATAGATGCAAAAATCCTCAACCAAACACTAGCAAACAGAATCTGCCAACACATTAAAAGGATCATATACCATGATCAATGGGATTTATCTGAGGGGTACAAGGATTATTCAATAAAAATCAATCAATGTGATACACCATATTAATAAATTAAAGAATAAAAACCATATGATCAAGGGTAAGCTGGGACAAAGTGAGAGAGTGGCATGGACTTATATGTACACTACCAAATGTGAAATAGATAGCTAGTGGGAAGCAGCCACATAGCACAGGGAGATCAGCTCGGTGCTTGTGACCACCTAGAGGGGTGGGATAGGGAGTGTGGGAGGGACACGCAAGAGGGAGGAGATATGGGGATATATGTATATGTATAGCTGATTCACTTTGTTATAAAGCAGAAACTAACACACCATTGTAAAGCAATTATACTCCAATAAAGATGCTAAAGAAAAAAAAACTGATCATCTCAAAAGATGCAGAAAAAACTTTTGGCAATATTCAACACCAATTTATGATAAAAACTCTCCAGAAAGTGGGGATAGAGAGAACCTAACTCAATGTAATAAAGGCCATATACAACAAACCCACAGCAAACATCATTCTCAATGGTGAAAAACTGAAAGCATTTCCTCTAAGATCAGGAACAAGACAAGGATGTCCACTCTCGCCACTATTATTCAACATAGTTTTGGAAGTCCTAGCCATGGAAATCAGAGAAGAAAAAGAAATAAAAGGAATACAAATTGGAAAAGAAGAAGTAAAACTGTCACTGTTTGCAGGTGACATGATACTATACATAGAGAATCCTAAAGATACCACCAGAAAACTACTAAAGCTAATCAATGAATTTGGTAAAGTTGCAGGATACAAAATTAATGCACAGAAATCTCCTGCATTCCTATACACTAACAACGAAATATCAGAAAAATAAATTAAGGAAATACTCCTATTCACCATTGCAACAAAAAGAATAAAATACCTAGGAATAAACCTACCTAAGGAGATAAAAGACCTGTACTCAGAAAACTATAAGACACTGATGAAAGAAATCAAAGATGACACAAACAGATGGAGAGATATACCATGTTCTTGGACTGAAAGAATCAATATTGCAAAAATAACTATACTACCCAAAGCAATTTACCGATTCAACGCAATCCCTATCAAATTACCAATGACATTTTTTTACAGAGCTAGAACAAAAATATCTAAAAATTTTTATGGAGACACAAAAGACCCCGAATAAGCAAAGCAATCTTGAGGGGAAAAAATGGAGCTGGAGGAATCAGACTTCCCGACTTCAGAATACACTACAAGGCTACAGTCATCAAGACAATATGGTACTGGCACAAAAACAGAAATATAGACCAATGGAACAGGATAGAAAGCCCAGAGATAATCCCATGAACCTATGGTCAATTAATCTATGACAAAGGAGGCAAGGATATACAATTGAGAAAAGACAGTCTCTTCAATAAGTGGTGCTGGGAAAACTGGACAGCTACACGTAAAAGAATGAACTTTGAACACTACTTAACACCATACACAAAAATAAACTCAAAATGGATTAAAGACCTAAATGTAAGACCAGACACTATAAAACTCTTAGAGGAGAACATAGGAAGAGCACCCTTTGACATAAATCACAGCAAGATCTTTTTTGACCCACCTCCTAGAGTAATGGAAATAAAAACAAAAATAAACAAATGGGACCTAATGAAACTTAAAAGCTTTTGCACTGCAAAGGAAACTATAAACAAGATGAAAAGGCAACCCTCAGAATGGGAGAAAATATTTGCAAATGAAGCAACAGACAAAGGATTAATCTCCTAAATATATAAACAGCTCATGCAGCTCAATAGTAAAAAACTAAATACCCAATCCAAAAATGGGCAGAAGACCTAAATAGACATTTCTCCAAAGAAGATATACAGATTGCCAACAAACACATGAAAAGCTGCTCAACATCACTAATTATTAGAGAAATGCAAATCAAAACTACAATGGGGTATCACCTCACACCGGTTAAAATGGGCATCATCAGAAAATGTACAAACAACAAATGCTGGAGAGGGTGTGGAGAAAAGGGAACCCTCTTGCACTGTTGGTGGAAATGTTAATTGATACAGCCACTATGGAGAACAGTATGGAGGTTCCTTAAAAAACTAAAAATAGAATTACCATATGACCCAGCAACCCCACTAATGAGCATATACCCAGAGAAAACCATAATTCAGAAAGACACATGCACCGCAATGTTCATTGCAGCACTATTTACAATAGCCAGGTTATGGAAGCAACCTAAATGTCCATTGACAGAGGAATGGATAAAGAAGATGTGGTACATATATACAATGGAATATTATTCAGCCATAAAAAGGAAAGAAATTGGGTCATTTGTAGAGATGTGGATAGACCTAGAGACTGTTATACAGAGTGATGTAAGTCAGAAAGAGAAAAACAAATATTGTATATTAACGCATATATGTGGAATCTAGAAAAATGGTACAGATGAACCGGTTTGCAGGGCAGAAATAGAATAGAGACACAGATGTAGAGAACAAACGTATGGACACCAAGGGGGGAAAGCAGGGATGGGGTGGTGATGGGATGAACTGGGAGATTGGGACTGACATATATACACTAATATGTATAAAATAGATAACTAATAAGAACCTGCTGTATAAAAAATATAAATAAAATAAAATTCAAAATGAAAGAGATTGAGATAATACACACACACATTTTTAGGTGAAATGAAGTTACAACTTAACCAAGGAAATAATAAACAAAACAATATTTGAATTGTTTTATTAGTGTCAGATAAAAATATTTATAGAATAGGACCTTATTATAAATAGTCACTTTATGATGATAAAGAGTTTAAATTCACCAAGTATATATTACAATTTAAAAATGCATATGCACCTGGTGATAAAGTCTCTGATTATTTTAAAATAAAATAACAAAATAAATTTTTATATTGACAAAATATGTCCAAAATGAGATATTTTTCATGTTTCTCTCTATAACTGACAGAACAAGAAATTAATATAACTATATATCTATAACTGACAAAGAACAAGAAACCCAGGAAAAATATAGATTTCAGTAGCATAGCTAACAAATAACTGTACACACTCACACACACACACACACACACCACTGCATCCAACAGCTATAGACATTAGGCTGTTATTAAGATTATAAGGTAATAGAAATAGAT
This sequence comes from Balaenoptera ricei, assembly GCF_028023285.1. NCBI lineage: Eukaryota > Metazoa > Chordata > Mammalia > Artiodactyla > Balaenopteridae > Balaenoptera > Balaenoptera ricei. The sequence continues at coordinate 79,375,992 of NC_082646.1, read as the reverse complement.
TTGGAATACTTACTTAAAATTTTAGAAAATAATTTACATAAAGTAAACACTATCTATTATTGTTATGGTTTTGAAACACTTCTATAAACTGTTCCTTACCTACTTCTCTAAACTTTTCTCTTGCCAATTCATCTCAGTTTAAATATTCAAGCTATTCAAGTTTATAATTCCCTGAAATCACATTTAATTTCATGCTCCTCTGACTTTGTCCTTTCATATCCGTCTGCCTGGAATATTCTAGGTTATTCCTACTCTTGTGTATACTGTATTGTGATTGAGCTTTATGGAAATAGCTCCCCCCCGCCCCGCTTTTTTTAATGAGCATGCTCTATTGCAAGTGACCTGATGGAAAAGTTTTTCCAATACCTAATTTACCTGATAACTCTTACTCTGCTTAAATTGTACTAGTTCCTTAAAATTGTCACTTACTTGAATAAAACAACTAACTTTTAAAAAATTTTCCCTATCCTTGTGCTGAATTTCTATACTTAGTACCCACACTGGTCCCAAATTTAGAAACCTTTGCTAATTCACACACACACACATACACAATTTCTATTGCCTAGATTATTCCTTTCCCTCACATCCAAGTTGAGCCTTCTCTTTTAACCTATGATTATAATAATCATATATTAATAATTTACCCTTCTACCTTTCTTCCTAGGGCTCAACAAATTAGCTTCCTTTCAGGGTGCAAACAACTCCACAAATGATGCTTCTCACTGAAGTTAGCTCTGATTATTTGGAAGGTTGACCAAACTAAATACATTCCACCTTTTCATAAACATAGTGAAGAGTCAGGTATACATTCTTGCCAAATATGTGAAACAGTGTTTAGTGTATATTTATAACATGAGTAAATTACTTGACTTAGGTTATAAATTCATGGAAAAAAATAACAAAATCAACCATGCTTTTAATATTCCTTTAAACATTATCTGCTTTATATTAAATCATTCATTAATGTTGGTGGAAAAAAAAATACATAAAAGACCGTGTAATTACATTCAAAGAACATATCTAGCTTGGAGAACCCATGATATAAATCTATCAAAATTTAAATATTACTCAACAGTAAATGCAACTAACACTATAAAAGAAAGATTACTTCTGTAAATGCAGAATAAAATGAAGGTACAGATAATAACTGACCTCAGAGAGGGAGAAAATCCTCACAAGAAATATTAAACACCTGAATTCCCATGCTAAGAATATCGCTTGTTGGATCAAATGTTTTTGTCTTTCTTGGATTCTTTTTTTTAACAGCTTTATTGAGGTATAATTGATATACAGAAATCTGCACATATTGAATGCATGCAATTTGATGAATTTGGACATAGGCAAACACCTGTGATATCATCACCACAATCAAGGTAACAGACATATTCATCACCTTCAAAAGTTTCCTTGTATCCATTCCTTTTTCATCTTGCTTTTTTTGGTTTTGTTTTCTTATAAGAATACGTAACATGAGATCTACAGGTTTAATGACATTTTTATGTGTACAATATAGTATTGCTGACTATAGGCCTTATGATATACAGCAGATCAATAGAACTAATTTGTTCTGCATAACTGCAACTTTACCCCAACTGAACAACTCCCTGTCTCCCCCTCTCCCCCCAACCCTTAGTGACCACTCTTCTCTTTTCTAGTTCTATGATTTTGACTATTTTAGGTACCTCATGTAAGTGGAATCATGTAATATTTGTCCTTCTGTGACTTGCTTAAAATTTCACTTAGCACAATGTTCTCCAGATTCATCCATGCTGTTGCAAATGGCAGAATTTCCTTGTTTTTTAAGGTGGAATAATATCCCGTTGTATGTCTATCCCACATTTTATCTATTCATATGTCATTGGACATTGTGGTTGTTTCCATAACTTGGTTATTGTGGATAGTGCTTCTATAAACATGGGAGCACAGATATTTCTTTGAGATCCTGATTTCAACTCTTCTAAGTATATGACCTGAAGGGGTTTGATGAATCATATGGTAGTTCTGTTTTTAATTTTTTGACTGTTTTCTACAGTGGCTGCACCACTTTACATCCCCATCAACTGTATAGAAGTGTTCCAATTTCTCTACTGCCTTGTCAACATTTGCTATCTTTTGATTTTTTCTGTTTTTGTTGCTGTTATTGTTTCTGCTCTGTGAAAGTTGATATCAAGAGACTGCGCAGATAAACCACAGACTGAGAGAAAATATTTTCAAAAGAAATACCTGATTAAGAAAGAACTATTATCCAAAAAGTACAAAGAACTCTTAAAACTCAACAATGAGAAAACAAACAATCCAATTATAAAAAGGCCAAAGATCTTAACAGACACCTCATCAAAGAAGAGGTACAGATGACAAATAAGCACATGAAAAGATGGTCCACATCATATGTCATCAGAGAAGTGCAAACTAAAGCAACAATGAGATACTATTGCACACCTATTAGAATGGCCAAATTCCAGAACATTAACACCACCAAATGCTGACAAGGATGTGGAGCAACAGGAATGCCCATTCACTGCTAGTGGGAATGGAAAGTGGTACAGCCAATTTGGAAAACAGTTCAGTGGTTTCCTACAAAAGTAAACATACTCTTACCATATGATCTAGCAATCATGCTCATTGGTACTTACACAAAGGAATAGAAAACTATGTCCACACAAAAACCTTCACACAGATGTTTATAGCAGCTTCACTCATAATTGCCAAAACTTGGAACCAACCAAGATGTCCTTTGCAGTGAATACCATAATGATGAATGCATGTCATTATACATTTGTCCAAACTCCTAGAATGTACCACACCAAGAGTGAACCCTAATATAAACTATGGACTTTAGGAGATTATGATGCATCAGTTAGGTTCATCAATTGTAACAAATGTAGCACTCTGATGAGGGATGTAGATTAAGTACAAAGCTATCCATGTATGGGGATAGGGAGTATATGAGAAAGCCCTGTATTTTCTCATGCAGTTTTGCTGTGAACCTAAAACTGCTCTAAAATATAAAGGCCTAATTTTTAAAAAATGTTATTTTAGCCTTATCTGAGAATGTGGTATGGATGTAAGAGCAGGGGAAGCACAAAAATATATGTAGATTTTAGGTACGAATGTATAACATTATGAACATTAACATAATTAGATTTCAGAATTGCTTCTTGCTTTTTTACTTTACATTTTAATTACTTCATTTCCATTCATTTGCAGTTATTTTAATTCATTCAAAATTAGCTTAGTTAATAAATCTGTGACTAATCTTAACTTTACAGTGGGTGAAATGTTTGAATGTATTTGCTACTGAATAAACAAGAATTTACTTCAACTGTAACATTTATTATATTTATTATATTTTGCTTTTAGAATCCTTATTTAGCATATCTTGAATTGCATAATGTCCCTGAAAAAAATATTACACAGTTGATTTATCAAAGTAATAATTGACTTCAGTTTTATATTCCTACATAAGCAAAAGAGGTTCTAAAATATTAGTACATTTGGAAGAGAAAATAAGACAGTCCATCTGATTGCATCTCCTTCTACCGCTGAAATAATGGCTAATATTCTCCATAGTATAGATAGATTCCTTTTGAAAGCAAAACACATATGCAGACCTCAAGGCATGGCCAGTAAGGCAGAGATGTGAGTTTGTTTTTTGTTCTTTTTTAAAGGATGTAAGGATGTTTGTATGTTGGAGAAGAGGAGGAATATTAGGAACCCTGGATGGAGAGACAAAAGAAGAGACAAATATCCTGGCAGAAGTTGAGGATGAGATTGGTGTAGGGAATCTCAATATGGAATAAGGAAGGCCATTTAAGAACTTGGATGTCCTATATCCAATTTTGTGTTCTTATGTTGTAGAGATACAATATGAGTTTAAGGCTTAACTCTTTGAAACAGGCAATACAATACCCCAGTCATCATTCCCAATTACAAGCAGCTCTGGAAACCATGTGATGCAGACAGTGTTGCTGCAGGAAAGAGGAGCTACTTGAACCACAATTGTCTTTAAGGCTTCATTGTATTAAAACACTGTGACTTCAGGGTGTATTTGTTAATGCATCATTACCTGCCCTGCTTGATTAATGCTGTAAATACATTGGGGAATGGTGAGATTAAAGTGCTATCTAGTGAAGATAACGCAGGTGGACCAACCAGAGTACCACTGAGATGGCAAAATCATCCATAAACTGAATTCAGTCAGTAGAACCAGTACCTTGGCACCCAAGGTGACAAGGAGAAATGCAAGCCACTTTAATTTTCCCTAGAATAATTTAGACAGATATTGCCTTTATTACGTGATCTGGGCTGGTGTTTAAAACACAAGTAACCTCAGTGACGACTGGGTTTCGAGAATAGCCTACTTTTACTGAGGTCTTTTAACATGTTAATTACTGTGTTAAGCCCAGAATATTTGTCATTCAGCCCTCAATTTAATGCTGACAAAACATTCTAGGATAGATGTTATTACTATTATTTAAAGGTTAAAAAAGTGAAGCTTCAAGAGGTTAAGTAACTTGCTCCAAAAGGATTAGAGCAGAAACTTGAACACAGGTCTTTTTGCTTTAAAGCAGGAACTCCCAATCACGGTACCTACTGCCTTTCTAGCCCACAAAAGTATTCCAGGTAAATTAACCTAGGATCTTCTAATCCACAGTCAGACATATTTTCCTTTGTACCACTGATCTTGGGTACTAATGTATATATGTTTTTGGTAACTATCTCTTCACATTCCATTAATATGTATAAAAATGCCGTTAAATCATGTCTTAATAATTAATTGTGAACAGGGTTGATGACTACTTAATTTTTAAGTGTCACAACTAGGCAATTAAAATAACAGTGTCTATTTTCTCAAAATCATCACACACACCCCACCCCCTTAAAATTTTCCAATATTTTGCCATTGCTTTCTGAATAAAACCTAGACTCCGTCACCAAGGTATTTAAGGATCTGAGTGGTCTATTGCTTACTGTCTCTGACATTACCTCCTTCCCATTCTCTCATCACTTACTACACTCTAACTATACTACTTTTTTTTCTGATCATAGAATCCTCTAAACTCATTCCCCACTCAGGTCTTTTACATTTGCTGTTCCCTGTGCCTAGAAAACATCATTTTCCTGGGTATTCAAACAGCTTGTTCCTTCTGAATATTTAGATTTCAGAGAGATATTTTTACTGGTCTACTAATTAGTTGGCTTAAATATTTTCTTTCTCTTTGAATTCTCCTTTGAATCATTATGGCATCCAACTAGTTCTTTCATTGACTGATGAGTTGAATAAAGTGTTTGATACATGTTCACTTTCTATTTGTATTAGAATTATAATTTTACAATTAAAATTTCTTTCAAAAAATCATTCATTATATTTTGGGCCTTATTTTAGGCACTTTACATCTATTAATGAGTTTAATCATTTTAATAATACAATAAGGTAGTTAATATTATTCCCATTTTACAGATGAGGAACCTGAGATAAAAGAGGTGAAATAACTTGTCCAAGGTCAAATGGGCTTTAAGTGACAGTACTGGGATTTCAATCCAGGCAATCCAGCTCCATATCTTTTCTTTTTGACTTCCATACTTAATTATTATAGAGATGCCAAATGGCCAGGTTTTAAAACTGTAAGAATTAATGAGATCCCTTTGGCAGAGAATATGGATAGAGAAGAAAAGAGGGCTGAGGATCCAGTTCTATTAGTGAAGCCGTGAGCAGAGAGTATATCAAGAAGGAAGGTATGGTCAACTCTGAGGTCCAGATAGATGGAGACAGGAAAGGAAGCTATTAGATTTGACAACACAGTTGTTTATTTTTTGACAGTGAAAAGAGCATTTTTTTTTTTTAACTTTTGGGTTTATTTATTTATTTATTTATGGCTGTGTTGGGTCTTCGTTTCTGTGCGAGGGCTTTCTCTAGTTGCGGCAAGCGGGGGCCACTCTTCATCGCGGTGTGCGGACCTCTCACTGTCGTGGCCTCTCTTGTTGCGGAACACAGGCTCCAGACGCGCAGGCTCAGTAGTTGTGGCTCACGAGCCCAGTTGCTCCGCGGCATGTGGGATCTTCCCAGACCAGGGCTCGAACCCGTGTCCCCTGCATTGGCAGGCAGATTCTCAACCACTGAGCCACCAGGGAAGCCCGAAAAGAGCATTTTAGTGGAATGTAGAGAAGATATAATGAATTGGATTGAACAGAGAATGAAAAATGGGGGCAGAAGGAAGTATAAATAGACAAGTTTTAGAAAAAGTACTTTTTTTTCTGTAAAGAGGAGCAGATAAATTGATTGTTTTAGGGAAATGCTGTGTGAGTGTGCAATAGATAAATTTTGTTAATTAGGTTGTTCAATTAACAAATGTTCAATCTGCTATATCCATTCATTAATGGGAGAGGTAATACATATCTTATCTGATGTGGGTTTCTAATTTTCTTCTTATAATTCTGTCCATATTTACTTTATAGACTTCCAAGACTGTTGGGAGGTATCAGACAGTGAATTTCATGACATCTCATGAAGTGAGTATAGAAGTAAGCTCCACTGGGGAAGTGTAAAATCCAAGGGTCAGCATGAGGAGGCATGTGGCACCCATATTTCTCATCTTTCCTTCAAGAGGGATGTGAGGGTCAGTGTGCTGCTGGACACATGAAGCAGACGTTCTGTACATGAAGAATCTTGCCCCTCTCTTACTCTACCTTTGTACAATGTAGGTGAGAAACAGACTTGGATGTGAGATATAAACAGACAGGAGTAAGGTTCCAAGCTGCATGAGTATGGAAGACAATTAAGCAGGAAATGAATGAGAATACCAGTAACAGCAGCTGGTAACTTGGAAAGAAAATTGACTTAGGCTGTTAGGGAAAAAGCTATTACCAGGTTCCTTGAGAAATTAAGTTCAGTACAATCCCTCCCACTGAAGAAGAAGAAGATATCCTTGATCCTGGGCCAGGCATTCTGAGCAAGACTGACTACACAATGTGCAGGGCCCAGTACTAAATGGCTACAGGAAACCCTTAGTTCAAAAATTACAAGAATTTTGGGACTTCCCTGGTGGCGCAGTGGTTGAGAATCTGCCTGCCAATGCAGGGGACACGGGTTCAAGCCCTGGTCCGGGAAGATCCCACATGCCATGGAGCAACTAAGCCCGTGCGCCACAACTACTGAGCCTGCACTCTAGAGCCCACGAGCCACAACTACTGAAGCCCACGTGCCACAACTACTGAGCCCGTGTGCCTAGAGCCTGTGCTCTGCAACAAGAGAAGCCACCGCAGTGGGAAGCCCGCACACTGCAACAAAGAGTAGCCCCCGCTCTCCGCAACTAGAGAAAGCCCACGCGCATCAATGAAGACCCAACGCAGCCAAAAATAAATAAATAAATTAAAAAAAAAATTACAAGAATTTCAAAATGGTGAAAACAGAGCATTAAATCAAGCATGCTGGTCTTCTGAATGTGGGACCTTGGGCAATTGCACAGATCATAAATCCACAAATCTGGCCCCAATCCTGGGCTTCCAGGACTGCTTCTCCCTCACCTACAGGGCTTGGTGTATGCTTATAAAATGCACTTTCAATCTATTATTTTTCTGTTTTACCATTATGCAGCATTCCTCTTTATCCCTAATTATGCTTTTTGCCTCAAGTTCTGTTTTGTCTGATCAAAATACAAATGCAAAGCATTTTTATTTGTTTTGTTTTGTTATGAGATTTACCTTCTCAAAGATTTCTATCGCTGCTGTTGTTGTTGATTTTGTATTTAATTTATGTATTGACAGAGATATTCAATAATGTTTTTACTCCCAACTTCAAGCATGGATGTCTGTTTTACACAACCCAACAACTTTTTTATTTCCTTTTTTTTTCTACTTTATTTCTGCAAATAACATGGCATTCTGAAGAATCAACTAATACGAAAACATAATTTATTTTTCTAGCTGTGACTACAAACTATTTGAAGGGTTTTGCAGAGAAAAAAATGGCCTTATGCATTCAGTTTAATTTTCAACTTATAAAGAGTTTAACAGTTATTATTACTGTTCTTAATAACAACAAAAAATCTGAACAAACTGGAAATTAGTGATGTTTCTTGGACTCATCAGAGAAGTGAGTTATGGGGCAAATTGCCACCCAAAATATGGAGAGATGAGTTCATCCACGGGGAAAAAACCAATATCTATTTAAATGGAGCAGAAGCTACCGGAATCCTAAACAGGCAGGATCACTTAAAGGGTAATTTTGAGAAATTGCTGGAGGCTGAGTGTGAGCTAGCATGAGAGTGAGTATCTCCTGGGTCGGGGGGAAGTGTAGATGTTGCTATGAAGGTGATTCTTTTAGATGAGATTAATGTTTAAATCAGTATACTGAGCAAAGCAGATTACCACCCATAATGTGGGTGGGTATTATACAATCAGTTGAAGGCCTTAAGGGAAAAAGACTGAGGTCCACTCAAGAAGAAGAGACTGAACAAAAAGCTACTCACATATGCAATTACCAATTCTGTATAAACCAGTGAATGCTCCAACTACACAAAATGTTGGCTAAATATGTTCGATTTCATTGAACTGTATTTTCTCTAAGGGACTGGATACCTTCATCTTGCTGGTATGTAGTAAGTAGATAAAGTGCTTCTAATTTGTCTCTTGGATTGACCTAAAACTGTAACCTATTTGCAAAAATAGGGGATAAATCTGCTGAAGACTCTTGGACATACGTTCACTGCGTCCCATAGGTAGACACAGAACTTCCTCTCTATATTAGGAAGAGAGTAGAGTTGTAGCCAGGAATAATTTCATTTGCACCTCCTACCTACTATGGTGTTTTTCCTTAATGAATAGAACAGTTTTAGGACACTAGGGGCAGAAAATGGAAAGCATCAATTCACCTATTAATTCTGAGTCTCTTAACCTAGCCAAAGAGTCACTGGAAAACAACCAGGCTTGGCAGTCATTTCACAGCATTTGTGTAAGACCTAAAATTTAACATAAATTATAATGTTTAACCATTTCCTATAAAATTTTGGATGTTAACAATTTAGAGAAAACCTAGTTATAACAATATACATTAGTAAGTTTTAGGGAAGAAGTGAGCCTAAATTCAATAGTTTAAAATTTGGAGTCATGTCTGTTAGTGTTAAATTAGTTTATATTTAACAATTAAAAAAATACTTTACAAAACAGTTTATTCAGAGCTAACTAGCTGACTAACTTCATCCAGACTCAAGCTACATCAACACTTCCATAGGTCTCCAGCCTGCTGGCCTGCCCTACAGATTTTGACAATGATTAAGTAACTAAATATGTAGGTGAGAATAGACAAATCTCCTGTGCATAAAAATTCCAAATAATTCATGTAGATCCTCCACCCTCAAAGAGATATAGCATAACTCTCCACTCTCTAAGTGTGGGTTATGCAGAAAGGCTTCCTCCCAAAGATTACAGAATGGAAAGGGAAGAAACCTGATACAAACTACCTCAGCCAGATGATTAAGGTTAATATCAATAGTGATACATCATTTTGAGAGCATATACCCTTGACATGATGGGATGAGAATGGCACTTTACCTCGTGGTCTTCCTCTTCAAAATATATAACCCGTCTAACCATGAGGGAAACAGTGAACAAATTCCAAATGTGGACATTCTGCAATATATCTGACCAGTACTCCTCAATATTATCAAGGTTATTAAAAGCAAGGCAAGTCTGAGAACTGTCACAGTCAAGAGGAGCCTAAGAAGAAATGAAAACTAAATGTAATGTGGTATCCTGGATAGCATTCTGAGACATAAAAGAGACATTAGGTAAACACTAAAGAAATATAAATAATATATAGACTTTAGTTAATAGTAATGTGTCAAATTGGTTCATTAATTTCAGCAAATGTACCATGTTATGGTATATAGTATGTTCCATATTATGGTTCATAGTATGTACCATATATAGAGTCTTAATAATAAGAGAAACTAGGTGTGGTACATGGAAACTCTCTGTACTGTCTTTGCAATTTTTCTCTAAATACAAAACATTTCTATAATAGTGTTGTTTTTTTTTAAAGGAAGGTATTTGAATCTATATTTCCAAACAAAAGCAATGATCTCATAGGTAAATTTCTTTTCTTAGTGTTATCATTTCTAAGGAAAAAAAACCACTTTTATCAGTGGTTTTCTTTCTTCATTCATTCATTTATTCATTTATTGCAAGGTAGACAGCATGTTACTTTGATACACTTACATACTGTGAATTGATGACCACCATAGCATTAGCTAATACCTCTGTCACTTCACATAATTACCATTTTTTTTTGTGGTGAGAATATTTAAAATCTACTCTTTTAGCAACTTTCAAGTGTATAACAGTAGATACAGTTATATGTATATTATATATAGTGTGTGTATATATATATATATATAGTTTCAAGTATATAACAGTATTGTTAACTATGGTCACCATGCTGTGCATTAGATTCCCAAAACTTATTCACCTTCTAACTGAAAGATTATACTCTTTGACCAACATCTCCCCATTTGCCCTGCTCCTCAGCCCCTGATAACCACCACTCTATCAGAAGCAGCTATGGGTGTACTAGCCAATTCCTTATTCAGAACATTCCAAATTGTTCTCTAGATCTTATCAATTACCAACCAGGCTGTGTATTGTTTTGTGTCAAGCTAAAATGCAACCAAAGCTTAATATTTTCTGAGAACTTAAAGTTTATAGTAATTGGCTATTTTCAGGTAATAACTTTGGAATTATTGCAACTAGCAAAATTGATTAGTTCATTCACTGAATGTCGGGGGAATGCCTTACTTTTCTTTCTGAAAGGTTGTAACATTCTGGCACACTGTCATATGCAAATTGGTTCAAAAATACCAAGTCAATATCAATATCAAAACTGACTCCAAAAACATGTCTATGTTCAACTGCTTTCAGTCTAGGTGTTTTGAGAGTATTTCATGTCTGCCTACAGTTAGTCAGCTCTGAATAAACTGTTTTGTACAGTATTTTTTTAATTGTTAAATATAAACTAATTTAACACTAACAGACATGAGTCCAAATTTTAAACTACTGAATTTAGGCTCACTTCTTCCCTAAAACTTACTAATATATATTGTTATAACTAGCTTATCTCTAAATTGTTAACATCCAAAATTTTATAAGAAACGGTTAAACATTATAATTTATGTTAAATTTTAGGTCTTACACAAATGCTGTGAAATGATTGCCAAGCCTGATTGTTTTCCAGTGACTCTTTGGCTAGGTTAAGAGACTCAGAATTAATAGGTGAATTGATGCTTTCCATTTTCTGCCTCTAGTGTCCTAAAACTGTTCTATTCATTAAGGAAAAACACCATAGTAGGTAGGAGGTGCAAATGAAATTATTCCTGGCTACAACTGTACTCTCTTCCTAATATAGAGAGGAAGTTCTGTGTCTACCTATGGGACGCAGTGAACGTATGTCCAAGAGTCTTCAGCAGATTTATCCCCTATTTTTGCAAATAGGTTACAGTTTTAGGTCAATCCAAGAGACAAATTAGAAGCACTTTATCTACTTACTACATACCAGCAAGATGAAGGTATCCAGTCCCTTAGAGAAAATACAGTTCAATGAAATCGAACATATTTAGCCAACATTTTGTGTAGTTGGAGCATTCACTGGTGTATACAGAATTGGTAATTGTATATGTGAGTAGCTTTTTGTTCAGTGAACATCTGTTTGCAATCCAAATGTGCTGGTTAATGGAAAGGGAGATAGCAGAGAATTGGTAGCATCTGTCTTTTGAAGATTTACCTTTGATATTTAACACACAATACACAAACTTCCACTGTCACCTAAGCATAATTTCTATGCCCTAAAAACATTCTCTGTTTTAAAAATTGAGAAAGATTTTTAAAGAGATAGATGGGCTCTAGGCTAGAAATTTACAACTTGCCTCCTGTTCACAATTCCTGGGGTGAGAAGAGGATGGGCTCCAGGCCCGACATTCATTACCAGCCCCCTGTTTACATTTCCTGAGGCAAGAGATAAATGGTCTCCGGACTACATATTTATGACCAGACTCCTGTCTATATTTCAAGATCTGCACTTCGATATAAGAAACAACAGGAATAATGTAGATAACCGGACATTGGACACTTATGGCAGGGACAGAGAGGGGCTAAACCCTGTTAAAAGATCAAGAGGTCATACATTTCCCATCCTTGGGACAAGGAAAACATTGCACATGCGCAGAAAGCCTCCTTGGGGGTCAAGAGGAGGGGCCCCACCCCATAATGTGATGCTAAGGCCGTCCCATAGACCTCTGGGCTGTAATCCATCTTGAAAAAAGTTGCGCACGCATGTTGGGCAGGGTCCTAGTGCAGGTCAGGTGTGGAAAAAGAAACCAGATAATTGGCCAAAGGTAAACAAAGACCTGGAAGAACTGCCCTATATAAATGATTTAACCGCCTCTTCACTACACTCTTCCTCATTAGGGAGGACGCCCACACCCTTTCTCTCCAGGTGTGCATCTCTGCCTTGCTTCTATCTTAACTAAACAAACTGTCCTCTGTGAACTCTCCCACTTATTGTTGTGCTATGTCCCTAATAATAAATTTTGTACCTGTTTTTACAGCTTTTGCCTCTGTGAGGAATGCATTTTTCACTGGGGGCAAGAGCCAGGGGGTATGGTGGCTAGGATTCCTGGTTTTCATCCAGGCTACCCAGGTTCAATTCCTGGGCAGGGAATCAAGATCTCGCTTCATGCCACCACTCACTGCTGCCTCTCCGAGATCAGGATAATCATATGTACTCATGAGGAGCTACTATATTCTCATCTGTCAAAAAGTATCTATGAACCATGTAAAAATATGTGACACAATCCCTGTCCTTACCAGCTTTATAACATATTTAGAAAGATAAAACTAAATAGCTAAATCAAAAAATGAACAGCTCAAAACATAGTTGTTTGCAAAGGGTAAACAACTGAGGAAAAAGTGTATGCAATTTTGAGTTAGAAGAGCTGGGTTTAAATGTCCAATATGACAGAAGTGGCAAATTGAACTTGGGCTAATTAACCTCTCTGAGTAGTAGTTTCCACTTTGATACAAAAAAGATAATGTTACTACTGCATCTCACTGGACTCTATCTTGAAATACACATTGAGCATTGATGTGTAGGGAGCAAGACAGGGTAGATTGGTATCACCCATGCTTGTGACCTTCAGATACACAAGTCTATTTGTATCAGCAGGGCTCTGATTGCATTCCCTGAGCAAGTAATTGTTGCTACTTGGAGATGAGAGTACTCCAGGGAGAGCCACAGCTGGTAGGTGAGCTACACTACCTTTAATCACCAAAGTGCGTATATGGTTGTCTGTTTTCTTCACTGATAAATCCAAAGAGACTGACAACAGAAGATCACTAATAATTTTTATATTGACCTTATATCCTGTATCCTTATTAAATTCACTTACTAGTTCCAGTAATTTGTGGACTTCTGAAGATCCTCTTGGGTTTTCTATACATGATCATGTCATCTGCAGTAATGACTAAATTTTTTCTTCCCAATCATTTTGCATTTTATTTCAATTATATTTCTATACAAGCAATGGGCAATTAGAAGATGAAATGTTAAAACATCCTCATTTACAATAACATCAAAATATTTATGAATATATTTAATGATAGATGTGAATGACCTGCTCACTAAAAAAGATTGCAAAGAGAAAATAAAGAAAATCTAAATAGAAAAAAAGGAGATCATTAATAAATATTTCTTAAAGAATAAATAAAAGTGTTTGTCACTGGAAGTTCAGTTACCTAGTTACCTTCTAGTTACCATCTCAGACATCTCAAAACAGTGCATCAGGGACCACAGCAAAACTCTATGTACTGAGAGTGTCATATAATTATAATATTTTTCTTTAAGTTTTGTAGAGTGATTCCATACAAACAAACAAACAAAAAAGTGCTGTTCTGTTTAGGATGACAGCAAGAAAAGTAGTAGGAGCTGGAACTAAGGACAAAAGAAACTATCAAGGGATAGAGTAGGTGGAGAAAGAGGAGAGAGAAGTATTTAACATTATTAAACTTTGAGTTGATTGGTACTAATTGCAAGCCTTGTTAGAATTTACTGAAAAGGGAGGAGTGCTAGGAAAGGAAAAATGAAAATTCAAACTTTGTTCTAGGATATTATCAGTAGAGTCTAGAAAGGTGAGAAGAGTGGTCATGGAAGAAATGAACAAAAGCCTGAGTGAAGACAAAAACACAAGTCAATTTACCTGAAGTAAGTAGCCTAAAAAGATCACAGATAGATTCTATTCTCATACCTTCCTGCTAATTCCTAATGTTGTTTGTTTATTCATGTTCTTCAGCAGATGCTGCAAGATCTCAAACAGTCCTTCAGCAAGGGGTTCCTGAACCATGACGCCTACACTAGATATGGAACTGAATGGTGATTAAAACCAGCACTGCAGGAAGGAAGAGAATAATGTGTCTTGTGGAGCAACTGGAAATAATATTGGTCAAGCACTAAAAAGTCAAAATTGTTTGGAAGGTGGTATAATTTGAAGAGAAGCTAAGAAGGACCTAGGAAGCCACTGAAGATTATGAGTTGGAGAAGGAGAATGATAAATATGTCTTCAGGAAGATTAACTACAGTAATTTAAAAGAATATACTTGAGAAAGAAGAGGCTAAAAGCATAAAGGTAGGAAGGAAGGCTAATCCAAATACACTAAGTCCCCTACATACAAACCTTCAAGTTGTGAACTTTCAAAGATGCAAACGTACATTCGTGTGTCCAATCAACATAAGTTAGTTCATGTGTCTGGTGTACATTGTCACATACATGCATCCTCTACGCATCCTTGTGCTTTTGTGTACTTTACTGTACAGTACTGTATAGAGTACAGGAATACAGTATGTTTATTTCAAGCCCAGGATGTCTGGAAGCAAGCATAAAAGCAGCGATGATGTAGCTGGTACTGCTTAGAAGCACGTGTGATTACGATGGAACAAAAGTGAAAATAATTGAGAGAGTGGAGTGAGGCGAAAAGAAGGTAGACGTCTCTCGTTCTTATAACATGAATCAACCATCGGTATGATTCTAAAGAACAAGGACAAAATCATGGAACATGTTAAGTCTGTTGTGCTGATGATGTCGACAATAATATGGAAGAAGCGTGGAAAAGTGACGGAGGAGATGGAGAAACGTCTCAATGTGTGGATGCAGGATCCGCATTGGTGTCGAGTCCTGCTCAGTTTAATGCTGATTCAAGAGAAAGCCAAAGGCCTTTATGAAGACTTGAAGAAGAAACACGGTGAAGAATCAGAGGGCACATTTTTTAATGCCAGCCATGGCTGGTTTCATTGGTTCAAGGCTAGAGCCAACCTTCACAATGTAGAAGTAAGTAGCGAGGCAGCAAGTATTTACCTGAGCAGGTTTTTAATGTGGATGAGACAGAACTGCACTGGAAGAGGATGCCAGACTGAAGTTACATCAGTAAGGAGGAAAAGTTGATGCCAAGCTATAAAGCAGCAAAGGATAGGCTAACTCTGTTGTTTGGTGGCAATGCTTCCGGTGATATGAAGCTGAAGCCTCTCTTAGTTTATCATTCAGAGAACCCAAGAGCCCTTAAAAACATAACCAAGGGCTTTCTTCCTGTTGTGTGGAAGAGTAACCCCAAAGCCTGGGTTACACAGGCCATTTTCCACGACTGTTTTTTCCACCACTTTATCCTAAAGGTAGAGAAATATTGCTTGGAGAGAAGGATGTCCCATTCAACATCCTTTTGCTGCTCGACAATGCTCCGGGCCACCCCCGATTCACAGACGACTTTCATCCCAGTGTCAAAGTAGTGCATCTGCCACCGAATACTACGTTGCTCGTCTAACCTATGGACCAGGGAGTTATAGCGACTTTCAAGAAATATTATTTACTTCACACTTTTCGCCAGGCAATAAAACGACTGATGAATCAGGAACAACCCTGCAACAATTTTGGAAGGACTGTAACATCTACAAGGCCATAAAAACATTGACTTTGCTTAGTGTGAGTTTATGGCCATCGCCATGAATGGGGTTTGGAAGAAACTTTAGCCACGGTTTGTTCACGGTTTTTGTGGATTTGAGAAGGTGGATGAGGAGTCCAAAGAGATCTTCAGCAACTTAGTGACCCTCAGCGAGAAGCTGGAGGTAGATCTGCAAGAGGACAACGTCATTGAACTCCTTGCTGTGCAACACGAGGAGCTTACGAATGAAGACCTGATGGAATTGGAGGCCCAGAGATAGGACAAGGAGAGACAAGAGGAAGAAGAAGTAACTGAAGAACCAGAGAGATTCACGATGCAGGAAATGGCAAGAGGATTTTCTTTATTTGAGGAGGCACTGCTAGTTTTTGAGGCACAGGATGCGAACACAGAACGGTACACGAAGGTTGCAGCAGCCGTTCAGAATGCAATCCAGTGCTACTGTGTCATCTATGATGAGAAAAAAAGAGCTGCTACCCAGACATCACTGAATCATTTCTCCAAGGGAGTAGAGAGAATTGAATCCAGCAAGGAACCAGAACCTGTGCCATCAATGTCAGGCATGAGTGAAATTGCAGCTTGCCCTCCGTCTCCTATTGCTGATGATCCCTCAGCTCTACCATCTCCCACCTCCTCTCTCTCCTCCAGTCAGTAACTCTTCTTGCCTGTAACTTGATGCTAGCCCCTGTATGCCAGCTGTTGTACTGTACTACTGTACTTTTCAAGGTACTGTACTATAAAATTAAAAATGTTTTCTTTACTTTTTGTTTGTTTGTTTTTTATGTATTATTTGTGTGAAAAGTATTATAAACCTATAACAGTACAGTACTCTATAGCCGATAGTGTTAGTGGGGTACCTAGGCTAACTTTGTTGTACTTATGAACAAATTGGACTTACGAACTTGCTCTCAGAATGGAACTCATTTGTTCATAGGGGACTTACTGTAAAGGAAAAGTATTCATGATTAGAGCAATGAGGGAAAATAAAGGAAGTAGTTATGAAGAGATACATTCTAAAGGAAGTGTAAATATACTTTATATTTACAAAATTACAGAATGAAATTAAAGATGATGGCATGATATTACTTCTGAAAATGCATATATTTAAAATAAAGTTGAGAGAAAAGACAGTATTTTTCATATTTTTAGAGACATTCTATAATTTGCTATTCACTGGACTGAAACAGATGTTTAATTTTTACATTGTAAATGCCATGTGGTCTCAAATTATTTGCCTTTTCTTAACTATTAAATGCTCTTACAAAATAAATGCTCTTCTTGAATACACTTCTTTTTTTTTAAACTCTTCACTGAGCAGCAGGGGGAAGGCAGGAAGAATTGTAAGAAATTATAATTAAAACATAGAATGGCTGGTTTAATTTGTGTACTTAAATTTCAGATATCTGAGTTTACTGGAAGAGATTGTTCATTCATTAATTTCAAGATCACAAATTTCTTTTTGACTAGGGTTGTCAGATTCAGCAAATAAAGTTATCAATGAATAATTTTTTAGTTTAAGTATGTCCCAGATGTTTCAAATATTTGTCATACTCTAATCTGCTAACCCTACTCCTGTCATGTAACTTTTTTCAGTTAAAGAAAAACAAAATTGTTAAATATCTTGTGTGTGTGTGTGTGTTATTCCTAAGAGAGATTTGTACATACAGAACATCAGTTATAGCTTCTATGCTCTCTTTCCTGAAGTCCTCAAGACAATGGCTTGATCCATTCAGGTAAAACAAAAACAAAACAACAAGAAAAAAACATCTTTTGGGGTACATGTTATTACAAATGAGAGCAGTGATTTTTTTTTTTTAATAGGACAATGTCAAATGTTGATTCCATTCTAACCTGAAACATTATGCAACACAAAACTGAAAATTTGGGAGCTATTTTAAGTCTCAAGATGCCAAAAAAGTTAAAATTTAAAAAGTATATGTTTAAATGATTTATGAATCTTTGAAAGATTAAATTTTCATATATTATGGGAATTAAATTCAAGTTAACCCTTGGTGTGAGAAAGAGATCCTTTGTCCCAAATGAATCTATCTCAGCTTTATAGACCTTTGTATTTTAATGTGCTGTGGATGTGATCTTTGGCTGATGGCATTTTGAAAAAGCTGGAGTTTAGTTTGAAATATATAGACATTTTCTGTTTTGAAGACAGAGAGGTAATAATCTTCAGAAGTCTAGTTGCCAACAAGACTATTAAGTTCAGAAGAGTTAGAAATTTAAATGCTTAAAGACATATACTTATAGATACAGTTATATAATTTAAAATAAACTTGCTAATGGCTTACAAGGCTGGGCTGAAGGCTTGAATCATTTAAACACACCAGCATACATTGCAAATCTGAATAATTTATTTTCACAGTTGAGCTTTGTCCAAAAAACAGCTTTTAAAAGATTGCATAGTATTTCTAACTCCATGTAATAAATTATGAATGATATTTTAATCTAAACTTGTCCACAATATAGGAATAGTATTTTCAAGACTGGGTATGACTTTATGAATTGTCATATACATGTGCCTGGTGTAAAGATATGTTGGAAACTTTAGAAAGACAGATTGCCAATATCCCTTATCTAAAATTAAAATTACATCTGCCATCACCTGCCGTTTCTGGACATCAAATGCATTGCAAATTCTGTCGTTATTCTTTGTTTTTAAGAAAAATAAATACATGGTGGAGACAAGAAAATTATCAGTTCTCAAGTTCTTCTGTAAAGCAGCTTCCCAAGGAAAAGAGAGAATATGCATTCTCAAGCACCTTTTTTTAACCATTTGGCTCCTTTTCTGGAAAGATGAAATTAATGTCAGCATATTTGTCTTACTGGGTGAAAGACTGTTTTGGAGAGAAACAATGTGGGCTCGTGTATTTCACTGGGGCTTTCTTACTAGCCTATTGCATTTCATTATAACACAATATGCCTAGTACTTTCTCAGCATGCTGGGCATATAGCAAATGTCTATGGACTAAATGAATGGGTTCATTCCCAGCAGCAATAATAAAATGAGGCTTTACAGTTATTAAGATTGTTGTTGATGAAAAATCATATAAACCTTAAAAATGGAAATTCCATTATTTAAACTTTTAAGCAAAACCAGACAAACTTGCCTGCAGTAGTATTGCTTATCAATAGAAAAGCAATATATACACATATAATACATAGTGGAAATCTGAAAATATAATTTTAATATTGAGATACATATTTCTGGAGCTATATTCTCATTAATTTTGATAGGCTTTATTTTTTAGAGCAGTTTTAGCTTCACAGCAAAATTGAGTGAGAGGTAAAAATTTCCCATATAACCCTTGCCCCTACTCATGTATAACCTCACACACTACTAACATCTCCTACCAGAGTAGTACATTTGTTACAATTGTAAGCCCACATTAACACACTATAATCACTCAAAGTCCGTAGTTTACACCAGGGTTCACTTGGTGTTATACAGTCCATGAGTTTGGACAAATGTATGATGACGTGTGTCCACCACTATAATATCATACAGAGTAGTTTCACTGCCCTAAAAATCCTTCATGCTCAACCTATTCATACCTCCCTCCCCATTAATCTCTAGCAACCACTGATTTTTTACTGTGAACATAGTTTTACCTTTTCAAGAATGTCATATAGTTGGAGTCATACATTATGTAAACTTTTCAGATTGCCTTCTTTCACTTAGTAATAATATGCATTTGTTTCCTTCATGTCTTTTCAGGGTTTGATAGCTCATTTCTTTTTAGTGCTAAATAATACTCTGTTGTCTGTAAGTACTATAGTTTATTTATCCATTCACTTACTGAAAGACATCTTGGTTGCTTCCAGGTTTGGGCAATTATGAATAAAGCTACTATAAAGATCTGTGTGAAGGTTTTTGTGTGAATGTTCAGTTTTCAGTTCCTTTGGGTAAATACAAGGGTCACAATTCCTGGATTATATGGTAAGAGTATGTTTAGTTTTGTAAGAAACTGCCAAACTGTCTTCCAAAGTGGCTGTACAGTTTTGCATTCCTACTATGAATAAATGAGAGTTCCTGCTATTCCACATCCTCACCAGCATTTGATGTTGTCAGTGTTCCAGATTATGGCCATTCTAAAAATGTGCAGTAGTACCTCATTGTTGTTTTAATTTGCATTTCCCTGATGGCACACGATGTGGATCATTTTTTCATGTGCTTATTTACCATCTGTGTATCTTCTTTGGTGAGGTATCTACTAAAGTCTTTGGTTGTTTGTTTTCTTATTGTTGATTTTTAAGAGTTCTTTGTATATTTTGGATAGTAGTTCTTTATCAGATGTGTCTTATGCAAATATTTTCTCCCAGTCTGTGGCTTGTCTTCCCATTCTCCTACATTGTCCTTTACAGAGCAGAAGTTTTTAATTTTATTGAAATCCAGTTTATCAGTTCTTTCATTTATCATGCCAATTTTATTGTATCTAAAAAGTTATTGTCATACCCAAGGTCATGTAGATATTCTCCTATGTTATCTTCTAAGACAGCTACAGTTTTTCTTTTTATATTGAGTTTTGTGATCCATTTTGTGTTAATTTTTATGAAGGGTCTAAGATCTGTGTCTAGATTCATTTTTTTGCATGTGGATATCCAGTTCTTCCATTCTCATTACTTTTCATGATCATTTAACACTTTGGTACATTTACTATTACCAGGTACCAGACATTAAATAAGTACTTTGTAGTCATTATCTTATTTAGTCATTTCAACAATTCTATGCATAGACATTATTATTATCCCCATTTTTACAAATGAGGACGCTATTTATTTTACTTTTTAAAAATACACAGTGCTTATTAGTGCTAGAAATCACCCTAAGCATTTAAAAAAGATTAACTTGCTTAACCTTCATATCTACCCTCTGAGATAGGTGCCATGATTATCCATAAATTTCAGATGAGGAAACTGAGAAGCAGGGAGGTTAACTACTTCACACAAAGTCATACTGTTAATTACTGGTGGAGCAGGAATTTAGACCAAGGCATTCTGGCCCCAAACCAACACTTGGAGTGGTTCAGTTAGTTGCCTAAGAATGCACAGCTAAAAATGGATGAACAAGATTTAAACCAAAGTCTAATAGCAGTATCACCATTAGACTCAAGTAAGAGGAGCCTCTGTCCCAGGTCCTTTTCTTTAAAGAGCTCCTCTCTAGCTCTTCTCTCACCAACCTATATTCCACATACCTGCACCGTATCCCTGTTTTCAGAACCATACCACTAGCAACTATTTCCAGTTGCTCTTTCCAGCCATCATGCCTGCTCTTGCTTCTGCTGCCTAGGTGTCTCCTAAGATCTTATGGCACCATTAGATGTGACTCCCCAGGTGTGAGAGGAAGCTGGGCAGAGCTTGGACATGCAAGCTCAGGACTTCCATGCATGTGCACAAGAGTCACCTTGTGGTTCAGGACACATCAGGGATGAGAAGAAAAGAGGGTGGGCCACGGTCCAAAAGGCAGCAGCCTCCTCTCTCCAGGATGTCACGTTTCAGTGCAAAACTCCAAAGAGTTTTAGCATTCTAAATTTGAATATGGTCTTCCAGGTTATTATGAAGACTATTTGGGAAGGTAAGAGGATAGAACATATCTTATCAGTTTTTTTAATTTTGTAACCTTCATCTATTTAGATCTGTGGCCTCCATTTGAACTCTTGACTGGCCCCCTCAGATGTTAGGAGTGGACCTGTCCATCTATTCCAATAAACACTCATTTCTAATTCTCATGCTATTCCCTTCTTCCACACTTTTTTTTACAACATATTACTTGTGAAATTTGGCAACCTGAATGCCCTTCCTACAAATTTCTGTGATACTGTGTTTTCATAGATGGCATCAGAACTTTTCCTAGATATTCCATTATGTTAGCAATCCACCTTATTCAAAAATTTTGAGTAGTAGTAAAGAAATAGTATATCATTTGATTTGAAAAATGCTTACAATTTGCAACAAAAGGTAACTTCAAAGAAAATGAAATATTATATTAGCTCTGAGTTTAGCAAGAATATATGAAAGAGTCAAACATACTAAGACTAGCCACAAAGAGTTCAGGAGAAAAGACAATTACAAAAAGTCAAGCTTCCTTATTAGAGATAGAATTCCCAATAAAAAAATCTTTTCGGGCTTCCCTGGTGGCGCAGTGGTTAAGAATCCGCCTGCCAATGCAGGGAACACGGGTTCATGCCCTGGTCCGGGAAGATCTCACATGCCGCGGAGCAACTAGGCCCGTGAGCCACAACTACTGAGCCTGCGAGTCTGGAGCCTGTGCTCCGCAACGGGAGAGGCCGCGACAGTGAGAGGCCCGCGCACTGCGATGAAGAGTGGCCCCCGCTCGCCGCAACTGGAGAAAGCCCTCGCACAGAAACGAAGACCCAACACAGCCAAAATAAATAAATTTATTTTAAAAAAAAACAAAAAACTTTTCATTATAAGTTAATATACTACCATTTTGAAAAATGGGTTTTGAAAAGTCTAGTCACACATGAGTAAAAACAATATTCATAGCCAACCCAGTATATAAAGCCAAACATGTTGGGAAAAGAAAGAGCAATTATTGAAAAAGTTCAAAAATTTTTAGTATTCCATTAAAAAGGTTTCTATCTGATCATTTTTAATAGATTTTCTATTGGAAGGTTTTTATTTTATGAGGGTGAAATTAAATGCTAGTCATATATAGTTCATTAAAAATTATCCAAATTATATAGGGAGAGCTCAAACTAGATAGAATGTTAAACCAGATTTCAGCTTTTTCTCTCCTCACAGTCTACTTTTCTGGCATGCTGCTATTTCATGGTCCAGTTCAACTGCCTAGTTAAGAGACAGTTGCATTGATATTGAACAACACCTGTCTTCCTAAGTCTTGGTCTTTGCAACAAAGAACCATGACTCATTTCTTTTCTATGGGAAAGTTCAGGTTATTGAATTTGAGAGTGATCCCTGGACCTGGGCCCACTGATTTCAATTTTGCTTTTATAATCACATTTATTAAAGTTAACAGCTTTACCATAGTATCCAACATTAGCATTCCATTAATTCCAAAGCACCTTGGGCTAAGCTTGATACAAAGATCACAGAAGTGGAAAGAAGGTTATATTCTTACCTCTATTCTCTAAATTCAGCCCCTGCCACCCATCAGCACCCTCAACTCTAATTCCCCAATTATTAAATCTAAATCTGGGTGCCGTGATGTTTCTAAATGTCCCAAATCACTAAATTTACTACTAATAGTTATAGCTAACACTTACATAAAGCTTACCATAGGCCAGGCACTACTTAAGCATTTTAACAACTTTAAATATTGTAAGAACTCTATGGGTAAGTATTATTCTTCTTATTGATTTTTACAGATGAGCTCTTTTTTCCGTTATCCAGTAATCACTTTCATCACATTTAATTCAATTACATATACATTCAGCAGATACTTATTGAGCTCCTGCTTTGTGCAAGGCACTGTACTGGGCATGGAGGGAACACAGCAAATATATACACCCTTAGGGTCGCAAAGAGGGCCATCTGAATGAGACCAGGCGGGTCCTGGAAGACTTTCTTGCATAAGGAAGACTTAAGCGAAATTTAGAATGACCAAGTAGGAGTTAATTAGAGAAAAATGTTTGTTCCATGGACAGCAAGTGTGTGTGTGTGTGTGTGTGTGTGTGTGTGTGTGTGTGTGTGTGTCTGGCAGGTGGCATTCCAGGCAGAGGAAACAATATGTGTAGCAATGATTTTGATTAATTGTAAGCAAAACTTTGACCTGTGGCAAAATATAATTTTGATGAGATGAAACTTTTAATCATAAAGCTGGTGGTAGCAGCGGAGGAAGGTGGGGAGTAAGGTGAGGGTGGGGGGAGGGAGGGTTACTGAGCTAGTGGCAGAGCCCAGCCATATTTCAAAGATGTTATTTTCGTCCATACTTACCTAATCATAAATTTCACTGTGAAATAAAAATACATTTCACGGTAACTTTTAACAATAAAAGTTAAGATTATTGACTTAGTGAATATACACCCTGGAAATATAAGAGGAAAGATGGGGAGGGATTTCGAAATAGATTCTGAAGAAAGTTAAGAAGCTTTGCAATTATTTCTGAATTGAGGAATACATAAAGATCTTCCAATGTACTCATTTTGGAGATTCTTCTTGAGTATAAACTCTCTTCTCCAATCTGCTATCATGTTAAGATCTAATTGATTCTAGTTTGAAGCAATTTGTTCTTTTCCTCTCTCTTGTTACCCTCTGCCGATATAGATATGCCCCACAGACAAAACAGATTGCTTTGTATAATAATTTATGTTATTTTTTATTAATTCATCTATGACAAGTATTCTATCGCATGTATTATTAGTTATATTATTATAACACAGCATACAGGATCATGGACATTGCAATCAGAGAGACCTTGCCCCACTCATTCAGAGAGCGCAGGCTAATCTCAACACAGTAATCCTCTTCATAAGCCTCCTCGCCCCGCCCTGCCTCCACCACACACACGCAACTCTTTTTTTTTTTTTTTTTTTTTTTTAAACATCTTTATTGAAGTATAATTGCCTTACAATAGTGTGTTAGCTTCTGCTTTATAACAAAGTGAATCAGTTATACATATACAATATGTTCCCATTTCTCTTCCCTCTTGCATCTCCCTCCCTCCCACCCTCCCCATCCCACCCCTCTAGGTGGTCACAAAGCACCGAGCTGATCTCCCTGGGCTATGCGGCTGCTTCCCACTAGCTATCTATTTTACATTTGGTAGTGTATATATGTCCATGACACTCTCTTACCCTGTCACATCTCACCCCACCCCCTCCCCATATCCTCAAGTCCATTCTCTAGTAGGTCTGTGTCTTTATTCCCGTCTTGCCACTAGGTTCTTCATGGCCTTTTTTTTTTTTTTTCCTTAGATTCCGTATATATGTGTTAGCATACTGTATTTGTTTTTCTCTTTCTGACTTACTTCACTCTGTATGACAGACTCTAACTCCATCCACCTCATTACAAATACCTCCATTTCATTTCTTTTTATGGCTGAGTAATATTCCATTGTATATATGTGCCACATCTTCTTTATCCATTCGTCTGTCGATGGACATTTAGCAAAAATCAATGAAACTAAAAGCTGGTTCTTTGAGAAGATAAACAAAATTGATAAACCATTAGCCAGACTCATCAAGAGAAAAAGGGAGAAGACTCAGATCAATAGAATTAGAAATGAAAAAGGAGAAATAACCACTGACACTGCAGAAATACAAACGATCATGAGAGATTACTACAAGCAACTCTATGCCAATAAAATGGACAACCTGGAAGAAATGGACAGATTCTTAGAAATGCACAAACTGCCGAGACTGAACCAGGAAGAAATAGAAAATATGAACAGACCAATCACAAGCACTGAAATTGAAACTGTGATTAAAAACCTTCCAACAAACAAAAGCCCAGGACCAGATGGCTTCACAGGTGAATTCTATCAAACATTTAGAGAAGAGCTAACACCTATCCTTCTCAAACTCTTCCAAAATATTGCAGAGGGAGGAACACTCCCAAACTCATTCTACGAGGCCACCATCACCCTGATACCAAAACCAGACAAAGATGTCACAAAGAAAGAAAACTACAGGCCAATATCACTGATGAACATAGATGCAAAAATCCTCAACAAAATACTAGCAAACAGAATCCAACAGCACATTAAAAGGATCATACACCATGATCAAGTGGGGTTTATCCCAGGAATGCAAGGATTCTTCAATATACGCAAATCAATCAATGTGATACACCATATTAACAAATTGAAGGAGAAAAACCATATGATCATCTCAATAGATGCAGAGAAAGCTTTCGACAAAATTCAACACCCATTTATGATAAAAGCCCTGCAGAAAGTAGGCATAGAGGGAACTTTCCTCAACATAATAAAGGCCATATATGACAAACCCACAGCCAACATTGTCCTCAATGGTGAAAAACTGAAACCATTTCCACTAAGATCAGGAACAAGACAAGGTTGCCCACTCTCACCACTATTATTCAACATAGTTTTGGAAGTGTTAGCCACAGCAATCAGAGAAGACAAAGAAATAAAAGGAATCCAAATCGGAAAAGAAGAAGTAAAGCTGTCACTATTTGCAGATGACATGATACTATACATAGAGAATCCTAAAGAGGCTACCAGAAAACTCCTAGAGCTAATCAATGAATTTGGTAAAGTAGCAGGATACAAAATTAATGCACAGAAATCGCTTGCATTTCTATACACTAATGACGAAAAATCTGAAAGGGAAATTAAGAAAACACTCCCGTTTACCATTGCAACAAAAAGAATAAGATATCTAGGAATAAACCTACCTAAGGAGACAAAAGACCTGTATGCAGAAAATTATAAGACACTGATGAAAGAAATTAAAGATGATACAAATAGATGGAGAGATATACCATGTTCCTGGATTGGAAGAATCAACATTGTGAAAAAGCAACTCTTGGTAAGCCTCTCTTGCTCTCTTTCCCAAGACTGAGATCAGGTCAGATCATTCTGACATTCATTCTCCATGACTTTTACTGTAGGAAACACATTTTCAAGTTCTCCGTGAGGAAGTTTTATTCGAACTGGGGGCCAGAAAACAGCCCACTCCCACCCATCACCATGGGCACACTTGCAGTACAACCACGGCTCTCCAGAGAAGAAGCTCTTCACAAAAAACTTCTCCCCTTTTGATCTTTTAAAATCTTACACGTGGGTGAAGTGGTTCATGTGTTGCAGAATAGTTGTCTCCAATCCCTTTGTTAAAAAGGTATGGGTGCAGGGGATGTATTCCATCTCACACTCACTTTTGTATCCTCAAAATATCTAAAACTAAGCCCAGCCTTCCTAACATGTTATTACATAAGAATTTGATATTAAATCCAAACAATATGAATTTAAACATTTCTTTCAGAAATGTCTAACATCATTATATTATTCAAACGATATTAAATTAGGAAAATAAAATATTTTTCAGAAGATATCCTTTAAATATCAGCTCTTGGTTCAAACCCCTTTTTCTGTACCTAGTAGGATGGAAAAATATCCAAGGTTATTGCTTGAAGTAAATTGAATGAAAAATTTATAAAGCAAAAGCATGTTTATAGGAGAATCATAGATCAGGAAGAGAACTAGGAAACTGTCTTTTTCCTCTTATTATAATTTTGTTAAGATTGTCTTATAATAGTTTCTAGTGAAGAGTAGTCCATGTTATTTAAAGTAATCATAAGTCACCTAACAGTGGCACTGAAATAGTTAAGCCGTAAAACTATGGCCATTAAGGCATTTAATAGTTCTATTGCTTCTAAATAAAAGTGTAATCCAATTTGAAAAATGGAGGTTCTTGCTTTTATAGATTTATAATCCCTTATCTGAAATCCTTGAGGGCAGATTGTTTTGGAGTTCAGAACTTTTATGATTTTTAGAGAAGGAGTAAGTGCGTAATCTGGGTATTACGCTATACCCCGGAGGGATCTGAGGTAGTATCCTCTAACCTAACACACTAATATTACTGCAATGAAATGTATGACTATTTACAGTAAGTGGTAGAAATAAAAGCCATTAATAGATTCAGATCAGTTCATTTCAGGTTTTGCATGAAATAAGTTATGAAATCTTTTAATATGCTGATACTTTTAGTTTTCAAAATTGTGGATATGGGCTTGTGAACTCGTACCAACTTGAGACAGAATACTTAACCAGCTGACCATAAAGCATAGAACATTTAAGTTATAGACATATAGGAAATCTCAGGGCCATGTAAATAGAAATAAAGCCATTCTCCCATAAGAAGTAACTATTTGCACACGGGAAGAAGCTTAAACCTCCTCGTTAATAAAGTTGAAAAAGATTGTTTTTCTTCTTAAATATCATCTTAGCAAGCACACATAATGGTTTAGGATTAACGTAGTGTACGGGAGCAAAACTTGCCATCCAAAAATGTCTCTTTGGCATGTGAATTATTTCGAACTGAAAACTATCAAGGCCCAAAAGACTCAGGAAGAAACTTTGACCTTCCCCCTTACTGCCTAAAAGAATGTAGATAGAGGACCTGTCCCAGAAATGAACTAGGTGTGTAGACAGGGATGAACCTAGCAAAGTCTATTTGTTAAAATTTCTCTCTGTGTTCCACTGTCAACTCACATACCATCAAACGTTTATTTACCAAACATTTGCTTTTACACCTCCATATGAATTTCCTTCCTCCCCTTTGATGTCCTAAACCACTACCACCAACATTCTCATTTATCTTTAGCTGAAGATAATCTTTAAGGTGAGGATTTCTGCCATTTTGGTGAGTTACTCAGTTTTCCTGGGTCTCTCCCATGTATACACATTATCAAACTTTTGTTTGACTTTCTCCTGTTAATCTGTTTCATGTCAGTTTAATTCTTAGACCAGCCAGAAAAACCTAGAAGGGTAGAGGAATATTTCTTCCTCCCTGACAATAGCAAGGGATGCTCACAAGACAATAAGTAAAATCTAGAAAACTGAAGGAGAAATAAGTTTCTTAACCACTTTGGTGAATTGATTTCATCAATTTTTCAGAGGAGAAAAATGATTGGATATTAAAATCACTAACCTCTTCTATATGTTATAGTTTTGAATGAATGACTATTTCTAAGTTAACTCTCTAATAACTAACATAATATCCTCAATCTATAGTGAGAATTAAGTGACTTGTCAATAAAGCCTGAGCTGAAAAATCTTTATATGTATTTCATTCATGCAGAACCCTTTTCAGTTCTGCAGCTAAACCTCTAATTCCAGTGTAGGCAGGCTTGGTGGGCACAGTTCTGTAATGGGTGCTGCCTATCATCCTGCCAGATTTCCTGTATGCATATGCCCCCTGTTTTATAAGATGTGAAATAATATGTATAGTTAGAAAATTACTTAACAACACGGCAATTTTTATCCTGCCCTATTCCAAAAGAGATTGATGTTCGACATGAAAGTACAGTCATGCTAGACCTAAACAATAGACATAAAAAATAAAGAGTATAAAACTGGGAGTTGGGATATACGGAGAAAAACAATATTAATTTCTTTCTTCTAAGAAAGGATAAAGTAATTGAGTCCAAAAACTTAACCATGACCTTCCAAGTAATCATGACAAAAATCATAGATATAACTATGTTTTCAGTGAAATAAGGAAAGAGTCATTGACAGAGTTTGGAAATTTTTCTTGTTTTATAATTAGTATTAGGAATTGCATGTATATGAAATTATTTTTGGCATAAGCATTTAACCTCTGTCATTTGAAATATCTATGAGCACTACATACAGATATAATAAGTTGGGAGATGTCCACACAGATTTTAAGAATTCCTATTCTCTTTTTATTTTGCAAAAAAAACTTTGCCAAAGTCAGGTTTTTTGTTTTTTTTTTTTTTTAAATATATCTGAAATGCAGACAGTTGAGATCACTAGTCTAGATAGAAAGTGAGGCTAATTAGTTAAATTGTACTACAGTGGAAAAAATTCTATGAGGCAAGGCCATTTCCATCCTCCTTTGGTAAAAGTATTTACTGAGTAGATATTAAAATTTTGTATAATATAAAAAAATAAAAAACACTGAAAAAAGTACTTTCTGTGGTTGTTTTACATCAAAATGATTGTAATAAAAGTATTTTTTAATATATTTAATGAAGAAAGATAATTTCACATTTACTTATATCATTGAATACACTTTATTGCCACGTTCCACTGCCTGAGTTTCTCAAGCTGGTGCACAAATACCCCACAAGATACACAATACATGAAGCAAAAAGATAACTATGAAATATACCTGGAGTGTAAACTTCCCTGAAAGATTTTAGAACAGTTAATTTTATATTAAAACAAAATATATTTTAAAGTAGAATTTAAAAATCTGCATGAGAAATTAACACACCATTGTAAAGCAATTATACTCCAATAAAGATGTTAAAAAAAAAATCTGCATGATCTTTTAAAGTAAAATTCTAGACTTCAAAGTGTGACTGGGCCATTGATGGGCAACTCAGAAAGTAACAAACAGCCTTGAGGAATAACCCTTGAGAACATGAGATCTTTCCATATGGCATAATGTGCTTTTCCCTCCACCCCCAGTCAGAGGAAATAAAAATAATTTATGTTCCTATTTATAAAAAATTGTTGATTAAGGATAAATGGGAAACTTCTATTTTTCTTGTCTTTATCTTTAACATACAACTGAAGTAAAAACAAGAAATATCTTCCAGCCCCTTTTCCAACTAGATTGTTTCCCTAAGCCCCACTTTATATATAGACATTCTGGAGAAGCCCCTGCTCCTAGAATTCCTGGGGTCACACATTTACTTTTCTCTACAGAAAAAAAAAATTTAGGCAGAAAAATTTTAGATGCAAACCCTAGCGCATATGATCTCCAAGGGCAAGGAATCTTATCTGATTTCTCTGAGTGTTTCCAGGACCAACATGGTGTTCAAGTTTAATAAATGTTTATTATAGTGAATTTTCTTCACATCTCTCTACTTAAATATTCCAAACCCCCCAAATATATAAGTCCATTTCCAAAATTTCACAAAACAAAAGCTCATACAGAGATCTTGATTCAAATTATTTTCTTTCTTACTGGGTTGTTCAAATCAGAATGCTCCTGATAATTTGCTACTTAGGGAAACAGCTACAGTGGCCTTTAATAGTTCAGGGTCTATTGGTGGACCCAGAATTTCCTTGTCAAAGAGGCTTTGGGGTGGCAAACTTGTTAGACATGGGAGATAGAGAACTAGAAGAAAAGTCTTGAAGTTGCATTATTATACCAGGCACATTGTTTTGTTCTGTTTCTTTGGGAGGTCTGACTACAAACATATACTTTAGTACTGTGGTATATAATAATAGCAAAGAGTTTTTATAAGAATTTAATTGAAAAGCCAGTAATTAAAAAAGAAAAACATTATGAAGAAGGAAACCTAATAGAATAAAAGATTACTTTTCTAAAATATTCAAACTAACTATTGAAATTGAAATAACACCAATCATAATTAACAAGCAAAATTCTAAACAAAAATTATCTGAGTATAGGTGAAATTTTTAACTTTTTAAAATTCAAAGTAAGTTTTATTAAAATTGCTTTTAAAAATAAAACTATTCACAATTTTAGTGTTCATTGTCTGTCTTATTGTCAATGTAAAGAATACATATAAATCACTTTATTTTTATATCTATATATATGCAAATTTAAGAGTGATATGAACAGTATAACACTGTAAAATATTCCTTAGTTTCCATGTATTATGGTTGTAAACACTGCTGGATTGTGAGTAATCATAAACTATAACAGAAAGAGAAGCAAAAAAAAAAAAAGGACACTCAGCACTACTATAAAAGTGTACTAGTATGTGCAAGAATAACTTGCATTCATCCTATTGTAGAGAAATAATTTAACAGATTAATTAATTTGTCGTTTCCCTTGAGCAAGCATTTCTGCCTCTCAAATCATCCTTGCCCTCTAAAACAATGTGTTCTTTTTATTTTATTTTTTTACATCTTTATTGGAGTATAATTGCTTTACAATGTTGTGTTAGTTTCTGCTGTACAACAAAGTGAATCAGCTATACGTATACATATATCCCCATATCCCCTTGCTCTTGAGCCTCCCTCCCACCTTCCCTATCCCACCCCTCAAGGTGGTCAAAAAGCACTGAGCTGATCTCCCTGTGCTATGCGGCTGCTTCCCACTAGCTATCTATTTTACATTTGGTAGGGTATATGTGTCAATGCTACTCTCTCACTTCATTCCAGCCTCCCCTTCCAACCCTGTGTCCTCAAGTCCATTCTCTATGTCTGCATCTCTATTCCTGCCCTGCCACTAGGTTCATCAGTACCATTTTTCTAGATTCCACATTTATGCATTAATATACGATATTTGTTTTTCTCTTTCTGACTTACTTCACTCTGTATGACATTCTCTAGGTCCATCCACGTCTCTACAAATGACCCAGTTTATTTCCTTTTTATGACTGAATAATATTCCATTGTATATATCTACCACATCTTCTTTATCCATTCGTCTGTTGATGGGCATTTAGGTTGCTTCCATGAACTGGCTATTGTAAATAGCCCTGCAATGAAGATTGGGGGGCATGTGTCTTTCTGAATTATGGTTTTCTCTGGGTATATGTTCAGTAGTGGGATTGCTGGGTCATATGGTAGTTCTATTTTTAGTTTTTTAGGGAACCTCCACACTGTTCTTCATAGTGGCAGTATCAATTTACATTCCCACCAACAGTGCAGAAGGGTTCCCTTTTCTCCACACCCTGTCCAGCATTTATTGTTTGTAGATTTTTTTAATGATGGCCATTCTGACCTGTGTGAGGTGATACCTCATTGTGGTTTTGATTTGCATTTCTTTAATGATTAGTGATGTTGAGCATCTTTTCATGTGTTCGTTGGCAATCTGCATGTCTTCTTTGGAGAAATGTCTATTTAGGTCTTCCACCCATTTCTGGATTGGGTTGTTTGTTTTTTTTGCTATTGAGCTGCATGAGCTGCTTGTGTATTTTAGAGATTAATCCTTTGTTGCTTCATTTGCAAATATTTTCTCCCATTCTGAGGGCTGTCTTTTTGTCTTATTTATGGTTTCCTTTGCTGTGCAAAAGCTTTTAAGTTTCATTAAGTCCCATTTGTTTATTTTTGTTTTTATTTCCATTACTCTAGGAGGTGGGTCTAAAAGGATCTTGCTGTGATTTATGTCATAGAGTGGTCTGTCTATGTTTTCCCCTAAGAGTTTTATCGTATCTGGTCTTACATTTAGGTCTTTAATCATTTTGAGTTTATTTTTGTGTATGGTGTTTGGAAGTGTTCCAATTTCATTCTTTTACATGTAGCTGTCCAGTTTTCCCAGCACCACTTATTGAAGAGGCTGTCTTTTCTCCATTGTATATTCTTGCCTCCTTTGTCAAAGATAAGATGATGAAAAAAGAAGATTACAGGCCAGTATCACTGAGGGACATAGATGCAAAAATCCTCAACAAAATACTAGCAAACAGAATCCAACAGCACGTTAAAAGGATCATACACTATGATCAAGTGGGGTTTATCCCAGGAATGCAAGGATTCTTCAATATATGCAAATCAATCAATGTGATACACCATATTAACAAATTAAAGGATAAAAACCATATGATAATCTCAATAGATGCAGAAAAAGCTTTTGACAAAATTCGACCCCCATTTATGATAAAAACTCTGCAGAAAGTGGGCATGGAGGGAACCTACCTCAACATAATAAAGGCCATATTTGATAAACCCACAGCCAATATCATTCTCAATGGTGAAAAACTGAAAGCATTTCCTCTAAGATCAGGAACAAGACAAGGGTGCCCACTCTCACCACTATTATTCAACAGAGTTTTCGAAGTTTTAGTCACCACAATCAGAGAAGAAAAAGAAATAAAAGGAATACAAATTGGAAAAGAAGAAGTAAAGCTGTCACTGTTTGCAGGTGACACGATACTATACATAGATAACCCTAAAGATGCCACCACCAGGAAACTACTAGAGCCAATCAATGAATTGGTAAAGTAGCAGGATACAAAATTAATGTACAGAAATCTCTTGCATTCCTATTCACTAACAATGAAAAATCAGAAACAGAAATTAAGGAAACACTCCCATTTACCATTGCAATAAAAAGAATAAAATACCTAGAAATAAACCTACCTAAGGAGGCAAAAGACCTGTATGCAGAAAACTATAAGACACTGATGAAAGAAATCAAAGACAATACAAACAGATGGAGAGATATACCATGTTCTTGGATTGGAAGAATCAACATTGTGAAAATCATTATACTCCCCAAGCAATGCAATCCTTATCAAATTACCAATGAAGTTTTTCACAGAACTAGAACAAAAAATTTTACAATGTGTGTGGAGACACAAAAGACCCCGAATAGCCAAAGCAATCTTGAGTAAGAAAAGCAGAGCTGGAGGAATCAGGCTCCCTGACTTCAAACAATATGTTCTTAACATCAGCAGTGGCACAAGCTGTGTATCTTCACAGAGTGAATGTTATTATCTTATTCCAAAGACATAAGGCAAATGATATTGAAAAATATTTCCCTAGGGCCCAGATATTGTTATTCACCAGTGTCTGGCACATGAACACCTCTTGTTGCAATCTAAGAGTGTCTGCAAATTTTCTTTAACTGGATATTAGAGTCCTGCTGAGCAAAAGAATGTTCTTTCTAGTCCGGGTTTGTCCTTCACACCTTAGACCTTCTAGAATTCCTAAACTCTACCAACCCAATGCCAGTGGCACCATCAATCACTTGGGCTACCATATAGACTCCCACAGATTTTCTAAATACTCTCACTTGGTTTTACAATCTACATTGGAAAGTACTGTCCTAGAGTGAGCTAAAAACTATTAAAATTAAGACACTAATGTTAATATGGCTTCAATTAAACTTAAGCTAGTAAGAAATAACATTTGAGTTACAGCTCTTAGAATGGCAGAAATAGTTATCAACACTTTTGCACAACAGAGGAGCTGTTGGTGATCAGTGCTGTGGCATGCTTCCCTCTTCAGAACTTCATCTTCAGTGGGATTACAAAGTACAAATGATTAATTAATTATTGTTATTATTATTGCTTCACCAGCTTATCTATATTGACTATCATGAAGTCATGTAGATCCAAGAAGGCAGGAACAAGGAATATATATGCCTTGACTCTTCCCACGGAAGATGTGACCGACTATTTAATCCCAGCACACTTTCCTGCTAAGCATTATGGGTCCTCTTTGTTATTCTCAGATCCATACACCGGGTAACCACAGCTAGGTGAGCTAAGTAGAACGTGAGACGAAATTTGTTTGCCATCCTTCATGTAGATAAAGATTAATAAGCTATTAATGAGGCACTAATGTAAATAAAGGAGATTGTTAAGTTCATTTGTTAAGTCTTTTTTTAAAAAAATAAATTTATTTATTTATGGCTGCATTGGGTCTTCGTTGCTGAGCACGGGCTTTCTTTTTAGTTGAGGCGAGCGGGGGCTACTCTTCGTTGAGGTGCGCAGGCCTCTCATTAAGGTGGCTTCTCTTGTTGCAGAGCACAGGCTCTAGGTGCGCAGGCTTCAGTAGTTGTGACACATGGGCTCAGTAGTTGCGGCTCGCGGGCTGTAGAGCGCAGGCTCTGTTGTTGTGGCGCACGGGCTTAGTTGCTCCGCAGCATGTGGGATCTTCCCGGACCAGGGCTCGAACCCGTGTACCCTGCATTGGCAGGCGTATTCTTAACCACTGTGCCACCAGGGAAGCCCCATTTGTTAAGTCTTAAACACCTCTACAAGAAAAGCTACTTCAGGTTTAGGCATCAGGGATCACTACAATGTGGATAAAGGACAACAGTGCCAAGGCCTTTATTTTCTGTCAGAAGAAGACTGAAATTTATCTGACAGGTATGTATCCAGGTAACCAGTCTACTCTAAAATGCTCTTTCAGAAAGATTATTTCATTACATCAAAATTACTGAGATAACACATGCTCTCATTCTGAGTAAAATGGAGTAAACATACCACACCATCTTTCTCACACTGACTGTAGTTACAAAACATACACAGAATTCAGGGAGCAACTATTTGCGGACTCTGAAAAGTAAGCAAGAGCAGGCAGATTGAGGAGGAAGATCAGTATTTGAGGTACCACGGAACCATGAGTGAGTTTACCTTTTTCCCCCCTTTGATATATTCCTCTGGTTCTGACTCTAGGAGCTGAAAGTGGGTTTCTTGATGCTTGGGAGTTGGGGAGACAAATCCCATGTTTGTTTTCTCATGCTCTGGTGTCCAACCTCCAGACAATCCTGCAGCGACATTGGTGACAACGGGTCTCACAGGACAAAAGTTTTTTTTTTTTTTTTTTTTTTTTTTAAATTGGGTTTTTGTTTTTTTTTTTTTAACTTTCGGGTTTTATTTATTTATTTATTTATGGCTGTGTTGGGTCTTCGTTTCTGTGAGAGGGCTTTCTCTAGTTGTGGCAAGTGGGGGCCACTCTTTTATCGCAGCCTCTCTTGTTGCGGAGCACAGGCTCCAGAAGCGCAGGCTCAGTAGTTGTGGCTCACGGGCCCAGTTGCTCCGCGGCATGTGGGATCTTCCCAGACCAGGACTCGAACCCGTGTCCCTTGCATTGGTAGGCAGATTCTCAACCACTGCGCCACCAGGGAAGCCCCCAAAAGTTTTGAGGAAAGGGAAACTTCCTCTCTGATCAAAGGTCCCAATAGACTGGGAAAAAGTCGCACTTCCTTTTCCTCTCTTTCTGTATTCCCCCTGTTTGGCCCTAAATATGGGCAGAGTCATGGGAAGTGTACAGCTTGAGTAAGGTAAATAAAACCAAGATTTCTGACCAGGGGACAGAAAAGGAAAGCCCAAGGGAACCAGAAAGGTCTGGATAGATTACTGAGAGGGAGGAGCTCAGGAAAGAAACCTCATAACATTGTGAGGTGATTATGCATGGATCTGACACTAAATAGCATACCAAAGACTTTAAAAATTGAACTTTAGGATAGATCATGCCAAAGTCCCAGCTAGCCATTGGGTGGTACATGCATGGAAGAGATTAGAACGATGCTACAAAATCTTTGAAAATGTAAATGACATTGACACCAAAACTCGTAGAAAGCTGGTTGGAACTTGCAGCCTGAACCCAGTTGGGTCAGTAGCCTACTAAAACAAAAATGTCTACATTTTCATGTAATGTAAACAAAAACCAGAATTCCATATCATATTTACAATATCCAAGATACAACCCCAAATCATTTGGCATACCAAGGGGCAGGAAAATTACATCTCACATGGAAAAGACAATTAATAGACATCAATCTAGATGACACCAATATTGAAATTATCAGAAAAAGACTTTAAAGTAGTTTTTGTAAAAATACTCTAAGAATTAAACGTAAAAACCGTGAAATAAATGGAAAAGCAGAAAATATGAGCAATTAGTTGAAGACACAAAGAACCAAGTGGAAATTTTAGAATAGTAAGTACAATAACTGGAATTAAAAGAAAAACTCAGTCTAGTGCTTCAATAGCAGAATGTACATTACAGAGGAGGTAGTGAACTTGAAGATAGATGAACAGAAATTATCTGATTTGAATAACAGAGGGAAAAATAAAAAAGAGTGAAAAAACAAAAGAGGCTCAGGATCCTGTGAGAAAATAAAAGATTAACATCCATGTTATTAGAGTCCCAGAAGGAGAGAAAAGTTTTAAGAAGTAATTTGTGAAAACTGCCCAAACTTGGCAGTAGACAAGAAGACAAAAAAGAAGTTCAGCAACTCCAAACAGGAGAAACCAAAAAAAAATCCATATCCAGACCCATTAACATCAAACTGCTGAAAACTAAAGACAGAGGAAAAAATGTCTGAATGGCACCAGAGATAAGTGGCAAATTACTTGGAGGGCAGTGGTTCTCAACAGGGGTAATTTTGACTCCCACACACTCAGGGGACATTTGGCAAAGTCTAGAGTCAGTTCTGATAGTCAAAATAAGGGGAGAGGTATTACTGACATCTAGAGGCAAGGGATGCTGCTAATCTTCCTGCAATGCCCAGGAAAGTCTCCCACAGCAAAGAAATTTTGGCCTCCAAATATCATAATGCTAAGGTTGAGAAACTCTGCTTTTGGGGAATAACAATTTAAATGACTGAAAATTTCTCATCAGAAACCATGGAGGCCAGAAGAAAGTGAAATAATATTATTAAAACATTAAAGGCAGGCAGGCTTCCCTGGTGACACAGTGGTTAAGAATCCGCCCGCCAATGCAGGGGACATGGGTTCGAGCCCTGGTTGGGGAAGATCCCACATGCCACGGAGCAACTAAGCCCGTGTGCCACAACTACTGAGCCTGCGCTCTAGAGCCCACGAACCACAACTACCGAAGCCCGCACGCCTAGAGCCCGTGCTCCGCAACAAGAGAAGCCACCGCAATGAGAAGCACATGCACCCCAACGAAGAGGAACCCCTCCTAGCCACAACTAGAGAAAACCCACGTGCAGCAATGAAGACCCAATGCAGCCAAAAATAAATGATAATAACAAAATAAATATTAAAAAAAACCCATTAAAGGCAAAGAAATATCAATCTCAAATTCTATATCTAATGAAAATATCCACCAGTAATGAAGATCAAATGAAGACATTTCCAAATGAAGGAAAAATAAGGATTTGTTGCCAACAGACCTGCTTTTAAAAACTATAAAAAAAATATGTAAAATACAGTTGATCCTGTAACAACACAGGTTTGAATTAAGCAGGTCTACTTATATGGGGATTTTTTTCAATAAATACAGTACTTCATGATCCAAGACTGGTTGAATCCATGGATGCAAAACCTTGGATACAGAGAACCAACTTTGGGACTTGAGCACCTGGCAGATTTTGGTATCTGTGGACAGTCCTAGAACCAACCCCTTGCAGATACTGAGGAATGACTGTACACAGATTTTTGAATGTGCAGAAAGGGGGTAGGGGTTGGAGCCCTTAACCTCTGCATAGTTCAAGGGTTCATTATATACTAATGATAAATTAAAATGTAATATTAAAGTTGTTCAAATTAATAGAAAGGGGAAATAGACAAATAAAAAAGAGAGGAAAAACAGAAAATCCAATGTTGAGTAAAAGAAGCCAATCTCAAAGGTTACATACTAGATGATTCCATTTTTAGGATATTCTTTTTTTTTTTTTTAATTTTATTTTTTATTTTATTTATTTATTTATTTATTTTTGGGTGTGTTGGGTCTTTGTTTCTGTGCGAGGGCTTTCTCCAGTTGTGGCAAGCGGGGGCCACTCTTCATCGCGGTGCGCGGGCCTCTCACTATCGCGGCCTCTCTTGTTGCGGAGCACAGGCTCCAGACGCGCAGGCTCAGTAATTGTGGCTCACGGGCCTAGCTGCTCTGCGGCATGCAGGATCCTCCCAGACCAGGGCTCGAACCCGTGTCCCCTGCATTGGCAGGCAGATTCTCAACCACTGCACCACCAGGGAAGCCCTAGGATATTCTTTAACTAACAAAACTACAATGCCAGAGAATACCTCAATCATCATCAGGAATTAAAGTTAAGGAGAGAGTATAAGTAAAAAGGAATAGCACAAGGAAATTTTGGGAGGTGATGAAATTTTTCTGTATCCTGGATAGTAGTGGTAGTTATAGAACTCTATATGTATGTGTTGAAGTTTCTAGAACTGCCTAAATAAATGAATAAATGAATGAATGCATGCATGCATGAATGAATGAATGAATAAATAAATAAAATTTGATATTAGCTACTTTTATCCAAGCTCTAGCTCGATATACCACAAACTGAGATTAAAGAATATTCATTCCCACAACTTTGTGAAGAGACTCTTACACCTATAGAAATAGAAAGTGATATACAAAGATTAGCCAAGCTTTCTGAAATAAAAAGATTAAAATACAGAGAAGATTGCAATTAAGTATATCTGTACATTCATGAAGAAAGAACATGAGAACTCAATGAAAATTTCAGAATCCCCTTTCTAATTGTCCAGTGTTACTCATTTTCTTTCCCTCTCTCCCTCTCTTTCTCTAGTTATTACTGCTGTAGCTGCTGACATAGGTTATCACCATGACTTACACTTTAATCATTTATATTCCCAGAAGTTGTATTAGTCATGCAAACCACGAAATGGTAAAGCTTTAAAAGAAACTTTAGATCTGGAATAGAAGTAGCCCCATAGTCTCAGGCCTGGTCATATACTGCCTGGTGAATCTGAGCATGGCGTCACTTTAGGTCACCTAGAATATGCCCTCCTGTAGCTGAGGAAGCTGAAACCAAAGGAGATTAAGTACTGTCTGCCTGTGTTAGCTTTGATCCTCTCATAAGAGAAAGGACATGAATAATTACTGAGTACCCATTGTGAGTTTTCCATCTTGCACACACGATATTAATTTTTCTAAACAACCATTCTCTCTGAAGTATTATATTCTCCATTTCTCAGATGAGGATATTGAAGCTCAGTTTCTTATGTTTCCCAAGTTTACTTACTCATGAAGGAATAAAACTGGCTCTCTCCCTCCTGATTAATTCATTTTTCTCTCCCTCTTTCCATTTTTTTTTTTGTTCTCCTGCTTTACATTAAAACACTGAAGAGGGCTTCCCTGGTGGCGCAGTGGTTGAGAATCTGCCTGCCAATGCAGGGGACACGGGTTCGAGCCCTGGTCTGGGAAGATCCCACATGCCGCGGAGCAACTAAGCCCGTGAGCCACAACTACTGAGCCTGCGCATCTGGAGCCTGTGCTCCGCAACAAGAGAGGCCACGATAGTGAGAGGCCCGCGCACCGCGATGAAGAATGGCCCCCGCTTGCCGCAACTAGAGGAAGCCCTCGCACAGAAACGAAGACCCAACACAGCCAAAAATAAATAAATAAATAAATAAATTTATAAAAAAAAAAAAAAAAATAAAACACTGAAGATGTGAACAACTAAAACCACTTGAAGGAATAGAATACTATCATTCAAGCATTCAGTTTCCATTAGTCATTTGTTACCAGAATACCAATAAATACCAGAATACTATACCTGAGTTTCTACTGGGCGAAACCAAAAAGGTAGCCTTACAGTACAGCTTTGGTAGACAATGGCAGAGTAAAGATGGCATGAGCCATGGGATGTAGGTTTCACATACTCATTCTGTAGAAAAAGCATACTTACCTGTGAACATACTCATGTTTGGAGATAGAAGGCAAAACAAAAGGCACAAACCGTACTTAAAGAGAGTCATTCCTCTCCCCATGTTCCCAGTTATTCTTAGCAGTATCTGAGCTACACAGTATCTACAGCAGTATCTGAGTTAAGACATCCTTGGCAGGTATACCATTCGTTATTTGTTAATTAATAAACAAAAAGGTAAATAAAAGTTAGAGAAATAATTTGAAATACACTAATGATTGAAATAGTCTAATCACACATTGTAAATCAAATATATATAATTTTAAAATAAAAATGAAAAAAAGAAATAGTCCAATAATTCATTATATTACTAATTTATTATTTGGGAAATGGTGCTTTTGTCATTAGCACAGGTCAATGAAATGGCATAATTAATTAAATTATATACTTTTACATATGGTTAATTAAAATTATATTACTCAAATGACTCTATAGCCCAAGCAGACTAAGTCCCTCACTGTGTTATGTATCACAACGGCCAAGGGCATGATACATGGGTATACAAACAAGTAACCCTCAAATCCATGGCTAATATTAGATTATTTTTAGATTTTCTCTCTCCATTCCCAGAAACCTAGGGATTATGCCTCTACTTACTTCCTCATCAAGGATCCAACTGGTTTCTTGGATATTTCTAACTCGTTTCAGTAAATTCTAGTTCTATTTATTACCATCTCATTAATTCAAAAAATGCACATATCAATGAAATTTCCAAAATATACCTGGGCAAGGATCTTACTATAGTCATCTTTTATCAACTGGGAGAGGTTGAGACAGCCTTCAATGTGTGTGCACACACACATGCACAATCTTTAATAGGAATTGTCAATTGAGTTGATATTTATCAATGAAATGTTTCTTACAGTTAGTAGAAGTGACTATTTTGGGTGTATGATCATCCTTTTGTGATTTTTTAAATCCCCTAATCACTTGAAGAATGATCTTTCTCTCTTAAGAGACTGATGGAAAGTTAAGAATTTATTTAGCTATAAACAACTGAAACCCCAACAAATAATGACTTAACATAATAGATGTTTGATCTCAGACTTCCAGCTTCCAAAACTGTGAGAAATAAATTTGTGTTGTTTCGAAGCTATCCAGTCTGTGGTATTTTGTTATATCAGCCTGAATGGACTAAGAAAATTGATCTTGGGAAGCTGGGGTGCTATTCTAACATATGCCTGTTTCCTCCCTTTTGAACTTTCCTATCAGGTCTTCTAGGGTCAAACAATTCCTTCCCTGTCTCTGACTAGGTATTGTGCTGTTGGTTTTAACAAAAAGGGTTATGTCCTTCAGGGACTGGAGTCAGGAGAGATGTTCATATTACCTGAGAGCTGGGAGTCTGTGCTAGAAGGCAGAGCTGAAAGTTCTTTTTCTCCTAGGTGCAGAGATTCCCGGGGCATCGTTTCAGGAAGCTGATACCCCACAGTACAGTCACCTCAAACAAACAAGCCACCAAGCTGACCCTAACATCCTAAAAGACAGGGGCAATGTCAGTTATTTCACTTCTTGCACAATCCACTTGTTATTTGCACATCTATTAATGGGCATTTTCAAAATCTGAAAATGTTAAAACCTTCAGGGATGAAATCAAATTCACTTTAATTATGTAACTTCTGAAACTTAGGTCCCTTTAGCAAAAACCTTGAAAACCTACTCCAATGCAAACCTGAAGCTATATATACATGATATCCACAAAGGAACACATTTTTCTCAGCCTTAGGGATTATGTGCTTGAATCCCTTGGAAATGCATTTATATTAGCTGGACTGCTCCTCATGATAAGAAGTCAATGGTTCACTATATAGCTAGACCCACTGTAGATCAGTAAAGTTAATACGTGGAATAGAAATGTAGTGTCAGCCTCTGCAAAAGGTATGGTTTGCTGTGAAAAGAATCTATGCTGAAGGGCTAGAGAGCTATTATATTTCTGATCATTTCCTCCAGTCCCTTGTTCCTAGTGACTGCCAGCCTTAATAATGTCATTACAAAACTTGTCTCCTGGGAGACTACTGGGACTTTTGTTCTGCAATCTCATCTGACACAATTATTTGCAAATTTCTAGAAGTAAATTAGCTTGCGTATCAATTTTTCTACCTGGCTGATTTAGAGCTATAACTAATTGCAATGAGTCTAAATTTTAATAAAAGAAACTTTTCACCTAGTCTAGCTCCACTAACAATAAAAAAATACCCTTGTTGCAGCCAAGGAGTCAATTTTGCACTAATGACTGGCAGGGAGTGAATTTTCATTAAGTTTGTATGCATGTGTATATGTGTGTGTGTGCAGTCACATCCACACTAGACAGTCACCATTTCTTCATCCAGTCTACTCTCCACCCATCTCCTTCTTGATCTCTGCCTTTATGAGCTGATTTGTATGGACTAAATCAGAGCTTTCAGCACCCTCTGGCTTCCATTTGGATTCACCCAAGGGGCAGCCCCAGCAGTTGCTCAAAAGGAGCAACAATATAAGATCATGGTGTTGATTTCACTAGCTGTCTCTTTTCAAGTAATCTGTCTCTTGGTCAAAGGCATTTGTTCCAGTTGAGATAAGGATCTTATTTGACTCTGTCTGTGGTCCTGTAACAATTTCTTTTATCCTTTTGGGCCTTAGGGAGACGAGAGATGGTCATATGGTTTGTGATCTTTAAAATGCACAAAGTCTGGAAGTTTTTTATTGCCACCTAAGTAGCAGTGGAAGGATACATAAAGGAAAAAAACGGAGCCTTCCCTTTGACAAGTTTCCAGACGTCGACGGGAAAGAGACTACAAGATGGCAGTCCCTGGGATTAAGGGAGTTCCTTCCTGCTGAAGGATTCATTATAA
Organism: Balaenoptera ricei; assembly: GCF_028023285.1. NCBI lineage: Eukaryota > Metazoa > Chordata > Mammalia > Artiodactyla > Balaenopteridae > Balaenoptera > Balaenoptera ricei. The sequence continues at coordinate 79,332,449 of NC_082646.1, read as the reverse complement.
AAAGGAGATAAATTATTATCAAGGGGAATGCCATGAAAGCATCTACTCTGAGAAGAGGGTTGCCCAACATCAAATATCACAAAGGTTTTGGCCTTAAGGAAAGTAGAAATTTTCTTATATAAGATTTTCTAGGAGTTTCCTGTGATTTTTATGATGCTGAACATTGAACCAAAGAATATAAGTATTCAATAAAATTATAGTCTTTTAAATTAAGCTGAGTATTTTATTGCTTCTTTGTTAATTAAGTCTTTTTTTATAATTATGCTTGTGTTAGTCTGGCTTCCATGACCTAATATTTATACTCATCCCAATGGATCCAGGTTCTTTGGATTCACACCTTATATAATTTAATGCTGAGTCATTTAATTATAATTAAATATAATTTAATGCTATAAATATATAATTTAATTTAATTCCCAAACTCACATAAAAAATAAGTGTTCTAAAACTAATTCCTGGGTAAAATCCAAGAGTACAACCAAGTCATCATTTCAAGATGCAAGGATGACCCAAGTCATCTAAAAAAAGTGGTTTATTTTAAAGTCAAGTTCCTGAGCCCTGAGGGTAAGCAGTATGATGGGATGGTTAAGAACATTTGGTTCAGGGGTATCAGGTAGATCTGGCTCCAGTGTTGACTGTTACTGACTCTGTGACCCTTGGCAAGTTACCCTCAAAAAACCTCAGTTTCATCACCTGTAAATAAGTAAATCTCTATATGGAGACAATAATACCTACCCCACAGGGTCATTGTACTGATGGCATGAAAAAATTCAGGCAAACAGCACAAAATATGGCACTGAGTAAAAGTTCAATAAATTCAAATATTGTCTATTAGAGATGCTATAAAAGGAGAGCTGAGACTGAGTGACATCCAGGAACCCCATCCTACCTCCCAAAGCAGCTCTGTTATCTAGTTTCCGTTTTGGGACTTTAGGTAAGATTCTATCTGAAGAGAGTTTTTCACTTTGTAAAAGAAAAAATGATGAAAATTAATACTTCAAGAAAGTAATAATAACAAACATTCTTTGAGTATATGTAGGCACTATTCTGAATGGTCTCTGTGCACAAATTATTTAATTTTCACAGCACATTCTTGATAGGTACAATTACCTACACTTTATAGAAGGGCAAAATGAGACACAGAGAAGCGATGTAATTTGATCATGTCTACGCACCTAATAACCTGAAGTGCCAGGACCTGGAACCAGGAATACCAGCACCAGAGCCCACACACTTAGCCCCACCACTAGCCTGTCTTTCTGAGTATAAGTCATTCTCTACAGGCCCCAAATTCCTCTTTCTCCATAGTGTTTTGAAGGGAAGGATTACATCATTCACCTCATTGTCTAAAACAGTATATGGACTGGCTATAAAAGACTTGAAAAGATAGCTATCCAGGAGCAAATGATGGTGGCCAAAAAATATTTCCAGGAGCCTAGATACATGTAAGATACTATGAATTATTCCAACGCAAAGTCATAAACTTTAAAGTCAGGCAGACCTGGTTCAAATTCAAGTGGCTGCATATTCTCTGTTAGGACTTTCAAGGTGGAAATTGATAAAAACTCAACTTTTTACTGGCATAAGGATTTAGGGATTGATTGGAAAGATATTGGATGACTCACATAATCTAGAACAAGGCCAGCAAAGAGACCTCAAGGATTGGGACAGAGAACTCAGAACTGTGTTCTCCTTTTATGTTTTCCCTGCATTCCTCCAGGACTGCCCTCAGCTCTGGGGTTACATTCATAGCACTCAAAGTCAATGATAAAGGAGGAGTTTTCACTGCCAGCTCCAGCACAAAATCCAGGTGAGTGACTCCAATTGCCCCAAGGTGGGCCACTTCCCTCCCTTCCTATCCAGTCACCCCATCACTGTGACCAAGGAGGTGCACTCCTGTTTCCAGATGGGGAGGCCTATCACCAGAAGAATGGTAATAATGAGAATTTACCAAGTAGATGAAAACCATAGTTACCACAGGGACTAAAGTTGTTATCCGAAATCAGACAATTCTAGTCACCCTATTGGCTTATAAAGGATAAGTTGAGTAATGCATGTAAAGCAACTGGAACACTATAGATGCTAAATAAATATTAGGTTCCTCAAGTTGTAGAGCCCTTCCTCCAAGTCCTGGGAAGAGCTGATAAAGGACAAGAAGAGCTAGATGAGAAGGAGTGTGTGTGTGTGTGTGTGTGTTTATTTTTCCCAACCACTGTACTTTTGAAGTATTGGACTCCATGACAAAGTTTCTTCACTCCATCCATCCCACCCTCCTCAGCTCAGGTAATGTTGTAGTGATTTGTGCTGTTCTAGAGTGGGTCTCACTGTAGCTTCCAAGCACATCCGGTGGCTTGTTGCCCACGTGGCCCACAGTAAGAAATGCAACTTATATTTACAATAACCCTCATTATATATTACAAAAATGGAGAAACTTTTCACATAATATTACCCTTACTGGATGTGATTGATGTGCTCTCATATCTTGTGTTTTAGCCAGTTCCTTTTTTAAGGCTGGTTTTGGATCACTAAATTGGTTTAAAGATCCTTTAAAAGGTCATGACCTTTACTTTGAAAAAACACTAGTTTTGGCGGGAGTGAGGAGGATGGAGGATGGAGGGTCGGGAGTTTGGATTTTCTCCCTCTATTAATATATTAGGTCCTTTCCCAGAGTTTTAAGGGTGCCCCCTTGTCGTTGGAGAAGCTGCGAAGCCCATGCTATTAATCATTTCCATAATGCATAGGTGAAATGGCAAAATGTGGAAAGACAAAAACTTGGTGATACTCTCACCTATAAGACGAAAAGCAAAGGCTGATTTGCAGCATAAATGTTGTATTGGAGACCCCAGGATATGGAATTATATGGACCTGGGTACAACTCTACTACTTACTATGTAATAATGCCATATAATTTAATATCTCCAGTCCTCAGCCATATCTTCTGTAAACTGGAAATCAGAATGACACAGTATCTTTCTCATAGGACTTTTTGGATAATTAAGTGGATTAACATATAAGAACTGAAATAACCTGCTGTATAATTTAGTATGTAAATAAATTTCCTGAAACACAACCTTTGCATTCACACATTCTCATCTTATCAAAAAGTCTAGTGTCTGTAACTTACTGAAGGCTTCCCCAGATATGACCAGAAATCCAAGTGCTTACTCTTGTCCAAAGATTATGTTCTCTTTCCTCATCTCCAGAGCCAGAGCTCAGATATGCTCCCTGGAGGCTGGAGGATTGGAAAATTTCTTCTGCCACCTGAAGACGGTTGCTCCAAAACAATACACTATGTTATATGGACTTCATAGCTAGTGTCAAAGCCAAAGCCCAATTGACACAAATTATATACGACAAGGGTTTCCAAAGGGATCCTCTGCTTTTTTCTGCAGGCACATCTGAAGTGCATGGATAGATCTGAATCCCCTGCTCCAGACCTTGCAACTAGGGCTGATGCAAGTGCTTGCCCCAGGCTGCAGTGGATTTCTCTGGAGCTGGAGAGAACATCCTCTACCCCCAGTGCTGTGCTCAGCAGAAAATATTATTGCCTTGGAGGCCAGTGTGGAGTGGATACAGCATAATGTGTAGAGAGGAAAGAGGAGAGAGGATAATATTCCTACACCCCCATTCAAGAATGTCACTGCTGCTTTAGCATCCTTCTACTTTCTGGGCCCTGTCCTAAGGAGAGAGTAAAAACTACTCATTTAATTAGACATATATCACTGCCAGTTCCATTTGTCTTAAGTTCTTCTGGAAACAGGTTGGAAAGATCCCTGAGTAATCTGGAGGAGTGGGATGGAGGTTGAGTACACTATCAACTCAGATGGTTATAGCACATCAATGAAATTAGGACTTACTCCCATTTTGTTGTGTGCTATATCTATACTTTCTATAAAAGCATAAAAATCATGTCATAAATGTGTTGTCTGTGGTCCCAGATAACAATAGAAAAAAGCATGGCAGAGTGGAATGGACATGAGCTTTGAAATCCTTTATGGGTTTCGGTCATGATTCTGTCACGTACTATCTGTGTTATCTCAGGTAAGTTATTGACTTCTCTGAAATGTTTCCTTGTTGATAGTGAACCCATGACATCTGCTTCATAAGTGTCTTCTCTCACAAAATATAGAAAAGTATAACTGAAGCAAAGCATGGAAACTGCAAAAACAAACCAAATAAAGAAGAAAAGAAAAGAGCTTTGGTCACTGCTGTTGTAGGAGCTCATCCAGATGTGATCACTGGTTGACCCACAAGCTAGACCTGGGCAATCAGAAGCTCTTTATCTCTTCTCCTTTCCTTGAAATGTATGTTCTGCCCACTGTTCTCATAGTGGGAGCAATTTTAAGGACACAGCCTTGAGAGAGCAATGTGTAGTTGAGACCATCTGGACTGAATACGTGACTGAACTTATCAAGGCCTCTATATAAACTTTCAAGATTCTAGTGGGTAGATACAGAGATCTACTCATTTTGTGGCCCTCCAAGACACGTCTTGTATGTAACTTTCCTTGTTTATTAAATGTGCCACCTACCAATATGGAGTGGTCTGCCTCTTTTTTCGACCTCTCCTTTCCCTCTCTGTAGAGGGGCCAGTTGCAAATTTTACCCAGGTTTTGAACCAAACTCCCAAGGTTGCAAACCACCTACTGCCTGATTATTTGTCGTTCATTTGGCCACGTGTATTTGCAATCCTTTTCTATTAAGGGCAGTATTTCTCAACAAAGAACTACTGATAATTCTCTGTTGTCATGACCTGTCCTGTGCACTGTAGGATGTTTAGCAGCATCTCTGGCCTCTGCCCACTGTATGTCAATAGAAACCTCACACTCCAGCCAGAGAATAACAGTAAAAAAATGTCTACAGGCATGACCAGATGCTTCCCTCTATACTCATTTCAGAAATTCCTATCCAATGAGACAAATATAATTTCCTACTAAATAAATAGAAAATTCCAAATTCTCATTTTCCTGGCTTTCCTTGCAGTTGAGGCTCAGGGATGTAATCCAGTCTCCTCCAATCACAGGCACCCATGCTGGTCTTTGAATCATATGTTAGTAATGCAAAAGACGGTAACTGCGTAGAGTCTATTCTGCAGAGGGTGGCGTCAGTGGTAAGGCTGAATCAGTAGTAACCTACACCATGTATCCAAAGCTAGTGCCATGGACCAGTGTTGATGGTGTCTGCGTAGTATACTGTGGTGCCCATGACCAAGAGAGTGCAGTGATGTCTAGACCAGACAAGTTCTTCAGTGTCATTTAGGGCATTGTCCTTGGCTACATAGATTCTAACCATTTTCAGAGATTCTGAGAGTTGCTCAATAACCTTTCAACAAATGTTCTGCTCAAATGAGAGTTATTACTGTTGCTTCCACTTAATAATCCTGACTGATACAGTAGCTATTGCATAAATTCAGATGTTTTAGGAAGCTTTGACAAATGACTATGAAATATATATATATATATATATATAATTGATTCCAAGTGAATGTTGTAATACTCTCCTTGAGAGAGGCTGGCCAACCCTTTATTGATGTCTGCATGTTGGAAGAGAAACATCATAGATAGGTATTTCATGATGTATTAGAGGAAGAGATGTTACTGATTTTGATAGATAGAGGTTGCTTTTAAAGAGAAAAGCTAGCTGGAAAGAAAGAGAAAATGCGCCCTTTGCTATATTTTTGCATGGATTTTACAAGGTTCTTGTACGATATGACACTGTTATTCCTGAAAGGTGATAACTGGTCCAGTGCCAAGCTCTTAAAAGGCTCTCAGGAAAGGTTTCTTAACTTGACTATACAAAGCAACATGTATGAAAAGTCCCTAATCACATTTTTACCACTTTCTGAACAGAATGTTGCTTTGGCTGGTGATTTTAGAATAGGAACTATTCTGTAGAAAACCACAACTTTGTATTCAGAGGCCTACAAATCCACTTCTTAACACAAGATGCCTTCCGTGGTTCAGAGCTTAGGGAAAGGGGAATTGAAAAGATGCTGGGATGTTAGAAAAAGGACTCATTTATGTCTATGATGTTGTGCTTTTAAGCCAGGATCACACACTCCTTAGGGGGCAGGAAGGGATCCAATAGCTACCAGCCTTGGACACCCTGTCCTTTTCATGGAAATACACTTCATTCTCTCACTTGACCCATACTCTTGCTTCTGCTCTCCCATAAGAAACTTCTGATCTTTTGTGTTTTATCTTTCATTCTCAGCCTCAGGTGTACTTGAAGGTTATGGTTTTTCCTTGACTTTGAATCCCTAAGCTTCCTGAATATTATCTTGCCCTCATGCAGAGATTTTTTTCTCAACTGGAGGCTTCAGATGCCCACCTCTCCTTAGTCCAGCTCTATCCCACTACATCCTGGCACAAATCCACCAAAATGATGTCCCAGCCCACCTCCAAAATCAAAAGGTACACCAAGTTTATCTGTGAGAAGACCTGCTCCTGAAAAAACAAGATCTTCAATAATCACTTTGCTGTTCACATGAAACCAACACAACATTGTTAATAAACCATACTCCAATATAAAATAAAAAGTTTAAAAAAAAAAAAGAATGTCCAATGTGATGGTATTAGGAGGTGGGGCCTTTGATAGGTGCTTAGGTCTTGAGGGTGGAGCCCTCATGAATGGGATTAGTATTCTTATAAGAGACCCCACAGAACCCCCAGCCCCTCCCACCATGTAAAGATACAGTGAGAAGTCTGCGACCTAGAAGAGAGCCCTCATTTGACCATGCTGGCACCCTAATCTCAGACTTCCAGCCTCCAGAATTGTGAGAAATAAATTTCTGTTGTTTTTAAAAATAAATAAATAAATAACAAATAAAAGGCTCTGGACTCTGCACAGAGCTTCATAACCTCTTCGTGGACTTTTTGTCTTCAAGCTGATGATGGAAAAATAGTTATATTCCAGTCTAAGCCAGAAGTCCAGTATGCACCACAGTTGGAGCAGGAGCCTAAAATTTTGAAAGAACCATCGTTAAGCAAAATGTCCTCAGATCTTCAACTGAGAAGTTCACAAGCACATAGGAACTATCTTGAAGACGGAGAAAGTGATGACTTTTTAAGATGCCTCTCTCTTATTCCGGGTGGATTTTAACCATGACTCTTGTCCTCTCCGTGATGGTATTGCTCTGGATTTGTTGTGCAACTGTGGCTACAGCTGCGGAGCAGTATGTCCCCTCTGAGGAGCTGAGTGTCTATGGTGACCTGGAATTTGTGAGTGAACCAAAGCTAAACAGATATCCAACTTCTTCTCTCGTGGTTGTTAGATCTAAAGGTGAAGATCACGAAGAAGCAGGGCCTCTACCTGCAAAAATGAATCTTGCTCATTCAGAAATTTAAGCTTTTTTTTTTTTAAAGAAAAGTGTAATAGACATCTAAATTTCCATTCCACATGGTGCTTTTTAAAATGGTTTCATTGGCTATAGGGCTTAAAAATCACTATTAAATGCAAATAAAGTTTAAAAAAAACAACAGGTACTTACCATCTCACCAAATCAGAAGTCTAGAGGTAGGAGGGGCCAGCATTGAAGTGGCCATTCAGCAGTGCTACCAAAGACTTCTCCCAACTTTTCTGTCACCATTGCTGGGTTGGCAGCTACTCTCCATGTGGCTGTGAGATTGGTGCCACAGCTGGAGACACAACAGCATTCTGACCAAAAAATAAATAAATAAAAGTCATGGGCAAAATGGGTTTCTACTTACACGGCTCCCTTTGATCAGGAAGGGAAATTATTCTCAGCATATCCCTCTCAAACTTGCCTACATTTCCAACTCCCAGACCAATAAATATCATGTGGCTGGGCATCTCATCACCTAAACCCGTTTGGAATCTTGTTAGCAAGAAAGGAAGAGATGTGTTTAGATGTGCAACCAAAAATGTCTGCCAGCCTTGCCTTGAGCTGGAGTAGAGAAAGGCATGGCAGTGCGGGTGCTATCCTTGTTCTTTGTACCTTTTTCTCAAAAAATAACCAGAAAAGAATCAGAAGTTTGGAAACAGAACTTGAGTTTTATTCAAAGAGAGCTATTCAGTATTAGTACCTGTGTACATTGTAGTATGCAGTCCAAAATTGGAATCTCCTGTTTGTAAGAGCATCCCTTTGGTTAAAGTCCCACGAGAAATCATCTTTAGCTACTAAGACCAACACCTCTGCTCTTGTTTCCTTTCACCATATTTGTGCCACAGTATAAGGCAGGAGTGACGGCAGCCTCAGCAGAGCTGAAGCGTCCACATGAAGGAGATGAATCACACCAGTGCTTTTTTCTGCAGGACCCTGGAGCATAGCACATGATGGGGTGAGCACTGCATGTGGAGAGGAATGAGACACAAGCAGATGGAAACCTTGTTTCATATGAGTTATGCAGCCCCCAGGAGCCGTGGTGATAAATGTTAAAAAAGCAAGGGATTCAGCTGAAAACTGTTCTGACTGCACCACAGAAAACACTGTTGACTTGCTGGGATATTTGCTAAAATAGAAAGCTTTAGGATAGACATCTAAAGCAGAATTTATCACAGCACACAAAACCTTCAGTCAATACCCGTGGCTGTATAACACACTTTGCAATTGCCTGTGTGAATGGACTGGGTTGGGCTGAAAAAATCCTCACATCAGAGAAACTTCTTTGTGAAGTTTTACTTTCTTGGTATCATCTGCTCAAGAAAATAGTCTTGAACCTGAGTCATCAGCCTTATTTCATCTCAAATAAGTTCATTTTATAAATCTTGATGTTAAAAAAGAGCACAGCGCTGTTAGTAGTGATTGCTTTTTTAAATAGATAAGGATGGCAATTGTAATAATGTAAAAATGTACAGGAAACACTTTCATTAATGTTTTATTCATCAGACTGCATAAAATAGATAATAATAATGTTGATCATTTCTTTCTTGAACATTAGCCTCTTGTGTGCTAAACACCTTGCTTTTATGCTTTATCTCTAAAATTATAAAAATCTTATCTTAGAAATAACTTATCTGAGGCTCCAAGTGATTTTCCCAGGACTGTGCAACTGATAAGAGATAGAGCTAGTCTTCAAATCCAAGTTTGTCTGACTCTAAAGCCCTTATATTTGATACTTCCTAATACACTGCTTCATATGTCCTAGTCTTTCCCATAAAACCAGTTATACTTCAGCCCATCTAAAAATGCCAAGCGTGAGGAATAAGGATAGAGGGAAGAACCACAAAGAAGATGAGTTTCATCTTGTCTCATGAAAGGCACAGAAAGGGATGGGGCAAAAGACTGATGAAAAGTTGTCTCCATAATATGAGGATTAACCATTGAGAAATGCTGCTCCAAATAGTGGGAAAAAGTAAATCAAGGGAATTAAAAGAGCATCTAATAATTTTGTTGCTGAACCTTAACATTGGCAACATTCATAACATGATTCATCGCATTGCATTGAATTTCTAACTTTTCCTCAATCCAATTAACTAGTAGAAATATCTTAAAAATACTTCTGGACGTGTCTGTAAGGGTGTTTTCAGATGAGATTAACGTTTGAATCCATGGACCCAGTAAAGTAGATTGGCCTCCCAATGCAGATGGGTATCATCCAATCTGTTGAGGGCTGAATACAACAGAAGTAGAGGAGGTTGGAATTCACCCTTTCTTGCTTCCTGCCTGTTTGTTTCACTTACAGCATCTCACCACATCTCATTTGGCCCTTGGGCTGGGATTTAAACCATCACTCCCCTGGTTCTTAGGCCTTCAGACTTAGACTGATTTATACCACTGACTTTCCTGGGTTTACGGCTGTAGACTACAGATCGTGGAACTTCTCAGCTTCCTTCATCATGTGAGCCAATTCTTCAGAATAAACATTTCTCTTTCTCTCTCTCTCTGTGTCTCAGTCCATGTTGATCAAGGAAAATCAAAGGTTATAAAGTATTACCCAGTCTACAATCCAGATACCACTGATAAAAACTGAAGTCAAAAATGATGAGGAAAAAAAGTGAACTTTTTGTTCATATAACCTATAAGTGGCACTTTGGGATATTAGGGTTGAAGGGGATAAAGTTTGTTAGCCCAGGCAACATGGATATGGGTTGAGATAGAGCTTCCTTAAAGGAAAACAAATACTGTTTTTACTTGAAGAAGGGTATAAAGGTCTGCTGAACAAGCTAGAAAAATAATAACTATTTCCAATTGAGTAAATGAGATATAGATAGATGAGACAGATAGATAGATAGATAGATAGATAGGCAGGCTAACACGTGGAAAGAAAATAGTTGTGTGACAGAATGTTAATAGCACTTTATCTGGATGGCCATATTATTAATAGTTGTTTTTCCTGCTTGGAACTTCCCTATATGTGGTGGATATTTTGATTCTCAACCTCAAGTCTTCACTTTGGAGGGTTTAGAAAGTTATCACCTAAATCCCCCCAAATAGTCATGCAGCTAGCATTCTGGATGCAAATTACATACTGCCAGTACTTAGGAGAGATTTGGAAGGCAGAATGAAGAAACAGCCATTTCCCCACCACCTTTGGCTCTTGCTGCAGACAATTTAGAAATGTGAGACTTTCACACAGCTGCGCTCCAGTCCTCGTGTTCAAGTTTGGTGGAACACACAGAGTGTTATGAAAACACTGAGTGACTTCCTAGTCTGGATTTCTGATAGCTGTGTCACAGCTTCAGCTTGCTCGTCCTCCGGAGCGAGAGGAAGTTGTCACAGCAAGGGGCAGCGGCTGCCTCTGAGATGGTAGCTCCCCTTGTGGTTCAACTCTGCGTTATTCTGGGAACCCATTCAGAATGTCTAGCCCAGAACCTGTTTTTTCAGTCCTTCCAGCAATTGTGTAAGCACCTAATATCTTGTATTAAATTCTTTTCTGCTGAAAATACTTATAGTAATTTCTGTTTTCTGCACTCAGCCTTACTGATTCACCTATATTTTATTATATTGTGACTGTAAATCTTATATCTTGTGTAACAAAAATACTCCTTTTAAATCTCATGCCATTTCTCACCAACACAAATTCTTTATTTAAATTAGCTCGTCTCTTTACAATTCCCAGAAATGCCCTTTGCTCACCTCTATATGTATGCTCCCTTCTGTCTACTCAAGCCTACTGAGAGAAACCATGGCATATCTGTAATAGCTAAGAGATCTAACATTTCTGCCATATCCACTGTGCCCAGTAAAGCAACAGCAGTCCTGTGGGGAAATGGTGGTGTCCAACATGGCAGGACAAAAATGTAGTGAGATGGCACTGTGAGAAATCCCCTGGGCCTAAAGAAAATTTGGGGTAGGAAGAGATTTTGCAGAAAGCTAGAGTTTCTCTTTGAGCTGGTAAGAGCAAGAGCAAGGATGATTTGGAAGTATATGTTTAGTTATTCTGATCCCTATGTCTGATTTCATTATTATTCTTCTCACAACAGAACTCTGAATTTTGACAGTGTACACTGGAAGTGAATATCGTCTTAGTCTCTGGCTATGATTCATTTCCTCCTCTTTATTCTTACAGATGAAAGTGAACAATAGATTGTATTAGTTCGTGTCCTTCTGAGGTTTTCTTTTTAAAGATAAAGGCATGTGGGAAAAAATTTTACCCACAACAAAGTGTACCAAATGTGTAAAAAGGGAGATTCTAATTTTCATGTTTGCAGCCATTCCAATATGCAATCCCACTGGCCAGAGATAACCAGTGCTACCAGATTGGATAAAAACTTTCTGACATCTTTTGGATACATTTACACCATTTTTAAAAGTGGGAACACACTGTCCATACTGTTTGCTAATTGATACTTTTTCTTAATAGTATATCATGGACATATTTCCATGTCAGTATTCATTACACGACTTCATTCTTTTAAAAAGCTGTATTGTGGCTTACTTTACATATGTAGTTTATTTAACCTTTATCCTATTAATCAACTTTGAGATTGCTTCCTCATTTTTGTTCATGAAAATGGTACAATGTATATCTCAGTGTACTTGGAATTAAATTGATATGAAGGTCTTCAAATGAAAGTTTTGTTTTCAATCTACCAAAAACAGTTAAGAACTACTTAGTTTATATAATATCATGAGCCTGAGGGTAAATTAATATTTTTGTTTGTAGTTTAATATAAAATCTGGGTTGAGGCATAAAAGTTAGGAGTTTGTATATTAAGTGTAAAGATCTTGACCCTTTTTCCTGCAGTAATCTGAAACTAGGTTCACAGAACAAAGAACTCATTAACCATTTACGTTTATGGACGGAATTGAGATGTGTGAAATGCAGAATTTAGAATACCCCCAAAAAACAAATTAAACAAATTTTATTGTTCCCAAAACCAAATGTATTCTCAAAAGTTTATCAGTAAATGTTATCAGTGATGCAGTAAAAGTTAAATAAAAAAATGTAATTTCAGTTATCAGAGAAAATAATATATCTGAAGCAAGTTCTAGATACATTTTGTTTCAGGTGTATCCCAAGAAGAGGTTGACAATGTAAATCTAAGCTGAAATTAGTGGTACAGATCATGTTAGGAAATCACATGTTCTTTCAAGTCCTAAACACAGTGAAACTTATTCTCCAAAACTCTAAGGAAGAACCCATACTCCATTCAGCATTGGTCTCAGAATGCAATCAGCATGGCAAAGACAGAGATAATCTTTTTAACAGATCATACCTCCATAGAATCTCAAAGCTCACAGGGACTTCAAAGGCCACTTAATTGCCCTGCTGGTCCTTGAATTCCCCTTTCTGCCCTTCACCAGATGGACTACTAGCTTACGTTCAAATATCTCTAAGCTATAGGCATTTCTCCACCGAATGCAGAAATTTGTCCTGTTTTCAGATACTCAGATTTTTTAAATCTTGGATTTCTTTCTTTCTGTAAGCGTTCGGTATTAGATCAAGCCTCTGGAGCCACAAAGAATAAGCTTCACCCTTCTCTCTCATGACAGCCTTGTAGATATCTGAAGACAGCTCTCATCTGCATCCTGAGGTTTCTCTTAAGGGTAAACATCTTGCGGGTGGAAGATATTCTGAACCCATAAGATCAATTACACTTTCCAGAGACGTCTGACTTTCTTTCTTTTTTTGATCATTCATTCCATCAATCGACTAATATTTATTGAGAGCTTTCCACATGTCAAGTATGGCACTTTCAAACTCACTAGTAAGAAAAGTGAACACCCCTCTGTCCTCAGTAAGCTTATGGTAGAGTTAGGGCAAAAAAGACATTGATCAATTTACCTCCCATAAACCATGTCAATTACAGAGAGGAGTGCCACAGAGGAGAGTTAGCCAGTCCTGTGGGAGCAAGTAATAGAAAGCTCTGATACCCTGAGTGATAGGGTAAGCTTTCCTGAGAAAGTGATGATTTGAGTTGTGATCCAAAGAATGCATATGAGACATCTAGATGGAGACATAGGAGAAAAGATTTGCTAACTGAAAGAAGACAAGACCTGTAGAAGGAGGGAGCATTGTCTGAGAAAGGTCGTGTAGCAAAGGCATAGAAAATGATTGGGAAGAATGGTATGAGATTGACCTGGAGAAGTGAATTTTGGGCATGTTTGAGGTTTGGTTGTTTACAAAGCTTATTGAAGAGTTTTAAGAGCAAGAGTGAAATGATCAAATTTGCATTTACAATATGTTGCTTTGATCTCATGAGAGAAAACAGGTTGGAGGGCGGGGCAGGAGGAAATGTAAGTCAATTGCTAAGAGGCTATTGGAATGGTCCAGTAGCTGAGGCTAGAGGATGAAGGAGATGGGGTGACTGGTGAGAAATGGGTGCATTTAAGAGATGTTTAATAGGCAAGTGTTGAGAATTCCAAATGAACCAGCACAAATTTTTAGAATACAGTTTTTGTTTATATGAAAGTTTAAAGCAAACTTTGAAAGCAGTTTAATTTTTTATTTTCTATTATTTTAAAGTGATTAAAGACTTGAACATTAACAACAGAATACACAAAGATGTTAAACAGTATTTTAGAAAAGTCCACAGAGTATATACAGAAGAAATGTTTCAAAACTTTTTTTTCTGATTTGGACATGTCGGAAAGCATATCTGCAGGTTCTAGATCTTCCAATTCAGCGTTTCATCTTCCTAAGAGAATCTTAGTGGAAGAATAGAAGGAGAAGAATAAGGAATTTAGAGGTGGACAATAAGTCCTTATATTTTTTTAAAAAGTATAATCTTGAACATATGAAACTAGAGAAACAGTAAAATAAAAAATTTTAAATATAGTCTTTTCTCTTTGCAACCACTGTGAGTTATAAAAGTAGAGTAGAAAAGTATTTCTTGCTTTCTTGAGCTGGTCGGGGATATTTTATTGTATAAATAATAAACTTGAAGTTTAAAATTGAAGGATTTCAAACAATGGTGTCAACAGCATCCCGATTATAAATCCTGGAATTCACTAAAATTGAAGTTGCCTATTTCAAACGCAGACGTTGGTTTTTAAAGATTGGTCACCTAGCACCATCTTCTGGCTACATAATAATTTTTGGTTTTCTCCCTCACTACAAAATTGTTACTGTGTAAATATTATGATTGTGGTGCCACCTGCTGGATATTTTTCTAAGAATGAACACATTCTGAAGAGTTGTGCTGGGAAATCAGTTGCTTACACCTCATGGGTATGACTTCTAACCACTCTAGAAAAAAAATAATAATACTTGCAAAGTAGCTAGACCTCCTGATTCTAAGAATTATTCTAAGTTATTCAACATAATATTTTAATGTTATAAAGAATTATTATGCATTCTATTGATTCTTATGGAGAAAGAGGCTATATGTCCCTTTGGTAACTCATTCCCTAGTTCCTCTTTTGCTGTCCCTGTGCAAACTTTAGCCACATGAGAAATTATCCCCAAATAGTTTTAAAGAAGAGTAAAATAATACTTGAGCATGTTTTACAGTATTTATTAAATCTTACAACTCTAAGAAATTGATTAGCTCTGTCTTACTGACTGGAAAACAGAGATGTGGTTTGGCTGCACCTAAGGTAGCTTATACCAAAACACAGCAAAGAAAATTTGAACCAAGATATTTTTTACAGTGAAGCCTCTACTTTTTCTACCCCGCCTGTTTTCATTGCTACTTAATGGGGTTTGAGTAAATGTGGATTGTATATAAATCTGATTTTTAAAGCCTAATAAAAACATTTTCTAATCTCCACTAACACGTTTCCTTCTCAGAACTGTACAGTTCTTAGCCGAGTTCACTTTATTTCCTTTATTAGTTTTCCACAGGCTGAATGACACACTTTCTATTTGTCATCCTGGGCTTCTTTCTGCGTGGGTATCTCTAAAACCAACCATGACATTCAAATTTCACTCATTTATATTTGGACAGAAAAGTCCAAAGAAAGGAATAATAATTTGTCACTGTTCTAAAGTGTTGATTAGATTCACCCTAAAAATAAGAATGCTGAAACTTCTGAGTTAAAGAAAAGATGCTCCATTAATTTATTAGTACTAATCATATGTAATGTGATTTAACCCGAGCTGTTTAATGGTGTATTTTAAAAGTTCTCTTAACTGGTCCTATATACTCATTAGACTCCTCCCCAAAAGCTAATAGTGAGGACTCTCTATTAGATAGTGGGTCAAATTGCAGCAGGATGAGGGTAGAAGAGGTCCCTTTTATCTGCAGAAGAATCTGTCCACAGCAAGACAAAGTAAGGCCAACCTATAGAGGGAGACAAAGCTAATGGAGATGAATAATTATTTGACTGAACCAGATTTCCTCCTGTATTTCCCAGTCACATAAACCAAAATAATAAAATCTTTCAGTTTGTGACTTTCGTAAGTGTTTCTCTTCTTGCAACTAAAGGAATACTAACTAATACAGTTTTCAAAAAATACATATTGACTTAATAAATGTTAAATGAAATCACTTTGGTTAGTTCCCCTAAGTTCTCTGAGCTTCACCTGTTTTTAAAATTTAATTTTAAAATAAAGGGAATTATTTGCACTTTACTTTCCTCCCAAGGTTTATGGAGTTCAAATGAAATGAGCACCATATGAAATAAATGATTTATAAATGAAAGATTTAGAAACGTATGTAAAAGTGCTATATAAATGTCAAAATCATGGTATCCAAAACTGTCGTATTGTTGAGCAAATCAATCCATGTGACCAGCATAGTGATCCTTAAAAATGGCATGGGTTCAATAAAGTTTCATCTGTTTCATTGTGTCAGTTCTACATAAAGGTAGGAAAGAGGAACTTTCCAAGGGTTTTATTATTTAATCAACACTGTAACTTAATGTTATGACAGTCAGTTAAGTATCAATATAAGGATCCACTGACATTTATATTTGTCATATAATATATGCTTGAAAGACAATACTTTATAAGAAACAACATTGCTTTTAATTTTTTTTTCTTTTGTAAAGAAGTGAAGTCATCATATCTGTAAGGGTAAAGTGAGATATTTCCCACACTGGTTTTTCAGTTCCTGGTATCTGGAAAATGTCTTCTGTGAAATACTGATCCAACTCTTAATGTTCCTATAATTGTATAAGGAATCAGAAGAGGGACTTTCATGGTGGCGCAGTGGTTAGGAATCCACCTGCCAATGCAGGGGACACAGGTTCGAGCCCTGGTCCAGGAAGATACCACATGCCATGGAGCAACAAAGCCCATGCGCCACAACTACTGAGCCCACGTGCCACAACTACTGAAGCCTGCGTGCCTAGAGCCCATGCTCAGCAACAAGAGAAGCCACCGCAATGAGAAGCCCGAGCACCACAAGGAAGAGCAGCCCCCGCTCACCACAACTAGAGAAAGCCTGCGCGAAGCAACCAAGACCCAATGCAGCCAAAAAAAAAAAAAGAATCAGAAGAACAATTCATATTTACTTCTGTGATGTTAAATACCCGATGCAGTTTTGGTAGACTAATTAAATAAAGATTTAAGATAAGATGGAATCAGATGTCTTAAAATAATTATGTCTTAATTCTTTTTCTTACTTAAATAGATCTCTGTGCTATTTGGATAAATTTTCAATCTCCATTTCTATACTATGTGTTTTTATTTGTGTTCTCAAAATATCAATTTGGTGTAGAAAACTATATGATAGTCAAAACTAAAGAATACATGAAGGAAGAGATTTGTAATCCCCATGAATATGAATACAATTGTCTGCTCTTACATGGGATGACAGTTTTAGCATTTTCATCTTTCCCATCCCACCTTCCCCACAATTTGAGATTTTAAGACTTTTAAGTACTTAAGAGGAGCTCCCTCCATCTGTAAAACTTAACTGTTAATTAATTTTGTTCTAAAATTAAATTGCATTGTGCTTTTTTCCAATAAGTACGTCAATCAAAAGATAAACGCACAACATAAGGGCTGTGAGTTCAGTTTTATTCCGTATCTTACTGAGAGCTGTAGCCTGGGAGACAGCAACAGAAGTTTTTCTCTCAGTTTGTGAAGGTCACCCCTGATGGGGAGAGAATCATTTAAGTTTTGCTGTGAAAATTGATCACATCAGCATGACAAGTCTTTTTTGTGTTGTCGATTCTCTGAAGATCCAGAATACTCTTATGTGTGAAGATCTGCTTTTTAGGATGAAGCGAGAACAAAGGATCCTAAAACCTAGACTTCCATAAATCAGAAAATAAATGCGAAACTGAGAGGAGCAGGTCCCTACATGTTTCTCTAGGCTGACTGTATGTAATGAAACGCAGAGACTTGAGAAAATGTTTTGCACTGTTAAATTAATCAAACAAGGAGGCCATTGGATGAGGCTCTAATGCCACTGTAGCCTATGTAAGCATCCCAAAATCTAAGTCTGTAAATACCTCAAGGTTACGAAATCAAGAGGCTAATTACAAGCACTCTCAAACAGCCAATTAGGCTTTAAACTATAGACAACCTTTCTTTGCTTCTGCACTTTCTCTGTATAAGTCTAGCCCCTGGCTCCTGTCAGCCAGGGTTCCTAAACACTTCCGGTTTGGTGCTGCCCCATTCGAATCAATTCTTGCTTAAATAAATTCATTAAAATTTCAATATGCCTCAGTTTATCATTTAACAGCACCATCCTTCGAAGTGTGTGCGTGTGCGTGTGTGTGTGTGTGTGTGTGTGTGCACACGCATGCGTGCATGCTCGTCCGGCTGACAATTTAATAGTTATTAAGACTGGGTTCTTTCGGGTAAGGAATTGTGTTTGTAGTCCTTTCCAAACACTTTGAATTGTAATATACAATTGATTAAAAGTTAAAACATTCCAAACAAGAAAGAAAGAGACCATTTAGGAGGGCAAATATCCCCAAGGTTTTTTTTTTTTTTTTTTGGTCAACTTGAGCCCTTAAACGTTTAGAGAGGTAACTGTAATAGTCAAATGTCTACTTGTATTACTTAACTTATTAATTTTCTTAAACATCCATGTTTAATACCACATTATATAAAAATATATTAGTTTAGAAATATTGCTTATTTCCATACCCGCATTTCATTAAACAGTTTTATTCAACCTCTTCACATGCATTTTCAACATCACTGTCTTGTCACAAGCGCCTTTTTTTGAGCAGTTTTCAACAACTTTCACTTTCACTTCCATCTCAGTGCCTCAAAATACAGCACTTTTAAAATTTTAGTTTGATGCTATTACATGTTACTGGAAATTTATCCAAAGCCTAGGTACTCTTTCATATAACATTAGAACAGTTGTTTATTATTTTCATTTGTCCTTTATCTGTGTATTAGAAATCTCCAAAACATAGCCATTTATTTAGTCTGTTAGTTTTTAAAGTGAGTTCTTAAAAGCCTTGTTTATAAGACTTTCAGTACTTCCAAATATGAAGTTCTACTTCAAGAGATAACTACTAAATTTCTTTGTATTTTTACTGAGTCATCTAGGTGACCTCAATAAGTACCCAAAGCTGGGATTCATTAAGGCCAATTTCCAACTAATGCATTTTCCTGAAAAACTTTGTTTTTCAAAATAAACTTGTTGAGAAAGAGTTCTGAAACAGAGACTTCATAGGCGTTCTGACATAAGGTAACTCATTTTTTCTGACCTTACACTGGGGCAGGCATGAGAGATGCAGAGAACCAGCAAAGGTAAAGAGGCTGAACTGCAGATCAAGTGCAAAACAACTTAGGAGAAAGTTTAACTGGGTGGAAGCAGGGTTCATGGCATATCAGCTCCCCAAAGCTCTGGAAGTTGGAGACCCCCACTGGTTTGGGGTCTTCCAGTTGATTTACTTCACCTTTTCTAGCCTCAATTCTCAATTCCATCTCTCTTCATTTAACCTCACCTTTTAAAATTGCCAGATTCCACCCATAGCTTTCTTATCACCCAGGCTAATGTGACGGAGACTCCTTATATGGTCCCTCCCTGCCTATAGAGCATGTCATGTGGATTCTGACTTCTCTCTTATCTCTCCTCTGTTCACTCATTACCTACCCATTAATACAAAGGTAAATTAGGAGAAGGTCTATGCTGGCCTCTGATTTCCCGTGCCTTGTGGAATTTCTCTAGTCCAAGCCCCGTATCTCCTCTCCTATGAGTGCTTGTTCTGCCTTGTTTTTTCTGGTAGCAGTCTCTGCCAGGCCCAAGATTCATTCGGCACCATCACCAGCTAGCAGCTCACTACCTCTGCCAGCTCATTCCTGTGCCCAGTCTCAATCAGAGACCGGACTTATCTGCTGGTCCAGAAGGAATTCAGAGACCAGAAACAGTGACTTATGATCTATGTCATACCAAAAGAGATATGTGATTAAAAGTGCCATAAAGAAATTGTCAAAAATAATTTCTCACAGTTAATAATGGCAAAAGATGTCACTTGTTACTTCCAGCATTCTAACTGCAGCAGCTGATTAACTGCTTTCCTTGCAATGGCCCAATCACCTAGAGACACGTTAGGTGTGGCCCTAGCTCTACAACACAGAGGTGAGGAGCTACAGCCCTAGGTGGTGGAAAGAACAAGCAGGTTCTCATGAGAAGCAGGTGAAACTAACCCCTACCCAGGGCCAGGTTAAGAAATATAGTAGCCCTAAGGATGAAAATGTACAATGCCCTTCCTATATGTAATTCAAAATTAAAAGGCAAAATTATCTGTGGTAGGTTAATAACTGTTCTCAAAGATATGCCCATGTCCTAATCCTTGGAACCTAATGAATGATGCCTTATTTGGAAAAGAGGTCTTTGCAGATATGATTAAATTAAGGATTTTGAGATGAGATTATCCTGGGTTATCTAGGTGGGCCCTAAACACCATCACAAGTACCTTTATAAGAGGCAGAGAGGTTAGACATACATAGAAGAGGAAGATGTGTGAAGATGAAGACAAAGATTGGGATGATGTAGCTTCAAGTCGATGAATGCAGGCAGACACTGGAAGCTGGAAAAGCCAAGGAACAGATTCTACCTGAGAACCCCTTGAGAGAGTAAAGCCCTGCTGACACCTTGATTTCAGACTTCTGGCCTCCAGGACTGTAAAAGAATAAACTTTTATTGTTCTAAGCCACCAAGTTTGTGGTAATTTGTTACAGCAGCCATAGAAAACTAATACACTAACCCACGAAATAAATATAAAACAGTCCAACAAAAATGCTGTTTTTTTTCTTCCCTAGTTTAACTCCTTTATTGATTTCTTTATGCAATATTAACTCTAGAATTTTATCTAAGTCAATTTCTAAGTTAGGGAGAAGTTTACTGAACAAGCTTCAATGTGGATTAGTAGCATAAAGCACATCCAGACTCCAATAATATATTTGAAAAAGTATTTCATGACATTAATGTGGGCAAGATAGATGTAATCAGATCTAGCTGATATCAAAGTAGAGTGAATTTATAACTGAATAAACAATTCTACCAAAAGGTACTGGTAAATACTTATTGATGAAAAATGCTACTGTGTCCCAGAGACATAATGATAGATATAGATAGATAGATGATAGATAGAACGACGTTTCTCACAAACTTTGTCGGGTAGGATCAAGACAACCTACACAATTTGCAGGTCCTAGTGCCAAATGAAAATGCAGAGCCACTTGCTTAAAAATTAAGAATTTTAAGACAGCAAGAGCACAGCATCAACCTTTCTAACTGTGATTACAGAGACTGTACACCCATGGAGTCAGCCCTACACTGGTATTATTTTACACAGTACCCATTCATATAGGAATCTGGCTTATTCAGTACTAAAACTCCAGCACAAGCCACAGAGACTGGAACAGAAGAGTCATTCAGTGGATATAGATATTTGTAGAATGAAAAACTGGCTAAAAAGAAAGAGTGATGAATCTGTCAACATCTTATTTACTAAGTAGACAAATAACATTTTATCCTGGAAAGGGAACAGACTTTAATTGTAAGAAGAATTTCCAGTGTTTAGAGAATCTTAGGATCTAAAAAAGTTTTACTCCCTCAAAGCTATTTTTAAAAATAAAATCATAGGAAAATTCTAAATATACGAATTTGTCAAAATTCTCCTATGTACTGTGGAAAATAGTTTCAAATCGAAAAATAATTATATAGAAGTCAAAGTAAATAAGTAAAGTTCCTTAATGCCCCAAAATAGATTCCATGGCCTGTTGGAAACCCAGAAAACAAATTAACAAAACAGAAAATCTGTGAATAATGGCACAAGACAGATCAATGTTGACATTCCATTTGTATTTCTGCATAAGTTGTTTCATTTATATGGAAAAGCTTACAGGTTAATTTTTTAAGAACTTGCACTATATCTGTATAATCTTACAAAATAAAATCTAATTATGGAAATGTCAAACATGACAAGCTTTTAAAAAAATGTGAATGAAATATTTAAATGTTTCTATAAATTCAGTTGCTAAATAACCAAGTTTTGAAATACTAGGGATGATAGAAAAGAAAGCTGAACAGACACAAACCTGAAATGATTTCATTTGCAAAAAATGAAAGAAAATACTTAATATTTAAACTAAGGAAAATTGTGTAGATATTCTATTTAATAAATCTTATCCTGTTTTACAAGATACAGATATAGCATTTATTAGTGCAATGTTACTTCAACTGATTTCATCAGTATATATTTATCAAATACACAAAGATAATAAAAATACCAGCTGCAGTGCAGAAACACTCTAACAAGCTAATCTTACTTGCATTATGAAACGGCCACTTAAGATATAAAAAAAAGATCAGCAAATTTTGCTTAGACAGAAAATGAGACAATTGCATGTAGGAAAAATCTGATTTAAATATTGATATTAAGAGTTATTAATGGGGCTTCCCTGGTGGCATAGTGGTTAAGAATCCGCCTGCCAATACAGGGGACACGGGTTCAAACCCTGGTCCGGGAAGATCCCACATGCCACGGAGCAACTAACCCGTGCACCACAACTACTGAACCTGCGCTCTAGAGCCCGCGAGCCACAACTACTGAAGCCTGTGCTCCGCAACGAAAGAAGCCACTGCGATGAGAAGCCCACGCACCATAACAAAGAGTAGCCCCCACTCGCCACAACTAGAGAAAGCCCGCGTGCAGCAACGAAGACCCAACGCAGCCAAAAATAAATAAATAAAATAAATAAATAAATAAATTTGTAAAAAAAAATTATTGATGTAATTTATGACATTGCAAGGTCATGCTTAAAGTAATATAAAATAATATTTAGTTATTCAGTAAAAGGATTCTGTCTTTAATCTAGAATCCTCCACGTATAAATGAGATTACAGATGCGACACTGAAAAAGGGTCCCACAAGCAATAAATTAGACAAACATATAATATATACCCTTTTGGAAATTCATAATCACTTTAGCATATTAATAGGGTTTGAGTAGTCCTACAGTAAAGATACTTATTTAACTTTGTTTAACCCATAATGTCCAAAACTTATTTGAACTCAGTACCCATTTTTAGGTAGGAGGGAAGGGTGGCTTGTTTACTTGTTTTGGTTTTTCATGTAAAATTTCACGTAAAACATTTTGGGATGGTGGTATTTTCTGGGGTTTACTTTGAGAATTGCAGCTGTATACCAATCAAACATGAATAAGTAGGAATATTGATTCTGCTTACATTTAGTATTTAGGAGTTTTCATAATTTATTTTACAGTTAAATTGCATTTTTTTTTGCAAAGGCAATTTTTATGCAAATATACTGTCCAGAATCAGAAAGTTAATACTCTTGCCCCTTACTCTTGGTCATATCACATTTTGAGATTTGTGTCTGGTGCAGGACATTGGCTGACTGTAGTGTGATACAGGTTATCAATATGGGTAGTGGGGAGGTTTGAAACCATTCTCAAAGATGTATAGTTGAAGGACTGCAAAGGGATTTAGGGCACGACGGTTGCTGTGCCACTTATTGACCTGTTGTCTTTCAGCTCTAAACTCACTCTTCCATATTCTACTTTGTGAAGCCAGGGCTGGAACTCTGCATATTTTATTTCTCTTTAGAAATAAAAGAGCTGGAAATTTGGCCAGCTGGAGTCCTTGTAGATTTAGCCAATAGTGGGTGCTGAAGGAAGATTGGAAGGCAGGTGGAGGGGAGAAGGATTGGACTCAGACCTGTTCTCTTGCTCTCAGTGTCACTCTAGCCATGACACTTCACCTGGCAGTAGCAATGGACCCCAGCAGCAGTTCTTCCCAGTTATTAAATTCTTTCTGCATGCCCAGAATTGGTTTTATTGCACAGTCTGGGCTTTTAAAAGCATTTGGTGGCATAGCACAGTATTAAGAGCACAGGCTCTGGAGGCAGACTGTGGATTTAAATCCCAGCTCACTCTCCAGTTGTATAACCTTGGGCAAGTTATTTAACATACTAGTCCCTTGTTTCCCAGCCGGTAATCATCACACATTTACCCTGTTGGGATGCTATAAGGAGTTAATGAGTTAATATGCTGAGCATAAACTCTATAGAAGTGTTAGCCATTATTAGTGTGTGAAGCAAGAACTGTCCTACTTCTGCTAAAAGTGACGGGGAGATGGTGGATTCAGATTTTAATAGAGGGAAGAAAGTTTGAAGGAAATGCTGAGTACTAAAAAGAAAGAGGTAGTGCAACATGAAAGTGGTAAGCAGCGATGAGGACCCAGTTTAAGTTGGAGGTCATGAATATGTATTGCAGCCATCTTCAAGATTTCCCCCCCTTCAGCCCGGTTATGGACCTGAAGACAAGTAGTTGGGTGGAGTCAACTGGAAACTGTGACGGAAGAACAATGAGGTGTTGGAATTCAGAACCCTGAGGATAGGCTAAAGTGAGGGACCGTGGAATCTAAGCTAGATGTGTTAGAAGGGAAGGGAACTCCCTGGAGAGAGTGTAGAGAGATCCGGACTGGAAGCTAGAAAATTGATGTTATGTGGGTGTTTGAGCGACAGAGCCGGAAGGATAGGGGATTGTGGTGACCTGACATCCTTAGTTCCACAGATGCTCTTCCGAGGCTAGGAACTCCACCTTCCCGGCACTGGGATTGGAAGACGGCTAAGGGAAAGGGCGGGGCCCTTCCGGCCAGGATAAAGAGAATTGTGACGGGACCGGGCGGGGCTCGCGGGCCGTAGGTGGCGCACCCGCGAGGACTTGGCGGGGGTCCGGCAGTGGGCGCCGCGGCGCTGCGAGGCTCTGCAGCATGTGCCTGTGCTGTAGGGAGGACGACGCTGTCCAAGTCAACGCCGTGAGTCCCCCCGGGCCCTCAACGCCGCCTCTGCCGCCCTGGCGCCGGCCTCCCCCCTCGGAGGCCGCCTCGGCCGCTCGCGCTGCTGGCCTTTACGCGGGGGTTGGTGCTTTGGGGTTGGGAAATCCCGGGTGAAGGAGGCAGACTAGATTCTGGGCAGCAGGACCCACCGGGAGGAGGAAAAGCCCCACCTCGCACCTGCTGTGGGCCAGGCGCGTGCAGTCATCTGTTTGTTGAATGACTTATTGACCCAGCATGACAAAATTCAGTACCAACAGAAACATGAATTTTTGGATTTCTTGTACAGCCTTTCATTCCAGAATAAATCTCAGTAGTCCCGGTAATGTGGTTCATAGCAGGTTCTTTTTTCTCAAAATACTGTCTCATCTTCCACCCCAATGTTTACTTTGATGCTCTTATTCTGATCCTGCCTCTTGCAGTTGAGATAATAGGCATCTATTACATAAATAGAAAACAGTAGCATAGGCTTCCGATTATAATAGCTGATTTTTCTGTTTGCTCATGACTTTTATTTTATTTTTTAATTTTACATGTTATGTAGGAAGGCTCAAAATGGCATCATCCTTCAGACGTCACTGAAAGGCAGGTAATGTTTAAATAAATAATTCTGGTTAATTCAAAAGTGTGACTTTATCTTGTTCCTTTCTGTGTGATCGTCCCTAATATGACAGAAGTTCTATTAGCTAGACACTTCTGTGTTATCTTTCTTGAGACTCTGGGATCTTGTGACTACTATCAGAATGAGTCTTAACTAGGATGACCCAAATGGTTTAATATTCTTTTTAAATGTAACATGTGATACACACACAAGGATATATGTAGCATACATAATTTTAAAGCAGGGTAACAAAATATACCTCCAATTTAAGAAAACATGAGTATCCTTGAATTCACCTAGGGGCTGCTTCCCTACTCGACCTCCCTGTGTCTCTCCCAGAGGTAACCACTACCTTGAATTTTATTTTTATCAAGCTAATCTTTTTCTTTAATAGTTTATCACCTATGTGCTTCTAAAAGGATATTGTTTTTCTTGGTTTTGAACTTTATAAACATAAGATCACACAAAATTCATTGTATGATTTATTCTTCCTTCTTTTTTTTTTTTTTTTTTTTTTTTTTTTTTTTTTTTTAATGTTTGAAAAAGCTTTTATTTTTTAAAAAAGCTTTTTGAGATATAACTTACATACCACACATTCACCCATTTAAAGTATATAGTTCAATGTTTTTTCGTATATTTACAGAGTTTTGCAACTATCACCACAATCCAGTTGAGAACATTTCATCACTCCTAAATAAAGTCCATGCTCATTAGCAGTCATGCCCCATTCCACCAACCCCCTTGGCCTTAAGTAATCTAATCTGCACTCTGCCTCTATAGATTTGGCTATTCTGCAAATTTCATTAAATGGAATCATACAATATGTGGTATTTTGTGACTGGCATCTTTCACTTAACATAATGTTTTCAAGGTTTGTCCAAGTTGTAGCACATGTCAGTACTTCATTCTTTTATGGAAAGAAATTACACTACTACATCTAGTAGTGTAATTGTGGGGTCATATAGTAACTATTTTTAACATTTTGAGAAACTGCCAGGAAACTATTTTCTAATGTGGCTGCATCATTTTACGTTTCTACCAGCAGCATATGAGGGTTCAAATTTCTCCACATCTTCACCAACCTTTGCTAGATCTTTTTGATAATAGCTATCTTGGGGGGTGTGAAGTGATATCTGATTATGGTTTTGACTTGCATTTCCCTGATGGCTAATGATGTTGATTATCTTCTCATGTGCTTATTAGTCATTTGTGTATATTTTTGGAGAAATGTTTATTCAGATCCTTTGCCTATTTTTATTTTTTTTTTTTTCTTGGTTCAGCCAGGTGCTGTGTTATGTTCTTCTTCCTGCTTTTTTTTTTTTTTTTTGCCCAGTTACAGCTGTGATGTGTATTACTCCACATTCTTTTTTTTTTTTTTTTTTTTTTTTCACACACACACACACTGTATTTTATTTTTACAAGAGATAAATCGACTGACACCAAGCATTGTACATGGATGACCACAACAAAAGCAACAATGATTGCAATTACCAAACATGAAACACACTCATACTATGTCATAGTATTGACATTCAGTCCAGTAATCCTCCACTGTAACAGCTCCTTTACTTTGCAGTGAAAATTGATTTGTATATTCTTTGCCTCTGAGTCCTTGTGGAATTTTTTTTTTTTTTTTTTTAAATTCAGACAGAAAGTCACAAAAATTATACTCATCCTCATCAGTTCACTCAGTCCCATGTAATTAATTTTTTTTTTCATCTTGATCTTTTGTTAGCACTTTTATGAGTTCATCAGTTTTTCATTAGAGTTCTGAAAATGCTTATTCATTCAGTTCAGCAGTACAGTTCTTTTTTAAAAAAAATAAAATACATTTATTTATTTATTTTTATCCGCGTTGGGTCTTCGTTGCTGTGTGTGGGCTTTCTCTAGTTGTGGCGAGCGGGGGCTACTCTTCGTTGCGGTGCGCGGGCTCCTCACGCGGTGGCTTCTCTTGTTGTGGAGCACGGGCTCTAGGCGCGCGGGCTTCAGTAGTTGTGGCACGTGGGCTCAGTGGTTGTGGCTCACGGGCTCTAGAGTGCAGGCTCAGTAGTTGTGGCGCACTGGCTTAGTTGCTCCACGGCATGTGGGATCTTCCCGGACCAGGGCTCGAACCTGTGTCCCCTGCATTGGCAGGCAGATTCTCAACCACTGCACCACCAGGGAAGTCCTATTCTTCCTTCTTAACATTGTTTTCTATTGTCCATATTGTGCACTATTGTGCACAGTTAATGAAGTGGAAATAAAGAGTAAAAGTTTCATTTGAAAACTCTACTGAGGCGGGACTTCCCTGGTGGTCCAGTGGTAAAGAATCCGTTCTGCAATGCAGGGGACGCGGGTTCCATCCTTGGTTGGGGAACTAAGATCCCACATGCCGTAGGGCAACTAAGCCCGCGCACGCCACTACTACTGAGCCCGCGCATCTCAACTAGAGAGCCTGCATGCCGCAAACTGCAGAGCCCACATGCCCTGGAGCCCGTGCGCCACAACTAGAGAAGAGAAAACCCGCACACCACAACTTAGACAAGAGATAAAACTCACGCACCACTACTAGAGAGAAGCCCGCGCGCCGCAAGGAATGATCCCGCACGCCGCAACGAAGATCCCGCGTGCCCCAACTAAGACCACACAAAAAAAAGAATACTGAGGCTCCAAAATGTTTTCTTCATCTATAAATCACACATTTGCAGAAAGTTTTTTTCCTACTTCTACGTAGCTATGTAAGCTGTATGCACTGATCGTGTTTATCTTTTTTTATGGACACAAACCGAAAATGTTGTCAGCATGCTATGCTGTTAACATTGTAAATGTCTTCTTTCCTTCTAATTTTCCCAAAGTCCACAGATAAACGTATAGAGCGTATGCAAAACCTAAGGAAACAGAAGAGGAAATTTAGTAAACGGTTTTCAAGGCCTGCCCCTGTTCCAGAACCAGGACTCCTAGTAAGTGTAGAGACGCCACTGAAATTAACAGATCCT
The DNA here is from genome assembly GCF_028023285.1 of Balaenoptera ricei. Taxonomy (NCBI): domain Eukaryota; kingdom Metazoa; phylum Chordata; class Mammalia; order Artiodactyla; family Balaenopteridae; genus Balaenoptera; species Balaenoptera ricei. The sequence goes on along the minus strand of NC_082646.1, from coordinate 79,304,307 downwards.
TAAACGCAAGAGGCATCCTCAATTTTTCATTTATGTAACACTCTAAATTTTGTTTCTTTCCTTTCCTTTGAGAAATCAGTAACTGCAGTCTGGGAAGATACCTTAAAACTCCTCTAATCAAATTCTCATCTGTTATTTAAATCTCTTTTGTAGTTGTCTCCTGGAGATGATGTGGTTTAATGGAAAGAGTGTGGTCTTTGAAACCTCAATGTTCTGGATTCCAGTTTTTCCTTTGTGTATATTATGTGACTGCCTAAAGTTATTCACTTAAATCTTCTGGATTGTATTATTTGGAGAATAAATCACAAAATCTCCTGCCAAATAGTTTTTCAGCCTAGGCTTGAACCCTTGGCAACATCAGAAAACTCTACCACAGCTTATATTCCATCTTTGCATACCTTTGGCAAGGATTTAAAAGTTCTTCCACATAACATGGTTATATTGCCTGCATGAGCCTTTTACATGTGGTACCAATTACACGTCTAATAGCCAGTCATAAATCCAATGGCCCTTCCACTGGAAAGTCCTTCAGATATTTGAATAAAACTGTTACCTCCCTTCATATGCAGACTTTTCTTCAGGGTGAAAATCCCCAAATTTCCTCATCCATTCCTCTTCCACCTTAGTAGTGAGTCCTGGCCTTATTCAGGCAATTTCCAGGATCAGGATTATATTTCATTATAGAAAGATTATAGAAAGATTTGGGAAAAGTTATATTTCTGATCATTAAGATTTTTTTTCTGTTGGTTTTCTTTTTGAAAGAAAATATTTTATAAGCCCAACTAATGGATAGCATGTCAGTTAGGAATTTCTAACTTCATCTCCTTATAAGAGAAACTCAACTGCAATGGTTTAACCAAATAGGAGTATTTTTTGTTCCAAAGGAGAACTCCTGACCTAGGCAGTCTAGGGTTGATATGGTGGTTTCAAAAATCATCGAAGAAGTCTCAGGTTCCTTCTGTCTTTTTGATCCTTCACACTTTTCACATGACTTTTATTCTCATTGTCTCATAAAAGCTTCTACATAGGTAGAGATTGTGTCCACATTCCAAAAGAAAAAGATACAGGACAAAGGGCGAAAAGTATACACCTGCTGAATTGGTTCTTTTTGATCAGGAAAATAGCCTCTTTATATGTATGTATGTATTATCTTGTTTGTGGTGATGGTTTCATGGATGTACACGTGTCAAAACATTTAAAAATGTACACTTCAAATAAATATGTGCAGTTTATTGCATGTCAACTATACTTCAATAAAGATGATAGACACTCCCCTGCACAAACATATATATATATATATATATATACCTTTTATACACTATTACAATATTATACAGGAGATTTTTTACTGCCCTAAATATCTCCTGTGCACTATACGTTCATCCCTTCCCTCTTCCCTCACCCCTCTCAAGCCCCCGGCAATCACTGATCTTTTTGCTATCTCTATAGTTTTGCTTTTCCCAGAACGTCATATGGTTGGAATCATATAGTATGTAGTCTTTCAGACTGGCTTCTTTCACTTAGTAATATGCACTGAAGTTTCCTTCATATCTTTTCATGGCTTGATAACATTTTTTTTATCCATTGTATGGATTCATTCACCTATTGAAAAACATCTTGGTTGCTTCCAATTTTTGGCAATCATCAATTAAGCTGCTATAAACATTCATGGGCAGGTTTTTGCATGAACATAAGCTTTCAACTCATTTGGGGAAGTACCTAGGAGCACAATTGCTGGGTCATATGGTAAAACTATGTTTAGCTTTGGAAAAAACTGGCAAAACTGTCTTCCAAAGTAGCGGTATCATTTTGCATTCCCACCAGCAATGAATGAGAGTTCTCTGTTGCTCCTCATCCTTGGCAACATTTGTTATCAGTGTTTGGGGATTGTAGCCATTTAGACAGTTGTGTAGTGATATCTCATTGTTTTAATTTGCAATTCCCTGATGATATGTACTCTTGACAATCTTTTCATATGTTTATCTGAATCTGTATAACTTTTTTGGTAAGGTGTCTGTTCAGACCTTTTGCCCACTTTTTAATTTCTTTTTTTTAAATTGTTGAGTTTTGAGTCATTTGTATATTTTGGATACCAGTTCTTTATGTGTTTTGCAAATATTTTCTCCAATCTGTGCTTTGTGTTTTCATCCTTCTAGCAGTGTCTTTCCCAGAGCAGAAGTTTTTAATTTTAATGAAGCTTAACTTATCAACTATTTCTTTCATGGATCATGCTTTTTGTGTATCTAAAAACTCATTGCCAACTCCAAGGTCACATAGATTTTCTCCCGTGTTATCTTCTAGAAGTTTTACAGTTTTGCACTTTACATTTAGGTCTGTGATACATATGAGTTCATTTTAATGAAGAGTGTAAGCTAAGTGTCTAGACTTTGTTTTTGCATGTGGCTGTTGCTTCATTTGTCCCGGCACCACTTGTTGATCAGACTACCCTTTCTATATGGTACTGCCTTTGCTCCTTTGTCAAATATCTGTTGACTATCTGTGTGGGTCTATTTCTGGGCTATCTATCCTGTTCCATTAAATAGAGTATTTATCTGTTCTTTTGCCAATACCACACTTGATTACGGTAGCTTTATAGGAAATCCTGAAGTCAGATAGTGTCAGTCTCCTAACTTTGTTCTTCTCCCTCAATGTTGTGTCAGCAATCCTGGGTCTTTTTGTTTTCCCATATAAAATTTAGAATCAGTTTGTCAAAATCCACAAAGTAACTTTCTGGAATTTTGATTGTATTGTGCTAGAGCTATAGATCAATTTGAAAAGAACTGACATCTTAATAATATTGAGTCTTTCTGTAAATGAACATTGTTTCTCATATTTATCTAGATCATCTTTGATTTTTTTTCATCAGAGTTCCTGATCTTAGCTGGAAAGCATCTAGTTACTCATCATTAAAGAGGATGTTACGGACTTCCCTGGTGGTCCAGCGGTTAAGATTTCACCTTCCAAGCCAGGGGGTGCGGGTTCAATCCCTGGTTGGGGAGCTAAGATCCCACATGCCTTGTGACCAAAAAACCGAACATAAAATAGAAGCAAGATTGTAACAATTTCAATAAAGACTTTAAAAATGGTCCACATCAAAAAAAAAAATCTTAAAAAAAATATGATGTTAGCTGTAGGTGTTTTGTAGATATTCTTTATCAAGTTGAGACAGTTCCTCTCTATTCCTACTTTGCAGAAAGTTTTTTTTTTACTCATAAATGGGTGTTGCAGTTTGTCAAATGCTTTTTCTACTTCTAGTGATACGATCATATGAGTGAAGATCAGAGAAAAATCTCTTTTTGCTTCCAGCAGTGGGAGGGGAAAAACTACCATTTTGAAATACTTAGAGCTCTCTGTTCTCCTAATAGGGCATGCCCTCAAGGGAAACTGTTTTATCAGGACCTAACTAATTTGGGTTTTATCAAACTCTAAATGACCTGGGGGAAGGGAAATGCCCAAATCCAGAGCTTTCTACATAAGGTATGGAAAATGTCCAATTAAAGTTCTTATCTTCACTCAAGGAAGTATGAAGACCTCCCTAAGAGGGCCTCCCTAAAACTCCCCACCAACCTGAGTTTTTAACTTTCAAGCTAATCCATACTGAGCCTCAGCAATTTGTCCATTAAAGTTTAAGTGTTCCTCCCAGTATTGGCTCTAGCAGCATTGTTTGTCTCTTCAGTTTTCAGCACAGCAATTTGCCCTGTGACCTCAGTTCTATGACGGATCTAAGAAAAGTTAATTTTCAGTTTGTTCAGCATTTTTCTGGTTGTGAGAATGGGAGTGATGATTTCCAACCTCTTTACATGTCAGACTGGAAACCTCCACTTATTTTTCTTTGATTAAAACTGAGTCACTGGCCAACCCCTAGCTGCAAGTATGTTTAGAGTGGCAAAAAATTGAAGTGGCTTCCTTGCTGCTCTAAAGAGTATTGAGTTTATATTAATGTGAAAGAAAGTATCTTCCTTTCCTTTTCAGGCTGTGATCATCCTCCTTGTGTAACTAACTCATCCTCCTCCCAGAGTTTCTGGAGTAAATGCATATTATGGATAAACGTTTAGTTTAGTTTCACTGTGTTTTTCGTATCATCAAGGGAGTTTATGTATTGCCACATAGAAACCCAGGATCTGCAGCTTTACAGTTATTGTACTGTCTTACATATCTACATAGCTCCTCTCGTGCTGATGCACCAATGTTTATAATTCCACCTCCATAATCATGGTCTCTCTGATATGTATTAAAATATGCCTGCACAACATATTTTACATCTGCACAGGTACGCCTTAGCAAAGTTTAATAATGGGGGATGCGGGGGAGAAGGGATTCCTGAGACCACCTTTCTACAGGGTATGGCAGTTGCCACCACTTCTGAACCCTTTAACTCTTGATTCATTTTCACACAATTAGTTTGGTTAATCTTTCTATCCCTTTTCCAGTGCTGATATATTGTGCCATTGATCTCCTCCTTTTGTGCCTTGCCCTCAATACCAAACCATTTAGGGTGTTCCATTAAAAAGCTCCTTTTTCTTTCTTGAGCTACCAGATGTGTCTTATAGAAATATCTACAAAATGTTCTTTATCAATTATCCCACCAACTCACTTGAGCTTTCAGAGACAACTGAAATGTCTCACAAATAAATACAAATATAAAAAATAAAATGCATGATCCATGAAAAGCCTGAGCTCAATCTGGTATTTAGTATTCATTGTCGTTAATGCAAAAATTCTGGAGTTATCTTCAGAACATCCAGATATTTTCTTTTGGCAGTACTAGGCAGTCATGAAAGTTCTGATATCCTGTAAAGGAAAAAATACACGCTTTTCCTGAAAAAAAGAACGTCAGGGGCTCAAAGGTCCAAAGTATACACTATCCTAGTGTTTCTTCTATATATTGACCAAAATATATAGTACCTCCTATTTAAGCTCAGGCTCTCCCTGCTTCTCAAATGTGGGCTAAGATAAATTTTGTTTGGTTTAATTTCCAAACCATTGTGGACTGATCATTCTGTAACATGCAATCAAAATGTTATAGCAATATCAAATTATTATAAATGAACATAAATGTTTACTCTCAATTTCTCTACTAATCTTGTTGCAAAGTAGTAATGAATGTAAGATTAGCACCAAAACCAGACCACACAGAATAACACTACTTTGTACATCTTGAACGGTTTGGGATGAAAATAAAGGTCTGAGTCCATCCGTATAAGTCCTTTATTAACATGGATTGTGCCCAGTAGAACAGAAGATGCAGGATGAGGCTAGAGCACTCAGTTGTGAAAAGTTTGAAAAAGTAGTTTTTGTTTTCATTTTGTCTGTTTAAAGTCTCTATAACAAAAGTTTTCTCCTAATTATATAATTATAATATTCATGCATATTAAAATTATCCTGAAATATTATTTTAAGGTTCAGTTCTTGCTGATACTGATAAACATAATCTTTCCATTTTCACTTATTTGTCCCTCTTGTTCACTTCATTTTGGGTCATTTCAAGACTTCAAACCCTCAATAGATGCATATAATATACCTTCTCAGTCAATCACATACCATAAGACTGGGGAAGAAGAATCCTTATGTTTAACATCTCTGTCATATCCATTATGTTCAGAAATGCCTTTACCCTTTCTCCAGATTGTTAGTTTTGGTTTCTGCAAATTCTTTTTACTTGTAGCATTTGTTGCTTGACTCATAGAAAAAAATGTTTATGTCATATTTATTCCCAGATATGATTTGTTTGATAATAGTGCTTCTCATATCTGGCTTCTATCTGAATGTGACCTTGTTTTAATTTAGAATAGCATTTCTAGCTCTTTATACAATTCTTTTTGTATAAGAAAGGCTTCTCCCTCTGAGACCTTTCCCAGAGAACTTATAGTTTGTATAAACTTTTCCTTATGTATATGTTGATGGAATTTATTTTTCTTTGTGTATTTTAATCTCTTCTAGTGGACATAAAGCTGAAGTCTGTATGGAAGAAATCATGCCAGACCAAAATATGCAGATTTCTAACATCAAGTGGCATTTTGTGATTTGACTTCGTTTGAAAAATAAAGACAATGCTCTGCCATTTCAGCAAAATAAACAGTGCAGCCATTTAACATCCAAGCTACAGGGTCTAGAATTTTATTAAATACCGTACCTTACCACCACTTTCTTTTCTGTGGTAATTTGAGATTTGCTTCTTTTCAACAAATAATAATATGCATAAGCCTTTGAAAACGATGTATTCATGTTTACATTTTTACAATTGGATTTACAACTTATTTAGAGATTTAGAATTATGCTTTAATAATAGGGGGAAATAAGTTTCCTCTGCTGTATATTTATAATGACTTTTGTTTAAACAAAATGTTTAAAATCTTTAAACAGTCCTAGGAAAGAGTTTTGTTTTGCTCTGTTTTGTTTTTTATTGAAGTATAGTTGATTAACAATATCAGTTTCAGGTGTGCAATGTAGTGATTCAATATTTTTAAAGATTATATTCCATTTAAAGTTACTATAACATATTGGCTATATTCTCTGTCCACATAGTGGAAACTATGTGTCTGTGTGTATATATTTATATATGTGTGTTGTAGAGGTGTGGTATTGCCAATATTAATTTGTAAAAGAACTCTATTTAGTTGGCTTAAAGGAAATTAAGTGCTTATATAAATACTCAGAAATATAAAAGAAAGTAACCCAAATGAATTTTAGGATCACATGATCTAGAATTAATAGATTAAATGAAATAGATTTAATTTAAATGAATGAAAACAAGTTTCAGTTTGTTGGTTTAATTAATACAGACATTTCTTTAGGGTCATCAACATTAAGTATAATATTTGTATTGTACCTAGGTTTACTAGAAATCAAATAAGATCTTATCCCCATTACAAAATTTGTCAGCAAGAAAAATAACTTGATATGATGAAACTTTTAAGTAAATTAAATGTAAATAAGAGTTTTAAGCGAACTCTTTAGGAATAATTATGTTTTAAGTATATCTATCAAAAATAGGTCCTCCAGATTTTTTTTTTTTGTAACTTGAAACTGCTAAATTAAGTTCAATGATGGCAATTCATTGAATATCCAGATCATTTCCAAATAAGATACTGAAACATTAATTACTGAACATAGGTTTCCTTTTACAGAGAAACTAAAGATATTTAGGACTATTAATAAATATGTAATATCGTATACTAACGCATATATGTGGAACCTAGAAAAATGGTACAGATGAACCGGTTTGCAGGGCAGAAATAGAGACACAGATGTAGAGAACAAATGTATGGACACCAAGGGGGGAAAGTGGCGTGGGGGTGGTGGGGGTGGTGGTGGGATGAATTGGGAGATTGGGATTGACATGTATACACTGATGTGTATAAAATAGATAACTAATAAGAACCTGATGTATAAACAAATAAATAAAATAACATTCAAAATAAATAAATAAATATGTTTGGTGTCACACTGAGACATTTTCTTTAAGGAATCACCTGTTTTTAGAAACTACAAATAGTATTCACAAGTTTGCCTATCTACAAAATGCTAATGTACAAGTTCATAAATTGCTTACTCCTTAGTTTTCACTAGAAACTAAGTTTTTTAAGGTTAAGAATTATAATAATTAAAATATGTAATTAAAACTAGTAAAAATTAATAAGGAAAACATCTTTGTATGAAAGGAAAAAGAAGGTCTAAAGAATGGAAATGCATTTTGTTAAGGGAAAAGAAAGTAATTTTGTCCTAAAGCTGGTTATTCCTAAATGGGAAAGAAAATAAGGGACAAATTAATGTGGATATAGAAAGTTGTAGAAGATTGTGAGGGACAAAAAAATGAATCTTTAGAAAGGCATTCTATGTGTGGTCAGGACTGATAAAGATTAGAATCAATTTAATTGAGTAAATTAATTTATTATGAAAGGTAAAGTGGTACAAAACCTGAATTTGGCTTTCTCTCTATTAAGAAGACAAAGTTTTCTTAAAATATTGATTTGCTTTGGATAACTGACTGCAAAGTTTCTTTACCTTTAACCAGTAATCTGTTACAACTTTTGACATTTGCTTTTGAAATCTTTTATTGTCACTGGTTAAGTAATTAAGTATTGTTCCACTGTGACATATGATCCTATGTGACCAAGTATTTTGAAACCTTTTTGATATTTTTGAGAAGCTCCCCAAATATCAAATTCTAACAGAAGTTATTTTGACTTCTACCTAACTCTAGGATGCTTCAGAGAGGATACCTGAAGCATCTGAGAAAGAGGAATATTAAACAAATTAGGCTTATTTGGTATGTTAAATTACATGGGAAGCATTATCAAATGAGTGCTGATAAACCTTCTTATTTTATATTGTATGGGTAAATGTTATTAATATAGATATACTGGAAATTATATGGAACTCCTAAAAATCTGGTTATGTCTTAGTAAAATGTTAACAGCCATAATGTTAGTAATTATCTTGAATTGTTGTATGTCACAGCAGTAACCAAGTTTCTTTGTCAATTGCACTGTAATCAGATCTTCAATCATGTCTTTTCAAGTCCTTTGTCATTTACAGATGGTCACTATTTCACTCCGATGCTCTTGCAAAAAATGCTTCATCTTCAAGAGGAGTCATAGAAAGGATTTTTTTGACAGGTGCAGGCTTCTGATAATTTTTAGACCATAGCACTGAACTGGGTAAGAAATTAAAGAATTCTAAAGGAAAACTTTGTGGCTTCATAAAACTGTTAACAGAAGATTAAGATCAAGAACCCTGTATGCTTGCATCAATTTTCCAATGATACATCCATTTGGCTGTGAAATTTGTTAACTCATATGTTAATTCAGTTAAGTAGATGCCCAGGTGATTCTTATGCCTATTGAAATTTGAGAAGCATTCAATTTAAATATTTCTGAATATATCAAACATTATTATTACTCTTGGATGGATAAATGAATCCAAAGCACCAGAAACTAATAGGAAACTCAACTAAAGGTGCATTCATGAGGCTCAATTCTAAAACACAGTGATGGATTTCACGTTCTGCCCTCTTAACAAGTAGTACTGAGTGGCACTTACAAAAAAGGGGGCTGACCTCAACTTGAAATCTTGGCTTTAATTTCTTGGAGGTCAGATTCCCTTCTCACAAAAGGGGTAGCATAAACTATCCAGAGTCTTGTCACTCATTTATACAGGGTTAGCCAACTGGGCTAGCTTGGAGGCCATAGCCAAGCTTTTCCACCCCTCCTCTGCATGTCGCCCTCAGCAGGTGTTTCCTGGGTTCAACGCCCCGTCCTAGCAGAGCCTCTGGAAGTGTGGGTGGGGAGTTGCCTCAGTGGGGCGGAGGCTAGCTTCAGGGGTGGGGTCCAGGCGCGACCAGGGTGGAGGCTGGCATCAGGGGGGCGGAGCCGAGCCCCGGAGGAATGGTGGGGCGGGGGTGGAGCCGCGGGCGGGGGTGGAGCCGCGGGCGGCGGTGAGGAGCTGCGGCAGACGAGCGGGGCGGAGCCGAGCCGCCCAGTCACCAAGCCGCCCGCTGAGGGCGGAGCGAGCACCGGATAACTGGGACCCGGGTCTGATCGCGCAGTTCTCACGGCCTGGTCCGGGGCGGACCCAGGAGGGGAATTCCCCCAGCCGCGATCCCCATGGGGCTGTGTTTTCCCTGTCCCACGGAGGCCGCGCCTCCTTCGCCGGACCTGGTAAGTAAGGCCGCCTCCCAGCGTCCCCGCGTCCGCCCGCCCGCGCCGCGCGCACCTGTTCCCGGAGGGGCGCTCCGGAGGCCCCGAGCTGCGGCTCCAGGACGGGCCGTTGGAAGCGGCGGCATGGGCCGTGGAGCCCGTCGACGGGGACCTTGGTGACGGAGATGGTGGCTGTGCTCCGAGGGACCTTGAGGTCCTGCCTGCCGGACCTGGGCTGCTGCCTCCGCGTCGGTGTCTTTCTAAAGGCGGCTCCAGCGTCTCTTTACCTTCAGCCGGGTGGCAGAATTGGCAGTTCGTAGGACGCAGGCGCACGTGGACGGTGCGGTGTGGCGGCCATTCCTGGCGATGCGGTAGATGGAGTTAGGGTGCGAAAAGAAATCCTTCTTTCTCCGGGAACTGAAGTGTTTAATCTTGTAGATGTGCATCTTCCTGTGTTTGTACCAGCTGTTTAAAGAAGGTGATCAATAAAGTCTCGTATATTTCTGCGCTTTATTGGATATTGTATTAATGATTTACCTTTAGTCTTTATCACTTTTAAGGTTTTTTTAAAAAAGTATTTTATGTGGTACCGAGTGTACAGTTTGTAAAGTTGCCACGTTTAGCAAATAAAAATATAGGGCGCTCAGTTAAATTTGAAGTTTCAGATAAACAAGAAATACATTTAAAAGATACGTAGATTTGTTCCATGCAATATTTGGGACATACTTGTACTAGAAAGTATTCGTTATTTATCTGGATAATTTCAGACTTAACTAGGTGGTTTGTGGTATAATACATTTATACTTTTTTGTAGCTTTCTAATTTTTAACAGCATTTTTACCTTAATAATCCTTACAGGAAGTTGATAACAGAAAACCTAAATTCCTCTCTTGTATGTGGCTAAAAATTCGTTGAAGGAAATGAGTTGTTTAGGGAAGTACATTAACTCTTCAGCTATTTGATCATAAATACTAAAAATGACCTGGAAGTTGATATGAGAAAGTTCACCTTGTCTTTCTTGCTACTGTTGCTTTTAAATGTTCTTAATTTTGTTTATCTGGCTATTGATAAAATACCAATCTGCCAGCATTTGCTAAGCCCTTCCTCCCCTCCCCCGCCCCAGATAACCACATTCCTCAGTGCTTGAATGTCACTTTATCTTTGAGGCTTTTCTTCACCACCCTATATAAAGTAGATTCTCCACTCTACCATCCACCCATCCTGCCATTTCTTATTGACCATACTCTTCTTTATATTTCCCTAAAGCACTTACTTCAGTCTGACAGATGTATGTTTATTTGATTATATGTGACTGTCCTCATTGGAATGTAAATTCCATGTGGGTGGAAGCATTTATCTGTATTATTTCACTGCTGTATCTTCAGCACCTAGAAAAGTTCCTGAGGCATGATAGTTGCTCAATAAGTATTTATCCAATGGATGAAATGAATGAATGAATGTATTGTGGTATGGAAAATGGAGGAATTATTAACACAGCTCCCAAGAGAGTGCTACTTACTGTCATATATTTACATAATTTATAACTTATTGTTATGAATAATATATAGAAAAATAATATTCACGGTTTCCCAACATGGAACAGTACATCTCATAAATTTCCTCTAGTCCTTCCTGCCTTATCAATGAGATTCACTCGCTTCATTCATGAACTTCTTCCGAAAATACCAGCCTGCTTCAAACTCCTTTTTAATTGGCAGTACCAAACCATGTATTTCCTTGCTTGTATTATTAAATGTCATTTGTTTTATTATTGCCCTGACTAGCTTGTAAGCTCTTTTCTTTTGAAAAAGCAAATAGATTATTTTATAGGCCACTCTGTGTGTGTGTGTGTATGTGTGTATAAGATATATAATGTATATATATGATATAGATGTAGGTGTATGTCTCATCATGTGCTTATTTGAAGGGTTTTTAAATTTTTAAAAATTTTTATAAATTTATTTATTTTATTTATTTATTTTTGGCTGTGTTGGGTCTTTGTTGCTGTGCGCGGGCTTTCTCTAGTTGCGGCGAGCGGGGGCTACTCTTCGTTGAGGTGTGCGGGCTTCTCATTGCGGTGGCTTCTCGTTGCAGAGCACCAGCTCTAGGCACGCGGGCTTCAGTAGTTGTGTCACGTAGGCTCAGTAGTTGTGGCACGCGGGCTCTAGAGCGCAGGCTCAGTAGTTGTGGCGCGCGGGCTTTGTTGCTCCGCTGCGTGTGGGATCTTCCTGGACCAGGGCTTGAACCCATGTCCCCTGCATTGGCAGGCGGATTCTTAACCATGCGCCACCAGGGAAGTCCTTGAAGGTTTATTGATTGGGAGAATGAAATTCAGAAAGTTGAGTATTTTATAAGTGTTATAAATAATGGCGTTCTTAGTAGGACATTTGGGGCCAGTACTATTTTTGTAAACTGTTATATTACCTATAAGATAAAAGTATAAAATATCACGGATAATGTTTTGTTTTGTTTTAAACCGTATTTCTTACACATTTTTCCTAGGAAGAAAAAAGAGCAAAGCTTGCAGAGGCTGCAGAAAGAAGACAGAAGGAGGTGACAGTAAAAATAAAATTCTACCTTAGATAATTAAATTTGTGTTTTGTTCTCTATGGATGTCTATTACTAGTAGTAGTCTCTAATGAAAATGGTATCTGATTTCTTAGAAATTTAAATTAAAGGAAAACATTTTCAAAATGATTTCTGTTTCTATAAATTGGTTTAATGCATTTATGTCATTTAATGTATGAAAATTTCTATACACGTCTTCTGTTACGGGAGATGCCAAGGAAGAATCTTTAATAACATTCTTCCTTGAGATGAAATGACTGTGCCTTATAAAACACTGACAGATGTGAAGTAACTTTAGGGGGGGAATGTGTATGGTTGCAAAATACCCAATGAAGAAATCATATGTTTTACGTAAAGCTGTTGTAGAAATAGTCTAATTCTTTGTTACCAAAAATAGACCAACCCCATTCCCTACCCCCCACCTCCAAAGAAAAACCTAAAAGGCAAAAAACAAAAAACACCTTTTGGTAACAGGAAATTAATTTTTGTTCTTTTTCTACACTCCTTAATAATTTTCCTGAAGGCTGCATCTCGGGGCATTCTGAATGTTCAGTCTGTGGAAGAAAAGAGAAAGAAAAAGGAAAAAATAGAAAAAGAAATGGCTACATCTGGGCCCCCACCAGAAGGTGGCCTTAGGGTAAGTATTAAAATTTACTTAAAGTTTGATTTACCTGGAATTTTTCAAAACTTCAGTAGCAATCTGTTCAATAATTTCCTCGGGGAATGGATTGTCAGAAAATTGTGAATTAATTTAAAAGCATAAACAATATAGATTGGAAGAAGTGTCAATTTATTTGGACATTCCAACATTCATTGGAATAGATTTGCTTTCTTTTTCCCAAAATGAAAATAGACTTTTCCTGATTATCTCAACCCTCTATCTTAATACTTCATACTTACATGATTAATGGCAATCTTAAATGTGTAGAAAACTTAAGCAAAATGGAAGGACACAAAGAAGAAAGTAAAAATCACCCAAATTCAGTGTCATTTTGACAGACATCATTTCTAATCTTATTTTATACGTCAATCTTAGATATTGGATTATACTGTAAACTACTTCAAACTCTTTGAGTTTTTTTCACTAAATGATTTGAGATTTTTGAGCTTCCCATTGTCACTCATTATCATAGTTACGTTAATGTTAATTTGGACAATAGGGTGTACGAGGGTGAGTCTGACACATGCCCATCCCAGTAGTAGCAGTTGTAGCTCTTGACACTAGAAATATAATGATGGACAAGTTAAACAATGTCCCTTAACTTGGGGATCTTTACAGTCTAGCAGGATTATAAAGGTTTTCTTTTACATGTTAAAGCTCAGGAGATGAATGGTTCAGATATTAAGATTTTCTTCTTTGTCCCATTTTTAAAGGAAATACATTTCTCAAGGGTATTTGTGAAAAGGACAATGTCCTGAGTTTCATTTATATTTAATTTGTCAGTGATTTATGAGCACTTGTTTAGCTGATTCTCTGTCTTCTCCATTTGGTTTGGTTTTTGCTCTCAAAACTATCTATATAAATACATATATGTACGTACAACCCCAAGTTGTGGGGCAGGCAGTTCAGGAACATCCTGAGCAGACATGATTCTGACTCAGGAATATCACACAGCAATAAGATTTATCTGTGTGCATTTTATCATTATATGTTACTTCATCTAATCTCATTTAATAAATGAAATTAAAAGAAAATAATTTTTTATAGTTAACTTTTAACAATATATAAAATAATTGGTTTTGATATTAAGGTAAATAACTGTGACCATTGTGTTTGTTTATTTATTTATTTATTTTTTAATATACCCTCATAATAGAATAGAGTAAATGTAAAGTAAAACAGTTGGAAGATACAAGGTCAGATATTTATCAGAAGTATAGATGCTTACTTTCAATATTCTGTTGAGATAAAGATCTATGTCACCAGGTTTACTTCATATAGAGTTCTCAAAGACAAAGCACTTGTGAAAATTAAATTATGGAACTGAAAATGATGCTGAGATCAACTATTTCATAGTAGAAGAAATAGAAGTTCTGAATGACTTGAAGTCACATATAATGTTACAAAAGGGATACTTTATGTATAGTCAGAAGGTACTTATTTTACAGGTCCTAACCTAACAAATTTAACATCAGCTTTTGAACTCTTAAGGGAGAAAGGGGCTTTCTTAATTAAACCCAAAGCTTCTGTGCCCTGAAGCCTATAGATTAAAAATAAATTAGGCCCTATATTTCTTCTGGTCCCTTCAGAAGTGCTCAAAATGAAAAACATCTCAGTGTTAAATTTAGTACCTTTTTTCTTTGACCACCTGCATTGCTCAGAGCATACAGTGAAGTTCAAAATAAATTTTTGGAGGCTCAGGGATAACAGAATGGAAAATACAAGATAAAGAGTAACTTTAATGCTCAAACCCTTTGGCCTAGGCTCTTTTAGGGGCTGCTGTCAGGCCTGTTCTACAGGCTGGCCTTGAGTGTTCTGTGGTATAGCTACATTCTTCCTAACCCGACTTCATAGGATGAGGAAAACATGTCCTTCCCTGTCTTCATGCCCTCCACATATTCATCTCCTGACTAGCTGCCTCTTCCTGGGACACTTGGCATTGGCCATGCTCACTGTGTTCTGGAAAGGCAGAACTTATTTTACCAAGTCAGTGTGATGATAGCATCAGGACACAAACTAGCATCAGTTCAGGATATACTAGTAGAGGAGTGGTGGCAGATGTCTAGAGCAGTGGCTCATGAGGAGCTTTCAGAAAAGACTGAACCTTGGGTCTGACCTTATACCAATCAGAATCTCTGAGAGTGGGACTTAGCCATCAGGATTTTTAAGCTGCCCACGGAGTCTGATGTCAAACCAGGTTGAGAATCACTGCTCTAGTGTTTGTAACACTAGTCCTAAGACATATTTTGTGGAAAATAGAATCCCATGGTAAAAATGTTTAAAAATCCTGAATATTGTGTTATACATTGAATTCCTTTCTTAGAGATTAAAAAAGGCACAGTATTTAAGTCTGTAAGTAGTTCTAAAATAAAGAAAAGCAAGTTTACTTGGATTAATCCTTAACTTTCAAACTTTAAATAAAGATTTTTAAAAAATATGTTAAAAAAAAATTCCTTGAATGTACTTGGAAAACACTACTTTAGAGACTGGTAAATATCTCTGTACTATCCCAATGGCTTTTTCAGAACTTACTGTTGCAGATTTAATAAACTTGATTAAACAGAACACCAAATGGAATAGTTTCTCAAGTTAATCAAGGAAAAGACTTTGCCAGACCATTATTTAATAATTTCTACCGTTTCTTTGCTCCCCTGCCTCAAACAAAAATTTCTTTATTCTTTTATTTTTTTTATTTTTTTTAATTAAAAAAAATTTTTTTTTTCTTTATTCTTATTTTGTAGTTTAATTGTTGTTCTTGTTTTGTGATGTTTTGTTTTTCTTTTACTGATTATCAGGTATTTGGGAATCTAGCTACCACTCATTAATCTGCCCAGATATTTTGTTTTATTTCTTTATATTTTTACACCATCATGTATCTTATTTCAGACTATAATGTAAAATTTTACTAATCGCTGCTACTGACAAAGATCATTTTACATTTGTATAGCCCATATTTCTCTCTTATCTGTTTGTTCACTAGAATATAGTAACATAACTTTAAACAAAATTTACTTTTCTCTATATTTTTATCTTTTCTAGTGGACAGTTTCATAAAGCATAACATGAGTGAAAGAGTCTACTGCCAATAACTAATATCTGCAATCAAGCGGACATCCTCAATTTAATTTCTTCTCTTTGAATAAATGAAGATTCAGACGTCGTAATTTTAGTGCTCTTAAATGCAGTGTTTTTTCAAAATTGAATATTGAAAATGCTTTTGATTGTTAGACTTAGGAAATGGCCAGACCTTTCATTAAATACTTATTTTCCCTACATTTGCTCTTCTGCAGACAGTGGGTGATTTGCCGTTTTTTAGTAGTTAAAACAGGGGCCTAAATAGTGAATATATATTTATATATTGCATGGAAAAACTCTGCATACATCTCAGATATTAAAGTTTGCACTTGTATTTTCCCTCCTTTATAAAATGACCTAGCTATTTATAGTTTGCCAATTAACCTTTTATCTCTTTATTTCATTATATGTGAAGACTTTTGCTTAAACTTATGGACTTAGTGCCTTTAAACTGGTCATCAGGGAAAATCTTGAAAAATCATTTGAAGGGCTTATATGAAGGAACACTGTAAATTTTTATAACTTACTAAGAAATTAATATTTGTAGAAAACATTGAATCTCCCCTAATTTATTTCCTACTTCTGTAGCTTATAAAATTAACATACTGTGTTTTACATTATAATACTTTTTTTTTTTTGCTTGCTGAGTTTAAAATATATTAGTGGTGCCATCAGAGGGCAGTGATGTACTATTATACAGTATCAGATTCAGCTCTATAAAGATCTTTGCAGTAATTGAATGAGTTAAACTAAGAATCTGGATGGGTTAAATATAACAAAGTATAATGGTAATGTGTTTGTCCAAATTTCATAGGTGTTTTTATTCTTTTATATTTATTAAAGAATGATCATAAGATTTATATAGATGTCAAATTGCCAAGGCAAGTATGAATATATGAAAGAGAAATATGTAAGTACTATATTTAAAAAGGTCTACTTTAAACATAAAAATATTGTGAGGTAATTCTATATGATACATTGCCATAAACTTTGTAGATTTTTGTTCATTTGTAACATGTATTATAGCATATTTGGTTTTTTGAGTTTTTTAATATATAATAAGCTAAAATAGAAGAATTGCTGTGTCTTTTAATTTGGTTGCTCTTTTGGATGACAAGGCCACAGTCTGAGCCCTAAATTAGAATTTTCAAATATTAAGTACAATAGGGACTGTAAATTAAATAGACCAGCTCATTTGATTTACAAAAAGGAAACTGAACCACTATCTCGCTCATCCTTCCCACAAATCTTGTGTTATGTTGCAGTATGTTATATATGTTAATTTTAAAGAGTTTGAACTATAATATAGATCTCTTGACTCCTCTTTGGAAAAATCACTTCCTTCTATTACAGAATGAAATATCTGTGACTATCCAGGCAAGATATGTAGTTATAGACAGGTTCAATTTTCAGTTTTAGAGAATTAGTGGTATGTTTGTTGATAAAGGATAGTGAAGTCATTGAATTATATTTTAGAAATATAATTTTTGACTTTTTTGGACATGATTAAATTTTCCAAGGCAGAAAGGAAAAAGGAACATTAATAGACGAATGGATATAGAACCAGAGCATACTATCCTAGAACTGTGCATGTCCTTGCTTCTGTTTTATTATGGAAAGAACAATTTTATCTGTATTACAGCTTAGAGAATTACAGCTTGGATTGGTGTAAACAAAAGGTTTACATCTAGGGGACAATGCTCTATTTCTAATAGCAGTTTATATCCAAATACCATGCTTATTTACTGTTGAACCAAGAATGTTGTGCTGATGAATTGCTTTCTAGGAACAGTGGGATATGCCATTCCCGCCAACCATGGCCTGCCTCCATGGGTGTGATCGTGTTTCCTCAAAACCACATGGGTTGCATGGGCTAAGGGGTGATAATGTTATGAATAGTGTTAGGAAGGGGAAGGAAAAAGGGGAGACTGGATGCATGATAGGAAACCAATAAGTGACTACTTAAAAAAAAAATGTATACACACATACACATATTCCAGGAATCTTCCTCAAAGGTATGAATCAGTTCCTGATGAAACGTTAGCCTAGAGCCAGTTTCCCATAATTCATAATTTAAATAGGAAAGCATTATAATGATTGATATGTCACCCAAACTCCCCAAATTACTAAAATAAAACCAAACAGTAAAATGCTTATATGTAACTATCATGTTGAGATATAAAATGCTTAAATCACTACTTCTTCATTCTAATCATTAAACTATTACTATGGTAACAAAAAGTTGTATATTACCACACAGCCCCTTTGCTAACATGCTGCATGGTTTTTAAAACATCTGTATGTGATACTTTTGTTCCACTGATTGTATTTGGAATGTAATTAATAGTTTTGTTATAAATGCTGTACTGCCTTACAAGGTACAAATATACATTTTCCTATATAAGAAATTGGCTTTGGCCATCTGTTTAACACAATTTTATCTTTACTACATCTTAAATAATTTATAGGTAAGCATGTTTCTTTTCCTATAAAGAAATGCTATTATTAGTCTCCTGGATTTTTCTTAGAGAAATACTATAGTAAAGGTTCTAACTATCATCCTTGGTACCTCAGAAGAATTGGCATAAGCTATGAATTTTCTTTTTCTGCTCCAACATTTCAACTTGTTTATTTTCACTGATAAGAATTATGCTCTGCCCTTAGAAGAAAAGGTAACCCTTGTCAGTTTTAGATTTGAATAATATCTGCATAAACAGATCAGTAAGAGGTAGGTAGATATGTATACCTATCTGGGTTGATATTTAAGGTATTTAAGGTATTCCTTTAACATCTCCAAGCAGGCACCTCAAATGCCCATGATTACTGTATGTTCTTTAAGTTGATTGAGATGTGGTAGTTTTCTCTTTCTCAAAAGCCACTGAAACCATCCATTTGCATATAGAGCAGACTTTGAAACTAAGGTGTTGAGCAGGGTTGCAGAATACGAAATCATTATATGGAAAAAGTCATTTCTGTCTTTATATGCAAGTAATGAACAATCTGAAAATTAAAACAATGTCAATCATACAGTATCATCACATAGGATAAAATACTTAGGAAAAAAGAAAAAGAGGTAAAAGATCTGAAGTAAAAACCACAAAACTGCTGAGAAAAAAAATTTTTTTTAAATATATGAATGGTGAGACATTCATGTTCATGGATTGGAGGACACAGTGTTGTCAAGATGGCATTCTCAAATTGATCAATAAATTAAATGAAACATCCTAGCAAACTCTTGCAGAGAAATTGACAAAACAATCTAAAATTTATATGGGAAATGCAAGATTTATGATAGCCAAAACTATTTTGAAAAAAGAACCTAGTGATTTTCACTAAGTCAGTGAGTAAGAGCCATCTACACTTAGTCCTTTCCTTCTGAATATTGTCTCACTTTTCCATACTCATTTTTTTCAGTGCCATTCAGCTAGCAGCTAGACCCCAGTGTCAATTGTGACCATGTTCTTAGCTCCACTTAAAAAGACCATCTTAGGGCTTCCCTGGTGGCACAGTGGTTAAGAATCTGCCTGCCAATGCAGGGGACATGGGTTCGAGCCCTGGTCCAGGAAGAACCCACATGCCGCGGAGCAACTAGGCCCGTGCGCCACAACTACTGAGCCTGTGCTCTAGAGCCTGTGAGCCACGGCTGCTGAGCCCACACACCACAACTAATGAAGCCCACGCACCTACAGCCCGTGCTCCACAACAGGAGAGGCCACCACAGTGAGAAGCCCGTGCACCACAACGGGGAGTGGCCTCTGCTCGCTGCAACTGGAGAAAGCCCATGCGCAGCAACGAAGACCCAACACAGCCAAAGATAATAAAAAATAAATTTAAAAAAAAAGATCATCATAAGATGTGTAGGCAGAAAGAATAACGCCACCCTCCCCAAAAGGTGGTCCCATCCTAATCCCTGGAATCTGGGAATATGTTATATAACACAGCAAAAGGTATTTTGCAAATGTGATTCAGTTAATGACATTAAAATGGGGAGATTATATTGCATTATCGAGGTGGACCCAATCTAACCATATGGATCTTTAAAAGCAGAGAACCTTTCCAACCTGTGGTCAAAGAAATGTAAACAAAGAAGCAGCATCACTGCAGTACTCTATTGCTGGCTTTGAAGATAGAGGAAGGGAGAACATGTACCAAGGAGATCAGACAGCCTCTAGAAGATGGAAAAGGCAAAGGAACGGATTCTCTCCTAGACTCCTCAAAAGGGAACATAGAGCCCTGCTGACATATTGATTTTACCCCATTGAGATCATCTCAAACTTCTGACCTACAAAACTATAACATAATAAATTTGTGTTGTTTAAGCTACTAAGTTTCTGGTAATTTGTTACATCAGGAATAGAAAACTAAAATAGTAACTAAATTAATGATACTAACTTTAATTATTAAAGACATAAATGTTTAGGAGAAAAATTTAGCACAGTAAAAGTCTTGATGGAAATACTGCTGATTACTAGAGAGAAATTCAGTGTTAATATTAGTTGAGGAAAATAAAAGTCAAATCATTCGGGATTTCCCTGGGGGTCCAGTGGTAAAGAATCCACACTGCAATGCAGGGGATGGGGTTCGATCCCTGGTCAGGGAACTAAGATCCCACATGCCTCAGGGCAACTGTGTGCCACAACTACAAAGCTCATGTACCTCAACTACAGAGCCCACGCGCCCTGGAGCCTTTGCACCACAACTAGAGGAAACCCACAGGCCACCACTAGAGACAAGCCCGTGCACCACAATGAAGATCCCACATGCCTCAACAAAGATCCCATGAGCCACAACTAAGACCCAAAGCAGCCAAAAATAAATTAAATAAATAAATAAATCTTTTAAAAAATCAAATCACTCATTGTATTTTAAAAGATATAACAATAATCACTATTCCAAGATGATTTTATTCTCTACAAAACTTTAATTTTTTTTTCATAATGATTATTACGACTTCCAGCACCACCAAATTATACCAGGCCTGTTGTTTTTCAAAGGTTATGGCTGAGATTGGTTCAAGATTGTGGAGTAGAAGGACATGAACTCACTCCCTGTGAGAGCACCGGAATCATAACTAACTGCTGAGCAATCATTGACAGGAAGACACTGGAACTCACCAAAAAAGATATCCCACATCCAAAGACAAAGGAGAAGCCGCAATGAGATGGTAGGAGGGGCGCAATCACAATAAAATCAAATCTCATAAACGTTGGGTGGGTGACTCACAAACTGGAGAACAATTATACCACAGAAGTCCACGCACTGGAGTGAAGGTTCTGAGCACCATGTCAGGCTTCCCAACCTGGGGGTCTGGCAATGGTAGGAGGAATTCCCATAGAATCAGACTTTGAAGGCTAGCGGGATTTGATCGCAGAATTTTGGCAGGACTGGGGGAAACAGAGACTCCACTCTTGGAGGGCACACACAAAGTAGTGTGTGCATCAGGACCTGGGGAAAGGAGCAGTGACCCCATAGGAGACTGAACCAGACCTACCTGCTAGTGTTGGAGGGTCTCCTGCACAGGCGGGGGCAGTTGTGGCTCACTGTGGGGACAAGGACACTGGCAGCAGAAGTTCTGGGAAGTAGTCCTTGGCTTGAGCCCTCCCAGAATCCGCCATTAGCCCCACCAAAGAGCCTGTAGCCTCCAGTGCTGGGTTGCCTCAGGCCAAACAACCAACAGAGAGGGAACTCAGTCCCACCCATCAGGAGACAAGCGGATTAAAGTTTTACTGAGCTCTGCCCACCAGAGCAATACCCAGCTCTACCCACCACCAGTCCCTCCCATCAGGAAACTTGCTCGAGCCTCTTAGATAGTCTTATCCACCACAGGGCAGACAGCAGAAGCAAGAAGAACTACAATCCTGCAGCCTCTGGAACAAAAAACACATTTACAGAAAGATAGACAAAATGAAAAGGCAGAGGACTATGTACCAGATGAAGGAACAAGATAAAACCCCAGAAAAACAACTACATGAAGTGGAGATAGGAAACCTTCCAGAAAAGGAATTCAGAATAATGATAGTGAATATGATCCAAGACCTCGGAAAATGAATGGAGGCAAAGATGGAGAAGATGCAAGAAATGTTTAACAAAGACCTAGAAGAATTAAAGAATAAACAGCTAGAAGAATTAAAGAACAAACAAACAGAGATAAATAATACAATAACTGAAATGAAAAATACACAAGAAAGAATCAATAGCAGAATAACTGAGGCAGAAGAACGGATAAGTGACCTGGAAGACAGAATGGTGGAATTCACTGCTGTGGAACAGAATAAAGAAAAAAGAATGAAAAGAAATGAAGACAGCCTAAGAGACCTCTGGGACAACATTAAAAGCACTAACATTCGCATTATAGGGGTCCCAGAAGGAGAAGAGAGGGAGAAAGGACATGAGAAAATGTTTGAAGGGATAATAGTCAAAAAGTTCCCTAACATAGGAAAGGAAATAGCCACCCAAGTCCAGGAAGCACAGAGAGTCCCATACAGGATAAACCCAAGGAGAAATATGCCGAGACACATAGTAATCAAATTGACAAAAATTAAAGACAAAGAAAAATTATTAAAAGCAACAAGAGAAAAATAACAAATAACATACAAGGGAACTCCCATAAAGTTAAGAGCTGATTTCTCAGCAGAAACTCTACAAGCCAGAAGCACAGTATATTTAAAGTGATGAAAGGGCAGAACCTACAACAAAGATTACTCTACCCAGCAAGGATCTCATTCAAATTTGACAGAGAAATCAAAAGCTTTACAGACAAACAAAAGCTAAGAGAATTCAGCACCACCAAACCAGCTCTACAACAAATGCTAAAGGAACTTCTCTAAGTGGGAAACACAAGAGAAGAAAATGACCTACAAAAACAAACCCAAAACAATTAAGAAAATGGTAATAGGAACATACATATCAATAATTACCTTAAATGTGAATGGATTAAATGCTCCAACCAAAAGACACAGGCTTGCTGAATGGATACAAAAACAAAACCCATATATATGTTGTCTACAAGAGACCCACTTCAGACCTAGGGACACATACAGACTGAAAGTGAGGGGATGGAAAAAGGTATTCCATGCAAATGGAAATCAAAAGAAAGCTGGAGTAGCAATACTCATGTCAGATAAAATAGACTAAAATAAAGAATGTTACAAGAGACAAGGAAGGACACTATATAATGATCAAGGGATCAATCCAAGAAGAAGATATAACAATTATAAATATATATGCACCCAACATAGGAGCACCACAATACATAAGGCAAATGCTAACAGCTGTAAAAGAGGAAATCGACAGTAACACAGTAATAGTGGGGGACTTTAATACCTCACTTACACCAAAGGACAGATCATCCAAACAGAAAATTAATAAGGAAACACAAGGTTTAAATGACACAATAGACCAGATAGATATAATTGATATTAACAGGACATTCCAACTGAAAACAGCAGATTACACTTTCTTCTCAAGTGCACATGGAACATTCTCCAGGATAGATCACATCTTGGGTCACAAATCAAGCTTCAGTAAATTTAAGAAAATTGAAATCATATCAAGCATCTTTTCTGACCAGAACGCTATGAGATTAGAGATCAACTACAGGGGGAAAAAACGTAAAAAACAGACACATGGAGGCTAAACAATACATTAGTAAATAACCAAGATATCACTGAAGAAATCAAAGAGGAAATCAAAAAATACCTAGAGACAAATGACAATGAAAACACAATGATCCAAAACCTATGGGATGCAGCAAAAGCAGTTCTAAGAGGGAAGTTTATAGCAATACAATCCTACCTCAAGAAACAAGAAAAATCTCAAAAATAAATCTAACCTTACACCTAAAGGAACTAGAGAAAGAAGAACAAACAAAACCCAAAGTTAGTAGAAGGAAAGAAATCATAAAGATCAGAGCACAAATAAATGAAATAGAAACAAAGAACACAATAGCAAAGATCAATAAAACTAAAAGCTGGCTCTTTGGGAAGATATACAAAATTGATAAACCTCTAGCCAGACTCATCAAGAAAAATAGGGAGAGGACTCAAATCAATAAAATTAGAAATGAAAAAGGAGAAGTTACAACAGACATCGCAGAAATACAAAGCATCCGAAGAGACTACTACAAGCAACTCTATGCCAATAAAATGGACAACCTGGAAGAAATGGACCAATTTTTAGAAAGGTATAACCTTCCAAGACTGAACCAGGAAGAAACAGAAAATATGAACTGACCAATTGCAAGTAATGGAACTGAAACTGTGATTAAAAATCTTCCAACAAACAAAGTCCAGGACCAGATGGCTTCACAGGTGAATTCTATCAAACATTTAGAGAAGAGTTAACACCCATTCTTCTCAAATGCTTCTAAAAATTGCAGAGGAAAGAACACTCCCATACCATTCTATGAGGCCACCATCACCCTGATACCAAAACCAGACAAAGATACTACAAAAAAAAAGGAGAAAATTACAGACCAATATCACTGATGAACATAGATGCGAAAATCCTCAACAAAATACCAGCAAACAGAATCTAACAACACATTAAAAGGATCATACACCACGATCAAGTGGGATTTATTCCAGGGATGCAAGGATTCTTTTTTTTTTTTTTTTTTTTGGCTGTGTCGGGTCTTCGTTTCTGTGCGAGGGCTTTCTCCAGCTGTGGCAAGCGGGGGCCACTCTTCATCGCGGTGCGCGGGCCTCTCACTATCGCGGCCTCTCTTGCTGCGGAGCACAGGCTCCAGACGTGCAGGCTCAGTAGTTGTGGCTCACAGGCCTAGTTGCTCCGTGGCATGTGGGATCTTCCCAGACCAGGGCTTGAACCCGTGTCCCCTGCATTGGCAGGCAGACTCTCAACCACTGCGCCACCAGGGAAGCCCAAGGATTCTTCAATATATGCAAATCAATCAATGTGATACACCATATTAACAAACTGAAGAATAAAAACCATATGATCATCTCGATAGATGCAGAAAATGCTTTTGACATAACTCAACACCCATTTATGATAAAAACTCTCCAGGAAGTGGGCATAGAGGGAAACTACCTCAACATAATAAAAGCCATATATGACAAACCCACAGCAAACATCATTCTCAATGGTGAAAAACTGAAAGCATTTCCTCTAAGATCAGGAACAACACAGGATGTCCACTCTCGCCACTATTTTTCAACATAGTTTTGGAAGTCCTAGTCATGGCAATCAGAGAAGAAAAAGAAATAAAAGGAACACAAATTGGAAAAGAAGAAGTAAAACTGTCACTGTTTGCAGGACATGGAGAATCCTAAAGATGACACCAGGAAACTACTAGAGCTAATCAGTGAATTTGGTAAAGTAGTAGGATACAAAATTAATGCACAGAAATTTCTTGCATTCCTATACACTAACATCAAACAATCAGAAAGAGAAATTAAGGAAACAATCCCATTCACCATGGCAACAAAAAGAATAAAATACCTAGGAATAAACCTACCTAAGGAGGTAAAAGACCTGTACTCAGAAAACTATAAGATACTGATGAAAGAAATCAAAGATGATACAAATAGATGGAGAGATATACCATGTTCTTGGATTGGAAGAATCAATATTGTGAAAATGACTATACTACCCAAAGCAATCTACAGATTCATTGCAATCCCTATCAAACTACCAATGGCATTTTTCACAGAACTAGAACAAAAAATCTTAAAATTTCTATGGAGACACAAAAGACTCTGAATAGCCAAGGCAACCTTGAGGGTAAAAAACAGAGCTGAAAGAATCAGACTCCCTGACTTCAGACTATACTACAAAGCTAAGTCATCAAGACAATATGGTACTGGCATAAAAACAGAAATATAGATCAATGGAACAGGATAGAAAGCCCAGAGATAAACCTACGCACCTATGGTCAACTAATCTATGACAAAGGAGGCAAGGACATACAATGGAGGAAAGACAGTCTCTTCAATATGTGGTGCTGGAAAACTGGACAGCTACATGTAAAAGAATGAAATTAGAACACTCCCTAACACCATACACAAAAATAAACTCAAAATGGATTAAACACCTAAATGTAAGACTGGATACTATTAAACTCTTAGAGGAAAACATAGGAAGAACACTCCTTGACATAAATCACAGCAAGATCTTTTTTGACCCACCTCCTAGAGTAATGGAAATAAAACCAAAAATAAACAAATGGGACCCAATGAAACTTAAAAGCTTTTGCACAGCAAAGGAAACTATAAACAAGACGAAAAGACAACCAACAGAATGGGAGAAATTATTTGTAGACGAATCAACAGACAAAGGATTAATCTCCTAAATATATAAACAGCTGATGCAGCTCAATATTAAAAAAACAAACAACCTAATCAAAAAATGGGCAGAAGACCTAAACAGACATTTCTCCAAAGAAGACATACAGATGACCAAGAGGCACATGAAAATCAGCTCAACATCACTACTTATTAGAGAAATGCAAATCAAAACTACAATGAGGTATCACCTGACACCAGTTAGAATGGGCATCATCAGAAAATCTACAAACAACAAATGCTGGAGAGGGTGTGGAGAAAAGGGATCCCTCTTGCACTGTTGGTGGGAATGTAAATTGATACAGCCACTATGGAGAACAGTATGGAGGCTCCTTAAAAAACTAAAAATAGAATTACCATATGATCCAGCAATCCCACTACTGGGCATATACCCTGAGAAAACCATAATTCAGAAAGACACATGCACCCCAATGTTCATTGCAGGGCTGTTTACAATAGCCAGGTCATGGAAGCAACCTAAGTGCCCATCGACAGACAAATGGCTAAAGAAGATGTGGTACATATATACAATGGAATATTACTGAGCCATAAAAAGGAAAGAAATTGGGTCATTTGTAGAGACGTGGATGGACCTAGAGACTGTCATACAGAGTGCAGTAGGTCAGAAAAACAAATATTGTATATTAACTCATATATGTGGTACCTAGAAAAATGGTACAGATGAACCGGTTTGCAGGGCAGAAACTGAGACACAGAGGTAGAGAACAAATGTATGGACACCAAGGGGGGAAAGTGTGTGGGGGCTGGGGGTGGTGGTGTGATGAATTGGGAGATTGGGATTGACATGTATACACTAATGTGTATAAAATTGATGACTAATAAGAACCGGCTGTATAAAAAAAATAAATAAAATTCAATAAATACCAAAAGCAAAAAAAAAAAAAAAAAAAGGTTGTGTCTGCTTTGATTAAATCATTCATGTGACAAACTGAGATACTTCCTCCCTGACTTTCTGGAGCAAGAAAGGTGGATTTTGTGTTTGTTGAAAAATGAGGAAACGACAAATTAACTTCACCTATACTTTTTATATTCAGGGCAGCACTTAAAGGACTGTTTATGATAAAACCTAGACTCTCTGCTAAGGAGAACAAACACCAGCACCACTCAGCTACCCAAAGTGAAGAAGTGCTAGGTAACCATAATTTGACTCTTCCTGTAACTCCCAGGGGATGTTGCCATTTG
This sequence comes from Balaenoptera ricei, assembly GCF_028023285.1. Lineage (NCBI taxonomy): Eukaryota > Metazoa > Chordata > Mammalia > Artiodactyla > Balaenopteridae > Balaenoptera > Balaenoptera ricei. Next base: position 79,276,861 of record NC_082646.1, on the reverse strand, counting down.
AATATGATCTTTATTTCAGAATGAAGCATTGATATAGAGACAGGTAAAATTTTTTAACATCTTTTTAATTCTTCAATCAGTGAGGACAATATTTTGCTGTTTATGAGTACAAAACAGCCCTGTCCTAGGTATACAAGGGTATACATAAGTCTGTAACATTATTAGCTACAGTGAAATTACTTTACTAGACAGCACAGCAAAGTTGGGTTAACTAAAGATATAATAAGAAAATGCTTTGAAATAACATGAAGTCAATGGACATTTGACTGTACAATTTACTCTTTCAAAATATAAACGTATGTCAGCTTATGTGTGTGAATTACACTCAGTCTCAACACAGCCACGTGTCTAGGAATGTGTAAACAACTCATAAGCCATTCTCTAAGGGGTGTAGTGAAAATTTCCAAAAGTGCCCCAGGTGTTTGTTCAGAGATAAGGGATAAACTTTAAGGCATTCTTCCAAGTGAATGTAAACTTTTCTGAAGTGGCCTTTCCAGTAACGTATTACTGTCGTGGATACACTGTACTTTAATTTATAGTGCTGTTGGATATTTTTAGTAGCACATCATCACACTAATTGTCACTTTTTAAAAATCAGCATAAAAATCCTGCAATTATAAAAAATATCTGGGGTGCTGTTATTCTGTACACATTAGGCAGGCACTTTCTGTTGACTTAACTGTAAATCCTATTTTCTTCTAATAATTTTTATCTTTAGCTAGAATTGTATTGCTAATATTGTGTGCTAAATACCATGTTCACATATTGAGAAACAATGATTTGCCTACAGTTTGTCTAATTTAAATCTGAGTTGAGAATTTCTCTTAATAGGTCATTTTCTACAGAAGCATTCAAAATAAATAGTGCTACTCTTTGAGCATGTTTCAACATGATGACATCTTTCTGTCTGTTATGTCTTTTTCCAAAGTAATTTTCAGAGCATGTGAACTAAACTGACTACTGGAGATTTGGATACAGGCCATTATGAGAGTCCCCTTGTAGTGACCAACTAGTTTCATTTAATTTCCTTCTTTCCCTTATAATTGGCAGAGACCACCAGGTAATTATCTGGATTCATGTCCTTAAGGGTAGGAGATTTGCTCTGGATGGGGGATGTCTTGCCATCCACACGGGAGATCTGCAGCATCCGGCAGGGGTCGTGTTTCAACAAATACCCTGCAAAAGTTTCCCAACCTCCTCCCACACGGACCATGACATGCTTGTTGTGCAGCATCTGGAATGAAAAGAGAGCGAAAGAGTTAAATTCTGAGAATTCTTGCAGTATCTCAAATCAGCTTCCAGCTCTAGCGTTGTTATTGTTTTCTGTTTTGTTTTTCAAGCCCCCATTGTCCTTCCACTTCTTGCACAGTGTCTGAGTTAGCATACAGTTTATGAGAGAAGCTTTGTTTCTCCCATGCAAGTGGATCATGAGTGGTACATATCCCCAGGATCCAGCTTTGCCCTGCTGTGGGAATCAGGGTGTAGGTACAACCCCTTGCTTGCTTCAGCGAGTCTAGAGGCTCCTTGCTGACGCTGACACCTGATGTTGCATCACAGTCTCATCATTGCCCAATTTCCTGCTTGCTGCCTCAGATCAGAGCTCTGTCTCCCCACTGGGTTATTCCCCTCTGAACCAGGACTTAAAAGACCATGGAAATGCCTGCTATGGAATATAGTTTTTTTTTTCATTGAAGTATAGTTGATTTACAATATTGTTAGTTTCAGGTGTACAGCAAAGTGATTCGTTTATACATATATATGTATATATATTCTTTTCTTTTCAATTCTATCCCATTATAGTTTATTACAAGATATTGAGTGTAGTCCCTGTGCTATACAGTAAATCCTTGCTGTTTATCTATTTTTGGAATATAAAGTTAATAATCACACAAATACTCAATGCAAAATAGAATTGAAAATGCACTCAGAAAGATTGAAATCTTCCCTAGTCACTGTCTGAGGCTTTCAAGGAAAGACATTATGGAATGGCCAAACATTTATGTTGTCTTTACTCTCATTCTTCTTAATTACAATAGAATACTTCTTTAGAAACAAAACAAAAACAAAAAAAACAAAACCCTTACCTTCAGGGCCATGAACCATCTAGAGCTCCAGGGTTAACAAGGCTACAGACTGAAAAGGTGAAGAATATGTGGTACTTTCTACCTAGTAAAAACATGTCCGAGTTGTGGAGGATTGGCACAGGGAGCCAAAGATTTGATCTTGGCTTCTTTCAAATATCACAAAATGGAAGAATAAGGGGGAATGTTGCACCTTCACCAAAGACCTCTCCCCTGCCCGAAATATGATGAACACACAATGGCAAGGTAATCTTGGGAAGGGGATATAGGTTTGGGAGGGGTTTGGTAAGTACTTTTCATGGTAGAGCCTATGAAATCTCTCCGAATTTCTCTCACTCTGTGTTACCTTCAGATCTGGATTTTTTGACTCCTATCCAGTGGGGGAAGACTTTGCTCTTAGCTGTTGAGATTCTGATGAGAGCTTTGGATTCTCTTTCTGTATGCCTGTACCCACAAAATATTGCATATATATTTAGGGCTTTCACAGACTCCCAAAAATCCATCCATAGGCTCAAGGTAAGAAATCCTGAAACATGGGGTCGACATAAGGCAGTTTTCAAAATCAAATGTCGTGGAAAGTAATAAAAATGTGCTGAATAACAATAATTAAAACTATTAGACTCATGAGAATTAAGTGTAACTATGCTGGTTATTCTCACTTAGAATATTAGAATTTTAGAATAGAAAGGATCTGGGGAAACATTTTTTAACAAGAAGGCTTCAAACTTATTTTAGCACCAGCATCTACTCATTAAATAAAATCTCAGTGGGAACCCATGAAATATAAAGCAGATAAGAGGAGTCAGGATTTAGCTTATAACCATTCTGCCTCCCCAGGTCCGCCAGTGGTACCATGTTCCTGTTGTTTAGGATGAAGATACTGAGGCCCAGATCTTTAATGTGATTTCCTGACTCCCAGTCTAGTACTCTTCCCACAACGTCCTCCTTATAAAATCCATCAAGGCTTTTATAATTTTACGGGCCTATTTTCATTCCCACAAGTTCCTGGGTGTGCCTCTACTTCCTGTTTTCAAAACTTGGGAGTTACTGGGACAAAAACTGCAAAGGCCAGGGTCAAAATAGCACTTTGACCCTTTCTCCCATTGTTCCAAGAGCACTGCTTTTGCCTATTGTTGAAGTTCTGGTACCTCCTAGCCCTGTAAATTACATTTAAGAATGGCCTCTAAACGTCCTTGGTATGAATGTCCCTGGCAGAATGCCCAAGTTCACTTGACTGTGAGCAGGCTGTTTCAACCAGAAAGAACCGCCAGCCAGAAGAGTTTTTAAACAATTAGTGAACTCTGGGAAACAGTGACAGAAATGTTTTTTCAGCCTGGAGTATATGATCATGAAGGTAAAAACTCTGCTTGCAGATTCTTTAATGAATCCATAGGACAATGCAAAGTGGATTCAACATGAGACAGAGTCATTCTGAATGTGAGTTACACAGGAATTAAATTTCTGCCCATCTCGTCTTCCAGAATCTTCCTATAGCTAATCAGCCACCTATAATTTCCCAAAGAAAGCCAATGGTCAAACTGGACAAGTTTCAAGCATGGGATTAAGATATCAGAGCTACAGGTGTTCCTATAGCCTGATTGTAGAGATTTAAATTCCATGCCTTTTCTTAGAACATGCTCAGTCTCAAGAAAAAAGAAGGAAGAAACGAATGCCAACCTCATGTCCATAAACAAAATCCCTATTGTTTAACCTAAAAGCAAATCAACCTGCTATAAACTAAATTGCTCTCAACCCTTCCTTCCCTCCACAGCATTTACCGTGCCAAACCCCAACCTTGGATTAAGTGTATAATCTTCTTCCTAAATCAGGGCTGAGCTGCTGAGCTCTGCGGGAAGAACTCCTTCCACCTCAGATATTAGTGACATTAGACCAAGTGCAATTAATTGAGCCTTTTATTTTTTGTTTTGGTCAATCCCATGTCTTATTCCTCTCTATTATTCTCAAGTACACTACCCATTTCATCCTCTTCAGTCTACCATGACTTCATCTTTGTCAGGCATGGCTTCCTCTCTCTTGGTACCTCCACTGACTAATTCACACCAACCTACCTTTATCCTTTACCCTGCCTTTCTTGTCACAGAAATAAGTCCTTCTGTTCAAGGTCAAGTCCTACCCCCTGTCCTAATCCCCATTTCCACTCATGAAGAACCCAGCTACATCAAACATCTCATCCTTCTTCTCTCTCTCTCCAATTTAGTGTATAATGGCCCTTACCCTTTAGGAAATAAATGTATCCAAGCCCCTCCCACTCTTGTGCAAAGAAAACTCTTCTTCTTTCATCCCAGTCTACTTTGCTCTCATACCTTCTCCTTACACCTGAGCTTCTTGACAGTTAAGTTTACACTCAACATTTTCACTTCTAATTTCCTATTTACCGTCCAACCAACAGTAGGCATTGCTTCTGCTTAACTGACTACATGAGAAAGAAAACCAGATGACTTCTAGAATTATCAAATCCAGTGGACTGTCCTTAATCCTTGTCTTCTTTGATCATTCAAATAAGGTATCTGATAGTATTGACACTCCTTCCTTGAAACTCCTTACTCTTTCACTCTCCATGACAAGACTCTCTTACTTGGATCTCCTGATACCTACCTGAGGGTTCTCTCTCTGCCTCCTTCACAAGTTGTATTTCTTCTACCTATTTTTAAGTTTTGCTTTTCCAGGGGATTCTGAAATTATCTGTCCTTTCTCTACTGCTTTTCTCAGTCTAACAACTCTCTATTTGCAACCTCATGGTTTTCACTGCCATCTATTTTTGTGTCCCCAAACTATAACTCTAGCCCTTGTTTCTTCCTGGAGCTTCCAAATGCAAAGGCAACCTGCCCTCTTCCTTCCCCTAGGGCCCCACAGGTCTTTCATCATAGGGTTGGTGACATGAGCAACCTCTGTACCTAGTCAGATACCAAAAACATTCATTTCCCACTAAATGTTTCTCAGGATCTTTGCTACCATTGCCACTACTTAGTTCAGGGACTCATCTTTCCCTGGTCTATTGTAGAGGGCTCGCCGCCTCCAGGCTTGCTGTGTCCAATCCATTTAGTAAACTGCCACCAAAGGGAATTCCATAAATGCAAGTGTGATCATGTCCTGCCTAAATACTTTCACTACCTCCCTCTCTCCCGTAGGGTGAGTCACTTTATTTGCATGTGTTACTCTCCGTGACTACTCCTGCCAGCCTCATCCCTTCCCTGAGCCCTGGGACCCATGAATATTTGTAGTTCTATATTCCCAGATAACATACTCTTTCTTTCATGCTTTTGCACATTTGCCCCTAAATGTAGAACGTCCTTTCTGTTCTTCCCTCCCTGCTCACCAGGACCACAAACATTTCCCCAATTCAAACATCACCTCCACCTGAAAAAATCTTCCAGGGTCATACCCCTCATTGATAAGGGAATCCTTCCTTGACACGTGCTGTTTAGTTTACACATGATTTCACTGCTTTGCTCATACTACCGAATTGTAACTATTAATTTACCTGTATGCCCCTTCTAATAAAATGGAGCTCTCTGAAAAGAGTGATGATGTATCTCTCATGTTTGGACTCTCACATATGTGATCTCAGAACAGTGTCAATAGTGTAACCATATAGTACTCCTTTTCATGTATCTTTCCATACTACTTACTTTGCCTAATGTAAGATATCAGTATCAGTATTACTCCCATTTTATAGATAGTAAAACTGATGCTCTTAGAAGAACTGATGATCTTAAACAACTTGTGCAAGATCACACAACAAATCAGTGGCAGAACTGGGACAAGAATCCTTTTTGTTTTGTCTATTATACCATATCCACTTATTCTGTAAAGCTCCTAGATTTGGATTTTCATACCTGCTTAGTTACTTACAAGTGATAATTTAGCACACGCAAGGAATTATCAATGTCAGAAATAGTTATAAGTTGCTTAAGCAGATTAAATGCTCACATAAAATGATTTATAGTTTTATGTCCTAATAAACTTTAAATAAATATTGTATTTAATTTAAGAAGGTTATCCTCTAAGTGGCCCTAATTGTTTCAGAAATAATTATGTGTCAAGTACAGGTGATACAATAAAATATATTTATAGGTCTCTGTTGGCATAAGGAGAACTGGGCTTTGATTCTCTGTTCAGTGTGCATTTTACGGCTCCTTTATTTTTAATGCTTCACAATGTTGAACAATTTTGTGTTCTCCATTCCAAAAGATAACTCGTTTTGGCTAATAGGGCTAATATACATGTGAATTGAGTATTCAGTGTAGTTTTCTATGTTGTTTGTTGCATTTCTCTCTTTTTAAAATATCTTTATTGGAGTATAATTGCTTTACAATGTTGTGTTAGTTTCTGCTGTACAACAAAGTCAATCAGCTATGTGTATACGTATATCCCCATCTCCCCTCTGTCTTGAGCCTCCCTCCCACTCTCCCTATCCCACCCATCTAGGTCGTCACAAAGCATCAAGCTGATCTCCCTGTGCTAGTTGCACTTCTCTTGAGTAAAGAAAAATAAGTTAGAGTTGCTATAAATATTCCCCAACACTGCACATTGCAAAGCAGTAGTTTTTGCATATTAGGCCTATTCTAAGGTTGCTATTTTCTACAATTGACCTCATTCCTCACCATGCCCCTGATTCTAACAAAGCGAAGAAGATTCTTTACCAATTTAGCAACATTAGCAATTTAGCAACATTTCTCAATGCTGAAGGGGAAAAGAACAAGCAACAAATATCTTGTCTCAACATTTCTCCCAAAGGCCTTAATGAAGTTTCATAAGCAGATCTGGGTTATTGTAAACATTTTCTTTTTTGATGTCTATGAGTGACATACAAACCTTGCCCAGGGAAAAGAATCAGTAGGTCTCAAAGTTATGTTTTTGTTTTTTAATAATTTCTTCTAGTAATGGGAGAAAGAACTCCCATTCTTACCAAGGGCATTTTGATTTCTGCCTTTGTCCTATTATGATATTTAACTATGTGTTGTTTTCTTAGTAGGCCTCTTCTCATATGTCAGCAAAAGGGAAATTTTTTTCTTAGTTGACACAGAGTCATAATATTAGAGCACCTACTATGTGCCAGATAATCTACAAATATGCCTTCTTTTTTTTTTTTTTTTTTCAAATATGCCTTCTTGAATTAAGGAGGATAAAAAAATTGAGGTCATTGGCAATGCTGTCATTTCACAGATGTACAAACTGGCAGACAGAGGGTCACACAGGGGGTTCCCAGAGCCAGGTTAGAAATCACACCTCCTTTACTCCCAATCTAGTACATGGCCTTACAATTGAACAGCTATACTCTTCCAAAAATTATTATTCTAAAAATGAATCCAATCTTGAAAGGTGGATGAATCACTTAATATATTGACCCAGCAGTGGTTTATAACATGTCAGATAAGTCTTTTGATTTACTGGATTCAATGCACATCTTGTTAGGCTACACTATGTTTACCTAAAGCCCACTTTCTAGTACCACCTTTCAATCTTATTTTCCTAACACAGTAAGGTAACAAACTATCCCATAAACAACAAATTCTGTAACTCATCCAGATACTTAATTTAAAGAAAAAAAATGGGTTGAAAGGAAATAAGTTAATTCTCTTATATCAACTTACAACATAATGGAAAATCCAAAAAGTTGTAGAAATGATTAATCAATAGCTTCCTACAAATTTTGAGATCACTGTGGTATCAGGGGGTCTAGTGGTCTGGCTCTTATGATATGTGATAACAGGACTTCAGGAAGAAGATTTTTTTTCCTTTCTAATTATTGGAGAGACAGACTGCAATCACATTATGTGCAGTTAAGAACTTAAAGCAAGAAAAAGTATGTATTTTTCTTCTTGGGCACATTAATCAGAATTACGTCGACTCACTTTTTGTTGACAAGGCAGAGCTGATATTTATGTATGGATCACAGAAAATCATATGTTTTACTAAATGAAAAAAATGGTCACATAAGAGAGCCAGGAAATATTATGGATTTATTGGTAATGTATTTGGCCTTTAAGGTGACCAGGTTGTATAAATTTATATTATACAAACAGAAAACAAGCAAAATACCACCAACAAAAATAAATAACAGGAAATGTCTTTTAGGTATGCAGAATTTAAAGTTAAATGCTTTAGGCCTATATCTGATAGCTTTATTTTATGAATTCCCCAGCATAGATCTGCTTGCATGTTCACATCTGTCCTAAATCATAATTCCTATGAAATGCTTCAGGTGTCGCCACCTTCTCAGCAAAACACTGACACATCTCTTTCATTCTGATTTGAGTCTTTTGCCCGCGAACTTGAAAATGCAGGGAAGCAGGAGTGTCTCTCAAGTGCTCTGAATACAAATGTCATTAGACCCGGAGGATGTGAAAGCTTTCCAGCAGGATGCCCTCATCATCTCTCACACTTCACTAATCCACCCTCCACTCCAGTGCCAGAGTGATCTTTGAAAAAGGGAAATCTGATCAGGCTACTGCCTTGCAATGGACCTGGGAGGGGTTCTCCATTGTCTGCAGTGTTTCTCAGCCATTTTTATTTCCAGTCCATCTGAGGAATATGACTCTTTCTCATCAGAACAAAAGCCCGTGGCAAAGATTCTGGGAAAGCAAGGGTGTGAGCGTGCGAGCATGCATGGGCATCTGTGCTTGTGCGTGTAGGGATGGGGCAGGATCTGCATCTCTAGGGTGGGCAGAAGAACACATAATCTGAGGAAACAATTTGCCAGTGTTTCTGATATCCCCTCCCCTACCTCTGTCCCTCTCCAGCCCCCATGAGAACAACCACCGTGAGACACCAAGCACTTCACAGTCCAGTTCCTTTCCCACCTTCTTTCTCATTATGCCTTAATGATCACATACTGTTGTGCAGGTTGCACACTGCACAACTATGCGCTATACTGTGGCCCTACCTTTCTGTACCCATGACCACCTTCCAAATTATTTACCCAACAAATATTCTGAACTCCTTAGAATCCCCTGAAAGTTTCATCCCTTTCTACACACAGAGAATTGTTCCACATTCACCAGGTGAATTAAAGTGAGTCTCTTCCATTGGCCAATCAACAAATATTTGTTGAGTACCAGACAAGGTTATTCCTTGCTAAATTTTATGCCCTGAGGGCCTAGGGCAGTGAAAAGTACATAATAGGCACTCAATAAATGCTCGTTAAATGGATGAATGAACAATGTTAACACCTAGTAATGGTCCACCCAGGTATCACTGCCTTTATGGAATATTTTTGCACTCTCTGACATTTAGATTACCTTCTTTGGACCCTGAGATTTTCCTGCACAGACCTCAAGCAAAGCACCTACAATACTTTGTTGCCTTATTTCTTGTCCATCTTTCTGACCTCTCTAAAGGGTCACATCCTATTCAGCTTTGTATACCTGGCAACTATTACCATATGTGCTATGTAAAACATCACATATGGAAAGATAAGAGAAAAGAAAAGATGAAATGCTTTGTCTTTAGAAGGAAGAGTCTAAAAAAAAAAAAAAAAACCAGGATGTGAATGATAATCCACATCAAACATTGTTTAAAGAATTCCTTTGAGAGAGACAGATTTTGGGTCAGAGAAGGAAGCTTTAACAGGAATCATATTTAAAAGGGGGAGATTGTATTGAGAATCAATAGAGCAATGGACAGAAGAGAGAGAAAGGAGAAGGGGAAAGGAGAGAAGAAGAAAGCGCCCTGAATGAATCCAAAAGTAAGTGTATTATTCTCTTTGTTATCTCCCTTCACAAATTCTCATAACGCCAGGAATGCATATTTTTAAAAAATATTGTTCACTATAGTAACAAATCACTTGATAAAATTTTCACCCCCTCCTCTTTCTCTTTCAATGCTTAAGTGTTTGGGGTCACTCTCATTAAGCCCTTCCCCACTTAACTGACCACAGTGGCTTATATTTCTGCCCAATCTGTGAACTGTTCTCCACCTGAGCCATCCTTCTAAGAGGCAACCATCTCTGACACGGACTGAGGAGAGGAGACAACCCACCTAAATTTAGATCAGTTTGGCTTCCTGGGACATCATATGTTTCCTAACATGTCCTTATCAACCCTGCTCTCGGTATGCTTTTACAAGCCCTCATAACTTGAGGGAAAATATTGTTTTTAGAATGCAGTCATCCAGAGAAAGAGTGTTAAATTAATTTATAGGACAACAGACTCTGTCATCATGTAATATTATACTGAAATGGCATACGCTGAAAATTGGGCGACTGGGAATTCAGCTCTCTGCCTAAGGTACCCTGACAACTGGAGGAGTAAGATGGCAGGTGTTCAATCCCTAGTGGAAAGGCTGAAACCTGCATTTTCAAGATACGTGATGAGGTCGCCTGTGAATAGGGCAGCGCAGGCTCTAGTTAACCACAGGTGACATATGAAGTCTCCTTTTTGTCAAAGGTTGGGGATTCATCTCAACATCTCTAGCTACTTGAAATCTAGCTACTTGAAATTATAAACGGTTAAATACCACCCAAATTAACAAGCTTCTGGAATTATTGTTTTATTGTTTACAAAGAATTTTTCATATTTATTGTCTCATTTTTATCTACCTAACCATCCTTTTATTACGCCCTTTTCCTAAATAACGCTTCAGAGATTTGAACTACAGTCACCAGAGCAGAAGCTACCATCTGTTTTTGTCTTTACCAGACTGCCTAGGTATGGTTACCACTAACTAGCTGTACAACCCTAAGACATTTATTGAATCTCTCTGTGCTTCAGTTTCTCAACTGTAAAATGATTATAGAGGTTTTTGGATAAAGATATTAATACGTGCAAGCATTTAGCCACGTTGCCTGGGGCATGATACTCAATAGCAACCTGCCATTATTATAATTATTATTAAAAGAATAATACTGTTGTTGTGATGATGATGATGAGCTTCTAATGGATTTTATTTCAGTTACTTCTTGCAGCAACTCTAAGTGGCTTGCATTGTTATCGACATTTACAGATGACAAAATGATAGCTCAGAAAGGTGAAGTAAATTGCCCAAAGTCACTTAGCTAGGAAGTGACAACGTTTAGCTTTGAACTTGAGTTTCTCTGACCTCGAAGGCAATACTCAGTACCCCTTAACTATACATTCTAAAGGGGCTTCACCAGGAGTCACGGTTGTCTGAGTTCTTACCTAGACTCTTCCCATGGACAAACCTCTTTTCTTTAGGAATAGGTGTTGTCATTTTATGATGTCTCCATTTATGATCATATCGCCCCGCTCTCAATGTACCCAGACCCAGAACATAAAAAGGAACTTAATACATGCTTGGAAGAATTTGTTTAAATTTGAACCTGATTGTTTAACCCATACAAAAATACTGAAAATTAGGTACACCCAGAGTGCTTTGCCCTGGGCCCCATACTCTGAAAGGAAACTGTAGGGCAGAAATCTCTGACAGCCTGCAAAATACTTTCTTAAATCATTTCATTTTGTTATCACACCTGCCCAGTGGTTTGGCAGGTGAATATTTGTTCCCATTGCACAAATGGGGAAAAAGAGGTTAGGTGGGTAGCTCATGGACACACAGCAAGAACACAGACCTAGTCTCCTGATTCCCAGTTTTGTGATTTGTTGCCTTCCGTAATAAATTATACAGCAGGGGGAATATAATCCTCAAACCCTCATTTGAAGGGTGACCTGTTGCAGTGTCCTAATGATGAGAGCCCATCCTCCAGCATGAACAGGGCCTTGAATCAGAAACCTTCTGGCTATTGAGGCTGGTCAGAAAAATATTCCTGGCCTGCTTTTGTTGTTTCCCTCTGGAGGGGTAAAAAGTTTAATTCCCAGGCTCAATGTAGACAAATGACTCTCAGTAGCTTCTTTCTGGAAGCAAACATGAGAAGAGCAGCTAGCAGATGAATGTAACCATTGACTGGTAAAAAGTTCCCTTTGCATCTGCCTTGAAATATGTTCAGGAGCCCTTACTGCCAACCGTCTGTCAGTTCTCGTCTCCTCGTTATGTCAGGTCTCCATTTTCCCAGTTCTGCACCAAAGGAAATTAAAAAGCCTTAGCCGCAATCTAATTACCAGTTCATGGCACCATTTCAGACAGGGAAGGCAAAGTTATGATAAATATTTAATAGAACACTCAGCATAGTGAAAGCAACGAGCTGGAAAATGATGGTGCCGGAAAGGGAACAGTTGTCTAGGGGAAGGATTTGTAACTGGTATATACCCAACTGAAACTAGAATTCATCTACCCCAAAGATGCAACGTCTATTCAAGAAGGGGAGCTGAGTTCCAAGAGGCAATGAAAGCCCAACCCTTCCACTCATCAAACAGGGCCATGTTTGTCTGACTCAATCTGAACTCCATTCTCTTCTACGTACTGATAACAAAACCCAACAGAGTGGGAGAGCCAAAGGTTAACATTGCCAAAGGTGGCAATTCAGGTCCTGAAAAGTAACAACAGTGTCTGGAATCCAGACACTGGAAAAATTACTGCTTTGCCCCTGTTTTTAATGTATCTTTAGTATATTGGTAGACCCATTAAAGTGGTAAACCAAGTATTACTGAATATATTCAGAACTTTTATATTGACAAAACATTTGAAAACCTGAGTCTCCTTTCTCTCAAAGCCCCATTCAAATGAAAGGCAAGGAATAAGGATGTTATAACGCTACCAGGGCAAAGAGAAATTAAGAGGATATAACAGTAGACAAAAAAGGTCAAAGACATTTTTAGAAGATGGAAAAAAGATAAATGAGTCATAACTGACTAAAGGTGGAGCGAGCTGAAACTAAAAACTTGAAATGACAGCTGACAAAGCGAAGCAAGTCAGATCAGGCCTTGAAATCATAGGAAACTCAGGTTTGAAAATCGTCAGTTACTTCCATCAGGTAAGGAGAGAAATATAGCTGAAAAAAGGAGAAATGGCTGAAAATCAGTAAAAGGATCAGTTAGCCCCCAGATTTTTACTGCACCCCACTCCAGAGTTGCTATGCCTGTGACTATCTCCATGGTACCAATGACCACATCATCACAGCAGGAGACTGAAGGTTTCTCTTTGTAGAAATTGAATCAGAGATGCTCCAGACTAGGGCTCAGGAACAGGATGGAAAGATGGACAGACACATGATAAAGCAAGTCCGGCAAAGTGTTCATTGTAGAACCAGATGGTAATTCTATGGGTATTGACTTCTCTGTGTTTGAAAAATTTTCACAATAAAATGTTAGAGGAAAAATTCATCCCAAATCTGAATCCAATCTGTTCTCACCATCTCCACTGCTATCTCCCTCATCCCAAGGTTCCTTCATCTCACCTGGATTACCACAATAACCTCCCAAATGCTTTTCCTGCTCCTGTGCTGCCCCTCGGTACACTCTCAACAGAGAAACTAGAGGGATCTTGTTCAAACAGAAGTTACCTTGGGTCACAACTCCACTCGAAACACTGCCTGGCTGCCCATTTCACCGGGAACACACTACAGAGTCCTTCCAACAGCCTCCAAGTTCCTATGTGACCTGAACTCCTGTTACTTCTCTGACTTTATGCGCTACCACGGGGCCCTTCATAAGCTCTGATGCGGCCACGTTGGCCTCCTTGCTATTTCTCAGACTCTCCAGGGCTACTCCAGGCACACTCTTGACTTGGTGTTCCTTCTGTCTAGAAAACATTTCCCCTAGACAACTGGAGAGCTAATTCTGTACCTCTTTCATGCCCTGGCTAATCTTTCATCTCCTCAGTAAGCTGACCCTAACGACTCTTAAAACTGCAGTCTCTGCTCCCGGCACTCCCAGCCTGCCTTACCCTGCTCTACTTTTCCTTTCCCACTCCAACAGGACACTTATCACTTCTAGCAAGCTCTATAATTTACATATTTATTATATGTATTGTTTAGACAGTAGAATCCGTCCCAACTAGGGTTGCCAGATTTATCATATAAAAATACAGGGCACCCAGTTCAGTCTGAATTTCAAATAAGCAACGAACACTCTCTCAGTATAAGTATGTCCCCTGCAATATTTAGAACAAACTCATACTAAAAGGTACCTGTTGTTTATCTGAAATTCAACTGTAATTGAGCATCCTGTATTTAATCTCATGACCTTACACACACACGCACACTCACAGGAATATAAGGTCCTCAAGGGGGCCAGGGATCATCTGTTTTGTTCTCTGATATATCCTCAACTCCCAGAACACAGCATGTTTCATAGTATATGTTGAATAAATATATGTTGGGTGAATGAATGATTACATTTTCTCAGGTGCGCTCTAAGAAAACAAGGGAGTAATCCCCAGAAGACACGCGATCCAGGAAATAGGGAATCCACCATCAAAGCAAGTTTAAAAAACATCAAAGCAAGTTAAAAAAAAAAAGTCTCAGATGACACTGTGAGGCCAATCTGGGGGAGGAGGACACATGTGGAGGGGCCAGAAATGAAACCAACAGATGAACTGGTGCTTCTGCCTGTGACACTATCATTGTGATGGGCTTCACAGTTCTTTCAGGGGATCTGATAGGGGTTCTTAGTCATACTTAGGACCAAAAATACATTATTGACTTCAAGGAAAATAAAAATGGTTACAAAAAATAAAAGTAATCATGGCACACTACAATATTTACGTGACCATTAAAAAGTAAATACTGACTACGGTACTGATTTGACCAACATTGTGGTACCACCAATGATGCTCGGCAAATAGGAGGAAGGAAAGTGTATATGTGTTGGGGGGTTAGGCGGAAGCCTAAGATTGCTAAATTGTCATCTTCCTGCTCTTGCTACCTTGGGTTTATAAGCAGACCATAGAAAACGTCTAAAATTTAGAAACTAAGGAAGAACAGCATAATTACATAACTTAGAAATTTGGAGACAAATGAAAGAAGAAACAGCTTCCAGAGGTGAAACTAGCTGCCTCTAGGGAGAATTTGGGAGAAAAAGAATGGAAAAGGGTAGAAAGAGATGGGGCAGGTTTGCTGTTTTTGAACATAAATCTTACAGTACCACTTTATTAACTATATATGTGTATATATTTACAAAAATTAAAATTTAATTTAAAACCCTCAGTTCTGCTACTTAAGGAAACAAAACTAAAAGGGGAAAAATAGAATTTCTAAAACATCAACATAGAAAACATATTTTATTATCCACAAAATTATTTTATTGCTATGAAAACTTTATTCTTCTTTTGCAAACTCGCTGGCAGGCTCTCATATACTTCACTATATAAGGATGCAATTTTACCTGAAATCACTACAAATTTAATGATGAATCTTTTTTCCCCTTTGACATACTTCAGGAGTAGTAGATAATGGAAGAGTATTCAGACCTGAGTTCCAACCTGGCTACCAAACCTCAAATGTTTACTAACATTTTACTAGGACTTTTTGGTTTACAAAATCCTTTATACTACCATTTCGTTTGATCCTCTAATGTTACTTTAAAACTTATTTTCATATTATACATATTTGGATTTCTCCCAACATTAAACAAAAACATCACAATATCCTCAGATAAGATGGCTACATGAACTTAGGAGGGCAAAGTTTTGCTACTTGCATTGTTGCCTTATAGTTTTACCCTCCCCTGTTCTTTCTGACTCTTGAACAATTATAGGTCTACAATTAAAGCCTTAGCATTTCTTTTCCAGAAACTCTCCTTCCAATATCACGCTTCCTGGTTCTTCCTATTTCTCCCTCCACGCTAATTAAATGCCAGTCACTGCTTTCCTTGTAAACCTCATTGTCTCCAAAAACCTTCTCTGAGGCACAAAAGTATTGCTTTTCCTTTCAGTTTTTCATGCTATTAAAACAGTTCAAGAGCATAGAAGAAAAATATACACCAATCTCACTTACCAATATATACGTAAAAATATTACTTTTGCATACAGCTTTAAAAAAAATCTTTATCTTTATCTTCCACAGAGTTACACTCTTTGCTACATCTTTTAAATAGATTGTGCTATTCTGAACTCAAAAATCTCTCTTTATTGAATACCCTATTTCCAGCCTTCATTTTCCAATATGAGGGGGTGAAGTTTGGAGCTCACTTTCAAATTATTCAGTCTTCCTAAAGACCAAGTGCAGAACAATTAAACAATTCATCACTGGCTGTGTCTACCCACCCTTGCTTCAGGGACTGGTCATATGTTCACTTATAAATAAGCTTACTGTTCCATGGGGCCACCCAGGGGTTCCCATAGGGAAGATGACACACACTCTCTTGATAAAAGCCACACCTAACTAATACCTTAGGCAACGATCACCTGAAACTGCTCAAATTCACCATTTTCAGACAAGAACTTCCAAAGCTTGCATATTGATTTTTTTTGCTCTTAAATTCACTTTTGCCTCCAAGAATTCAGGTATCTCTTTGTCTGTCAAAGTTTCCATGAAAGTTTTCACCAGTCTATCCTTTCTTTTTATGTTTCCATAATTTTATATTTCTATTCTCTCATTTCTGTAATTTTACTCATGATTTTTTAAAGTCTTTCATGCATGCATGCATGTGTGTGTGTGAGAGGTGTGTGTACAGGTATGTTATAGCAATAAAAGAGCAAACATTTTTATAAATTTATCTCAGCTGATATAAATATATATACATCCATCCCCATTACCATGTCTTTTCTTCCTTCAACTATCGTTAGAGGGATGTTGTTTGTCTAACTAGGGCCTGGCTGGAGCAATGGAAGACTTTCCTTCTGGTTTAGTCCATCTCTCTTAAATAATGTGAATTTTCTCATCACAAAATCCACAGAACCATTCCTCAGTCATGTGGGTTCCACTTAATTTTCTCTCCTCAACAACCCACTGCACATGATGACATGTTTCTGTTTATACAAGTGTCCTCACATATTTCAGGAACCTACCTGCACAGCTATACCTCTTCATGTCAATGAGAAATTGTGGTTTTTCTGATAAACACTTTCCTGTGTCCTTTTATTCCAAGTCAAATTACGATGTTGAAGGAGAAGCAATACCCACTCCTCAGTGACAAATCTAGTCTCTACTTCCTAGTGCTTTGTTTCAAATTCAGCTAAGCCTCTGGTAAGGTGTGTGTTAATATAAGGGCCTCAGATACAGACTCTGTCCCTAGCTTGCTAATAAAATGTCACCACTGTAGACAGCTTGAGGCCATCCCCTTATCTGCAGTGTAGGTCTAAGAGAGGGAAAGCCACGAATGATGTAAGTCGCTCTGATTCTGCTCTTTCCTTCTTCAGTCTTAAATGTCCTCTTTTGTTTGTTCTAATAACTTTTAAGGCCACTCAAAGCTCTTTTCTGTCACTTTGTGATTCATGCCCCCAGCATCTAACCAGCTTATGTAGCAAGATCAACCAAAAATTTTGTAATTAATGTTAAAGTCACATCAGTGGCCTTCAGAGACGGATACTCCATATTTTGCCCATTAAGTAGTTATTAAAAGCATGACTGTCTGAGATCTTGAAGACTTCAGCACTGAGGCCTACAAGCTGAGATGTACTTTCCATCTACATCAGCCTGGCAGTGGTCTTTGAAGTGTGACATCTTCACCTAATGCCCTCCTCTCTGCGCTTTGCCTAATTTTCCATTTAGAGAGCTCTCCCTGCCCTCTATACCGTTACAAGCTCTTTGTGCAATTTCATAAAGCTCCATTAACCAGTCTCAGCACTTTCACCATCTATTCATTCTTAACTCTCAAGTCTACCACCCTTTCTTCTCTGTCTCTCCCATATCCTAAGAGGTCTTCAGGACAGTATTTAATCTTGCCTGACTTATCTTTTTTTTCTTTTCATTTTGAGCCTATTTGATCCTTTTATTCTAACATAATTTAAATTATCTCCCACATAGCTTTGTCAAGCTTATTCTGATAAAGGTTTGCAAAGGATGTTATGAAAGAATATTAGAGATACCTTCAGCTTAGCCTTGAGGGGCAAGAGTTCTTGAGAATATTTCTTGGAGGAAATGATATGAGTCTCAAAGAGAAGTAGGATTTCACTGGATAAAGAAGGGCTAGAAGGGCATCCCAGGCTGGGGGAAAAGCACATGCAGAGGGACAGAAATATAAAGCAGCACAATCTGAACATAACACTGAGTAGTTCACTGTTACCATGGCTAAAATGTGAGAGGGATGAGGAGAGACTGTTAGGAGATGCAGCTAGTGAGGTAAAGAGTGATCAAGAATAAGATGACCCTCATGGAAGCAACCTAAATGCCCATTGGCAGATGAATGGATAAAGAAGATGTGGTACATATATACAATGGAATATTACTCAGCCATAAAAAGGAACGAAATTGGGTCATTTGTAGAGACGTGGATGGACCTAGAGACTGTCATACAGAGTGAAGTAAGTCAGAAAGAGAAAAACAAATATCGTATATTAATGCATATATGTGGAACCTAGAAAAATGGTACAGATGAACTGGTTTGCTGGGCAGAAATAGAGACACAGATGTAGAGAACAAACGTATGGACACCAAGGGGGGACAGTGGCGGGGGGGGGGATGGTGGTGGGATGAATTGGGAGATTGGGATTGACATGTATACAGTAATATGTATAAAATAGATAACTAATAAGAACCTGTTGTATAATAGATTAATAAAATTAAATTAAAAAAAAAAGAATAAAATGACCTTGAAATCTGTACACATGGGACAAGGAGGGCCACTCATGGGTTTAAAGCAAGGGATTGGCATTACAAGATTTCTATTACTCAAAGATCTCCAGCAGATCCATAGAAAAGTCAAAGTTTGAAGCAAGAGAGATTGGATAAGAGGTTTTTACAGTATTTAGGAAGGATGTGAAATGACTGAGACTTGGATCGAGGTAAAGAGAAAGGGACAACATGACTGATCTTTCTGGTGCCTTCTCACCTTCGAGTAACTTCATAAGTTATCTCTTCCATCCTTGGACCTTTATTTTGATTTATAAGAGACAACATAAAATTATGAGCATTATGTTTCAACTCCTAATCTTGAAATCTCTTCTAGCCTGGGGTTAGGACACCAAGAGGTCATGGGATTTCAGGATTTGAAAGGGTTTATTCTTGGGAATGAGCTAGAAGAAACCTCAGTGAGGAGTAAAGGAAGCTTTGGGGAATGTCTCAGAGAACATGGCTTTGGACAGGGGACGAGCAGTACAGACTCAAAACAAAACAGATAGCTGATAAGCCAGCCCACACTAAGAAGTTAAGACGTTGCCAAGCTCAATAGGCTTTAATTTCTGATATCTCTCAAATCAGTTCCATACTTTCTTACTCCCATCAACCATTATCAGATTTTTGTTCTCTTTCTTGAACAAACAATAATTGCTTTCAGTTTCTCTGCCCTTCTTCTCAGGGCCACCATACACACTGCTATGGGACTGAACTTCCTGTGTACTGAGAAATCTTTGATACGTATATTCCAGGTTCTTAAAATATGGCCTGAACTCAACTCTTCAGCTTTCTTCCCCATATATACCTACCTTACGTAGACATTAGCCAAACTATATCACTCACTGTTTCCTGAATACTGTCATTTTCTTTGAATAGGATACATTCTCCTTGATGACATATAGAAAGTCATCCCAAATCTACTTCTTATCTGGATGCTTTCATGGCTTTCATACTTTCCTATCTCCAAATCAGATACCATTTGTCCCTCCTTTGAATTGCCCTCTTGAAATTTTTTTTTAAATTATAATGACTTATTTATTTGCCTTATCTCTTGTAAAATGCTTACTGTGAGCACCGAGTCTCACTCAACATTTTATGTTCCACATTGCCAACTAGGTCCTTTGCACTCTTTATTCTTTCTTTCAAAAGATATTTATTAAGCAACTACTAGGTGGCAGATAATATATTAACCACTACAGAAAGCATATAGAATAAATCCAATACATCCTTGCCTTCATGAAGCTTAGAGTCTATTGAGGAAACAGACATTGAACCAATAAACGTAAATATGAGTGCCATCAAGGATCATTCCAGGGGACTAAGGGATCGAAAATCATGTTTTGAAAGTCAATTTAGGTTAACGGACTCAGCAGCCATTCTCAATCTCCTTCTTTCTTTTTGCTTCTTTGCTAGAGACTGAGAAATCAAAACACCCATTTTCTCAGCTTTCCTTGCAGTGGGGGTGACTATATAACTCTACTGGCCAACAAGTGATGAGAAGATCTCCAGAAGGAAGCCATTACCAGTACTTCTTCCACCTTACTCCTGTATTAAACTCAGACCCAGTGTCCCCAGCCATCTTACAACCACAGGGAAGAAACATGAACATGGAAGCCAGTACACTAAGGGCAGCAGAGAAGAAGATGAAAAAAGCCCATGTCCTTAGTAGGATACCGTGTTGGTGAAGAAGCAGCAGCGGTAATCTCTGAACTTCACTGTCTATGAAGTTTAAGGCACCATCAACGCATTTCTTTTGTTACATGTAATCAAGTGCAATCCAAATACATCCAAAGGAAAACTAACAGTGTTGGGAAGTCTAAGAAGGCTGCCTGGAAGATGAACCTTTTGTGCTGAACCGTGAAAAATGTGTATGTGTTAATCTGTCAAAGGAAGTTGGGGGCAGTAGTAGACAGAGAACATTCTAGACATAGGAATCAAGTTGGTCCCTGACGTGGGGCACTCGACTCACTGAAGATGCTACAGAGTGTATGTGGCAATGACTTTTCAGAAAACAAAGGGGATAGTGTCATCATACCAGCCTGAAGAACCAGGGAGGAGCCCTGTAGAGCCATTTAAGGCTTCTGGTCACCAACTTCAGCGAAAAGCCTTTTACAGACTCTGAGGGGGGAAATAATGTGTTTGCATTTTTACGAGCACTCTCTAGCTGCACTGTGATGGCTATATCGAAAGGAGGACGGAGTAGATGTAGTAGGCCAGCTTGGAAGCTGTTGCAGCAGTCTGGGCTAAAGATGGTGGCCTGGGCCAGCGGGCTGTGCCTGATAGAATATTTTTCATAGTGTCCCAATTACCTCATTCCCCCACCCCCCAGGATTGATGTTAACTTCTTCCCAGAATGTACCCTGGATTCCCAGGTGGGAATCATGACATGATGTAAGGTAGACGAAATGGGGAGGGTATACATTCCCTATTTGACAGCAAAGAAAAGTTAGACACAGAAGGTAAACTGCCTTGCCAAACATTTCATCCCTTTAGAGCAACTTCCAGGACAGGTTCTGAGGTCCATGCTTGTATATCATGCCAAGTTAGAAGAACACTTTGTCATAATTAATGTGTTATAATAAACCTTCACTCTGAACTCTTATTTTATAACTCAGCATTAAACTGAGTTATAAACATAGGTAAAACATATTTCAGAGGTAAAACATATGTCTTTTCTGCTAATTAATTTCAGAGTGTATAAGGTGGTATAGGTTTTTTAGTCTAGGGGCCATGACACAGCTCCAGGAAGTAGGATTTTTCTGTACTTCAGCTGATTGATTATTGACTAGCAGTTGATTCTCTAAAAGCATCTCTGTCATGTTAGTATCATTCCCAGTAAAATGACACCTAATAGGGCCATGTTCTTCTCCTTCATCTATCACAATAGCAATCAAAATAATTATGTAAATCTTTATTTAATTTCTTTCTCCACCACAACGTTAATCTATTTTGGAAAAATAGATTAACCAGCATTATCTCTCTAGTGACTGGCATCATCCCTGGCACAAAGCATTTACTTAAAATATATGTGAAACAATAACCAGCAATTATTGAGCAATTACTAATTAGTAGATACTGTGTTAAGGACTTTAAAGGCAACATCTCATTTATTTTCATACTAATCTTATGAAGTAGATATAACTACTCTTTCCAGTTTAGAATTGAAGAAAATGGAACCTAGAGATGTCAAGTTGTTTAATCACAAAATTTAGTAAGTGGCAGAGCTGGATTCAAACTCAGACCACTTATTAATATATGACACTGCCTTTCTTGAAATATGAATGAGTGAATGAATAAATCAAAGAATAGATTGACTGAATTTTCTGACAATGCACCAGGCATCATACAATCTGTTTCCAACTAGTACAAACCCTAGACTTACTAAAAAGTATAAAAATCACCTGTTCATATGTAATTACCATAACATGCTGTCACATTCGTGTTTCTCAACCCAGTAGACATTTGGCAATTTCTGGAGACGTATTTGGTTTTCACAACTAGGAGGGGGAGTTGCCCTGGCATGTAGTGGGCAGAGGTCACAGATGCTTCCAAACATCCTACAATGCACAGGACAGCCCCCCACGACACGAAACTGTCTGGGGGCTTCTCTGGTGGTGCAGTGGTTAAGAATCCATCTGTCAGGGCAGGGGACACGGGTTCGAGCCCTGGTCCGGGAAGATCTCACATGCCGCGGAGCAACTAAGCCCGTGTGCCACAACTACTGAGCCTGCACTCTAGAGCCCGCGAGCCACAACTACTGAGCCCGCGAGCCACAACTACTGAAGCCCGCACATCTAGAGCCCGTGCTCCGCAACAAGAGAAGCCACCGCAATGGGAAGCCCGTGCACCGCAACAAGGAGTAGCTCCTGCTCACCACAACTAGAGGAAGCCCGTGCGCAGCAACGAAGACCCAATGCAGCCAAAAATAAAAATAAATAAATAAAATCAATCAGAATATGTCACTAAAAAAAAAAAAAGGAACTGTCTGGTTCACTATGTCAATTGTGCCAAATTTGAGAAACCTTGTTCTATTATCATATGACTGTTCATATGAAGTTAGATTAAAATCATATTGAAACCACTCCTGTAAAAAAAAAAAAATTCTCATCAGATTAAATAACATGCAAGACTCACAAAATAACACTTTCCTATAGGAATAATAAGAGTGATAATAGAGGAAAAGTGGTGGGGACATTCCTTTTTCTTGTAGGTCAGCAGTGCCTTGCTAAAATGCAGAGCTGAGGAGGAAATGTACACCATTTCACTTTGTAGATACACCTTGACACCTTAAAGGCAGACAAGCCACAAGACAAGCAAGGAGCCAGTAACCCATACTGCTTGGGCCTGAAGCTATCAACTATTACATACTTGAAAAGGGAAGGGGAACAAATAAATTCCCACAGACACATCTCAACGTTATTTAACATCTGTTTCAAAATAATTAACAAGGTACCAAGCTGTTTTCCAACCCTGAAAAACCTGTCAACGAAAGGAACGCGTAGCAAAATTGCAGTTGTTGAATCTAGGCACTAGGGGGCAGCAGCACATAAGTGCGTGGGTTCATCCCTGAAGAAAAATTTAGTGCTGCATTGTTTAAATTCTCCTGGAACAAAAGAAGTAAACATGCTTTTCCCCAACATTTCTCACCATTGCCTTGTATTTCTTTTATTGGACTTAAAATTATTAAGCTGCTTTTGTTTTCTGAATAAATCTTTTATTCTCGAATATTTGTTTCTCTGTGTAACAAATATGTAGCGTGTATGTGGGTATGTAGACGTACAATTATGCATATTATATGAACATAAATTGCATATATTGTATGTAATTATATAAATTATACATATGCCATTTATAATAATAATGCTGGTGAACAGAATCCAATAATATCTGTCACTCTCTGTTGAGCATTTTATCTCACTTAATACTTTTAACAATCTTACAGGGAAAGTATTACCTTTTTCCTTTTGTAGTTTAATTTCCAAGGATCAGAGGGATCAAACAACTTGGCCAGGGTAACACAGCATAATGAACTACAGAAGTGGGATTCATGTTATACATTTCAGAGAGCCCAAAGTCTGTGAGCATTTTGAGATCAGGGATCTTGTCTTAATTTCTATTCTTCCTCACCAAAGTTAAGCGCTACAAATGTATCAGTTGTAATAACACCTTGTGCCCATTTCATGGCATTAAGGAAAAATAATTCATATGGGAAAATGAAGGAAATTACTAGGATGCATGTTAAAATGCAGATGACCAGGCTCACCCTGGACTAATTAAATCAGAATTTCTCATGAAGGGTATTTTTCTTAAAGGTCTCCAGGTGATTCTAATACACAGCAATTACTGAGAATCCATAGGGTAGTGACTATGAGAGTCAAATTTTGAGTAGTTTGAGAAGCCTTTTCTCACTTTTTGGTAAGTCCTCAAAGACAGAACTGAAAATGACAAATAGCTGTGGAGAAGGTTATGAAGGTGATGTTTACCACTGAAGGAGACACAAATTTGCAGCCCACCAACACCGCTAATGTCCCACTCAATTGTGTTCTATTCCATTTGTGGTCAATTTTGTGACTTCAGTGACAGAGGCAGGAACCTATTCTTGTCTATTTCCATAAACAGCATTTCCATGCAAGGTCAACAACATTCATAGAAGTTCGTGGTAGATACAGTTAGAATCATTTCTGTCCTACATCACTGATTATCTTCTAGGACTTCAGCAAAATGTCCAAGATACATCTCGAGATGTGATTTATCATTAATACTAACTCTAAATTACTATTATTGAACACAGATCCTTGCACATAATGAACAAGTGACAACATTCTGCTGCGTGGGTAAGTGGATAAACGGACTGACAGTGACTTATTAAGTGATGAGATCCCTTGCTGGTCTTATTAGTTAATCTTCAAAACCCCACCACAAGGCTACTTAGTTATCTCTACCAGTACTTCTATCTACCCAATTGCTTAAAAAATACCAATCGATGTTGACAGCTCAGATAAAGTTCTCCTTTTCCCATTTTTTAAAACTCAACTGATGTAAACGCAGGTCTGAATTTAGAAATGAAGGAAGGTCTGAAAAGCTTGTGATTGTTTTAACATAACTATGAGATATAATTAGGAACATTTTAAACTATTCTGAGGTGGCACAAGAAAAGTGGCTTGCCTTTGGGAAGACGAGAGGGTGGGGCTTTTTTTGCTGTTGTTTTGGTTTCCGTTGGGTTTTAACCAAACCTCCCCATGAAAAAACTAAGTCATTCTACAGGACTTTTTCAGGAAGTCTGACTCCTATGTGTTGTACTCATTGTATTCAGAATCCATTCAAATCACTACATATAACTTATAGTCAATATCAGCATGAAAGCAATTCCTGGATGTGCTAACATGTTGATATCTTCCAGAATTATCATGCCAATTCCCACATAAAAGTAAAACCATCTATGTCAATTGTTTGTCTGTTGCTTTGTTTTGTCATTTATATCCCAATAGGCACATCATTCTGAAGAGTGGTACTCAGGAAGCTAACAACCCTTCCAATGAAGGTGGCATAATATCCAGTACTTTGAACGGCAGAGAGCTCAGAGCAAAAACTCCAAGTGTTGCAACGTAGTAACAAAAGTAAAGGTGGAGACACACTTAGCAGAGTTCCCAAAGAACCTTGTAATCCATACAAAGTGTCAAGGCACAGCTGTGGAGGTGACTGGGGCATTCCCTGATTCCCAAGACATCAGCAAAGTTATTTAATCAGCACGAATACTGTTCTGTTCTGTATGTAATATTGTTCTTAAATATTAAGCAGCTGCCATCTGGCAGCTCTGATACAGTAGGAACGTGTCAGGAGCAAGGAAGAACAGTTTCCAATGAGAATACTATGTCAGAGTGAATCAGAGAGACTAAGTGAGTGTGTGAGAGAGGACACACTACCCGCCCACCCAGGATTAATAGAAAAAGAGGGGGTGGGAGGGCACTAGATGTCTTATGCCCCTGACCTTCTTTGTCCACCCAGCCTGCAGGGATGTACTTTCTGAGTGTGTGGGTTGTTTGGCTTTTTTTTTTCCATCAGCAAGGATGTTGTGCAGTGTGAGTCTGTGATACACAGAGTAGGTTGGGTTTAGATGATAAAACAGCCACGACTCTCGCAGGCCAAACAAGCTGTCCTTGTCATTCAGAATTCTGAAGATGAAGCATTTAGAGTGTGACAGAAGAACTTTAGAGTTCTATCCCCCCGCCCTTTTTGTTCTGCAAGAGGAAGGATGTCCTTGCAATTTAACTACAGGCTTTTGCCTGTCTCAGGTTTACTGGAGCCTTCTGTGGCCAGGCCAGAAGATGAAATATGGTCTGCAATTGACTCTAACCCATGATCTCAGACCTCACAGTTAGAGGCAACAACCAGTTGAGAAAGAGTGTCAAGAGAGATGTCTCAGAAGTGAAGGTTAAATGCCCTTACAGGAGAGTGGAGATCGAAGGTAGGCAGAGGACCTAGACCCCTTCTGAGAACACGTGTGCAGGATGGGGTCTGATTCCCAGGCATAGTGGGGGAAGGATAGAGCCCGCTTCAAGTGTGCCCGGAGAGGATGGCCAGGAAGGTGAAGAGCCTAGGAAACCTCGGTTGTGAGAAGGGCTGAGTGGACCCTTTAGAGTGATCAGCCGCCACTTACAGTTCAAGCAATTTCTACTATATGCCAGGCTCTTAATATGCAACAGATCCAGAAGGCACATATTTCTATATCCATTTTGTAAATCAGGAAACTTAGGCTCACTGAAGACTTGCAAGAAATCACTGTCCTCGTAAGGCAGCGCTGGGGAGGGGAAATCTTGGTTGGGTGGTGAGGAGTATAAACTATCTAAGCTACAAAGTACCTTACAGATCAGCATCCAGTACTTTCCTTTTCACAGATGGTGACCAGGAGCCCTTTAACAACACCATGACTTGCTCAAGCTGGCTTTGCCCACATCAGCTGAGTCTTATCTTTGTTGGGTCTTCAAACAGTGCTACCCAATAGGTTCTCAACTAAGGAAGTGATTTACTTTATTTTTCTTTGAAACCCCCATGTTTTGATGGAATGAGATAACTTTGAGGAGGATGATGATGGTGATGATAAGCATCCTTTAATTAAGTGACTACTATGTGCCCGTTGCTGGGCTAGCTTTCCTCTCTAGCTCCCACAATGACTCTGTCATAGATATCACTAATCCCCTTTGTATAGTTGAGAAAATTCATTCTCACAGTAGTTGCATGACTCGCTCAAAGTGACCAAACAGTATCAGGTCTCCATCTTATATTTTATTCTAGAATCTGCATTCTTTTTACATATCATGCTGAGAGAATTTGTCTGCAAAAATTATTCATTAAGAAATAACTTAGTCCCCGTTTTAACTAATCAAAAACAAACAAAAATGCTATGTAGAACATCCATTGATTAGTATAAAGAAACGATTATTATACTGATTTGACCTAAAGCCTAATGTTTTGGTGAGCTCATGCACCCTTGCCTTTGGTGAAGGTACAAGTTCCATTTTGCTTTTAGAGATACTAAAATTAGCCTATGAACCCCCATTTCTGTAAGTACAAGACACAGGGAATCTAGATATCTCAAGTTGAGAACTACTTTGTTACAAAATATTAAAAATAATTCCTGCTGATTTTACACTTTTGGACTTTGTATTACACTGAATTAAATTATAAACCTCAAGGAGTTTACTCACACATTTTTGGCTAAAAGCACAGACCAGCAATTGTGATCTGATTTCCATTAAGGTTACCAATGAAAATCTATGAGTTGCTAAAGGGTTACAAATCTCTTCCTGTAGCAACAAAAGCACTATAAATCCGCAAGAGCTTTTCCCTCTGAGGGAGAAAAATTACAAAAGAGAAATGATAGATGGGGCTTGCTAGAAATTTTAATTAAAGGTGTGAGTGAAAAATTCTGAATCAGGCCAGTGGCAGCTGCACTCAGACATGACCTGCTACAACAGCAGAGGCAGGGAAACGTGTTGGGAAATAGATATCCTGTGAGAACAGCCATAATACCCTTGAATTTCATTTCATATGGCTCTCCATAAAGTCTAGCTCTGAAAGGCCTTGTGCAAGACCTCCCTAGCTCAGAGAATAAGTCAGAATACAAAGAAATCAGCTCTTGGTTGCTTAGTGAAACCAGAGTGTAGAGCACAGCATGTCTTTAGTGTGTGTGTGTGTGTGTGTGTGTGTGTGTGTGTGTGTGCTGTCCCTTGTTTGTCAAAGGACAGTATGCCCTGCCACTGTGCACTGCTTGCTGCAGTAATTAAGTACTTAAAAGCCCTGGCCATGGAAGATTCCATATGAAACTTCTTTAAGAAGTAGGATTAAAGAATATCGGCTACCCATATAAATATTGTAATGTTCTCCTCTTCTATTGCAGGCTTTACCAACAAGGCATTTAGGAGATGCATCTTTCCTTATCCATACTTCCACATGCTCACTCACCAGGTTTTGACATGCTTTGGGGGACAGGAAGAAGAAATTGAACTTAACATCACATGAACATGGTTCCATCTCAACTCCATCACTTATAAATTGTCCGACTCTGGTCTGTTAATTTCTCAGGTTCTCATCTATAAATCTCACTAGCCTTGGAGGCTGTTTGTTATAAGGTCAAATGCCCTTAATTCAAAGTGCTTGGTAAATAGTCAAGCATTAAATAAATATAAGATGCTGTGACTATTTTTTCCTTTTGTGATTTCTAAATCACACTTACTCTCCTTTACCATACTTATTGAAAGTTAAAGACTTCTAAGGCTGATTGAATTTAATTTTGACTTTAAGTTAGAATCAGACTGCTTACAAGTCAATACATTTCATGAGAAAAGCATGCTATTCCTTATTACAACCATCCTCATCGTTAGTCTCCTGTATGGATTCCCCCAAAATAACAAAGCAAAAACAAAAACCACTACTCGAAAGAACAGATCATTTTAGTATCAGTAATAAGTAACTCTTATGCCTTTAATTTTTGTTGCAAATTGTAGAATCAAAGCCTTAAATCCAAGGGCACAGGATGATCTGCTAAGTGGTCATTCAGATATGCCTGATCTCTGTGATGTGTACCCTGACCTCCTGGGAAAGACATGGTGGATCCCTAGACCCTCTTATTTTCCTCCAGAGCAGTAGAAGTCTTAGTTGGGCACACAGCTGACTAGAATAAAGGCTACTTTCCTAGTCTCCCATGCAGGTAGATACGGCCACATATCTAAGTTATAGCCAACGAGATGTAAGCAGAACAATCAAGTGAATCAGGAACTTTCCTTAAGTGTTCCTTCTTCATCCTTCCCTCCATGTTTCTGCCTGGGACACAGAGCCACCCTGGACCATGTGTCTGAGACCCACCACTAGCGATGGCAGAGTGTTGAGCTGGAGCAACTGAGTCTCTGAGAACTTTGAGGTGCAGAGTCATCAAACCAGCGCTGGACTTTCATGATGGAGAAATAAACATCTATATTCTTTAAGTCACTGATGTTTTGCTTGTTTCTGTCACTCACAGCCAACTTATGATGTTACTTTTCCACAGCTTTGTTTCCAGAGTCCCTCAACTTTCAAAAATCCTGTGTTATGCCTTAATATTTGTTTATTTTAGTGCCATACATTTGACAAATATTTATTAGGCAACTTTCATATGCAAGACCAAGTACTGGAGAGTATGTGTACTGAGAGAATCAGTGAGCAACCCCAACACAAGGCACACCCCTAAGATCCTTAATAGTGAAAGAAGAAGAAGTTATAGGGCGCTTAGGATCAGTACCTCTTAACAGAGAAACCTAATCTATCAGGGGTCCAATGTGAGGAAGGAAGGTTTGTTGGAGGATGAAACATTAGGAGTGACAACTAAAAAATGAGATGTTAGGCAATGGGCAGTGAGTGGAGGTGCATTCCAGGAAAAGGAACAGTATTTCCAGAGGCCTTTGAGCAGGAAACAACATAGTGTGTTGAAAGAGGAGAAGTCAATATAGTTAGAGCAGAACAAGGGAGACACCAGATTAAGTGTAGAGGGAGTCAAGATCTAAAACTTCTCACTCTATTCCTTTTTGTCTCTCCGTCACCTTCTAAACTATGAGAATGGACTGAACAACGAAAAAAAATGACTACAGTTCATAAAGAACAAAATTCTAGGGCCTGTTTTTCAGAATTTTCTTGTGGGTGGGGAGATGATAGAATTTAAACCCACACCAATCAAAGTATTTCCTGATTCGAGTGTTTGATTTTTTTCCCCAAAAGGAAAAACACTGAAGTAAGCAAAGATAACACTTAATGGGATCATTGTTTTGCCCTAGTTTATATAAGAATGAACAGACCAAACTAAAATATGCAAGTCATCCCTCTCAACAGAACACTGTTTGTTTCCCTGTTTCCAGTCCTTCTCATTTGCAAAAATAAATAAATAAATGGAACTCTCTTCTTTGACAGAAGCTGGCTTCTCAGAATTTTTTGTTTCCTACGTAAGAAAATATTAATGCATTTCACTGAACCAATGTGCGCATACATCCTTTTCTCCATGGTACTGAGAAGAGTTGGGGAAAGCCTATTAAAAGGATTAAAATGATCCATGGAGCACACCAGAGGGCAGGTATCCCTTTTAAATCTGCTGTAATGTCCACCCACAGACTAACAGCCAACCACTACCATTGTAGATAGCGCTCCTAGAGTGGCCCCATTTCCCCAGAACTGTTCAAATATAAGGTAAAAAATTTGCTACCCTGCTGCTCAACTAAGCCAAGCTTTGCTCTTGTTCCTCCTGTCACCTCTAAACTGTTTTCCCTGAATTTCTCAAGCCTGGCTCCTTCTCAACATCTAAGTCTCACTTCCGATATCACCACCTAGGAGAGGCCATCCCTTAGAGCTTTTCCTAAAATAACCCCTCCTGCTTTATGTTACATCACATGTTTCCTTCTAACATTTACCAAACCCCAAATTGCCTTGTTATATGTGCTTACTTAAAATGTATCTGTCTCTTCTAGAAAGTATACTCCTTCAAGGCAGTGACCTTGCCTTACTCACTACTCTATTTTCAGGAGCTAGAAAAGAATTTGTAGAGTATCTGGTGAATGAGTGAAACAATGGTCAGTCCTTTAAAATGAATATTATCATAATTCTCATTACAGATAACTCACAAAGATTTTAAATAGCTTGATCAAGGTTATACAGCAAGTTGATGGCAGAATCACTTGACCCCAGGGACTCTTTTAAGCTATCAATGTTTCTTCTCTTAAATTTTTTGGTAAAAAATAATGTATCTTAAGAAAATCTTCATTTTCAAAATTCTAGTCTCTTCTTTGCCTTTTCCCTCTATTCTATTAATATCCAATCAAATCTACTTTCAAACTACTATTTACATTGTCCATCCTTTTTCTTTCTACTCTCTCTGCCACCATTTTAATTAATAGTCACATCCTATGAACAATTGGAATAGCCTCCTAATTAGTTGCATTGCCTTTAGTTTCTTCCTGCTCCAGTCTATAATTCTATATATGACTCTCCCAGATTAATTGCCTTAAACTTCAATTTTATCATGCTATTGATCAGCATCTCCAGTTGTTGTCTGTTGCCATCAGGTTAAAATGTAAATTTTTTGGCTTACATTCAAGGCCCTTCACAGCTGCCCCCAACCTACCTTTCTCACATTATCCTCTCCTTAAACTCTCTACATGATCTCCAGCTAAACTGGCCCACTCACTATTCAAACATCTCTTGAGTTCTTCCTATTCTTCAACCACACTTACTCTATTATTCTCCAAAAAATGCCTTGCCACATTCAAATTACATTTATTTCTCAAGACACTGGAGAATTTCCACCTTCTCTTGGAAAGTTTTCCAGATAACTCCAATGTACATGGATCCACCTGTCTCTAAATTCATCAGTACCTAGAACAGTGCCCAGCTCATTGTAGGTATGCAGCAAATTTTTGTCCAGTGAATTACTGAATCTGTGGTTGAAATCATGCTCTGTCTTATGGCAGCTTTTATTTTGTCTTCTTTTATTTTATCTGTATGATTAAACCTCGGGTCCCTTTCCAACTGGGTCTTTGAGATATGAGGCCATGATTCCTATTCATCTCCTTACACACAAGAAGTAATGCCTGCCTCTTGTCTAACAGATTACTCCACATGCTTTAACCAAGTGAGCCAAATGTCACATTGTATTACTGATAAACGTACACTCTCTGATTTGTTTTATGGCTCAGGATTTAACAACTACAACACATAAAACAACTGACCCTACAGATCTTATCAGAGAGATGCTTAAGATTCAAAGTATACCTCTCCTTTTTCTTCAGGGAGTATTTTACCATCATTGATGCATTATGAAATCAAATTGTCAATCTGAGCCATTTCTTGTTGGAATTCTAGCTGCATTCTTTTTTTAACTTTTCTGATCCTCATGAAATGACAACCCCCAGTTATGGTGTGCCAACAATGTAAGGACACCAAAATAGGTACCCAGGATAGAAACTAGTATAAAACAGGGTCCATACACTTCTGGGCAGCACACACAAAAGGCAGCATGTACAAAAGACATACTGACCAATATCACTTCTTCTCAATACTATGTGAGTATCGTCAGTTAATAAATGTCATGGAAATTCAAAGGAAGTATGAATTAATGAAGGCTGGGGCATTACAGGAAGATACCTGAAACTCTCTTCAACAACAGTGCAGTTATTTTTGAGTCCATGCACATGTCAGCCTGCTCTATATGGTCTCTACTTCCTATAAATATGTAATCTGCAATTTAACTTTAATACCTTCACGTATGTTTTTAAGAGAAAGAAAAGTAGATGATATTGACAACTTGCTCTTTAATCACTTGGACATTGATTTAACGCAATCACAAAGAGGTCTTCCATCCACTGTAGCCAAAGCAGCTACACCCAATATCTCT
This sequence comes from Balaenoptera ricei, assembly GCF_028023285.1. Taxonomy (NCBI): domain Eukaryota; kingdom Metazoa; phylum Chordata; class Mammalia; order Artiodactyla; family Balaenopteridae; genus Balaenoptera; species Balaenoptera ricei. Next base: position 79,244,283 of record NC_082646.1, on the reverse strand, counting down.
CTTCCACATTATCCTATTCTGTTCCATTTCTTACTAGTACATGAGAACAGCTAATTTATTTATTGACCTATGTCAGGGGTCGCCAAAATATAGCCCATAAAACAAATATGACCCTCATTCTACTTTTATAAATAAAACTTTATTGGAACATAGTCATGCTTACTCATTACATATTGCCTAAGGCTGCACTTGTGCTAACACAACAGGGTTGAGTAGTTGTGACAGAAACCATATGGCCCACAAAGCCTAAAATATTTATATCTGGCTTTTTTCTATCTTACCCTTGGCCTATGAATTTCTTGTCTGTCTCCTCACTCTCAGAACTTGAAAAGAGACATTTTTGTTTACTGCTTTGTCCATGACATTTGTACCTGGGACATAATAGATGCTTCATTCCTGTTGCTGACCACTCTTGGGGACTTAACAGGAGGAGTGTAAATTGTGTTAACATGGACCCAAAGCTCTGAACTCAGCTGCACATCTGGAATCACTGCTTTCTGGGTATATATGTAATGAACTCATGTAAAGAAATTTGTAACTGGCCAAAGAATACTCTGGGGAGGATTCTTGGCCCAAGAAACAGTTTTATAGAAAATGTCTTGGCCTCACTGCTGGGCTTACTGGGAGCAGAGCACTGTATTTTATATAGCCCTGCTATGCTAAACAAAACATGTGCTAAATCACCAGGCAGGCCTGGAGCTGAGAATCTGGGTAACATTTGGAGAATAAGAGTTTAGGGTAACACATTTCTAAAAACTTGTTGATAGGAGCACCAGCCTGTGCCTTTTAATTAATTTATTTGACTCTTGTCAATTGATATCACCCAGAGGTTTTAAGAAACACACACACACACACACACACAAACAGTTGTAAAATATAAAAACACCACTTCCCATCATTCTCTTCTAGTTTCTAGGAGTAACTTACAATTTTATTCTACGTAACATTCTCACCAAAGAAACTCCTTATTAACAAGTGGAAACTCTGACCTATTGAAACCCAGCCAATTCCTCTATGCCAGGCAGATGTGTCAGAACAAGCCAACACCAACATGTCGATTTTTCGATATTCTGTTTAAGGGACAAAGATGAACGTAACAGTGTCTCAACGTTAAATAACCTATACACCAAGATAGAGAGCCTTGCCCAGTAGATCATAATATGTATTATATCTGGAAGTTTTATCAGATAGGTCTCCAGGTTGAACTGCCCCTGTCATGACCCATACACTCTTCAAGGCAACATGGGTGGATGGTATTCCTCCAATTTTACATCATTTCAATCCATTCTCCACACTATAGCCTTAGCAATTTAAAATGTAGTCTACTCACATCTCTCCCCTTCAAAAAATTCTTATCTCCACACTGCCTTCAGGAGCTAAAGCTCTCATAATACAGGTGGTTCAAGAGTTGGCTCTGTGTCTGCCTGCCTGTCTCCCCTTTGCTACAAGCCTCTCTTCACCCCCTCCCTCCCTCGCCCTCTGCTCTGAAGGCTGCACTTCAAAGAGTTTTGATAATGTCTCATTCTATCTCTGGCTCCCATTCCTCCCTTTCTATCTTTTTCCCTATCCTTTTTTCTCTGGCGCTTCTGAGCCTTTGTGCATGCTGTTTCCTTTCTGATTCTGATTGAAACACTCTCTTTTCTACTCTTTTTCGGCTAACCTAGACTATTATTTGAGTCTCATTTCAGTCTATTCTTTCTCCTGATAGCTCTTTCTGATTCCTGAAGTCCACATTAATAGAAAAACCCTATGATAGGTAACACTTTATTTGGAATTCCACCCCCAAATCTAACCCCCCAAAATGTTTTACCTGAAAGATTAATGAAAGGTAGAGCTCTAACTTAACTGTGATGTCTCCCCCAACATGATCTAAATTCTTCAAATCAATGTACTAAGTACACCTTTAAGTACTCTCCCAGCTCTCCCAAGCAATTTAACCATGCATCTCTTGGATAAATCTTTAAATGCTTTGTTATTAAAAAAAAACCAAAACCACAGGAATTATTCTATTAAAATACGGAAAAGTGCTCTGTTTAAAATGACACACTAAATGTATTCTAATCAAGGACATAAGACTTGTTTTGAAAGCCCTTCACTTTAAGGAAATCAAAGACAGAACATGGATGAAGGCAAGCCACCTGTAATAAAAAGTTCCAATGCCTAGTAATATGAGAAAACACCTGTTATTCTGGAGACAAACTTGTAACAGAGTAAATAGGCTTGCAGATAACAATAGGAAGTTGCATGTAAAATAAAAATGGAGTGTTGATGTTTTTAACTGGGCATGTCTGGGCAGCAAACACCGGGTGGAGGCATTTTAAGTACATCAACAGCTCCCGCACTAGCCTCTGGTTATGTGGACATTGCTGTAATCTAAGTGGTTAAAATGATGCTTGCCACCTTTTTTATAACCTGCTGTGGGTAGAGGGTGAAAAAGCGGTATCTTGGGAGTGAAGGAAATTGATCTCAGAAGTGCCAACAACAGTAGGCAGAAGAGGTAATCTTGCTTCAGAGAGAACCAAACAAGTCCCAAAGCAGGCACCCAACTCTAGGCCTATACAGACCTGGCCAGATCCGAAGCTGGTGTAGATTTCCGAAACTAAGGTTGAGGTGTGGCATTGGGTATAAGGAGCAAAGATGACGAGAGCATAAGTCCCACCTGTGGAAAGGGGTTTGAATGAGGCAGGGAGAAATGAAAACTGGGAACAGAACTGGGTGATGAGACTCGGGAATGAAGATAGTTTGGCAAGCCTCCCTGGCAAAAGTTGGAGGGGCCACAGGGCTGAGATCCCTGCAGGGAATAGTGTGAGAGCAAAGTGGAACAGCAAGCAGCAGACTGCAGCCCCAGGAGGAGGAAGGACTAGGGGCTTGGCCTCAGCTGGCCTCTAGCTATTTCAGCCTGCAGGTCCAACGTACAGCAAAGCTTTCTAAACTGTGCTCGTCACAGCCTAGGACGCTCTTACTGTTCTTCCAGAACCTCCTGTGTTCACGGGTGAAAGGAGAGGTAACTCCCAAGAGGGGCTGTACCCACCCAATGATAAAGCTCAGCTCCAAACTCTTGCTTTGGGCATTATAGGGTCTCTGAGAAATGCCTCCAGGAAGCAAGTCTTGAGCTTGATTTTAGTGCATTTCACTTCAATTAAGACAATGTCCCTGTTGTCATTCTATGTCTGTATTTGAAAGAAAAACAAGAGACCAGAATGGGGATCCCACCCCCAAAACTTAGCAAAGTATGCTCTCTTCCTCTACTCATCTTCTTAGGGGAAAGAGGGAAGGTAAAGAAAAGGAGAGAAGAGAATTCTGCACTGTTTTTAGCCTTCCCAAAGGGACGTTAACTGCCCGCCAAAGAACTAGCCTGCCAGCTCCATTGCAAACCTCCCCTATAAAATCCACGACGCCTACTGAAATCATACCAACTTCAAATATGTTCTATAGAGATTCACCCTAAAATGTGAAGCACTGTGATGAGGGTTATCAGATAACTACATTCCTGACTTTCTAGTTCAATACTCATGCCCTTTTAAAAGACATTTACGAAAAATTCTTTAAAAAAGAGAAAAGCAAAGAGAGGTGTGGCAATTTTAAGTCGTGAAAAGAACACAGACATTCATGTTCTTTGAACAAAGAAAACCTGTCAGGCAACATCTTCCTCTTTAACCAAGTGACATCTGAAAAGTCAAAAGGGAAACTTCACACCCAGCTAGGAAGAGTGGTTCAGTCAATTTTGGTGATAGATGGGGGTCAAGGCTGTCGTAGTCAGATCAGAGCAACGGATTTAGGTTTCACATTCATTTAGCAGTAAGTTGCTTCACAAGTCATTATGCAACGACTTTCAACAGGTCCAAGGAAAGTTCTGTGTGGTGTTTTTCTGCCACCCGACACAGTCATGTGCTCTGATGTTCTATAACATTTTCAGGTTCATTGAGGAGATTTTAGAAGTGGTTCTAAGGGAACTCATCTCCTTCTCCTGCTTGTCAATTATTAATGTGGATAACCGGTTAAGTTATACTTCATTGTCAGAATTATCAGTAGTGTGTGACCAATTATTTATATAATTAAGCATGATCTTTATAAAGAAACACAGCTTACAGAGGAACTATATCCTTGAGATTTCTAAAAGTTTTTTGCACATGTCTCATGCTCGTGCAGTTGGTGAATGAGTGCAGAAATAAATTACGGATAAGTAGATGCATTCAACAACACTTTTTCTGAAATCTAAACTAGTTATCATAAAGTAGTTTCAAGATATATTCATCCTGTTTAAAGAAGAATTGACAAAATGGATCTTTTCTAACAGTTATTTGTTTATGTGAAATAGATAAGACTTACTCAAGTAAGCTATTCTTTCTAGATCATAATTATTAATACTTAAAAACTAAAAATGAGCTAATATTTCTGTCTACACTGGAAACCTCAGGGCCTCAAATTCAAGTCCTATCCCATTCCTATCCCCTGTAACTTTTCTTATACTAAAGTAATAAATCACACGTGTTACTTAAAGCACTACTGATATATCTGGAGGTTAGATATGGTGTCAGGAGCAGAAATTTGGCAAAGGTCCATGGGGTTCCATGTGTTAAACCGCACAGGGCAATTTGTGCTATGGGAGTAGAATGAAATTATAATTTCAGCATTAAATATTCTGAAATTATATGGTATTTCATTTTTATTCCACAAGTGTATTATTTTAAATATTTTAAAGCAAAGGCTAAAATGATATTGCATACAGAAGCTAAACCCAGGTTTATACTTTCAAATAATAGGAACAATGAAGGAATACACTGGAGTATGGGAATTACACTAAGAAAAGACAAAAATTACTAGGTTACCTCCTGCCACCTATCCACAATAAGCTCCAGATTGCCATTTTTACAAACTGCTATGGGAACACCAAAGGAGAAGCAGCATTTTAATACCTCACCAAAAAAAAAAAAAAAAAAAGGAATAAAAAACTGGTAAAAGATTCACTTTTGGATGCCCAACTTCCCTCATTTGATGGGAGGCCAAGGCTCCACAGTGAAAGCAAAGTGGAGAGGTTTTCCCCTAAGTTTTTAAATTACTAAATCATTACTTAAATTATCTAAGTAATTACCTTAAACGTCTGCTTTGCTTTGGCTGTGGAGATATAGTCACAACCATGAAGACCCTACTGAAACAAGAAGATATGAAGTTCATAAAATGTTCTCCATCTCCACTGCAGAAAGGAACACGAACGTTACCTGAAAATGCAAACTGTGATCTTTTGTGATGAGGTTAAAGAAAACCTTTACTTTCAAGTTATAATGACTATTCCTATATTTCTTCATATCCTATAGTCAAGGGAAATTTTATTGCCTAATTATCTACATTAAGTGATAACTAAAGCATACGTAGTCTGAGAATTGTAGACTGTGTTAGTCATTCACATTTTAAAACACAAATGTTTAGAACTATCCATTTTCTGGGGTCCTTTGGTCTCTTGTTCCTTTCTGAGTTCTTACTATAACAATAAGAGATCCATGTAAGGAAATAATTTTTCCCCAAAAATAGACATCAAGTCTGTGTCTCGATTCCACAAGTGAAATATACCAGGCTCTAGAGAATGTTTCATGAAACTGTAGAGAAAATTGTTAAGTAAATGAAGTGTTTATTTTCTGTATGAAACTTCCTGTTTTAGGGGAATATCCTGCCATCTTGATCTTACTTCCCCACTTACTTGGCCTATTGCTTTTATTCAAGACCTTACCATTGTATTTACACTCAGAAAATTGTGGCACGTGGGTACACTACCACTTCCTTCTGTTGTAATTAAAAAGGTATTTATGCAGTGTTCTAATCTCACGATGGTCACATACTCACAGCGAGATGCCTAGTTTATCTGAAAAGTCATTGGTTGAAAGTCCTTCAGTCAGAATTGAGGGACATGTCCCAGATTCTCAGCTTAAGCGTCAGGGTTCCAAAGTAAAGTTATCCTTGGGAAACATTCATTTCCCTTCCCATGATTAGATAGTATTATGGCTGTAACTTATTATTCAAGGCTATCTTCCATTTTATCCTTAGAATATTTCATCTTTACCTTTCCTCTAGCTGATATATATAATTGTGTTATCCACCAGATCTATGAATGCTGTACGTGAAGAAAGACCTTACTCAATCCTTGGTGCCAAGATGTCAGTTTAAAAACCCAGGCTTCTTTGGAATTCTTTCAGTGCTCATTGGAGGATTTCTTTTTGTTATAAGATGTTGAGTAAATACAGGAGATAGATGAGCTATCCAAGGTCAGATATGAGATACACTCCTCTCTTGGCTTCTGAGAACATTTTGGCTCCTTGTCATGTTTGTTGTAGATTGTTAGGGAACTTAGAAGAAGGTGGAAAGACATTTTCTAAACATCACCATGGGAGAGGGATTTTTTGACATATACATTTTGGTCCAAAGTGCCTCTCTGTGCAAGGCTGAAGCCTACCTTAGCTTTAGGTAGACAGGCTCATAAAACTCCTAAGGTTCTGTGTGCCATATGACTTTCCATAATTTTTCTATTAGCCCAGGACTTCAAAAGACCATGATTATCTAAAGAAGAGTCCTAGATCGGGTCACATTATCATGGCTAACACACTGGTGGATGATGACAAATTAATGTGTGACTATTTGTCTGGGTGCTGCAGTTTGGGAATGGGATCCTTGGAGACGTTATGCCTAATGCCAAAGTTAGAAGAGAATTTGAAATCCCAGGTCTGCCCTTTACCTGCCTTCAAATGAGGCCCCAGAGAGACTATCCAAGCATCTCTGCCCCACATGTTCTATGAGGCTGGATTTCAAGAAAAATACAACAAGTGACCATGTTTAGAGTAAAAGTTAAAGACTCTTAACTAAGGTGTCAGTTTCTGTGAAAATGAACCCCAAAAATTATAGAGTTAGTTTAAAAAAAGAGAGAGAATGAGAAAGCCCTTTACATGGTGATAGCTCAAATAATTATAATTTTTCCATGGAGTTTATAGTGCCCTAAAATGTAGCTGTATTACAAGCTAGGTTATAAAACCTCTGGACTAGAGAGAAGGCATTTCTCCATAATAGCCAAGAGCTTTGGAAGAACAAGTTGTGAGTATAGTGCAGGAGAATTAGAAGTTGGCAAGAGAAGCTAGTATGTAAAAGGAAATGAATATAAGAGAAAGCTGCAGCTAGGAGAAGAGTCATATAATATAGTGATTTCTTGCTGATGTTCTTTTTAGAGAAACAGGGCAAGTATCTCTAAATAACTCACCGTGATTAAAAATTTTTTTGGTAACATCAGGATTTTCATTATAGTAAAGCAAATTGAGTATATATCCTATTGAGTATATATCCTAAGGCCAGTATTAAACCCAAATTCTTATACCTTGTTCTTCCCAAAATCTACACAAAGATTTCCTCAAGATCTTAGTATGCTTCTAACAAGATGGCAGGAAATGGCAGAATATATCCTAAACAACATACAACCAAGTTTCAAATGAAAATGTTAATACTAATAAAAGCGGAACACACCATTCCAGTGAATGAAAAGTTGACGTGAATCAGTAAGATTCCTGAAATAAAAGTCTTGGCAGTTAGGTGATGAAGGCACCTGCTGGGTCCAGAACCAAGATTCCATGTTTTTACTGAGGAACTGAAATTCAAAATGTCAAGTATTAGAAGAGAAAGACAAGGCAAGGTCTAACATGACCAAGTCTTCAGAAATTTAACTCATTGATTTTATGAAAAAGATACCACTAAATAAATGAGCTCTAATTTATTATAGTCAATGTTGTAATGACAAAATTGCTACCATGCTTGACTACATTCGGTACAAACTCAAGATGGCCACAGTTGCAAAGTATGTTTCTTAATGAATCTGGCTGCATCTTGTTTATGCAACTTGAGCCCTTGGAAGGATTACATACAATTTATAATGACAGACATTTCACAGGTTTGTTCTCTGGCTGCTAGAAGACTCATCAATAATTCAAGAACACAACACCCTTTGTGTATAATTGTTCCATTTCTTTCCCTTTTGCAAAAAATCATTAAAAAATCATTCACATTTATACCAGCATAGAACATGTAAACCAAGAAATGTTCTTGTTGGGAAGACTACAAAAGGAAGAAATAAAAATCTTATAAACTTTACAATTTCATATTATAATGTAACACAAGGCAAATGATTCTTAAATCAAAACCATAAGGAACAACAAAGGGTTTTCATTTATGCTAAAATTAAAAAAAAATTAAAACTTCAAAGGGAAATTTTATTGTGTGACATTTTAAATATATGGAATTTAGTATATAAAAATTATAATATGATTTAATCCTGGATCAACCACTTACTAGCTGGATTACCTTGGGAAAGTTGTTAAATCTCTATTATCTGCAGTTTCCTCATCAATAAGATATGTAGATTAACAATCACACTGATTTTTTCAAAGAGTAGTGATAAAAAAATGACATAATGTATAAGTAAGTGTACTTTACAAAACATATAAAAGTAAGAAATACTCTAGCTTCCATCAAGTAACATGATAAGGAAAAAATGTTATTTAAAAATTACTCAAAACTTATTTTTAGGGAACTTGCTTCAAAAGCATTAACTGCCATGCCAAAAATTTTCAGTTCACACTTTGTCATAAGTCTAATTTAGACCCTTTAATAAAAATATTAAAAGGTACAAAAGGCAATTTCACCTACCTACTCCACCATAGTATGTTCAGAAAATCCTTTCATATATAATCAGAGTAAGGGGATTTAATCTTAATAACATAAAAGCAAACTGGAAATGGAAATATATAATTGCAGTAAATTGAGAATATTCCTTAGTTTGTTCATTCATCAAATAAACTGTTGCTTTGGGAAGACTTCTCAAGTATGGTCAATATATGAAAAAAAAATCAATAACTATGTTGAACAATGTGAAAGCCATCCTGGTTTTTCTGAATTTTTTGGGGGGGGGGGGTTTGTTATTGTTTTATAAGACTGTTTCCATGGTACTCTCTTCTGTCTCTCTAACAGGGACTGGCTATTAAATTCCATGTTTTATCAAACCACATCAGCAAAGGAATAAGCAAATTAGGAGCTGCACATTAAGTACAGGTCAATCATTAGTGGATGTTGAAACGTTGAACAGCAATACTCACAACACCACATGCCAAATGACTAGATAGTCTGAAATAGAATGAATAGCATATAGTTAAAATCATGGGCTCTGAAATCAGATATATTGAATTCAAAGAAAGGTTTTGACTCCTACAGCTGCGTGACGTTTGGCAAGTAATTAACTTCCTAATACTGGTTTCCTTATTGTTAAAATGGAGATAATAATTGCACCTATCTCAAAGAGTTGTGAGGGCTAAATAAAAGAATCCAAGGAAAGTACTTAGAAAAGCACCTGACACACAGAAAACAATCCATGAGTGTTAAATCGTATATGTAAAGAAATGTAGACAAAATAAAAGATTAAGTTTTCTCACAAACTTCTTGATAAGGAATTCAAATCTCTGGCACAGAAAAATCAACTTGAGATCTCTTTTAAAATAAAAAATGCCAAACCATTGGACTTATCCAACTCTCTAAATTGTGCTTTTTCACTACACACACGCGCATGTGTACATACACACACATACATGCATATGCCACTATATAAGATGTATATATATGCAACAAACTTATCTTAGTGTCAGGAAGGGTATAGCAATGCAGAAATTGGGAATGCAGATCATAGGACCATTTAATTTTTCAATGCTTCTGTAAGTTTAAGTAATTTTGATGTGTGGCTAGTGAAAAAAAATTGTCCATTTATTCCAGATGCAGTGGACTGGCAAAAGAAAATGATTCAAGGTGGAATAGAGTCACACATGTATTGTACAACTTAAAGGCATGCTAAAGCTTGCTAATTCAGTTGGAGATGAATAAGAATGCTTATCAGTTCAGGTAAAAGGAAGACACAAAATTTAAAAAATCTACTCATTGCTAAGTAGCTAATAATGGTAAGTTCTCAGGGAAAAAGGATTTTTGGCTTTGAGCTCTCATTTATTTATTGTTCTTCACACTTGATGTACTTCCTAACAATTCAATGGAAAGAGAATAAGTGAATTCCCTAACTTAAATAGGAATATGGAAAATGGCCCAGATACATTACTCTTTCCATTCTTGTAAGAGATATCAAATTGCATTTTTTCTTGCTTTCAAATTTGGTGTCAAATGTAGTGTTGGGTGTAATCTTGGACAAAGTCTAGTATAAATTTTTCTATGTTTAAAGGTTTTCATTCTCAAGGAATAAATGTCAGAAAGGCAACATCCCATCGCTGATTTTTTTTTACAGCGGTGGTTAATCACTTTGTTTATTTTGCATTCATCCAAGATATATGTCTTTCTCTGAAAGAAGAGGTTAAGAAGACATTAACATTTGCAAAGTCCTTTGAGAGATGTGTTACCAAAGTGTAAATTATATCCTATTAGATCAGCCTTATTGAACATGAATAAATTACAAAGAAATGAGTGTCTTGAATAGAGCAAAGATATTATTAAAAAGAAATCTGAATTTAAAGAGTTTGAATATATTTAAATTTTTGAATATGCTTGTTTTTCCTGAATTAGTGTTTAGTTTTGAGGCAGTTGGGCAAAGAAAGGTACTCAGTCTGGAAATATTCATGTGCTAGTAACAGCCGTGTTTCTCTCATCATGGATTAGAACACTATAAATGTTCTGAGATTTTACATATATCAGAGGCAAACATATCCATATTTTTTCCTAGAAATGAATATAAGCCATTAGATGGTTTTGAAACCATAATCACTGCTCCCATAAATTGCTAAATTAGATGAAATATTTATATCCTTGTTATTCAAAACAAATGAATTTTCAACATTCAACTGCTGAGTAATGGCTGTTTGTGCAATGTTTCCACTAAGATAAATGAAAGTTTTACTCCTTGCTACTCATTTAAAACTCCTTTGCATTTTTACACAAGAGCCCATTTTTCATTACCAGGAAAGTTATGCAATTTGAACCATGCTACTTTTTATTCACAGTAAATCAATATGTGTCATAAGAGCAGAAAAGAAAGTAATATTACTCACTATCATTGGACCTTCCCTTAGAGCAAGTCCTAGAAGACATTGCCAGGTTGGGTTGCTATAGCAACAGAGCTCTGGTACCTCTCTTGCTTGGCTTGTTATAGTGAGTTGATTTCTACCACACTGATATAACCCTGAAGAATTTTTGTGGTAAAGAAGAAATTACAAAGAATCAACAGCAATGTGTGTGACTTTTCCATTGATCTGCGATGATTTAATTCAGAACTAGTATAATGACTCTATAACATTTCAAAGCCCTTTGCTGACTTCCAATTAAATTATTCATTGCCTTTTCTTTAGGCTTCTTAAGTAGTCAGATTTCTTAAAATGTGAAGGGAAAAAAAATACCCAGACCCTTTAGAGTGTTAGCATGAAACCTGATATGGTTTTACCCAACTATGAAAATCTGCTATTAAAATGTCTTGAAATAATATTAATCCACTTAAAAATATCAACAATTAGTAAGAAGACTCAAGAAGACTATACTGGCAATATAAAAAATTATCTTTTGACTTCTTCTAAAAAGATATCAAGACAGAAAATAATGTATCTTATTTTCTTATACAGGCCATATAAGCCATTTTGAAGAGTATCTAACATACAAGTAAACACCTAATAAATATTGTTATAATTTTATTACTATCACAATACAGTCAAGCAAACAAATTATATTCTTTTCCTTACATTACATAGCACTATTGATTATGCAATTGTAATGCCCTTTGTATTCTGAATATATGTAAAGTAAAAATGATATAAGGAATACACTACTATACAGCTGAGCCTTAAACATATTGTAAAAAGTTGCAAATCCTTTTTAGAGGACTAACTAACCTTGTGAATAAAAACCTGCATCTAATGGACATGCCATAGGGAAGCTGCTTGGAATGGAGTGTGTTATGGGTTTGGGAGTCAGGACCTAGATTTTGTGTATCATACTATTTACTTGAGACCTTAACCTAAGTCTTTTTCTTTTTATCTGTAACAAAAGGATAAAAACATTTTCCCAGCTGAGTGGTAGAGGATTCAGTGAGACAATGTATATAAAGCACCTGTTACAATGCCTGGCACAAATGATACTTTTAAAATTTTAGCTGCCTTTCCTTTAAAATTTTCCAGTCATTTCCTTGAATCATAATTTCCAAAAGGAACTTATAGGTAAAACTGAGTATAAATTCAGTATTTCTTAGAAGAACTTTGATATACATGGATTTTAATTCTGGAAAATGTAGAAAACTTTCATTTCCATATAATTCTATGTTACAAATTATTTTTAAATTGATTTGATTGATAATGTCTTTCCCAAAGTGTGTTTTCATGACCCCCTAGCCCAGGATAATGCTCTGGGGGAAAAAAAAAAGGTGGTAGAGGGACCATTTCTACAGTCAGATACATTTGGAAAATGCTACATAATACATCTCATTCTAGTGATTAATAGATCACATTAGTATATTCAACCCTCCAAGAAATCCCAGATAATCCCAGATAAATAAATCAGTATTGCTTAGTGGTGAAGAACGTAAATTCAGGAGTTAGGCTTTTGAACCTCACTTTCATCACTTATTTCCTTATAACCTGGGAAGTTACTCAACCTCTATGTTTCTCAGCTGTAAAATGGGAATGGCAACAGTGCTTCCCACACTGCAAAGAGAGGTTAAAGTGAGATATATCACGCCTGCTCAGACAGAGGCTGAGTCAATTATCAATAATAAGAGTTATTAAAGAAGCCTGTTTAAACCCATTACTATGACCTTTCTTCTTTATGAATAATATTTTTGAACATCTTCCAGAACTATAATTCCTTGGAACACGCTTTGAACAATGCTAAAATTAGGGTAGTGGTAAATTGTAATTAAGTAAAAAATTATTCATCATATTAGTGCCCAAAGCAATTAGCACCAAAAAAGTCAGCTACTTCACAACATGTGACCCCACTGGCTTGTTCTCATGCTTCTACTATCAGAACACTAGAGCAACTGTGTTACGTGTAAAGATCTTACCCCCATGGATGTTCTATTCATTAGAGCCATTTACACCCATTTCATGCATTATCACAGATCAATTTATTGTATAATATTAGATTATTTGCATGTCACTAAAAATTGAACCTTAAAGGAAAGAGATATCAAATGATTAAAGCCTTAATGACTAGGAGAGAGAAAACTAAGCATATGGCTTACTCATGGGGTCTGCAAAGAGAAGGGACGTTATTAAGATGTTTACACATTTCCTAGTGCTAACGGAAAACTACTTGAGTGAGTTTTCAAAATGGAGAAATAAAATAGTAAAGAACAACAAGGAAAGGTGAGAGGTTCATCCCAGGAAAAATATGGTACAAGTTCATAACAAAATGCAAAGCCCTCCCTGGTCTAGACAACACCATGGCTCCAATGAACTTCCTTACCCTTGTCCAGAAGATCGGAAGCTTAGGCAAAGGACCAGAAAAATGAGCAGTCAGCTAATTAATCTGACACCTTTTAGAAATCCTTTTATTTATTCTCACATTTGCAACTGTATCAGGTTGCTGACTTCTCTTCTTTTAAAGAGTTCTTATTTTTCATCATCAGAAATAAATGCAAAACAGAAAAAAATAATTCACTCATAATTTAATGACCTCTGAAAATTAAAAACCATTTTCAATTATTCCTGTTCACTTCAAGTCTTAATCATAATTATATATCATTTCTACACGGGCATTTTTATATGTAAACACAATTTCAAAGTCTGGGTTTTTTTCCACTTAACATTATATCTTCAGTTTTTTTCTCACAACGATACAGAGAAGTCTTCAAAACGATCATTCGTAGTACCTGAATGTTTATATTCTTCCATGATCAAACATGCAAATGATTTCCAATTGTGCTGTTATATTGATACAACAAATCTCTTCCTTCATATAGTTAGTTCTTTCTTTTAGATTAGTGGTTTCAAACTTTAGTATGCATCAGAATCACCTAGAAGGCTTGTTAAAGCACAGGTGTCTGGACCCCACCCTCAGAGCTTCTGATTCAATAGGTCTGGGGTGAGGCCCAGGAATTTGCATTTCTAACAAGTTCCCAGGTTTTGCTGGGAACCACTTTTAAAAATTACTGTTAGATTATTTACATGGAATATTATCATTGTTGCATTGGGGTTGACAAATCAAATAGTATAGACATTTTCATGGCATCTAACACATATCTCTGAAAACCTTCCTACAAGCTTATTCAGCTTTATATTGTCAGGTGACTTCTCAATACTTGAAGCCCGGGTAGATACCAACTAACTGAATGAACAAAAGAACAAAGGAAAATTCTTACTTCTCTCCGCCTCAAAATCATAACATTAGGCTGAGATTCATCTATTTACATTTCAAAGATACACAGCATGGCTAAATAGTAATATCTAAATCTCTGTTACTACAGACATCAGCAAGGAGGTTTTATCATCACTCAAAAGTCAGTGAAAAATAGCTGTTATATTTAAACCTTGGAGGAGAGTAAATCTGTATCTGTACCACACAGTTAGAAATTAGCTGCATTTAGCTTTGTCTACCAGATAGTTCAAAAGCAGTGTTGTTCATTGGAAGGTGCAGGGCAAAAATCTGGCTGTGAGAAATTGTGTTTGATAAACTAGAAACAAGAGAATTCCCACTTTAGCAGGGGATTATTAGCATATTTGCCTAAAAGCCACTGTCAGAAATCTTGAAGTTTTCCCCTTGTACTAACGGATCCTTTATATTGGGTAGAGATTACTCCTTCACCTTTAAATGGAGACCTGTGCATATAAACAAACATGTCTACATGAGAATATAGATGCATCTACATAAGTAACATTAGATAGCCATGTATGCAAGGTTTTCATACATTGGTTTCTAGAAACCCACAGATAAAACATATGCTTAGCAAAGATATCATCTGCAGAAATGTCTTCTGGACTCTTTCTCTGTAATCTGCACACATTCTTAATTTTTTCATTCTTTTGTGTTGTTATTGTGTTTATTTGAATGCATAATGAGAAAATGTGTTCATATATATGATAACCATAAAACCATACATAAGTCAAGTCATTGGGTGTTGCCAACAAACTTTGGAATTTGGTTAGACATGTAATTGTTAACTCTGGCTCACGTTAAGAAGAGTAAATCAGGAGTAATTGTGTTAGAGACTTATTAATAGAATCATGTATTTATGACTTTCTAAGGGATAGTGGTTTCTATGTCAGTGTTTTTTGGTGATTGTGCTCTCTTTATTTTATTTTTTCTAAACAGTAAGCAATTTATTATAATGTTAAAAATAAACCTGCCATACAAATCAGGCTTTGCATTCCTAGGTATTTACCCAACAGAAATTAAAGCATATGTCCTTACAAAGATTTATACATAAATGTTCATAGCACCTCTATTTGTAATAATCTCTAACTGGAAACAACCCAAATGTCTTATTGATATAAGTGAATGAATGGACAAATTTTAGTGTATCCATATAATGGAATGCTACTTAGCAATAACAATAAATTATTAACACAGGCAACAACATTGATGAATCTTAAAATAATCATGCTGAGTGAAAAAAGCCAGAAAATAGAGTGTATACTGTAGAATCCCATTTATATATATATATAAACCTTGATAAAATGCAAACTAGTGTGCTCTCTTTAACTAAAAGTAAGTCAACATTCTTAATAGCTTGAAAGGACCGTAAATTGTTTTTTTGCATGGATAGGTTCATTATGACCACAGGAAGACACGGCTGCTCTCAGGACGGACAGAAAACTAGGAGACAGATGCTAAGATACCATATGTATTTCATTTTATGAAATAATATGCATAAATGTATCCACTTACTATGTACTATGTCATAAATATGACAATATTTGGAAGTCTTAGCAAAGAGGACAAAGTTTAAAATATGCCAATGTTAAAAATGCAAACTTAAGAAACCCAGAACAGCAACACAGATACCATGAGGCGATCATTCCCCTAGTGTGTCTGAGAATTTGACCAAAGGCACTCTCTCCTTAATTCGGGTGTTCAAAGAAACTTAAAGTTAAGATTTTAGCAGCAACAACCATCTAACTATCATTTGAAAATCAATACCTCTTAGTTTTTTTGACTAATAACTGCCAGTTCCTTATAATGTGTTAGTGCAGAATGACAATCAATTAAATATAGCCCCTGCCACAAATCCAAAAGTACTAGCCAAAGTATGCACACATCAATGAGACATTTCTAGTTCATCCATTCAGTGCAGAGAAAAAAATAGGGAAAAATGTGTGTTGAAAGGTGTATATGGCCTGCCTGTGAAATTTCAATTCCTGAACTCCAGGGAATGAGAGGTAAAAAGTCTCTAGGGATAACCAGATACAAGAAAAGTTTTGGTAGAATCCCTTTACTCCATCAGGGTAGAAATGGACCCCTGACAAGCCAAAAGATAAGAACTGAAATGAAAATATATTAATGGATATTTTCCTTTTTTGACAAATAGTTTCTATTGCAATTTAGGCAGTAATAGATACTTTCTTCTAAAAAAATTAAGATTTAAAAAAATGGGTCAATTTTAAAGTGAAATCTACTGTAAAAAATAGTACAAATTAAAAAAAAAATGTTTTTATTGTGGTAAAAGTCACATAATATAAAACATACTAGTTTAACCATATGTAACTGTACAGTTCAGTGGCACTAAGTACATAAAAAAATAAAATAAATAAAATAAAATAAAATAAAAAAGAAAAGCTGATGGGGCCTGAACTAAGGCTGTGGCTTTGGAGAAGAGGTAATTAGAATGGTTGCTTCCCTCGAAACTGATGAGATTACAAGAAGGTAGGAGGGTTTAAAAAAAGAACCAAAGGAGAACAATAAAAGAATGTGTTGTTATTCCACAGGCAAGGTCATGCTCCTCTGAGATCTTTAGCCCTTTGTTGGGGGAAATGACTGAATGGGCCCTTTGGTTACACAAATGTAAAATAAAGGTATGGTCTCTCCACCAAATGGGGAAGTTTCCACCAAAAAAAAAAAAAAAAAAAAGTACAAATTATATGTGGGTGGAGCAAAATGAGAAAAAGTGAATGACTAAAATTCACTAAAACACTATTTTAAGACATCTATCACAGCAACCTGATGCTATAACTTGCTGGGCCAATCAGTGAATAACCACATTACAGTCAGTTCTCTTACTTCAGGCTTGCCTGGAACTATAGAAGCATGAAAAACTGCACATTATGTTCTACTGTGGTAACTGATATTAAATTCAAATGCTATCACTAAGGAATTTGATGTAATTTTCTTCAGTAAAGTGAGTCTCAATTCCTTTATAAACAATACATGCATAGATTTCACCAAAAGGAAACTATTTACTGAAAAGAAAAATGGAACATCAAAAAATATTTTAAATGTTAAATATGATACATTTATGTTATTCACAAATATAGGCATCAAATTCTTTGACAGTTGACTAAATATGGAAGACCAGATACAAATAAATATAAGTAATATATATTTTTGCCTATAGATATTAGGTTACATTAGAGGGAAAAACATCTAATTTATTAATCATGTGTTTTGTCAACACTCCCATTATAAAAAAGAATAATTGTTTAAATAAATAAAAAAACCCTATGTTTTGATTCTAAGCTCCAGGGCTTAATAGTCTCAAGAAGCCTGAGCTTCAGTTGAGAAAGGCCAACTTAGTAAAATTTAAACACATCTGTGGAGGTACTACTAAATCACCATTTATTAATGTGTTAAAGCAAAAGCAGGCTGGTTGGCTAAAATAAACATGTATGTTATCCTTGTAACAAAGAACAATAAGTGATGACTGGGCCAATTGTCTACTCTAGGGAGGCCATTCTCCTAAACTGGTTCTCAAGCCCCTAATAATAACATATCATTATATCCCTTTCATTACCTTTCCAAAGCAAAATAGCAATTATTACCTGAACATTTTTTTAGATCAATAAACACTGACCTAATGTTAGATTAAAATACAAAATGATTGACATTATTTTTGAAGCTTAATTATAATTAAACTTTTCTTTAAATTACATCTTGTAGAGCCTTAAAAAATTGTCGTACAAATAACTTTCAGTCAAAAGTGGTCATTAAAAAGAAAACTTTACACTGGAAAAAATTTCTACTGGGTCATCATTGATTTGAGTATGTTAAAAATGTTCACTGATTGTATTAGATGTACACATTCAAATTATTCAGGTCTACAAAATAAAATAAAAAGGAAAATATTTTAACTTATTCAAATGACAAGACAATACAGCTTCTCAGAATCATAACCTCTATTCTTTAGGAAATGACTAAAAATAAGATAGAAAGACTCATTAATTGCAGATTTCTAGGAGTATATCAGTGCTTTATTTTTCACTTTCTTATTTTTGAAAAGAAGAATTCTTGGTCTCAGGAAAAGCAACAAATGTATTTTGAGAGGTTAAATTCTCTTGATTATTAACAAAACAGATCACAGCCTGAAATGTTACTTTATTGAGCCAATAATTACAGTCAAGAATTGTTCATGACATCTAGTCAGATTTTTAATTAGGATGGTTGTAAAATGGATAGAGGCCACCAAATCATTCATTGGCCCAGGCCCACGTTTCTTTATTCTAACCCAGAAAACCAGTAAAAAAATGGCAGTCATCATTTAACCATGCCGTTGTAATGAGTTTTGACTCTCCTCATGATTTACAACCCAAACTTTTTGAAAAGTCATGTTCAAATAATTTGACAGTTATCAGGACCTATAGGTTAATCATTTCCCAAACTTGAGATATGGAAAACCAGGGCAGAATACTGTTTTTATTACCCATTGAGGTGGATTTCCTTCCTTTGAAACTAAATGCATAGACAAAAAAGGAATTTGTTTTCTCTTCTTTTCCTCATTCTATTTGATTTCTATGATCTGTTTGGGGTATACGTTTGTGTATACATAAAAAAAGATAAAGTTCTATTTATTTAGCCCTCAGTGATAATTATGTATGATAATAAAAAATTTTCATACCTCATGTCTTCAAATCCAACTGTAAGCACCATAAGGGAAGTTCCTGCTGAGTTACTGGTCATATTTTCCCTGTAACCTGCAATTTAAGTCCTGTATATGCTCTGAAAGGTCAAGCTGTCAAGTGAAAAGTAAAACTTTACCCTAATGAAGAGGATCTTTTCTCCCACTCGGTATCTTCCTTGCGAGAGCCTCTCCACACAGAACTTGCTCGGGCATTTGCAAGGAGGATCTTCAGAAATCCGTTTCACCTGAAATAGAAGAGCAGGCAAGTTCATTCTCCTTAATCAGGTTGCCTTTAGATTAATTTGTTCCACGGGTTCAAAGGCCCCTGAACCATGAATGCTTTTAAATTTGTTCTATATCAGACTATGGACATGATGTGAACATAGACATATCACATTAAATCTTAACTATGTAAAGGTCAGGCCCTTGAAGGCACTTTGTGAAGGCCAGTAGCTGCACTAAGGCATAAGCTGGATGATGACAATGATAATGATGCTGGAGGATAATCACAAGCAAACCAACCGGCAGCGTAGGGATGACGAGCTGGGTTCTCATGTTTAGAGGATTAAAAAGATCACGTACATTGGATTGTCAAGATAAATATATTGAGAACTCGAATACAAGGCACGTTAACATAGTCTATTATGATGAGGAAACATATAGACATAGTCTATATGTTTCCTCATCATAACTTTAATATTAATTTTACCCATTTTCAAAATAAATGAGAATGTTAAAATTATTATTATTTTAAAATGAGACTATTTAACCTTATTTTGAACCCTGAGACTTTCTTTAAGGAGTCATCTCTAATTCATCCAGACTAATCCAGCAATTCACTCCTCAGTAATTCCCACCTGCCAAAACCTATTTCTGTAGCAGTATCTTACAATTTATATGTATTTTATGAATCCATGTCTGAATATCAGATTTTCCCTATTTTATCTATGTCTGTACTCTTTACAAAACACATACACTAAATGATAAGTGCATAATGCTTGTAAATAGTTGTGACTATTAAAGACAATGTTTAGTCCATGATTTTAGGAATAAGGTTTATTTATTTATGTTTTCCTTGGTTGGGAACCTGCCATGCTGTGTCTCATAACTGTCCTCTCTTCAACTAACCAACCAACCAAACAACCCAAAAGAATAATATGTTGTGTTCTGAGTCAAAATTTCCATAGAAGACAGATCTAAATAATGTACAGCCTACATCTGAGAAGCTAGACAAAACAAATTTAAATTCTGAAGGGATTGGCTTGGACACCCCTAACCCAAATTCTTGCCTCCACAAAGATATGATTCCTAGAGTTTTGTCATCAAAGCAATTCAATCATTTCATCAAATAATTCAATGTCTGACTTCAATCAGTCTTCCACTAAGAAAAAACTGTGGGAAGAGTCACGCAGAAACTCACTTGCCTGTTGGAGTAAAGGACTTAAGCATCTTGGTTTCCCTAGAATAAGCAAGGTTCCAGAAAGTATGGAAGCATAAGACACTAGAGGGGAAAGCTAGAAAGAGTGGGGGAATCCTGAAGCAAAACTTATATTAAGATAAGTTTGGATAAATAAATAAATAATAAATGGATAAATAAGCACAGGGACCTACAAAGGACACAGGAGGGAATTAGTGTGACAGATTAAGACTGCATTCAAAGAATTTTAGAGATGGCTTTCATTGAAAAAGTGAGGGGACTGTCTAACATCGTTATATGAGTGATTAGGCCCATGTCTTTGAGTTCTGAATTTTCGACACCATATGATTACTTGGGCCATAGATATATCCACCCACTCCCCCAGTATTAATAGAATCCTATCCCTAGGGATTCCCTTCTATAATGCAGACCCACATTCTGGGGTGGGGGTGAGGTCACAGGACCAATGAATGTGTGCTGTCTTAAGTGTTGTAAGTGTTCCTCTATGTGTATCTCCTTCAATATGTATTTATAGACATGTTTTAAAAATATAAATGTGAGGAGATATGGGGATACATGTATATGTATAGCTGATTCACTTTGTTATACAGCAGAAACCAGCATACCATTGTAAAGCAATTATACTCCAATAAAGATGTTTAAAAATAAATAAATGCTAAAAAAAATAAATGTGTGTGTGTATATATATATATAAATATATATATATATATATAAATTGTGTTTATTGCATACCATTGCTAGAAGCAGTACAGTTTTCCTTAGCACCACAATAATTCCATGAGAAAAGAAGGAAAGGAGGGAGGGAGAAGGACTTTGGCCACCCTGAAAAAAAATCCTACAGTCAGCATCATAAAAGCACATGGCCCAGACTTTAGGAGAGTCATGCCTGGCACAGCTTTACCACGATGTAGTAACTGAGCAGACAGTAAATTGGTGTTCAAGTGGTTCCTCTGCTAAGAAATGACAATCACAAGTATGGATGGAAAGTATTTCCATCTTGAAGTGTTTTTAGACAAAATACAGAAACTATTGGTACCAAATGAAATAAAATACAAGAAACACTTTCTCAAGTGGCCTGTCCTTCTCTAATGCCTTCCTAAGCTTTGAAAATATACTTGCTTTTTAAGATCAAGGGCTTTTGTGTGGCTATGTGAGAGCTGGAAGCAGAAATGGAAGAGACAAGGCCAGGCTGTGGGGAGTTAAGTAAACAGTGACTGATGACATCTTGCTTCTTACATTACCTTGGGGTAAGTCAGTCTGGCAGGTGTTCTGATTTTGGCCAGGAACCCAGCCAGCTTTCTGTTGAAATGGGATTTCAAGAGGAGCCTGATTACTCAGAATTATACTATCTCTCATCCCCAGACTGAGGAAGTTGATGGAGAAGAGGAAGAAAGTAAGAATGGTTTCTTAGAACTGTATTCAACTCATTGTGTGGGAACAGGCTGAACACGAGGGCACTAAACCTGACCCCATCATTTTATCACAGCTGAATCACTCTATCAGGACATCAGGGGAATAAATTAATCCGAATGGACTCCACTGTGCTTCTCTTACGATGTCTGGCTTGATTAAAGAAGGTGGGATGTATTATCCACATAAAAGGTCACCTATTTTGTTTTTCAATTTTCCACAATTCTCCTAAGTAGCAAACAAAGAAATGTGAGGACACATTGAAAGTTTCAAAACTGGCAGTTATTGTTGAAACTGTTCACTGGAATATGACATCTTAGCACGGGAATGCGTCTCTTTCTTTTTCTTTTTCCTTTACTCTTTTCTCCATTTTTTTTCTTTTTTTTACTCCCTTTCTTTACTCTCCTTCTTTTTTTTCTCTCTCTTTTTTTTTGATGTAAATAATAACTTTGCCAGAGTAGAAATAGCCAATAGTATTAACTAAAGACAGGAACTTTGCAAGCAATATTTTATATCCCTATTCTAAAGAACATGTTGGAGTATATGAATTTCAACTCCCCAATGGCTATATATGCCGCATATGCAGTGAAGCAGTTGCCATAGCAACTATTTCCTTTTTATATCTGACATATGAAGCTCTGATTTAAGCCATTAGTCAGGTTCATATGTTTTTTCTCTCTGTTCCACTGTCCCTGAAATAAAACACTCAGTGAAAAACTATCACTTAAACAGAATGCAAATATTTCAGTGCAATTTCCCCAATGTAGAATGAAGAAGACTGTAAGAGGCTTCTGTGGCCAAATAAGCATGGAAAACTCCAGGTTAAACAAGATCTTATTATGGAACTCACTAGTGCCTTTGATATGCCAGAATGCATTGCCAAACTCTAGGTAGGGACTATAGTAAGTTGTATTTCTCAAACTAACCTAACCATGGAATTCTTTTTCCACGGGTCATCTGGTGGTGTGAGTGTTTGATTAAACATTCAAACTAGCATGAGAAATGCTAGTTTGAAGGCTGTGAACATAGTATTCTAGCTGGCAACAGTATAGAAATATCTGCTTAGAACATTTCCTACATTCAGTGAAAACCCCTTCACTATACAGATGGTTATGTTCCCAAATCCTGACAAACTTTAAAGCTTCTCTGAAACCCCCTTCATTGCCTCCAGCTAAGAGAACAGAACTTGGAGTAGGGAAGAACAACCACAGAGTGACAGTCTTGCCATTTTGAAAAGAGTCCCTATCCCATCTACCTCTTCTGAACTGGAGTATAGGTAAAACTTTTCCAAAATCCCTTTCATCGTTGTTTCACCACCTTCTCCCTCCTGTCCTTCTTCTCCCCTTCTCAAGGATGAGGGATAGCCACATGTGAGACAAGCTGGTGAAGAAAGGGAACCATTCTAACTACTTTTCCCAGGATCATGGAAATGGTTTCAAGGGGCAACATCTCCTCGCTCTGCAAAGCTACAGCAGAGCTGAGAAGTGCACATATTTCCAGAGCACATGGCCATTCCAGATAAATAGAAAAAGGAAGAGTCTTTTTTAAACTTTGATTACCCACATTAATAATTTATCCAATAAGCATGGTACTAGATATAGCTGAATAAAATATGGTCCTTTTCTTTGAGAACAAGGACCATACCTAGAGAAGAATAGGTATGTATGCCCAATAAGGTAAACACTTCATTAAATATATAAAAGTACTTGAGGTACCAAGGACAAATTTGTCAATTTTACCTGGGATGAGAGATGCCAAGAAAAAGCTTTCTATGGAAGGCCACACAACCTGAATTTTAGAAGATGAAAAGGTGTCTAAAAGTAGATTTCAAAGATGAGCAGTGTGAGGAGGCCAAGTGAGGAAAAACACAGGGTATAAAAAATCCTTGGGAGTCTGGGATTAGAGTATAGGTTTACAATAGATACATCAGAATGCAAGAATGAATCCATAGGGCAAAAAGTCTGGGAAAGACAAAATGGGCCACAATATGGAGGGCTTATGTGACACATACCTGAGTCTGGGCTTTACCCTGGATATTATAGAGCCCCTGTACAATTTTAATCAATTCTGAGTTGCGTTTAGGTTGATCATTCTTATAGCAATAAAGTTCATGGAGAAGAATTTCAAGAACAGAGTGGTCAACAGTGTCAAACACCAGAAAGTGGTCTCATAATTTGAGGACTAAAAAATTCATTTGATTCAGTAATTCATTCATTAGGAGGTTAAGGGTCAGACCTCTGACTCTAATGCATTAAGGGAAGAGAATGGAGGTAACAGCTGAGAGGAAAAGGACTAAGATCAAGCATAGTAACCCCAGAAAAACACTTTTATGAGAGAAAGACTAAAAGGAAGATCTTACTCTGAAGTAAGTCTAATCAAAAAAGTATAATTGAGAGAGAAGAAAAAATTGTTCTCATCAATATATAAATAATGTGCCATTATCTACTATTAGTACAATGTTATTCAATTACCTTACAAAATAAAAATGAAACAGCAGGATTCAAGACATGTGACTGATCCTTAAAAACATTCCTGTGATTTTAAAATCCTTTTAGGTGTATTACATTAAAATGCCCTGCCTATCCTTTCATTTCTGAGTGGATTGAACAAAGGAAAAGTAAATTAAACTGGTATTGGGTAAGATACCCTGATGGGCTAAGCTTATGTGTGCTACCCTTAGCAGAAATGCGAATTCTCGATTGGTCAGACAAATTGTTATATTTCTGCTCATTTAAATCTGCAATATAGGTTATAGTGTCACATGGAAGAAAGAAAAGATGGGGGAATCTTTCTTTCTGCATCCTACAGCACCAATCAGCAATTTCCCCTGCTCTTTTCAGCTCAGACCCTTGGGCAGGAAACTCTCAGCTACAGGCTAGCTGTCCTTTTCAATCCTGCCTATTCCTTATAACTGGCATTATGGTTGGTGCTAGTTTCTAAGAACTCTCCTTGTGTATGTGAGACATACTTCAGTCTGACATCCCCGCGGTTTCCATTTTTTATAAAACCCATAGGTTTTTGACATTTACACTCAAGACATATGTGCTGGGAAGTAAATGCACACACATGACACACTACTTAAGAGACAACAGAAGTAGCCAGAGAATTTTATTTCATCCTGTTTACTGTTACACCCAGAATCTGTTTTCTGTAATTATGAGGGTATAATGAAAATATTTCCTAATCTGCCAAAGACGGTGACTCAAGCACTCTGAGGGATGGTGATCTCAGAGAGTTAGACAAAATTAGGTTGGAATCTAAGCTCCTCTCTTCCTCTCAGCAGGTAATTCAACTTCAAGTCTCAGGTTCCTCAATAAGAAACCTGCCCTAAAGATAACAAGAGCACTTGAAGAATACTGGCAGAACCCGGCCCATAGCAGTCAGTCAGTAAAGGGCAGTTATCTTTCTCCATGGTATTTTGCTTTTCCTTCTTTAAAAATCCTCAAGTCCCATGCCTCAGGCTTCTTATCAGTGAATAAGGAAACAGGAACCAATAGTATCAAGGCTTAAGTGTTTTCAAAGACAATTTTCAGGAGGTTGACTTATTATCCTAAAATTTTAGATACTACTCAGCAGAATTAAATGACGCTTTATTTTAAATAAGTGGCTCAGTTTTGAATCTCAAAATAAATTGCAGGACTATAAACTTCCTCATAGGATTTTAAAATAAATTTCAATAACATTGGAATAGGTAAAGGTTAGACTGATAGAAAATTGTACAGAATGAGTTTTGAAGTTCAAAAAAGACCAAGTGTTGATAAGAAACTTGACCAATTTCACTTACTGCATCATCCAGTAAGTTTCCCGTACTCTTTTTTCCAGAAGACTTTGATGAAGGAGAAGGTGAAGGAGAAGGGGCAGAGAGTGTTTCTTCTTGTTCAATTTCTTTTTCCAATTTTATCAAACCAGGAGGCTCCACACCATACCTTTTTAAAAGACACCAGATCAATACACATGCATAAGTTGTAATAATGATACACTGCCCATATGTTGCATTCAATTATACCATAGGACCAAATTGCTGACTTTTCAAAACAACATTAACTTTTCTCTGGCATTGAAATAGTATGTTCTTAAATTGGCACCCTTTTAAGCAGGGAAAAACACACACACCCCCATACATACATACATACATATATATTTATAGTTACATATACATACGCATATATGTTTACATCTATATATGAACATATAAATGAATAGATGCATAACATACTAAAAATAAATTAAAATACTCCATATAATATATTAATGAGTCAATAACATGAGTTACCATATTAATTTAGTCTTCAGCTTTCAGATTTACTAGCTTTAATGATATTAGTGCTATAATTGAACTCCTATTTTGAATATAAGCTTGTTAAAAATGGAAATAAAATCAGAGAGTCAGAGTCAAGTTGAAAACAGCAATTTCCCCAAATAAATGTCCTTAAATGAATTAACAGAGAAGAAATTCACTCTTACTTGTATATCTTTATGGACCCAGAACAAGGTAGAATGGGTAATACAGTACATTGGTTATGCTTTTAAGAACAACATAATGAAAGCATGTACAGTATTACTGAGAAAGAAAATGAATAAAGAAACAAAAATAATTTAGAATAACAATATGTTAAAAACTTTGTGTTGTAAATTATAAATGCCACAGCAGTTCAAAGACAGAGATGTAGTTGTTAACAGCATTCTTATCTCCCATATTTTTCTTAGGCTAAGTTTAAATTTGGTTTGGTTTCCTAGATGCATATCAATTGTACCTAGGTGAAGGAGGCCAAAGATAATTCCAGAATTTGAGAATTGGGAAGGATCTTTGGGTTCATGTAGTTATACCCTTTCATTTGTACAGAATAAATAAAACAGATCCAGAGGAAATATAGAACGAGCTAGGAACAGAATAAAGATGCAAATCTAGGTTTTCTTACTTCAGGTTTTCTCTGACATTTTAATCAGGTGATCACATGTTAGAAAGAAGAGGAAAAAGTCACTTGGAAATTTTTAAAAAATAGGCTGTGGATTACCTACAAAGTAAATAACCTATATAGAGAGAATAAATATGTTGGCAATATGTCTAATACCTTAGAGTGAGTGAATAGTATATTAAAACATCATTAAATGTAAAAGCTTAGGTTATCGTCTTCCTGTTCTAATGGCTTGTTATTTTAACTGACATCATCACACACGTCAGGTGGCCTTTGAGAGCTGGAAAACTTATATCAGAATTCAGTACGAAACAGTTTAAGCTGGCACAACTCAATAATTGCTGTTTTGCTAACTGCCTCTAGTGAACAGAGTAATTTTTAGTTACATAAATCAGTAGCTAAAAGACTTTAGGCGCTATTTATCACATTTCAAACCTTTTATACAGATTAGCCAGTTAACAGGACATTTGTAGAAACATGCAATAGACCTCAGATTCTATAACAGTAGAGACTGTCTGATTCACAGCATTCCTAGCAGCTAGTGTAGATCCTGGCACACAATAGGTACTTAATAGCTACTTTTTTTGAGTGCAAAAAATTTCCATATTCTCATATAACAATGAGTTCAGGCTCCAAAGCTGAATTAGATTTCATTGTTTTGGATCTTTAAATGCATGTCACTTTAATAAACATATCGACATTAAATGTAAATAAGTGTTTTACCCCCAAAAAATGTTCTTCTAGAAAACTTTAAATCCTATTCAAAACCAAAATACATTTTTAACTTTCTAGTACTCATTAATTACACTTAACTCAACCCAGTATCTCATTACTGTTGACAAGTACCAGTAATATTCACTTGAAGATTTGGGTATCATTCTTCCCTGAGGCAGACTTGAGCTAACTATGCCATTAACCTACTCTTTAGATTTAGCAAATCACTTAACCTCTAAGAGTCTGTTTTCTCTCAGGAAAACACAGATGAAAGTGGCCTGTCCTAGAGGTCTGATGTAGCAGGAGAGAGAGAGAGAGAGAGAGAGAGAGAGAGAGAGAGAGAGAGAGAGAGAGAGAGAGAGGAGAGGGAGGGAGGGGAGGAGGGAGGAAGAAGAAAGTTAAAAGAGCAACTGTTACTGAATTCCATGTGTCTGGAACTTTTGGGCATCTTGACATACATTATTTCTGAGCCTCAGCTTTATTTCACTGTAAAATGGAAATTCTAATTCCTGTGTTTTAATACAGTTAGAAGGAATTAAAACAGTATCCATTACACTCCCAGTACAGTGTCTGACACATGGCACCACCTCCGAGACGGCTGTTGATAACTGATGTATCAAAGCTTGCACAACCAGGAAACTGCAGCATTGAGGTCCTTTTGCCAAAGTTTTAACTTTTTAAAATATACCACCCAATGAAATTATGTAACAGCCTCAAAATTAAGATGTAGTGTTATTACTATTGTTATATTATTACTATTGTTGGTATCCTTTACAAAAAAACTCACCATAGGCTTTCTTTAAATTAATTTTCCTAGAATTGTAGGATGGCAGGAATATCTCAGTGCTGGAGCATAGCAGAACAAGTTATAAATTCATTTTTGCTGCTAACTCGCTGGATGAACTTCAACAGGCAACCCTTTTTAATCCCTCTAGACTTATGTGAAGTCTTAGTTCCATCAAGGTATAACATTTTGCTACATTTAATGTTCTCAAGGTAATAACATAAACTGGGCAGTGAAGCTAGAGGAATTTAACATGCTAGAATTCACAGCCAATTAAAAGTCAATCATAAATGAAAACATCATATTTGAAAGTATAAATTGTGTCAATTGGAAAATATGATTTCATTTGTAATTGTAGGTGGATTTATACCACCTTTCAGGAGCAGGCTGTTTGGGTTGCACAATTTTTTCTTTTTCTTTTTCTTTTTTTTAACAAAGTGAAATAATAAGAAATATGTTATTAAAAAGTAACAACAAGCTCCACTCCATGTTGAATACAAAACAAAATTTGAATGAAGTTGGTAACAAAGTCATACATGGAAAACTTTGCCCTGGAGATTTTTCTTTATCTGGGAATGCTGAAAATTAGCTATGCCACTGAACATAGAAAATCAACACTAAGCCCCAAATTTCTGCTTATATTGGCTTTTGAATACTTCAAGCTGCCTAAGGTACAGTCAGCCAATCCTGAAATACACACTTAAATGTGATTCATTGGCTTCCTGTCTGTCTGGAGGTGTCAACAGTCTGTAAATCATGAAATTCCCCTTGGGTTGGGGGCCTGCACCTGAAGCCAGCTTAGTTACCAGTAGGTCTTTTTTCTGCTCTCCAAAAGGCTGCTTCATTCTGGTTTCCATGATTAACTCTATACCACTCTACATTTTGATTTTGTTTATAAGGTTTTCAAAAATTTATAGTGTTTTCTATTCTTGTCCAACTACAAGATTTCAAAGCTTTGCGGGAGAAGGGGTAACTGTTGCTTTCAAACTGAATAAGGGTCAACTAAAGATAGCAAGAAGGTTGAATCCACTAAAACCAAATCTTTGCATCTGTATACCCCAGTGATGTGAAAGTAGGGGGAATACTGAAAGGGCAATATCATATTATCATTTTTTTGGTCTCATTTCAAAAATGCAAAGTGCTAGGGAAATGGTCTTATGGTTAATAACTTTATGATGAGATCTTAGAAATGGACTTTTCATTTTTCTGGCACAGGATATAGCTTTTGAGATTGGTCTAGATGAAATAATTGAGCCCCCAAACTAAGCCCTGAACTAGAAAATTTACTCAAACTATTTACTAGACTATAATTTTCAAAGAAAAGACATCTGGAGCCTATTTTACTAGAGTTGGAGGGATAAAGTTTAGAAACTCCCCCTTCTTAAGGCAAACAACAGATAGTTTATAGATTCTTGCAAGATGGTTTTTGCCCCATTTTTTATTCTGTTTTAAAGTTATTTAAAGATAGATTTAAATTTGGATGGAAATTTCACTCATATGAAAACAAATTTTATTCTTAGCAGTCAGAGTCAAGCTCTTTAAATAGGATGAGTTAATTAATAAGCCTTGTATAAGAATATTTTCTTTTAAGTAACATTTCATTAAGTTATGGATTAAAATAGGAGACTAACAAAAATATTCACAAAGCATATTTCTTTTGAATGGTCATAAATTTTGTTGAAAATGAAGAAAACACTCAAAAATAAAAATATAAAAAGCTTCCCTCTGATGTTGACTATTCATCATAGCCCCAAACCAAAATATCAAAAGTCTTTTTTTTAGTTTTATCATAAAGCTAATCTTAATTCTGCAGTCTTAAAAAAGGTTGAATTCATAGTAACTTTTTTTAAACAATGAATATCAAAGCACCCTCATTAAAAAGATCTTTGAGGTTTTATTGACCTGTTTTTGCTGAGTGTTTTATTTTGCAGAAGGCAAACATGCATATTTTACACACAGAAACTGACATGGTTTCTGAAATATTAACAGAGGGATTTCACCCTCCAGTGATGACAGCTCTGTTTAGTTGAAAATAAAAGGAAGTTTCACCCATGAGAACAAAAATAAGTGGTCTCCTTCACCCACCCCACAGCTCTCAAAGGAGCTTCACGGAGTGTTCCCAGGCAAGAGAATACAGCAGGGAATTAGAAATATTTAGTGAATCATTTCTAAAGTGATGTTGATGCTTTTAAGATGACATCTATGTAATTTGAGAAATAAATGTTTAGAATCAAGTGTAAAGAAACATCATCTATCAGTGGAAAAAACACAGAACTCGCAAGGTTGTATTGGGATTTTGTTATGGCCAAACCTCATCTGTTGTGTGTACAAATTAATGTTGTGATTCTTGAGAGCTCTCCGAATACCACTTCTGGTTTTGTCTAATGCTGTCTTAATTCAATAATTCAATAACTCTGTCTTAATTCAACTCCATAGAGGAGTACAGGGAGGAGGAAGCACACATACGATGATCTAGATAAAGGTTTAATATATCTAAAGAAAAAATTAGGAGTAAAATAAGATGGGAATGATGAATTTCCCTTTTTTCCTTCAACAATTATGCTTCAACACAGGGCTAAGGTAGTGATGTTTGGGTTTATTGGGTTACGGATTTTAAAGCACAATTGAACGTCCATTAAAATTTTGATAAAATCTTCAAATGTGTACAGAGAGAAACTTAAATAGACATGTATACTTAAATGTTCAATCTATCCATTTGGCATTCAGCTGTTTAACCTTATGTTGCACACAAAGGTGATGCCCTGAATAATCTGTTAGCATATTTTTTTCTTTTTCATGGGAAGTGTGCAATACTTCACATCACTTAAGTAGGTGAAGAAGATAAAAGGCAAAATTTACAAATTGAATATTGTAATGTATTGTCTTAATCCTTAGATCACTGCTTTGTGAAATTAGTAATTTTCTTTTGTAATGTGAATAATCTCTGCTTTTATCAGTACACATGGTCATAAAGTGAGGTCAGAAATGTAGCCACCCATTCTTATTAATAATAATAATAATGATGATGATGGTAATAATAATAAAGAAGGCAGAGAAAACTTTTGGAGGTGATAGATATATTTATGGCATAGATTGTGGTGATGGTTTCATAAATGTATGCTTATATCCAAACTCATCAAGTGGTTTGCATTAAATATGTACAGCTTTTTGTATGTCAACCATATCTCAACAACGTGGCTTAAAAAAAAAAAAAAGAAATGGAGCAACGCAGAATCTCAATTTTAAAATATTTGGGGAAAAACACACACAAAGCACTTCATATAATGCTTCACCTTCAAATTGACCAGGCCATTATGATTCCCTTTCATTAACCAAGATATTAATTTGTTTTATATACTATGGCAAGGGGCAATTCATGACAGACTCAGAGCTGGAGGAAAGGTGATTCCTAAGGGAATTTTGTCATTGGATAGCATGCCTTCTTCTTTGATGACTCGGTCATAGTTAAAATGTTTAGTTCAGCAGGATTCCTAACAGTGTTCAGATAATAAAGAGTATAATTACAAAAAATAAAATAAATCCAGAAAAATAGGTAAATAATGTACACTAAACAAGAGGAAAATGACAACTCCCAGCTAATTCGGTAGATAGCACCACTCCTTTTTACCTCTATCACAACTTTCAGAATCACGATGCCTGTTTGATCCACATATTTAGGTTATCAAAGCACCAAAATAGAATCTGGCATTTCAGAATATTCTAATGATATAATTAAAATAAACAAGTAAACAAAAAGTTTTCTGCCTAATCTCCTATTACCCAGGAACTCTAGACAATCTGTCTTTTACTATAGCATTTCAGGGGCAGCAGCTCATTTACTGAGATTTTACTTTGTGTGTATTCCTCCTTCCTGTATGTTTAATATCACCTTTCTTACGGGATATCTGCTGAGCCCAAGGACTCAAGGCTGAGTCCTTTGACTCATAGCTGTTTGTCCTGCAGGCCAGAAGGCTTAAGCATGGTAGAGGAGTGGCTTAGCTGAGTCCTAAAAGCAACAGGTACCTTTGTCTTGCTCCCTCTCAGAACCCAAGAAAGTGACAGCATTGAAGGGGAATGGGGTTCTAAGAAACAGTCAGATACTATGAACTATGCCTGAGTAGTAGAGACCTGAGTGGTCAGAAGACAAGGGTACCCTCTCCAGAGGCTGTCACACAATATAGCTGGGAGAGGTGTGGGAGAAAGTAGGGACATCCCTAAATGTCTCAAATTGATTTTTTTCACTCCTTATTGAGTGGAGCCTCATTCCTATTTAATTCAAAATTTTAAAAATTAAAACAATCTCTCTCATCCAATTATTATGATAAAGTAAAATCCATACCTGATGAACAGTTTGTTAAGATTATGTTGACTATGACGTTTTAAAGAACTTGGGGTTACTTCTTCTGATTACAGTGAATTTTCCACTGGATCAAAAAAAGGGCTATTCCTTGGCAGCAAGTTTTCTACCCATTGCTGTAATATGCTGATGTGCTCACCCTGTATTTTCTTTTCTTTGATTTTCTTTATAGCTCTCCCTTTGAGAATTAACACCCAGAGCACACTCTTACTTTGTCTTATTGGTTCATCTGATCTCAATGCTAGAAGTATAATCAGATCTGGATGAGAAAACATCTTCTAATTAATTCTGAAGTTTTATTTTGCATCAAGATCTATTCAAACATTTATATCTTCATTTATAATTCTTTGGGCTTTATAAAACTGTCAGAAGCCTTGTTTGAGGATTTGCAATGTAATAAGGAGAAGACATGAAACCAAATCAAGTCAGCTGAGCTAATAAAGTCCTTTCCCTTACTTATTTAGCTACAGGTATGATTTCTACAATGACTTCTTGTTTTTCTTTTCTAGAAGAAAAAGATTCCAAAGATATCTCTACATATGAAGGATAATATTCTATCTTTTCCCAATCAAATTATGGAGAATAATTTAAAAACTATCAATCCACTCAGGAGTAGAAACCAAAAGAGCTGAGGGATGAGATGTTAAATGGGGAAAATGAGGAAAAAGGAACAAAAGAAGAGGCTGAAAATTATTCAAGAGTAAACAGGAAGAGAGGGATGAGGGAGCTGAGAAAGAGAGAGAATAATGGGAATAGACTTTCCACTAAGGAAAGCATAATTGTCACATACAATTTCATGTACAAGATCCTTCCCAGCCTCCCAAGAAAGAGTTGCAAGGAAAATGTCTTCAATTAAAGGATATTTAGAAAATGCTTAAATATAGTGACTTTGACAATAAGGCCACAATGTTAAGAATATTGGTGGTCCACTTTTAGTTTGAACAATTGCTCTCGAGATGTTCATACTGATCATATTTGAAGGAGTTGCTTCTCAACACCTAGGTTAAACATCAGCGATGAAAAGGCAGCAAGCTTCTCAGCTGCTTGGATGCTGAGATGGTCAAGTCTTAAGTAGCGGCAGTAGTATGACCTACCTGGCTGCAATCCGGCCAAGCTCTAGCAAACAGAGACACACTTCTCTGGGTTGCTTGTGGAGGACTGAAAGACAAGACAAAGGTGGACACCTTTACAATAGAAAGGACAGTAAAGCAGCTCAATGGGGAGCAGGATCGACTCCCTCATCACTCATGGTCCCAGTAAATGAGCTAGTCTTCATTCTGACATTCATAGAAACCATCCTATTCCACAGTACAGTTAGCTTTACTAAAGTCCTAAAGCAGTTTTCAAAACTCTTTTCCCAACTTCCTCCCCAAAAGCCATGAGTCTCAGGAATCCCACCCTGAAAATATTTTCTTCAATTAGTTAATATTTGTAAGTCAATACTGGAAACACATGTAGCTATAATTATGATATAAATAGTAGATGGATACTTAAAAAGAGACAGCAAACATATGACTATGAAGCAAAGTCTGGTCTTTTAAAAATCCTAACTCTATATTCACCAGGGATTTTAGCAGAAATAATGCAATGAATAAGGATTAAAAATTACACATCATGGTCCTTTGTTATCCTCCAAACAACAATGTCAAGTGAGCCCTCTGAAACTTGATGTCTTCTCCTAACGAAATTTGACTAAATGATACTTTAGAAAGAAACACTTTCAACTGACTGAATTTTGTAAATATGTACAAATACATACCATCAGCCAGTTTTGCCCATAAAATGAGCAAATTAGAAGATGGTTCTCTGCATTGATACTTCTTTTCTAATATAATATGATTACTTAATAAAGCTGCTTTATCAATTGCTCTGGACACATTCAGTAATGTTGACAAATCATACTTGCATTTGTTGAGCCTACCAGAGGAGTATATACTGCTTATACTTTTTTCTTTTTAAACTAAGATTAGAGAATTTTTAAAATGTTATTATATACAGCACCTAATAAAGACAACAGATATTGGGGGGAAAAGATAGAATTGAGAATGGTCTTTACATAGACACAATATCCTGATAAAAGAAAATACTAGCTTATTGATAAACATTAAGAAAAATAGCAATATTGCTTCAATTCTTAAACATAGAATTTTATAGTAATTTAATTTCCCAGCTTTATTCTATTCCCCCACTTAAATATCTAATTCCTTCTCTCCACAGGTTTAGGCAATGGCAGTATTTGCCACTGACACCAGAATGGAATTTGTTGGGAGTGTGTGGTGAATAGAAAAATACATTTACTTAGATTATAAAAGTATATGATTTCACTTGGCTTTAAACAAACAAAAATTTATTATCTTGCTATAAAATGTCATCTTTAAAGCTTTTAAAATAAGTTCTAATATCATCAGCAATGTTTATTAAAATAGAATTGATTATGGGAAATCTGAATTACAGAATCTTTCCATTCTTGGTAATATAAATTTGAGTTTCAGCTAACGCTTAGTGAATTGTCATAAAACCCAGATTGGGGAAGTCTAAAATTACTTTTAACTAAAGGGGCTTAAAGCAAAGATATTTACTACCTCCAATTTCAAGTGCACCATTAGCTGACTCTGGCTGAATGATACAACTTTTGATACATTAAATCGACTTCAGTGCAATGAAATGTACGGACTGTAATATGACATAGGCATCAATTTCAAACAGAGAACAATAACAAACATCACAAAACAAAAGCAAACAAATGAAAATCAATCTTCTTGTCTAGATAATCAGTTTCTTCTGATTTGGACTTTTTAAATCCTGTCCATGGTACAAAATAACAAACAGGAAAAAGGAATACATGAAAGCTGAGGAGAAGAAGATGTTTAAGGCCCTGCTATTACCCTCATCTTCAGTGAGAGCTGTGTGAAGGAAGCAGCTAAAGCTCAAGGAGACTTGGATACAATCTCATGCATTTTGTGATGGAAACAGTGTTAAAATATGAAAACTATTAGTGAACTGACCAAACTGTGCCAATATGCAGTCAACACCAACTCTAAAAAGCAACACCTGACTCAACTATCATGATTCTTTAATCAACGTATTGTACTTATTTTGAGAGTATGTAAGAATTGGAAGTAAATACCAATAGATACATTCAATGGAAAATAAAATTCATTCTGAAGAAAAACAGTAATGTGGGTAATGTAAGAAAGACAATGTGATATGTAGGATGCATTGCTATTGTGTATTCAGCTATCAATTTAAAACAGCCTTTGCCTGCCAACACTCAAATATCGACTCTACCATGGACTCATTAGAAAATCAATTTGGCAAACTGAAAAGTAACTGCATGATTCTCCTTTTTATATCCTTAACAGAACCAGCTTATAAAATTTAAGACAAATAAACGTCTCACTCAGCATCATTCCTTAGGAAAATGATAATAGAAAGATGATGTTTTACTTCCTAGTTTTCTTGGAAGTGTTATCTTTAATAAAGCAATTGCTTTATTGCTTCAAAACACACCTATAATATTGTCTCACTTGTTAATGGCATTTTGAATATTGGGCATATCATGCCTGATCCATAATGGCCCAAAATATCATGTTTGATGACTGGTAAGCAATGAATGAGTTAAATCTGCAGAGAGGCATAACAGCACAATGACAAGAACAGAACAGAGTAATTACTCAGTAAACACTATGTCTCAAATTATCAAGGATGAGACAATTATGTCGTGATGATAATGGTTGTGACAGTAAACAAACTGAATAAAGGCTAAAATCTTACCTAGCATATTTAGAAAAGGCAAGAATTTAAATTATGTCAAAGTTTATTTAATTGTAAAAGCAAACACTCTTACCTTATTCTATAAAATTAAATTCAAGAGTCTTTAAGTAGTATCTACATTATACCAAAGAGGTGACTGTGTTTGGTTTTTGCACTCAAGCAAGTTCTAAACTAAAGTTAACAGGTGGAAAGAGAATAGTGACCATGGGATTCAAGCCACAAAGATCTGGGTCTGAATGTGAGCTCTAAAATTTACTAGTTTGTTATTTTGGGAGATTATAAAATCTCAGTTTTCTGAGGGAAAATAATGGTGTGTATCTTGCAATATTTTTGTGCGGATTTAACACAATATTATTTGTGTTATTCTTAGCCAATGCTTGGCACATAGAAAAGACTTCCCAAGGTTAGTTTTCTTTCTTTATTATTATTTTTGTTGTAAATTATTTGCTTAAAGATTATCTTCATTTGGCTTAGCTAATATTAATACACTCATTTTTTTTCCTATAAGCATTTTTTTGTCTGTGCACCTGTCATGTGTAAGCCACCATACTAAGCAGTGGAAGAAACCTCAGAATTAAAAAAACTACTATGGATAGATGTGTATAATTTAAAGCAGTTATTATAATGAGTGTATTTTGAATATTTTGTCATTTATATTATATCAGAAATAGTTAATTCTAAATTTAATCAAATTGAAGTTTAAGTAGGTCAATTTGGCCAGCATATATAGACAGATATAAAGGAGACAGCCTATCATTATTATGCGTTTGTGCTAAGTATAAAACTTAAGTAACAATTACATTAGAACATGTCATTTTATGAAACACTAAACATCTTACTGTCAATTTTTCTGCATCTCTCGGAATAAAATAATTTAGATGAGCCCATTTTCAATAAGTTACCTAAGTTGATTATATATTGCATATATGAATGCATGTTTTTGTCAGGATGATTAGAAAGACAACTTTTAGTGTATTGCATTTGAACTAAAGCCTTTATGTTGAATTGTATGTACTACTCATTTTAAAGACATTTTACTAATTTGTCTTTTCAAAAATATAAGGAAATTTATACTTATATTGAGGTTTATGGTAGGAAACATTTTTTTCACTCTATCATTACAATATTAATATGGTCTTTTGCTTTGAGTTGTGGTTAGAAGAGGGGATCACTATGGCTTTCTTTCCTCTGAACAAATTCTCTTTAAAACAAAAAGCTGTCTAGTCACTGGTGATTATTATGCAAAAGGTCTTATCATTGGAGGCTTCTTTTTAAATAATCAAAACTGTTTCGAAGAAAAGTATAAGGCAGAACACCTCTGGGAAAAGCAACACAGATCCCTGTTCAAAATATGTGGCAATCTTATAACCTAGATTCTGTTAAAATCTCATGGGCATCAAATGTCAAATGGAATGCTGCTAGCTCCAGGAATAGAAAATGAGACCTTCTGCTAAGGCAATGGGTAGAGTTTTAATGTCACAGAATCTGCAAGGATAAAATGCA
Source organism: Balaenoptera ricei (assembly GCF_028023285.1). Taxonomy (NCBI): domain Eukaryota; kingdom Metazoa; phylum Chordata; class Mammalia; order Artiodactyla; family Balaenopteridae; genus Balaenoptera; species Balaenoptera ricei. The sequence continues at coordinate 79,206,339 of NC_082646.1, read as the reverse complement.
TTAGACCATGAATGTATATTTTACCTATATATATTAAGTTTCAACAGATGGACAAAAATTGAAAATATGAAAATTTCATTATCTATTTGGTTTATATATATTAGAGGCAATAATATTCATGTTGGTTTTAAAGGAAACTATATTTTAGATTTATATTTAAGAAGAAATTTGCAAAACTTTTATTTTTGACTGAATATTAAATTGTGAAAATATCATAAATTTAATAGCTTCCCACCTCCCCAGAGCAGAGAACAGATTCTCATACTCAGAAAGAGTGACATAGTAGAAGATACAGTAAACTAGATGTCAGAAGAACTGGCTTCTAGTCAAGCCTACATAATTTTCTCATCTCTAAAACGTGCCTTCTACTTGCTCTTTCTTAAGGGCATTTGGTATATGGTAAACACTCTTTGCTACTTAAGTGATGGTCCACAGAGCAGTAGCATTGGTATCAGCTGGGAGCTCGATAAAAATGCAAATTATTGGGTCCCACCCCAGACGTATTGAGCAAAATTTACATTTAAGCAAGGTTTCCAGGTGAGGAATATGCACATTAAAGTTTGAGAATCATTATATTAATCAATGTTATGATTATTACAATAAACGTCAATTATAATTCTATATCTATTTTGGTTAAAATATTCAAATGTGATTTGATATACGGAACATGCTCTAGAAATGTTTAAGATAACAGTGATGATGATGATGATGATTATGATGATGATGATGATGATGATGAATGGAGGAAAAAATAATTTGGGAATTGGATTAGCCCTTAATGGGTATTATGGGCATTTATCACCTACCAGGATCTATAAGGTACAAAACATGCCTCCCAAGAAAGTAAAGGGATGGCTGTCTACATCATGTTACTCCCAGAAAGTCACACGCAGAAATCCTTGAGTTTAAAGGTGGGGAGCAATTAGGAATAGCAAAGAAATTTAGGTGCCTTAAAACTGATCTGAGGGAGGCTAAAGAGAAGAAAAGGCAAACAAGAATAAACCTCACAAACTCATGAATGCTGAGTGTGTGTGTATCCAAATTTCTCAGATCACTGTTCGCATTTAAAACAGGATACAGCAGCCGTATAATTCACATAAACAAAGAGAATTCATTCATAATCTCATCAGTGATGGAAGATGTATAGAATAAAATGTAGTTAATTACCTTTGCCACTAAGTCAAAAAATGTCCCAGAGCAAGGAGTGCCCTTTCTGTCTCTAGCACCCAGACCTTATGTGAAATTAATGGATTAAGTCCCTATCACTCAGAGCAGCAATAGGAGTCAAGAGTCTCTTCTAATTTGGTTTTTATTTATATTTTACTTTTCCTTTTACTTGAAATCATCATATGAACTTCTAAAATTAACTCATACGAAGCATAACTTTCTGTAACACAGGGACATGATCTTTGAAGGTTAATGAAGCTGAATTCAAATCCTAGCTGGGTCACTGAGAAGCTGTTAATATTGGGCAAGTTATTTAATTCTCTTGGTCCTAACCTAGCATTTTCATTATAAAATGGTGGTTGTTGGGAGAGTAGATATGATAGCACATGTGCACTGCTAGGTTACCCTTACTGAGCATATAACTATTGTTATTTAATATTGTACAGTGAAAATTTGATTCTGGAAAAGCTAGAAGGCTCTCCCCTTTCCTAATTCAACCCTGACTCCATCAAATCCTTGATACTGGGAGACATCTAGTTCTCTCAATCAGATTCCATACTGTACTGTCCTCATTTACATTTTTTTCTGACATATGGGCAAATCGCTACATTTGGAAAGAGTTTCTGAGCTCAAACTCAGAATTAAGATGCTAATAAAGTACTTTATAAGAACAGGTGTCAAAAAATCCAAAGTCTAAAATAAATTGTTCCTGGGGAAGAAATAATGTGAATATAAATAACCCAGAGCTAATTTGGTATCCTGAAGTTGTTATTCTACATTAATATTAATAAAAGTAATATAACTTTTTTTCTACAGAAATACTCTTATAGTCCTCAATACAGACAACAACAACCACAAGGGATGATTTATCAAACACTGGAAGGTAGGCATAGATTCTTTTTCTGATGCAATATGTATAAAACAGAAAATGTTAATGTTTAAAAATCCACACACAATCCTTTTCACTTTTGTGCAACATCAGACCAATACTCTAGGTAGGTCAGTGCTTGACCAGTGTTCAATAGAACAAAGAATTGTATAAAACTACTCTTCAGAGTCATGCATCAAAAGAAGACAGTGCCACACAGCAAACACAAATACAGAAAATAAAAATAAAAAACAAATCACACACATTTGCATGCTAGCACAGCAGATAGCAAACCCTTTTCTTGATGAGTAGATTCTTTCTCAGAGAAATAGATGAAGAATAGTCACTGGCCTCCAAATCCTATAATCATCCAATAACATGATAATATTGACACAATTACAGCAAGCAAAAAAATGTGCGTTTTTCAAATATTCCCTCCCCCATCCTTTTATCTTTTTCCAACTTCCAGCTCACCGGAATGTACATAAGTAAAGCAAAATAAACAAAGCTCTGAGGAAAAAATTAAGCTAACTTAACAATTTCTAAATCAGTGGGCTAAAGTAAATTACAAATAATAAATCCTCCATGCAAGCGTATCACTAATTTAAGGAAATAGTTTCTACTTAAAATATCTTAGAAAAAAATCATATAGGAGCATCAATTTTAGGGCTCATAACTTAAAATTTTTTTTAAATTGAGAATAAGCCATAGATTTCTGGTCCTAATGTAAAACAGCCCTTATAATATACTGATGTATAAAATACACTGATGTATAATATACTGATGTCAATAAACCTCTATGCAACTTAGTTCAAATTATCTTAATATAAATAAAATTGTTCATGTTTCAGATTACATGCCATACCTGTTTACGGTCTAAAGTGTGTTAATAGAGAATTGAAGAAGAAAATGATATTACTTACAACCCAATTACTATTTATCTTACTTTCAGATTCTGAATATAGTATTTTATTGTTATTTACTAGATGTAAATGCTGAGACCTCATGTTCATATTATGTCATAATTTTCCCATATTCTTAAATAGTCTCAAAAATATTATGAATATTATTTTTGCTTGGTATCTATGAATGACTACAGTTTGTTTAAGCTACCACCAAATAGGTTCAGTTCATCCCCTTTTTTACTCTTATAAAAAATGTTTCAATGGACATTCTATTGCTTATCTCTACTTACTTCCTTCAAATAAACTTCTAGAAGTAGAACAACTTGATAAAAAGATATGAGCACTTCTTAGATCTTACATAATGTCAAATTGCCCTCCAAAGAAGGCATGCCAATGTCCAATTTTTTTTCAGCAATGCATAGAAGATCCCACTTTCCTCTATACTCAGCACTAAATATACAATTGCTAATCCTCGCTAATTTTTCATAGTTTTTATTTGCATTTGCCTTATTACTAAGGTGTCAAACATTTTTATCTCTGTTTTGGGCTTTTATAAGTCTTTTATGAATAAGCTGTTCATGATATCCATTTTTCTATTGTCTCACTTCTGAAACACTATTCTGAGATATTAGTAAACTTATAATCCAAGAACTGACATTTGACAGAGGAAAAATTCTCTCTCAAGAATGTCTTAGAAGATAAATGGAAGGTTACACTCTGTATGTGATCGCGTCATGTGGCATAGAAAGTTATCTGCCAAGAATCAAAATGACAAGCACGAGAGAAGCATATGGAATAAGATGCTGTCTATACTCCCTAGTTCATCCCTGGCATCCCTTCCCCACCCACTGAGATTTCTTGTCATTAGCTGTTGTGGAAAGGGAACAGATAGAGTGAGTCATGAATTAAGATCCTCCCACAAATAATCGTACAAAAAAAGCACTGCAACAGAGGGTAACGTATCAGTTGCCACAAAGATAAGAATGCTTTATGCAGGCGAAGACCTTTGAAGAGCTAAAGACAGAAGCCTCTTGATACACATTCAGTACAATGATCTACTTTATCATTCATTCAAACAGATTTTTCCCCTTCATCAGGGCATCTTGTCCTTTTATTTGCTGTTCAAAACACTAGGACACAAAGGATGCTCTTCATCTTGTGTGCTACTGAAATGAAATCTTGAGGTAGGGAAAAAAGAAAAAACCCTTGCCCTAAATTCCCTTTCAAAAGTGAAGTGTGAAAAGACATCAAGCAGAGTACACAGTATTATTGTTGCAAGAAAGTCAATTCTGCAAGTGCAGCGGCTCAATCACTTCCTCACCCACAAGTGAATAATAAGAAAAATCCAAGGAGAATGGGTCCCACTTGGGGAAATGGAATTTCTCATTGGCCTTCCTCCTGATTATCATTAACATCTATGGGCACAGCTGTTTCCTTTCTCTGAATAATCCTGAAGTCAATTCTATAGTATTGGCTCCCTTCTTCCATCTCCACAGGGCCTACTGTACATCACCTCATGCCCTATTCTGAGCAGTAGAAATTTCAAATTTATCTTTTCATTGAGTAGCAAACTAGAAAGCCTAACTATTTGATTTAGTTTGGTACTGAGAGGATTCAAAATTATTTTAAAAATTTATAGCCTTGAAAATTTGGTCTTATTAAACCTTCTTGGCTATGTAAATACATTTTAATTGCAAGGTATAAGTGAAGTTATACTGTAGAAGATAACCAGAATCAAAGATATTTTAACAAAATACTCAACAGTTATGACATATAAATTATCATGTATTTAATTTTTATATAAAAATTTCTTGTTTATAAAGTCAGCTTTTTTCAAACAGGGTGAAGAACTCGACCATCTAAAAATTCTTCATGACATAATTTTATATGCTACAGAGTATGTATTTATATACCAGGACCATTGTTACATAAGCTGCTTTATGCTTTATTGTTTCAAAATAAAATGTATTATTTATTACCTGAATGGGGTTTTAAAAAGCCATCCAAGCTTCTTGGAGTCCAACTGAAAGTTTTGTTAGTTCAATTAACAAAAGAACTTATGAATAGTAAGAAAATTGAGACAAGACCATATTTACATTCAGAGCTCCTAGTAATCCACTTGGCCTACAGTAGTCACTGAAAAAATGCTTTTTTTTTTTAATGCAAACCTGTGCGGTAAACAAATTAACAAAAAATAAAGCAGTTTCCCCATGTGGCAGCTCTTCAGCAATGCAGGGGCACTCCAGAATTTTAAATCATGATGTTATTTGTCCACACATAAAGAGTGTGCTTCTTGTGACTAAGATTTGATTTTTAAAAATTTATATATATATGTGTGTGTGTGTATGTGTGTGTGTGTGTGTGTAGACACACACACAGACATTTACTAGATCTTTCAAGGTTTTTTTTTCGCAACTCTTCCACGTGCATAAACCTATAAACATGAAAGTTAAAATCTATTTGTAAAATTACCACTGCACTGAAAAAGAATTATATCCATACATATCTTCCACCAACTTTTTTTACTTTGACGTGAGGAAATGGTAAGAACACTCAAAGCTCACATATACAATGAGCATTCATAGAGCACACTGCTGTATATAGTATGCTTCTGTGCAATTTTTCTGGTTAAATTTTTCTTTCAGGTATAAAGTGTTCTCCTAGTCTAAGTTCATGTTATTCTCTTCTCTGCTGGGAGACTTCTCAGAAATTTGATGACAGTATTTCCATATCACATCAACTCCTCTTAGTACAAATACAAGTTTCCTTAAGCACATAAAATGAGTAAGACTTTAGCTGCTATACCGTCAATTTCCTAGGTTCAGCAGGGGAATGCTGTTTTGTGAGGTCTCAGGGCAAAGTGTATTCTCATTGTTCAGAAGGCAATTTGTATACTTGTTCTCTCTGAAGGATGCTCAGCTTACCGTGATGTTAATATTTGTATTACGTGATTTTGTGAATTGATTTTTTAAAGCCTCAGGTAAAAGAACCAAAGCATTTTTCCCTACTAAATGTCTCCTTTCTTCACTTAGTTCCACTTTACTAGAACTGGATTTTAACTGCAATATTTTCCATAGTAGAGTTCTACTGGGGTAGATCTTATATCGAAGGTTTGAACATTTAAGGGTATCAAGTAATGTCAAAACACTGAATGGTCCAATGTATGTTTTCTCCCAAGGAAATACAAAGCTATGGTATGGAAGTGGATTTGCCAAAATTCAATTATAAAACAAAACAAAAACCCCACAATTATCTGGGTAGGCCTAGGCCCTAACATATCTGTCTCTTATTCCATCGTCTTCAATTATCCTAATCTCTTGCTTGTTTGCCTAATTTTTAACTAGCTAAAAAATAAGTTTCATTAACTAAAAATAAGCTTAACTAACGAAAAAAATCAGTTTCAAGAAAGATAGAGCTTATGAGAGATGGTGTTTTCATACTTTTGTAGAGGTGAAAAGACAAAAATGCTCTTGATGGAGGGCTGGAACATGTATAGCTACCCTTCTAGTCCAAGTAAGAGCCTGGTGGTAAAACTTAACCCTACATTTTCCAAATATCCCTCAATTTTGCATTGTATGTACTTATTTTTAAGCAGGAAAGGATTCTGCTACTTAACGTTCCTGTTATTATACGCACAAGGTGACCAAGATTAAGAGGGTGAATTTTTCTACCTTCAAAGACTCAAGTTTACAAAAAAACTGCAAGTTTACAACAAACTAAAATTTTTTTTTAAAGTTAACAAAGTGTGAAATGACATCACACAAAAAATGTTAGGCTTGAGAGTTATACAGACAAACAATAATTTTAATATTATATCAGCTAAAATTCTGAAGGAAATGTACATACCCAAACCTTCCGATTCAAACAGACATGTTTCATCTACCCCTAAATCTCGGCACCAGGATAAGAAGTTTGCTGTATTGTCTCTGGCAAAAAAGGATCCTGAGGGTGCACTGGCCTTGCATGGAATCTTCTTTAAGGGCAGATTCTGAAAAACAAAGAAATCTCACTCTGGTGGAATATCCGGCAGTCATCACAGTGACACATTAAGTGTACATTTATGTTTTCAACAAAACGCTTTGGTACAATCTTATGTCAATAAATAGGTTTGCAAAGAACTATAGGAAAGGACATGAAACTCAAATGAAACTTAGTTCTTAATTAAGAGACTAGGAAAATCTGTGCCTGTAAACATATACTTGCCTTTTTATTATCTAGAGGTAAACATGCATAAATCCCTTCCCTGGCTCAGATTGCCTCTTTTCTTTCTCTTCTACTATTTTTTTGGCCTTCTCTTTCATCTAAGTATTCTGTCAGTATTTCTCATAAAGTATGTATAAATGAATTTCTCACTTGTGAAAGAAGAATGAAACACAAATGCAGTATACGAATATAGATAAAATGTAACACACACACCTGCATTTTTATGTGTATACATACACACACACAATAAAAATTACAATAGAATTATAAAGTCAAAAGAGCAGCAGAATTGTCTAACATCCATAATTCTCTATCACCAATACTAAGAAAAGGAAATATTAAAAATTTTTATCTTTTAACAATAACATTTTACCATCATTCTTCTAGACTATTTCCTTTTAAACCATAGATTATTGCTCTCTTATGTAATATAAAAATAATTCTGGTTGGATTTCTGCTATCTGACCTTGAAACATGTTTACATTCTGCATCATTTCTCTTCCAGGATAAGAAAATGCTTAAGAAAAGGGAGTGTGTGAACCTGGATAGACTTTTCTATTATCAGCCTCATAAAATTTTAGCCCTGGAAATCTCCCTTACCATACCAAATGTTATAAAGAGTCGTGTGAGGTTTTTTCCTTTAATAGAATATAACCAGTATTCACGGCATTCCATGAAGTCACAGGATGTGATTCTTTGTGATGTCAAAGACTGAGCCAAGTATTTGGATGATCTGGGCTAAATAGAGCTTTGCCTCTGAGAGCAAAAAGATCAAGGGAGAAGCATTTTGTGATTTCAATTCACAGATAGGGTTATTTCCTCTATTCTCTGTGAACAAGAAAATATAAACAAAATGTTGTTGATTGTTGAGGTCATTTACAAAGATGGTTATAAAAAAATGAAATAGTGGTCTTGGTGTACTGGTGAAGCCTACTATCATCAATCTATTACGAGGGCTTTTCCTGTCCAGGGATTTTATGGCTACATAACTAAAATATTCAGTTACTACATCACTCAAAGACTGTGTCTGTCCAATAGCAAAGATCCATCTCTTTGTTGCTGACTGAATTTGTTTTAGGCTTAGACATAAAAAAATTTGTGCATGAATACACATATATTTATATATACATATAACAATACCTCTTAACCAATTTGGTTAAGTAGTGGTTTTCAAAGAAATGCTTTCCTATATGAATTGTAAAAAACAATAAGAAATAGCATAGTTTAATACCTCCTTTATAAAATATTCATGAACATCAGTCAATATTTACTAAAATTAAAATTCATATATCCCTAAATCTAGCAATTTACTCCTAAAAATATATCTTGCAAATATAATAGTATTATTACTTTAAAATATATGGACAGGTATATTTGTTGCAACACTGATTGAATAGGAAAAAAACAGACATAGAATGCGTCAAGAAAGGGCTGCTTGAATAATATATAGTATACAAATACAATGGAACTCTGTGCAATAATTTAAAAAGAATAAGATAAATATATATGTGTTGGACCATAAAAATGTGCAGTATATACTCTTAAGCAGAAACCAATAATTTGCAAACACATATGTACACTACAATTTCATTTTATGATGTGTGTGTGTGCACATACGTACTGGTGCATGTATATGTACATACACACACAATATAGATGGTCATATATAAAGTTAAGTTGCATATAAATATGTTGTATTATAAATATGAATATTGTATTTATTTATATAACATTAATTTAGGAAGAATTCAAGGAGGACATCCATCAGATGGATAGTAATTACCTTTGAGGAAGGTGATTGATGCATAGAGAATCATTTATATCTTATTTTACATAATTCCAAAATACGTAGTAGGATTTTGAGTGACTTTTACATTTTATCAATATTTTCCAATTAAATAATCAAATAAGGTAAATCATGTCAGCCAAAACAGAACAAAAAGATCTGCTGAAAAAAAGTCTTCAGGAGGTGACTGTAAAGCTTCTTTATGATGCAAATAGGAAAAGAACATAAACAGAGTCAAACACTAAGCCATTTTAAAATCTACCACCTCTGTTCCTGGGTGGGGAAAAAAACCTTGTGAAACCACTTCAAACTGGTGAATGAGTTTGCACACAGGAACTATAACCTAGGAACTATAAAATACTTGACATGTATAAGGGCATGCCAAAGGACATGAGGTGCATGGTTTTCATGGCAAAAAGGAATACAATATCCAGGTTGCACCAGAGAAGCTAGATTGATTTGACACTTAATCCATCAAGGGACATAGCTCATAGCTTGTAGAATCCAATATTCTTCCTGGCTGCATACCAACCAAAAATCGAAGGGTCAACAGTCTTCCCAAGGTTGCTGTGCGATTTATACATAAGAGTCTTAGAGCAGATGTCATATTTCACTTGAATTAAAGAACAAATGATTCGATAATATCAGTACTCAATACCTTTGGAACTTTAAATATTTTTTGACATATTTTACACAAAAATATTCATAAAGTTCCAAAAACCTTAGCAATTACTGTATATCTCTCCAAGTTCTGTTATTTTTAAAAAATTATTAATTTCTCTAGGTTCTCATGAAAATCCTAGGAAGAATGACAGCTCTGAATCTCTTCTTTAATATCACTAAATAAAATAAAAGCAAATTGATGTATTGAATAAAATCAGCTTTCACCTTGCCACAAAAATCTTGAAGAAGAGGTTTAGAATAGAGAGCTGTCTTGAGTAATTATGAGAGTGTCTACTTGAATAGCTAAAAAATTGACCACAGATAAGGAGAGGAATACTTCAGATGTAAAGAACTAGGGATTCAAAAGAGAACCTACACATATAGCTCATCTTCCATATTAGTTTTCCCTTTACTGCTTAACTCTCCAAAGAACTCCTATGGCATTTAAATTATATACCATCTCTAATGATTTACTCAGATGAGTTTTTCCAGACAATGCTGCTACATATTATATCCTCAGAACCTGATTGATGAATACATGAATGAATGGTTAGATTTGACCCCTCACACTAGATCATAATCAACGTGAGGGCAGCAGCAAATACTCTGCCTTAGAAATTTTACATCCCCAAGGGACATGTTTCCAGGGCCTTCAAAATTCACTAAATTTATAGCACACATAAAATGCTTCCCATAAATTAAGAAAAGTATAACTGAAAAATATAAGTAAAACCTTTGAACATTTTTTGAAAGTTACTGAATATGGAATGAGTTGAGAATAGTTGCCAAGCTGAGCTGAGATTGGGTAGAAATTTAGGCTCGCTTACTCACTAGCAAAAGTCATGCTACTGTCCTCCAGCCTCCATGGTATAGGTTTCAATATTTTGTGTCAGCAAAAGGAGAAATGACTACCAATAAAACATTAGAATCATGTACAAGTAGGATACATGTTAATTTTTCTTTCTTTTTTTTAAATTGAAATGTAGTTGATTTACAATATTGTTAGTTTCAAGTGATTCAGTTACCACACACACACACACACACACACACACACACACATATTCTTTTTCAGATTCTTTTCCCTTATAGGTTATTGCAAAATGCTGAGTATATCTCCCTATGCTATCCAGCAGGTTGGCTATCTACTCTATGTATAGCAGTGTGTATATGCTAATCGCAAATTCCCAATTCATCCCTCCCCCTCTTCCCCCCTGGTAATCACAGGTTTGTTTTCTATGTCTGTGGGTCTATTTCTGCCTTGCAAACAAGTTCATTTGTATTATTTCTTTTTAGATTTCATGTTAATTTTTCTAATATTGATAGTCTAATGTTTATCCTTTTATCTCTCAGTGGGATTAACCTAAGTTATATATTCTCAGCCTCTATATTAATACTTATGAATTGAATGATGAACATACAAGAGAATGGATGGTTTGAAATCTGAAAGTGTCCTCCCCATTCCCTCAAAGCAACAACCAAATTATGTTGAAATAAAAGGAAAGATTTTAAATTTACTTCTAAAATATTTTAATTCAATCCATTACCTCTTAGGTTAATCACCTGCTAGGGTTTGGAATTCAATTACCTGAGTTCAAACTCACCTGTGTCACCTTCTTGCTATGGTACTTTGGACAAATTACTTGATGTTTCTGTGCCTCACTCTCATCTTCTATTCAACGCACATAGAAAAAAAAAATGCATCTCATCGACTATGTGAGTGCAAATTAAATAATATAATTCAGGTGTAGAAGTAAGTGTTCAATAAAGTTATTATCACTGCCATCAATGCAAGTAAAAATATATTGAATTGCCTATGATTTCCTTCTCTCATATTTTCTTGAAAACATTTCATTTTTTTTTTCTGTTACAGGTACAAGAATTCAGAAAAAGATTGGCAAACAATTTATTTCTATCTTTGCCCTAAACTTGAACGTCACTTTTAAAATAGCTTCGCAATAGAACTTTCTGTGATAATAGAAATGTTCCATATCTGTGCTACCCATTATAGTAACCACTAGTGGCATGTGGCTATTGAGCATTTGAACTGTGGTGAGTGTGACTGGAGACTAATTTTTAAACTTTATTTCTTTTTAATCAGTTTGCACTTAAATAGCCACATGTGGCTTGTGGCTATCATATTAGACAGGGCATTCATAACAGGGAAAGTAAAGCCATTATTTGGGGGTGTAGAGAGTCCAATACTTGACCCCTTGACTACTTTGTCTCTAACTAAACTAATAGTGTCCCCATGTCTTTCAAGTCACCTCAAATCCAATAGTTCCCCTGGATATAGTTACTGAGATGCATAACTATGTTGGTCATTTAGAAAGAGTTTACTTATGTGCTGCAGAGTACAGCATGTGTATGTCCTAGTTATGGTGTTGTGGGTGTTACAGCTTCAGAAGGGCAGTAGTGACTAATTCTATTTATATTACTTAAAATAATCTACACCTAGAGAACCAGGATATTATTTATCATTATACTGCCACAGTGTCAAATACAGTGCTTCACACATAAGCAGTCCTGACTTCTTGTTTTCTGAATCTTATGGTAAATGGGGAAGGAATGAATTAACATTGTGAGTGCTTACCGTACTCTAGGCACACAAAACATATACTTTCAGATAGATTATCCTCTTTAATTCTCAAAAAATAATGCCATGAATTAGGTACATAATAGTATCTCCATTTTCCAAGATGAAAAAACTGAGCTCACACATAGTTGAAATCAAATCATTCAGTCTCTTATACCCGTACACTTCTAACTGCTCCATGAAAGCTCACCATTGCCTGGAATTTAATATATTTCAGCATTTGATTTATTTCCCAAGGTTTTAGCCAGGTAACATTACAATAAAGAAATACATATTATCTTTCACCTATTAAACCTAGAAAAAATGGAGAGAATGGCATCTTTAGTTCTCCATAGGCAGTGAACTGAAAATTTAATACTAGTAGTTTATTTTTTGTACTTTACTAGTAGTTTAAATAATCCATTCTTCACAAAAGTTTGAGATAAAATACTCCCCTTGATTACATCAAGTAGACATTTCAGCTATAAAACAGAAGAGATATATAAAAGAAGAAATGGAAATTGCCAGGAACTAATATCTTTCCTTTTCCAAAGGGTATATAGAATATACTTCCAAATATGCAGGCAATAAAGGCACTCTTTCCATGATGGAATCAATGTTTCCACTGTATCCTCTTGCTCCTTTCAGTTTTTCTATATATTTTATTGAAAAAAAAATCTCCCAATAAAATTATTTCATTGAACATTCACAGTACTAAGGTATCTGAAGAAAACCACCAAGTGGCTTTAGAAAGGATGAATATATATTCTTCAAGATCAAAATTACTGAAATTAAAAACAGGGGAAAAATTATTTCTGGTATCATCAACATCAACCTCTTCTGGGGACTCTGCAATAGACCACATGCCTCAGATAGAGTGAGCTATAATTTAGTACAGTAGTAACTGAACTCACTGACATTGAATTCAAAATCAACCTTTCCTATCTTTTCCTTCTCCAAGATACATTCCACTCTACAGAGAATTGGTCTTACAGCAAAATTTGGTAGAATCTTCATGCTGTAATAGCATAAGAATATTTACATAAATAAAAAAAACCATTATTAAAATAAGGTTTCTCACAGTAGAATTCTGGTACACCCTGTAAAATCATAAAGAAATTATTTAAATAATAAAGCTAGAAAATATGTTAAGTATTTTGAATTATCTGAAATTATTTCTGGTATAATATAAAATAATGTTGGAAATGAAGGTCTAGTATTAAACTTCAGGCTTAAAAGGTGAGATGGACAATAAAACATTGAGATGTAAATGAGTTGAAAACTTATGTCCAAACAATAACCTGCACACAGATAATTACAGCAGCTTTATTCATAATTGCCAAAACTTGGAAGCAACCAAGATGTCCTTCAGTAGGTGAATGGATAAATAAACTGCTATATATCCAGAAAATGGAATATTTTTCAGCACTGAAAAGAAATGAGTTATCAAGCCATGAAAAGACATAGTGGAATCTTAAATGTACATTACTGAGTGAAAGAAGCTAATTCTGGAAAAGATAAAACTATAGAGACAGTAAAATAATTAGGGATTTAGGAGGAGGGAGGTAGGAACAGGTGATTCATCATAAGATTCAGCACATAGGGTTTTTAGGGCAGTGAAACTATTCTGAATAATACTATAATGGCAGATATTTGTCATTATACATTTGTCAAACCCCATAAAATGTACAATACCAAGAGTGAACCCTAATGTAACTATGGACTTTGGGTGATAATGACATGTCAATGTAGTTTCATTGATTATAACAAATGTACCATTCTTCTGTACTCTCTGATCAATTTTGCTATGAACCTAAAACTATTCTAAAAATGAAATTCCATGAAAAAGTTATTATGTCATTGATAGTTATTTAAGAAGCACCAAATGCTTTACAAAGGAGAAAATATAGGAAGTTCAACAACAAATGCATTCTTTCATTTGTTTATATGAAACATATAAACATTTTTATATGCATTGTGCCTAATTTTACATATACATCCACATGGGAATCATTATCTAAATGCTGTGCTAGTATAAAAAGCTTCTGTTCTCCCAAGTAATGGTTTACATATGACTAGATAGAGATTAGCTTCAAAATTCCTAAACTCTAGTCATACACTTGAAAATTCAGTTAATTTGGTGAGGCTCTCTAAAAAAAAATTTTTTTTTTAAACAAGTGTTCTCTCTCTCTTTTTTAAAAAAAAATATTTGTTTATTTGGTTGCACCAGGTCTTAGTTGTGACAGGCGGGGCTCCTTAGTTACGGCATGTGAACTCTTAGTTGCAGCATGTATGTGGGATCTTAGTTCCCCGACCAGGGATCAAACCCACGTCCCCTGCACTGGGAGCGCAGTCTTAACCACTGCACAACCGGCGAAGTCCCTCTATACAAATTTTAAATAGAAATTTAATCTGATTCAATTTAACCAATTAAGTCACAACTCTACCCCAGTTCTAACAGTAGGTACTGGAGACAGACAAGGCCAAGGTTCATTTCTGGAGACCCTCAGTGTCTTTGAGAACAGACTTAAAAATCATGCTATTGTATGGTAAGAATTACAATAGAAGTTTAAGTATGTAAACAAAGTTTAAATTTAGTTCTTTGGAAAATTTAAGGGTGTGCCTTTAACTTTAGGGAGGGGCTGATTGAGGATCTTTATAAAAAAGCCTCACAAAGGAGCAACACTCTGCAAAGCTGAAGGATCTTAAGTGCTCACCAAGCATAAAAAATGAAGAGCAGTGCATTCCAGAAGAGGAAACATCTGACAGAGGCATGGGTGTTATGGATGAGTACAGAATGCATGTGGAGGAGAAAAAGAGGTCAGAAAAGTCAATTAGGCCAGGATCACAAAGGCTATTTCATGCCTAACAAGAATTACTAATATTGTAATGTAAACCAGGAGTCACAAACTCAAAGGCCCAGAAGAAGTCAGGCAGATTAATTAACAGAATAAAGTGGCTAGCACTAGAAGACTATAAGAAATGGTGGCAATTGTGGAAAACTAAAGAGCTCATGCTGTGTCCAGGAGGGGCAGCCATATTTATTTAGTTCTAACTCAATGTTTCCATAAAGAAGTGCAGTTCCAGTGTTGTTGGATCTTCCAGTTTCTCAGAAGAATTTGGAAATCTGGTTATTTTAATGTGAAAGTCCCCTGAGTTTGAACAATTGGATCTATAGGCAGCCCTATGTGGTTGTCAGTTTACAATCTCAGTGTTCATATGGGGAATAATTAAAAAAAATAACATTTTAAACTAAGAAGTAGTTTAAATTACATGCACACTTTGGAAAAATAACTAGGTCATTTGTTGTAGAAGGTGTGAAGGAATAAAAATTTTTTAGATAATTCTACAGAAGTAAAAACCAGTGACTTCTTTTTCTTCTGTCACTTCTTTTTTAATTTATTTTTTAATTGGAACACCTCTAAATCACAGCTATAGTAGTCAGACTTGAAAGAGTGAGGTTTGAATGGAAGGAAGAGAAACATTCTGTGAATATGAAAGATTTCTTAGAGAAAGCAAGTGTTGGATACCAGGTGTGACAGTCCCTCAGAGTCTCAACAAAATTAATGGTAACTGTTAATTAGTAATTAATTATAGGAACTCAAACAAATGATGATAATTGATGATAATTTAAAAAAATGTTTTGAGAATGTATGTCAGTTTTCTGTGACCTTTCTACAAATCAAGAAATTACCTTAAGGAAATAGTCAGGAAAATTCTTTTAAAATGTATCTTGAATTTTTCCTTTCCAACAACATTTTATACATTCTAAGGTGTAATAACTTATGATTACTGGCAGCAAATTTTGAGTTCACAGGGTCACTGATTCTAATATTTTAGTTAAAACTACTTTTTGGTACCCATCTGTATAATATCCAATAAAGAAAAGCATTTTCCAAGGTCCAAAGATTGCCTTATGGATGGATTCCAGGAAACTCAATTTATTTTAGTGGCTAACTGATTTCCAAACACTTTTTGAGCAGACTTTTTTTTTTGTAACTCCATGGGACTGCAGATTTGAGGCACCTTGTAAATGCCCATCAATTGACTAATGATAGCTCCATAGATGCTCAGTAGTTTGAAACACAGGGATGTTAAACTTTTAGTAATTCAGAGAAAAGGCTTAAGCCTTGAAACTGCAAATTGCTAGTAGTAAGGCGGTGACCAAGACTGGCTATTTAATCTATTTAACCTTTTGGAACCTCAGGTCCATCATTTGTAACTTGTTATGAGAATTAAATGTTTGGGAAGGTGCCTAATACCAATCCTAGACCATAGTTTATCTGCAATTAATGTTACTTTTTTTTCAGATACATGTCTACTTTCAGTCTATTTTCAAGAAATACCCTGATGAGAGTTGAAAAATAGTTACATCATCACATCTGTAATTACTATAATAAGCTCACAAATACATAGGAAAAAATAAAAGAGGTGCTTTATATTTATATGGTGATTTAATTCCAATTTGTTTTTATCCAGCCTCTCATTTTGTTCATCATGCTGTGCATTCATCTTCGTTCTCCATACTCTAATCACAGTGGACTTTTCGAAAGGCAAATTTAGCCTCCCAGTGCTTTGAGGATAAAGACAAAGCTCCTTATAATATGGCTTCCACAGGTTGTATTAGCCTGGTTCCTACCTACCGACCTAGCACCATGGTCCTTCACTGTCTTCTGTAGTCACACGAGCTTCTGTTCCCACTCCTGCATTCTCCCCATGCTCCCTCCCACCACACAGCCCTTACAGAGAACTGTCCTCTCTGCCCTTCCCATACCTCTTTGCCCAAATACCTCCCAATCCCAGATGACAGATCACTCACCCCAAAACACCACCCCTCAACACTTCTTTATAATTGTTTAAAATCCACAATATTCAAGGGCTCCTGCTGCCATGTTCCTGTGTGAGATTAACTGATTAGCAACTATCTCCCTCAGGACGGTTTAGTTCCATGAGGAATGGAACAGTGTCTGGTTTTGTTCACCATTTTATCCCCAGCACCTACTGAACAGTATTTACGGAATATTTGTTGGATAAATACAAGTCTGAGTGTAGCTAAGGCATATATTATGTCCAGCGAGGAGCAGCGGAATGGAGTGGTTACAAGCACAAACTTTGGAGCTAGACTGCCTGTGTTTGAATCCTGGATCTTGATTTACTAGTTATGTGACTTCAGGCACGTAAATCAACTTCACCTGTGAAATAATAATAGTGTCTACGTCATAGGGTTGCTGTGAGGGACGTATGAGTTTATATGAAAAGTTCCTGAAATAATGCCTGACATGTAGTAAGGTTTTCTGTTTTGTTTTGTTTTGTTTTCTCACAAAATCAACTGTTTATTGAGTTTTTTCTAAAATACTATACATTTAAAGAAACTCCTAAACTGAAAAGACTTGACAATTTTTGGTACATCTGTAGCAAAGGAATAAGGATTTCTGCTGGTAAGTTTTCATGACAAACAGACACACATCCATTTTCCAAGCAAGACATGAAGCTCACTGGAAACATTGAATAAAATGCATAGCTTGTGATGGCGGCAGCCATTTCTCCAATGTCTGAGTTACTCAAAATAAAGGCTTTCCCTCCCTCCCCTGCCCCGTGATTACAGTGTAACTTCCTGCCCCAGCACGTCTGCTCCCTGATGACTAAGGATGTTCAGAAGAGACCCTTGTGCTACAGAGTGAGACCCAGCTTTTGTTTGCTCACGAGGAATAAATATATGTTTGTTAGAAAACTGAAACAAAGAGAAGTTTTTAAAAAATGATATAAAATTCAGCCTGCAGCTTCAACGACCTGTTGGGGATTTTAATGATCACTGAAACACATTGGCAGTCTCAAAAATATTCCTCATTTCCATTTTCATACCTTGCCATCTGGGATAACTATCAAGTTATTATATTTCTCCCCCAAACAGAACTTCCTTCTCTTAGTTCTGTCCCCTCATAATCGTAGTTTTTCAAACTTCAAAAAGCATAGTATAGCTTTTATTCTTTCCTCACCTCTTCCTACTGTGGCCAATAAGTCACCAAACCAGCTCACTGTTATTTTCTAATAAATATGTATTGAAATGTCCTGCCCCTTTCAATGTAGTATTGACACTCTTACTTTAAATCCTTTAATATCTCATGTATGAACAAATGCAGAAACTTCACAAAATATTCTTCCTATCTTTAACCTCAGATCTTTCTAACACAATCTGCACATCACCATCATCTTAATCTTTCTAAATTTAATGGTTTCAGTCTCCAGCTCACTGCCTACGAAACAAGGATTCAAATGCTTAAGGCTTGCAGCTATCAACTTAATCTGTCCATCTACAAAAAGTTCTCCCCATATACTCTTCACATCAATCAAGTTGGTCTATTCACCATCCCTAGAATATCCTTACATGTTTCCAACTTCAATATTTGGTTCATTAACCACGAATTTACATTGTATTTGCTTTTTCTCTGTGTCCATCTATTTGCACCAGGTTTGGGCAATTCAAATTCTACTGCTTCCATGGAAACTTCTCTAAGCACTCCGACAAACTGACTTGTTTTCTGAGCCCCTATAGAATCTACTGTCTATATCAGTAGATGTCCATGTACAATGATGTGTTTCAATTGCTTAAGAGTTAAGTCTCCAGATGTTTGTGATTTAAAAAAAAAACAAAAAACTACTGATTTAACAGTTTAAAACTGAAAACCTTTTAAGGACTATGGCAATTAAGGCAGTCCCCCCGGCCCCTTACTCATTTGCTTATATTTTTTCTTGAGCAGAAATGAAAGGATTGGGGTGACAGGGAGCCCACAGCACCCATAACCCTTGGGCACCCATGGGGGTATATTGCACAGTATGTAGGAACCCATGATCTTTCCTCAGTCTGACGCTTCCCCTGCCTTTTCAGCTGTAAAATAAAGCACGATCATCTACCCATTTCTTCATGTACAAAATCCTGGACCAATCTCCCTAACCATTCTATCTAATTCATCACCAAATCCTGCCAAGCCTGCCAAGTGTATATCTCAAAACCATCTACTTGTTTCTAGTACTACTGCTACCATCCTAGGCTAAATTGTCATCATTTCTCACCTGACCTGGACAACAGCTTCCTAAGTGGGTCCTCAGTTCCATTTTCACCTTTCCTAATCCATTCTCTACACTGCTAATGTTATCTTTTCAAAAGATTTGATCATGTTCCTGTTCAATGGTATAATATTGTTCTTAAAATAGATGACAACATCCAACAAAACTTAGCTCTGGTCTCACCTCTTGATGCTCTAGTATTACATTTTAGTATCCAGACACTCATTTTCCTTTAGTTCCTCAAAGTCATCCTGCACCTCCACATTTGAGGGCTTTCATGTGTGCTATTTTCTGTTTCAAAACACTCAGTGTTCCCTCTCTACTTGGCTAATGCCCATTCCTACCTCAGAATTATAGAAAAGCCTTTCTACAAGACTAAGTTAGGTCTTCCTCTTACTTACTCATGTACTTGGACTTTCCCCTACTTAGTCATAACACAACTGTAATTCACTGTTGACTTCATTATTAGCTTAAAGTTATTCTCCCTTCCCTGCTACTCCACAAATTACCTTGTCCTGCATATTTTAGGTGTCCAATAAATATTTATTGAATAATTGATAAAATGTCATCAATGTAATATATGTTATGGTGATACAAAGTTTGAGAACCATTGGTATATATCATTTATTGAGCACTTACCATTGATATCTGTATTTTTATATATTCATATTTTATTTTCTTAACTAGACTGTAAGCCCTTTGAGAGGTGACAGTAATGTTTTACTCTTCTTCTTTTTAGTTATCAGCATCTTGAACACAGTTATCACTCAATAAATATCTATTTGTTGAAAAATCTAGAACAGCATCTTTAAATGATACTTTATATAGAGTGGTTAGGAAATGGCCTCAGCCAAGAGATGACATTTGAACAGAGATGTGAAGGGAGTGAGGAACAAGTCATACATACATGTGAGGAAGGACTACCCTAAGAAGCTAGAAAAGCAAGTGCAAAGGCCCTGTGGTGGGTGGAACCTGCTTGTTGGGTTCAAAGAACAGCAAAGAAGCTAGTATGGCTACAGCAAAGTGGGGTGAGGGGAAAGTCATGGGAAATTATACCAGATAGATAGCTGGGGAACAGAGCACATAGTGCTTATAGACTGTTAGAAAGATTTCGGGCTTTTACTGCAAGTGAGTCAGGGTGCCATTGGAGAATTTTGAGCTAGGAGTTGACATGATATGACTTAAGTTTTAAATTATCTGATGATTTAATCCATGTAAAAAGCTTACTTACTGACCTAGAGTAAGTACTTAGTAAATGTTTGCTTTATTATCATATCACATGGTATTCATTTAGTCTGAGAAAAAAGATCAGACATTTACGTTTCAATCTTTAAACAATGCTTAAATATAGCAAATATGACAAATAGAATAAAATGTGGTGCTGTTGCTCTTATTAAATTATTAACATAATAAATACATTAATATAATTATATTATACCAATATAAATTATAATAATTTATAATATAATTTATACATGTATATTTATACATATGTAAATGTACACATGGATTATTTCTTATATGGAGCAGTGATGCTAGGCAAGGTATTCATTAGACAAGCAGCCTATACTGGTGTGAAATTAGACATGACTAGCCAAGTAGTATAAACATCAAATACATACTAGACAGCTTCATGAATGATATGTAATGCATTTTCAAACTGCTAAGTGAAACAATAGAAGGTATTCATGTAGTCAGCCCCTAAAAGCTTAAGATACAGTTGAAAAGCTCTATATACTGTAAACTCAATTACCTCATCTAAAAAACATTATGCCATTAGCCTGTAATATACCAGTACCACATACCTTGGACCACACACACATCAATATGGTGAGCACTTATATTTTAAATCACCAAGCAATCCCTAGACATGTTTAAATTAAAAAGAAACTCTTTTCCCCTGATTTTCAGTCCCTTAAAAAAGGCTCTTGTTATAAAATCTGTGAATGTTCTTCATTAAGAAATGGCATGCATAATCATCATTGATTTGTTTAAATGACCAGACTTTCTCCAAAGCATTTAGTAACAGCTCATTTTAAAATGATTAATTTTCTATTTTCCATGTGGTGAGAGTGACTTTCCTTGACATAATATTCTATATCCACAGAGCTTTGAAACAGCAGTGACCACAATTAGTGCTATCAAATATCATGAAAACACTTCCGCAGTTATACTGCTTTTACAATCTCGTCTTGCGCATGTGCCTGCATGCAGTTAAATGCAGTATGTAAGCGTGTAAGGGGAAGAGATGATGTCATCACGGAAAAATTTGATCAGGTTTATTTTATGCTCAGGGGGCAGTGTTCTGCTGGTGCTATGAAATCATGTAGATGAAAAATGTGTGTGTGTGTATTTGTGTGTGTGTGTGTGTGTGTGTGTGTGTGTGTGTGAGCCTCCTTCTTCTAATCCAGAATTTGTTTTAATTTTTTTCACGTTTTCTGGAATTTCAATTCAACATGTTTTATTTTTAGTCTTATGTTTCATATGTCTTTAATGCAGCCAACATTTACACTACTAAACAATAGCTTACACTTTGAACTTTTGAAACAGTTTTCAAAAACACTTTTGAAAGCGAGTCCTTTATCAGCAGATCCACATAAACTTGTAGGCTCTGAAACTTGGCAAATTTCTAGATTAAATGCTGCCACCTGGCCTTTCTCCTTCTCCCCCTCACTCTGGATTTTGGGGATTCTCAGCAGAGCATTAGAATAGGGCTAGAAATACCCTCTCTCACATCTCTTAGCACAAAGAGCTCATCAGAAACAAACTCCAATGTGAAAAGAACATTAGAACTTGGGGAAAAAAATGACTTGCTTTTGCTCATGTAAAAAGGTCAGCAGCTACTGGTCTACAAGAAGTAAGAAAGAAGGTAAACATAATAATAATAAAATTTATTTTACTCTCTTGCAATTTGAGGGAAATTCTGAAATAATTCTGATTCTTGTCATTTGCTTCTTTTATGTAAAAAGCTGACTCAAACATGAGTGCTTGTCACAAAGGTTAATTCTATGCTTTGCACATGGTTATTTTCCATTTGGCTATACAAGGATCTATACACTTGTCCAAATAATTATAAGTATGTGAAGCCAAAATGTAGTTGAACTTCTAATTCCATCTACAGATAATTGAACAAACTTTATCCTGTTTTTAGTAATTTTCCCAAAGAACCCCAGCCTGCCTTTCTAGACACTGGCTTTCTTCACCACCCACCAAAAGAATTATACAATAAGAGGAAGACTGGCAATTCTTCTATGATTCATTGAGAACAATCAAATGAGAATAATTTAGATTCTGACTTTGTAGTAATAAAAAGTAAGATTAAACAACGTAATAATGTATGGGTACTAGACATGGTCAAATGAATGTACTGAAATCCACTTAAAAACCATGGCAATAGGCCCATGTAAGTGCACACTGGGCATTCCAGTGTGTGTACAGCCATTATTTTACAAAGCAGGTATTATTATTTTTAATTTGTATACCTTTTGATCTAGGAATTAGATGAGACATACTCAAAATAATGTTTTAAAAACTCCGTGTATGAAAACTTTTCAGTATATTTTACTATATGTTTTAAGTTCTATTCTAAATTTAGCCACATAATAAAATATTGCCTTTCTCTTTTTTAATCTGTGACTGCTTAAAATTCCTTTCTTCCAAATCATTTTGTATGCTTGATCTGAACATGTATGTACTACCACATACATATATTCTCCCTGATAGAGAGTAAATTCCTTGAGTAGACTGTGTCTTTGTCATACCTTTTCTCACCACCAACAGGTATGCACATAAATATACAGAGTAAATAACATCATCTCCTGTTCCTAGCATATACTCATCAATCATCTATCAAATTTCAAAATGACATGTATAAGTAGGACTCAATTATCATGAAATATTTGTAGTTCATAATATTCTATATTATTAAAGATTGATAAAATGATGAACTTGTTATCCTTTATGACTTTTTACATTTTCTTTTTGAGCTATCCACTGGTGAATAAAATAGCACGTTTTTTGGAAAGCTAATACCAGTATTTATTGCTCATGTTCCTAAACACTGGAATTCTCTGATTCCCTCCTACAGTTTTACAGAAACTGTACTTTTACCTTGGTTGTTACATAGTGTTTTGGTAGATGACTAATTAGGGGCTGAGAAGAAACAATAGTTCTTATATTCCCATTTCACTCACCAACTATTTTACTGGGCAAAAGAGGCAGTTACTGGGAAAAAGATGTAAAAAAGAAAAGAAAGAAACATGGTGATTCCATCTTTACGGCTCCTTCAGTAATTGAAAAACACAACCCTTAATTGCTGTAACAATACCTCATTTCAGGTCAAAACTATCTCTTGAGAACCTATTCCATGAAAGGCCTAAAATTCTTCTTCTTCTTAATTCTCAATGGTGAGCAAATTCATAAAACTACTGGTTATCACTCATCTCATCCTTATTTTACAGGAACTATGGCAAACATTACAAACAGGCCTTGAAAAGTAGTCCCCAAACTAAATAAAACATTTGGATATTAATATGATTATTTCTATCATCATTTTTTTACCTTTAGATAATGCTCTGAACTCAAATAATAAATGTATCATGTGACTATCTAATAACATCTACAATTACCTAAATGACCGACCTCCTCCAGCATTCATTTACTAACTAGTTTAGACCTCCACGGTCTATTGCTTCAGCCAGTCTCTTGTCAGTACTTTTAATGTCCTCAGATCCTTGTTCTTCCCCTGCACCACCCTAAAATTCTCTAATCTGTTTTCTCCATTACTTAAAAAGTCAACTTTGTTCCATATGATTTTGCACATCAAAGACTTCTGAGCTAAGCAAAACCAGCAGAGGGAGGAATTTCCAACTCGATAAGAATAAAAGTCTTCAGGATTAAAAATCGTTTCATAACAACATCTGGATCTACAAGTAAATGTCTGCATTGGTCCATTTATTCACTCATTCATTTATTTATTCATCCAAAACATGTCAACTGAGCACTTATATGCCAGCTATTATGATGGACCTATATGTGAATAAAACACAAGCCATGTTCTCAAGGATCTTAGAGTCTAGTAAAGGAGTAAAGAAAGAACAAGACAAGAAAACAACTAAATATAACAATAGGGTACAGGTGCTCTGACAGCTGAGAGACAATTTGTAGACCCTGAGCCCAGTGAATGAAATGAGTGCTGATCTCAAGTCTTTACTGTAAAGCTTCCTTCTTATAAAAGAGACCTCAACTGTTTACTATGCATTAGGGAAAGGGAAATGCCTTGTGGGGATCAGGTGATAGATGGATATATGACCTAAGTCCACATTACACTATGACTATTGTGCCTTCCTGAATGTGTATTTGGCATGGATATTCTCAGCAACTGTCAGAATTTTTATTACCTGATACAGGGACTAAATTCATATTTGACAGAAGGACCAAATAAAATATCACAATTTTGAAAAAATCAGAGATTCACACTACTATCAATGACTGGAACATTGCAAAGAAAGTAATTTCCATCATATCTCCATTCCATTTAAGGCCATATATAAGACAGATGGGACGCAAAGAACAGTGGGGAAATTATAATGAAGTAACAGTTTCAATCATAGTTGTTCCAGATGTGGTCTTTTCATTGAAGTATATGAACAAATATCCTGGTACTTGGCATGCATCTACTGATATGGAAGATGCAATTTTCTTAATCCTAATAAATAGAAAACTCCAGAAGCAGTTTACATTTACTTGACAAAAATAACAGAACACTTACTATCCTGCATATCAGCTCCAGCTCTGTGACATAACCTACAGGGACTATGGGGATTTCAACATCCCACAAAATACCAAACTCTTCTACTATATCATGATATTTTGCTGATTTGATATTGAAGAGCAGGAATAGTAGGCAAACTAGATTACTTCATCAAATACATGCATTCTAGTGGGTGTAAGATAAATCCTATGAGAATCCAGGAAGGGGGCTTTGCCAACTAAGTAAAGTTTCTGGGGCCAGTAGTGGAGGCCATGTAGGAACATTGCCTTTTTTGTAAAGGATATCATGTAAGTGTTCCTAGCTTGCTATGGTTGTTTGATGGAGGTTGATTCCCTGTCTCGGGATACTAATGACCATGAAACTTGAACAGTTTATAATGAACTTAGCTCCAGATAATTAACTTGACCATATTTTTAGTTGTGCCCAGCAACACTCTATCGTGGAGTAGAAGTGTAACCTATGGAATTAGTTCAATCAGTCCTGACCATCCAGGTAAATTCCACAAGCACATCATTCACTCCCTATCCTGCTCACTTTTCACACTCCTTTTTTTTCTCAGCCTGCACATAGAGTCCATGTCAAGTCCCCTATGACTAGCTGACAAAGGGTGAAAAAAAAGTCAAGAACCTTTTTATATCATTCTACATTATACACTAACATTTACTGCTATAGCGTTTAAGCCCCATTTAGGTATATCCCTGTAATACGGTATAGAACAGAAAAAACTGCCAATGATAAAAAACGTTAACCAAGACATTTCATTGTCTCTGAGCTAGAGAAGTCGGGACAAGAGAATTTAATTTTATAATGGGGAATAATTTATTTTAATATATTTAAAACTTGAAGATATTTATTTCTTTTAATTCCTAGGAATTGGACTTTATCACTAACTTTCCTATTTTTTTCATCTCTCTTCAATCCCAGGCAGAGAAATAACCCATCAAAAAAAATCATTTATTTCCATATCATTCCACCTATATTCCCTCCCTCTTATCATGATTCACTCTGTTGGTTTAATCTTGGCAATACATTTGCATTTCAAAATCATGGATTTCTTAAGGAATATACTATTATTTTAGCTGTATAGCTAGATACAAATGCCCGTAGATTAATCACAGCTGAGATTTTCTTTTCAAGAAAAACCTTTTACCACTTCTACCATACTTTCTTGTTCTGTCAGAGACACCAGCAGTACACACAAACTTCTGGATTTCTCTGAATTTAATCTTGGTAAGATGTTCTCTCAAAAAAAATTTTGAGGGGAAAAACTCTGATCTTTATGTCTTATTTAATTCCTGGATGGCACAACATCCTGAGGTATTGCTATCTCACAGCTCAGAGAACTAGGTTTTCTTGATGGGCAAACATACTATGGGCCTTCTATCTGACTAGGATGTTCTTTCCCACAAACAAGGGCTGGATTCTACATTTAGACGGTGAATGTTCAGTTCCTTCCTTAGAGCATAATGTAGCATTCTACTAAGTAACAGAACTTCTTTTTTTTTTCTTTTCTCTTCATGTACTTCAAACCTGATCTAACCACCCAGAGCTCTTTGAAGTCAAAGGAAACTCTGAACCCAGGGAAACTCTGATGTCTGGGGTAGAGACTCTTAAGATAAATGAGACAAACAGATAGGAATGTTAGGAGAAAAAGAGAGGTTGAATCCTTTGAGTATTTTGCACCATGTTGATGCCCCAGTGGTTCAGAAAATCGTGTGTACAAATCAGCAAGTCATGACTGGGAAAAAGAACAGAGTAATTATACAATAGCAAGTGAACTCTCTAGACCAGGATATGAAAGTTCATACAACAATGTAACAATTATTTTGATTGGAGACGCCAAGTGACTAAGGGTCAAAAGGCATAAAACCTAAGCTTGAACTTATCACTTGTTTTGGTTTTCTCATCCCAATAGGATATTGGAAAGATTAATAGTTTAGATTTTTGCCTTTAAAGTTCCTCAGCTCTGGGAATATTAACATTTATATTTGTAATAAATTGATTGTATTATGGTACATATAAAGTAATCAAAATCAAACTACACATTAAATTGCTGCAATCTGGTCTCAAGTACTTGTAACCCAACTATGGCCTAACTCTGTGAAATCTCTGCATTGCTTCCATGCAAAATGAGAAAATGCACAGGCTAAGATTAACTACTTAAAGCTAAAAACATAGAGAGGCTATTTTTTAAATTGATCCATTGATGCTTGGAAAGAAAGAATCATAGGATATAATTTATTTTCATTCAGGGTATTTTATCAAGTCAGAACAGGCTATGAGTCATGCATTTATAACTAAAATATTAAGTATGTAAACTATCTAACATATTTATTAAATTTACTTGCAAATATTCATAGTGTTTAAATCGCTCTTAACACAGACATACTTCACACATACCAGACATAACTTACTCGCTCTAAAGTATTTATACAGCTGTAAAATCCCCAAATTAACTATCAATCAGGAAAAGTAAAAATATTGCTATGAGAACAAGAATATGAGATTTAAATAGCTGGGAAAGAATTACAAAGGACTTCCTATAATGTGACTTTAGATGAGATCAAGTTTGCCGTTGATTTTTTTTTTTAAGTAATTTTGTTTTAACATCTTTCTAAACATAACAGTTTCACTAATTCAGCAAAGTAATTGGCCAACTCATCTATCTTCACCACTACTGTCCCTAAATTTCAAAATGTCCAGGTGGAAAATAATTACTTACATACACACGTAAGCAAACAATATTGTGATCTTAATATTGTAACCTCCAATTTGAAAGTCTCCTTTTTTCCTAAAGGAAATAGTCAATGTAAACCCAACCATGTGGGTCTTAGAAAATCTATTCTGGTTTAAATTTAGATTTAATAATAACAAAATATTGTAGAATATCATATAGCATCTATTTCTGTTTATAGACAAAGATGGACTGAAGACCATGACTCTTGAGAAAATTATATTTATGAACAATAATAGCCATGAAGATATTAGCCATTTGGCTTTTCATCTTTTGAAAAATTTCTCATAAAATGCAAAAAAGAAAAACTAGCTGTCTTTGCATTTTTCATAAAGTTAAGCACATGCTATTTTGATTTAAGCTGCACTGGAAGTAAGTTGTGAAATATATGAATTTTGCCAAGGACACAGAAGGCAATTTAGTCAAGAGTAATTGTGTCAACTTCTAACTCAGAGTAAATTTGATTTTTTGAGCATTGAAAGTTAGGTCATAGTGGGTTTTTTTAAACCTACACTTGTTTAATAATGATGGTTGAATTTATATACTAAAACACTTATCATAATCAAAATATTACTTGAGTTTTTAATTCAATTAAACAAATGGCTTAGGGTCAAGAAATTACTTCAAGTTTAATAAAACCTTGCTGTAGTTTTACTCACTTTGAAAGGAAAATTTCCTTTGTTTCTTTTTATGTTTTACAGTTTTATTATAAAACTAATATAATTTGAAATAAATGTGTCAAAGGAAACAGCAAGCAAACTCCTGATTCATACCTATCCTCAATATTACATATTACTATGGAGATTTGGGGCAAATGTATCAATACATATATTTGCACATAGTAGCTATCACATTAACTATAAACTTTTACAAGGTACTTATTTTTTTCTTCTAGTTTCCTCTAGTTAATCTAAAATTCTCATCAGGATCTCTTAACTCAAATGCATAAGAGAGGTAATATTTACCAATAGTCTTTTTTGTGTAATGCTCTTTGGCAGGCATAGATGCATAATTATTAATCTTATTTTAAAGATAAGAAAACTAAGGCTCAGACACATCCACTCAATAAATAATAAAACTAGAACCCAAGCAAAATGTGTTCAACATCAAAGCCTTTATGCAATAGACTAGTGCTTTGTGGGCTGTCTTACACTTGACAGTCTTATAATTCTATTCAGGGATCTTAACTTCTGTTTTAAAAAGCAAAAGTTGACAAAATAAACAAAATCAGAAAACTGTGCCTTAGTAGAGTTGTTTATTCTTTGTTACTAGGAAGGATTCAAGATCTTAATATGGAGGCAATGAGCTCTCTTTCCTCAACAATAAATAATACAAATAGAGGTTGCAGGACCTATACAATATTAAGATAATGCTTTCAAAAATCTGGTCACAACCCTTTTTTTCCCCTCTGTTAATTATTTTAGAGTGAATTTTCTATGCAAATTGTCCTCCTACTATGCATTATGTTTTCTCATTAGTGAACTGAAGTAAAAGCCAGTTACAGTACAATGGAAGACACAGCAGAAGAAAAATCAGTTTCCTAACAGTCCTAACATTGTCTACATTTTCATAAGTGATCTCTTTGTGTCTAAGCTACGCATAGTGAACCAAAGTGAGAGAGCATTAGACTTGGAAAGAGGACGTCTACGTCAAGTTCTTGCTCTGTCACTTACTAGCTGCGTGATCGTTCATAATCATTTAGTCTGCATCTAAATGCAGGAAAAAAAAAATGAGCTCAGTGGTTCCCAAACTTTGCTGCACATCAGATTCACCTGCAGAGCTTTTTAGACATCCCAATCCCCAGGTCCTTCTCCATAGGGATTAAACCAGAATGTTCAGGTAAAGGAGCCAGGCCCCATAGTTTTTAAAGATCTTCAGGTGATTCCTCTGCACAGCAAGGTTTGGGAGCCACTGAGTTAATTAACATTTTCACAGAGCTGCTTTTATTTTTTTATTTTTTAAATTTTTAAAATTTAAAATTTTTTAAAAACATCTCTATTGGAGTATAATTGCTTTACAATGGTGTGTTAGTTTCTGCTTTATAACAAAGTGAATCAGCTATACATGTACATATATCCCCATATCTCCTCCCTATCCCACCCCTGTAGGTGGTCACAAAGCACGGAGCTGATCTCCCTGTGCTATGCGGCTGCTTCCCACTAGCTATCTATTTTACATTTGGTAGTATATATTAGTCCATGCCACTCTCTCACTTTGTCCCAGTTTACCCTTCCCCCTCCCCATGTCCTCAAGTCCATTCTCTATGTCTGCGTCATTATTCCTGTCCTGCTTTTAAGATGGAAAAAAAAAATGAAGAGGCTTTGTATGTTATGTAATACTTTACAGAGTGATATAAAATATTATCCCCAAACTAACTACGGCGCTATAAAAAGAAACCCATTGTTTCAGGGAGCTTTATCTTTTGTTTAGATTTTAGTTCGATAATCATAAAGAAATTTGACATAAATAATCAGTTTTACTTTTTTTTTGCCAGAGTTGCAGAAACTTTAACAGCTTTTCCTTTTTCTTTTAAGCTGTCTTCAACAATATTTTAACCTCATTTTTTCTTACCTCTTTTTCTTCTCTGTCTAAAATGAAGAAAAGTAAAAAAAAAAAAAAAAAATTAAGAAAAGTGTCATCTACCTTGTTCCTTTCAAAAAATATCAAACACCACACTTTTATTATGTGTTTATAATAACCAGGAAAAATATTAGAACAATGTGCAGAAAGGAAATATGAGCAGTCAGAAAGAAAATAATTTGTTCAAAGTTACTTAGTTCAATATACTACTTACTTAAAAGGAGAAAAATATTACACACTCCAGATATTTTGTTCCAGTGTTCAGCCATAATAACCTATCTGGAAACAAAGACCTATTCAGTAAATCTTTCTTGGCCAGATTTTGTTCGTTGCCTGATGACGTAAGTTATTTCTCTGTTAAAATTTTAATCAATAGGGGGCTTCCCTGGTGGCGCAGTGGTTAGGAATCCGCCTGCCAATGCAGGGGACACGGGTTAGTGCCCCGGTCCGGGAAGATCCCACATGCCGCGGAGCGGCTGGGCCCGTGCGCCACAACTACTGAGCCTGCGCGTCTGGAGCCTGTGCTCCGCAACGGGAGAGGCCACGGTAGTGAGAGGCTCGGGCACCGCGATGAAGAGTGGCCCCTGCTCGCCGCAACTAGAGAAAGCCCTCGCACAGAAACGAAGACCCAACACAGCCAAAAAAAAAAAAAAAAAAAAATTTTTAATCAATATATCAGATTCAACCAGTTTATATACAGCATTTGTTTTGTATTAATATCATCAACTTCCATAACCTTCATTTAATTAGACTTATTGAAAGGATTATGTAATGTATGTAATTAGAGGGCAAATAACACGTTACCTAATTAAAAAGCACCCTCTGTGTTTCATTGTTAATAGAGGACTTAATGCACCCATTCACAACAAAATCCTCAAACTCAATTCATAAGCTACTACAAATGTAATCCACCACCTGCCAGCGACTGATTTTGCCTTGGGATCTTTTACCTTGGCGGGCTTGTTAACATCCATGCTCTCTTTGAATTTCTCCTGCACAGTTTCTGCAAGTCGACAGAGCAAGGCACCATTATCCAATTTCTCCATAAAAGTTTCTGCCGTAATCTCCTTCCCTGCAATAACAAAAAGGAGCATTATAAAAACACAATCATTCCCCAACCCAAATGTGACATTCATGCCAACATATGCAGTTTTTATCACCAAAATTCCAATTCTAGCTGAGTTACGTATCTGAGATAGGAAATCACTGGAAAGAATGGTTTCTTTGGAATTTTATGTGTTTCAGTTACTTTGGCCTGTAAGGCAAGAGCATAAAGCAAAACCGGTATTTTGTGTTGTGTATACGTCTTTCATCACAAGAACTCCATAGCTCCCCTTTAATATAAAATAGAGCCATAGTATATCAAAAATCAACCACCATTGGCAATTTTAAGAGTGTGGCCAATGCATAAAACCACATCTCTAAATTCCATTGAGTTTGTTTTCCTGATGAAGATAATACAGGTAAAATTAATGCAAGTAAGAAACTCTCTATAAGAAAACACTACCCCTCTAACCACTCTTCCCCTTCCTGATGCAGTGCTTGAACTGTGGAATTATTAGGTTCAGATCTCTCTGCTTTTTTTTGGTCTCCTCACAACCACTCACAGCTTCAATTACTGCTCTTATGAACATGATTCACAGTTGTCCATCCCTGACATTTTATTGGTTAAAAGTTATTTTTCTTCTTTCTTATATGCTCCCAAAGTATATTTTCTTTCTTCTTTTACTTTGTAACAGCTTTATTGGGATATAATTCACATCCCTTACAATTCACCTCTTTCAAGTGTATAATTCAATGACTTTAGTATATACACAGAGTTGTGCAATTACCACCACAGTCAATGTTAGTACATTTTTATCACTCCCCAAAGAAACTGTACCCTTTAACTATCACTCCCAATGGCTCCATTCCCCACCTCCCAGGGTCTATAAAATCATTAATTTCTGTTTTGTATGTTCCTCAAAACTCCTTTCCCTAAGCTCTCTCCTTTTCCTGGTGTTGTAATTCTCTAAGTTTCAGAATATTTTATTTCCCTGTCTTAATTTCCTATAACTTATTAGTCATAAGTCCTGTAGATTCATGCTTCCTTCTGTTTCTAGAACTATAATCTTAATTTAAAAAGTTAATGATCTGATACCTCTGATACCTAAACTCTAGCAGCAAGAACAATGGCTAGTCCTCGTATCCTCAACGTCTGCCTCCAGAACATACCATAATCACTGCTAAAATTAATATTGCTAAACACCACCCTCACTGAGCCAAACTTCACCTTTATTGCATAGTCCCTAATCTTCTCCTCTACGTAAAAGATGAAACAAACCCACTTTAACCCAATATCCAAAGTCCTCTCATATGCCGCTAATCCACCTTTCTACTCTAACTTGCTTACACCCTGCTCCTTGGTCTACACCCTGCCTTCCCAGTTCCAGAGCGGATCTTCCCGTTTTCACTCCCATGCCTTGGCCCAGGCATGGCCCCTTCCTGTAACAGCCCCCTATCTTCTATCTGCCTGGCCACGTTCTACTTTCCCTTTAAACAGAAATCCAGAAAGAGATTCTCCCAGGGTACATCAATCTCCTTCCTATATGGTCATACTCAGGAGTATCACTCACTCTGGCACTCATCAAACTTCTTCTATGGCTAATAACATGCTTTGTACAAAGTTCCTGTCGTCACCAGTACATTAGAAACCTCTTGAGGTATATTGTTTTTTGTGTGTGTTACTACAGAGGTAAGCATAATGTTACTTACATAGAAGGCACCTAGTAAACATGTTCAGTGAGCACATGAATTGACAAATGAAGAAACAAACTCTTGGAAAACTTTGAGAAAATGTTGGGTATTATTTCTGTGAAAAGTAGTTGTTAAAGCAAAAAGAAAAAGAGGAGGTATTTTAAAGTTTTATACTGAGAGTCATAGGATTACCTTTTATCTTAAGAAAAATGCATGCAGCTCAATTCCATGAACACTTAAGATAAATGTAAACCAACTGGAACAACAGATATACTACTGGCTTAAAGTTAAACTCACAATATCTAATATATTTGGTTTTTAAGAAACATCTGTTTGAAATGATTTTTTTACAGTTTGGGGGGAAGGGCAGGTGAAGGAGGAAAAAGAATTACTTTTTTTATGTTCTTTTTTCCCTACTGGATAGTTCACATTTTAGCCCTCAGTTAGGATAATGACTTCTGCAGGTGGCAAAACATCAGTAGCTCTAAGTACTCACCACAGAGGTAGCCTATACAGAGCTATTATTATTTCAAAATTGTATGCAGCTCAACTCAATTAAGGAATGAAAGTAATAGTCTCAAGATACAAAAAAGCCAGCACAACAGAATTTGAATTATGCATTCACCATATTGGCTTGCATTTTCTAATGATAATAAGAAAGTTATTTACAAACAAGCATAAAAATAAATATTAGAAATATTTTTTAAATTATCAGTTACATTTCAAGGTAAAGAAGGTAAACTTTACCTAAACTGTTGAATGATTCCTTTATAAATTATAAGATTTTCTACATTTGGAAGAGGTCTTTAGGTATTATTTCATTAAGCTATTTGAAAATTTAAAGATTCTTTTCATAATGTCAAGTGAGGAGATGATTACAATAAATTTAAAAGAACTCGTAAATTATAAAAAGAAAAATGGCTTTCATTAAAAAGTCATTAGCAATTTACCAAAAGGAATGATTTTTACTTTTTCTGCTTTATACCTGAACAATTTTTTGTTATCCTGCTTTTCATGAATACTTGAGGAATTTAACATTGAACATCTGTACCTAATGAAAAATATATTAGGTCTCAGCTTTCAATTCTGTATATTTTATAGCTCCAAAAGGTGGGATTTTTTTTTTTTTTTTTTGGCTAAAGCAGACACTATTACATACTTTATGGTTGAAATGTACTGACTCAAATGAAGGAAAAATGCAAGACAGAGAATTTTTTTAAAACCTTCATGTGTAACATTTTCCATCCAATGATTAAGAATCATAAAATATACATTTTAAGTGTACTGTATAATTTTAAGAAATCAGTTATAATCCTTATATGGGATGATATATTATCATACTCTTTATTCCATTAATATTACCAAAAGTATATAAAAACCTGAATATAAAGTTGGCTGAATTTAATCATGACGAATCCATCAGAATAGGCTATGAATTACTAATTACAATTTCTCAAGTAAAAGCTATACACAGTTCAATCTCTGTCAGACAGAACCAGATCTTCTTTAATATAAATTGTGTAGCTGGGTTGAGACATTAGACTATAAATGCTAGAAACAGTACGATTCTAGTATCATAGAATCATTTCTTCCCCAGTCCCATCTTTCCACGTTTTTGGTATATTTAGTGAAAGAAGGGGCAATGAAGAGACATAATTAAATCACCTTGGAGTGCCGACCCATACTGGGTTGTCTTTATTATTGACTTGAAGGTCAACCCAAAATAGCCAAGTCTAGAAAGAATATCTTTACTTCCTGGGTTCATAATTGTGAACTTAGAGCTTCACATCATCAATTCAGTCATGATTGACAGCTTGCCAGTAGACAGAGATCAGGTGGTTTGGTTAAATATTGTGATAAGTCATTTCCTCTTAAAATATGAGGACACAATGATATGAAATAATCATGTACCTGAAATATTTTGTCAGGTAACTAAAATCAACACACATACTTGTACATACAAGTGTATTCCTCCCAGAAATGTAGGCTTGCCATAATTTCCATAAAGATTATCCCTTTTATCTTCTATTTTGCTAGGAAAGATTGTTTTCCTCCTAGTAAGTTAGCAATACTACACTCAGTTTCCTAAAGATATGGCAACATCTAATAATGATATTTAACATTTGAGTTCTTACTATATGCCAAGCACTTTACATGTATTCATGTTTTTAATCTTTTTACAAAACTGCGAAGTGAGTGCTTCTATTATATCCATTTTACAGATGATGAAATTGATGTATTTAGGTTAAATGACTTGCTTAAGCTCACACAGTGAATCTGGCTCTTTAACCCAAGAAGTCTAGGTTTAGAGTCTATGTTTTTAGCCACCACTCTTGGTTAGTTAGATCAATATTTGCTGGATACACAAATGACTATTTTCTATAACGATGCATTCTCTCTAATGCAGTTGTCTTTTTCTTTGTAGAAAATCTACAGATTTTTTCTCTCTAGAAACTCCTTCAGACAAAAACAAAACAGTGTAGGGCTGAAGACAGTGGTGCTGAGAAATGAATAGCAAGCCACCTTGCTGATGATTGGAGAATGACCGAGAATAGCATTCAGGCATGCTCTGTTATGTAGCCTGATTCACTGCATAAGAAAACTAGTATATTTTATCTATAAGGGTGATCTAGATATGATCAAACTCTACTCCAATCTCCACTGTACCTCTCAATCACAGTCTATTTCTCCAATTAGAGAACTCGAAGCAACTCATCTGCTATCTTAACTCAAATTAGTCAGTGTTTTAAGACTGAAATATAAAG
This sequence comes from Balaenoptera ricei, assembly GCF_028023285.1. Lineage (NCBI taxonomy): Eukaryota > Metazoa > Chordata > Mammalia > Artiodactyla > Balaenopteridae > Balaenoptera > Balaenoptera ricei. The sequence continues at coordinate 79,170,522 of NC_082646.1, read as the reverse complement.
GTTGTGAGATAGGAAATGATTGATTATATCCAGAAACCCTAGATCAGCACCTGCTCCACACTGATTCAGAGTCTACCCTGCATTTGTATCAAGAAAAGACAAAGTTGGTTCTGTTGGAAAAGTTGGGTAAAAAACATTAGGGTGTAACTGCTCTGAAAGGTGTCAATTTGTGAACATAGACGATTCTTTAAACTTTTGAACTAGCATAAGACACCACCTTTCCTAAGAAATTTTTATTGACTACATCAAGAATATGAGAAGTCTGCAGGACAAGTATCCAGTAAAAGGACTTTAAGAAAAAAGAAAAGAGAGCTGTTCCAAACTCATTACACAGCAGCAACTCCAGTAAATAGGTGCTTAACTTTCTAATGCTAAAAATAGGTTTTTTTAGAAATAACTGAAATAAGGAAAACATTACATATTGATCATATTACGCATATAACAACTGAATTTTCCTTTATGTGCATGTAGGAAAGTCAGAGAAAGGGACAATCACCATAACATCAACTGTCATAATGCATTTCTAAATATTAGTAAAATCAATTTAGCTTAACTTGATTTGTAATACATTTTTTGATTTATTCAAATTCCCTGCATATATCCAAACACATATGCCTACCTCTTAACGATCTAAAATCCTTAAGACCAATATCAATTTCTGTGATGCTTAACAACTACAATCTTTTCTCAAAATTATACTCCCATGTGATTCATGTAGTGTTATTAAACAAATACTAATTGAAGATAAAGGTCATTTTCAAATGATTAAAAAAACACAAAATAAATAAACAATCTGAAAACATCTATGTTAGTATATTCATTTCAAAATTAAACCAACAACAGTCTTCAATAGTCCTCCAACAATCATGAAATGTGTAGAATGTGCCTCATCTATATGAATGATGGGTAGTTGCTATAATCTGGGACTGTTAATTTAATCACATGCTGTTTATTCAAAGTAACAAGTTTTTCTCCAAGACTTATTTGTATAATCATTTGATGTTCAAATATGTCCTAAGGACATAGTTAATTAACAAATGGGCAATAGCTAGTTCATGAACAAAAATAACAAAACAGAAAGCCTAAAATAAAAATTAAATGTGTACATTTAATGTATAGCAGGGGACAATGGTCAGAGAAATGTTTTAGAGGCAAGATTCTCTTGATTCAGGTTTCTTTTGCTGTCTTTTCTGAATGTTGGTCATAAAACTCCATAGTGTCAACTATTATCAATAGAAAACATGCTTGGACTACAAAGATATGTAAGTAGTCAGTAAATATCACAGGATGATTTTCTCATGACTGGTATGCTACCGCATAAACAAATCCCAACCATCATGACAATTTATTTAACTCAAGTAGTTAACTTATAAGATAGTTTTTATATTCTAATATATAAATTTTAGTTAGTCTAAAAATTTGCTATTGCAAATTTGCTATTGCTGCTTTAATTTTATGCTGAGGAATCTAAAGCCCTATTATTGTTACTGATTAAGTAAGTATATAGTACTTGAAAATTACAGTATTATGCCTTCATATTTGGCATGAATGTGAATATTGGTCTATGAACCAATGAAATAATTTTCTTCTCTATCAAATAATTTTTATCCACCAAAAAATCTGAATACAAAGTGAGCGTTCTTCAAAAAATTCCACCTTTCAATTGACATTTTACATGTAGGACCAGAAATACCTGAATTTAGAATATCATTACTACTTTTTTTGAAAGGCAAAAAAGGAAAAAAAGTTACATTTTAGTCAAGTATTGCTAGAAAGAAATAGGAAATCTTTCCACAAGTAAGGTCCACACTACAATGGCAAAGTCTAGTTAAAAGTTTTAATTTAGTATGTGAATTTCCACCTCACCAAAAAATTCAGATACTTTATCTAGAGACCAGATCAACTTTGAAACTACCTTCAAGATATCTCTAACCTTCAAGTAGATAAAAATGGAGAATTGAAATAGAGCTGTATAATAAAAATTTGCAAATATTTCTGAGGCAACAAAATGACCAGTAAGAGTTTTAAAATTTACTTTAACGACTCCATTTCTAAAATATGTGAATACTAAATGTATCTGTTATGTGTAGTAAAAATATCTTGTCACATAGCCATACATTTTTTTCTCTCTTGCTTATTATCACCATTCTAGTACATAACATATTTTCTTACCTCTGAATGTTTTACCACTTTAAATAACCTCAAGCTATTGGTCTACTTTCCAAGTTACCATGAGGATATTTACTTGAAATCTATCATCTACCTACTTTTATGAATTCAAGTTAACAGAAAGTGGCACTTTACTATATTTTGACATTCTTTTAAGATTTCTTTTCTGAGAAAATTTCACAAGCCATCAGTTGCTTCTGTGTTACCAATAACTGGTATTAAGAACATTAGCCTTTTTATTCTTTAAAAGAAAGATTATTCATTTACGTAAACTGTTTTCTCCTTGTTTATACATATTGATGATTTCAAACTGGGTCTCAAGAGATGGATTTCTTGGAAACTTAGACTTTTGGAACTGGAATGGACATTAGAGATCATCTACTCCAACCCCTTCATTTTATGGTTGAGGACACTGAGCCCAGAAAAGATAGCTGAGTGACTTTGGGCAAGTTTACCAAGTGAGAGAGCCAGAATCAGAAGCCAGGTCTCCTGACACCAGTCAGGAGCCAGGTCTCCTGACTTTTAGTCCAAGGATATTTCCATTACACATACACTGACTCTCTATTCTTTGAGGCTGTCTTGGGCTGCTCACACTGCTTAAGCTACTTTGTAAATGATCACATTCACCAAATAAAATGCTTCTGATGACAAGTCATGGGACCTTGGAACACACCTGTGTAATCAGGCTATACTCATAATCATGATTTCCCCCTGCCTGGAACATCTCAGGGACTCCTCGTTGAGCATGCAATAAATTATAGGCTCCTTAACATGGTCTTCAAAGCAGTATACGCTCTAGTCCCAACAAATCTCATGAAAGTCTCCCCCTCTTGATCTACACTGTTGACACTAGCCTTTGTTCAGTTCTTCTAAGGCGCCAAACTCCTTCCTATCCCATACATGCCATTCTTTCCACACAGGCTTTTTTCCCACACTTTGTCTGGCTAGCTATTAATTATTCTTCAGGTCTCAGTTTTAAATATAAGACCCCTTAAAAAGGATTTCCCCAAGCCCTCTGATCATTTGCCCTATTCCCACCTCCTTGTTTTTACATCCTTATTGCAACCTATATCTTTTAGTGTTTATACCAAGTCCAATTAATGAATTATTTATTCAGTCACTTATTTATATTAATTTCTTGTTCAATCTACTCCAAGCTCTATAAGAACAGGCACTCTGTCTATTCTTAGTCACCACTCTACCCTCTAGCACTTAGCAGACTGTGCTGAAACACAATAAACACAATGGCTAGTATATTTACTATAGCTAGTTGATTACTATGTGCCAGACCTTGTTCTAAAGCTGACAATCTTACTTGATTCTCCAACAATCCCATGAGGTTGGTACTAATATTATATGTATTTCACAGATGACGAAACCCAGGCACAGTGCATTCAGGTACTTGCCCAGTATCACAGAGCTAGTAAGTGATGGAACTGAGATTTGAATTCAAGCATTCTGATTCCAGAGTCCATTTTATTCAAATAATTATTATGCTGATGTACACCCAAATATTTGTTGAATAAATGAATGAACTTACCCACCAAATCAAGTTAATCATATCACTGAACTATATAAATGGAATAACACCACCACGTATAGAGTTTATGATATGTCAGGCATTAAGTAGTATACATATTTTAATTATTTAATCTCACAGCAACCCTACTGTCATTACCACTTCACAGATGAGGAAACTAAAGAACAGAGAGATTAAATAACTTGCCCAAGATCATATTGCTAGTTAAGTGGCACATCTGGGGTTCAAACACAGGCAGTTTATTCCAAGTCTGTGCCTTAACTTCTATACTGCCATGCTGTGACAGCCCATATCTGAAAACAGCTCAAAGTTAATAAAATATTAATATAACAATAATTAGTGAACACACAAAAGAGGGAGGAAACCCATCTGTTTAGGCTAAATTGACATCCTCTATATAATGGAGATAAATAAAAATGCTCTTCCCTTGTATAAATGAAAGGTAGCCCTTCCTTCTGGTGGATATCACTCCATAGCACAGTGAAGGGGCTTCCTGGGGAGTGATGGATGTGAAGGATGCCTTCTGCATTTCTTCTCTTACCCTTTAACTGGGCTCCCTTGCAAAGGGCACCACCTGCATTTCCATACGCGGTAGCCCTGGTTAGACTACATAGAATTGTCAAAAGCATGTGCACACAGTAGGGAAAAAGGAAAGATCTAATTCTAGGATAAAGGCTTAAAAAATGCAAAAGCAATGTAAAAATCCAGAGCCATGGTGAGCAAAAAGAAAAATCTTGCTAAAATGTGCTAAAACCTTGTCAAACCTTGCTAGAATTACAGATGCACTATGCTGTGCACTAAACTCTTCAGTTTCAGCAGCTAGAAGGTGACGATAACAACACTTACCTTGAAGGAATCCTTTTAATAATAAAATAATGTTGGTGAAATCCTTTCTGTAAATGATAAAGCACCATGCAAATTCTATGTTTACTCAATATTCAAATCTTATAAACTCTATAAGGATCCTTTTTTCAGGTCTTAAAACAATTTTGTTCTCTGTGAAAAATTACTAGTGAAAAAGCATTGCTTTATATGATGATCCTTTGAATGTATGATTCCACTTTGCACATGGTTGAAATTGTATACTCTGAATATGCCAGCACAACAGAAACAAAAAAGGCAGCCTTAGCATGAGGTAACATTTTTCTCTAAGACCGTCCTTTTGGAAGAATACTTAAAAACAAAAGTGTAATGAAAAGAAAAATTTTAGTTCAAGGTTGGATGACTCCAGTCAGCTCATTTGGACAAAGGATAGATGTTATTGTTCCAGAGTCTGGGTATTCATCAGTTTTAGAAGGTGTGTTATAAAACTAGGGCAAAGAAATCTAGCTTTAGAAGCCTGATTTCACAGACTGTGGCCCGTGTGCAGTGTCAAAAGAATAGGCCCAACTGGTCAGCTACATGAAAGAAAAGTAAAAATAAATCAGATCAGCAAGGGTGTAGATGAAATGAGCAATTTGACCACATAGTTACAATGCATGATATGGGAATTACTAAGCACAGTTAATGTGAGAGACATTGGGAAATTCATTTAAATTCTCTATATGCTTCAGGTCTCCCAGATGCAAAATGCAAATAATGAAAGTTTTTCTTTCTAAAGTGGTGTCATATGCTTAGGAGAAAGACACTACATGAGCAGGGAGAATAAACCTGTTATCTTTGCTGACAAAATGAGATCTTATAACCTTACCTAACAGATTGGTTAACCACAAGGCCAGATCTTCTTTCATCGGTAGCAAATTAGCTTCATGTCTGCTGGCGAGCCACTGGTTGTACTGATGCATATCAGAGAGGCCAGGTCCACTGCGTACCTTTGGGCTCAGAGCAGTGCACATTATTTATCCACTTGTAATACCTGTTTTGGAAACAAAAGAGCAATTGCTTTTTATACAGACTTCTCTTGTTAAAATCTCACTGCCAATGACACAGTAAGGAACAGGATCTGTGGACGTTTGGATGACAAGTCAGGTTATTAATTATTAAACCCCCATGAAACACTGTTTGCTTTACATGTACTGGCCCTGTCACTTTTGACCAACTACTTGGTAGGAAGCAGCAGCTGTCAAAGGTCAAATAGAAAAATCAAACAGTAAGCTCTCTGCTTGTGTAAAACATCATATTTGGAAAAACGACAGTTTCTAAGGAAAGAAATTCTACTTATTCAAAAACAATAAAAAGTGGTTGATTGAAATTTTGGTATCCAAATTGTAAACTCCCATTGTTTGGGTTAATTTTTGAAGCCATCGATTTCCACAGAATTTTAGGACTGAATACTAGCAATGACAGTATTAGCAAAATTTCTTATAAACATATGATCACTACTCTTAAAACTATTACCTATGAGATTAAGCACAGCCCTTGGTTCTTTGCAGATGGCCAAGTAATCATGTACTTATACTTTAGAGAATTGGGTGGGACATGGAGGAGTGTGTCCTTTTAAAGAGTCCCTACTACACTTCTCTTATTTTACAGTTAATGAAAACAAAACCAAAGAGGAAGGGTGACTCAACCAAGATCATATAGCTAGATCGTGGCAGAGTCAGGCTTGAACTTGGTTCTTTACTCTAAGACCATTACTGTTTTCAGAATGACACATTTTACAAAATAGTGTCATCAGGAACCCACGTTATAACCCAGGAATTACACCGTAATTCTAATAAATATCGTCACAGGTTTTCTTTTGTCATACTTTGTACCTTCCCACTTCGTATGTTTTGCATACTAGGGTTTGTTTGTATTCATGTTTAGCAAAGAAGTAATTACATTACATATCTTATATCTACACAATAAGGGATGATTTCACTAACCTATGAGTAACACAGTCTTCTATGTGGGTTGCAGAAAAGATGTATGAATATATACTTGGCCTTAAATGTAGTACTATTGTATGCATTATTTATAGGACCTAAGACTACAGATGTAATATTGGAGCAGGAAGGTAATAAACTCATAAGTTTATGTGTAGAACTCCATTCTGTATGCAAACAGTGACTATAAAATAACCAAATGCATGATGACTGAATGAAATGAAAATGAAAATGTTTGCAAATGATAAAATGTAAGATTTATATGATATAATGGGGTTTTCATCTATATTTATTACTAATGGTATTTTAAGTTTACCAATATAAGTTGTATATACCCTTGTCAGTTTTATCATTTGAAACGTTACATAGCATTCTTTTCCAATTAATCTCAAACTCTAATTCTCTTAGCCTAGGTTAATTTTTGTCTTTTAAAGACAGCTTTTAAACAAAATAAGACATTGGTGTTCAGAAAACTGTAAAATGTGACAGTCTCACAAACATTTTGCTGTAGCATTAGAAAAGACCGCTGGGAGCATGGTTAAACACCTAAAAAGTGTCATAAATATATAATTTAAAAGCACAGACAATTTAATTTCCAGAGACACTATGCTTTGAAGTAATTTTTGCAGAAAAAAATTACTGTAAGTTTTCTTTGAAAACACCTTCTATAAATCTCTGTATATCTAGTCATCTAAAGTAATAACTAGTGAAAATGTGAAATATTTTAATATACCTTGTCATATGCTACTAACTTGTCATTACAGGGACCAGAAGATCACAACTGTCTATTTTCTTTTGCAGTTAATCATGACATTATTCATATAAAGTCCGAAAGATTCTCCAAACCCTGTGACTAAACCAGAAGGCTAAAACATTTTTTGCCCCAGTTCTTTAAAAAATAGGTCCAACCCCAGGGAAACAAAACATTTCCCAGTAGTTGGTTTGGATTCCTACAGGCTAGCTAGCCTCAGAAACAAACATTTAAGTAATAATACATTTAAGCACATGATTCATACATTTAAATAACTAATTGAAATCTTAAAAGGGTTACCTCTAAAATGCCTTTCTTCTCAAGACACAATATCTCCCACTACTTTCCTGAAAGTGAGATGTGGTAGTTCAGTAACTTTACCTACATCCTATTATGTTCTCTGCAACTTCCATTTAAGCATCAGAGTCCTATTTTGCTTTGTAAAAGCAAGAAGACACCTCAGATTTGTAAGCTCATTGTCCAGCAAAGAATTCATCAAGGGATAGTTTACAGTAAGCCTAATGGCATGTCACAGTTTCAGTGAGCCAGAGGGACACAATCTGTCCCCTCAATGCTTCTAAACAGTGAAGTTTTTATTTTCCTTGACAGTGGCACATTTACTTCTCATGCAGTCTGCCCTGTATTTTGCCAGAAATGTAATTTAAACTATCTTCTAATATTTACAGATGATCATTAAGTTAAAACAATAAGAAAAACTAAGCAATGTTTGTTATGCTGCTTTGTATATAATCAAAATTATATGTAAAGTTGAAAAAAAAGAAAGAACAGAGTTATAGTTTCCCAGGAGGCAAAGGTAGGAGAAAGAAGGCTTAGTGGGTAATTAGCATCCGATAGAAGTTAAACAATGAAACATATGCCAAATATGTAGACACCTAAAGTCACTGTCATAGATAGGGGCTCTTCTGTTTAAGCCCCTTTTGAAAAAAATTAGGATTTTGATCCAAATGCTTCTGATCCTTTTTTCACATTTTAAATCACCATCAAACTTGGCATGACTCTGTGGTTTAGCTGAAAGTCATTACATGGTGGTCTTGGATTTAAATATAGCTGAGATATGAATAGAAAAGATGAAAATGGACCCAGCTAGCAGGATCAAAATTTGGAGTGTGAATTACCCTATGTTGAAGCAGTTTCCAAATGAAATGATTAAATTGCGGTGAACAAAGGTCAAATAAATTTATATTACCCAGATAAAAAGATCACTACAGGATTATAAACATTTTATAATTTTCAACAAATGTTTAATCCATCTGAATGAGTTGAATTACATCACAAAGAACAAATTGCAAGAAAAAGGTCATTTCTGATCTTTTGAATTCATTCAAACGTTTTCGAAAACCACCAGAGATACCAAGGGGTAGCTTGTTTTTAAGGGGTAGCTTTTAAGACAGGAAATGATATGACACACTGACTTGAAGAAAAAAAATAGGTTTTGGAGAAAGAAAAACTTCTTTTTTTGTATAACATATCTAAATACTGAAAGATGTTACTATTAAAATTCATATAACCTAAATATTTAAAAAGCTTGATAAGTAACTTCAGTAATTACTAAGCAAAGCCAATCGCTTTGAAAAAAGGAGTAAGGATTCAAATGCTTCTATGCCTTATTCAGACTATGGCTTCTCCAAGCTTTATGGGTCTATCTAAAAATGGATAACTCAACCCTCAGGATTTGGAATTCAGAAAAATAAAACTTAAAGGGAAAAACATGCAGAAACTTAATACAGAATTCTTCAAAGAATGTGTGTGTGTGTATTTTTTTCTTTCTTTCCATAGAAGTGATTCTGGAATAACCATTATGAATATGATGAGCCTTGAACCAGCCCAGGGGAAGAAGAAAAAATTAATGACTCCATAAGTAAAATATCACATGTTTAAAGATTCTGTTTAGTCTGTTGTTCCAGAATCCCAGTTGAAGACATAGTTTTGACTCTGAGGAAAAAGTATTCTTTTTCACCACCTAGAGGTGTGCTTCGATTATGACCAAGATGGTTTCTGGTTTATCTCTAGTCTTTGTTGCCATATTATAAAAAAACACAACACACACACAATATTGTATCACAATATTGCAATATCACAATATTGCATGGAAAATAAATTGGAAAGACAGAAAAATAAAAACAAAGTGATAAACATTATATCACTACTGTCTGATATGAAATTCTGCTGAGAAGCGTGATTAATAGAATATTAGAGCTGGAATCAGAAGTCCTGGGGTCAAATACTGGCTCTACTACCTGGCCATTTAGTAGTTGTTCTATCCTAGTTATATGACTTTTTCTCTTGGTACTTGAGTTCTCCAGTATGTATAATGGAGGTTAACACCTCACATATACGTGTGAAGATGAAATATTTGTGTCAGTATTTGGCATATATTTTATATTCAACAAACACTAGCTAAATTGAAATCATCACCATAGGAACTATGCACAAATAAAGCTTCCACTGACTTATTTTAAAAAGAAAAGAAATTCTGTAACAAAAATAGGAATATTTTGTAGAACTCTAGATAACTAAGAAAAGACAAAGGGCAGGGGGAGAAATGAAAACAGATAAAGAATTGATGAAATAAAACCATAAATAATGGAAAATCCCAAGTTTTCTTCATATTGAGAGGGATGAAACTCCCAGGATGATGAGTGAAATACTGAACTCCAAGATGGGTAGTTTACATGTTTTCAAAAACAAATTTTGGTAACATATTATACTTCATTTTGGCATCAAAGACTCATAAGCTATTAAGAAAGGGGAATGCCATGCCTCTCAAAATAAATGTGAAAGGATGTCACCACACCCTTCACCCCCACAAAGACACCTAACTGTGGCCATTTAAAACAGAGTGCTAATGAACCCACAGTCAAGGGTCCCTTCACTAAAGGCCACCTTTGTTCTGATTTAGAGCATCGACCTCCCCTCTGTCTAGTCAGTTTTGTGTGCTATGGGTGTGAAACAACTAAGAAAACAAAGTTTATAGGCCAATAACACTGTCTTTTACAATTAAAAAAAATAAAAACACCTTAAGCCAAACACCCTTCCATAATCTGGAAGGAGAAAATGCTATCTTTCAAGCTAGACTCAAAGAATTAACAACCAAGAATAGCTCTAGATGGCTCTTTCACCATTCTGAGTTCATTCCGCCTATGTGATTCACTTTGGCTGGCCAATAATATATCTACAAAGCTATATATTCTCAACCAGTGTCATGAATGTAAAATCTTAACCTAAGAATCTGAACGGAAAATAAAAGTCCAAAATGTAATCAGAAAGGTAATTCTAGATCTTGTAAATGGACCTTCGCTTCTGGCTCAGGGGAGCAACTTGTCCGAAAGTAAAAAGCGCCAAGTGTAAAGGCAAAATGACACTCATTACTAGTTTTTCTAATTATATAATAAAATCTTTAAACTCAAATGAACCTTAGAAGATTTACCAGCCAAACTCCTGGTTATTAATAAGAGACTGGAAGCCTAAGACGTTGTGGCCAAAGTAACAAGTCTAGTTAGTCAGTCATTAAAAGTACCCTACTCAGCTCTCCTGGTGCCCAAACTCAAGGAATGCTAACTCTCTTCCAGGAATCTCTGTCTTATCTTGCAGCCCCATGATGATTTGTCTTGAACCAAATGATGGTATACCTACAATAATAATTCCTTCTCAAATCATGACCAAAAAATTAAGACTGAGTGGGAACTAATTTCTTATATTTTCTTGGCATTAGAGATTTTTAATTTTTTTTTTTTAAATTATACTAAATTATTCTTCCAAACAATTTAGCTCAGGTTTCTGGACCCCTACCAGATTAATTTCAAACTTAATTTGAATAGAAAATCATCTGAAAGTCATTAATTGATTAGGATATTTGAGGACTTACATCAAAATTTAATCTAAGTTGATTAAGGAAATCTTAATTCATAAGAAGACGTTGCTGTGTGTGTGTCCACGTGTGTGTTGTTTGCAATAAAAAGATTTCTGTTTTACGTAACTATAGTGTAGTTGAGAGCTAGCAGAGTTCTACATTCTGTTGAATATATATGTACTCTCATGTAAGGGGAGAGCATTTGCAAAAACTCAGTTGATTTGACTCTGAAAACATTTAGGACAGAAAAATTACACAAGCATCTTACTCTTTTTGCCAAGAGATATTTTCTACCTTTACTCCAATTCTTTTCTCTAGTCAGAAAACACTGAGTGGAAAATCTTGACAGTCATCCAGGAGAAATTAAAAGAAACAGTGGGATCTCTATGCCACCATGTCAAAACCACAAAGATACCAAAATTACCTTAACATCAGCTCCAGTTTTAACAACTCCCTCTGCAAACAAACTGTTAGAGCCTCATTATTTGGTTTCAACCAAGGAAACTTTGGCCTTCCAAAGGCTCCCAAAGTCTATAAATATAAAGCAGGCTTGCAGGCTTGAAGCAAAATTCTAAAATTATGCATAACATACTTAGGATTAATATAAGACCTGACATTCTTCCATACCTGCAAGTTTAACTAAAATTTCTTACCAAGATACTAGGACACTCAGTGGCAATCACAGGACCTTTTGCACCAGATGAAATAAATTTTGCCTTGTGAATTTATTTCCCAGCAAAGCGCAGTCCACATCGCAAAAGTATGGTGTTTAACACTAAAATGAAGAACTAAGCCCCAAGTTCAGTAGCACACAGGCTGAAATGCAAGCCACCTTTCCCTTTCAGAGCCCACTCAGGGAGCCGTGTACTAAAGCTGCAAGGTGCATTGATTGCAAAGGCTGCCTGTCCCATGCCTCAGATATCTGTCCCTTACCTTGTCTTAGGCACTGAGAACCAGGATGCCCATGTTGGAGAGGACCACCACAGTCACCACCTCCTCCTCCACAGTTAGGGGGGAGCATTCCTCGAGAAGGAGCTCATTGATCAATTTCAAAGACAGGCTGGGCAAACCAGATTCCAGCTGGAGTTAATCAGTGTCCACACTGCTAAGATGCTGGGGAAGAAAACCAGTGAGCACGAGGTCTCCTTCTCAGCCTTGTCTCTGTGAATCTCAGGGGATAGATGAGGAGAAAAGGTGGACTTCCTCTGCCTGGCTGGCAACTCCGACCTGTCTGAGCCTTTATTTAACACTAGGAGGCCTAATGGGTGTTCCTGTGCACATGCAGATCTTATTTCCTGGGCATAAGATCTCCCATAGCTGATCTAGCTTTGTAGGAGAGGGTGCTTGGGGAGAGGGAGGAGTTTACAAGAGAGACAGTAAAGTTTTGCAAACTCTTGACTGTAAGTGACAGGATGAAGATGAAGAAGGTGGGAGAGAGGAAAGGTTTTGATTTCCAAAAAGGTTAACTGGAGGAAAGTGGACAATCCCCCCGCCCCCGCCCCCCCCCCCCCCCGCAATTGTACTGAAAGGTAGAAAACAGAATCTGTTAACCCCTGCTTTTGCTTCCCCTCTATTCAAGAGAAACTTCGGATGTCTGGACTAGGTAATGGCAATTTATTAGGCTGATAGGATTTAATCTTGCCAGAATAGTTAATGCCTCCAAAGCCAAGTTGGCTCCTCTGCTCCCCAAATAATTTCAGATTCCAAAACCTTACTCTTTGGACGAGAAGAACAATACCATGCAAAAAAAAAAAAAAAAAAATTTCCCCAAAGGGGGTTGATTCATAGGCTAGCCTAGCGTTTGTTTATTCACGTAGCAAAAGCTCGACTCTGTCAAACTCATCAGTGGAACACAGTATCACCCCAAATCACGCGTGTCGCCCTCTTTCCCCCCCCTTCCGGCCTCCTTGACTCAAGTAAAGCACTAAGGATCAATCCATTAAGACCATCCCCCCTCCGCTTTCCTCTCCTCAATAAGGGGTAACGCTGAGCCTGCAGACAGAGACCCTTCTGCACGAATGCATATGTGTGTCTTCACAATCGTTGTGCTAACGAGAAATCCTCACTCCTGTCCCCAGCTGGCCGAGCCGCCCCAGCGGGTTTCTTCCTTGCGGCGGTCATTTGGGCTGGTCCACAATAGGGATGAGGAACACATGGTCGCTTCCAGGGAGTCAGAGAGTCACCCACTGCAGTGACCACACACCGAGCGCCAGAGCCCGTCCGGCTGTCCGAGGCTCTCCACCCTTCCCAGCCGCGTGCCCGACGTTTACTGGCAACGACGGCCCCCCTCCCCTGCCGCCAGCCGTGCAGCAGAGGCCGGGGCTCCGCAAGCCGGGCTGCAGAGCGCTCACGCCGCGGCGACGGCGGCGGAGAGCGAGGCCCGCCCGCCTGCTCACCCCCGCGTCCGGAGCTGGGCTGCTGGCGGCTCTCAGGGGCACCGGGGCTCCCGGCTCGGCTCCTGCAGCGTCTCGGGGCCGGCCCCCTCCCGGCGCGGGTCCTGCGGCAGCCGCTCTCCGCACCCCACCAGCCCGGCGGCAGCGGCAGCAGCTCCAGCCGCGCTGCCCCTCTTCATACTTCTCTGATGGCTCCTCTCGGTGCTGTTTGGGAAAACGATTTTTTCCCCCTGCCAGAAACAGATTTCCTACATTTCATCAGTCCACATAGACCGAGCGGAAGTAAAATGCTTACTTTTTCTGGTGGACAGCAAACGCAATTGACACTGATTTACCCTTCAAACGGGGAGAGATTGTATTACAAGCCCTTGGCAGCAATTCCGAGGTTGGGGCCAAGCTCCGGCCCCCTCCCGGTCCCCCAAACACTAACCTAAAGGGCGGGGGAGAGGGGTGGGGAGGGGATCATATTTAACTCGGAGGTTTTAACAGAGTCAGTGGCTTTAGCACAATATTAAAATTGGGTGTTGGGAAAGTTTTGCTTTCCTGGCCAGTGATTTTGCAGACTCGGAGGCATGAGCTTGCCAGTAACTTCGGCCACTCTTCGTTCAAATTGAACAATTTGATTTCTTACAACTCCCTTTAAATATCAGACTTTAGAAGAGGCTGTATTCACGGCTGTTTTCGCTTTACAAAAGGAAATACAGTTCCACCCTTCCTTCTCTCAGCCTCAGCTCAGTATTATGTTGAATGTCATAGACAATTTTCTCCAACTGTTGTTTATTAGGGTATGTATTCTGAGACGAAAAGTCTCCCCATGAAGCAGACAGATGTTCAAGTGTCTGCTTCACCTCTAATAGACACGTGACCTCTTGTTGAGTGTCCGAATCGCCTTAGGTTACTGCTTTCCGTGGAGTGTAGGTGAAAATGATCACACTTTTTTGTTGTTGTCGTTTCCGTGCTCATCAGTTTCACAAGCATTTCCATCCAATGATCGTGTGGCACAGGTATTCTAGTCCTCTCTTGGATATCATGTTTAAGATGGTGAGCAATGTACCAACACACCCAGCCCAGCCTCCCCCCCACCCCTCCAAAAAATAGAAACTACCTGTGGATGGATAATAGCAAAGTGATGTGGGTAATTTTAGATATAATTGAAAAAATGCATTTTGTACTTATTATTGCTTTCATCTGGAAATGGATATTGCTCTAAAACATCTAGAAACTGCGTCAGTTCTTTGGTTGTAGTAGCGGTGCAAATAATGAAGAAGGGAAGAAAACAGATGGAAAAGTTTGGTGGCGTTGAACTCCAAGCTTTTTATTTTAGTTCAGTTGGGTACTGCAGTTAGCTCCATATTCCTCCTTGGGCTTCCCAGAAGACAGGGAAAAGAGCCATTCCTCATTTTAAGGAGAAACAGCATTATAAAAAGGCCTATCTTACTGCTTAGATATACATCAACGAGAACAACAAAACATACAGAACAGGTTACTGATGAATTTGAGCAATCATTCTGATCATAAAAATTTTCAAAATTTAACCAGATAGATCTGAGTGTTACTACAGGCCCAACAAAGAACTCTTAGTTTCTGAACCTATAAAATTTAAGTAAAATCAAACATCCTTGATAATTTTTCATGATCAAAATATCATCAGCCAATAAATGTTAATTTAAGTATCTTCAGGGTATATATGAAGAGTTCAAAAAGTTTAACACCTAGATTTTCAAAAGCTCATAGTCTCCTCTTCTTTCTATATAAATATTCTTGTCACATTATTCAATATTGACATTATAAAAAGCAAAGTGTAAAGACAATATTTTTGTTGATTAAGGGACAATGTTAAACCCAGTTTGGGAAAATAAGGAGGCTTCCAGAAGCTTTGGGAGAGCATAATCATTCATATTACTCCCTTTCATGCCCCTTTCTTCCAGGTATTTTTACTTTTAAATTCTGCCTTATATCAGATCCTCTGTCCTTTTTAGCAAAAGCCAAAAGGAAAATACTAGGAGAAATATGTATTTTCTCCCTTAGCATCTATGAGTTGTGCTGAGTATTCTTTTGGTGACAAAAGAGAAGTAATACAAAAGATTTCTGAAGAGGCAGCAAAGTAGTGTTTTCATTTAAATTTTTTTCAGCATTCGTAAAAATTTCCATTTGATCTTTATTTTGTGTTTTTGGAAATCAAATTTATACTTATGTATTCCAATCAGTCACTTATAAAAATTTGTCAGAAAATCTTTTCATCCAAGAATTTTCTTGCCTTGGTCTCAACCTAAACATATTTGTCTTAGGAAAGCATAGTGCAACTGACTCAATGAAAACCTCCCTGATGTGAAGGTGAAGGAAGCAAATGCCTCACCTAACGGGGTGAAAAATGTCTAAATACATTCTTGAAACATAATGGCATAAAAAGGAAAAGTCAAGCCAAATTTAAAGAAAACATAGTATTGTTTTCCTTTTTAAGTTATCACAGTTTTGAAGACTTTATATTACGAATTCCTGGGTTACTATGTTTTTCAGTGTTCTAAACCTTCAACATTGTCTTCCATATGAACTGTGCCTTTTTCTAAATGTAAATATATATATATGTGTGTATATATATATGAATATATACATATATGTTTAAAATGAGCAATAAAATTATTTTTTTCCTCATCTATAGGTTAGCCTCTCCTCACCCCTCACCCCTCACCCCCCACTCATGGAAATAATATAAACGCACTTATTCTGAAAAGTGGGACAAACCTTCAATAGATGATGGAGATTACCGGGAATTTTGAAATAAATAATGTGGGAAGAGACACTAGATTAAAGTAAAATAAATTTCCAAGGGTGACCAAGACATTCTTATATCCCTAAATAGCTTCGAAAGGGCACTTAAAGATGGCAAGGGATAGCTTTAGAAGCAAGTGAGAAAAATGGTACAGAAAGCAGCATGAAGACATGTAATGGTGCTGAAGAAATGTATAAAGCAATGTAATAAGTGAAAACATTTATTTACGTTTTATTGAAATTATTTATCAGTGATGTAAAATATGTTTATATTTCCCTACCTAGCTAGCATCTTGGCCCATGATACAGGCCTTCAGTTGATTTACATTGAAATAAATTTTTTTAAATCTCATAAGGCAAACAAAATGGATTTTATAAGTCCTAGTATGGAAATTACAAATACTGTTAGGGATAAAAAGTCAATGTTATTACTTTTTATCAGTATTCATGTATAAAACTACAAAGAATGAATTAAATGGGAGAAATTTTACTGGAAAAGTTCAAGATATACTCTCAGTTTGATATGCAACTTAAAAAAAATCTATTGCTTTACTGTCAGTGGAGAACTTTAAACTTTATAAGTACAGCACAACAGTAGCACAGATATCCGTTCCCTACTGGGAAGATGCATATTTTTGCAAACTGTGTTATATATGAGCATATGTCTTCTAATTTTTACACAGGGGATAGATTGAAATCATTTTATGAAATATGCCATCTATCTTGCCTAGTTTTAAAATATCCTATGCAATATATACTGTTATGTGATTTTTCTTGTGTAGGTTGGAGTCGTGTTTTTTATTTTTCCAAATATTTGTGTGGTTTGTTTCAAAATCTTTTATTAAAATATCATGCCATCCTAATTGCAAGAAGCTCGAATTTAATATAAAATATTTTTACTTTTATAACCTTCTCTTTCTTTTACACGACTGTCATCTCCAGTATCTAAAATACCATTGAGCATAGAGTAGGCACTCAATAAATAATTGTTGAATGAATAAACGACCATAATGGAAGAAGCCAATCTCTTAGGAAGCTTACTGCTAATTGGTTAGATTTTTATATATTGTCTTTAATTTAGTAGTTTGGAACTTGGAATAGAAAAATAATGTTAAAATAACATTATAAATGATGGTTTCATCCTCAAGTTAGTTAGAATAATTTCAGCTGGTTAAATGCAACTAGAGTTCAGTAAAACAGATGCTTGCCTGTGTGCCAGGCTTATAAATGAGGTCAGTCTGTGTCACTTGTCGCTTCATTAAAAATCAAGGTTGATTTGGACTCAAGGTTTAATTATAACCAATACTATGAGTGCAATGAAAAGTAATAGAAAATATTACTACTTCAGTGGCTTTCAAACTTTTTTTATTGTGACCCACAATAAGAAATACATTATGGAACAGTCACATAAAAACACACTCAGACACACAACCAAAACATGTTTCACAAAACAGTACTTACCTTCCTCAGCTAATGCACTCTGTTATTTTTCTGTTTGGCTTTATTCTAGTCTTTTCTATGCCATTCAGTTGAAAAGAAATGTTGTTGGGGAATTGCTAAATTTATTTCACAACCCACAATTTGAAAAAAAAATCTGACTTAGAAACTAAGCTGAGGAGAAGATCCATCAAAATTGAGGTAGGGCATCAATGAACAGATGGTTTCATTATAAAGAACAAAACAGATGTGCATATATATTCTCAGCGGTAGATGACGTGATGTCCGTCACAGTATCTCCAACATTGTACACCTCACACCTCCATGTCTTTGCTCATGCTGACTTGAATGATCTTTACCTTTAACTTTCTCCCTTTGAAGAAATCAGATTCATTCTCCCAGGACCACCTTAATCATCATCCTCTTTGTGGTTCTCTTGATCTCCCTGACAGAATATTGCTGTGCCTCTGGGTCCAGTGCTCTGGGAATTTTTCCATTTCTTTTATATCTCATTTAGGATGTAGTATCACAATTATTTTCTTATGCATATATCTCCTCTACTAAACTGTGAGTCCCTGGAAAGCAGGAACTAGTTACCTATCAAGTCCTCAGCACAGCACCAAACCCAAGGGTGTTGAATGACTGAATGAGTAAATAAATGAACCATAAAACCACTGAATATCTGAAAGGGAAAACTCAGGTGTCACTGGGTGATGGGACAGATACAGGAAGGAAGGACTATGCCCATCAAAAGGGAACTAAATGGAAATCCCTCTGTAAAGATGGCACCAGCTATTAATTTTGCATCATTGTGGACAGAAAAATTTACATTATAGGTGAAATTTTGCTGTCACATTTCTTGGGACTCTATTGCAGGTAGACCGTGGTTCAGTTATCCATTTATTTATTTATTTATTTTTTAAAAATTTATTTATTTTATTTATTTATTTTTGGCTGAGTTGGGTCTTCATTTCTGTGCAAGGGCCTTCTCTAGTTGCGGCGAGTGGGGGCCACTCTTCATCGCGGTGCGCGGGCCTCTCACTGTCACGGCCTCTCTTGTTGCGGAGCACAGGCTCCAAACGCGCAGGCTCAGTAGTTGTGGCTCACGGGCCCAGTTGCTCCGTGGCATTGTGGTATCTTCCCAGACCAGGGCTCGAACCCGTGTCCCCTGCATTGGCAGGCAGATTCTCAACCACTGCGCCACCAGGGAAGCCCTATCCATTTATTTTTAACCCTGATAATGATAAATTTAGGATTACAGATCTTCCTCCGCTTATGGTGGGGTTACATCCTGATAAACACATAAATACATGTAATATACCTAACCTACATTAAACATGCTCAGAACACTTACATTAGCCTACAGTTGGACAAAATCATCTAACACAAAGCCTATTTTATAATAAAGTATTTAATATCTCATGAAATTTATTGAATACTGTGCTGAAAGTGAAAAACAGAATGGTTGTATGGGTAAAGAATGGTTGTGAAAGTATTGGTTGCTTACACTAGTGATCACATGGCTGTCTGGGAGCTGTGGCTGCCCGGCATCGTGAGAGAGTAACGTACTGCATGTCACCAGCCTGGGAAAAGACCAAAATTCAAAATTTGAAGTCTGGTTTCTACTGAATGTATTTTCACTTTGGCACCATCTTAAAGTCGAAAAATCATAATTTGTACCATCATAAGCTGAGGATCATCTGTATTTTGTTGAAGGATGAGAAAGCTTGCTGAAATTTCCATTACTGAAACTATATCTTAGTTCACAAACATGGAATCTTTGCCACTGCTGACTTATACGAAGCATTTAGAGAAATGGCTCTTAAACTTATCTCATCAAAGGGCTTTTCTAGTATCAAATAGTAGACCAGGCAATATGCCAAGAAAGGTAGCACATCTAACTCAAAGTGAGAGAACTGTACAGGAAGGGGTCAGGGTCGGTGGGGCTTCTCTTGGCAGAAGGAAGTGTTGCCATCCTGCTGCTGTCGCCAAAGCCACTTGGACTCTAGAGCCATTTGCAAAGAGATTTCACCAGCCATTATTCCCACCAAAGCTGCCAAGGAATAGACATATTAAATTGTACTAATAATAGTTACCGCAGTTGAAATAATAACTAAGAGTCCAGATTTGGAGACAGACAAAACCAGGGTCAAGTTCTAGCTTCTTCACTTACTTGCTGAAAATTATAGGCAAATTACTTCACCTTTCTAACTATAAGTTTCCACATCTGTGAAGTGGGGTTAACAAATAGCCCCTCTCATAGGCATGTCTAGAGCATTATATAAAATAATACATGTAAAATATTTAGTTTACTGTCTGACATACAAGTGCGAAATTAAGGTTAGGTATTTTATTATTAATTGATGGCCTAAATCATCTTATTTACTCATTATAATAATCCCCTGGGATAAGGAAATTCTCATTATTAAAAATACAGAAGATCAGAGAATTTTATGTGTCCTTTCTCTGAATCTTTCTCTCCTCCCCACTTTATGACATTCCATTTTATACCCTTTTAGATATCCATGTTTTTTTCATTCGTTATTTAATCATTCATTCTCCACTTCCTCTGTGTAATTATTTTTTGATTTGTTACTCCTTTTATTTAAGAGGCAATTTCAAATTATGAATGGGCAATTAATTACAAAATACTACTGATGATTTACAAAGACATATTGGTTATTGCCTAATACTTTGTCCTTATCTTTATAGAGACTGGTTTTTTAAAATACATATTCTGATCCTATGAAAAGCATTTCAAATACCATGTATTTCTATGTAAGTTATCCTATTTAAATGTCAATACAATCTGTTTGCATGTAGATTAAAAAAATCAAAACATGAAAATATCAAAATGCCAAGTTATAATACAGTGTTACAAGTGGATTAAAGTATAAAATGAAGTCATAATACCAAGGCTTTTTTCCTAGTTTATGAAATCTTCAGTTTAGTGAAGCTTAAATCAAGACCTAAAAATATCTGGAATTGTAACTAAGTTACAAATAAATGGTCTACTCCCAGAGGTCAGGAGTCTAATTGGAATTATTGACTCTCCATGGAGAGTCATTCTGAACCTCTGTGTAATTTTTATATAAAGATGAAGTTGCAGGACCAGATCATAGGTTAATAGGAAAAATGAACTATTAAACTGCACAGGTTAAGAGTCAGATTCATGTCTGAGTTTGACTGATTTGAAAGTCTGTGTTCATTTCCCTCCTTCCACTCTTCCTTTTTTCCTTTCTTCATTCCTTCCTTCCTTCCTTCCTTCCATCCTTGCTTTCTATTTTCCTTCTTTTAAGGAGGGGGAAGAGTCTACACATTAAATAAATGTATGTTAAAATGTTTAAATGTAATAATAAAATGCTCTGACAAAAAAGTTGAATCATTTCTGAAAAGAGAAGACTGTTTCTGTCAGGTACCCTAACTCAACTGGATGAGCTGCCCCTGGTGCTGAGGGTTCCACATCACATAGAATTACGTCAAATCCCTTACAGCAGTGGGAAAAAGAACTCACACTAAGAACACAGCAGAAGACACTGAGAAAAAGCTTCTGAGCAGGAAAAGTCAAGAGAAGGTTTCAAACTCTACATGAAATTACCTCTTTTCTTTTGGCTTTAGCTGCAGGAGAGGACAGACGAGAGTCAAGGAAGGCATCTTCCTAATTGGCTCCTGTAGCCTGAGCAGACTGAATAGCCCAGAGACTGATAGATATTTATTTTACAGAATTGGCTCATGTGATTATGGATGCCGACAAGTCCCAAGATCTGCAGGGTGAGCTGTCAACCTGGAGTCCCAGATCTGATGATGTAGTTCCACTCTGGATGCCAGCAGGTTCAAGAACCAGGAAGAGCCAAGGTTTCAGTTTGAATCTGAAGGCAGGAAAAGGGTAATGTTCCAGTTCAAAGTCAGTCAGGTAGGAGGAATTCTCTCTTACTCTGGGGAGATTCAGCCTTTTTATTCTAGTAAAGTCTTCAACTGATTGGATGAGGCCCACTCACATTAGGGAGGTCAATCTGCTTTACTCAGTCTACCAATTTAAATGTTAATCTCATCCAAAAACATTCTCACAGAGACACACAGAATAATGTTTTACCAAATATCTAGGAACCCTGTGGCCCGGTCAAAATGACACATAAAATTAACCAACACAGGAGAAATAGGTGAAAAGAAGCATTGGTGCTGATTTAAACACTCCATAATCCTTAAGACTCTCAGCAACACGGTGGAGAGGAGGAACCAAGATGGCGGAGTAGAAGGACGTGCTCTCACTCCCTCTTGCGAGAACACCAGAATCACAACTAGCTGCTGGACAATCATCAACAGGAAGACACTGGAACTCACCAAAAAAGATACCCCACATCCAAAGACAAAGGAAAAGCCACAATGAGATGGTAGGAGGGGCGCAATCACAGTAAAATCAAATCCCATATCTGGTGGGTGGGTGACTCACAGACTGGTGAACACTTATACCACAGAAGTCCACCCACTGGAGTGAAGGTTCTGAGCCCCACGTAAGGCTTCCTAACCTGGGGGTCTGGCAACGGAAGGAGGAATTCCTAGAGAATCAGACTTTGAAGCCTAGTGGGAATTGATTGCAGGACTTCGATAGGACTGGGGGAAACAGAGACTCCACTCTTGGAGGGCATACAAAAAGTAGTGTGTGCATTGGGACCCAGGGGAAGGAGCAGTGACCCTGGGGGAGACTGAACCAGACCTACCTGCTAGTGTTGGAAGGTCTCCTGCAGAGGTGGGGGGGGGGCTCTGTTTCACCATGGGGACAAGGACACTGGTAGCAGAAGTTCTGGGAAGTACTCCTTGGCAAAAGCCCTTCCAGAGTCTGCCATTAGCCCCACCAAAGAGCCCAGGTAGGCTCCAGTATTGGGTTGCCTCAGGCCAAACAACCAACAGGGAGGGAACCCAGCCCCACCCATCAACAGTCAAGTGGATTAAAGTTTTACTGAGCTCTGCCCACCAGAGTAACAGTCAGCTCTACCCACCACCAGTCCCTCCCATCAAGCCTCTTAGATAGCCTCATCCACCAGAGGACAAACAGCAGAAGCAAGAAGAACTACAATCCTGCAGCCTGTGGAACAAAAACCACATTCACAGAAAGATAGACAAGATGAAAAGGCAGAGGGCTATATACTAGATGAAGGAAAAAGATAAAACTCCAGAAAAACAACTAAATGAAGTGGAGATAGGCAACCTTCCAGAAAAAGAATTCAGAATAATAATAGTGAAGATGGGGGCTTCCCTGGTGGCGCAGTGGTTGAGAATCTGCCTGCCAATGCAGGGGACATGGGTTCGAGCCCTGGTCTGGGAAGATCCCACATGCCACGGAGCAACTAGGCCCGTGAGCCACAACTACTGAGCCTGCGCGTCTGGAGCCTGTGCTCTGCAACAAGAGAGGCCGCGATAGTGAGAGGCCCGCGCACCGCGATGAAGAGTGGCCCCCACTTGCCGCAACTAGAGAAAGCCCTCGCACAGAAACGAAGACCCAACACAGCCATAAATAAAAAAATAAATAAATAAAAATAATAGTGAAGATGATCCAGGACCTCAGAAAA
This sequence comes from Balaenoptera ricei, assembly GCF_028023285.1. Taxonomy (NCBI): domain Eukaryota; kingdom Metazoa; phylum Chordata; class Mammalia; order Artiodactyla; family Balaenopteridae; genus Balaenoptera; species Balaenoptera ricei. The sequence goes on along the minus strand of NC_082646.1, from coordinate 79,147,218 downwards.
AGAATGGAGGCAAAGATCGAGAAGATGCAAGAAATGTTTAACAAAGACCTAGAAGAATTAAACAACAAACAAACAGATATGAACAATACAATAACTGAAATGAAAACTACACTAGAAGGAATCAATAGCAGAATAATTGAGGCAGAAGAACGGATAAGTGACCTGGAAGACAGAATGGTGGAATTCACTGCTGCAGAACAGACTAAAGAAAAAAGAATGAAAAGAAATGAAGACAGCCTAAGAGACCTCTGGGACAACATTAAATGCAACAACATTCGCATTATAGGGGTTCCAGAAGGAGAAGAGAGAGAGAAAGGACCACAGAAAATATTTGAAGAGATGATAGTCGAAAACTTTCCTCACATGGGAAAGGAAATAGCCACCCAAGTCCAGGAAGCACAGAGAGTCCCATACAGGATAAACCCAAGGAGAAACATGCCGAGACACATAGTAATCAAAGTGGCAAAAATTAAAGACAAAGAAAAATTATTGAAAGCAGCAAGGGAAAAACGACAAATAACATACAAGGGAACTCCCATGAGGTTAACAGCTGATTTCTCAGCAGAAACTCTACAAGCCAGAAAGGAGTGGCATGATATACTTAAAATGATGAAAGGGCAGAACCTACAACCAAGATTACTCTACCCGGCAAGGATCTCATTCAGATTCGATGGAGAAATCAAAAGCTTTACAGACAAGCAAAAGCTAAGAGAATTCAGTACCACCAAACCAGCTCTACAACAAATGCTAAAGCAACTTCTCTAAGTGGGAAACACAAGAGAAGAAAAGGATCTACAAAAACAAACCAAAACAATTAAGAAAATGGTCATAGGAACATACATATTGATAATTACCTTAAACATGAATGGATTAAATGCTCCAACCAAAAGACACAGGCTTGCTGAATGGATACAAAAACAAGACCCATATATATGTTGTCTACAACAGACCCACTTCAGACCTAGGGACACATACAGACTGAAAGTGAGGGGATGGAAAAAGATATTCCATGCAAATGGAAATCAAAAGAAAGCTGGACTAGTAATACTCATGTCAGATAAAATAGACTTTAAAATAAAGAATGTTACAAGAGACAAGGAAGGACACTACATAATGATCAAGGGATCAATCCAAGAAGAAGACATAACAATTATAAATATATATGCACCCAACATAGGAGCACCTCAATACATAAGGCAACTGCTAACAGCTATAAAAGAGGACATCGACAGTGACACAATAATAGTGGGGGACTTTAACACCTCACTTACACCAATGGACAGATCATCCAAAATGAAAAAAAATAAGGAAACAGAAGCTTTAAATGACACAATAGACCAGATAGATTTAATTGATATTTATAGGACATTCCATCCAAAAACAGCAGATTACACTTTCTTCTCAAGTGCACAGGGAACATTCTCCAGGATAGATCACATCTTGGGTCACAAATCAAGCCTCAGTAAATTTAAGAAAATTGAAAGCATATCAAGCATCTTTTCTGACCACAACACTATGAGATTAGAAATCAATTGCAGGGAAAAAAAATGTAAAAAACACAAACACATGGAGGCTAAACAATACGTTACTAAATAACGAAGAGATCACTAAAGAAATCAGAGGAAAACAAAAAATACCTAGAGACAAATGACAATGAAAACACAATGATCCAACACCTATGGGATGCAGCAAAAGAAGTTCTAAGAGGGAAGTTTATAGCAATACAATCCTACCTCAAGAAACAAGAAAAATCTCAATAAAACAATCTAACCTTACACCTAAAGGAACTAGAGAAAGAAGAACAAACAAAACCCAAAGTTAGCAGAAGGAAAGAAATCATAAAGATCAGAGAGGAAATAAATGAAATAGAAACAAAGAAAACAATAGCAAAGATCAGTAAAACTAAAAGCTGGTTCTTTGAGAAGATAAACAAAATTGATAAGCCATTAGCCAGACTCATCAAGAAAAAGAGGAAGAGGACTCAAATCATTAAAATTAGAAATGAAAAAGGAGAAGTTACAACAGACACCGCAGAAATACAAAGCATCCTAAGAGACTACTACAAGCAACTCTATGCCAATAAAATGGACAACCTGGAAGAAATGGACAAATTCTTAGAAAGGTATAACCTTCCAAGACTGAACCAGGAAGAAACAGAAAATATGAACAGACCAATCACAAGGAATGAAATTGAAACTGTGATTAAAAATCTTCCAACAAACAAAAGTCCAGGACCAGATGGCTTCACAGGTGAATTCTATCAAACATTTAGAGAAGAGCTAACATGCATCCTTCTCAAACTCTTCCAAAAAATTGCAGAGGAAGGAACACTCCCAAACTCATTCTGTGAGGCCACCATCACCCTGATACCAAAACCAGACAAAGATACTACAAAAAAAGAAAATTACAGACCAATATCACAGATGAATATAGATGCAAAAATCCTCAAAAAATACTAGCAAACAGAATCCAACAACACATTAAAAGGTCATAAACCACGACCAAGTGGGATTTATCCCAGGGATGCAAGGATTCTTCAATATATGCAAATCAATCAATGTGATACACCATATTAACAAACTGAAGAATAAAAACCATATGATCAGCTCAATAGATGCAGAAAAAGCTTTTGACAAAATTCAACACCCATTTATGATAAAAACTCTCCAGAAAGTGGGCATAGAGGGAACCTACCTCAACATAATAAAGGCCATATACGACAAACCCACAGCAAACATCATTCTCAATGGTGAAAAACTGAAAGCATTTCCTCTAAGATCAGGAACGAGACAAGGATGTCCACTCTTACCACTATTATTCAACATAGTTTTGGAAGTCCTAGCCACGGCAATCAGAGAAAAAAAAGAAATAAAAGGAACACAAATTGGAAAAGAAGAAGTAAAACTGTCACTGTTTGCAGATGACATGACACTATACACAGAGAATCCTAAAAATGCCACCAGAATACTACTAGAGCTAATCAATGAATTTGGTAAAGTTGCAGGATAGAAAATTAATGCACAGAAATCTCTTGCATTCCTATACACTAATGATGAAAAATCTGAAAGAGAAATTATGGAAACACTCCCATTTACCACTGCAACAAAAAGAATAAAATACCTAGGAATAAACCTACCTAGGAAGACAAAAGACCTGTATGCAGAAAACTATAAGACACTGGTGAAAGAAATTAAAGATGATACCAACAGATGGAGAGATATACCATGTTCTTGGATTGGAAGAATCAATATTGTGAAAATGACTATACTACCCAAAGCAATCTACAGAGTCAATGCAATACCTATCAAATTACCAATGGCATTTTTTACAGAACTAGAACAAAAAATCTTAAAATTTGTATGGAGACACAAAAGACCCCGAATAGCCAAAGCAGTCTTGAGGGAAGAAAACGGAGTTGGAGGAACCAGACTCCCTGACTTCAGACTATACTACAAAGCAATGGTAATCAAGACAATATGGTACTGGCACAAAAACAGAAACATAGATCAATGGAACAAGATAGAAAGCCCAGAGATAAACCCACGCACCTATGGTTAACTAATCTATGACAAAGGAGGCAAAGATATACAATGGAGAAAAGACAGTCTCTTCAATAAGTGGTGCTGGGAAAACTGGACAGCTATATGTAGAAGAATGAAATTAGAACACTCCTTAACACCATACACAAAAATAAATTCAAAATGGATTAAGGATCTAAATGTAAGGCCAAACACTATCAAACTCTTAGAGGAAAACATAGGCAGAACACTCTATGACATAAATCACACTAAGATCCTTTTTGACCCACCTCCTAGAGAAATGGAAATAAAAACAAAAATAAACAAATGGGACCTAATGAAACTTAAAAGCTTTTGCACAGCAAAGGAAACCATAAACAAGACGAAATTACAACCCTCAGAATGGGAGAAAATATTTGCAAACAAAGCAACTGACAAAGGATTAATCTCCAAAATATACAAGCAGCTCATGCAGCTCAATATCAAAAAAACAAACAACCCAATCCAAAAATGGGCAGAAGACCTAAATAGACATTTCTCCAAAGAAGACATACAGATGGCCAAGAAGCACATGAAAAGCTGCTCAACATCACTGATTATTAGAGAAATACAAATCAAAACTACAATGAGGTATCACCTCACACCAGTTAGAATGGGCATCATCAGAAAATCTACAAACAACAAATGCTGGAGAGGGTGTGGAGAAAAGGGAACCCTCTTGCACTGTTGGTGGGAATATAAATTGATAGAGCCACTATGGAGAACAGTATGGAGGTTCCTTAAAAACTAAAAATAGAATTACCGTATGACCCAGCAATCCCACTACTGGGCATATACCCAGAGAAAACCATAATTCAAAAAGACACATGCACCCCAATGTTCATTGCAGCACTATTTACAATACCCAGGTCATGGAAGCAATCTAAATGCCCATCGACAGAGGAATGGGTAAAGAAGATGTGGTACATATATACAATGGAATATTACTCAGCCATAAAAAGGAACGAAATTGAGTCATTTGTTGAGACATGGATGGATCTAGAGACTGTCATACAGAGTGGAGTCAGAAAGAGAAAAACAAATATCGTATATTAACGCATATATGTGGAACCTAGAAAAATGGTACAGATGAGCCGGTTTGCAGGGCAGAGGTTGAGACACCGATGTAGAGAACAAACGTATGGACACCAAGGGGGGAAAACCGCGGTGGGGTGGGGATGGTGGTGTGCTGAATTGGGCGATTGGGATTGACATGTATACACTGATGTGTATAAAATTGATGACTGATAAGAACCTGCAGTACAAAAAAACAAACAAAGAAAAAAACCAACTAACACTAAACTTTCTTTGGGTTATTTGTATGGAAATATGTTAATATAAATGTTTCAGACATTACCTGAAATTTCTAAAAATCTTATATGTTCTGGTATAATGTCATAAGTCATAATTGTAGTTATTACTTTAAAATGTATATCTCAGGAATAACTAAATTTTCTTGTCAATTGCATTATTATGAACTTCCATCAAATCTTTAACCATGGTCATTTTTAAGTCTTTTGTCATTTACAGACAGTTCTGGGTGTACTCTGATGCTTTTGCAAAAATGTTCCTATAAAAGGGTTTCATCTTCAAGGAATTCATGGAAAAGACTCTGACAAGTACAGGTTTCTGGTAACTGACTATACTGCTGAACTGAATGAATAAGCATTTTCAGAACTCTAATGGAAAACTGATGAACTCATAAAAGTGCTAACAAAAGATCAAGATGAAAAAAAAATTAATTACATGGGACTGAGTGAACTGATGAAGATGATTATAATTTTTGTGACTTTCTGTTTGAATAAAAAAAAAAATCCCACAAGGACTCAGAGGCAAAAAATATACAAATCAATTTTCACTGCAAAGTAAAGGAGCTGTTACAGTGGAGGATTACTGGACTGAATGTCAATATTATGAGATAGTATAGTGTGTTTCGTGTTTGGTAAATGCAATCATTGTTGCTTTTGTTGTGGTCATCCATTTACAATGCTTGGTGTCAGTTTATTTATCTCTTGTAAAAAATAAAATACAGTGTGTGTGTGTGAAAAAAAAACAAGACTCTCAGCAAATCTAAGTTTCATCATGTTCCATGCAAATTAAGATGCTAGGATGAAAATAAACATGTATTAGCTTGAAAATAAAAAGAAAAAATGAAAGTAGGAAGGGTTTGCACTGTATTCCAGTTGAAATAAAGTATAATGACTGAGATTCTTACATGCTCTTTTAGTACCAGAATAACATTTATGCATCAAAATCTGCTTATGAATGCACAATAAATGTACTAATCTTGTATAACAAATGTAGCCACTAACTGTTCTTTTACATATATTGAATAGGATCTTTATCTCTTTACATATATTGAATAGAAAATCAAAAGAATCTTTTTTCTAGAAACATCTTTCCCTTTAAAGTACAATTTATTCTGCTAGCAATAAATTAATAAAATGAGGCATGCCTTGTTCTTTCCAAGTCAAAGTCCCTAACTTCATGGAATTTATATTTCACCAAAGTGAGACAGAAATTAAACAAATAATCCAATGAAATTAATCCACAATATATCAAGTGATAATAAATGGGCTCTGCAGAAAAATAAAATAAGGGTAAACGTGATAGAAAGTGCTGAGAGATGGCAGATGTTATAGGTGGTCATGGAAGGCCTTGCCAGTAAAGTGACAACTGAGCAGAAACCCAAAGGAAGTAAGTGCACTATGCAGAATCCCTAAGGACCATTGCAGACAGGGCAACAACTAGTGCAAAGTCACTGAGGCAGGGGAATGCCACAAATCAGATGTTCCAGAAAATCAAAAAGGCTCCTATGGCAGAGATGAGTTAAGGGGGAGTAGGAGATAAAGTCAGAGCGATTGGGGGGGGGGGAGTTCAGATCCCATAGTGCCTTGTAAGCCTTTGTAGCTTGCTTTTCTCTCAAGTTTGAGCAGAGGGGTGACGTGATCAGATTTAGAGTTTAAAGCTGTCACTCTGATTCCTGGGTGGACAACAGACTGCAGGAGGACATTGATTACGTACAGGGAAACCAGTTCAATGGTTATCGTAATAATCCAGATGACAGGTGAGAGTGACTTGGATGAGAGGGTTAGCAATGGAATTAGAGAAAGGAATTGGATTCTGGATATCTTTTGAATGGTTATCCTCTTCTCTTTGATTCACACTCTTTTCCCCCAGTTTATTCATTTTGTAATAAGGCAGATGACTTATGTGAGCAACAGATCTAGTCTACAATATAACATCATCCATGACATATTTCACTACGATTTTTATTTTAAATCATGATTTAAATTTTATCACTGATGGCTGGGTAGGCAGTGTGAGAAACAGACAAGGAGGAGCCTAAGATTTTTTGTGTAAGAAATGCTGCAGTTTACTGAAATGGAAAAGACTTTGGGAAGAAGTTGTCTTGTTTTGTTTTGCCTTATCTTGTTTTGTGTGGGGTGGAAATTAGGTTTCTAGTTTTGCATAAGTTAAGTTTGATATGACTATTTGGTATCCAAGGGAAGCTCTCGTGTGGTCAGTGGAGCCCAGTAAAGGGTGAATCAAAAATAACTGAGTCTACGGTGCTTTGTGTCCACCTAGAGGGTGGGATAGGGAGGGTGGGAGAGAGGTGCAAGAGGGAGGAGATATGGGGATATATGTACATGTATAGCTGATTCACTTTGTTATATAGCAGAAACTAACACACCATTGTAAAGCAATTATACTCCAATAAAGATGTTAAAAAAAATTTTTTTTAAATAAAAGAAAATGGAAAAAAAAAAAAAAAATGGAGCTCTGCACAGACGTGACCCTCAGGGCAAAGAGCCCTGGCATCAACAGTAACAAACACCCTCAAAGTTTCTTATGCACGTTAAAATTTGAAAACCTTTGCCAGAGATTAAAAATAATAATAATAACTGAGTCTTTTAAAAGCAAATCTTATGTGTACACACAAGTATTCAGTTGTCTCCATTCCTCTTCCTCACAAACACATCGGATTACTTAAAGTTTCTCACCTTAAATACTGGGGAATTGCTGAATAAAGGTAGAAATATTAATTGTCATTTCTAATTGTTTAGCTACCAGTTGTTATAGAACTCTGGGGGAGACCCAGCTCATTACTAAACTGTTAATTTAAATCCTAATAAAATGTATTAGGAGTAATGGATGATTATGGGCCAAGATATGATGTTCACAAAATTGAGCCGCCCCGTTTGACAACCAGCGCCCGGGGTCGAAAGAGTGTAAGGAAACAGTTGTCATGACCCTGAAGGTTAAGAAAGAAAATAAGCTCATAACGAATCTCTGGTTCAGGAGATAACCTACTGTTTTTTCCTTCCCTGCTATTAATATTTTCTCTGTTCTTCTTTGCCTTCTTTATATTTAGAGTTTAATTCACTCTCTTTGTGTGTTTGTGTGTGTGTGTGTATACACACACACACACATATGTATATTTCCCTTTCTGGTCCAGGTAAGTGAAATATAACGGCGTTTGATTGTTTTTATGCTGTCTTGACCCGGTTTCCAGGTCCTGGGTAGAGTCTGGTCAGCTCCCCTTCTGAAGCAACCAATTAAGTCTGCACCCTGACCACTTCCCTTATTGGGCTTTCATACTCTGAACCACAGTGCACTTAACCTAATCTCCATGGGGCCAGGAATCAGAACGAGGGAGAACCTTCCACCCCGTAATGCCCTGGGGGTCCACAGAAGATTTCAAATTAGCCAGTTCACAGGGACTAAAAACTAAACCCAGAAGTTCGCCATACAGAGGCTGCTCCCTACAGCTCCAGCTTGCTGTTACTCTGTCCCAGGGTAAAAGTGCTTATGCGGCTCTGCCTGACAGCCTTCTTTCATTTGGAGCTGTAAGAAAGAGTTCTGACTTTCATCTATCCAACTGTCAGTGTATTTGGATGTGTCCTGCCCTGAAAAGAAACCTTACGTTTTTTAAAAACAGGACGGAAGGAAGGCATGGAGAACTCTTTTTATCCTGACTACTTCCCTTTCTTCATCTCATTCACACTCCTAGAATTCTCTCCTCTTGTATGATTTCTAGATTCTTTCTGCTTCCTTGTCCTTCTCTCTTAAAATGTTCCTTCCTTCTCACTATCTCCTCTCTATAAAAATACAATGATCATAATTCCCTGTGCTCATGAATTTCTGTAAGTTATCCCAAAAGACTTTATAAAAGTTAAAACTAAAAAAAAAAGAGTAAAAATTATTAAAACTTTAATAGAGTAAAAGTGAAAATGTCAGGCATAGAGTGTAAAAGCTTGGAAGTGCTATAACACACACACACAAAATAATAACAGACACCATTAATGGGAGAGTAATAAGCAATACCTTTGCGTGATATCCATTTTAACTTGAACTACCTTTGACTATTTCCACCATCAGCAGTTTTCTCTAGCTCATACATCTTATGGCTTATGAATAAAGTGTGGAGGTGGTTTTCATTTGTTAATACTGCTTTACCACTTAGTTGTAGATTTGTCAAAGCATAAAGTTTACTTCTCGATACTTTTTATTTAAGTTTTCTTAAATTCCAGTAACTCTTTATAGTTTACCTGGATTATACATTGTTCTTTTTTCCTCCAATATGTGAACACTCTTTTTACATTAAATTTCTCCTTTACACAATTCTTTTTTTTTTTCCACATCAATCCTCTTTGCGTCATCAGATATTATTTTCAATGTTCTATGCCTTAGGCAGATCTTCCTAATTGCTGCTGGTGTCTGTCATATGCCGAATTAAGAATAATAGCAAGGGAGGTTACCCAACTCTCTTCATTAATGACATGTGTTGCTGCAACTCATAAGGAGATGATGAAAAGCTTCAAGTTTCAGAAAATACAGCCAAGTTTAAGACCCAAAAAATCTAAGCCAAGAATCAGAAGAGACAACAGCAACTAGTACATGCTATGGTTTTACAGTTTGTGGAAATTATAGGTGTGATGAAATAAAAAAGTTCCAATTTGTTTTGGAACATTTTTAGTTCCTTGTTCATGAATAACTTTAATCTGCAGTTTATTCAGATAATATGATACTACATAAAGATATTTTTACTTTTTAGTAAATAAGAACATTTTTATGAAACAACAAGAAGAAAGTATGATCCAAGAAGCACAGGAAAGATATGCAACAGACATAATGTTTATTTAATATTTTTCCTCAGAATTTTAAAATAATTTATAACATCTCATATACTCAGTCTTAAATATTGCACTAATTTTGCTAATTAAATTTTAACATTTAGTCTTAAATATATAAGCTAGAGACATAGAAGGTAAAGAAATAAGGCTAGGCTCTGTACCAAGAAAGTATATGATTTATATCTTATGGTTTGGTTTAATTTCTTTGCTGAGCCAGCAGAGGAGACATTTATGAGGGCTGCCAGAACATACATTCATTTTTTTCATTGAGGCAGATTTTACAAGTGGAACCAAATTATGTATGGGAATTATACAGAAGTTCTCACAAATAGAGACACTAATGTTTTCCAAAACAAACTGGTGATTTTCACCGTCTGGGGAGTTTATTATTTCAACAAAGTACAGTAATTTTTGGTTTTGTTCTTGTTTTTCAACTTTGGAATTAAAGAGTGGATGGAGACTCTGATAATGTTTTTGGAATGCTTCTTGCTGTATCACAAACTTCTCTCAGAGAGTTTCCTATATATATATATTTTGTAACTATTAGGAAATCTTTATTAAGTACCTAAGCTGGGTACCATGGGAATACAAAGATGAATTAGAACGACTATTTCTTTTGAAGGATTTTCCATTGGTGAAGGAAAGAGACAAATGCAGAATTAGCTTAATGCAGAGTAAGTGTTAACTATAGATATTAACAATGTAGAGAAGAGCAAACAGAAGCAAGGTCAGCCTGTCTCTGGAATCAGGGTAGGTGAGGTTGTGGGGTGAGCCCACCCACTTGGGTGACCCCAGTATAAGGTAAGGGAGTTGAGCCCAGGCATGGAGGTGTGAAAGTGTACAGTCTTCAGGAAATGAGAGGCAGTCTGGAGAGGCTGGGGATTCAGGTGACAGAGGACAGTAGTGGGGATGAGGCTCTGATCAGAGTTTAGATGGTCTTGAATACCATATTAAGAAGTTTAGACTCTGAATAGCGTAACTCAAGTTTCAATTCAATTAATTTTCTAACAGATTTGGTTATTAATTCAGGGGTGCACATCACACAACTACACCTTCTCCTCTGGTGAAAATTTTCATTTTCTAACCATTAGAAATAGTTATATAGCTCTACGTTAACCATAACTCTTTATGGTCTATATTTTAGTTTCATAATAAAGATTCAGGGATGCACTTCACATTGGGAAGGAATCTCCTTTATCAGAAAAAAATAGGTAAATTTTCTATTATTTATTAATTATTTCTCATCACTTGGACCTACAAGTTCTTACAGGTTATTTTACACTTATTTAGAAAGAAAACTATTTAAATAATTTCAACTAGAGGGGTTTAAAATATTATTAAGTGATAATGACCATTATCACTTAATAATTAAGTGATAACGACCTCATAGTATTTGGCCAGGTTTTGAATTAAGCACCTTCACCCAGGTATCACCTAATGCTCCAGTTACTATTGCTGTGTAACAAACCACTCCAGATTTAGTGATGTAAAACGACCACCATGTAATTTTGCTAATGAACTCTATGGAAAATAGCAGACAGAGCACTGCAGGGATGGCTCATCTCTGTCCCACAATGTCTGAGGACTCAGGTAGGAAAACTCAAACAGTTAAGGACTGGAATAATCTGTATGCTTTGTCAGTCTCATATCTGGGCTTGGATGAGTAGCTTCTCCTTGTGAACTGGCCTTCTCAAAGCATGATGACCAGATTCCTAAAGGGAGTGTTGTTAGGGCAATGTCCTGAGAGCAAGCAGTCGAAGAGAACCAGGTGGAAGATGCATGGCCTTTGAGGATCTAGCCGCAGGATTCACACAGCATCCCTTCTGTCATGCATTATTAGTCAAATTGGCCACAAGTCCATCCTTTCAACAGGAGGACTGTCAAATATTTCTGGGCCGTGTTTAAAACTGCCATACCTAGTATCTTAATCCTAACTCAGACTATTGGCTATTTGAAGATTTCTTCTCTCTTAGACTGGGTCTTGCTGATGCACATTCCATTTTATTCATTATTTTATCCCTAGGACATAATATGGCACATAGTATGGGTTCAAAAAGTATTAGTTGGAAAAACAAACTATTTCCCAAATGCATCTTGCTTGCCTCATTTTTTTTTGTCTTGCCAATCCTGATAGGTAGAATATCCCTTTCATTCCTCTATGAATTCATATATATATATATATATACACACACATATATATGTGTGTATATATATACACATATATTATTTGAATGAGAAAGAAGAACTCTCTAATATCAATTGTATATAGTAGCGGTTCTAGGTGCCTTGCAAACATGATTTTATTGAGTCCTCATAACAACTTTATGGCAAATATTATTATCTCCTGTTTATGAATGAAGGAATAGACTCATAAGTTTAAGTAACTTGCCTGAGGTAAACTTAAAAGCAACAGAAGTATTAAGCCCAGGTGTGTTTGATTCCAAAATTTTGCTGAGCTTAACAAACACTTACTAAACACCAACCATGTATTCGTGGTTATGTTAGGAACCAAAGGTATAAAAACTTAGCCCCTCCTTTTTAGCAGCTCAGAGTCTAATGAAAAGAAGTCTCACCATCGAAGAAAGTACATAATTTTTTCCACTCCATCACCTTGCATTCCTCTATCCTGTAAGGTACTGTAGAAAGTACTGTGTACATTAAAAATACCATTAAGAGGCAGTCATCCCAACTTCGTTCCTTTTTATGGCTGAGTATTATTCCATTGTATATATGTACCATATCTTCTTTATCCATTCATCTGTCGATGGACATTTAGGTTGCTTCCATGTCTTGGATATTGTAAATAGTGCTGCAATGAACATTGTTCTGAATTATGGTTTTCTCAGGGTATATGCCCAGTAGTGGGATTGTTGGGTCATATGGTAGTTGTCTGTCATACAGAGTGAAGTAACTCAGAAAGAGAAAAACAAATATCATATATTAACGCATATATGTGGAATCTAGAAAAATGGTACAGATGAACCTATTTGCAGGGCAGTAATAGAGACGCAGATGTAGAGAATGGACATGTGGATGCAGTGGGGGGGGCAAAGGGGGATGGGATGAATTGGGAGATTGGGATTGACATATATACACTACCATGTGTAAAACTGATAGCTAGTGGGAACCTGCTGTATAGCGCAGGGAGCTCAACTCGGTGCTCTGTGGTGACCTAGATGGGTGGGATGTGGGGGGAGGGAGGTCCAAGAGGGAGGGGATATATGTATACATACAGCTGAACCTTCATTGTACAGCAGAAACTAATACAACATTGTAAAGCAGCTATACCCCAATAAAACAAACAAACAAAATCCAAACCAACAAACAAAAAAGAGACAGTCATCTCGTTCAAAAAGGTTAAGCTGGAGCTAAGATGCACAAATCCACTTGAAATGTAATTGGCCTGCGTATTCTTGCCCTTTTTGTGGAGGAGGGACCCTGCACAATGAACCCAGACTACTGAATTCAATCCTTGCAGTAGCAATATGCCCAGCTTGGGGATGGATCCAGTTGGTCCATGTCATTTAAACATTTGCATCATAAAAGGAACCTAACTTCTACTGAAATGCAGTAAATAGTAAATGACAAATTAACAATCCAACCACAAGTGTTAAAAGAATCTAGAAGTGAAACAGATCACTTTCAGCTGGAATTATCAGGAAAGGCTCATAAAAGAGGTAGAATTTGACCTGCGTTTTGTAGCATAGAAGGAAGTGTTTCATGTGAAGCAGAAGGGAAGACAATGATTCCAGGTACAAGAAACATTAGGCACAGCAGTTGAGAAAGGAAAGAACAAGACTGTTCTGGGCTAGAAATAAGACTAGTTTAGTAAAATTAGAGGTAAGGTGCATTTTTAAAGGAAACATCATAAAATAAAGCCTGCATATATTTGTGACTATTTTTGAGCTCCTATACTACACAAAATAATATTAGCTCCCTTTCACTGAGTGCTTTGTATTATGCAAAGCTGGTGAGTCTTATTCTGACCATATATAGAAACAAATGAGTGAGCAGAAATGAAAAAAAAAAAAGAAAAAAGGAAGGAAGATAGACAAAAGGAAGGAAGGAAGGAATGAAGGAAGGAAGGGAGGGGGGAGGGAGAGAGGGAGGGAGGGGGGAAGGGAAATTTTAGAATTAGAAAGCAAACTTGGCAGTGTGCAAATACTACTTAACTAAGCCACTTACCATGGGTAGTGCATAAAGTAGGTTTTTGATTTCTGGATTATTGCCTAAAAGAGACGCCATACAAAAACAATTTAGCATAGTTAGTCAAATGTCTTATGACCCGTTTCCAAATACCCCACCTTTCACAAAATAGAATTTTCTTTTGGCAGTTTCGATTGCCTATGTCTTTTAATGCTGTGCTGGCAGTCTTTCCAATGTTCTGTCATCTGGGTATCAGATTAGTGTTCATACTTTATGTTCCTCAACCATCTACCTAATGAGATTATAAAATTCAAGAACACATAGATTTAAAGTTGAAAATACTTGGACTACTAGAAGTTGAGTGCTAGATTTAGTGTCCTTTAGGCTATAAAAAGTAGAGAAAAATAGGGGAAATCTGGCAGCTAGTACAGGCAATAAAATGTCAATTGATCTTAAAGCACACTGTAGAGGTATTCAGTCATCCTGTTAAAATTAAATTCAGCTCCCCCCCTTTTAATTAAAATCTGTAAATAAACTAAGTAAAATCATCACATCAGAGAGCTAGAGAAGAACATGATGTCCACTTTAATCACTTCTCATTTTGCAGATTTGCAGATATTAACTGATATTCTGGTTGGGCAGAGGATAAAACACCAAACTTTTTTCTCACTAATGAATACAATAGAATGAATACTGTTTTTAACAACCCAAAACACTAGGAACAGAAAACTTTATTTGAACTAGAAAAAGTTAAGAATGTTACCCTTTAAAAATTATAATTTTACTAACAAAATTTTTTACTATAAAGTTTGGCATTCTTGATTTGCTTAAATTATACTGTTGATTGCCATCCCTAACTTTATAATATTTCAATAACATTATTATTTAGGAAAATATTTATCTGAAAATTTTCTCAATACTTCCCATTACACAGTCAAATTTAATCTGCTACATATATATACATGTGTATATATATATATATATGTTTTTTTAAAATCTTGCCTTTAATATTATCGTTACCTTCCTCTTTCTACCCTACAATCCTCTCTGTAATTTTGTCTTGTTCTGAACTCTTGGCATTTAGCATTTTCTAACATGCTGAACTGGCCATGGGATACTGAAATGTCTTCAAATGGATCCAGGTTCTACCAATATCCTGACAACAGAGATGTTGCTCGGTTGTATACAGTCCCTCCTCTATGTCCAGCATCAATAAAACAGATGAACACAAAAATTATACAAACTAGGGGAAAGGTGAAGATACACCATATTCTAAGATAACCAGAAATAGGGGTTTTTACCCACTGGAGCTGTTTAAGTAGAGATATGCAAACTGTTAGAAAATTACAACATTCATTAATCCACTCAAAAGAAAAAAGGGAAAAGAAATATTAACTACAGCACTTTTGCTTTAAACACCCCTCTTGCCCCTTAAGTGGAGTATTTCACTCAAACCTGATGGAATATTCCCTTTAAAGCTTTCCTTTATGCTTAAAATTTGGTAACTAACTGATAAAAACATTACCAAAAGAATTTTTACATACCCATAAAATGTCCTGTGATATTGCGAATTTTGTTTTAATCACTTATTTGGCTTATTTCAGCCAGTTTATTTTGAAATGTTAGGAATCTTTGGGGAAAATACTTGACATTAATGGTATTAACAGACTAGCCCAATCTAAGAACTTAGATTAGGTCTGGAAGTTATTAAAAACAAAAAAGTTTCTTGATAATTTTTCCACTATATTTGTTACTCAGAGAATATTAATTAGGAAAATCAACTCATCTGTTACTTTTTTAAGGAAAGTTTAAAATGAGTTTACATGTGCATATGCATGTATTATACATGCCTATTTTTCTTTGCTTTCCATTTCCTTAGCTTTATTTTTTTATATATTAATTCTCTTAGGACATTTCTGGTTATATGTCTGGAAACTTCAGCCATCTAGAAAAAAAGAAGGTTGGGAAATAATGAAAAAAATGTGGTGAAAGAATTCACATAAAAGTTTTGGAGACTTGAAAATGGGAACAACAGACACAAAAAATTACTGAACTAGAAAAAAATAGGCCTTCCTGGCAGGTACTTATATAGCAATATACTGATAACTGTGGGATAAAAATAAAGGCACCCAGACATTATTACAGAGTTCTCCTCCAAGGAATCAAACTTCTAATTCAAAGGTAAAGAGAGATTGTGATTCATATTTTTTCTTTCTGCTTTAGACATTAGAAAAAAATTACCAGTTGTAAAAGAAAAATGAAATCTTAAAAATAAATTTAGTTCAATTATTTACTTCAAGTATCTTCTTAGGAATTTCATCCTATTTACTTTTATGCAAATACACACATATACACAGAGGAGGATGTATAATCTGTGTATTGATATATAATGTCAAAACTATATATTATATATTCAATTTATGTCAATATGAATCTCATCATTGTCCCTTATATATAGATTTTTTTTCAATAGGTGTCCAAGCAGTGGAAAAAATATAAAAATGACAATTCAGAGGAGTTTCTTCCAGTGGGATTAATTCCAGTATTTAAGTAGTTTCTGAATATTAGCAATCCAAGAGGTATTAAGTTAAATGTTAAGATTCTGGGAATTGAATTAGAGATTATTTAAGGAAGGGGAGAAATTCTTGTTTAAATTCTTCCCTTTGAATAATTCAATCCATGTTTTTAATAATTCTCATGCAACCAAGATGTCTTCTGGAGTTACCATAGTATTCACTAATTACTAATAAAATATTCTATTACCTAATTTGCTAATCCAGGGGATCCTGAAGAGTGTGAAGAAAGACAGTAATTTGGGATTAAAAAACAAATGCATAAGAGTTTCCACTGAGCCGTGATTTGCTCTGAGATTTTTTTCCCTCTTTTCCAATTACAGGCATTAGCTAAAATCAATACCAATCCACGTTCCATTCCAAAGGTCAACAGACTTCACTCAATCACTTCAATGAGAATATGCACAGTAATTTTGACTCTTTTCTCCATTAAGATCTAATGATTCTTCTTCAGAAGGAATTTTCAAGTCTGAGCACCACTCACTCCCCACCACTTCTTAATGTTTCCTCTGCTACTTCCTTAGTGAAACTGTCATTTTGTGCACCTGGACTATTGCAATATTTCTCTAGGGGACCTCCATCTCTAGCCATTTGTCTCAGCTGGCTACAACCAATTCTCCACATTGCTTTATAACATATATGATCATGTCATTCTTGTGCTCCAAAACTGTCAATAGTATCCGAAAGCCAATTGAACACAGACCTTATTCCTTACTAAAGTATTCCAAGGTCTTCACAAGCTGGGTCTACCTACAAACACTCCTACCATTTTCCACACATGAGACGGGAGATTTTCAGAATTATAGATCTCACAGATTTATAATCTATCTTTTATCTAGCTATAGATATATGCATATATCTATATATGTGTACCCATAAACACAGTTTCTAAAATAGGTGTCTAAGATAATTGCAAACTTTAAAATTTTTCCAAATTAAGAAAATACAAAATTGCCATTTAACATCACCTTTACTTTACAAAAAAAGAAAAAAAAATACTTTTTCCCTTCACTTAAATTAACTGTTTATGAAAACACTTCACATTGTTATGTCACTTATTTTTCATATATCACTGTAATAATGATGACTTTGTCATATATTGGCAGGAGTGTCTGGCAATGACAGGTATTTGGGAATCACTGCACTAGACTAGTCATCATTCCCTAAAAACATACTGATTGGTAATATTATGACTCATAGACTTACATTAATTATGAGAATGGTTGAAAACTCAGACGACTGTGTCAGTTAAGGTCTTGGCAGGAAACCAGCACAGTCAGCAGGGATTTTGAAATAACAGGGATATTTGCAGGAGCAAGGCCAAGGTTAAGGAAATCAACAAGGTATGTTAGGGCATCCAGGGATTAGCAACAGCAGGAAGGGCTGCAGTGGATAACAGGTGGTATCAGAGGCTCAGGGAGGCCTCATGGCATTTTTAAATGAAAGAACCAGAATCCTGATGCCTTAGCAGAGAGCAGAGGAAGAAAACCCTACATCCCTCTCCTCTTTCTGATTGCTAATGCCTCTCACTGGTCGATTCAGTGGCAAGTCAGAGGGCAAGGGAATAAGGCTGACAGAGTCAATAAGGATCAAGCCAGTCCTCTGCACAGAATAGGGAAAGAAAGGAGAAAATGGATGGGGTGACATGGGAAGGACAAATGGAGAATAACTAGCCAACTAATTTTCTTCCTGTCCTATTTGTAGAAATTTAAGGCAAGCTTAATTTGAATTGCAGTGCCCTTTATTTTGCCATTTTTTCCTTAGCTAATTGCGTTAGAATGCCTATGTTAGAGTAGTGCTTTCCAATCTTTTTTTACGTTATGGCACATGTCAGTCAATCAGAGGATTTGGGATGCATACAAACAATCCCGAATTTACAATGGTTCTACTTATGATTTTTTGACTTTACAATGGTGCAAAAGTGATATGTATTCAGTAGATTCATACTTTGAATTTTGATCTTTTCATGGGCTAGAGATATGTGGTCTGATACTCTTATGACGCTGGGCAGCAGCAGCGAGCGACACCTCCCGGTCAGCCATGCAATCACGAGGGTCAACCACCAATACACTGAACCCATACAACCACTCTGGGTTTTTTTTAGTATAGTACAGTGTTCAATAAATGTCATGAGATAGCCAATGCTTTATTATAAAATAGGCTTTGTGTTATATGATTTGCTCAACTGGAGGCTAATGTAAGTGTTCTGAGCACATTTAAGGTAGGTGAGGCTAAGCCATAATGTTTGGCAGGTTAGGAGTATTAAATTCATTTTTGATGAACTTAAGATATTTTTAGCTTATGATGGGTTTAATGGGACAACTCCATCGTAAGTTGAGGAAGATCTATAGGTAAAAGCCTTGGTGAAAAAAATATTTCTTTGCACTCTCTTTGTACTATGAATAGACATGATTCTACATATTAAATTTATATGAAACTTCCCAACAACAATTAAAACTGAATTTTTTAAATAGGAAAATTAAGCTTGCTTTCGTAATTTTTTTTAGTATTGCTTTTTATGCTTGAAATGGTCAGTCACAATTCCTGATCAAGACCTTAACAAAGTTCTCTTCATATTCTTGAGTCACCATTGACTAGAAATGTTGTTGGTAAAATTAAGTAAAACCATTTTTATAGCCTTTTAAAATTTATAAGAATGAGATTATATTTAAAGAAAAGCTCTTTTTTCTTTTCTTATGAAGGCAATATGTTAAACGTATACTGTGATGATGAAAATGAATTTCAAGTCCAAAAAACAATTCAAATCAGGTGTTCCGAAGTTTTAATGAAGTTCTAATTTTCAGAGTACACATGCATTGTCAGGGCAGTCCTTCTGCTGCTAGCTTTGAGGCCACTTAAAGTCACATCCACTGCAAATGGAAAGGAGTGTCTCAAATTTGTGAAAACAGAGATCTGGAGCCATCATCCAGATCTGTGCCCACAAGGAGATCTCATCCTCTAACCCTTCCTCCAACACCTTCCTCTGAACTCACTAGGGTTTGCCCTGTCCTTGTGGACATCTAGAACTCCTCCATTAACTTCTTGATGGGCTGCACTGTGCACTCATTCTAGACACTGAGTAGATGCCCAGGTGGCAGAGCATGTCCAAAGAAGGACTGAAGAATGGTTATCAGATCTCTCATTATCTCAGTAATGACTCCAGCCTCCCAGACTTCATTCATATGCCCCAAGGCCAAAGGAGGTTAATATTACAGACATACGATTGTAACCTTTACTACTGTACACTGATTGGGAAGCTTGAGACCCAGAAAAAACCTTTGCTTAGTTATAGTCAGTTACCTTTATGAAAACAATTCCAAAGGGTAAAAAGATCAACATTCTTGGGTTTTTTTTTCTTATCAGGTATACAAATTTAATATTTTTGAGATTTGGTATGAGGTTCTACAATCTGATCAGGGACTAGTTATAATAACATAGGATGTAGGACAAGGCCATTTGTTCCTGGAAAGTTAATTGTCAGATTACCCTATACCTGTCTAACATCCTCTGTCCATTATAATTCATTTGATGATTTACCCCCTTCATAAGGGAAACAAGTAACACAAAGAAATTTTGATTTTGTAGAAGCAACTCCCACTAAGATCTATAGTCACCTCTAAGAAATATAGTTTGCATTGTCACAAAAAAATGGCAAATATGTCTGCAAAGTTCCTATAAGAAATCTCTCTTCAAAAGTTGTGCCAGCTTGCTATTTATTGTTGCTACTAAAGAACATAGAGAGACCTACTCTTACTCCAGTCTTGAATGAAGTAACAGAGTTAGGATCAGGTGTAATCATTGCCCATAGTATTTGCCCTCGGAGTGATTGTAAAAAAGTCAAAGCACTTTCCTTCCATGAAGCAGATTCTGGAATGAGACAAAAACCCTTCAGGTCTACCCTGCCTGAAGATGTAGAGTCCAGGTCTGCTTGTTCGTATAGAAAAATATTATTTCAACAAGCAGAGGGCTGAAATAAGTGTGTCAATATAAAGTTGAAATAAGTGTGTCAATATAATATTGTTCAAAGTAAAATAAAGGGACATCAGAATACTTTGTTTTCATTGGTCTCCCAGTTCCATAGTGTCCTATAATTTCTGACTTAATCCATATCTTAAAATAACTAAAAAATTAGACCTAACCTAGAGCATGGAATGAACTCGATTTTTCAAGTCTTAATAGTCCATTGGAAAAGACTGTAATCAAAACGTCTCAGGACCAACAGTGAATATTGCAGCATCAAGCTGTATGTTTCTTTGCTAAAATTTTCTCTACCTCTGACCATAGGGTGTTGGTGGTGGCTCTTTTATACTAGGGAGGAGTAGAATTTGGAGAAGACATGGGAAGATGTACACTTCGGAGGCTTACATAACATTAACAACAATAGCCAATGTTTACTGAGTGTTTATATGCACCACATACCACACAATGTTCTGAAGGGCTGGTATTAGTTGGGTGCATTTAGTTGAAAGCAATAGAAAATAAAACTGGCAAGAAAAAAAATTGGGAATATATAGGGTTATAATCTTAAACAGGGTTAGTTTGAGAGTTGTCTTAATCCAATGTATTCCTTGTGATTATGAGATTCTATTGGCTCAAGGAAGAAGAGGGCTCTGGTAGCTTTGGGCCTAATATAAATATACAACATCAAGAGGAAGAAACAATCTCTTAAGCATGCTTGATACCCAGCTTGTATACACCTACATTGTCTAATATGACTATCTCTTCATATTGGTGAATGTGCATGATCTACCAACTCTGAGAAGAAAAGTAATCACCTAGGCCTAACTGATTGGAATTGATTCATCTGGCCATTTCTGAACAAATTTGTCATTAGAAAATGCTGAAGATTGGTTCAAGATGGCGGAGTAGAAGGACGTGCTCTCACTCCCTCTTGCGAGAGCACTGGAATCACAACTAACTGCTGAACAATCATTGAAAGGAAGACACTGGAACTCACCAGAAAAGATACCCAACATCCAAAGACAAAGGAGAAGCCACAGTGAGATGGTAGGAGGGGCGCAATCACAATAAAATCAAACCCCATAATTATTAGGTGGGTGACTCACAAACTGGAGAACACTTATACCACAGAAGTCCACCCACTGGAGTGAAGGTTCTGAGTCCCACGTCAGGCTTCCCAACCTGGTTCTGAGCCCCACATCAGGCTTCCCAACAGGAGAAGGAATTCCTAGAGAATCAGACTTTGAAGGCTAGCAGGATTTGACTACAGGACTTTGACAGGACAGGGGGAAACAGACACTCCACTCTTGGAGGGCACACAAAGTAGTGTGCGCATCGGGACCCAGGGGAAGGAGCAGTGACCCACACAGGAGATTGAACCAGACCTACCTACTAGTGTTGGAAGGTCTCCTGCAGAGGCAGGGGGTGGATGTGTCTCACCGTGAGGACAAGGACACTGGCAGCAGAAATTCTGGGAAGTACTCCTTGGCATGAGCCCTCCCAGAATCCGCCATTAGCCCCACCAAAGAGCCCGGGTAGGCTCAAGTGTTGTGTCGCCTCAGGCCAAATAACCAACAGGGAGGGAACCTAGCCCCACCCATCAGCAGACAAGCGGATTAAAGTTTTACTGAGCTCTGCCCACCAGAGAAACAGCCAGCTCTACCCACCACCAGTCCCTCCCATCAGGAAACTTGCGCAAGCCTCTTAGATAGCCTCATCCATCAGAAGGCAGACAGCAGAAGCAAGAAGGACAATCCTGCAGCCTGTGGAGCAAAAACCACATTCACAGAAAGAGACACAGGATGAAAAAGCAGTGGGCTATGTACCAGATGAAGGAACAGATAACACCCCAGAAAAACAACTAAATGAAGTGGAGATAGGCAACCTTCCAGAAAAAGAATTCAGAATAATAACAGTGAAGATGATCCAGGACCTCAGAAAAAGAATGGAGGCAAAGATTGAGAAGATGCAAGAAATGGTTAACAAAGACCTAGAAGAATTAAACAACAAACAAACAGAGATGAACAATACAATAACTGAAATGAAAACTACACTAGAAGGAATCAATAGCAGAATAATTGAGGCAGAAGAACGGATAAGTGACCTGGAAGACAGAATGGTGGAATTCACTGCTGTGGAACAGAATAAAGAAAAAAGAATGAAAAGAAATGAAGACAGCCTAAGAGACCTCTGGGACAACATTAAACACAACAACATTGGCATTCTAGGGGTCCCAGAAGGAGAAGAGAGAGAGAAAGGACCACAGAAAATATTTGAAGAGATTATAGTCAAAAACTTCCCTCACATGGGAAAGGAAATAGCCACCCAAGTCCAGGAAGAGCAGAGGGACCCATACAGGATAAACCCAAGGAGAAACACACCGAGACACATAGTAATCAAATTGGCAAAAATAAAACACAAAGAAAAATTATTGAAAGCAGCAAGGGAAAAACAACAAATAACATACAAGGGAACTCCCATAAGGTTAACAGCTGATTTCTCAGCAGAAACTCTACAAGCCAGAAGGGAGTGGCATGACATATTTAAAGTGATGATAGGGAAAAACCTACAACCAAGATTACTCTACCCAGCAAGGATCTCATTCAGATTCGATGGAGAAATCAAAAGCTTTACAGACAAGCAAAAGCTAAGAGAATTCAGAACCACCAAACCAGCTCTACAACAAATGCCAAAGGAACTTCTCTAAGTGGGAAACACAAGAGAAGAAAAGGACCTACAAAAACAAGCCCAAAACAATTAAGAAAATGGTCATAGGAACATACATATCGATAATTACCTTAAACATGAATGGATTAAATGCTCCAACCAAAAGACACAGGCTTGCTGAATGGATACAAAAACAAGACCCATATATATGCTGTCTACAAGAGACCTACTTCAGACGTAGGGACACATACAGACTGAAAGTGAGGGGATGGAAAAAGATATTCCATGCAAATGGAAGTCAAAAGAAAGCTGGAGTAGCAATACTCATATCAGATAAAATCGACTTTAAAATAAAGAATGTTACAAGAGACAAGGAAGGACACTACATAATGATCAAGGGGTCAATCCAAGAAGAAGATATAACAATTATAAATATATATGCACCCAACATAGGAGCACCTCAATACAAAGGCAACTGCTAACAGCTATAAAAGAGGAAATCGATTGTGACACAATAATAGTGGGGGACTTTAACACCTCACTTACACCAATGGACAGACCATCCAAACATAAAATTAATAAGGAAACACAAGCTTTCAAAGAAACAAGAGACCAGATAGATTTAATTGATATTTATAGGACATTCCATCCAAAAACAGCAGATTACACGTTCTTCTCAAGTGCGCACGGAACATTCTCCAGGATAGATCACATCTTGGGCCACAAATCAAGCCTCAGTAAATTTAAGAAAATTGAAATCATATCAAGCATCTTTTCTGACCACAACACTATGAGATTAGAAATCAATTACGGGGAAAAAAATGTAAAAAACACAAACACATGGAGTCTAAACAATACGTTACTAAATAACCAAGAGATCGCTGAAGAAATCAAAAAGGAAATCAAAAAATACCTAGAAACAAATGACAATGAAAACACGATGATCCAAAACATACGGATGCAGCAAAAGCAGTTCTAAGAGGGAAGTTTATAGAAATACAAGCCTACCTCAAGAAACAAGAAAAATCGCAAATAAACAATCTAACCTTTCACCTAAAGGAACTAGAGAAAGAAGAACAAACAAAACCCAAAGTTAGCAGAAGGAAAGAAATCATAAAGATCAGAGCAGTAATAAATGAAATAGAAACAAAGAAAATAATAGCAAAGATCAATAAAACGAAAAGCTGTTTCTTTGAGAAGATAAACAAAATTGATAAACCATTAGCCAAACTCATCAAGAAAAAGAGCGAGAGGGCCCAAATCAATAAAATGAGAAATGAAAAACTAGAAGTGACAACAGACACCGCAGAAATAAAAAGCATCCTAAGAGACTAACTACTACAAGCAACGCTATGCCAAAGAAATGGACAAATTCTTAGAAAGGTATAACCTTCCAAGACTGAACCAGGAAGAAACAGAAAATATGAACACACCAATCACAAGTAATGAAAATGAAACTGTGACTAAAAATCTTCCAACAAACAAAAAGTCTAGGACCAGATGGCTTCACAGGTGAATTCTATCAAACATTTAGAGAAGAGCTAACACCGATGCTTCTCAAACTCTTCCAAAAAACTGCAGAGGAAGTAACATTCCCAAACTCATTCTATGAGGCCACCATCACCCTGATACCAAAACCAGACAAAGATACTATAGAAAAAGAAAATTATGGACCTATTTCACTGAAGAATATACATGCAAAAATCCTCAACAAAATACTAGCAAACAGAATCCAACAACACATTAAAAGGATCATGCATCCTGATCAAGTGGGATTTATCCCAGGGATGCAAGGATTCTTCAATATACGCAAATCAATCAATGTGAATCACCATATTAACAAACTGAAGAATAAAAACCATATGATCATCTCAATAGATGCAGATAAAGCTTCTGACAAAATTCAACACCTATTTATGTTAAAAACTCTCCATAAGGTGGGCATAGAGGGAACCTACTTCAACATAATAAAGGCCATATATGACAAACCCACAGCAAACATCATTCTCAATGGTGAAAAACTGAAAGCATTTCCTCTAAGATCAGGAACAAGACAAGTATGTCCACTCTCACCACTATTATTCAACATAATTTTGGGAAGTCCTAGCCACAGCAATCAGAGAAGAAAAAGAAATAAAAGGAATACAAATTGGAAAAGAAGATGTGAAACTGTCACTGTCTGCAGATGACATGATACTATACATAGAGAATCCTAAAGATGCCACCAGAAAACTACTAGAGCTAATCAATGAACTTGGTAAAGTTGCAGGATACAAAATTAATGCACAAAAATCTCTTGCATTCCTATACACTGATGAAAAACCTGAAAGAGAAATTAAGGAAACACTCCCATTTACCACTGCAACAAAAAGAATAAAATACCTAGGAATAAACCTACCTAGAGAGACAAAAGACCTGTATGCAGAAAACTATAAGACACTGATGAAATAAATTAAAGATGATACAAACAGATGGAGAGATATACCATGTTCTTGGATTGGAAGAATCAATATTGTGAAAATGACTATACTACCCAAAGCAATCTACAGATTCAATGCAATCCCTACCAAATTACCAATGGCAATTTTTACAGAACTAGAACAAAAAATCTTAAAATTTGAATGGAGACACAAAAGACCCCGAATAGCCAAAGCAGTCTTGAAGGAAAAAAACGGAGCTGGAGGAATCAGACTCCCTGACTTCAGACTATACTACAAAGCTACAGTAATCAAGACAATATGGTACTGCCACAAAAAAAGAAATATAGATTAGTGGAACAGGATAGAAAGCCCAGAGATAAACCCACGCACCTATGGTCAACTAATCTATGACAAAGGGGGCAGGGATATACAATGGAGAAAAGACAGTCTCTTCAGTAAGTGGTGCTGGGAAAACTGGACACCTGCATGTAAAAGAATGAAATTAGAACACTCCCTAACACCATACACAAAAATAAATTCAAAATGGATTAGAGACTCCCTAACACCATACACAAAAATAAATTCAAAATGGATTAGAGACCTAAATGTAAGACTAGACACTATAAAACTCTTAGAGGAAGACATAGGAAGAATACTCTTTGACATAAATCACAGCAAGATATTTTTTGATCCACCTCCTAGAGTAATGGAAATAAAAACAAAAATAAACAAATGGGACCTAATGAAACTTCAAAGCTTTTGCAAAGCAAAGGAAACTACAAACAAGACAAAAAGACAACCGTCAGAATGGGAGAAAATATTTGTAAATGAATCAATGGACAAAGGATTAATCTCCAAAATATATAAACAGCTCATGCAGCTCAATATTAAAAAAACAAATAACCCAATCCAAAAATGGGCAGAAGACCTAAATAGACATTTCTCCAAAGAAGACATACAGATGGCCAAGAAGCACATGAAAAGCTGCTCAACATCACTAATTATTAGAGAAATACAAATCAAAACTACAATGAGGTGTCACCTCACACCAGTTAGAATGGGCATCATCAGAAAATCTACAAACAACAAATGCTGGAGAGGGTGTGGAGAAAAGGGAACACTCTTGCACTGTTGGTGGGAATGTAAATTGATAGAGCCACTATGGAGAACAGTATGGAGGTTCCTTAAAAAACTAAAAATAGAACTACCATATGACCCAGTAGTCCCATTACTGGGCATATACCCAGAGAAAACCATAATTCAAAAAGACACATGCACCCCAATGTTCATTGCAGCACTATTTACAATAGCCAGGTCATGGAAGCAACCTAAATGCCCATCAACAGACAAATGGATAAAGCAGATGTGGTACATATATACAATGGAATATTACTCAGCCATAAAAAGGAATGAAATTGAGTCATTTGTAGAGACGTGGATGGATCTAGAGACTGTCATACAGAGTGAAGTAAGTCAGAAAGAGAAAAACAAATATCATATATTAACGCATGTATGTGGAACCTAGAAAAACGGTATAGATGAACCGGTTTGCACAGCAGAAATTGAGACACAAATGTAGAGAAAAAAACGTATGGACACCAAGGGGGTAAAGTGGCAGCGGGGGGGGGGGGGGGGTTGGTGGGATGAATTGGGAGATTGGGATTGACATATATACACTAATATGTATAAAAGGGATAACTAATAAGAACCTGGTGTCTAAAAAAATAAAATAAAATTCAAAAATTCAAAAAAATAATTTAACAAATAAAAGACCAAAAAATAAAATAAAATAAATAAGCAACAAAGATATATTGTATAGCACAGGGAATTTTAGTCATTATCTTGTAATAATTTTTAATGAAGTATAAACTATAATAATACTGAATCACTATGCTGAAACTAATATAATATTATAAATCAAGTATACTTTGATAAAAACAAAAACATTATTGAGACAACTAGATAACTTTGCACAGGGTCTGATGATTAAATGATAATAATACATTGATGTTAATTTCCTATCATTGATGGTTATATTAAGCTATGTAGAAAAAATTTCATATTTATAATAAACACAGTATTCAGGGTGATGTTTTATTATGTCACTGGCAACTACTTCTCAATGTTTCAGAAAAATAAAAGTTCTATATCGTCTCTGAAAAAAAAAAAAAAAGAAAATGCTATACATCGATAGGCTTAAGACTGGGTTCCTAAATTAATTACTGAATTAAGAGAGGGGTGGATTAACATGATTGGCTCAAATTGGCCTACCCCTTGAGCTGAGCTGGAGTCAGTACTCCAAATTGCATCTTTATTATGCAAAGAGGGTGGGGGTAATAACAGAATGAATATTAAAAGACAGCCAAAATACCAAGGATGGCATTTCACATTTATTATTTCATTTAATCCTCAGCAGAACCCTATGAGGTAAACTTTATGTGAATGTCTCTTTTTCTGATGCTTAGTTGTTTATGATGCTTAACTCTCATGGTTTGATTGATATCATATTTTAATGAAATCTCCCGAAATGTGGCCTTCCAGTCTCTGTCCTAATTTACTGTATCCCAGAAATTTAGGAATCATAATGAAGATATGGGAGATTCGTACTAGTATTTGTAGCACACACTATACAGGTTAACATCCTTATATGTTTTACCTTATGTTATTTTTCTCACTTGCATTTTCCTGTATTTCTTGATAGTTTAAGGCCTACACGAAGTATCAGTCCTTTGTAAAGCCTTCCCTTGAACTCTCCTGTCAATTTATATCTGGTCTCTCATTGCATCATTCTTACAATTTTTTAAACACATAAAATCTGAATTGCATTATAGTTCAGTGTTTTTGTGCCCCTTCCACCCCTGCCTCAAGAAGGTAGGTTTCTTGAAGCGAAGGACCTTGTCATAATCATTTTTTCAATCCCTAATACTTTACACGTAGTAGAAGCTTAATAAATGATCATTGAATTTTGTTGATTAAATGGAACATTGAGGAGACGCTCCAAATCCTAGGCTTTTCTTTCTTCTAAAGGGGAAAATTTCACAGACATTGTGTTCATTTAATGAAAATAAGTGAATGTGAAATATGCATAAATTTACATATTATAATACCCAAGCAGGGATTTTAGATAAGATTTTAAATAAGTGGAAAGATCTGAAGCTAATCTGCACAATTCCTGCCATAAGGTCTCACTCCCATCCCGAACTGAAGGCAGTTTTTTTGGACTTTTTTCACCTCCTTGAATGGATTGGGCTCTCTCAACTCAGGTACCTGTAAATTAACTGTTCCCTAGACCTTGAAAACTTTTTTCAACACTCATCTTTGGGCTATCAGGAGAAAGTCAGTTTCTTACAGAGGGAGGCCTTCTCAACCACCTAAGTCTTGGAGATCCACCTTCGTTATAGCCTCCTATCACATTTGAGGTTATCTGTTTAATTTTGCTCTTAAATGCTAGGAAATGAACTCCACCAGGACAAGGACAACATCTATTTATTTACAAATAAATCCCTAGTATCTTACACTATGTGACATAATAAGTGCTCAATTTAAGAATAAATTGGTGAAGCCTGTGCATTTGCTAAAAGTAGACTGCACATTTGGCTCAAAGTTTCTAGTATCCAAGACAAAGATAAAATCAAGTAACCGCTACAGACCAACTGAGAGTTTAGGCTAAGTGATAAATATCAGATCCTAAAACTGAATTAACAGCATGAACACCACTGCTTTATTCATTTTTTAAAAAAAGTTAATAAATGAAAAATGACTCTTCCTCTGTTAAATTTGTTTCTCTTCTCCTTTTTGTTAAAGCAAAACAAAACAAAACACCATTTCCGACTACTTATTAGAATACGTTTGCTTGGTGTCTTTACTGGAAACAAACTCAGCTCAAATGAGTTATTGTGTCACCAACTTCAGTAGATTAGAAATTGTTGTAGGTTTCTGAACGAAACCCCTACAGGTTGGCAGATAAACATTTGTAGAACACATAAATGAGTGAATAATCCAGATGACATTCCAGAAGTGGATTCTTCTTCCCTCTCCCCCTTCCCACAATCTTTAGACAAGCATTTGTTTTTGTTATATGCCGTTAAATGCCA
Source organism: Balaenoptera ricei (assembly GCF_028023285.1). Classification (NCBI taxonomy): domain Eukaryota; kingdom Metazoa; phylum Chordata; class Mammalia; order Artiodactyla; family Balaenopteridae; genus Balaenoptera; species Balaenoptera ricei. Next base: position 79,117,664 of record NC_082646.1, on the reverse strand, counting down.
CTTAGTTCAATTAGTTGTTTGTGTGAAATAAGAGTCAATTAAGTTATTTTGCCTTGAGAATTACAAAAACAAAACAAAAAACAATAGTGAAACTTGAAATAAAATTTAAGTTCTTTTACTATTTTAATAAAGTATTAATCTTTAAGTTTCACTTAAAGGATTCAAGTTCTAATAATGAAAGGACAAGGTCAAGGTCCAGACTTTAGCATAGTGTCTGGTATTAATTAATTGGAAGTCAGTACCTTTCTACTAAACTGAATTGAACCAAAATTTTTATTTAATTACATTTTCTTAGATGTAACAGCCCGTGTCTGGCTTTCCCCAATTATGATAAACCTTAACACAGATTCACTCACACAAAACTCAGGAAACTTCTACTAGAGATGTTTATAAAGCGAAAGGAAGCACGCAGACCTCCGTAACTAACAGCATCTCCCACGTGGCTCCGGGAATTCTCTAATCCTAGCCCCCCTTTATTCTCCCTCCCGTATGAGCCTCCTCAATATCTACAGCAAAAATAAAACCAAGAGCACTTTCCTTGGGCTTACATTTCTCGGAGCGCAGGTTCCCGGATTAAAGCCGCTGTCAGATTGACAGGGATATTACCCAATAGCATTGCAGAGAGGCGTATCGTTTCACCAACACGCCAATCAAGCACGCAGAGAGCAGCCGGCTCCAAGGTGAAGGCGGAAGTAAAGCCTTAGCGCGCTCAATGGAACCGCTCTTGCAGCACCTGGAGCGCTTCTCTGAGGTTCTGGCTGTGTCCCGCACGACCCACGTCAGCACCTGGGACCCCGCGACCGTGCGCAGGGCCCTACAGTGGGCTCGCTACCTGCGCCACATCCACAAGCGCTTTGGCCGCCATGCCCGCATTAGCAAGGCTCTGGAGCGGCGACTGCAAAACCAGTGGAAGCAGCCCGGCGACTCTGGGCCTGCTCCAGCCCCGGGGTTGGCGAACTTCCAGGCCTTGGGGCACTGCGACCAGCTGCTGTCCTTGCGACTGCTGGCGAACCCGGCCCTCGGGGATGCCTCCTTTCGCTACCTGCTGCAGCAGCTCTTTCCCGGCCCTGGCGTCCCGGACGCCGAGGAGGAGACGCTCCAAGGCAGCCTGGCCCACCTCGCCCGCCGCCGGGCCGCTATTCACATGCTGCGCTTCAATGCCTATGGAGAGAACCCGGTCCTTCAGGAGGACTCACTGATGAAGACCCAGGCGGAGCTGCTGCTGAGGCGTCTGCAGGAGGTGGGGGAGGCCGAGGCAGGGGGCCCTGGTAGGCTTCTCAGCAGCCTGTGGGAGCGCTCGCCCCAGAACAACTTCCTGAAGGTGGTAGCGGCCGCGCTGTTGCTGCCGCCGTCGTCTCCCCGGCCCCAAGAAGAGGAATTGGAACTAGGCAGCCCCAGAACTCCGGGAGAGGAGGGTCAAGAGCTGCTTCGCTGGCTTCTGGGGAAATCGGATGTCATGGTTGCTTTTTGCCGCAGCCTCCCAGCCGGGCTTTTAACTTCGGTGGCGGGGCGCCATGCAGAGCTCTCCCGGGCCTATCTGGGCCTGCTAACAGACTGGGGTCGACAGCTGCGCTACAGCCTTCAGAAAGGCCTTTGGATTGGAACTGAGTCCCAGGATGTGCCCTGGGAGGAGTTGTTGAGCAGGTTTCAAAGCCTCTGTCAGGCCCCTCCACCTCTGAAAGATGAAGTTTTTACTGCCCTTAAGTCCTGTAAGGCTCAAGATGGAGATTTCGAAGTCCCTGGTCTTAGCATCTGGACAGACCTGTTGCTGTCTCTTGGGAGTAGTGCGTGATATTGCATTTGGGCAGAGACAAGTTCTCAGCCCAGCCCCCAGTTCTCTATGGGCAACGTTCTGTAACTGAGCACTCGAATATACAGTTTACAAAATTAGAATCCCAGTGTTCTCACCAAATGTCCTGTACTTTCATGTGTCCAAAATATTATTGTAGGTCCTAATATATAATAGGTGTCATTGTAACTTAATTACAGATATGTAAAGGAACTGGCTTGTAGTGCCATGGGTTTTCTGGATAGAGGAGGTAACATTGGAAGTATCCTACCTAAAGCCATGGAGTTAACAATAGTTTGCATTCCAGAAGGCGCATTTCTAATAATGTTGAAAAGATACGTGCTTGTCAAAGAAAATGCAGCTTTAAAGTGACAAGACACCTTTTTTATTTTATTAATGCCTTACTTTTGCAGGTTTTTCTTGGGTTTTTTTAAATCCCCAGAAGTGATTTCTTTAACCAACAACATGTGCTGTCAGAAATGGTTTGGAAAGCCAACTGGCCTAGTTGGACTTGAAACCCTGGACTTTGGCCTTGTTAACCTAACGTTCTAACCAATTAACCAGTGTCAACATGTATTAAAATTGTGTTATTCCGAAATTTTGTTTCTCATTTCTGCACATTGAAAGATCATACAGTAATTTAAAGCATTGACTTAAGAAAAAAATTTTACAGCATGGTAAATACAAATATATGCCTTTGGATATTAATTTAGCATTTGATGGTAAAAGAAAAACTTCTGAATTAGTGCTGCTTCTGCCATTGACTGGGTTAATAAATCACAACCTTGGTGTTACAGTTGCCTCATGTTGAATGAAGTGTTGAGACTAAAATAGTTAAATTCTCCCACTTTGTCCTTGTTAGCTGCCCTATGGGGACAGTTTAGAATATTTGTTTAGTGTGTGTAGGAACCTAATTTTGTGAGTTTACCCAGATGCTCCACTACCAGTAGAGTGATTGCCAATCACCAAACTTAAGAATGATTTATTCATTTTTATTAGGGGGCATATAACTTTCTGTTCATCAAGATTTTTTTTCCATAACCAAATTAGTTGGTTGCAAGATTCTTCTAATTCTAGAAATGGAATTAGAGCAAAAGGAGTTGTATAATCTTGTAGAATTTTTTATTCTATAGTGAAACCTGGAGTAAACTACTGTTCTGCTAGCAAGTACACTTTTCCAGATGATCCTGGGTTAACACAAGCAAGTTTGTATTTCCTGTGGTTTGATTCCTTTTTCTAGCTCTAATCCATATAGAACATCTTTTAGATTTAATTTGCCATTAATGCAGGAAGAAGGCAATTCCTTCTGTTACCTAAAAGTCTTTTTTCAAGAAGCATAACCCAATGAAGAGTTCTACCCACACAAGTCATAATATTGACCCATAAACCTAAGTCCCATAACCCTAAGCTTTAGTTTTAAAGAATGACAGTTTGTAAACTTATTTCCCTATTTCTGCTGCAACATTGCACACTCTTATTTAAGATAAAATGATAAAAATTGTTATAGACTTCAGTAAAAAAATTTTTTAATCTATTTTTATACTTACCATATCTTATTTTAGGCTCCATGCTATGTTCATTGCATAGGTAACCATATTTAATCTTCACATCAAGACTGTATTGTTATAAATCAAGATACAAGCTAAAGAAGATTAACTACAATGCCCAAGGGCACACAGAAAATAAGCAACATGAGAGCAGAAGCCAATCTGTTATTTTTTCCCCCCAGAGCCTAGCACAGTGCCTGGCATGTGGTAGGTACTCCAAATGTTTGAATAAATGAAGCCAGGATTAGAACCTTAATCTGTATTCTTAACAACAGAAAAAAAAAATTTTTTTGACCATGCCACGTGGCTTGCGGGATCTTAATTCCCAGAGGAGGGATCGAACCTGGGCCCAGCAGTGAAAGTCCCGAGGCCTAACCACTGGACCAGCAGGGAATTCCTCTTAATCTGTATTCTTTATCTTGTTTTAAACAAAGTTAAAGACTTGAAAAGGTGTTATTGAATATAGAAATCTTACTATCACTCTGAATCTACAGGAAGAGAGAAAAAATGAGAGGAAGAAATGGGAAATTGAATAAATAAATTCAAGATTCTTATGAGCCAGCAGATAAAATGACTGCATGTGTCTGTTGTTTTTTGTTAGTATTAGTTGAGGACAAATATCTCAATGCTTTTGGAAAACTTCCCTTGGTCTGATTGTATATTTATTGAGTATATTAGAATGTTTTAAATCTAAATGCTGTTGTCCATGTGCTGGCTGCTTATTAAGGTTCTGATTCTAATGGAAAATGTGTAAGATTTGGCTTTGAGTACATAAATAAGGCTATGCATTTGTATGGTGTCATACAATATACAAAGTTCTGCAATTAAATCATCTTAGCAGAACCTCTTAATATAACTGTAAGACAGGATAATGTGCTGTAAACTTCAAGTTTTACTAAGGAGTTGTGACTACAGGTAGTGATTTGTCCAGTATTTATATGACTCTTGAGTGGTAAGGTCACCAAGGATATGGATCTTTTCTAACCTACATTCACTCCACAAATCTTTTCTAGGGAGGTAGATTGCTGATTTGAAAACCAATACTGGATTAAAAAATTTTAAATGTATCATCAGTGTATACTCTAACAGGGACTGGCACATGGGAGAAATTATATTTATCAAATATGGTTTAAATTTGGGTTATTATCTACTACTATAACTTTTACCTAGTTATTTCACTGTAGGAATCAGAGTTCATTTATCTATAAAACAGAAAAATTCCACCCATTTGAACTGCTTAGCATAATTAAAAGATAAAATGATAATGCATATGAAAATGATGTCAGAAATTATAAACAGGCCGATTCATCTATTTTCTTTAAATTGATAAACATATAAATAAATGTAAAATATGATTCACACAATGAATTAGTATTTATGAAAAGCAAACATACCTTAAGGTGTAATAAGAACTGAGACTCATCATTAAGATTTGACCATTAAAATAAATTTAAAATAAAATGAGTTTAATATTTTAATACACTTTTATTGGATAAATAATACGGTAACAATATTAAAGAAATACTCTTTCACATTGGCACTATTTTCATTTTTGTGTGTTCCTATCCATCTTTTGGTCACGTGTCTGCTATTTCCATAGCTGTAATTAATGTATATAACATCTCTAGATTTTATCAAGTTATCAAATATTTTTATGTTCAGTCTTTAAAAATAAAGGAAAATATGTACTTATTAGGAAGTAAGTCCTCAATAAATGCTAGTTAAATGCTTTTCCTATGTTTAATGAGATGAAAATGTTGAGGTCTTTTTTCTTTTCTTTTGATTTTTTATTATTTTTTTTGCCCACACACGTGGCTTGCAGGATCTTAGTTCCCTGACCAGGGATAGAATCCAGGCCCGTGGTAGTGAAAGCACCAAGTCCTAACCACTGGACAACCAGGGAATTCCCTCTTTTTCTTTTATTATGTTAACTTTTCTAATGATAATTTGTCGTTGCATTTCAGAGATGCTCAGTCAAATGTATTAACTTTTTAATATTCTGTTCAATTCAGCTTATATTTTATTTATATTTTTGATTCTGAGTTCATGAGTGAGATTGACCTGTAATATTTTATTCTTAAATACTTTTGTTTGAATTCAGTATTTTACTGGCCATATAGAATGAATTAGGGACTACTCTTTTTCTTATTGTCTGTGAGAGTTTTATAAAATTGGAATGAACAATTCCTTGGGAGTCTTATACAGTTATTCTGTAATACAATCCGAGCCTGATTTTTATTTAATTGAATGACTTAACTACAATTTCAATTTCTTTATGGCTATTGGAACAAAGTTGTTTCTTACCTTTTTTGTCACTAGTGTTTTCCTACCTTTTTATCACTAACACACCTACAATTCTGTTTCATTTTTATTCCTTTTTTTTTCTCTTTGTCTTAGCTTTTCTTGATTTGTCTTCCCAAGTGTTATCTATTACATAATTTTTCCCAGTGAATTAAGTTTATTATAACACTTTTTCTATTTCAAAAATTTATGTTCTTATTTTATCTATTTTCTTCTTTGCTTTTATTCTGATGTTCCTCAGTTCTTAAGCAAAGTCATTTAGCTCATTTGTAACTTTTTTTATTATATAAGTATTTAAATTGCCCTTTAAATTTTGCTTTCACTGCAAGTCTCTTGTTTTGATATTTAACATTTTCATTATCATTCAGTTCTAAGTATTTATAGCTTAGTTTCCACAATGATTTCTTCTGTAATCTATGGATTACTTAAAATTGTTTTTTAAATTCCTCAATGAATAAATCTTCTTAAAATTATCTTTTTGTTCTTCTTTTCCAAATTAATTTATTTTTGTCAGAAAGTGTAGTTTATATGATACTGAATCTTTGATACTTATTGATACTTGGTTTATTGTCCAAATAGGTGGTCAGTTTTTATAAATGTGCTGCATGTACTTGAAAAGAATGTGTTTTCTCTAATTTGGGGACACACAGTTCTGCATATATATTTTAAATTAACTTTGTAAACTTTAAAAAAAATTATTCTGCATATTTACTACTCTTTTTCTGTTTGTCCTATCAAATAAGTGAGGGAGCAGTGCTGAAATTCCCTGCTATGTTGGGAAAGTTGGACAACTGCATGTAAATCAATGAAAGTGGAACACACCTTCACACCATACACAAAAATAAACTCAAAGTGACTTAAAGACTTACATATAAGACATGACACCATAAAACTCCTAGAAGAGGACATAGGCAAGACATTCTCTGACATAAATTATACCAGTGTTTTCTTAGGTCAGTCTCCCAAGGCAATAGAAACAAAAGCAAAAATTAGCAAATGAGACCTAATCAAACTTATGAGCTTTTGCACATCAAAGGAAACCATAAACAAAATGAAAAGACAACCTACGGACTGGGAGAAAATATTTGCAAACTATGTGACTGACAAGGGCTTAATTTCCAAATTATACAAATAGCTCATAGAACTCAATAACAAAAAACCAAATCAAAAAATGGGCAGAAGACCTAAATAGACATTTCTCCAAAGAAGACATACAGATGGCCAATAGATACATGAAAAGATACTCAACATTATTAAAGAAATGCAAATCAAAACTACAGTGAGGTCCCACTTCACACTGGTCAGAATGGCCAACATTAAAAAGGCTACAAAAAAAAAAAAAAAAAAAAAGGCTACAAATAACAAATGCTGGGGATGGTGTGGAGAAAAGGGAACCCTCCTACACTGCTGGTGGGTGGGAATGTAAACTGGTGCAGCCACTGTGGATAACACTATGAAGGTTCCTCAAAAAACTAAAAACAGAGTTGCCATATGATCCAGCAATCCCAGTCCTGGACATATATCCAGACAAAACTATAATTTGAAAAGATGTATGCACCCCTATGTTCATAGCAGCACTATTTACAATAGCTAAGACATGGAAACAACCTAAATGTTCATCAACAGATGAATGAATAAAGAAGATGAGATGGAATATTACTCAGCTATAAAAAAAAGAAATAATGCCATTTGCAACTACATGGGTGGACCTAGAGATTATCATACTAAGTGAAGTAAGTCAGAAAGAGAAAGACAAATACCATATGATAGCATTTATATGTGGAATCTAAAATACAACATGAATATATCTACAAAACAGAAGCAGACTCATAGACATAGAGAAGAGACTTGTGGTTGTGGGGTGGGGGAGGGTTGGATTGGTATGTTTGAGACTAGAATATATAAACAACAAGGTCCCCTGTCATATAACACAGGGAACTATATTGCATATCCTGTAATAAACCATAATGGAAAAGAATATGAAAAAGAATATGTATATGTATAACTGAATCACTTTGCTGAACACCAGAAACTAATACATTGTGAATCAACTATACTTCAATTAAAAAAAATTCCCCACTATGATCTTGGTTCAAGAAACTTTATCAATTATCATTTTATATATTTTGAGCGATTTTATGATATGCAGGCAAATTCAGAATTGTTATATCATCTTAATGAATTGAACTTTTTATTTTGTAATGACACTTTCTGCTTTAAAGTCTTTTTTTCTATTATTATTATCATTATTAATATGACTGGACTTTTTTCTGCTACCCTACTTTGTGCTTTCTATTGATATGTGTCTTGACTTTTCTGCTTCATTTTCTTTCTCAGCTCTTTTTAATTTCCTGGATTTTTTTTTTTTTTCTTGTCTTCCTATTCCTTTTCTCCCTCTGCTAATTGAGATGCTATATTCTATACCTAAGCTTTTACTCTTGAAACTTTTACCACATTCAACTTAAAAATATCTAAAATTAGTTCGAAATCTTTGTCTCCCTTCCTAACAATACAGTGGGCCTTAGAAAACTTTAACCCTGATCTCATCTCCCAACTCACAAGTTATTAATTTATTCATTTTTAGTTTTGTTCTTTACAAGAAAATTTCCAACAAATTAGAACACTTTAATTAATATTTTATACAGACAAGTGTGTTTTGATTTACCTACATGTTGAAGATTTTTGTTTCCCATTGCTCCTCAGACATTTCCCCAGGGATCAGTTTATTATTTTTTTTAGAAGTTCCCCTGAAGAAGGTCTTTAAATGGTCTCTTAGTTTTTATCTAAAAATATTTTTATTTTGTCAATGTTCTTAGAAGATAATTTTGCTGTGTACAGGATTCTAGGTTAACATGTTAAAGATAGTAATTCACTCTTTTCTGTTTTCCATTGCTGATATTCAGAAAGCTGTTGTCAGTCTTCTCATGGTTTTTTCTAAGTGATCTCTTTCTGGTTTCTTTTGAGATAGTCCTTGCTTCAGTATCTGCAGTCACCATAACATATCTAATTGTGAATTTCTCTTTTTTTCTTGCTTGTTATGTGTTGTATTTCATTTATTTGTGGATTTGTGTTTTTCTCTGTCCAGTTTTTTTCTAATGTTTCCTTTCCTCCACTTTTTCTAATTTCTCCTGTGACTCTGATCAGGCCTATATTAGATCCTCTCATACTACCCTTATATCCTACAACCTCTCTTTCATAGTTTTTATCTCCTTACCACTCTATGCTGGTGTGGAAACTGCTGTTACCTCCTAGGATATATTTCCCTATCTTCATTTTAGTAATAATATCTCAGCCCCAAATTTCAGCTAGAAGTGGCCACCCAGCTACAGAGTAAATTTCCCTGTCTCTCTTGCAGTTATTTACATGTGGCCATAACACTAGATTTTGACCATTTGTGAATAAGCAGAATTGATATGCACAACTGAGGGTTCACACTCCTGACATATGAAATCATTTTCCCTTAATGCTCTGTTTGTCACTTGAAATTGGCTGGAAAGTCATTGTGGTGCTGAAGAGCTACCTTGAATCACACCGCTAAGAAAGATTGGAACAACTGCTGCAGACACAAAGATGTGGCCACATGTTCAGGATGGCAGAACAGAGCCCACTTGCCTCATTTGTCTTATTATATGGGATAGAAATACATTTCTCTCTACCCTACTCTCTTATCCAAATCACTGTTTTGAGGTGTAGTTGTCACATCAACTTTGCCTATATCCTTAGTAAATGTATTGGTATATTCTTGTTAATTCACTCATCTATCTGATGTTCTAGCAATCCATTAGGTTTTTAATTTCAACAATATATTTTTCCTAAAAGTTTTATTTGTTTTTTTTCCCCATCAAGTCTGCCTGATCATTTTTTATAATCTCATATTATATGTTTATTTTTTTTTATTCCATTTTTTTACATTGTTATTTTATATTCTGTAGTAATAACTTCAAAACCTGAAGTCCCTGGGGATTTAAAACTGTTTACTGTTTCTGTGATTCTCACTCATGGTGATTTGTTTCCTTACATACTTCTGTACATATATTGTGAGTTCACATTTATTTGATTTAATCTATGGAAACTTAGATATCTAAATAGGGTATTCTTTCCCCATGACGGCATTTTCAATAGTTCCTGTCAGAAATAGTGAACACTTGTAACCTAGGCCACTTTGGCAAGGTTCCTGGCTTAATGCAAGAGTTTTGGCTTCAATTTCCTTACCTTGTGGCTTGCTCAAATCATAGTTTCCAAATCTGATTGCATACTACTCACACCTCTTTGTTTTTGGAGAGATATATGTTTGGTGGTGAAAGATAGCCTGGAAATTTCCTTTATTTCCTAAAATTTCAACAAAGCATTAGAAGCATATATTATTGAGAATCTAAATGTTTATAGCAGTTGGGTCCTACTGAACATACAGTCACAGCTTTGCTGAAAGTGGAAGTCCTCATTTTCCCTTTAACCCAGACAGACCTAACTTTTGCCCTCAATACTCCTCTGAAAGAAGTCTTGTCAAGGTCACAAATCATCCCTATGATCCCATATTTGAAGGACACCTTTCTGATCTTAAGTTACTTGACCTCTCAGTAACATTAGACATTTTGACCACTTTCTTCTTTTTGAAACTAGGCTTGAACTTCGATTCTCAGAACTTGTGTGACACTGCTCTATCCTGGTTTCCTCTTACATTTCTAGCTATTTTTTCTCAGTCTGATTTTCTGGCTCCTCCTCCCCTAATCAATCTTTCCCAGGATTTCTCAGAGTTTAATAGTCTGCCTTCTCTTTCGTGTGTGCTCTCATCCCAGGTGATCTCATCCCTTTTCCACAGGTTTAAATACTACCTGTATGCTTTCAACCGCCCAATTTACATCTGCAACCCAGAGCTCTCATCAGAGCTTCAGGATGAATATCCTCACTTAAATGTTTCACAAGCCTCTCAAACCAAATATATGCAAAACAGAATTCTTCATATCCCCCAAAAGCCTGCTTATCCCCCTATATTTCTCCGTAAATAGCCAGAAGCCTGGGAGTTATTCTTGAATGCTTTCTCTCTCCTAACCCTCATATCCAATTTACCAATACATTTCCCCTTATCTAAATTTGTACTCATTACCCTAGTATAGGATAGGGTGACCATAGATTCTTGTTTTCCCAGGACAGATTTGGGTTATGCCTGTTGTCCTGGCATAATTAATACAAGTACAGTATCCTTTTTCATTCTCTAAAGTGCCCTGGTTTGGCTGATAATTCGTATGTTCACCCATCTATCACATCTCTGCCATTAGCTGGTTTCTCTGCTTGCTTTTTTGCACCTCTTACAATCCATACTCCACCTAACAGCTCAAGTAGTCAACTCTCAGTCATGTCCTCTGAGAAATTTAAAGTCAATGGCAGAGAACTTACACAGACTTTTACTACTACATCTACCTATATTAGCATCTATACCCACATATTTCACGTTCTGTTTGTTTTCAGTGATAAGCTCTTCTATATTAAGCCAATTTCTATACACTCCAGCAGTACAAGAATTCTTTCAGTTCTTCGAGTAGATAGGCTGATCTTTTTCCTGTCTTAGAAACTTTGCTTACATTATTCCTTCAGACAAGAATGTTCTCACCCAGTCCTTCCTTCATTTCTCAGCTTAATTTCATTCTCTCACCAAAATGTCTCTATCTAGATATGTTTCACCCTGTTATTTTCCTTCAGACCACCCATTTTCCTATTAAATATAGTTGTGTTGTTCATGTGTGTTTGTCTTTTCTACTAGAGTATAAGTTCAGTAAGGACAAAGCTGTTTTGCTTGAACGTCCAAGGCCCTCACAGTATACTGGCATATATTATGTAGTTGGTACCTATTTATGAATGCATAGGACTGGAGCAAACATTTGATTAGAGCATCACCCTTTGGGTCATATCTTTAAGAAGCATAAATCATTTTAGTAGTGGCTACATGAAGTACAATATAAATCCAAACAATGAGAGTGGGTTCCCCAATATACGGTAACATTTCAAAACTACGATCAATCAAACTGAAAAATCTTCCAAAACCTCTTTGCTACATTTGAGTTGGATCAACATTCATCAATGTCAAGATTTAGTTGCTGTGGTTAAGTTACCCAGTTATAGCTCTTTTATGCATTTTTTTTTGAGCTCTGAAATAGTATACTGAAGCTCTAAAGTAGTAACCAGTTTATAAATAGAATGGCCCATCTTCCCTAGCAAATTGTGGATATAAGGTATTCATATTAACATAAATTAGTTAATGCAAATGCTCTAGGAAGAAACCATTGATTTCTCTCAGAGATTAATTGGAAATGATCAATCTCTACATTAGAAGTGTGGCAGTAGCACATTTATCAGATGCTAATTGTCATAGTGGACCAAGAATACACTTTTGGCTTAGAAATATGGTAGCCCTAAGGGAAAGTAGCTTGAATAATTACAATAATTAACGTGTATACAACTGTCTCTTGAAGCTTCATTACTCTTAATATTGGGGTAAAGGTTTGAGTTCAAAAGAGCTTTCAGTGTTTTAAAGTCTTATTGTGGTTTTATCCTTTTATATCATGAATGACCAGGACTTAAATCTTAGGAACTTTTTAGATGCAGTAATTCAGAAGTATAAGCATAAGGGTATAAAATGTGAATAATCAGTTTATATTTTATATTTATACATATAATACAAATAGCATTATCACATTCTGAATGAAGTCTATAGTAATCTCAATGTCAGGCATATATTTGATATTTGGGTTTTACACATCAATATTTAAAATAAATTTATTTTAGAGACAAATTTGTTTATCACTACAAAAATGTTCCTCACTTTTTATATATATCCTTTCAGTTTGATATTTGTGTTGCAAAATTTTACTCATTTATTTATTCAGTAAGCTACTAATATGTCAGACTATGATTTAATGCACGAAAATGATACAAACCAATTTATTTAATGTATATATTTTTATGTTATGAACCAAATTTCATATTTCTTAAAAAATACATCTGGAAAGCAATATGTGAGGTATAGAGATATATGTGTAGATCAATACTGGATATTTTATCCTCCTTAATTGTTCAAAGCTCTGTGGGATAGCTGTTGAAATAATCATTATTATACCAAGCATCTGACATATTATCAATACTTATTTGGTAAGATATTCTGCTTGAGGCTATGCATGTATTTATGAGCATTGACGATGTGCCAAAATGGAATAAGAATATAGCATACTGTTAGCTTTCACTGAATAGAGAAGCACCATGGACAAGAATGGATAAATGTTCTTTGCTAATCTCAAACACTTTAGGTACCTTTAAAAATGTTAACTGAAAAACAAAACAAAACAAAAGAAAACAAAAAAAATGTTAACTGAATTTGAATCCACAATGAATGTTAAGATCAGATTTCAAATAATCTATCACTAATAAATTGACTACTAAAATGCAGATAGGAAAAAAATGCAGATTATAAATTATAGTTTTTTCTAGAGATAAAGAGACCTCAAAATTTTGTAATAAATATTCTTGGCAGAAAGAGAGTATGTTTTCTTATCTTGTATTTTACAAAAAATCATACTGACAATCTTTGATGAGCTTCAAAAATATTCAGTAATCTATGTAAACATTAATAGCCAAGAGTGGGATGAGGTTGGAGGTACACATTCTCTGGTTTGTTTTTCCAATAATTGCAAAAACATGTGTTCCTGACACTGCTGGTTGGAAATTGCTGTTGGAAACATAAAATAAATTACAAGTGACTAACAAGAGCAATTTACAGAAGATACACGATCTAGTTCACTAGTCAGCAGGCATATGGAATTACTATAGTAACCAAAACTAATGGAGAGCAGGCGCCATTTTCTAATTATAGCTAGAAGCACTGGACCTTGTGCACTGTACCAGTAAATTGGTCCCAGTAGATTCAAAATGATTTCACTGTTTGTCATTATAGATGCTAGCAAAGGCAGGATATTTGAAGAATATGGTTTCTGCAATTTGTTAAAGGTATTATACCCATTTTATAGTCTAGTTCTGTGAATGGACTATTACTTACTATTACAATATTACAATTAAAAGGCATTTATAATTCCATTTAACAGTTAAAGAAGTTTAAAAAACAATAATTTTTTTTATCATGGGGGAATTAAAGTATAAATGAGGAGACAAAGGTGGGAAATAAATAAAAAACCTTGTTAAATGGCTTTCTTTTATGATTAATTTTTATAATACAACACTATCTCTGGACAACCTTGAATAAATTCTTTCATAGCTCTAAGCTTTCATGTTCTTATTTGCAGAATTTGGATGAGAATAATAACTATATCTTTCTTTAGTAAAACAATTAAGACCATGAATATTCAAGAACTTTTAGTAATTCTTTTAGAATAGGTTTACTGGTGTCACATTCTCCTAATTTTCCTTCATCTGAGAATGTCTTGATTTCATTCCTGAAGGATAATTTAGCCAAATATAGAATTTGGGCTGACATATCTTTTCTTTCTGCATTTGAGAATGTGCCATTTCCCTCTGGCATTCATGGTTTATGATGACAAATCTGTCATTTGAATGTTTTTTTCCCCTATAGGCAAAATGTCATTTCTCTCTTTCTGATTTAAGATTTTTTCTCTGTCTATAGTTTCCAGAAGTTTAATTATGATGTATCTTGGTGTAGATTTCTTTGGGTTTATCCCTCTTGGGAACTGATCAGCTTCTTGAATCTATAGACTTACGTCTTCTGCCAAATTTGGAGAATTTTCAGCCATTACTTCTTAGAATATTTTTCAGCCCTCTCTCCTTCTCCTCTATTTCTTAGAGTCCCATGACATGTTAAATATTTTGTTTTAGTCCAACAAGTCACTGAGTTTCTGTCATACTTTTTCCCCAGTCTATTTTCTCTCTTTTGTTCATGTTGGGTAATTTCTACTGTCCTATCTTTGAGTTCATTGCTTTTTGCCTCTGTCCTCTCCATTCTATTGTTGTGTCTTTCCACTGAAATTTCATTTCTGTTATTATATTTTTCAATTCTAAAATTTTCACTTCGTTTTTCTTTATGTCTTTTATTTCTTTACTGAAACTTTGTATTTCTTTTTTCATTTGTTTCAAGTGTATAATTGCTCATTAAATCATTTATATGACAGTTGCTTTAAAATCCTTGTCAGATAATTCCAACATCTGTGTCATTTCTGTGTTAGCATCTGTTGATTGTCTTTTCTCATTCTCCAAGAAAAATTTTTGATGGGATGATTTTATTTTATTTTTTATCAAAAATGAGAAGAAAAACCTAGCTTCTTGAAGATTTAGTGCCATAGTAGAAAGTAGTATTTCCAAGGTTAAGACCAAGGGCTTTCAGCATAGGGTCCACCAAACTTTAGAGGCTCAAAGAATGGCCCTGAGTTATCTTTGAGATCCTGAAATTATATGCCAAATTTGGTGTCCACATGTTCACTTTTATGGAGAATATCATCAGATTCTCAGATGGGTAAATGATACCAAAAGTTTTTAAACTCATGCTGCCCTAGGCAGTACCAGGATGTATAAAACAAATTTCTGTATCAAAATCAACTTAATCCTGGACATAATCAGTAATTATAATAAAATAGCTAATACTCTTTAATTATTCCTTTTGCATATACTAATGCATTCAATCTTCATAACAACTCTCTGAGGTGGGATACTATTATTTTCCTACTTTTGAAATAAGAGTTTCTATGGAAATTATGAAGCTTTTTTTTTCTTGAGTAAATGCCCTGGTAGTGTAGCCTTTAAAATTTCACATTACACCATAATATATTTAGAATTATAGTTTTAGTTTCCCACTGAACTTAGCTTTCAAATCCTAGTTTCTGCTGATGTCAGAAATTTTGATTTTGCCAGTTTAAGATAATAAAATTTTGTGTGATTTAAACCTCAGTCTTCTTTGGATAAATATTCCCCCTTCTGTCCCTGTATTCTGTAGGTGATCTCAGCTCAGGAGGGCCTTTTATGTCATTCTGGCATCCTTCAGAGAAGAGCTTCTGACCTGTGAGCACTCCTCTACTGATGTAGGTTTTCTGTTCTTTCCACATGGGTAGTGGTTAGATAACTTCATGGTCACTATTTGATGACTACGTCCACACCTCAGCTGCCTCTGGAAGTACTTATGTCATGAAAAATAGTCATATCTTCCATCCAGACTGCAGTTTGGGCTTTCCATTTCCCAGCTGATACTAGTGGTCCCTCATGAACCTGCCACCTCATTAGGTTTAAGTACAGGCTTTCAATTCTCAGGCATGCAAATAATTTTCACACCTGGTCAATGTCCTGTGGTAGCTAAGTGAAACTCAAGGGGGAGAGAGATGAACAACCTGAAGTCCTTATTCTTTTGGGACCTGCCATACATATATGATCGCATGGGTGCACTCTGCAAGACTGTCTCAACTCTGTCTCCAGAGTTCAAGATGGGAGGTGCTGCAAAAGTTCACAAGTTCCTTCAGCTTTTGTTTAGCCAAATCTATTGAGAGCTTCCCATGATTTTTCTACTGTTTTGACTGCTTGGGAGTGTGGAGGGGGAGGTAAAGTTGGGAGCAAATTTCCACACTCTTCCACACTCACATCTAAATTCCCTTACTCTGTCTTCCAAATCCTCTCCAAATTCCTATGCCTATCCTAGAAAATAATTTTAATCTCTTTTCTATGGAAAGACTTGTCTACGTTCATTCCATAACCTTCCTTCATTATGTAGCTCATTGCATAATCCTATGGTCTGAGTCCTCCAGACATGCACTCTTAATATGCACGTTATCAGAATTCAAAAACAGACAAAAACCCACAATAATAGTTTTGAAAAATATGTTTTGGATCCTACTTGATATCATTGTTCGAAGTTGTATCCTCCCTTTCCCCAAGGAAACAGGCATTTCTTGCTCACTGGTGGATAATGTAAATGAGGTCACAAGGAGTATTGGCTATCAAAATATTATAGTGTCATAGTAGGATAGAGTTAGGTTAAAAATAAATAAATAAAGAGGTTTTAGAGTGTATCTTTTAAGAACAAAAAAAACCCATATAGATTTACCTTTATTTTTGACAGCAAGGGGAAGAGAAGGGAAAGAAAGTATAGTTATTCTTGGAATTGATATTAAAAATGAACATTCTTCATAACTTCTTGTGTCTCATACATTCACCAAATACTTCTTTCTTAAAAGAGTGACAATACTTCTATGGAAATAGCAGTTTCTAGTTAAATGAACAAAGCATTTAGTAATGAGTAGGGAGTTCTGGGACCCGCAGGGAGAGAGATTCACATTTACTGAGCTTCTATTCTTTGCCAGATACTTTGTTAGGCTTTTTACTTACATTATTTTATTTAATCACCACCATAACCCTGCAAAATAAATAGCATTGTTATTTGTTAATTTTATAAATAAGGAAATGGAAGTTCAAGTAGGTTAAATCAATTTTCCAAGTTCATTAAATTAGTAAATGAGAGAGTATTATAACTCCATTCTTTCCAAATTTAGTTTTTTTTCTCTGCTACACTGATTTACAACACTTGGACCAATTATCCAGAGTTCATAGAAGAACATTTATAGAGTCTTTGAATTTATATTTACTTATATATATTCCTAATTAATGGATTCTAATAATAAGACTCCTTAATGAACGCAAGCAGAAAGTCTAGACCAAGATGCCTGTATTAAGCAGGAATAAGATGAAAAGAAGTGGTTTGGACAATATACAAAGACACAACAACAAAAAGAAAAAAGAGAGAGAAACAAAGAAAGGGGGAAGATAGAAAGGAAGAAAGAAAGAAAAAGAAAGAAAGAAAGAAGGAAAAGAGAAGGAAGGAAAAGAGAAAGGCATGTAATAAACAAGGGCAGAATTATTCTTGAAGAAAACTCAAGGAAAAAGGGAAATCTTCCAGTGATTCTTCATGCTACTGAAAAACATAATGAGCTGATGAATTCAAAGAAAACAGAGCTCAAAGACAAAAGATGGAAATGAAGAGAGATGCAAAACTAAAGAAATAATTTGTGAGCCAAATAAATCTACTATTATAGATGTAACAGTAGATTACTATTAATAAGAAAATTCTAATAAAGAAAATTTTAATTTACTGACATAGAGAAATGTTTGAAATGTGAGATAAAAATATTAATGAAATAAGAGAGAAGATAAATGTGGAGGATAAGGATGGTTTAATAGAAGGGTATTTGATGTCCTTGGACTATCAAATTATTTTGGGATCTCCCCAAAATAAAACAAATAAAAATATGTCAATATCACCACCATCCAATTGATTTGGTAACCACTGTCAAGGTGACTAGACACATTAATTTTTATACTCATCAGCAGTGATTTGATTAATTTAAAATGTGGATCTGTAGACCCTATGGAACTGATTTATGCCTACTTTGAGAGCAATTGCACAGCAATCAGAGACATTTTCTCCCTGGACTATTAATATGTATTATAACAGCAGAAGGCACAAAGATGAGAAAAGCCAAAAAAAAAAAAAGAAAAAAAAAGACAACTGGATGAATGATAAAAACAAAATCTACATATGTTGTTATTAACAATTATATATAATTGACAACCAAACTTTCTTTTATATATATATACACACACACACACATACACATCTATTTATTTATTTATTTTGCTAGAAGTTGTTTTTCTTTTTAAAAGTTTAGAAGGAATGACATACTTTTTAATAATTAGATCTATAATTGAAAATGATTTGTCTGTGACTTTGAGATGGAGGTACCAAACCAAGTTCCTTTCAAACATTCTTCTGAGTCAGGAAAGACTGATAGAAAGTAGAAATGACTGTGGCCTTTCTGCAACTGGAAGTTGTAGACTATAGGCTTGTCTTTGAAGATTACATATTGGTTAACATTGTCTATTAGTCATCAAATAAATCTCTACATTTCTTGGTGTCCAAATTATGGTTAAATACATAAAAATACACAGTGTTAAGATTAGAGGAAATAAAAGTGTAACAATTACTGAAATGTCTTGTTTTGCATTAAATTAAATACATAGAAATCTGTTTGTTATACTTAAATATTATATTTAGAAACTCTGATGTGAACAAAAATATCTGATTTACAATAGCTTCTTGGAGATATAATTATACATAGTGAATAATTTAAACAATAACAGTTGCAGAATAACTTTCAAGAAATGGTCACTCATAACACTTTGAAGATAGGATATTATTTGAGTGTTTGTCCCCATAACCATTTCTTCAGGTTGTTCCAAAGGAGATATACAGCTAAGCTTTAACTGAGTCCAGAAATTGCTAAGGGGGAATTTGTTTTAAAAAATCTTTGGCAATACTGCCATTCATGCAATTCATAGCCAGTCATCATCCTTTTTGGGTTTCTTTGTTTCTAATTTTTTATTTGGCTGCACCTCACGGCTTTTGGGGTCTTAGTTCCCCCATCAGGGATCAAACCCATACCCTCCTAACAACTGGACCACCTGGGAATTCCCTTGTTTTTAATTTTGATCCCATACCATGTCAGAGAGAAACTAACAGCTAAAATGGGTGAATTCAAGTTGACCAAGACTCTCCCTTCGACTAAACTTTAGTTAAGTTACTTTGAACCCTCTTGTCAACCAACCCTCAATCTTGGCCCCTGTCCAGTCCTGTCTTTGGCCTGCTCATCCCAGTCTTAGCAAATAATCCTGCTAAGTCATCTCCCCACCCTTGCTATTTGATCACCCTTGATATCTGATCAAGTTCTTCATCCCCCACTTTTGATGTCTAAGTCCTTGGTTTGCCTATAGCAAGAATATTGTAAGGCCAGTTTAGCAAGAATCCCCTTGTCTTTGATGGCTCCTCTTTGTAATTATCCATTCACTTCCCCCTCACTCTTCTAACTGGCTATGAATCCCCAGCTGTCTTTGCTGTATTCAAAGTTGAATCTGCTCTCTCTCCCCAATGCAATATCCCTATTGTGATAGCCTTGAATAAAGTGTTCCTTAAAACTTTAACAAATATCAGAATAAGTTTTTCTTTGAGTCATAACAGCAAGATAAAACTTAAAGAAGTAACTTTCCAGGGTGTTCTATATAATCTGAGCACAGGTAGAAGAATACAGAAAACAAGTATTGTGCTATCTACTTTAAATTCCATAACCAGTCACTGAACAAATGATTTGGTGAGCACTTGCAAAAGGACAAAGTAACCAGTGGCAGCCAACAAAGATTCACTAAGAACAAGTCATGAAAAAAAGATTATCTCATTTATGTGAGGTTTACTAGGCTAATATTCTTGGCAATGCCATTGACAAAACTTATGATTTGGGCAAGATACTTGACAAAATATTTCATAGTATTTTTGTGCGTCAGATGGAGGAATATGAGCATGGTGATTGTTGGTTCGGCTGCTGATTGTATGAAGTAGACCTCCCTCCACGACCTACCCTTTGCACACTAGATTAACTCTGCTATATGTCTGTTTTACTTTAATAATAGCACTTATCGGCCCACCAGAGCAACAGTCAGCTCTACCCACCACCAGTCCCTCCCATCAAGCCTCTTTGATAGCCTCATCCACCAGAGGGCAGACAGCAGAAGCAAGAAGAACTACAATCCTGCAGCCTGTGGAACAAAATCCACATTCACAGAAAGATAGACAAGATGAAAAGGCAGAGGGCTATGTACCAGATGAAGGAACAAGATAAAACCCCAGAAAAACAACTAAATGAAGTGGAGATAGGCAACCTTCCAGAAAAAGAATTCAGAATAATAATAGTGAAGATGATCCAGAACCTCGGAAAAAGAATGGAGACAAAGATCGAGAAGATGCAGGAAATGTTTAACAAAGACCTAGAAGAATTAAAGAACGAACAAACAAAGATGAACAATACAATAAATGAAATGAAAACTACACTAGAATGAATCCATAGCAGAATAACTGAGGCAGAAGAACGGATAAGTGACCTGGAAGGCAGAATGGTGGAATTCACTGCTGTGGAACAGAATAAAGAAGAAAGAATGAAAAGAAATGAAGACAGCCTAAGAGACCTCTGGGACAACATTAAACGTAACAACATTCGCATTATAGGGGTTCCAGAAGGAGAAGAGAGACAGAAAGGACCAGAGAAAATATTTGAAGAGATTATAGTCGAAAACTTCCCTAACATGGGAAAGGAAATAGCCACCCAAGTCCAGGAAGCACAGAGAGTCCCATACAGGATAAACCCAAGGAGAAACACGTAGAGACACATAGTATTCAAATTGGAAAAAATTAAAGATAAAGAAAAATTATTGAAAGCAGCAAAGGAAAAACAATAAATAACATACAAGGGAACTCCCATAAAGTTAACAGCTGATTTCTCAGCAGAAACTCTACAAGCCAGAAGGGAGTGGCATGATATACTTAAAGTGATAAAAGGGAAGAACCTACAACCAAGATTACTCTACCTGGCAAGGATCTCATTCAGATTCGATGGAGAAATCAAAAGCTTTACAGACAAGCAAGAGCTAAGAGAATTCAGCACCATCAAACCAGCTCTACAACAAATGCTAAAGGAACTTCTCTAAGTGGGAAACACAAGAGAAGAAAATGACCTACAAAAACAAATCCAAATCAGTTAAGAAAATGGTCATAGGAACATACATATCGATAATTACCTTAAACGTGAATGGATTAAATGCTCCAACCAAAAGACACAGGCTTGCTGAATGGATACAAAAACAAGACCCATATATATGCTGTCTACAACAGACCCACTTCAGACCTAGGGACACATACAGACTGAAACTGAGGGGATGGAAAAAGATATTCCATGCAAATGGAAATCAAAAGAAAGCTGGAGTAGCAATACTCATATCAGATAAAATCGACTTTAAAATAAAGAATGTTACAAGAGACAAGGAAGGACACTACATAATAATGAAACAATAGACCAGATAGATTTAATTGATATTTATAGGACATTCCATCCAAAAACAGCAGATTACACTTTCTTCTCAAGTGCTCACAGAACATTCTCCAGGATAGATTACATCTTGGGTCACAAATCAAGCCTCAGTAAATTTAAGAAAATTGAAAGCATATCAAGCATCTGTTCTGACCACAACGCTAGGAGATTAGAAATCAATTGCAGCAGAAAAAACGTAAAAAACACAAACACATGGAAGCTAAACGATACATAACTAAATAACCAAGAGATCACTGAAGAAAGCAAAGAGGAAATCAAAAAATACCTAGAGACAAATGACAATGAAAACACGACAATCCAAAATCTATGTGATGCAGCAAAAGCAGTTCTAAGAGGGAAGTTTATAGCAATACAATCCTACCTCAAGAAACAAGAAAAATCTCAATAAAACAATTTAACCTTACACCTAAAGGAACTAGAGAAAGAAGAACAAACAAAACCCAAAGTTAGCGGAAGGAAAGAAATCATAAAGATCAGAGCAGAAATAAATGAAATAGAAACAAAGAAAACAATAGCAAAGATCAATAAAACTAAAAGCTGGTTCTTTGAGATGATAAACAAAATTGATAAACCATTAGCCAGAATCATCAAGAAAAAGAGGGAGAGGACTCAAATCAATAAAATTAGAAATGAAAAAGGAGAAGTTACAACAGACACCGCAGAAATACAAAGCATCCTAAGAGACTACTACAAGCAACTCTATGCCAATAAAATGGACAACCTGGAAGAAATGGACAAATTCTTAGAAAGGTATAACCTTCCAAGACTGAACCAGGAAGAAACAGAAAATATGAACAGACCAATCACAAGGAATGAAATTGAAACTGTGATTAAAAATCTTCCAACAAACAAAAGTCCAGGACCAGATGGCTTCACAGGTGAATTCTATCAAACATTTAGAGAAGAGCTAACACCCATCCTTCTCAAACTCTTCTAAAAACCTGAAGAGAAAGGAACACTCCCAAACTCATTCTATGAGGCCACCATCACCCTGATACCAAAATCAGACAAAGACACTACAAAAAAAGAATATTACAGACCAATATCACTGATGAATATAGATGCAAAAATCCTCAACAAAATACCAGCAAACAGAATCCAACAACACATTAAAAGGATCATACACCATGATCAAGTGGGATTTACCCCAAGGATGCAAGGATTCTTCAATACACGAAAATCAATCACTGTGATACAGCATATTAACAAATTGAAGAATAAAAACCATATGATCAGCTCAATAGATGCAGAAAAAGCTTTTGACAAAATTCAACACCCATTTATGATAAAAACTCTCCAGAAAGTGGGCATAGAGGGAACCTGCCTCAACATAATAGAGGCCATATACGACAAACCCACAGCAAACATCATTCTCAATGGTGAAAAACTGAAAGCATTTCCTCTAAGGTCAGGAACAAGACAAGGATGTCCACTCTCACCACTATTATTCAACATAGTTTTGGAAGTCCTAGCCATGGCAATCAGAGAAGAAAAAGAAATAAAAGGAATACAAATTGGAAAAGAAGAAGTAAAACTGTCACTGTTTGCAGATGACATGATACTATACATAGAGAGTCCTAAAAATGCCACCAGAAAACTACTAGAGCTAATCAATGAATTTGGTAATATTGCAGGATACAAAATTAATGCACAGAAATCTCTTGCATTCCTATACACTAATGATGAAAAATCTGAAAGAGAAATTAAGGAAACACTCCCATTTACCACTGCAACAAAAAGAATAAAATACCTAGAAATAAACCTACCTAGGGAGACAAAAGACCTGTATGCAGAAAACTATAAGACACTGATGAAAGAAATTAAAGATGATACCAACAGATGGAGAGATATACCATGTTCTTGGATTGGAAGAATCAATATTGTGAAAATGACTATACTACCCAAAGCAATCTACAGATTCAATGCAATCCCTATCAAATTACCAATGGCATTTTTTATGGAACTAGAACAAAAAATCTTAAAATTTGTATGGAGACACAAAAGACCCCGAATAACCAAAGCAGTCTTGAAGGAAAAAAACGGAGCTGGAGGAAGCAGACTCCCTGACTTCAGACTATACTACAAAGCTACGGTAATCAAGACAATATGGTACTGTCACACACAGAAACATAGATCAATGGAACAAGATAGAAAGCCCAGAGATAAACCCACGCATCTATGGTCAACTAATATGACAAAGTAGGCAAGGATATACAATGGAGAAAAGACAGTCTCTTCAATACGTGATGCTGGGAAAACTGGACAGCTACATGTAAAAGAATGAAATTAGAACAGTCCCTAACACCATACACAAAAATAAACTCAAAATGGATTCGAGACCTAAATGTAAGACCGGACACTATAAAACTCTTAGAGGAAAACATAGGAAGAACACTCTGTGACATAAATCACAGCAAGATCTTTTTTGATCCACTTCCTAGAGTAATGGAAATAAAAACAAAAATAAACAAATGAGACCTAATGAAACTTCAAAGCTTTTGCACAGCAAAGGAAACCATAAACAAGACGAAAAGACAACCCTCAGAATGGGAGAACATATTTGCAAACGAATCAACGGACAAAGGATTAATCTCCAAAATATATAAACAGCTCATTCAGCTCAATATTAAAGAAACAAACAACCCAATCCAAAAATGGGCAGAAGACCTAAATAGACACTTCTCCAAAGAAGACATACAGATGGGCAAGAAGCACATGAAAAGCTGCTCAACATCACTAATTATTAGAGAAATGCAAATCAAAACTACAGTGAGGTATCACCTGACACCAGTTAGAATGGGCATCATCAGAAAATCTACAAACAACAAATGCTGGAGAGGGTGTGGAGAAAAGGGAACCTTCTTGCACTGTTGGTGGGAATGTAAAATGATACAGCCTCTATGGAGAACAGTATAGCGGTTCCTTAAAAAACTAAAAATAGAATTACCCTATGACCCAGCAATCCCACTACTGAGTGTATACCCAGAGAAAACTATAATTCAAAAAGACACCTGCACCCCAATGTTCATTGCAGCACTATTTACAATAGCCAGGTCATGGAAGCAACCTAAATGCCCATTGACAGACGAATGAATAAAGCAGATGTGGTACATATATACAATGGAATATTACTCAGACATAAAAACGAACGAAGTTGAGTCACTTGTAGAGACGTGGATGGATCTAGAGACTGTCATACAGAGTGAAGTAAGTCAGAAAGAGAAAAACAAATATCATATATTAACGCATGTATGTGGAACCTAGAAAAATGGTACAGATGAACCAGTTTGCAGGGCAGAAGTTGAGTAGAGAACAAATGTATGGACACCAAGGGGGGAAAGCGGCGGTGGGGTGGGGATGGTGGTGTGCTGAATTGGGCGATTGGGATTGACATGTATACACTGATGTGTATAAAATTGATGACTAATAAGAACCTGCCGTATAAACAAACAAACAAACAAACAAAATAACTAATACTAAACTTTCTTTGGGTTTTTTGTATGGAAATATGTTAATACAAGTGTTTCAGACATTACACGAAATTTCTAAAAATCTTTTAAAAAAATAGCACTTATCACTAGTTGAGATTACTTATTCATTTATTTGATTATCCACTTTTTATTTTTTCACAACACTACATAAAATACGTTCCATTATCCTCCTCATTTTATGGATAAAAAAGTGAGGAATAGAAGGTTAAATAACTTAGTCAAAGTTATACATCTATGGTTGCTGCATGGTACCACCTTCCTTACCAGGGATTAAAGATGATGAGTTTTTATGGGCATATAGGTGGATGTTCATGACTCAAAAAGCCATACTAGATACTGGTCTTATGACTGTTAAATTCTCTTATAAGCTCCACTCAATGGTAAGGATTTGCTGGGTGAGCAAGCTGAGCCAAGTATACTGTTTAGACATATTCAGTCCTGGAGATCAGAGTGACTGGGTAAAATCTAGGACTAATGTTAATTAAACAATCATCATTCCATTATTTAAAAGGCAATTTCAATGATCTAGGTAAAATTCATGAAATAATTTAAATAGTTGACATGATTTAGTAGCCTAATGATACTAATAAAGAAATAGATATGTTCCAAAAGGCAGTCAACTAAGATATATTTTATCTATAAGTTTGTGAGGTTAATGTTCTACAGACAGCTGAAAATATGAAATTAGAATTTAAAGAGCTAGAAATAGATATATAGAATTTGACATAATTAGCACTGAGAAATGATGGGTATAAGACTGGATTAGCTCTCTAAGAAAGTTGGCATAAAAGTTCTGTCCTTGGCCATGGGCTTTTGGTCTTCAGCACTTATATCTCATACGCTGAGAAAGTCTGTTAAGTGTTATGATACAAAGGAAAGAAGAAAGATCTTAGGAGTTGACGTATAGAAAGATGAGAGGACAAAAAGGGCATGATGTCATGAAAACTGGAAAGAGTATTTTAAGAAGAGGATGAGCCATGGTGTCATCTGGAAACAGAAGGCTGAAAGGAATGGAAACTGCCTTGGATATGACTAAAAGAAGGTTTTTGATAAACTGAGAAGCAGTAGTTTCTCAGGGATTGAGAGGAACATAAGACAGTTTTTAGAAGACTAAAGAGAATGTGTCAGTGAAACAAAAAAGTAGGAAACAGACCACAGATCACTGACTGACTTATTAAAAACAGAAATATTACAGATTATTTGCTAAGAACCCAGTATTTGGAATCAGGCAGGTGTAGATTGGAACAGATTGGAACCCTAGTGGAACAGACTTCATTTCTTCATCTGAAAAAAATAAGGATTATAATAGTACCTACCAACAGAATCTTGTAAGGATAAATAGTATAGTGTATGTAAAATATTTAGAATAGTGTTTACATATGATAAATGCTCAGTGAATGATATATATTATCATGGAACCAAAGTTGTAGGAGGCAAGCGTTAGTATTTTAGCATGTGCATTTGTGTATGTCTGCATTTAAAATGGTTTTGTGCACATTTGAATGGGGAGAGTAATGGAGATTTTTAGTTTATGCCTTCTAGAATGCAGAATCTCTTCCAGTAATAGCACCCTGTTTTTGCTTTAGGAAAATTACACTTTCCCTTTGTACAAAATCCAGTGGTGCTCTGGTTAAGGTACTCTGCTCTCCTCTAGGCCAAAATATGAAAAAAATGGTTGGAGTCAATTCACCTTAATCATAGTGTCCTGATAGACTTGAGCTCATCGTCTGGATCTTTAGAGCTTCCCTGGTTTTTGGCCCTTTCTTGTTTTTTTCCAACTATTTCTGTAAGTCTGTGAGAAATTCATATGCTTCCAATAAGTTTTCTTTTTCATAGGCTGACCAGGGACAATCTCTGTTGTTTGTGAGCATATAATCCTATCTGATATGAAGAGGAACCAGGAAAGAGTTAGAGATTTAAGATGTTAGGGAAAGAATAAGAGTGGAGAGAATTCAAGGCAGTGGATGGAAGTTATTTTGGAGAAGAAGATAAGCTCTCTTTCATCTAAAATTACCACATCAGGGAGGGGAGAGCACAGAGACAAGAATGACAGAAGACAAGAAGAGAGAACAGAAGACAAGAACGTGTTGAAGCAAAAGGTATTAGAGAACTTATATGTGAAAGCACTGGTAGATGACTTTGATCCCAGTAAACTTTACACAGTCATCCACTCTAAGTGAGGATGGTGGGAAAGAAGTGGGACCTTAAGAAGAAAAAAGGTATGAAATAACCATAATGAGGGGTCATCTGCAAAGAGAAATCATAAAACCAGGATTTTTCAGACCTTGGCAAGACAACTTCATATTAAATTATAGGGGAAAGAGCACTGAGTATGCAAATACATATATTTTTTCTCATGATAAAACCATCCAATATCAGTAAGTCTTATCTAATGCAGGTTTCTTGTTCTTTGGCAGCAAGTGATGATGAAATGTAATTACTTCACATCAAACAAGTTGAAAAATTAGGTTTTCAGTTACAGTGAAATGCTTGTGTCTAAAAGAGTGATGGAATCTTGGGAATTAGTGGCATAGTCCCACAGTGAACTCACGGCATGTTGTGCCCTAAAGAAACAGAAAGATAATCACATCCATGTCACATCTGTCAAAAAGGTGCTGGAAACATTATTTATTATCTAATGGCTGTCTCTATCATTGAAATATCAAGGAGGTTGAAAAGAAAAACTTGAATTATTTATATGCAACACTGTGACTTCAGGAAAAATATCTTTTGGTTCTTATACCTGATTTTATCTCAACTCTCTAGTCCAGAACTGAGCAATAGAACTTTTGTGATGATGAAATGTTCTATAGTGACAAAGATAATTATAACCCAAATAATCTGTGCTATCCAATATGGTAGCCACATGTGCCAAGTGAGTACTTGAAATATACTAGTGTACCTGAGGAACTGAATTTTTAATTGTGTTAAAGTCAATTATAATTCAGTTAAATTTAAATAGTCACATGTGACTAAGTGGCTACTGTATTGAACAGCACAGCTCTAAACCATATATATCTTATTCATCTACTGATATTCTAAAATCATATATGCAATATTCAAGAATAATCCAAATGGATGGTATAGGTAATAATCAAGAACAGCTAAAATAGCTAGGATTTGATTATAGTTTCAATTGTTTGCAAAAGGAGTACTAATTTTTGTCACATATACTAATGCTATCATATATTTCCAGTTTAAGCTGAAAAGAAAATAAATCTCTAAATTCTAAATTAAAGAAGATAACTATTATCAAAAGCATTATAATCACAAAAGATAAATTTAACACAAATATAATATTTTTTGAAAATTGTACAGTATATATCAATGTTTAAGGAATAGTTCCAGTATAAAATATCAGGGATCTGAGGACATTATTCAGATATTTCTATCCTATTTCATATACCTAGCAATGCAACTACAGCCTTTGAGATTGATTTCTCTGCTTTCAGAAATACAAAAATGAGGGAGATAGCATAAGTAATTCTAAGGCAGAGTAGTAAAGGACATACATGAAATTATAAAGGAAGAGAGATTAAATCAATCTGGGGTACCCTAATAGAATTTCAAGTGGTGGACAGAAAGATCTGTTCCTGACCACATAGGTATTACATGAGTTATTATGCTAGAATTATAAAATATGGGAAATAAGAATTCATATCTTCTGAGATTCCTATGCACAAGGACTATTTAAGTAGTCCATTAACTTCCAATTTCTTAGAGGTACACTAAAAGATAAAATTCAAAGATGTAATTTCTTACGAGAGCCTTCACAATGCATAAATAAGTAGATGATCAACATGCAAAATACATATTTTCCACATCTATAATACTTTTCATGTAAGTGGAAACTTTTTAAAGTTACAAGAGAATATTTTTAAATTGAGTTTTACTTAATTTACACATTGATTTTGGGGGGAAATGATTGACTCATCTTTGGAAGATTTACTGATTTGACTGACATATCCACTGAATATATTTTGATGAAATGTTGAAATTATATTTTTCTTTATCACTAAGAATTTTACTCCTAGAGTTTATGCTTTAAGGAGCACAAATACATATTTTTATTACTATTGGTAGTTTAGGCTATAACAATAACAGGAAAATATATAAAAGGTACATGCAGGTGTAGAAAACTAGAAGGCAAAATATTATATATATATTATACACATTATATAATATATATGTAAATTATATACATTATATAATATATATAAATTGTATATATATAATTTATTTGTAATGGCTTTACCTCAAAGCCTAGAAGATTAAGCCTGTGACTGAATCTACGTAAAAACAAGCTGTCAAGTGAAAAGTGTAACTTTCTTCAAAAATATGGATGTGTTAACTTTATAAAAGAAAGCTATCATCATACCTATTTATCAGTTATATAGATGCTACTAATATCATAGGAGAGCATAGTACTTAATGTGGCTCATGTAGAATTTAGATATACCTTAGGTTAACATATATATGAGAAAAATATGTAAGTAAAGAATAGTACTAACGCAGTACTTTACTCATTTATAAGTAGCAATACGTGTATGGGATTCAAATAATTAAAAACTAAGCTAAATCCTCCAATGTTATAACCATATTCAGCAAAGCTTACTTAATGCCTATATAGATTACAAAATGAGTTCTGCCCTAAAAATATATTTGATTTGGATATCTAACCTCACAGCCATTTTTTTCTATTTTTACCTTTATATTTCATATTGACTACATTAGTTGCCAGAGTTGGAAAGCTGCAATTAGTTTAGCATTTCAATTCCTCAAAATGAATTCCACTAATACCAATTACGAAGGAGGTCAACAACTTACAAGATATAAAAATTTAAAAATTAAATAGTTTTCTATATGAAGAACTAGTTAGAACTATTAATATGCTAACACACATAATTGATTTCCAACTGAAAAACATTTTAATTCTATTAAAATTTAAGAAAAAGTTGTTGCTGAGGACTTACTCTTTGTTATGCTATAGAAAAAATTATTCATGGCATTTGCTAAAGACAGTCAGCAGACTTTATTCAGCACCATCATGATAGGTATAGGGACCACTGCAGTGGACTTTTTGTAGTAGGAGAGACAGATTGGACTCAGCTCTGAATACAACAAGGAAAAGGGAGGATTTTATAGTCAAGAAGCAGGTTGGGGGGTTGGTAGATGACAAATCACTAAGAGTAAACATCAGGGGTAAGGTGGTTTCTGGCTAACCAAGAAGTAGGCTTCTGAATGCGTGATCATACATCACCTGAGCAATGGTAGGAAGATGAGGAACCATACCAGATATTGTGGGTGATTAGATATCAAGACTGGGGTATTCTGGTTAGACTGACTTAACAGGATCTTTGCTAAAATTGAACTATGCAGAAACAAACAAGAAGACCTAAAAGTCAGGGCCAAGTTGAGAAGAGAGTTCAGAGGAACCTGATTAAATTTGGGCAAGGAGAGAATATTTATCAGTTTGGCTGAATATAATAAGCATGAACGCCATCATCATGAAATTTATAGACTAATGGCGAAGACAGATATGAAATGAACACACAAACACACATATGTAGGCAAACATATATAGAAGCAAAAGATACACAAAAAGAAAATGTGGTATTTTCCCCAAATAAGACTACACGACCATTTTTTGCTTAGAGCATTTCACAGCGCTAGTATTATTAGGGACACAAGGGTAGATTTTGATAACAAATTTCCTAATCTGATCGTTTTTTCTTTACATCATATAACACATTTGCCTTTTGTAACTGATAAGTAACATCTTAAATATAATTCCATTTTTAATTGGGCAATGATTTCTGTGTTCTGATTGCTCTGATATTTTTGTGGTCACATGAAACAATTGTGGTAAAGAACTTGAGAACTTTGAGATATAAGGTTTTTTGCTTTTTGGTTTCTAGTTGTGATAAAGTAGCATTTTACTGAAGTCATGAGTAAATTCCAACAATAAAAATAATGCAATATTCTGTGTAGTTTTGTTAGAATGTATTAATATGTATTATAGATTTTATTATGCAGACTGTATATAATATAATAAATATATGAATTCAATAATAATTGAATCAAATCACAGTTCTCTAGGCCATTTTCAAGAGAAGTAATGACAGATTCTCCAGTCCTTTAGTGAATATATAAGTTTATTAATTAACATTTTTGTTTGTCTTAATATGATAAATATCCTAGATTACATCTGAAGCACATATTTGTAGCTTGATATATTATCTTTTAAACTTTACCTTTGATAACACTTTTACTTAAATTAATGGCAGTGAATTTCCACAACGTTGGTTTAATTGTGCTCCTAATGTACCTATCAGTCTGGAAAAGCTCACCAAGTCATTTAGCAGTGCAAATAACATTTAAAATGAAACCTGAGTGCATATTAAAATATACTCAACATAATAGATTATTTGGACTCTATGTTCTAATTTTTAAAGATATAATTAACAAAACTTGTTTTTCTATTCTACACATATTTTGCTTTTGAGTCATTATTCTGGTCAATACATCTATTTTTCTAGGGAAGAACAATGATTATGTGAGAGATGACGTATTTCTACTGAGTACATATGAGTAATACAGAGTGTAGAATTTAAGAAAACTTTCTGGTCCCAAATTTCCAGTGTTGTATGCCACTTGTCAAATCTCTTCATATTTTAACTGTTGAAACAGCTTTTGGGTGAAGCCATGCAGACCATTCATCACTATCATTCAATGTTGAGTGTGAATGTTGTTTACATGTAATTCTGGCTACATCTTCATGTTTCTAGAATAAAGAGGTGGCTAGAGAAGAGTTTGTGAGGACTGTTTAAGTTAGAGGCAGGTTCTACAACTACTCTATTTCCTGAACTACACGAAGCCAGTTATTGAAAAGTTTACCACCCCATTAAACATGGCGAACATGTGACTTTAAATCAAGGAAATACAGTTAGCACTTCCTGGAATACATTTATAATTAACTTTATTATAGTATATATTTCACTAGTAAAATGGTTAAGAGTTTCTAAAATGTTGAGCATCTGTGTGGTAACACAGAATGAAAACAGAGTATGAGTCCATTATAAATAAGCCCAACAAGTACCCACAATATATTTTATAAATCAGTGCATAATATGCTACAATTAATCTTCCTTTAAGTAACTACATCAATACATAACATCTATTTGTCAAAAGAACGCAGTTTTCCTTATTCATTTTTTCATTCATGCATTTAGTTCTTCATTCGGTCAGTCAATACCTTACCAAAACTCTTACTATATACGGCTCTGAACATAACAAGAAATTAGCAAATGCATAAGATAAACACTTTCATTGTATAGTTTAAGACATTTACTTATAAAAACTATGTTAACACTTAAATTACATTAAATTCCAACAATGGAATACAAAATTATAAAATTTAGAGTTTCTTGTTACGGAAAGTTATAAAAAGCAATTTCATCCATTCGTAACTATGAGGCTTTAAAACTAAGCAGGTTAACAGAAATTAATAAATAATTTGTTTTGACAGTGGAAATTTAACCAGGACCCTAAGCTATATATTTGCTAAGTGTTTGTTTTATGTCAAGTAAGCTTTTACTTACTTGATTTATTTCTTTTCTTAAAATTCTATTTATTAATATATTTGTAATTGATAAATAATAAATAGAATGCATGGAAATATTAATCAAGTTATTTTTTCCTATCTGTAAGTACTGAAAATAAAAGAAAAGCAAACCAAAAAAGAATAAAAAAGAACTTAAAAGCTGGCTCTGAAATGATAAAAGCCAGAAGAGGATGAAACCTCGTGTTAAACTTTTCCTTTTGTACTGAAGTATTTGCGAATCATGTTTCCCTGTCAAGAGCCTTGGAAAGAAGATGATCTTATATGGTAAGTATTTACTAATGACTAGTTTCAATATAGTGAGAAAAAGACTGATCTTTCTGGCTTTGAAAGTATAAATCAAAAAAATTTTTTAATTAACTTAAAATTAAGATAAATGTTTTTTAACATAGAATACTAAAAAAATACTGGGTGAACTGTTAGGTTCTTTACATTCCATTTAACTCATAGTATGTAAGTACAAGAACAAAAAATCATGTGAGGATTGCAGTGAAAGTATTTCTCTATTGAATGTGATTCTCTCATTACCCTCATAAACTATCAAAAGTAACAAAACTATTAAACTCTCAAAATCAACAACAGAACCAAATATCTTGACCTACAGGAAGTATTGTAATGGAAAAATTGAAATAGAAAACTGAATTTTTTGACTTTCACCTGGATTGCTGATAATTCTCGTTGATTGATAATAACTGCTGCCTGCAGGGTTGAGCTGAGGATTTTGAGACTACCTCGGGGCTCCATATTTGCTGATTAACTACTCCACTGGGATGACGGAGTAGGAGCACGTACACAGGTGTTTAACACGGGCTGCATCTAAATTTTCAATAATATTTCTGTGATGATCAAATCAGTGACAGAAAGTCCCAGTCCTTAGCTTTGGTCCACTGATTCACATCATAAGTAAAGATCACTCCATGTCATTACATAAAATGGATGGTATGGTTGGGCTAGAGTTCTGTGACTGAGCGGGGACAATGATTCAGAAACAACATTGGTGGGTGTGATTATTTTACTTTTTACCTGGCATATGGTTCTTTTATTGAGGGAAAGAAATCCCTCCTGCTGATTTAGTTATTTTTCACATTTATAAGGTGTAAGTATAGGCTCATATGGTAGATCCATAAAAGCAGTCAATTGCAAAAAACTTATTAAACATGATTTATTTATATTAGTTCCACATTTTCCTTTTTATATAAAATGCATTTTATATATTTTGCCAAAGTTATCACATTTTATCATTTAAAAATTCAAAGACTGTGGCTATGCTATCTTTGTTTTTTAGTTTAATATGAGATTTATTACTTTTAGCTGAAAAGGCACTTTCGCAATGGGGATACCATATGTCCCACCGAAGGCAGGCTGTGTTCCTGCTCGGCTGGCCTTGGCTGTCATTCCTGTTGACACACCTTTTCATCCACTGCAATAGGCAGTCTCCACCTTAGGGTCTCAGAGTGTGGCCATGCATAGGATTTCAGAGGCTGACCTTTTCTAGAGAGTTCACCTAGGTCCCTGCCTCTCACATCTCAGATGGTGTTCTTAATATTTTTATTTTTTAATTTCAAAAATAATTTAAATCCATACAAACAGCAAAAATAATAAAATTTCCCTTCACATTGCTCCATCACCTGTACCCAGTCTCTCTTCATTTTTCAGGGATAGCCCCTTTTAACAATTTAGTGTGTACCCTTCCGTACAGAAAAGATGTCTTTTTTTAAAACATAAATCATGTGATACATATTGCCCAGTCACTTGCTTTATTCACTTAATTATATATATCTTGGAGATATTTCCATCTTTGTTTATATGGACCTGATTCATTCCTTCTAATCACTGCATGGTATTCTGTAATGTGAATATATCATTATATTATATATATCTTATAAATATATAAAATCATTCCCATAGTAAGGACATTTAGATTTTCAGTTTATTGCTATCAAAATACTGCAATATGCATTCTTTTGCAGACATTATTTTGTAATATTAAAAGTACTTCTGCAGGATAGCATCTGGGTCCCAAAGCATAACAATTTTAAATTTTAAAGCTATCTCCAAAATTCTTCCTCAAAAGGTTATACCCGTTTACAAATGTACAGATATCATTTGATCCAACAATTCTACTCCTAGGAATTTATGCTACAGATATAGTCACATCTATGTGATACAACTTATGTATAGTATTTTTTATTGTACCATTATAATCAACCTATATATCCATCAGTTACATCACATCTATACAATGGAATACTATAAAGTCATAAAAAAGAATGAGAAAGCTCTCTGTGTGTTTGTGTGAAAATTAAAGTGCCGAGCATTATGTATTTGCTTGTAAATGCATAAAATAGTCTTGTAAAAATTCATAGAAGATTCATCAAATTAATTGCCTGTAAAAGGTAAACTGTTGGCAGGGAACTGGGTGGGAAGTTTTATTATATAGTATTTTGACCCATGTGAATATATTACTTATTCAAAAGTTAAATAAAAATACAAAAATTGACTTATCAAATTTTATATGAATGTATTCATATCTTACATGCTAACTACTCACTTTAAAATGTATTTCCCTGATTATCAGTGACATTGAGCACCTCTTATATGATAATTACCCATAGGTATTTCTTCTTTAGTGAAATATCTTATCCTCTACCCTATTTTTATCTTACAGATTTTTAGCCTCCTTCTTTATTTGAGATGCTAGTATTTTATGTGTTAAAAATGTTCCAAATACTTTCTCTCCAAACTGACTCATATTTTAACTGTTTTTATAGCATCTTTAATCGTAATGATGTTTTAAGTATTTAAAAGCCAGTTCTGCTTTTTCTTTACAGTCTCTGATTGCTTACTTATGGAAACTTCCCCTACCTTATCAAAGCTATCTTTCTTTATTTTCAAAATTTTATAGTTTTTGGTTTTTATGTTTCTTATGTATATTTTTGTTTATATTTAACCTAAAGTTGATCTTTATTCTATCTGTAAGTTATTTTTCACTTTAGTGTGTACAAATGGAGCTCTCATTATCCAACCACTACTCAACAAGTAGTGTATATTTTCCCCATGGATTTGCAATGCTAATTTTTTTATATACTAAAATTCTCATGCACATGCTCCTAGACTCTCTATTCTGCTTGACTGATCTATTTTTTTTACTAAAATTACTCTGTTTTAATTTTTATATCTTTCTAATGTGAGTTGGTATCTGGTAAGATGTTTCCTTGCATTATTTTTATCAAGAATTTCTTAGCTATTCTGTTACATTTTCTAATTCTTTTATTTGAAAAATATGATTTATATATATGTATATACACCAAATATATACATTATACACATGTACATACACACGTAGTCACACATACTTATGTTTGTTGGTTTCTTAAAAGCTTCAGCTGTTTGAGGGTTAATCTAAAGCTTACCTTACCTAACTGAAGTATCAATATTTCAGGGGAAAATATTCTATATTTCTTGTCCTTGGGAAAAGGCAACTTCTCCTTTTCTTCCTATTTCAGTATTTTGGTAACAAGTACAAAAACCATATTCAAGTATTTCTAGTTTTTCACTTCAGATTCAGTTTGTGTGCGATGTGAAATATGGGACTAAAGCTGAGTGCTTGAATTAACAGAACATTTCAGTTTATTTTTACCCTAAGACAGTTCTTTCTACCCTCAGTCTCTAAGTTTCTGCCAGTCAAGTTATGAAATTTAAATTTGCATAGCTATTTAAATTCATTCATTAGATCACTAATTCAGCTGTATGTTTTCCATGATAGTTCATTCATTTCATAAAGTGGGAATGCAGACAAAGGAGGGAAACAATTTTTAAAGTCATATAGATTAACCATATTTTTGATATAATATTTTGTTTCATTACAGCATGTCATTTTGGACATTCTCCATTCTGGTCTAAAATACTAGGTTTTAAGCAACTTGGCTATAGCTACTGTTCACCCCCATTTCTATATGTGAGTGCTACTGACATGTCTCTCGTCTTGTTTACTTTCACTGCTCCTCTGGTAAAGAATGATTTTAAAAAATGAAACAAAAGTAAAACAGCATAAAAACTCATGCTGAAAAATCATCCCGGCTTTCAGGAACCATTGGCATTTCTGTTTAACGTCTCACAGTAAGAAGCCGAAAGCACT
The DNA here is from genome assembly GCF_028023285.1 of Balaenoptera ricei. Classification (NCBI taxonomy): domain Eukaryota; kingdom Metazoa; phylum Chordata; class Mammalia; order Artiodactyla; family Balaenopteridae; genus Balaenoptera; species Balaenoptera ricei. Next base: position 79,080,851 of record NC_082646.1, on the reverse strand, counting down.
GGAAGAGTCACAGAGATGGATACTTTCATTGTTAGCAGTTGTCCTAGGAAGGTATAAACAATAAAGTTCCCCTTGTAATTTAATATCTCAGAGTCTGGCATCTATCATCTATCTATCTATCTTTTTGTGTCCCCTCCCTTCCTTCTGTATGGTTTGGCTTTAAGCCTCTCAGACCTGTGGCTCTTTATTGGAAGATTGCTTTCAGGCACTGGGGCCTGCTTTGCCAGCACCAGTGGAGAATTAGAAGTGTGTGAGGATTTAAATTTATGTCTCTCCCACTTCTCTGGGGTAGCCTGAAACCAATGAATAAAACTCCAGCTCTCTCTCCTCAAATCAGGACAAACTTTGAGGCAAATTTACACTCTGGGAATTCCCTGAAGTTTCCTTTGGTGAGACTGCCTGAGAGCCAGCCCACTTTTGTTTGGCTTTCTCCCTTTCCCCAGTCAGCTCCCACCCTCTTATGTGTCTTCCTGAGAACACTTCCTTACTAAGCCACTTACCAAGAATCCTTGACTCAAGATCTTTCTTGTGGGCAACCTGACTTAAGACATGACAAACAGAAGCATTTAAAAAAATTTTTAATTTAATTAATTTATTTTTTATACAGCAGGTTCTTATTAGTTATATATTTTATACATATTAGTGTATATATGTCAACAGAAGCATTTTGAATTCAGTTTTTAAATTTTGTGCTCATTTTCCCCATTAAACAGATTGGCTCTCTATATGTTCTTCTTTAGCCTTTTTGCTTCTTGTTCACAGTAAAACTGCTTTTTTTCAGTAATTACCCCTACATTTCTAGCTGGTATCTTTAAGTCTTTGTTTCTTGCCTTTTCGCTCAGACCTACCTCACAACTCTGGGTTTCCTGCATTTGCTAGCAGTTTCTGCAGGGGGGTGGAGGGAAGCAAATTTGTCAAGATTAGGCTTGAGGTTTAACTTCACTCCGCCTACAAAGAGTTTTCTGAACATATAATCTTAGGCAGAGGCGGGGAAAAAATAAAGAGAATGCATAGTTACCAATTACTGAGTGCTTGCCATATGTCAGGTACTCTGCTAAATACTTTCATATGTAATTTTATTTAAAGACGATACCCATATAAAATATTGATACTGTTATCAAATTTTTGTGTATAAATTATGGCACTGAGAGATTAATAATTTTCCTGTATTTACTCCATTAGTAATTACAGGAGAAGAATTTGAGCTCGTGTGTCCCTGACTCCAATTCATTGTTTTAATCACTATGCAACATTGTCTCACATAAATAAACCCCTTAGGAGTGAGTTAGACCCTTGATTCTGAAAGTATAGTCCAAGGAACAGCAACATCTAAATCACTTGGGAGCTTATTAGAACTGCAGAATCTTGCGCCCCACCTAGATCTCCTCAATCAGAATCTGAATTTTAACAAAATCCTCAGGTAATTATATTCACGTTTGTTTGAGAAGCACTTGGCTAGAGCTCTTGATGTCATCAACCTAGATGGAAATCAAACTGACAGCTAGTTCATTCATTCCACAAACTCTCCTTGAAATTTGACTATGAGAAAGCACTTGGGAGAAGTGCTAAAATTGATCCCTGCCTTTAAGGTGTTTAGACCTGAGTTGGGATTCAGATGAGTCAACCAATGAAAATTTTCAAGATTCTCAGCCAGACTGTCACTGTGTAAACCACTGTAAACCACAGAGTCAGTCACACAAGAAGTAGAGAAATCTACCATTTAGAAAAGTTTAGACCTGATTTTCATTAATCTCAGTTTCTTACTCAGATCTACCTCACATCTTGGATCTCTTGCATTTGCTATCATTCACTGCAAGGGGTAGGAAGAATCTAACTGGGCAACATGAGTCTTGGGCTTTAGCCTCACTTAGCCTCTATCTATCTATCTATCTATCTACGTACCTATCTACCTCTCTATCTATCTATGTATCTATCTAACTACTTATCATCTATCTATCTCTCTATAAAATATTGTAAAACAGACAATGAATGGTATATCTGACCTTGGATCTCAGAGCAAAATTACTCATGTTTTAAAGGACACTGGCATTTTAGCATTTGTTTACAGTTGATAAAAGGTACTTGGCTGATCAGGTATATACCACAGTTAAACAGTAGGAGGTCTTGTTTTTACCTTGATGTACCTGCTCGAAATGGAAACTCGATATCCATTTTAAAGGGAGAACAGCATTAAAAATGAGAACTCAATTATTTCAAGAAGTAATGGAATCCTAGTCATTTCTGTACTTGCTTTTACTAAACTCCCTTGTGGTTTAAGCACAACACCTGACAGCTCTAAAACTATCTTTACACAAGTAGGTCAAGGATTCATGCAAATATTATCTTGCTAAGTGTGAATATTTATCTTGGACGCAGCTACACTATTTCTTTCCATTTTATAGTATTAAGGCTTGGGTTGTCAGATGTCCATAAAACTACTGGATTACCAAAAGAGTAATGAAAAGAACTCTATTCCCCACTCCTCAGTCTAGAACTCAAGGTGACGTTTTTGATAATAGGGTTACTGAGAACTCAAGAATAACTATTTCCTTGTCCATGACCCAAGAAGTCCCCCAGGAAGCTCCACATTCAAACAATAGCAGAATAGGCATTGCTTTTTTATTACATGTGAAATGCCTGACATTACTTAAGGTAGCATTCTGATAAAACTCAGTTGGAAAATCAGCTTAGATTTGTGATCTAAATAGTCTTCATCTTTTGTCTTAGCCCAATCGAAAACTTACCTCTAGCTGGTCTCTGAGTCAGAAGAAATGCAGTACTGTAGCGTACAGAGAAGAAATGGGGAGCGAAGAGTGAGATGAATCTGCTTGGAAGAAATAAGACTTAGTTTACCTATCCAGCAGCATAGCATGCACATGGGTGCAATTAACTCTGTCAGTAGCCAGTAAGCCAATAAGGCCCAATCAGTATCTGTTATCCAGACATTCTAATATATATATATTTTTCTCATTTGGGAAGAGCAGGAGTTTTTCTTGGCATGGGAGGACAACTGAGAGCTCCCTCCCAGGATTATGAGAGCCTTTTTCAAGTAGAATTTTTGACATCTCAGTCTGAAGTACTTTCATTTGATTAACTCCACCAAAATCAGGGGCTGAATGGAAGATACTGAGTAGGAACTTAACCATGAAATTTATAAAGTGATCCCTCTTAAAATTAAAAAAAATAAAAAATAATTGAGTAAAAAGAAAAATTTCTCTTTCTATCTTTAAAATCATAAACATTTACCAGCTTTAGAATTTAATCTCTGCTTTTATTCTTTAAAAGTTCAGAAAAAGTGAGTTTAATTTAAGCTAACAGACTTAAATAGAGCCTTCATCTCTTATCTCAGCCCAAATTGAAAACTTACCCTTATTTGGTCGCTGAGCAGAAAGAGATTTAAAACAGCATATTAGGTGCTTAGAGAATCACTAGGAGGGCTAGAGGAGCAAGCTCTAGCCTTGGTTTCCTAGGAAAGACTCCCAGAATAAACTGCAAGAATTGCTTACTATGGGAACTACTATCTCTTCCACAATAAGGAAGCTGGGGAATCAGGAAATCGTTATACCAACTACTGGATCTGGTACCATATTACCTCATCTGCAATCCAATCAGGAAGCTGTTACTTCTAATACATCATTGCCTCCAGAAAATCATTGCTTAGCAGTGATATGGAGGTCAGGAGGAAACTACAGGAAAGGTTGGCTTTAGATCCATGTTTTACCTGCAGATCTGCACCTGTAAAATGAAAGCCTGAGATCTTGATTGTCTCCTTAAGAATCAAGAATCTCCTCGATTCTCTCCTCTTCCAGACCAATATCATGTCTGGAACTCTAGCTTCAAATGCGTCTGGGAAATTCCATTTTCACCTTTCCAGACTCTGTGTACAGAAATGCACTATAATAGGAAGACTGGAAAAGATGTTGAGCAAGTCAATCAAGAGAGTAGGATATGGCCCACTCTAGTCTTAGAGAACCTTGATACAAAACCAAGAATGTTTTAATAATTAAGAAATGACATTTATACAACTATTGTTTTCTTATTTCATTTTCTATAAAAGAAATAAAAATGTTAAATTCTTAAGTTAGAGTTCAGATACCAGGCAAAAATAAATAACTTGGGAAGTTTAAGTACCAAAATGAAAACTACAGAAAAGGTCAGTGACAAAATTATAGAAACCAGGAATAGGAAATATGTTTCAATTTCTAAGTATACTACTTCCTTAGTCATTATAGAAAAGTGTATGAATGATTAATGAAAATATCTTCTATTCATTATATGTTCCATGATGAGTTCTGGGCATTTGGGAACATCTTTTAATTTTTCATGGTTTAATGATTTATCTAATAACTATTTGAGCAGGAATTTCAACTATGTTAATGACTGGCAATGCTGGATAAACCAGTGTAATATTTTAAGATGCAAATCTGAGTCATGAATCTGTTTTCTCACATAAGACACAATATTAGACAGTTTGGCTAACACCCCTACTCCACAATTTTGAAATATATAGGATAGCTGTGAATATCTCAGCTGAATTAATTAATAAAATTATTCATGACCTCATTTTTTCCCATTAGTCTTTGATTTTGCCTTTGATTAAGAATTCTTTGCACCATATACAGACTATTTAAGGAAGTAAACCAATGGATTTACAATCCCCTTGGGTAAAATGGCATCAATATTCCACTATTTGAAAAATTGGAGTGCCCTTCTGATCATACAAGTTAATCTGTCATTCCTCAACCTTTTAGAGAAACTGCACAATATTTTCTACAACTTTATATTCACTATAAACTTAGTATCATACTAAGGCAAAAAATCGTATTCCCAAAAGGATATAATTAAAACCTTATCAACCCACACAATCAGGTAGTCACACTCTAAGACGTGTACTGCCTGGAAGATTCTAGGAGACCTTGATTCTTTGAGGTGGCTTGTTAGATATGGAGCTTCGCTATAGGGATGCATCTAACCATTAAGAAGGAGAATTAGAAAGGATGACCAGATCCATGCATTGTGAAGTTTTAAGATTCAGACCTAGATAGTTATACAACATCACTTGAAAAAAATTGTTAAAAGGCCAACACAAAACCAGAGGTGGATCAAAAGGAAATAAGCACGATGTATGCATCAGGCATATCTGGCTCTTTTTTTTTTTTTTAATTGTGGTATTGTTGTTTTACAATGTTGTGTTGGTTTCTACTGTACAGTGAAATGGAGTTCCCTGTGCTATACAGAAGGGTCTCATTAGTTATTTATTTTATACATATTAGTGTATATATGTCAATCCCAATCTCCCAGTTCATCCCAGTTCCTTTTTCCCCCCTTGGTGTCCATTTGTTTGTTCTCTACATCTGTGTCTCTTTTTTGACAGTTAGATCTCAACACAGCCTTCACTGCAATTGGCTCTTCCAGAAATAAGCTACCTATAGGTTGAGACCAGTTACTTCCTGTTGCATCATTCTGTTTTATTTTTTCTTACATCTTCCTACTGTCAGAATTATCTTATTCATTTATTGTTTAATTGTATATCGCCTTCCAGTAGAATATTATCTCTACAAGCACAGATGTCTTGTCTCTCTTGTTCCTCGTTTGTCTCTCTGGGCCTTAGAACAAGGTCTGGTATACAGTAGTCACTCAATAAATATTCCCTGAAAGAATTAATAAATGGATTCTTAACCAGGTGCTCTCACTTTCTCTGTGGAAGTTTTATACATACACCCTTATACACATGAATTATAATATGCAGTTTCCGGTATTATCTTCAGTTGAGTTTCAATTGAAAATTCCATAAGGTTGTTCCAATACCAACTTATATCCCTTGGCTATACTGAGTCTACTAAAACCAGTCTATAAATTTCAAAACTAATAACTTGACAATTCTGGTGAGAGCCAATGTTACAAGCAAAATTTGCCTCATGATGAGATGCTCTGGGAGGGTTTGTGTCACAGCTGTTATTTATTGGATATTGCTAATGAATCAGGTCTTTGTATTAAGTCACCCTCCATCTATTTTCGGAACATATATTTATACAGAAAATAATAGTAACATTATAGGCCTTGGCTTAAGCCCTTGGAAAATTCTCTCTCAGGGATTTGCTTTTCCCATAACAGTAATTATTTTTCCTGCACAATGTTTCTGGCCCAAAAAATGAACATTCCATCTTACCAAGCATTGATTCTCCATTGTTGAGCTTGGGTGTACATAGCTTTCTCTGACTATCCGTTTCCAGATTTCGTCCTTATTATTACTCATCCTTTTATTAAATTTCTAGTAGAATAGTTATGCTTTTCAAATTAACAGATGTTTTCAATAGGTGGATTTTATTTTTGATGGAGGGTTACTTTAGCAAGAGTGGGAGTATCACTGAATATTTGATGGTGGTAATTTTATAGTTCTGAAAGTCATCAATCTGAACATTGACTCCCATTTAAAGCAACTTAGATGAAGAAGAAAAGGATTTGTAGACTTCCATGAAAGGAATTTTTAAATTCATACCTCAGAAAAAGGGTAAATGACAGATGGAATAGTTAATTTCTTAGAAAAATAGAGAGTAGGAGAAAAATCTGATTAATTAAAATATGGTCACTTTGTAATCTAAAGTAATGATTTTTTTTATAAAACCAAATTATTTTAAAGATCTGTAGTAAATTTTGGAGAAAAAAATTATTCTTAACATTTATTCAGAGACATTCACATTATTAAAACATTTTAAATAATTCATAAACATCTTTAAAATTCATTTATAAAACAGACTCTTATCCCCCTCATATTGTGGGACGTATGAGAATCAGAAGTGTTCATCCGAGTACTGTATCTAAAAACTATATATTGCCTGTGCAGGCTCACAGTAGGAAAGTGAGAGAGGTGTCTATTATGTTTTGAGAGCTCAGAGCTTATAGAAATTTTTTAAGAGCTTAGTTTTGTAGCTGGATTAACCTGGCTTCAAATCCCGATCCTGATATTCAGATTTTGGGCAAGTTGTTTAACTCTGAGTTTCCTCATTTGTAAAATTAGAAAAAACTATAATATCTACTTCATAAGGTGCTGTTAGGATTGAATGAGAAACTACTAGCACAGTAACTGAAACAGAATGAACTATCTCATATTAACTATTATGACTGTTGGTTTTATCATTCCTTGCACCCAGAAAAAGTTGCTCCTAAACTACTCTCCCTTGTAAAAATCAATAATCAAAATCATTATGATGCATTATAAGATCTTTGGATGAGGGACTAAATATATGAACCTTGAGCTAACCTTAGCAGTTTAAGATTTATTGATTGGTACAAACTAGTGACCTATCAACTACCTCTTCCTATGAATTGTTTTGTTTATCTTATACCTGTCCTCAGTCACTCACTTGTATTACCTACCAGCATTCTGTAAGCATTTGAGTTTTGACCCTGGGTGTATAAAGTAAAGTACATGCACTTAAGAGCATAATATATGCTCTTAGAATATATATATATATATATACACACACACACACACACACACACACACACATATATACATATATGTAGGAGTGTACATATGTCTATATATACATATATGTCTATATATATACTCTAAGAAACTCTAAACCATGTTCATGTATTATTTTTATTTTTAAAAATGTCAACATAAGTTATGTGGGCTTGGTAGGTAGTGGGATTATGTTTTTTTGTTTGTTTTTTTTTATTTTTCTGAGGCAACAAAATTTTACAGGGAGTTCCCTGGCGGTCCAGTGGTTAGGACTCTGTGTTTTCACTGCCGATGGCCCAGGTTCAATCCCTGGTCGGGGAGCTAAAATCCCACAAGCCACTTGGCGCGGCCATAAAAAAAAGAAAGAAAACGTTTACAAACAGAAACACTTAAGAGACTTATTAAAGTGGTGTCTCTCTTCCTATCTCTTCCTATTTCATTCTCCTGGTCTCAAGTGCATGGTCTAGTCATAAATTATGGGATGAAAAGTATGAAAACATTTGTCTCCTATTATCTCAATTCCTTCATTGGTTTAACAAAATTCTGCTTATGAAATTGGAGATAAACAATGCTAATTGTACAACCATGTGTTCATTCATGAAAGCCATAGCCAACTGTTAATTGCCATGGGTTTGCAGATACTAGTTTAGTTACGGTTTTGCACAGGAGAGGGTTTGTGAATGTTATAAACCGCATTCCGCACGGGATGCATAACTCGCCCTTGGAAGCTTTGTGTGCACAGATTGAGTGTGCTAGGGCTTCTCTGGTGGAATCTGGCTCAGTGATGGTGGCTGAGTCAAGAAAACACCCAGAAACTTGACCCAGTTCTCACTCATTTAACACAGAAACTATGGATGGAAATGCTTTGAAATATGTCTGCTAATCTATAAATTGTAACAAATCAACTTCAGAGGCCATCTGGAACAAACTTCCAGAGCACAATATCATCAAAGGTGAAGACATATATCATTTTAAGGCATTTGACAAGAACAGATTTTCAATAGGGAAGAAACTTGAACTATATCTAATTAACTATCTAGTTTTAGCTTCTTTCAAAAGAATAGTATGATGGAGTGATAGACATTTCTTTGGTTTAAGGTACACTTCAATATGGGCTATAAATGAACTCAATATGGTTTCCTAAATTGCACCATAAAACATTTCGGTACCCTATGCTGTACGGGGATCTATTGGAAAGGTATTCATCTAATGAGAAAGGTAAAAGGATAATAGGCTTTTTTTACTTGTGAAAAAGTGAGCCAGGTAAATTGTTAAGCTGACATAAGAGCTCGTTGCTCTCACAGCATTAAATCTCTTGGGACTTCAATGGTTAAGACTTGTTGAGTTTTGTTTTGTACCAAGAAACGTGCTGAGTAATTAACATGTATCATCATATTTACTCCCCTTAAAAACCTGTGAAGAAGGTACTATTACTATCTTCATTTCAAACACACACACACACACACACACACACACAAACACACACTTGAGTTTCAGAAAAGTAAAGCAACTTATCATGAAGTAAGTGGCCAAGCTGGGATTTGAAGCTAGGAAGTCAAACTCCGTAACATATGCCCTTAACCAGAAAGCTATTCTGATTTTAACAAATGTAGAGCATTTAGCTGAAGGGCACATAGTTTTATGGACTCTTTGAGGAGTCCGTTAACGTGTAAGTAACCTTCTTAATGGATTTATACAGACCTCAGATTAGGACCACCTCAGGCGCTTTACCTGGGATTCCCAACTGTTTAACTGAAACAATCACCTTATTTTCTAAAAAGACTTTGATCATTCTAAAATGAATAAAAGGTAAAATCTTTGCATGTGGAGGGGCAATTAAGGAGAAATGTACACTGCTTTGAGTCATGGTAGGAGTCCTTTTAATAATTGCTGCCATTCATTTGTGGAGTATCCTAGACTAACTTTAAATCTTGTCATCGTTACAAACCTACAATGGTAAGCATTGTTTTCCTGATGAGAAATTAAAGCTGAGAGAGGTTAATCAACTTGCACAGAGTCACACAGGACTCTAATAATTTGTCTCCTGTGGTTTTTCTCTGTACCATACTGACTACTTATGCTCAATCAGGTAAAATTTAGTGATTAAAGAACTCTTAGGGCATCTTAGTTGGTCTTTCCAGGAACTTTCAGCCTTTGAACATCTTAACCATGCAAGGAGTATGTGGAAAATTGATGTATGATCCATTCTAAGAGGATTATTGGTATGATCTAAAACTAATAAATGAGAAATAATTGAGACCAATAAATAAGCACAGAGTTCTGTCTGACCCATGCTGGAGAATCTCATGACCTTAAGGGATGGAAAAAGAATCACAAATCAAATATGCAAAAGCCCTGGCGTAATATATCCCCCTCCTTCATCTACTTTAATGTGCTCATAAGACACTCTGATTAAAATGATGGCTGGTGAGATATATGTTTCATGCAAATATGGCTCAAGAAAGGCTGGGTAGTGAAAAGGATATGGATAGAATATGATGCTGAAAATTTAATCCACCTAATCAGTATAAAAAGAAAGAAGAACAGAGCTAAGAATCAAAGTGACTTAGAAGTATTAGCAGCAAGATCCAGCAGAAACCTGGTGAACATATTGTATTAATTGGAAATATTCTAAGATACTTAAGTATCGTTGACTAAGCGGTCAAAGATCTTTCAAGAAATGGAGGTTCTTCTGGAAGAAAGTATTAAGGAGCACAAAGACTGAGGTAAGAGACTATGGCTGAGATCAATTCCCCTCGTCTGTATTGGTTATCAATAACATGTCATGTCACTAAGTACCTTAAAGCAATGATAATCATTTATTACCTTGAAGTTTCTGTAGGTGGTATATTCAGGAGCACCTCAGTAAGTTCTGGCTAAGGGTCTGTTATGAGATTATAGTCAGATGTCAGCTGGGGCTATAGAATTTGAAGGTTTAATAGTTGGAAGATTCACTTAAGGTGAATTATTTCAAGGTGGATTTATTGCCTGGCAAGTCAGTGCTGGCTGTTGGCAGGAAGCCTCAGTTTCTATCCTTGCAGGCATCTCCACAGGACTGCTCGAGTGCCCTCATTGCATGGCAGCAGAGCGAGAATTCCAAGAGACCAAGGCAGAAGCTGTCCTTTTTATGACTTAGCCTTGCAAGTCACTCACCACGACAACTACTGTATTCTACTGACCACACATACAAGCCTTGATTCTTTATGAAAGAGAAATACATAAGGACGTGAATATGAGGAAGTGAGGATTATTGGAGGCTGTAGGAGGCTAGCTACCCTATTTTCCAACCTCCTCCCCACATCCTTGAAAAATGGCTTGTGAAATATTGCTGACTACCAGTGTGAGAAAAGTTTGTGGATCTAAGCCAAGTTCAGAGTTACAAAAACGTAGTGTAAGAGATCTATAATTAGTTGCATATGTCTGATTTAAATATTCAGCAAATCTTGTCATTATTTTATCCACATTGTATGTTATTTTTATTTAATACTTTTTATTATTAAGAAAGTTATCATGTTATTTCATTAAAAATATCTGAATAATATTTACCAGGAGTACCATTTATTAAGTTCTTAGCTATGTACCAGTCATATGCCAAAGCCGTAGAAGTATTACCTAATTTAAGTCTCACAGTAACAATATTATCTTCATTTTGCAGGTAAAGAGGCTGAAGCAAGAGAATTTAAGGAAGGTGTGCATGGCACTGGAGCTGAGATTTGAACTTATATTGATCTGAATCCAAAAATTGTTCCTATTAACCACTGTGCTATTCTTCTGATATCCTATAGCACTCTGATCACCAAACTTTGTGTCCTAACATTAGTAGCAGGAAAGGGGTAACAAAGTTAACATCAAAAGAGGGAGAGTTAGAAGTTATAAGCAATAAAAAGAGAGACCAAAGTATACTGGGGCATTGGAAAAAATGTAATGAAGCTAGAGAGAGTACAGCAAGGGTGGAGGATATCAAGAAGGAAAATATGCTGTAGAGGAAAGCATGGTAAGTATGATGATCAGATCCACAGCCCCTCGAAACATCCAGACAGAAAAAAAGAGAATATCTAGGAATACCTGGGCTGTATTAAGTGCTAAGGAGATAGTGAGGGTAAAGTGTGTAACAGGAAAGGTAGGCATGTACTTGGTATTCAGGCTGACCAAGGTTCAGATCTTGGCTGCACTACTACTAGCTTCTTGGTGATCTTAAACCAGTCACTTGAATTCTTTGAGCCTTAGTGTTCTAATCATTAAAATGGGAATGATAATGATAATATCCACCTAATTGGGTAGTTGTAAGAAAGAAAATACCATTATTAATGCACCAAGGAGAAGGCTTGGCACATAAACATCCAATAAGATCAACATTTACTCTATCCCAGGAACTATGCTAAGTACTTTATACACATTATTTTATTTAATCATTAATACAAGTTTGGATTCTCCACTTTATAACATAAGATCTTGAGGGACATAAGGGGAGGTGCCTATAATGTCAGAACAATTTAAAGTTGAGCTTAGTTAACCTAAATGGTAACAGCAGATAGCCATTCTCCATAAGAACTCTTTCATTAGAAATGAATATAAATATTCTTTTTTTTTAAATTAAAGACTCAAATTTTCTCCTTTAGCATTCTGTAATTCCAAAATTATAGCATTTTATTTGCTCTTTTATGAATATTTGTTAATTAACCCACATTCCCTCTGTTTGCCCCACTGAGTCATAAACTCTGTGAGGGCAGACACTTCTCTCCCTGATTCATTCTGGAATCCTCAGCACTTGATACAGTGCAGAGTGAGGCCTCAAATGTTTATTTAATCAAATAAAAGGAGTTTAAAGGCTTATGCTGAAGAATAGACATAAATTAGTTTTGTTATTATAAAACAACACACATATACATGAGGTTTTATTACAATGAATTTTTTACATTATTTTATTCAGGTATCACTTCAACTTTAATCCAAGCTTATAAAATGGATTTGGGCTGTTCTCCAGAGGAACATCAGGCAAAAGTCAGAAGATAAATACTATCTTTCATAAATAAAATCAAGTTTTTTTCTTTTTAAAACTGGTATTCTTTTATTTAAAAACATTTTTCCAGCTTTACTGAGGTGCACTTGACAAATAAAATTGGAGGATATTTAAAGTGTACGTTGTGATGATTTGATATATGTATACAAGCCGATTGTGTTTTACCAGTCATAACAATGTGTTACATGCAGTGCAGAAATGGTGATCATGAAAAATTGATCTGTAAGCCTGATATAGTTAAGCAGACACTGGAGAAGACTGCTGTACATATTCTAGTCCTTGAATGCCTCCATAGACTAGACAAAAAAACAGATTATGGTGCTTGTTTCACTCTCAATAAACCCACCACGTTAGGCACTGTGACGGGGCATTGTGCTAAACCAAGGGATACAAAGATGAATACATAGGCCTTGCCTGCCCTCGGGGAACTTAAATCTAGTGGGAGAGAAAGCATTACTGTAATTCAGGTTAGACCATGATAAGCAATATAGTCAAACACTATGAGGCCTGTTAGGGGGCGCATATTTTGAAATAAAGGATTGAAAGTAGCCTAGAGGATAACTAGGATTTTGAACATCAGAAAAGGGACAAGGAAAAAGCATATATTTTTATGTTTATTGATTGTTATCTTATGTTACATAAAGTAATCCTTACTCAGTGCTGAGCAATTGACACAGAAAGTTGACTTGGAGACTACCCTCCAGGCTTTCAGCATTGAGAGGCCATGCATGTCTCCAAACCCTCAAAATAGGATGTGTCATTGTATCTTACTAGAACAGCATGTTTTAAGTTAATGTTGCAATATTTACTTTTAGTTACAGAAAAATTAGCCTGGTCTATTAGCCTGTATTACAGTTTGGTTTTCAACAATCGCTTTCTCAAGATTCACAGTGTAAATGGTATTTTTTTAAAAATACCACTTGTATTTCTGACTACAAAAGCAGTACATGCATTCGCTCATTACTCATTTTCTGAAGATTGACTATGTGGCTTCTACCAGAAGCAGCAAAGTAAACAAAACTACCAGGAGTGCTTACAGCAGAAAAGAGTGATAGCAGAATAAGTATCTGGTTCATCAGTAAGAAGAGAGGGCATTCATGAGGTGGGGTATCAAGATAACTATGGACATCCTAGGTTATGCAGTGGGACAGACACCCTAGACATCATCTGAAAAGGAAGAATGGGAGGAAAGAAGGCAAAGGCCAGGGCTTCAGAAAATTTTACTGATAAGAAAATGAGCTTAAATATTTTTTCTTTCCATCATTGGGACCCACATTTTTTAACTGAAAACTTATGCTGGTATGGCCAGGATAAAGTGTTTTCCATATTGCTTTAGTTGTTTCACTGTGCTTATATAGTACTACCCAACTTTTGCTGCCAATTATGTATACATATTCAACAAATACTCATAGAACACCTACAATACGTGAGTGCCATGGAAACACAGTGGTAATCAAGAAAAAGTGCCTCTTTCATGGAATTTACAGTGTTATTAAATTTACAAAGAGCGATATATTTCAAGTTTGAAATAATGCTTTTGACATGAGAGATTTCAAAGGAAAAATATGTTCAGTTATGTTGGGTCTTTCTAGAGATAGCAATGAGTGCAACTTTTATTTAAGTTTAATTCCATTAATCTGTAGAACTACTATGTAGAATTACTATGTAGAATTCTATGTACTATTCTACTATATAGAATGCTACTATGTAGAATTACTATGACTATTTTTACTAAGGTTATTTTTTATTTCCTTTGTAGACCTTGTAAATTAGTGTTGAACAATAACCAGCATCAAGGCTGCAGAGAAACAAAGCTCTATTTGGGGTCTTAGGAACTGCAGTACAGGAGACACAGATTCAGGTAATACCAAAAGAGTATTCTGGGGAAGAGAAAGAATCAGGGGCTTATAAAGGCAAAAGCCATGAGGCTGTACTCTGACACAAGAAAGGAAATATTTGTCTTTAAGGGATGGCTGTCATGAATTTTTCTAAATAAGGGTCTGATATGTATCTTGAGATTCTGGAACATTTGGAAAATATTTTGGAGCCCATGTTAAGACAAGGAGTGGTTGAAGTTCATATTCCCTCCAGGCTGAGATGTGCATAAGTCATACTTCCTCAATGGCCTCGCAGCTCCTTTCCAGAGAGCTCTCCTAAAAATACCGACTCCATTTTTATTTTCCTTTCACATTAGTTTTCACCTAATATAGTTAAGGAATGGCAAACTGATATTTTTAAAATTATTTTTTTCTATCAGCCTCCTTCCTCCTGACAAACATGTATTTAAGGTGGGATTTAAATGTAAACCTTAAACCCACTACTCGGCATGGAGGTATCTCTGATGTGCTTGCATTCATATAAAGCTATAGGAAAGTAAGGCATGGAGAGTTATTGTAATAAAATGATTTGGTGATGAGAAGAAAGTGAAACAGCTGGGGCAAGATGAAGCCATGGACTCCAGGGAAAATCAAATTCATGTCCACACTAATGCTCTTACTAGCTGACTCAGAAAACAAATACAATTTATTTGATAAATTTGCTGCAGTGAATGTGTTTTTTTTTTTTTTTTGAAGAATCACTGGTGTACCACTACTCACTATTATAACAATAAACAGAATAAAGATTTTTAATCATGTTGATTACTGATTTTTTTCATTGACTTCAAAAGCTGTTAAAAAAGAAGTGATTACCAACTGTTTCATTCATATTGATGAAAAAGTGAAACCCAATATCTAAAAAAATCATGAGTTTCTTTTCTTTCTTTTTTTGGTGCAGGCTTTCAGCACATAATAATTTATAATGCATTTCCTTCTAATTAAACATAACTAAAATTTCAGCTAAAGTAGGCAAGGGTGCTCTATTGTTTTATTTAAATAATGACTGGACAGAAACCCAACTTTTCATTCAATGCAGAATGGAAAGCAGGTCTAGAAGGTTGCCATTGAGAGGAGCAATGACCTTTTTTTATTTAAATGGAAAATTCTAATTTGGTGACCTTGCTGTATGATGTGATTTTTTTTTTTTTTTTATGTGTGCATGAGATTTTTATTCTTTCACAGGGAGGTGAGACCTTGTGCTGTGGGGTTTTCTCGGGAGGCCTATTCTCCTGGCTGGATGTGTATGACAGGTTTAGACATTAAATGGCTTTAAGCTTGTCAAAGAAAGGTTATTAAAAATGTCCCTGGCTTTCAGGCTTCGCGCTCAGTAGGAGCCCAAATGCAATCCTATGGGGCTGTCTTTCTATTTAGTCATGTCATTTGGCTCTTTGCCTATAGCAAAAAATGAGACACCATCTGTTATTTCTCACTAATGGCTGTCAGTTCTGAGCTTGCCTGGCTCACTAGGCTTTTTCTTTTCTCACCGGTGGCTGGACACAGCTTCGCTAACATGGCTCTATTGAGAAGTGTGCTTTCTCATCAAATGGGCTTAGAGATGTGGAAGCACTCACACACACTAAAACACTATTCCAGTCTAAGGTGTTGTCATTATTTTATTACCACTGTGAAATCTATGTAATTTTTTGTGTTAGGGTGATCCAGATTATATGCGGAAACCTCCTTTTTGTTAACAGCAATAGCTCATATTAATTGAAGGCTTACATGAGTTATCCCTTTAATTTTCCCAAAACCCTAGAGCTAGACATTATTCCCTCCATTTTATAGGTTAGAAAGTAAGACAAGTTTATGAAACTTGCTCAGTTCCACAACAATAAAGAGCAGAATTAGAATTCAACTGGTTCAAGCCTTCCTCCAGAGCTGTACCTCTCAACCACTGTACTCTTGCTTCTCCAGGTAGCATGCTGGGCTCTTTGGAGTTATCGATGGAAAATTGAACCTTAAAACCACTACAAATTGGAAACAAATTATTTTCCCTTGGGTCATTTTCTGTGTTTGCATTTATTTATGAGAGAAGAAACACCTTCTGTTTAGCTTCAGGAACTATTGTGGATTTTCAGCTTCGCAGTTGGCTTCACTAAAAATTCTCCTCAGTTTACAGATGGGGATTCAGAACCCAGAGAACACCTACGAGTCAGCCTGTTGTCGGGCTCTCATAAGCAGCACTCACTTGAAAAACATTGGCTGAAACACTACTTGTCATCAGGGCCGTGATGTTTTTTCCATTCCAAAGCCTCAATAAGAGGCAGTGCTCTGGGGACTAACACTTGCTATATAGCAACAGATAACTATTGTATCAGACTAAAAGCTGGGTAAATTTTTCAGCTAGATACATTTTGTTCTCCAAGGTACAAAGATTTTTGGCATGGTTTTAAAAACTTTATTGTGTATTGGTTTCAACAGAGGGAACTGCAAATATTGAAATATCTTAAAAGAATAAACACCAATTTGATTCTTTTTGTAAATCCAAATCAAGATTGGTTCCTGAAGACTTGACTATGATTAATGTGAAGCTAAAAAAAAAATGGTTAACTACCGCATTGCAATGTCATTTCCGGCAATTTTTTAATGGACATTTAGTGTTGAATTAGGCCAACTGTAAATTATTACAAAGTGTTCATTGTTACCCAGAATGCTAGATTTGTAGTATGTTAATAGAGATTGAGCAAAAGAAAGGTTCCATTATCAAATATGTTTGGGAAAATTATCTTGCAAATATATGGGTCTCTTCACTGGAAAAAAACAATAAAAGAACTTTGATCTTTAATATATTGATGTGCATTGTCATCTCCAACAGTATAAGATTCACAGTATTGTCTAAACCGGTATATCCACGGAAACTTACTTTTTGAAGTTTTCACATGAGTAGTTTCCCATTGAACATGCATTGGAAAATGCATATCAGACATCTCAACTCATATTGATGCTTTATCCTCTCCCCGGTTACAGCCTCTTCTAGCTCTCACTTCCCCAGTTACAGCCTCTTCTAGCTCTCACTTCCCCAGTTACAGCCTCTTCTAGCTCTCACTTCCCCAGTTACAGCCTCTTCTAGCTCTCACTTCCCCAGTTACAGCCTCTTCTAGCTCTCACTTCCCCAGTTACAGCCTCTTCTAGCTCTCACTTCCCCAGTTACAGCCTCTTCTAGCTCTCACTTCCCCAGTTACAGCCTCTTCTAGCTCTCACTTCCCCAGTTACAGCCTCTTCTAGCTCTCACTTTCCCAGTTACAACCCCTTCTAGCTCTCACTTCCCCAGTTGTCAAAAGCTCCCGAGCTTCATTCATGTCTTATTTTCTCTCATTTCCCAAATCAATTCATTTCCAATTCCTATACATTTTACCTCCTAACAAACCCTTGGAAGTTATCTCTCTTTCCATTTCCACCCTTCCTGCCTCTCCGCTCATGTCACTGTTGTGTCTTGTCTCCATACGCATGTAATAGCTTCCCAACCGATTGCTCTGCTTTCCATCTCCACGTTATGGCCAGAAAAATCTTCCTAAAATATAAATTGGGTTTTGTAGATCAGTCAGTTTTTCCATGGCTTCGCACGTTCTCCACAGTGAACGATAAAAGTCAACTTCCTCAGTATGGCTTTTAAAGTCTTCCGTGATCTGACACAGACTTACATTTCTCACTCTTCATAGGCTTTAGCCCCTTTGGGCCTCTTGTGGTTTTGCAAATACAAGGTGACTTCTTTTCATGTGTGTGTGCTTTTCCTGTTTTATCTGCCTGGAGTGTCTGCTTGCCTGTCTACCCTACTCACCGATGAAATTATCACTCTTTCTGCAAGGATTTGATTAAACTTATCTCTTTTGTTAAAACTCTCTGGCTTCCTCAGGCACAGTTATGTATTTGGCCTTCTATTGGTACAGGGTTTCTTAGACCTGGGTCTATGGTGCATTTCTCTGGGAAGAGGTCCATGGAGAATGTAGTAGTCGACTCTAAAGATGGCACCCAAAGACCCCTGCCTCCTGGTGTTCATGCTCTTGTGTAGTCTTCTTCTACCATTTATCAAGGTTGATCTGTGTGACCAACAGAATACTGCATAAGTAATTGTGTGTCACTTCTGGTGCTAGGTCATAAGCAACATCAAGACTTTCTCCTCTGTCTTTTCCAAGGATCTATTGTTCTGAAGACAGCCAACTGCCTTGTTGTGATGAGTCCTACAAAGAGGCTCATGAGGCTGGGAACTGAGTGTTTCTGCCACAGCTTATAGGGAACTCCCTGAGGCCTCCTTCCAGTAGCCACACAGTGTGAGCTACGTTGGAAACATATCCTCTAGCCCCAGTCGAGCTTTCAGCTGACAGCAGCCCCCAACAGATAGCTTGACTGCAACCTCATCAGAGACCCTAATCTAGAACCATCCAACTAAGCCTCTTTCAGATTCTTGACCTTTAGTAATTGTGTGAGATAATAAATGTTTGCTGTTTTCAGCTGCTAAGCATTCAGGCAAATATTTGTTCATAACAACAATACAAACCACCATGTTCTCAAAAGAGTCCATGGCCCAAAAAGGATTAAGAAACTCTGACATGCACATTGTTCTAGCTACTATTAGCATTTGTCATTAGGTATCATTTAATTTTTGTGTGCTTACCAGGTTCTTCTTACTGTAACCTACCTGAAAACAACAAAATTGCATTTATCATTGTATCTTCAGTACCTACCTCATAGCTGGAAATATAATAGACAGTTTTTAAATAGATTTGCTTTATTAAATGAAAGTTTGCCTTTCATGTGGAGCTTAAAGCAAATGCCGACTTTTAGGAAAGATTCAAGTCACTGGAAGCCCATCTTAAGGGCTTTTGATGCTATGGTATGTTTGCTAGGAAGGGCTAGAGAATTCCAAGGTATCTGAGACCTTTAAAGGAGTTCTCTCAGTAAAAGAGATGAACAAAAAAGTGTATATGTAAATTAAAAACGTTGGCATGGAAAAGGACTACAGCACTTTTCCTTGTCTCTAAACAGAATTTGAACCTATGTCTTCTATGATGTTAGAGTCAGGGGAAAATAAATCTCCCAGTCATTTTGAGGTGATTAGGTCAACAATGAATAAGGACATTATAAACCAGGTATGTCCTCAGGCTAGTCCGTGTGTGTGTGTGTGTATGTGTATTTGTGTACTTCAGATATGTGTGGCTAGGAGGCAATTAGAAAGTGTTACGTTTCTATAAAACCCGATATCTGACTTGAAGGAATTTTTCTGGGATTCTATAAAAGGCACACAGGGCTCTTGTATGGGATTAACTAAAGCACATATGCACAAAAAGAGAAGATACTTTATAATTCTCAGTAACCACTGATTAAGATATTTCATATCAACTTTAGTTTATGATTATAAAAAAAACCCACTCTTGTTTCCTATAATAAAGAAAATTACTTCTTTGTATTCCTTGCGGTTTTTGCAAGAGAAAGAACTCTTTTACACACTTGAGTATAATGGTTGAGTTATAATAATGGCTGAGTAAACAGTCTAGCAAGAGTAGCTATGCCCTATACCATGCACAAAGAAAATTCTAGAAATTCCAGATAATTGAAAAATATAAAATCAAAAGGAATTAGGAGAAAAGAACGGACTTATCCAAACAGAGCTGCCTTACAAACACTTTATGTCCATCTATATTTTTTATTCAACAGTTGAATCAAAGTTTACAATTTTATAGGGAAAAATTGATGCTCCCTGATTGTTCTCTTGTTTTCTTATCACACTTCAGCTGCAAGCAGGTTACTGGCACTAGTCTCATACAACCACCAAGAGTGAGTCAGTGTTTTCCACATTTTTATATCCTTTGGGGAGGAAACAAGCAAAGAAGAAAACAACTTTCCTAAAATGTAAATGCTACATTCTCAGGACTGTACAACTCTAGCCAGAACTGAGATTTCTGAAAGTCTTTCAATTGCCTGATCAGAAAGGAATCTCTAAGACTTTACTTTGTCCTTGGGGAATTTTTAATGGCATCTTTTCACCAGACGTTTGCCCCAGTGGGCTAGCTTGCTTTTTGTTGCTATTGTTTGTTTATCTTTAATGGAAAGAAAGTGATTCACAAAGCCTTATTGAAATGGACTTAAATATTCAACAGGCCCGACGCCCTTTTATCATATCTAAGAAGTTCTAACCAAGTTGTGATCTAGCTTACACTTAAACATGTTGGGAGACAGAAGCTCACTGCTTTTGCAGTATTGACTCAAGAAGTTCTTTCTTATTTTAAATTAAAATATTTTCCTACAGCCTTCATCTGGTGGAGCTGTAACAGGCTAGTTCCCCTTCCATAGGACAGGTTATCTGGAAAACTCTCACCCTGCCCAACTCCACCCCATTCTCATCCCACCACTGTAATCTGCTCCGTTAGACTAAATATGCAACTTCCTTGGCTCAGCTTTTCTTTCAGTTCCTTAATGAGCTCCTCTTTCATGTTTCAAGAGCTTAGTGCACACCCTTTGCCAGGCCTGGAATGTTTCCCCTTCCTTCACCCAGTTAACTGTTAACTCACCCTTTAGAGCTCAGCCCAACTGTCACTTCCTTGGAGAAGCAGTCTGGTGCACTGCCCATAGAGCCCCAGTCATACTCTACTAAAAGCACACTGTACATGTCCTTCATTGATCTCATATGGCCAGTAATTTTATATCTGTCTAACTACAAGATAAATGTCTTTGTCCCCTAGCAGACTCTATGTTCTACAGGGCAGAAGATTCTGGATCCTCAATACTGGCACATCTCCTTCAATAAATGTTTGCTGAATGGGTGAAAGAATTCCTCAGATGTCTTGGGGTTGATCATTTGAACAACCAAAGAGCTTTTCTTTTTAAAGGAAGAGAGTGTCCCAGGACTGTTTTGGCCAGCAGAGCATAGCATGGGTCTGTCACCTCCCTTAGACATCAGGATGATTTTAATGTAACCCATGATCTCATTAGTATCGTGATAGCCACAATACCCAGCATCATCCTGGTGACACATGGGGAATCGGTTTCCTCCAGTGGTGCTATTATATCTTCACCTTTACTCCTCTCCCCATTTTCTAAATCCAAGCATAGGAACCAACTAAGTCAGGCTGCAACCAAAATCAGCAACAGTCTTGTCTTGTGCATATGAGCAATGTTCTCCAAATTGTTCAAGAGCAAGAGGAAGTTCATTTTAGTCACCCCACCCCCACAGGGTTTGGTCAGGACCTTAATTTGGACTACTAGATTTCTAACTACTTAAAGGCAGGTCCTTAGTTCTATAGAACGTTTGAATACTAGGCAGCCTAACTCTCAGAAGCTATGGAGAGACAACCTAGTTAAAACTCAGTTCTAAAAATTGGCCCAATCCAGGACTAAGAAAAAAC
Source organism: Balaenoptera ricei (assembly GCF_028023285.1). NCBI lineage: Eukaryota > Metazoa > Chordata > Mammalia > Artiodactyla > Balaenopteridae > Balaenoptera > Balaenoptera ricei. The sequence goes on along the minus strand of NC_082646.1, from coordinate 79,059,146 downwards.
ACAATGTAATGTCCACAGGGGCATCTAAGTCCTACGTAATTTTTGTACTAAATTTCCTGCCTGGGTGGAAGCACCTAAAATTCTAAGTGGTAGGTAAATAAAAGGTACAAGGGCACAAGAACCCAACAGAATTGCTGGGGCCACAGAATTCCAGTTCAAACAAGGATGATGATTATTGTGACCATATAAGTAAATTTGAGAACAAAGTGTGTGTGGGGGATTATTTAGATTAATGTCAAGACAATAATATAGCCTAGGTAAACTAGGATGTATGATCGTTCTCGTGATGGCTTAATTCTCAGTCCAATCACTTCTGACACTGTCTGTTTCCTGCTTAATTTTTCTCATCTGTGAAAAGAGAGCTAATAATATTTTCCTTATGAACAATGCCTAACACACTACTTGACACAGTGTGGATGCTCAGTTGTAATCATTGTTAGTCATTCTCCCCACTTTCCTCTGAATCTCCTCAGTACTGACTCAGAAATTGAGAGATTGCTCCCGAAAATGGGGTAGAGAAGGCACCAGCAGACACTGCAGAGTGTCAGTAGAGAGGGAGAGAGAAAACTAGGTCTTCCAGGTCAAAGAGAATTTTTTTAGCCTGGGTGTGTGTGGGCTGGGGTGTTGACTTTCCAATTTCCATCCTATTGTACAACACAAGAAATTGTCATTCACCTACTCAGAATGCCCAGGACTAATCAGAGAGGCTTCAAGCGTTGCAGTAATCCTTAGGGGGAGGTATTTTTAACAACTAACACTAGAGGTCTAAAATAACTATTGTTGCAGCTGTTTGATTTATAAGCCAAGTATTCAGGGAGAACTGCATAGGAAAAGGAGAAAAGAAGAAGGAATGATTGGTCCATAGATTTAGAAGCCCAGGCGCCATCCCAGTGGAATGCTCCCAGGCCATAACACTCAATTCTCCCCAAATCACACTTCATTTTCTTGGTTTACGTATTCAGAATTTTCATTGTTCTTTATTCTCTCTGAATACTTTTTCCAAGCATTAGAGTTTTGAAGGCAGGTTTCCAGGGAAGGGAAAGAAAACACAAAATGGACAGTGGCTGATTCTTTTTATTTTTTTTCTTTGAAAGTTTTCAGATAGATTGCCAACTTAAAAAAACAGTGACTTGCACAGGATGCAGAATTCAGATGATTATATGAGTCAACCGGCAACAAAAAGTAGCTGTGAGAAATGGGATTGTTAGCATCTTCCCAGGGGAAGTCAGAGAATAAGGGAAGTTTTCAGGACTTGCTTCCAACTCTTCCTCACTCATTATTCATAAGATAAAGCTGATACTAAGGCCCTGTGAGGGTGGAGAGTGTCGGTGATCAAGGCAACTGAATTCACAGGTTCACTGTTCCTCTAGAGGAAAGTGGACGGATTTCTACCTGAGCTTTGGGGAATTGGGAGAGGAGAGAAAACAGTGGAAAACTGCCTGTCTGCTCTCCTCTGTCCCTTGTGGTGAGAAGTGGAATAACATGATGATTAAGACAACTTGAGCTAAGCTGCTGGGTTCCAATCTCTGCTCTTCCCCTAATTAGCTGTGTGACGTTAAGCATATTATTTCACCTCTTCACACCTCACTTTTCTTATATGTAAAGCGGGAGTAACTCAACCTCAGAGGATTTTTCTGAGGATTAAATGACTTAATACATATGAAATTCTTAGGACAGGTCTGGCTCAAAGTAAGTACTCTATGAATATGATCTGTTAGTATTATTATTTTTGTTATTATTTATCTTTCTCCTTATCCTCACTTCAGATGCATCAAGAATCCATACCCTTTCTCATTGGGTCTAACGTGTCCTACCATTGATTAACCCATCCCACAGGCAAACACATGTCTTATTACCTCTATGTGCCCACTGTTTAGCACAGTGTCTGAGATATAACACTTTATAAATGTTCATTGAACGGAACAATTGTACATCCGTGTGTACAATGTAGAAAAAATACACCACTTGGGATCCCAGTTTGGCAGGATCTTAGGTTTACTTAAGATATATAAATGAAAAAAAAAATTTCAATACACTGTTTAACTCTGACAACATGAGATACACTGTGATGTTTTTATTTTACCCTATTTATTTCTCTTATGTCCTGTTCTAGTTTAGTGGGGTTGATTTTATAACTACAATAGGCAGTTTTTAAGCACCCTACCCCATCCCTGGTATATTGATTTGCCTGTATTGAGTTTCATGGTTCTCATTTTTGGAAATGCAAAGCTTAATCTATGTTCAAATGCTTATATGTGGAATCTAAAAAAATGGTACAAATAAACTTACCTACAAAACAGAAACAGAGTCACAGATGTAGAAGACAAACTTACAGTTACCAGGGGAAAAATGGGGGGGAGAGATAAACTGGGAGATTGGGATTGACATATACACAGTACTATATATAAAATAGATAACTAATAAGGACCTACTGTATAGCACAGAGAACTCTACTCAATACTCTGTAATGGCTTATATGGGAAAAGAATCTAAAAAAGAGTGGATATATATATATATGTATAACTGATTCACTTTGCTGTACACCTGAAACTAACATAACATTGTAAATGAACTAAACTCTAATAAAAATTGTTTAAAAAATCTTTTGGTTCAGAAAGATATTAACTTTTCTGGTGAGCTGAAGTGCAAGGAGTTCAATAGAAGCCAGGTTACAAGGGAGATGTAGAGCCCCCCCCAGAACAGTCTAGCATGGTGGAAGCATTCTGGCTTAATGGGCTGTTACTTGAACTCTGCCTCCCTACCCAAAAAAGAGGTTAAAACCCATTGAGATTAATGGAAAAACCTCAATGACTTCCACTTAAAAATTCTCAATCTCTGGGAGGTGGTATTAAAGTTATCTTGGGGGTTGAAGTCATTACATTTCTGAAATCATGAATTTGAGTGTTAGTACAAGTTTATATTAAAGTTCTATATAGGTAGATCTCTTACTGCCTTCTCCCTTCCAACCGAAGATTTTATCCATAAATCTGGTAAATAGGGTATCTGGAGCCCTGCACGATGATGTCATTGTACCAGAGCCTTTCCTCAGGTTAGGCTTGGAGGTTGGGTTTTGAGGGATAAGTAGATAAAGGGGTAGGTGATCAAATGCAGCAAAAGAGGATTTTGAGTTGGGTGATCTAGTCTGGATTATATGAAGAAGGAGAAATTCATTAATAGGTAGAGCTCATCAGAATGAACCATTCATCCATAAAATCCAAACATATGCTAAGAGCTTGCCTTTCCATCTGTACCTCATGGATTTGGTTTTAATATGGTGTTCCATTCTGAAGGATTTGCTCAAATCAGCAGTTCAAAAATGATTCACAAAGGAAAAGCTTGCATGAAGAGTTCCTGTTTATGTTTTATTAATAGCATTTGCCAACACTCCCATAAAAATGAAAAAAGCTCCCTTTCAACAAAACAATCTCTTGTTGCTCAAATTGCTTTTGTGATTGTTGTTGTGGTTTTTATTTTAGGTGCTTGAGATTTTTTAAAATTTGAACACAGTTTTAATAGAATTCATCATTTTTGTCTGCTGACTAAACCCTACCAGGTGGCATCATCTGGCAATTGTCCCCTGTGCCCCTCTAATTGCTTAATTAACATTCAAATCCAAGGTTTAAGGAAAGGGTTGGTATTATTATAAGTTATGAGGTAGTCAGTTGCTGCCATGACACCTTTGAAGCTGTCATATAGTATCTATAAAGAGATTCATGGGAGATGGGCCTAGCTTGAGGTAAAATGAAAAATCACAAGTTTTTTCTAAACTTTGCAAATAATAACTTATAGAAGAGTATTCCTCTTCTAGAAAAACTATATCCAACCATGAAATGTATAATTTGGTACTCTTTATTCAATCCAAAAAATGAATAGTTCTTTAAAAATATCCATAGAGTTTTAAATTATTTTATTTTGTTTTAGGCAATATTTACACAAAATGGTTAGGTGCCAGTGTATTTAATTTTACTTATGAATTTAAGAGAATTTAATAAACAAGGCAACTTGAAAAAATATGGTACAAGAGGATTTAGTGATGCGTATTTAGGGTATATGCCCTATAAACGAGTACAACTTTTTTGATCTAGTAAAATATTTTGTCAGAAAAACATTATCTCCTAAAAATAATTTCAGTTACTTCTATCTCCTGTAGAAATAATTTAATCTGTAATATAATCTTTTAAATTTTGCAACTGAAAAGCAGAGACAACAGCTTAAAGCATTGTTTACACAAACTCAAATCAGAAAAAAAAGTTTTACTGGAGAAATAGAAATCAGTAAAGATCAAGATTACAACGGATAGATGGATAAAGAGCACAAATACATAATTCACAAAGGTGTAAATATTAAACAAGGCTGTGTAAATAATCTTAAACAAATCTGTTTATTAAATTTTATATTTTCATTGTAAAGAAATGAAAATTTAAAAACAGAGCAAAGTTCTTTACATCCATTAACTTAGCAATTAAAAGTAGAAATATTTAATGCTACAGAACTGTGGAAAAATTTGTACACTCATCATTGGTCACACAGTAAATTGATATAACACATTTAAAAAATAATTCATCGATATCTATCAAGACCATAAAGCATTTTGTATAATTTAGCTGACATCTTGTATTTGATCATTTTTCCAATGAAATTTTTCAAAGGCACTAAAATACTAGATGCACAAACTTTTTTTTTTTTGGTATTTTGGTATTATCCATTATTACAAAGAAATTAGAGACAATATTAACTCAGAAAATGGGGGAAAGTCACTCAGTGGTACCATTTGTCAGCCAAGAAATATAATAATTAATAACAGCTTTAATTAATAATATTAAAAAAATAATATTAGGTGAATAGTGAAAAATGAAATTACCTTTGTGTCAACTATAAGAAAAATCCGCATATGACAAAAGAGCACAGAGGTATAAAAATGGTTGCTGTGCTGGGGTAGTGGAATTAGAGGTGGTATTCAGGAGACAGCTTACTACACTGTAAGAGAAGGAAACATCTAGTTTGGGCTAGTATTTGCAAAATGTACTTTTTTATAAAATTATATAGCTTCTCTGAGTCTCAGTTTTCTCTTTTGCAAAATGAGGTTATACCTGCTTCATAAAGTTGTCAGTGTTCAGTGACATAAAGCATGTACAGTGTTTAATGGACTCTCCAAAACCAAAAACTGTTATCATGCTATTCATGGCAGTCCTGGTATCAAACAATATGTGAAAGAAGTTAAATAACAGCACTCATGAATCATTAAAGGAGCTTCTCCTTTACTTTAAATGCTGTGGTTGAACACTAGCATGAGTACAGTAAGAGTAAAAGCTCTGGAAGATGGAAACAGACACAAAATCAATCTTGTTTAACCCTGAGAGGTAGACGGTAGTTACTATTATATCCCTTTCTGTGCCAAACTAAGAGAGGCTAAGAAACTTACTGAAGTAACACAACTAGTAATAGTCATAAGAGTGAACATTATTGAAAGCTTATTATATGTAATGAACTGTCAAATCATTTTAGAGCTGTTTAGTCAAGTAATACTCAGAAAACCTCTGTGTTGTAAATACTGTTATTATTCTAACTTCTAAGAAGAGGAACTGAGACAAATAGGAAGTAAATACCTTAATGTAAGTAAGTAAGGTTTTACCACTAGTCAGTTAGCAGAAGCAGGATTTAAATCAAACCACTTATTCCAGACCATATACTTTAATCACAGAGAGCTGACATTCAAACAGGAGTCTGTCTGAATCATGGCACATTTCTTGATAGCTACAAAAATAATGCTTTTCTTTGAATAAAAGGCAATTTTAAAAGTGGGTTGTTTATGAAGACCAAGAAAGATGTTTGTTTTGTAAGATTTCTTTCTGCTTGGGATGTGGAATGTGCAGAAAGATGCTTCATTACCTTGACAGAAGAAAGTTACAAGCATCTCCCAGGTAAAATGACTTCCACTGGGCTGCAGGTTTATCATAAAGATTATCCAATTTTGTAATGATTAATTATGGAATTGAATAACCAAAATTAAAAGTAAGAACAAACCAACTGGTATAATAACCTGTGATCCACCAGTCAGAATGGCCATCATCAAAAAATCTACAAACAATAAATGCTGGAGAGGGTGTGGAGAAAAGGGAACCCTCTTGCACTGTTGGTGGGAATGTAAATTGATAAAGCCACTATGGAGAACAGTATGGAGGTTCCTTAAAAAACTAAAAATAGAACTACCATACGACCCAGCAATCCCACTACTGGGTATATACCCTGAGAAAATCATAATTCAAAAAGAGTCATGTACCACAATGTTCATTGCAGCTCTATTTACAATAGCCAGGACATGGAAGCAACCTAAGTGTCCATCAACAGATGAATGGATAAAGAAGATGTGGCAAATATATACAATGGAATATTACTCAGCCATAAAAAGAAACGACATTGAGTTATTTGTAGTGAGGTGAATGGACCTAGAGTCTGTCATACAGAGTGAAGTAAGTCAGAAAGAGAAAAACAAATACCGTATGCTAACACATATATATGGAATCTAAAAAAAAAAAAAAAAGGTCATGAAGAACCTAGGGTCAAGATGGGAATAAAGACGCAGACTTACTAGAGAATGGACTTGAGGACACGGGGAGGGGGAAGGGTAAGCTGGGACAAAGTGAGAGAGTGGCATGGACATATATACACTACCAAATATAAACTAGATAGCTAGTGGGAAGCAGCCGCATAGCACAGGGAGATCAGCTTGGTGCTTTGTGACCACCTGGAGGGGTGGAATAGGGAGGGTGGGAGGGAAGGAGACGCAAGAGGGAAGAGATATGGGGATATATGTATATGTATAACTGATTCACTTTGTTATAAAGCAGAAACTAACACACCATTGTAAAGCAATTATACTCCAAAAAAGGTGTTAAAAAAATAATAATAACCTGTGGTCATGGATCTCCCAGTCTGCAGGGAGACAGATGATAAACAAATAAACAATATGTGAGGAGGTGATAGTACTCTGACCAAAAACAAAACTCACTCACAGTTGTTCTTAACCTATTTTCGTTCACTGATGCTGTTAAAAATGTTTGAAAGCTACGGAATTTCTTGAAGAAAAATAAACATTTGTACCACGTTTACAATTTTGTATACAGTTGCAAAGGATTGACAGTCCCCTGTCCAGAACCCCTCTGAGGGGTCCCTATATCCCATGATAAGAACCACAGGCAGAGGGATGGCAAGTGCTGGGCAGTGACAAGTTAGATAAAGTGCCTATCACAAGGAAGGTCTCTGATGAAATAGTATTTTAGTGAAAACTGAAGGAGGTGAGAGAGGGAGCTGTACAGATATTGAGAGAAAAGTTTTCCAGGGAAAGGGAACAGCAAATGTAAATACCCTGGCATGGGAATTTGTATGGCTTTTGTTGACAATCCCATATATGATAATAGTATCAATCATTATTTAATAATTGTTTGGCTAGCATCTCCTGAGTACTAGGAGCTAGGTGTGCACAGATATAAAATAGTCCTCCCCCTTGATGGATTCAAAATGAAGAATTGAAAACATATAAATTTTAATTTATGTATTTTAAACACCCCAAATCTCAGTGACTAAAAACCACAATTATTTACTATTATAGTTAATGGGTCAGTGGTTATGTTGGGAGTTGGATTAAGGTTGGCTGATCTTGACTGGCTTGCTCATGCTCTTGTTAGTTGGCTGGGGGCCCTACCTTAGACTGAGCTTGACTCGGGCACCTATAGTGGGGCAGCTCTGCTTCTCATATCTCTCATATTTCTTTTGTGACCAGTCAGTATGTTCTTTTAATTGTCTTGGAAGAAATTCAAGACGGAAGGAAGCCCAGTAGCTTTTTCAAGCCTCCAGGGCCTGAGACACACCCCTAAGAGTGAATACTGCCTTAAATTTTGCACCCTAGGTACTTCACTCAAACACTTTAATCCTGGCCTGTCATCCTTTACTTGTACATCCCATTAGCCAAAGCTAGTCATATGGCCAAGCCTGAGGGACTTAACGCTCTTTCCACACTGGGAGAACCCTACGAAGGTGAGAAAGTAAAGGGTATGGATAGAGGGAGGGTGGAGAATTGGGACTATTTAAACAATCCATTAATTCACCACAATAAATACATAATCCAGTGGTTTTCAAAACATGATATACATTCCATTGGTGATATGAGAAATGATTTTTGATTGTGTTTGAAACAAAACCCATTGTTTTTATGTTAATAGTATATATCTATTTTTCATGTGCTGAATAAAACAATAAGCACCTCGGGCTTTTGATTTGATTTTACAAGTATTGAATAAGATGAAGTTAAATTAAGTAAACGTAGTGAGTCGATATATGCAAATTATCTAGTTATAATGGCATAAGTGTATGGGTCTATAGGAAAAAAACTCAAGAGAGAGGTAAGTGAATGAAGTTTGGAAAACATTGCTGGTTGGAATATGAACCAACCAAGTGCTTGGGAACTAGGAGTAGGGGAAAAAAGGAAGGTTCCATGGAGGGGGTAACATTAGAGTAGCACCTTGAACAAGGTGGAATTTATAAGGCAACAAAGGGATGGAAGCATAGTCCAGATGGAGAAAGCAGTATATACAATGGTCCAAAGAGGTAAAGGTACATGATAAATAGTATAATAATGCATTCCATTCATTGGATATCCAATGGGCCAGGCCCAAAGCTAGATTCCTTTTGCACAGTATCTGTAATCCCCTGGATGATTAGAAAGCCTCAGCTCTTTTCCTTATACCACAAACAGGGTCAGCACATAGTAGGCTCATAGCAAATAACTGTTGGCTAAGAGATTGACTAATTAACTCTTTCAGAAAATTTATATACTATTATAAATCCAAAACCCAAGACTCTCAAAATCAAGTCTCATTTTCAATATTCTTACTTCTTGGAGGAGCAATTTTATCTTTTATAAGGCTGCCTCGATTTGTTTTTCAGGGTGAGCTCTCTGATTCCCAAATGGCTAACTTTACCCAGGGTTATGAGAGTTGAATATACACAGACAAAACAAGCCCAGATTCACAATCTGAGAGAAATATTTATAAACTAAGATACTGGAAACTGTATTCAGAAAAAAATAAATGGAAACTCTTCCTTTAAAATCTGAGCCTGAAGAACAGCTACCATCTGCCTCTCTTGGCCCAGGAGCCTGTGTTTGAATCATGCTGCTGATTTCCCTCGTAAAAATCAGTCAAAACAAGGCTTTCAAGGCAACTGCTCTTTTAAGTACAGTTTTATTTAGTGCGACTGTGCTGTATGTTTCATGCATTATTTACAGTCCCCAAACTGCCCCCTTTCCAGCGTTCACCATAGAAGTAAATCATATCACCTGTTATCCAACAGCTCAGAACAAAAACCTTAGAATCACCCTTGACACTTCTTTCTTTCATGCTCCCCATCCAATCCATCAGGAAATACTGTAACTCAACCTAAAAATTTTATCCCAAATCCTATCCCTTCTATCTGTACTGTTGCACCTTTTTTCTCAAGGCACCATCACCTCTCACCCACATTAGAGTAAGAGCTATCTTACAGCTCTTTCTATACGTGGTCACCTAAATAAAATTGCAGCCTCCATCATTCTCTATCCTGCTTTATTTTTCTTCACAACACTGAATTTATGTTCATACGTTCCATATTATTAGTCTATTCATTGTTGCTCTCTCTCACTAAAATACAAGTTCCATGAAGGTAGATGTGTGTTTGCTTCGCTCATGGTTTTCTTTATTTTCTGTTTCTAGAAGAATGCCAGAGACATAATAGATGCTCAATAAAATATTTGTTAAGTAAGTAACTGGATAAATTCAAATATTTCTCCCAAAGCTGCATCATGATACTTTCAAAAGCCCGATGCTTTTAAATCAAAATAAAACCAAAAACAAACAAACAAACAAAAATCCTTCAGCCCTTAGAACCTTATTATCTCTGCCAAACACTTCCTGTCTGTTGTTTCATTTGAGTCTGTGCGTGATGGCTCTATTTGATAAATAAGACACCTGGGACCTACAGATGATCAATTACTTGCTTCAGGCCGTGTGGTAAGTTGGTTACAGAGCATCCATCTCAGTTCTCCAGATTCCTAAACCTGGCATCTTTCCGCTGGACCACATATAGATGGGTTTTGCCTCCATTTCAGCTTTGATCACACACACACACTCACACACACTTTTAATGTAGTAAAGTGATGTGGACACTGAGTTTTCTGAGTGAATTTTCCCTTCCCTCTTAGGGTATCCCAAGTGAGAATATCATGCTATTTCCTAGGAAGGAAGGAACTAAGTGTGAAATCAGCTCTTCTTGGCATGGCACCTGGTTTTCAAGGAGACAACAGCTCTGAAGAGGTCCAAACTCCCTCCTATCTAGCTTTTGGGACTGAGCCAGGGACTTCAGAGTGTAAAGACCTATGAATATTATCGATCATTATGATAAGTCTCTAAAACAGCAGATCAGAATGTTCATGAATTTGCTCACTCATCAGATATTTCCAAATGCCCATTATACACTAGGCACTGTGATGGGTGTTCTGGCAGTGGCAGGGATGATCAGGCACAGCTGAATCTTCCAGAAATTTACAATTGATGGAGATACAAATTATCAGAAAAGGATTAACAGTGGGAAGGGAATACAAGAGGCTCCCAAGGAAGCTTTTGAGAGCCCAGAAATGAATAATCAGAGACCTGAGAATCAGAACTTCTTACAGGGAGTAAAAGCCAGAGGTATGATGAGAAGGTAGGACACAACTACAAAAACATCTAGAATGAACGTTTATCAATGTATGTGCAAATACATAATTTATATTTATGTCCATTTTTGTTTTATTCACATGTACATACTCTTATCTCTGACAGCTTTAATTGAAAAATACTTTAAAAAAAAAACACTTCTTATTGTACTATGAGAAGATAACAATGAACTCCACTCCTGTTAACAGTAAAATGATCATTGGGGTACATGTGTCTTTTTGCACTATGGTTTTCTCAGGGTAGATGCCCAGTAGTGGGATTGCTGGGTCATATGGTAGTTCTATTTTCAGTTTTTTAAGGAACCTCCATACTGTTCTCCATAGTGGCTGTATCAATTTACATTCCCACCAACAGTGCAAAAGGGTTCCCTTTTACACTCCAATAAAAAATAAATAAAATAAAATAAAATGATCACAAACCTTCAGCAACACACATTATATTTCTATTTAAACTGAGGTGTTCTACTATTAGAGAAATGCAGTTATTTTCTTCCAGGTATTTTCGGGGTGGAGAGGGGCAAGGTTCTTACGTGAATTCCACCTTTTACATGAAACATTCCCTTAGTCATGTTTTGAAATCCATGATTGGTGGTACATTTTTAAAAATAACAATGACTACTGCTAATCCTAGTGCACCTCCAGATCTTCTAGCCTATCTCCTTCTACCACTAGAGTGCACCACAATATTTATTACCAGCATGGAGAGCCTAGGGACTGTGGTTCAACTATAGATTCTCATCTTTTCTTTCTATCTGACAATTCTATCACATAAACATTTACATGTCTCTGAGAGATCATGCAGTCTAGGACCACTGGCTGAAAGAAAAAAAATCCAGTTGTTTGAATCGGACAAGGATTATGACTTCATTCAGTGGCCAACAATTGTAAAGAATCGCTCTTTTTGGTGTGTGTATTTTGAATTATAAGTTTGTACTGAAAGTGGAAAAGGGAGTCTGTTTGGCAAATGTAATAGAACAGCTTGAAATACACACGATCGTGGTATGAGATTTGGCAAAAGATCTTTTTAACTTGTCAGTGAGCCAGTGGTGTTCAACGAATTCCTAGAACATTCTAGGGAATATACAATTTAAAAAATCCAAACTATTATCATTATATTTTGGTATAATTCCATCTACAAACATTATCTTAATACGTAGTACATACTGACACTGGATGGGATTTTAAGGTGGATCTCATATAGAAGATGGCAGAGGTTATTGATTTGGCATTCTGATTGAAGGCTACAAAATACTCTGCTTCCAAAAGTATATCTCCTGTAATAATTTTCCTGCTAATGTTTGTCTTCACCTTAAAATTCATCATTAGAGAGTCGTTATCTTTGAGTAAAGTATTATTTTCATGATACTTTAATTAAGAAGGAAAATTTACCCCCAAAATTTAACCCATTGAGCTACTGATGATGATGATGATGATGACGATGATGATGTTAGCAGCTAAGATTTATTTAGGGTTAATATAAGCAGAGATTTTTCTAAATTCTTTACATGTATTAACTAATTTATATAAGGTAGTTGCTAGCATCGTTATCATAGCTTTATAGATGACAATTCTGAAATCAGATAGGTTAAATAACTTGCCCTAGGCTGCACAGCTAGGAAATTGAAAAGCCAGATGAACTCAGGCAGTCTGGATTCAAAACCATGTCTTTAACTGCTATTTTATGTGATAGCAATTACCAAATTTGTATCTCTAGTCCATACACATCCTCTAAGTTGCAGACATATATATATATATATACCTAACTTGACATTTCCATTTGGATGTCTCAAAGACATCTCAATGATAATGTGTCTAAAATTGATCTCTTTATTTCCACAACCATTCCCCAGAAGTCACACTTGGATACACCCCAAAACAAATATTCCATCTTCTTTACAACTCTGTAACTCTCTCAATTCAGTTAAAGTTACCACTATGAGGCATGACCATTAGAAGTATGCCCAACTCTTTCTGGTATCTCACCCCCTATATCCAAAATACTTGCAGGTTCTATTAGTGTTACATCCAAAATGTATTCCAGATTTGTCCACTCTCCCCAACGTAATCCAAGTCACCAGCATCACTCACTGCAGTAGCATCCTATCTGGTGTCTGTGCTTCCTCACCCCATCTCTCCATCATTTCTACATGGAAATCATTATGAACTTTAAAAAACTAAGTTCAAAATGTTGTGCCCCTTTGTAAAAACTTTCAATGTTTTATCGTTGGATTTACATACATATTCTTTATTATGACAAAAATGTTCTGTTTTCTCTCTTTCTAGTATTCTCTTTGGACTCCCCAATCCCTTGCTCACAGTGTTCAAGTTAGAGTCTTGTTCTGCAGATCCTAGAGCACGCTAAGTTCATACTGACACAGGACGTCTGTGTGCATTTCCCACTCTGGTATGTTTGATTTCCTAGCTCCTTGCATGATTGGCTCTTTCTTATTCTTCAGGTCTTAGCTTAAGCATTGCCTTCTTTTAGGTGTCTTCCTTACCCAAACTATCTAAAGTAGTCTGCATCCATTATCCTCTATCCTAGCACTCTGTTTCTGTACCTCATAGCACTGATCACAATCTATAACCATTTTGTTACTATTTGTATACATATTTATTTTATTTCTCCCATGTTAATGTACATTTCATGAGGTCAGGGAACTTATATCTCTTATTCTCCGTTGAATCACCAGTACCTAACCAATTAATAAATTACTGCTGAATATTCTGTCTACAAGGAACACATCTAAAGATTAAGGACATGAAAAGGCTAAAATTCAAAGGTTAGTACAAGATATACTAAGCAAAGACAAAACGAAAGAGTTAAAGTAACTGTTAACAACAGAAAACACACACATACACAGACTTGATTTAAAGGATACAACCTGATTAAAGGATAAAACATGATCATACTTAATAAATGAAGGAAAAGCCTTTGATAAAAATTGAGTGCTCATTTATGATAAAGACTGCCCTAGCAAACTAGGAATATAAGGCAATTTCTTAATCTGACTAAAGGCATCTTCAATACATTTTCAGCAAACATTATTTTTAATAATAAAAGGTTAGAAGCTTTCTTTTCAAATTCACATACAAAACAAATTTGTCCACTATCACTGCTCTAGACAGTGTGGTAATAATTTTTTTTAAATAGAAATATTAAAATTTGGAAAGAAAAATCTTGTCAATAGTCACAAATAATATGAATGTTTACTTCATAAGTAAGTCAGAAGATCCTGCATTGAACAATTAATACTCAAAAGAGTTTAGGAAGCTGTTTGTCTAAGATTAATATATCAAGTTCAATTGCATTTCTATACAAAGAATGTGGACAGTTCCTTAGAGCTTGTTTTAATGTGATTTGACCTATTAAAATGCCATCTTTTTCCCTTTTTACACAACTGACTGAAAACCAAAAGGCTATTTGAGTCCTCATGCTGTTCTCATCTAAGTCAAAGGAAAAGGTTTTGTATTATAGTCATTAAGTTTTGTAAAGAAAAGAACTAATACGAAGGAGAATAATTATATTTCCTAAAGATGAATGTATTCTGCAGAAAGAAAATGAGAGCCTAATGCCATTATTTAATTTCCCTGCTTCTCCTTACTTTACAAATAACCAAGATTTGAAATATTAATACTTTCCATGATGATAAAACTTGCATAAGAACTTATCAAGACAGGAAGACTAAGTGAAGGAAATGCACAGACTAAGTCTCTGAAATGCACAGGCAAAATTTTGTTTTGAAATTTCCCAACACAAATCTTTTTCTCAGCTTTTCAACCTGAAATTATTTTGGGGAACATTTTTAGATGACTTTGAAAATATAATCATTCATGCTTTTTTAGATACAACACCAAAGGCACAATCCAAGGAAGAAATAGTTGATAAGCTGGACTTCATTAAAATTAAAAACTTTTGCTCAATGCAAGACATTGTCAAGAGAATGAGAAGATGAGCTACAGACTGGGAGAAAATGCTAGCAAAAAACACATGTGATAAAAGATTGTTATCTCAAATGTACCAAGAACTCTTAAAATTCAACAATAAGAAAACAAACCACCTGCTTAAAAAATGGGCCAAAGACCTTAACAGACACTTTATGAAATATGGTATACAGATGACCAATAAATATGTGAAAAGATGTTTCACACCATACGTCATCAGAGAAATGCAAATTAAACAACGAGATACCACTACGTATCTATTAAAATGGCCAAAATCCAGAACACTAACCACATCAAATGCTTGCGAGGATGTGAAGCAACCGGAACACTCACTCATTGCCAGTGGGAATGCAAAATGGTACAGCCACTTTTAAAGATACTTTGGTGTTTTTTTTTTAAAAAACTAAACATACTCTTACCATATGATCCATATGATCATATGACACTTACCATATGATACTCTTTGGTATTTACCAAAAAGAATTGAACAGTTATGTTCACAAAAATCTGCATAAATATATATATATTATATATATATATTATATATATATATATACATAGAATAATGGGTAGCAGGGGTAAAAACGGGTAATAGCAAAAGATGAACATAGAAATGTAGGCAGAATAATGGTTTCAGAAGGTTTGCATGTCATGGTAATTCATCCAGAGAGTAAATTATTATGTAGATCCACTGAAAGATTTTAAGTTGGAGAAAGACAAAATGAGACGTTTATTTGGAAATTCAGGCAGAAAGTGGAAATTCAGGAAGAAGTAGTAAAGCTGGTCTGGGGACACAGTTAAGTCAGTTCAGAAGATTTTGTGGGTTGAATTTTGTCCCCCAAAAAGGTATGTTGAAGTCCTAACCCCTGGTACTTGTGAATGTGACCTTATTTGGTAATAAGGTCTTTGCAGATAAAATCAAGATAGAATGAGGTCACACTGGATTAGTTTGAAAATCAAGATAGAATGAGGTCACACTGGATTAGTTTGCACTCTAATCCAGTGACTGGTGTCCTTATAAAATGAAGACAATTTATACAAAGCCATGAACAGGAAAAACACCATGTGACTACATAGGCAGAGAGTGGAGTGATTGTTTACAAGTAAAGGAATGCCAAGATTACTGGCAACCATCAGAAGTTAGGAAGAGGTAAGGAAAAGTCATCCCCTAGAGCTTTTAGAGACATCAAGGCCCAGCCAACACCTTGATTTCAGACTTCTAACTGTGAGCAAATAAATTTTCATTGCTTAAGCCATCCAGTCTGTGGTATTTGTTATGGCCTCTTTAGCAAGCTGGTATACAAAGGGATAGAAATAATAAAAAGGAATGAAGCCTTGGGATAAAATTGTGGCTATGGAGATGGAGAAAAGTGCACAGGTTTGAGATTTAGTAACAAGATCGAACTGACAGAATGTGGTGAGTCATTCAGTGTGCTAAGAAGGAGAGTGAAGGAAAGGAATTATCCCTGATGAACCCACAGATTCTGATTTTGACCACTGGGTTGCTAGTGGTGTTTTTCCCTGAGAAAGGGAGGAGGAAAAGACATAAGGAGGAAAGAGGAAGATACAGACCTCACTGGTGAGCCTGCTGTGAGTCTGAGGTGCTCTGTCTGGATGGAGATGCAGGTCTGGAGGTGGAAAGAGAGATCAGGTCTAGAATTACAGCTGTTAAGGTCATTATTCTATAGAAAGTCCTTGGAATCATGGGAGATAACAGGACCACTTGGAGAGAAAGGAAAGGAGAATTAAGGATCTGAGGAACAATGACACCTATGGAACAGACTGAGGAAGAGGAAGTCCTGAAGGTGGTAGCAGAGTGATGGGAGAATTATGAGTGGGCCATGGAAAGAGAGAGAAACCATCAGATCTGGCAATCGAGAAACCTCTGGCAGAAGCCAGAACATTTTCATTTGAGTGATAGTGGCAAAAGTAGACTCCAAAGATAGGTTGTGGGTTACACGAGAGAAAAGGAGCGATACATGCAAGTGACTCAAGAAAGGAAACAGGATGAAGTTTTGGCATCTAAGAAATTTTTAGCATCAAGGGATGATTTTTTTTTTTAAGGTTGGAAACAGCTAAGTACATTTAAATGGTGTTTGAAAGCAGTCAGCAGAGAAGAAGAAGAGAAGGAAGATAACCAGTAGGGAAATATACTTGAAGAAGTGGGTAAGTTTCCAAACCAAGAACATGGTTGAAGAAATTCGCCTTCCAGAGAAGAAGCAACAACTAGTCCATTGGCAGAGCAAAAATGGAAGTAAGAATGGGAGGTGGGGGAGTGTTGTCAGGGAAATATGAATAAATTGGTGGATGAGGTTGCAGGAAACTGAGAGTTTCTATTTTAGTTGTGAAATAACAGGGCATGCGATGTGTCATAGGTGATGTATAAAGTGAGGGGGAGGATAGAGAAGCAGGAAGTTTAAGGAGAGCTGAGAAGGTTTAAATAGCTACTGTGATGAAAGGGATGGAGTGCTGCCTAGGGGCAGATAGAAGGTGATCAGGGCTGTGTGAGGGATTGACTGTCTGCAGCTCCCAAACTCCTCCGTGGTGTAAAACTTTTTCTCCAGTAGTGCTCAGCGGTTTAGGGCTAGATGCTAAGAAGGCAGCCTGTCCTGGGAATTTAATCAATTTAAGTTAATACTTCAAGTATTTAATAAGTACCTAGTTAGTGCCAGGGAAAGAGATAGGGACTGCGGTACAAAGAACAATGAGGCATGGTCCCAACTCTAGGTACTTTCTGACCCTAAACTATTTAATATGTATCCAGAGGATTAAGTGAAGCACACATAAAACTTTAGAAAATACAAGGATGCCATAAAGGGACAGATGTACAACTATGAGGGTTCAAAGAATACTTCAAAGAAGAGGTATTGAGAGACAACTCTATGACAACCTCTCAGCCAGGAGTTTTGAATATGTAACATAATCCTTAGCACAAGTCTGTGTGTTTGGTATTAATATACCTTTTCTCTGATGAGGAAACATGCTCAGAGAGGAACATAATTTAGGGGGATAAGGAAATTCTTCATGGGCTAGTTGCTATTTAGAACAGTCTTTGGAAGCTGAGTGAGATTTTGCCAGATGAAGATGAGGGACTGGCAATTTCAATCCCTGGGTGTATTTGGGGAAAGGCAAATTATTCTTTTTGATTGAATTATAGGAATGAGCGATGAGACTATTTGGGTCTTGGGTACTAACCAAAGAGTTTGGTCTTTTATTTTGCAGGCACTGAGAAAGGATGGAAGCCTTTTGAACAGAGATTGACATCTTTAGCACTTCAGTGGCCTTAGGCAACACAGACTGAAAACAGGAGAGATGGGGCATGGCAGACCAGTTGAGAAGACAAAACAGATCTTCCTCGACTTATGATGGCGTAATGTCCCCATAAACCCATTATAAGCTGAAAATATTTTTAAGTCAAAATGCATTTAATACACCTTACATACTGAACATCACAGCTTAGCCTAGCCTACCTTAAAAGTGCTCAGAACACTTACATTAGCCTACAGTCAGGAAAAATCATCTAACGCAAAACCTATCTTACAATAAAGTGTTGAATATCTCATGGAATTGATTAAATACTGTACTGAAAGTGAAAAACAGAATGGTTGAATGGGTACAGAATGGTGGTAAGTGTATCAGTTGTTTGCCCTGGTGACCCTGTGGCCGACCGGGAGCTGGGGCTCGCTGCCACTGCTCAGCATCATGAGAGTATATTACTGCATATTGCTAGCCTGGGAAAAGATAAAATTCAAAATTCAAAGCATGGTTTCTATTGAATGCATTTCACTTTCGCATCATCACGGGAAAAATCATAAGTGGAACCATCAAGTCAGGGACTGTCTGTACAGATATCTGAGAGGGTGGTATGGAGAAATGAGACTAGGGTGCTCTTCCTTGCTCCCTATCTGTCTGATTCTGTGCTTTGGAAATGCCACTTAGCCTCTTTTAGTCTCAATTTCTCATCATAAAATAGAAGAGATTGGAAGGAATAACCTCAAAGGATCCTTCTGAAGAATATAGTTTTTTGATTCTGAGGTCCTAAGCAGGAATGGTGGCAGTGAGAAAGGGAAGTATGGGGTAGAGAGGAGAGAATTTACTTAGGGACTTTTGAAACTTCTAGCACAATATAAATATAAATAATTTTACACTTTACCTCCATATACAACCCGCATCTCAGTTCGGTATGTTGATTATCAGGTCTTCTCCTGCATCACAAACATGCACAGACACATATACACAGGCAGCCTCTCCTGCTCAGAAGATGAGATAAAACACTTACTGTTCATCCCTCCTCTGGTGTAGTTTCTACACATCCTTTCACACCCAGAGGCATCCTCTTTTTTTAGGAAGTATACTTGTACTCAAGATATTCGAAGATCAACTCATGATTTCAGTATCTTTGGCCCCTCATCAATAAATTGAGTTGTCTTCCAGTATTCCATCTTGGAACTGACTAACATCCACCCAGGTGCTCAAGTCATCATGACTGTCTCCTTCTCCCTCCTGCTTTCATAGCCAATCAGTGCTCAAGTCATCATGACTGTCTTCCTCTCCCTCCTGCTTTCATAGCCAATCACCGTCTCAGAGATTCTGTCTCTGCAAATATTTCCATTCAATCTTTCCCTCTTACTCCCCCTAGCGGAGGTTCTCCTCACTTTCCATTTGGATCATTCCAATTGCCGTCTAATTCATTTCTGGTTTTCCATTACAACTCATTCTCTTTGGGCTGAAAAACTTATTTCTGATCATTTTACTTTTATGCTTAAAACAGTTCAAATATTTGAATTAGAAGTTCACTCACACTTCACAATATGTCATGTATATTTGCATGTATATCCACTCTCTTCTTCATTCTTTCCAAAAATTACTTTTAAATAGCCTTCATATAGATATATATATATATATGCATACAAACATATGTATATATATATATGTGTATACACACACATGCATATATATGTACACACACATGCTAAGAGATGGGTAGCAGTTACTTTGAGGTAATACTCTCTAGTAAGGGCCTGGAGTGCAGATAATCTAGGTTTCTGATTAAGAGCAATTTCATATATTTCTAGTCACCCTAGAACAGGGTAAAGTTTACCTATAAGGAGGAAACTTGAGGATCCTACCTAGCACATTTGGTTATTTTGCCAACATGCTTCTAAACAGAGGTTGCTCAAAAATGCCTAGGAGTGAGGTCCAAATTTTCCTTAGGAAACAGATTTGGCTCCACATAAATAAATGGGTAGCCAAGGCTTAATGTTCTACACTATTAAATATGACTGGAAATTTTTTGAAACAGGTGTTACTAATCACCATAGTGATTGCATTTCTTCCTGGCAATCTCTCTGAGGTAAATTAATTGTGAAATGTACTTTCTTGGTAGCTGAGAGATTTGAACTGGTGCATCAAATTGTTAAAGGTAAGCCAATTAAATATTGAGAGACTTCTGCCATAAAAAATTTTAGTTTTAGAATCTTGAATCTTTCTTTCTGAAAATAGAGTGTGTGACCCATTGCTTTGTAAGGTAACCCTTAGTATGAAGCTTCATGTTATTGTCATAGAGAAAAATAGTTATCTTTCTATTCTCAGTGGCAGAATGGTATGCATCTATTTAATCCAGAAATACCAAGCCCTTAATATACAAGTTCAAAAGGAGAAGAGGGAAGAAAACACAACCCCGGTTTTTATATTGCTTACAATTTTCATCCAAGAACTTTGACTCTGTCATATTAGGGTACATCTGTAAATTAGGGTTAACAGTGAGTTTATACAACTAATTCCATGTACAAAGTCTCCATGGGCTTTTGTCTGTATTAATATGAACAGATAAAACAGTATAAAATACCTAATAAAAGCAACTATTTAAAAAAATTTTTTACTCAGGTATTTAGCATAAATATAGGTTGAGTGTAAATGCAGTGGTTGCTTTGATCATATCTTGAGAAATATACCAAATTAAACATTTATCTTGAGTGATGTGAATTCAGTTCAGTAACCCATATTTTCCAGGTTATCCAGGGTCAAAACTTTGCATAGTATTTAACTCTCTCACACCTTATTTACGTAGTTTCTACAAATTCTATTTATTCTTTTTCCTAAAATGTCTTTGTCTTGGGATGGCAAAGTATGCTTTCTGAAGGCATATGCTCTTAGTTTTAGATTTGGGTCTGCCAATTCCCTACTGTGGTCTTAGGCAAGTTACTTAAACTCACTAAATTTCACTTTCATATTTTGTAAAAATTAAAATAGCCACAATACTTATTTCATGAATTTATTAGGAGGATTCCATAAGATAATGCATGTCAAAAATTTAGTGCAGAGCCTGGCAGATAATAAGTGCTTGGTATATGTGAGCTGAATAAATGAGTAAATTAATGAGTGATTAAGAAAAGTCAAACAGATTCCATTTTCTTCTCTTTGACACCTGTGATCTGCACCAACCGTTATTAAAATAGCAAAAGAAAGGAAAAATCATAAAAGTTATAATGAATAATGTGTCCTGTGCACTACTGTGGAAAGTCACTAAGGACAAACTATGCGTCAAGAATTCAATAGTTCTCTTTTCACTAAGTGACACATTTATTGAATAAGTGGTCATTTAATATCATTTTTGTGTTCTTCAAAAAATGTTGGCTATAGTGCTTAATAATACTACTTTAAACAAGCTATAAAGACATGTTTAATAGTCCCCAAGTCAAAGCAAGGTCCACAAATGACAAAGACAAATTTTAAAAACTTGGAACTTGGAACATTGATTTTACAAATTTAATGATTGTTTTCAAGTGGCAATGATGATAGAATTCATTCAATATTTACTGATTACCATTAATGATAAATGTTTTTCAATATCTTTTAAGTATCTTACATAATTTATTTCATTAAATCTTCATAATAGTCCTGCAAAATGGGCATTATAATCCTTTAACAGTTGGATAAATTATGACAGATACAGAGACCAGAACTTTCTTTTCCTTTTTTAAAACTGAAATATAATTGACTTACAACTATATCAGTTTCAGGTGTACAACATAGTGATTCCATATTTTTATACATTACAAAATAATCACCATGGTAAGTCTAGCTGTCAACTGTCACCACACAAAGTTATTACAGTATTATTGACTATATTCCCTATGCTGTACATTATATTCCTGTGACTTATTATTTTATAACTGGAAGTTTGTACCTCCTAATTCCTTTCCCCACATCCCCTTACCCTACTTCTCTCTGACTGAGTCTGCTTCAGTTTTGTTATGTTTGTTCATGTGTTTTGTTTTTTTGGATTCCACATATAAGTGAAATCATACAGTATTTGTCGTTCTCTGCCTAACTTATTCCAGTTAGCATTATAACCTCTCAGGGACCAGAATTTTCTTGACTGCAATGTTATGATTATTCTTCTATACTTTAGTCTTTAGTGTATAATGTTCTTGTAGAACCTATTTTTTATTATTATACTGGATTAGACATTTGATTTTTTTTTGAATTTTATTTTATTTATTTTTTTATACAGCAGGTTCTTATTAGTCATCCATTTTATACACATCAGTGTATACATGTCAATCCCAATCTCCTAATTCATCACACAACCATTCCCACCCCCCCACCGCTTTCCCCCCTTGGTGTCCATACGTTTGTTCTCTACATCTGTGTCTCAATTTCTGCCGTGGAAACCAGTTCATCTGTACCATTTTTCTAGGTTCCACATATATGCGTTAATATACGATATTTGTTTTTCTCTTTCTGACTTACTTCACTCTGTACGACAGTCTCTAGATCCATCCACGTCTCTACAAATGACCCAGTTTCGTTCCTTTTTATGGCTGAGTAATATTCCATTGTATATATGTAGCACATCTTCTTTATCCATTCGTCTGTCGATGGGCATTTAGGTTGCTTCCATGACTATTGTAAATAGTGCTGCAATGAACATTGGGGGGCATGTGTCTTTTTGAATTATGGTTTTCTCTGGGTATATGCCCAGTAGTGGGATTGCTGGGTCATACGGTAATTCTATTTTTAGTTTTTAAGGAACCTCCATATTGTTCTCCATAGTGGCTCTATCAATTTATATTCCCACCAACAGTGCAAGAGGGCTCCCTTTTCTCCACACCCTCTCCAGCATTTGTTGTTTGTAGATTTTCTGATGATGCCTATTCTAACTGGTATGAGGTGATACCTCATTGTAGTTTTGATTTGCATTTCTCTAATAATTAGTGATGTTGAACAGCTTTTCATGTGCTTCTTGGCCATCTGTATGTCTTCTTTGGAGAAATGTCTATTTAGGTCTTCTGCCCATTTTTTGGATTGGGTTGTTTGTTTCTTTAATATTGAGCTGCATGAGCTGTTTATATATTTTGGAGATTAATCATTTGTCCGTTGATTTGTTTACAAATATTTTCTCCCATTTTGAGGGTTGTCTTTTCGTCCTGTTTATGGTTTCCTTTGCTGTGCAAAAGCTTTGAAGTTTCATTAGGTCCCATTTGTTTATTTTTGTTTTTATTTCCATTACTCTAGGAGGTGGATATAAAAAGATCTTGCTGTGATTTATGTCAAAGAGTGGTCTTCCTATGTTTTCCTCTAAGAGTTTTATTGTGTCTGGCCTTACATTTAGGTCTCTAATCCACTTTGAGTTTGTTTTTGTGTATGGTGTTAGGGAGTGTTCTAATTTCATTCTTTTACATGTAGCTGTCCAGTTTTCCTAGAACCACTATTGAAGAGACTGTCTTTTCTCCATGTATATCCTTGCCTCCTTTGTCATATTAGTTGACCATAGATGCGTGGGTTTATCTCTGGGTTTTCTATCTTGTTCCATCGATCTATGTTTCTGTCTTTGTGCCAGTACCATATTGTCTTGATTACTGTAGCTTTGTAGTATAGTCTGAAGTCAGGGAGTCTGATTCCTCCAGCTCCGTTTTTTTCCCTCAAGACTGCTTTGGCTGTTTGGGGTCTTTTGTGTCTCCATACAAATTTTAAGATTTTTTGTTCTAGTTCTGTAAAAAATGCCATTGGTAATTTAATAGGGATTGCATTGAATCTGTAGATTGCTTTGGGTAGTATAGTCGTTTTCACAATATTGATTCTTCCAATCCAAGAACATGGTATATCTCTCCATCTGTTGGTACCATCTTTAATTTCTTTCATCAGTGTCTTATAGTTTTCTGCATACAGGTCTTTCGTCTCTCTAGGTAGGTTTATTCCTAGGTATTTTATTCTTTTTGTTGCAATGGTAAATGGGAGTGTTTCCTTAATTTCTCTTTCAGATTTTTCATCATTAGTGTATAGGAATGCAAGAGATTTCTGTGCATTAATTTTGTATCCTGCAATATTACCAAATTCATTGATTAGCTCTAGTAGTTTTCTGGTGGCATCTTTAAGATTCTCTATGTATAGTATCATGTCATCTGCAAACAGTGACAGTTTTACTTCTTCTTTTCCAATTTGTATTTCTTCTTCTTCTCTGATTGCCATGGGTAGGACTTCCAAAACTATGTTGAATAATAGTGGTGAGAGTGGACATCCTTGTCTTGTTCCTGATCTTAGAGGAAATGTTTTCAGTTTTTCACCATTGAGAATGATGTTTGCTGTGGGTTTGTCGTATATGGCCTTTATTATGTTGAGGTAGGTTCCCTCTATGCCCACTTTCTGGAGAGTTTTTATCATGAATAGGTGTTGAATTTTGTCAGAAGCTTTTTCTGCATCTATTGAGATGATCATATGGCTTTTATTCTTCAATTTGTTAATATAGTGTATCACATTGATTGATTTGCATATATTGAAGAATCCTTGCCTCCCTGGGATAAATCCCACTTGATCAGGATGCATGATCCTTTTAATGTGTTGCTGGATTCTGTTTGCTAGTATTTTGTTGAGGAATTATGAATATTCATCAGTGGTATTGGTCTGTAATTTTCTTTTTTTTTGTAGTATCTTTGTCTGGTTTTGGTATCAGAGTGATGGTGGCCTCATAGAATGAGTTTGGGAGTGTTCCTTCCTCTGCAATTTTTTGGAAACGTTTGAGAAGGATGGGTGTTAGCTCTTCTCTAAATGTTTGATAGAATTCACCTGTGAAGCCATCTGGTCCTGGACTTTTGTTTATTGGAAGATTTTTAATCACAGTTTCAATTTAATTACTTGTAATTGGTCTGTTCATATTTTCTGTTTCTCCAGGTTCAGTCTTGGAAGGTTATACATTTCTAAGAATTTGTCCATTTCTTCCAGGTTGTCCATTTTATTGGCATAGAGTTGCTTTTAGTAGTCTCTTAGGATGCTTTCTATTTCTGTGGAGTCTGTTATAACTTCTCATTTTCATCTAATTTTAATGATTTGAGTCCTCTCCCTCTTTTTCTTGATGAGTCTGGCTAATGGTTTATCAATTTTGTTTATCATCTCAAAGAACCAGCTTTTAGTTTTATTGATCTTTGCTCTTGTTTTCTTTGTTTCTATTTCATTTATTTCTGCTCTGATCTTTATGATTTCTTTCCTTCTGCTAACTTTGGGTTTTGTTTGTTCTTCTTTCTCTAGTTCCTTTAGGTGTAAGGTTAGATTGTTTATTTGAGATTTTTCTTGTTTCTTGAGGTAGGATTGTATTGCTATAAACTTCCCTCTTAGAACTGGTTTTGCTGCATCCCATAGGTTTTGGATCATTGTGTTTTCGTTGTCATTTGTCTCTAGGTATTTTTTGATTCCCTCTTTGATTTCTTCAGTGGTTGCTTGGTTATTTAGTAACGTATTGTTTAGCTTCCATGTGTTTGTGTTTTTTACAGTTTTTTTTTCCCGTAATTGATTTCTAATCTCATGGTGTTGTGGTCAGAAAAGATGCTTGATATGATTTCAATTTTCTTAAATTTACTGAGGCTTGATTTGTGACCCAAGATGTGATGTATCCTGGAGAATGTTCTGTGTGCACTTGAGAAGAACGTGTAATCTGCTGTTTTTGGATGGAATGCCTTATAAATATCAATTAAATCTATCTGGTCTATTGTGTCATTTAAAGCTTGTTTTTCCTTATTAATTTTCTGTTTGGATGATCTGTCCATTGGTGTAAGTGAGGTGTTAAAGTCTCCCACTATTATTGTGTCACTGTCTATTTTCTCTTTTATAGCTGTTAGCAGTTGCCTTGTGTATTGAGGTGCTCCTATGTTGGGTACATGTATATTTATAATTGTTATATCTTCTTCTTGGATTGATCCCTTGATCATTATGTAGTGTCCTTCCTTGTCTCTTGTAACATTCTTTATTTTAAAGTCTAGTTTATCTGATATGAGTATTGCTACTCCAGCTTTCTTTTGACTTCCATTTGCATGGAATATCTTTTTCCATCCCCTCACTTTCAGTCTGTATGTGTCCCTACATCTGAAGTAGGTCTCTTGTAGACAGCATATATATGGGTCTTGTTTTTGTATGCATTCAGCAAACCTGTGTCTTTTGGTTGGAGCATTTAATCCATTCACGTTTAAGGTAATCATTGATATGTATGTTCCTATTACCATTTTCTTAATTGTTTTGGGTTTGTTTTGGTAGGTCCTTTTCTTCTCTTGTGTTTCCCACTTAGAGAAGTTCCTTTAGCATTTGTTGTAGAGCTGGTTTGGTGGTGCTGAATTCTCTTAGTTTTTGCTTGTCTGTAAAGCTTTTGATTTCTCCATCGAATCTGAATGAGATCCTTGCTGGGTAGAGTAATCTTAGTTGTAGGTTCTTCCCTTTCATCACTTTAAGTATATCTTGCCACTCCCTTCTGGCCTGTAGAGTTTCTGCTGAGAAATCAGCTGTTAACCTTATGGGAGTTCCCTTGTATGTTATTTGTCATTTTTCCGTTGCTGCTTTCGAAATTTTTTCTTTGTCTTTAATTTTTGCCAGTTTGATTACTATGTGTCTCGGCGTGTTTCTCCTTGGGTTTATCCTGTATAGGACTCTCTGCACTTCCTGGACTTGGGTGGCTATTTCCTTTCCCATGTGAGGGAAGTTTTCGTCTACAATCTCTTCAAATATTTTCTCAGGTCCTTTCTCTCTCTCTTCTCCTTCTGGGACCCCTACAATGTGAATGTTGTTGTGTTTAATGTTGTCCCAGAGGTCTCTTAGGCTGCCTTCATTTCTTTTCATTCTTTTTTCTTTATTCTGTTCCACAGCAGTGAATTCCACCATTCTGTCTTCCAGGTCACTTATCCATTCTTCTGCCTCAGTTATTCTGCTATTGATTCCTTCTAGTGTATTTTTCATTTCAATTATTGTATTGTTATTCTCCATTTGTTTGTTCTTTAATTCTTCTAGGTCTTTGTTAAACATTTCTTGCATCTTCTCCACCTTTGCCTCCATTCTTTTTGTGAGGTCCTGGATCATCATATCATTATTCTGAATTCTTTTTCTGGAAGGTTGCCTATCTCCACTTCATTTAGTTGTTTTTCTGGGGTTTTATCTTGTTCCTTCATCTGGTACATAGCCCTCTGCCTTTTCATCTTGTCTATCTTTCTGTGAATGTGGTTTTTGTTCCACAGGCTGCAGGATTGTAGTTCTTCTTGCTTCTGCTGTCTGCCCTCTCTTCTCTTTTATTCTTAAGCAGTAGTTCCAGCACTCACTTTCTGAGTTCAATGATATTGAGGTACTTCAAACTATGACTCTTCCGGAAATAATGTCCAAAATTCAATGTTGCCAGCCACTAAGGAGGGCTACCCTTCCCAAGGCATGGAGAGACAGAAGGTCAAGTCAGTATAGGCTTGAGAAAATTTCTGGTTTCTGCTAGCGTTGGAGGGTCTCCTGCAGAGGCGGGGGATGGCTGTGCCTCACCGTGAGGACAAGGACACTGGCAGCAGAATTTCTGGGAAGTACTCCTTGGCATGAGCCCTCCCAGAGTCTGCCTTGATATTCTATAGATGATTATGAAATAGATTCCTCCTTTAAAAACAAAGCTATCTGGAAATCACCACTTGCATATGTTATGGGGGACATGTAAACTGGTAAAACTATTTTGAAGGATAATTTGGCAATGTATTTCTCTCTATGGGATGATTATATTTTTCTGCCTTCTTGAAGTCAGACTTGGCCATGTGAGTTGATTTGGCCAATGGATTTTAGCGAGCTAAAAAGAAACTTGAAAAACCACCATGTGCTTTGCTACTCTCTCCTTACTGCCTTAGTAACCAGCAGTGCCTAAGATAATGACTGCTCTGATGGCCTGGGCCTGGAGTGAAGATGACATGGAGAAGAGCCCAAGCAACCACTGATGATCCACTGTCATGAACCACTCTCTTAAGCCTCTGAGATTTTTTGTTGCTGTTAATCCAATATAATCTGTCAGAAATTTTTCCACTGAGAATTTACCCTAATGAAATCCCTATATATGTTCACAAAACTTTAGCTAACTTTATCTTCATGACAGTGAACTTGGAGATAAACTAAATGCTAATTTAAACTTTCCAAAAACTCATAGCATGTCTAAGTACAACTAGAAATTCAAGATAAAAATAAGTTAAAAAGTTCAAATGTTAATTATTATATAATCATAATTTTAATTATTATATAATCATAGTATTTTTTCAGAAACAATATACTGCAAGTTATTTACATGGTTATTTCTAGAAAGTTTGCATTTGGTTTTAAATCTTTCTTCTTTTTGCATTTCCCAATTTTTTGTCAATAAACTTTTTAAGAATAATCATGAGAATATCAGCAACAATAATAAGAAAAAAATCTTATACTTTCTCATCTCAATGGCTGTTCTCTTTGCATTATACTATGCTATGTCATTAACGATAAACCTGTGTATTTCTATAATGAATGGAGGAGAATTCATGAAGTTTTGGCTTTGGCCACTAGGGCTCTATTCTCTTCTAGAGCCAACAATTGGACACTGCTTTGAAGGAGTCCAATCATAATGATAGCAGTTTTCTCTGAAACCTTTGCAAACTGGAATCTAATGCTCTGGCAAATTAAGCAAAGATTTTGCCTCTCTGCCTTTGTTTATGGGCTGAAAAAAGAAATGCTATGTACTCAGAGTAGAAGCAAACTGTCAGAAACCTGTGTTCTTCAGTACTTCTCAAAACGCAAAGGTCAAGAAAAACAAGGAAATCCTGAGAAATTGTCACAGACTAGAGGAAACTGGGGAGATATGACAACAAGATACAATGTGGTATACTAGATTGGATCTTGAAAGACGAAAAGGACATTAATGAAAAAAATAGTAACATCAAAATCAGTTCTAAGTTTAATTAATAATAATGTACCAGTGTCAGTTTCTTAGTTTTGACACATATACCAGACAGGGTAATGTTAAGGAGTTAACAATGGAGGAAATGGGTAAGGGATGTGGTAGGCAAAATAATGACTTTCCAAAAAGTTTCTGTTCCGAACTCTGAAACCTGTGTTTATGTTAAATTATATAATAAACGGAATTAAGTTTGCAAATCAGTTGATCTTATAACAGGGAGATAACCCTGGATTATCCAGGTGGACTTGGTGTAATCACAAGGGTCCTTAAATGAGGAAAAGGCAAGCAGAAGAATCAATGTCAGTTATGCAATAGGAGAAAGACTTAATTGGCCATTGCTGGCTTTGAAGATGCAAAGGGCCTACACATCGGGATGCATGGGAAGCCTCTAAAAGCTGGAAAAGGCAAGGAAATGGATTCTTCTCTAGAGCTCTCAGAGGGAACACAGACTCTTCAGCATCTTAATTTTACCCAGGTAACTCTACTTTGGACTACTGACCTTCAGAATTGTAAATTTATTTTGTTTTAAGCCACCGAGTTTGTGGTAATTTATTACAACATCTGTAGAATTTGCAACTGCTCTATAATTCTAAAGTCATTCCAAAACAAAAAGTTTATTTTTTTTTTAAAAAGTGTGCCTTTAAGAAAAGTCAGGGTGCATTTATAGACCTGCAATCATTCAACGGATTCCTCAACAGGATACTGAACTCTCAAATATGTTTGGACTTTCTGCTCACAGGCCCTGGTTTCTTGGTCTCGCCTCCTGTTTAGTTTCCTCAGTACTGACACCTCAGTTGGATGCAACTTCAGGTAGCTAGGATTTGACATCCCTCCCATTTCTTATGGATATCTGACTACCGCCTCTTCCCTAGCTGTGGCTTTGCCACACCTGCTTAGATACTAACAGCTCAAATAGTTGCCACCACCTCCCACAAGGTTGGCAAAAACAACCTTTTTTAAAGTAACACATTTACTAAGGGGTAGAAATTCAGAAAAGAGCTGAGCTGTATTACCATAGCAACCAGACAGAAATGAATACATGCAGGCAACTCATTTGTTGGGGCTACAGAGTATCAGAAAACTGTGGGATCATCAAACTGGTTTGAAAAGTCCTCTTTCCTCACCAGACCCCAGCCAGTCCTCTGATTTTGTATTGATACTATGCTGTCAGTCTGAGATGTTTTTTAGGTGGAACACAGTATCACCCTTAAAGATACAAAGAATAAATGTACTTTAGGAATTAAAAAAAAAAAAAAAATCACCTTCCAGAAAGAAGACATTCTTAAACAAAGGCTTTCCTCAGTTTTTGTTGTTGTTTGTTTTTGTTTTTGTTCTTCACATCTCAAACCTGGTTATTTCATACGTACAAGGTCAGCCTTTTAAAAAGTGCCCGTCCACAGATTCCAGGAAGTCTTTTCTGTCCTGAATTATTACTCCTAATTCTATTCCAGGTACCTGAAATGCCATCACTAGTGTTTAGGCATGTGTTAGAATTTCATTTCTACCATGTATATATACTGTGTACAGGTTAGCAAATCCTGCAGAATACTCCTGGGGTATAATCTCTACCTGTAGGTTTTTTGTGAAGTATCAATGCCAGATACCAGGTACTCAGTTATTGGTTTTTAAAAAAAATTTTTTAACATCTTTATTGGAGTACAATTGCTTTACAATGGTGTGTTAGTTTCTGCTGTATAACAAAGTGAATCAGCTATACGTATACATATATCCCCATATCCCCTCCCTCTTGTGTCTCCCTCCCACCCTCCCTATCCCACCCCTCCAGGTGGTCACAAAGCACCGAGTTGATCTCCCTATGCTATGTAGCTGCTTCCTACTAGCTATCTATTTTATATTTGGTAGTATATATATGTCCATGCTACTCTCTCACTTAGTCAGTTATTGTTAATTCTCTTCTTCTCCTTCCCCTTTTCCTTGGTCTTCATGGTCTTCAAATATACACTATGAAATGCAGGGGAGATAATCAGGAAAGACAACTAAGTTCATGAACTTTCATAACTCCAAACATCTGTAGGAATATTTTAGTTCAAATCTTCAGCACATAGATGTGGAAACTGAAGGCTGCAGATATTGTGAGCTCTTCCAGAGATCAAAGCATCAATTACTGGCTGACTCAGGATCAAAAGCTGGGTTTTCCAAAGCTTTATATTTCCTCCTCTAGCAGAGAAGGTACTAACTAACACTGTCAGTATAGGGCATATGGTGGTAATTAGTTGACAAATCCCTAGGAATATACAGAAAGGACATAGTCCAAATGACAGACCAGATCCCTGAAAAGAGAATTAGGAACTCATCAAATATCATGACTTTTTCGAACGTAATCCACCTCATGGCACCTGAGGAGAACTTGTGTGTTTACACCCTGCGCACCACTCATGGTAAATAATTACCATGCCTCTAATTTTCTAGATCCCCTATTACTTTTCATGTACTGCAGGAGCAGAAAGCATGGTGATCTTGATTATTTTTGTAATACCAATGCCTGGCACAATGTCTGTCCCATATTACAAGCAAACATTTTATTTGCATTTTTTCCTGATAATTTAAATGCTTCTATAGTGAAAAAACCTCCTTATAAAAGGAATGCAATTACTTATTGTAACTATATATATTTGTATTCATTCATTCAATATTTAATCATACATTTTAAATTCTCTAATATGGAAATTCATGTATGAAATTACGTAAGGTGTGTATTAGCATGCATGTAATCAGAAAAATATTCTGAGTGCAATTAATAAAAGAAATATAAAGCAGTTGTTTTTTAATCGTATCCATCATAATTTTTCTTGTTTTCCATGATATTATGAGATATGTTTTGTCAATTAAAATAACCAGGGTATATCGGGTTAACCCTCTGAAAGAATAAAAGAATTCCTGGCTGGCATGGTCTAGAATTTGCAGATATTAAGACACTATAGTGTCTTGAAGGAAGAAATCATTCACCATTCTCTAACTTCATCTCTCTGGATCAACATGAATGGAAAAAATACCAAGAACAATTATTTAATCTTATTATTATTGGAGAAAAAATAAAATATACATGATAAAATGTCCACTGAGACTAGATGACATTTTTTTCCTGGATACAATTTGCAAGGAAAGACTGTGTGTGGTGATCAGTTACCACTTATTCTCCTTTCTAGATAATCAGCTGCATCCTTTAATATGGTTTTATTTGCATGATTATAAAAAAAAATCAAGATATGAATCTATGATTTGTTTTTCACTCAAAAAGCTTTCCTGGAGTATGGGGGATGGAAAAGAAGGAGGAATGGATTTCCACAGCCCCACTCACATTAGTCTAAATCTTAAAATAATATGTCTTTTAGCAATCACTAAATCTTGTTATTGGTTTGAAGCAATAAATCTTCCAAGGTGTTGGAAAAAAAAAAGAAGAAACACCATGGTAGTAATGAGATTACTCGGAAAATAAAGCGGTGGATTAGTAAAATCTAATTTGGAAGTGATGAGGTACATGTGATGTCCAAGTAATTATTTCTGCACAGTCTCCATCCGCGGGGAGCTCAGAGTTATTGGACACTGCACTATGTTAATGATGCCACTGCCTGACATTTGGGTGAATGTGCTGACTGTCTGCTGTGTTGCCTCTCCTATTGTCAATACTCACCATTGGGTCCAGCAGCTGCATTCATGATGCTGCCACAGACACAGCCAGACCTGAGCCTCTGTGTGTGTGTGTGTGTGTGTGTGTGTGTGTGTGTGTGTGTGTTCATGTGTCTTCTCTTTCTTAGGTCAATGTTTAGTCCATTTTAAAATCTGGGCTGGGACAAAAGTGTTATACTGAACATGGTTATATGTAGAATCAAGGTCCAATTACATTTCTCTGAGCTTTATTTAATTACTTAGATGAAGCAGATTATTTGCATTCTCTTTGTACTACTTGTCTTCCAGAAGCATAAACCTAGAAGTACACTTGGCCAAAAGCAGGTTTTCAGGTATTATTACCTCTTGTGGTCAGTAGAATTATTTCTAATACAATGTTCTACTTCATATTTTGATAATGAAAATCTCTATTATAAGATAATAGTAAGGTGCTCTTTCCGATACAGAATTCTGTAGTTTTAATACATAACTAATCAGTCTCCAGTGTCAAGATTGCTTAGGGAAGTTGAAGGATTGAACAAACTCAAAGTAAAGAAAACACAAATTATGAAAAGCCATTTTCTTTCCAATCCATTAGTAGTTTAATCAAGCTTCCCATGTAAGAGACATCCCAGAAGACTGACATCAGATATGTTCAGGGAGGGCTTCTCAGAGGAGGAGAGACATGGCTGGGTGGATTACCCTAGGCTAAGGCAAAGTCGAAGAGGAAAGGAGGCAGTCCCAGTCAGGAGAATGACTTCAGCAAAGGCTTAATGATGACATTTATCTTGGCATGTTTAGAGTTAGACAGATTTTATTTCAGTGATCAAATTTATCTATAACTACCTAAAATAAAAATAATTTATTATAAATATATGAGATGTCTCAAGATTCCAATCTTATCAGGGCTCTCTCTCTCTCTCTCTCTCCCCACCACCCCGCTTTTTTTGCATGTCCATTCTTCTCTTTCTCAGAAGACTGGCTTCTTCCTTCTTGTTACATAACAAGAAAAATATCCAAGATAGACACTGAGCATTTTCTTTTTACACTTTAGACCCTAAGTTCAAAGATCCTGGAGAAGAGATTCTTTGGCCCACTTTGGGTTAGATTCTCTTTCCTGGGCCAAACAATAGAGGCTGAGGGAAGGAGAAAAGTTAAAAATTAAAACATAGCTGTTGCCACTGCAAATATAAGTTTGGGTGGAGGAGAAATTCCAAGAAATGGAGTATTAATCAAAAAACCCATGGATGTCTATTATACACATTTTATTTAATTGCTTCATTCCTAACCATTTGAAAGCCACAGGAACCCTATAAAAAGCCCACTGCTTCCTTTGGAAAGGAATAGCTCAGTTTGCACCTCCCACTCTTTGCAGCAAATCTCTACCACCCCATTCTTAATTGGTCTTCAGAGACCCTGTGATGCTTAGCTTCATGCCCTGATTCTCTCTGTACCCATCCTCCTTGGGATGCTGACTGATTTGGAAAGTCCCACTTGACACGTCATATGACTAGAAAACAGTCTCTCTGACTGCTCCAACTTTATGATGACCCAGGTCCCAGATTTGGCACCTTTATTCCTTCTATCTTGAGTGATAATCCACTGACCTATGAGTACATCAAGTCTGAATAGAAAGATGTTATTTAATCAGAAGGATATTCAGGATTGACAACTCAGAGAGATGGCAACATTTGGAGCCAAAGGATAAGGCAAGAATGAAATAATAGAAAAGGGGGAAAATTGGCAACCAGAACATGCAAGAAAATGAAGTGAGCAGTACAGCATGGAACAGTCATGGAACAAGTTAGAGATTCAAGGGATCAAATATTCAAATATTGCACATATGGTAGAACTGGGATTTTTGCACTAGGTGTGTATGATCACTAAATCTAGAAGTTTCAACTATGTAATGCTGAACGCTTATTAAATTCTTATTATGTCTGAGACATAGTGTGGAATTTGTATCCTAATTATTCTGTAGCAATTCTGTGTGTGTGTGCATGTGTGTGTGTGTATGTGTATGTATACGTATATGTATGTGTGTGAGAGAGAGAGAGGGAGAGAGTTTAACCCACCATTTAGGGAGAATCTTTGAAACACTTGTGCCTAAATAATAGAAGTGTATCTTCTTTACTACCTTTGCTGTCTTTCTAAACAAGTTTTCCCAGCTTGCCCTTGAAACAAGGCATGAAGTTGGAGAAAAATAAGCAAATCCTTTATTCCAGACCAGTTCCTTTATCTTACCTCTCAGGTCACCAAGGTGTAAATTCAGGCAATTTATTCATGAAGTTGGAGAAAAATAAGCAAATCCTTTATTCCAGACCAGTTCCTTTATCCTACCTCTCAGGTCGCCAAGGTGTAAATTCAGGCAATTGGTATAAGGTTGTTTCTGCTTTCTTTATAGGTTCCTTAAAAGGCAAAAACAGGGGTGGTGGTGTAAGCTACCTCATCATATGACATCCTGACCATGGATCCCACTTACCCATCTCAGAGTCCAACCGATTTGCACACTGGCTGGTTTTGGAGCCTTGAGCTGGAGTCATATAACCCAAGGCTGCCTGCCAACTGCCAGTCAATTTCCCTTGGCCCCTCCATGTGAGCAGGTAAAAAATAGCCCACCTAGACTGAGACAAGAAAACACACACACACACATGCACATACACACCCTACTTTGAGATAAATTTCTTTATTTTTAACAAGATGTACAGATCCTGTGGTTATTGTGAAATACTTTTCATATGATATCTCATTTAAATCTTATAGCAAGACAGGGAGGAGAAATCATGACCTGCATTTCACTGATAAGGGATGTAAAGCTCAACAAATTTAAGAGTCAGTATGGTGACATAGTTTATGTCCTAAATGACCTGGATTTGCATCTAGGTGCCACTTAGAAATTGTCTTAACTTAAACAAGTTATTTAACTTTTCTAAGTCCCAGTCTACCTGTGTAATGGAAATAATAAAAATAAATACAAAACAATTTCTTTGCTTCTATTGGGTTGTTTTAAGGATGAATAAAACTGTATACACACACTCTGTGCTTATCATCTTATTAAAGCTTCCAAATAGTAGAACTAATTTGAGGCAGAGTCAAGAGTTAAATCCAAAGCAATGCTCTAATCCCTCTACCCTACTGATTCCCTCTAACTGCTTAACTATTCCAGCAAGATTTTAAAGCAATGGAGTAATTCTGCAAAAAGAATTGGAGGCTGCTCTCCTTTTATAAGTCAGCACCAGATTTTATCCTTCTCAGGGGGCCACTGTCTCTATCGTGCCCTTTTGCTCCATGAATTCAGCATAAGCAACTCTAAAGAACATCTCTCAACCGGTCCTGCTAAACATCCCATTCCTCTCCTCATCCCTTATCTCATTGAATCCTCACCATGCAGCTGAGCCCATTTCATGAGGACCCCAAGGGATTGAAAACACCTACTGGGTGACATGCTGGGATTAAGCTCTTCCTTTTTCTGCTTGTTACATCACACAGCACATTGTCAGCAAAGATTCTCATTCCTCCATCTGGAAGATCATAAAGTTATCAATCCATGACCCACTCACAAAATATTCCAAGTAATTTAACTGATGATTGTGTGTTTTGAAAATGAGGGGGGAAATAAGCCACTCTACAAAATCTTATGGTGTTAGACATTCCTGTAGCATGCCCAAGGCAGTAATTATTACAGTGTCTAGCAGCTAATCATGGGGAATGTACCTTAATTAAATCAGATTCCTTATAAATATTCCTCTTTAACACATTGAGATGACTGGCCAAACCAATTTTCTGCACAGCAACTTGCTCCAAAATACCATAAATCTTCTTAGTCTTGGAATCTCAAACAGCATTTGACTCCATGGATGCCTCTCAGAGCCTCTGCTTTGATAAGCAATGGGAAGATTGTAAGGCTCTGAATAGTTTCTAAGAAACTGAAAAGCTTTCTAAACAACAACTATGTTTTAGGAAATATACTATATTCTAGGGATGCAGAGGTAACTAAGAAATCTTTGATGCTCTTAAATCTAATATCAGAGACCCACATGTCAATAAGTAATTATAAAAGAGTGACATATGCTCTGTAGAAGTCTGTACAGTATGCTGTGTGCAAAGAGGTAAGTGAGTAATTTTGGGGGAAAGAGGAGAGGCAACTAGGGAGAACTTACTTCCAGACCTTGCTCTGGAAAGCTCTGTGAGAACTTACCAGGACAATGGAACAGGGAAGGGCGCAATCAAATATGCCAAGACATAACTCAACATGGTATGTTTTAAGGAACTGAAGTATTTGGGGTCTTGGGGTAAGAGAAACAATAGGATATGAGCCTAAAGAGAGACAGAGGAACACAGACAGAGGCACAGCCTATCTGGGGAACATGTAGGCCATTTAAAGAATCTGCAATTTCCTGTAAATTGCAAAGTCTTTGAAACCAGGGTTCTTCATCAGGTTATCAGGGGTTACATAAATCCTCCAAAATTGCATGAAATGCTGCATAGGGTACTGCACAGGGGTGCTTGGAGTCCTGGGCAGGGTGGCAATGGAAGAAGGGAAGAGGGCTGATAGCTTCCCTCAGCGTCTCAAAGTCTCCATGACTTAAGAAAGGAACTGACATAATAAGACTTATTTTCTACACTATAGTTTCTTGGGGAAAGCATATTCAAAAGGGATTTGGAGTTGAGGGAACTGCTTTAATCTCTTTAAGCATCCTAGAGTGTTCCAAATTTATCACAGAAAGTAGAGGTGATGAAGTAGGAGCGGTAGATGCCACTCTCAACCCTGATTGGCCCAGGAAAGAGGTGGGCGGGGCAAGCACTCACATCCTTTAGGGTCTCAGAACTATTATCACCCCGGGAGTCCATGTTTGGACCCTCGCCATATACACTCAACCTCTTCTGCAACTTGGCTTTTCACAGTTTGAGCAATATGCAGGTTCATTCCTGCTCCACTCAGTGAGGTCAGGTCTGGAAGCAATAAACGAAAACCAAAACAAACAACATACTGCTTAATGACAGTTTTTTAAAACATCAGCTCTGCTTTCTACTCAGTTGATAATCAAAACATATCTGTACCCTGAGTTCCTGTTGGAGAATATAACCTAGAACTCTTTGCTTACCAGTTATAATCAAAATCTTGTTTGTAAGAGACAACCTTCATAGAGGATTACCTTAGTAATATTCCACCCATTTTTTCTTTCTGGCCTGTTGACATTTTGAACAAAATGTCAGAGAGATGAGTACCTGGACTATGTTGTTTTAACTCTTCTCAATAAAATTGATTTTACTAAATTTCAATTGATATGAAAGTGATTAAACTTCCTTCAGGTGTATTAAAGAATTTGTTATAACATTGATTATAGGCGTGTGAATGAGGATGTTGATCACTATAGTCTCACTGAAAATCCTCTTACTGAGGACCCTTAATGTGTAGCTCCAGGAAAAATTTATCTCAGATCTAAGTACCAGGTAAAATATACTGCTGAGCAATTATACAGTTTATAGCTTACATCTACAGTGAATTTTGAAGCTTGCTTTTTAAGTTTTTGCTTTGGCCAGCAGGAAATTTAGAATCAAATATATGACATATTTCCAGCAAAGATGTAGAATTCTATAGCATATATAGAAACTCTTCTTTATTTCTTACTCTAATTTTTCTGTCACCTCCATTTCTTTGTCTCATATATACGTCACCCAGTGGCATCATATGTATTTGTGTAAACTGATATTTAGAAACAGGTTGGATGTCACCAATGGATACCACAAATTGATAATTTTTTAAAGTCTGTTTTGCTTTAAATTCATGAACCGAATATTAACTAAATAAAACTCCAGGTGTCAGACCTGAGTATTATGTTTCATCTTTAAATTCCAAATACCTTTCATCTGTAATCACTCCACAGAGGTGTCTTTCACAGTTCAGTGAAGCACCCAGGGGTCATGGCAAGTGACCTGTGAATTTACATCCCTATAAATAATAATTCACAAACAGGCTATGTCTCCAGTGCTCACCCCAAGCAGAGAGGAGCCTTGCATGGGTTAAATTAACCAGCCAGAGGAACATGTGAGCTGAACATATGGTGAAGTGTTTTGAGGTTTAGAAAAGCAAGTTTCTGGTACAAACAGTCTGGCCTCTGAGACCCCACTGTCAGCATGAAAAAAGATCTCCTTGTTTACCAGAGTAAAAAGAGAGGGGAGCTTTCAATTATTTCACCTCTGTAGCTGTACACAATGAAACGGCAGGAGAAATTGCCCATTCATAGAGAGGAGAACAAGTGTAAGTTCCTCAGTGAAGTCAGAGAAGGTGGCCGAAATCATGTAAATAGTAGTTTACAGCTCTGATTGGAAGTGAAAAAAGAAGAAATCGGAAGTGAAGCACCACAAATTAAAATTAAAATTGCAATTCCCGTGAGCTCTCTGGTCTCTGCATTCGCAGACCTTCCCCCATGCTGCTCTAATTGTTCCACTTCAAACCTAATGAGTTGGGTTTGGGAAGTACTGAGTTCTGTAAATGAAACTGTTTATCATTGTAACACTCTTATTAGATATTTGATTGAGCACTTGTTTTGAAAGTTTAGGAATAAAACATAGAAATAGACATTGGAAGTATCATCTTCTGTATTTAAAAAAAATGAGAAAATATGCTTGCTGTAGAAATAGTGAATTGTTAAAGACATTGTTTGGTTGATTCCTTAATTTGTCTTTAGGAATATTTGAAGCTGTAAATTCTTATTTTGTTAGTTAGGATTGACATTTTAGTTTGGTTCTTGGTTGGTTTCAACATGTGAGAAATAAAGGCAGTTTCCTCCTGAAGCTGAGCAATTAGGCAAATATCTTATTTTCTCTATTACCTATGTTGTAGAGTTGTGGTGATAATTAAATGATATAATACGAGAAAAGTGCTTAGGGCAGTGCCTGGTGCATGGTAAATGCTTCTCATGTGGTAGCTGTTATTATTCTTGTGCAGACAGCACTCATGCTCAACCTTCTGGAAGTGGAATCGCAAATCAGCACATGTTTGATATCACAACATCATTCCATATCCTTCCCAAATGCACAATTAAAGAAAGGTGAATTAAAACAAAGAAGTACAATGCTTGTAACAATGACAAAGATTTGAATATTTGCTGGTACTCAGTATCAGTAAAAGTAAAGATACTTTTAATAATTATAGGTAAGGATGTTTATTGAAACTTTTTTGGAGGGCAATTTGGCAATATCTGTCAAAATAGTACATGCACATACACCTAAACCCAGGGATTCCACTTCTAGAAATATTGTTTAAGAAATAATTTGTGCCAAAATAATTTGCACAGTGTCAAAAACAAGTTATAGAACAATATATAAAAATGTATAAATTATATTAAAAATTTCTATAGTATGACCATATATAAATCATTCTAACCATCATATTAACAAATTAAAAAGTAAAAACTATATGATAATCTTAATAGATTCAGAAAAAGCATTTGACAAAACTCAATATCCATTGACGATTAAAAAAAAAAACTCTCAGCAAACCAGGAATAAAAAATCCTCAATCTGATAAAATATATCTGTGAAAACCCATAACTAACATCACAACTAATGGTGAAAAGACTGAATATTTTTTCTCTAAGGTTATAAATAAGACAAGACTGTCCTCTCACAACTTTTATTCAATATTGGATGGGAAGACTTAGACAAAGCAAGAGGAAGCCATAAAATTGTCTTATATCCAGTTGACACTAATGTTTATATAGAATACCCAAAGGAAGCCACCAAAAAAGTTACCAGAATTAATAAGTGAGTGTACCAATCTCACTGGATACAAGAAATATATATATATGTACATACATATTTTAATATATAAATATATATATATCAGTTGTATTTCTCTCTACTAGCAAAAAACAGAAATTTTAACTAAAAAACAATAGCATCAAAATTATGAAATACTTAGAAATATATTTAACAAAATATGTGAAAAAGCTGTACACTGAAAACTATAAAATATAGCTGAGACAAATTAAACAAAATATATAAAAATGAAGAGATACTATTGGACCAGTAGACTCAACATCATTAGCTATCTGTTCTCTCCAAGTTGACTTAACAATTCCAATTAAAATCCCTGTAGACTTTCTTTTTTTTTAACATATTTATTGGAGTATAATAGCTTTACAATTGTGTGTTAGTTTCTGCTTTATAACAAAGTGAATCAGCTATACCTATACATATATCACCATATCCCCTCCCTCTTGTGTCTCCCTCCCACCCTCCTTATCCCACCCCTCTAGGTGGTCACAAAGCACCGAGCTGATCTCCCTGTGCTATGTGGCTGCTTCCCACTAGCTATCTATTTTATATTTGGTAGGGTATATACGTCAGTGCCACTCTCTCATTTCGTCCCATCTTACCCTTCCCCCACCCTGTTTCCTCAAGTCCATTCTCTACGTCTGAATTTTTATTCCTGTCTTGCCCCTAGGTTCTTCAGAACCATTTTTTTTTCTTTTCTTTTTTTTTTTAGATTCCATATGTTAGCATATGGCATTTGTTTTTCTCTTTCTGACTTACTTCACTCTGTATGACAGACTCTAGGTGCACCCACCTCACTACAGAAAATTCAATTTTGTTTCTTTTTATGGCTGAGTAATATTCCATTGTATATATGTGCCACATCTTCTTTATCCATTCATCTGTCGATGGACACTTAGGTTGCTTCCATGTCCTGGCTATTGTAAATAGAGCTGCAATGAACACTGTGGTACATGACTCTTTTTGAATAATGGTTTTCTCAGGGTATATGCCCAGTAGTGGGGTTGCTGGGTCATATGGTAGTTCTATTTTTAGTTTTTTAAGGAACCTCCATACTGTTCTCCATAGTGGCTTTATCAATTTACATTCCCACCAACAGTGCAAGAGGGCTCCCTTTTCTCCACACCCTCTCCAGCATTTATTGTTTGTAGATTTTTTGATGATGGCTATTCTGACTGGTGTGAGGTGACACCTCATTGTAGTTTTGATTTGAATTTCTCTAATGATTAGTGATGTTGAGTATCCTTTCATGTGTTTGTTGGCAATCTGTATATCTTCTGTGGAGAAATGTCTATTTAGGTCTTCTGCCCACTTTTGAATTGGGTTGTTTGTTTTTTTGATATTGAGCTGCATGAGCTGCTTGTAAATTTTGGAGATTAATCCTTTGTCAGTTGCTTTGTTTGCAAATATTTTCTCCCATTCTGAGGGTTGTCGTTTCGTCGTGTTTATGGTTTCCTTTGCTGTGCAAAAGCTTTTAAGTTTCATTAGGTCCCATTTGTTTATTTTTGTTCTTATTTCCATTTCTCTAGGAGGTGGGTCAAAAAGGATCTTGCTGTGGTTTATGTCATAGAGTGTTCTGTCTATGTTTTCCTCTAAGAGTTTTATAGTGTCTGGCCTTACATTTAGGTCTTTAATCCGTTTTGAGTTTATTTTTGTGTATGGTGTTAGGGAGTGTTCTAATTTCATGCTTTTACATGTAGCTGTCCAGTTTTCCAAACACCACTTTTTGAAGAGGCTGCCTTTTCTCCATTGTATATTCTTGCCTCTTTTATCAAAAATAAGGTGACCATATGTGTGCGGGTTTATCTCTGGGCTTTCTATCACTTGTTCATAGAGTGCCACACACAGAGGCCTGGCCCCCAGCATTTTAGACCAGATTTTCTAGTTTCCACTGGCTTCCCCAACCCTGCAGCTCGGGGGACCATGTACTGAAGCACTGCGCTCAACACCTCCACTCAAGATGAAGGGGGGCTGTGCACAGAAAGCTGCACCTGGCACTGTGATCTGGAGCATGAGCAACACAGCTGCACCCGCCTAGCAAAACCTCCACCCTTGTAGTCTTTTTTGTGTAGATATTCATAAGTTAATCTAAAATATGTATGAAAATGTGAAGGACATAGAGTACCAAAAATAAGTTTGAAAAAGAATAAAGTTGTCAGACTTTCACTACCTGATTTCAAGACTTGATACAAAGCTACTGTAATCAAGATAGTTTAGTATTAATGTAAATATAGAATATATATCAAAATGTCCAGAATTAGGTCCCCTCTAATATCATCTATTGATTTTCAACAGTCACCAAAGCAATTCAAAATATAGTCTTTTCAACAAATTGTGCTGGAAAAATTGGATAACCATACACACAAAAAATGAATCTTCATTCTTACTTTATAGGACATACAGAAATTAATTTGGATAATAAACCTAAATGTAAGAATCACACATATAAAACTTGTAGGAGAAAATCTTTGTG
Source organism: Balaenoptera ricei (assembly GCF_028023285.1). Taxonomy (NCBI): domain Eukaryota; kingdom Metazoa; phylum Chordata; class Mammalia; order Artiodactyla; family Balaenopteridae; genus Balaenoptera; species Balaenoptera ricei. Next base: position 79,016,372 of record NC_082646.1, on the reverse strand, counting down.
ATCCTAGGTTGAGCAAAGACACCTTATCTAGGACACAAAAAGCAATAGATAATAAAGAAAATCATTATAAATTAGATGTAATTAAAATTTAAAAATTTCTCTTCAAAAGATATTGTGAGGAGAATCAAAAGGCAAGCTGTTGATTTTAATATTCACAAAACATGTATCTATCTGATAAAGGATTTGTATTCAAACTATATAAAGAATTCTTACCAATGAATAACAAGAAAAAAATAACCTGATTAAAAGTGGGCAACAGTTTTGAAGAAACACTTCACCAAGGAAATACAGGAATAGCACATAAGCATATAAAAAGATGCTCAGAGTCATTAGGCATTAGAAAAATGCAAAGTAAAACAAAGAGACTGACAACACCAGCTTTGGCAAGGGTATAGACCAACTGGACCCTTCATACACTGCTGCTGGTGGAAAACGCTTTGGAAGTATCTCATTGACACACACTTACCATATAAACCAGCAATTACACCTCTAGCTATTTGCCCAAAAGAAATGAAAGCATATATACACACTAATATTTGTGCTTGAATGTTCACAGTAGTTTTATTTATAATAGCCAAAAACTGGGCAGCATCCAAATGTCCATCAGATAACAAATGGATAAAAAAATTGTGGTATATCCATACAATGGAATAATATTTACAATAAAAATAAATGAAGTATTAAGAAAGAGAAAGAAAAAGAAAACTATTAATACATGTAACAACTTGAATGAATCTCAAGGACATTTTGCTGAGTGAAAAGAAAGCCAGCTACAAAGGATTACATAGTCCTTCTCATAGTCCTGGCCTTTAGAAACCATAGATCTGCTTTCTATTTCTATTGGTTTTACCTTTTCTAGCAACTCAATAAATTAAATCATATAGCTTGTAATCCTTTCTTGAATACGTCTTTATACAAAAATGATAGGTTACTAGTATACTAAGCCAAAACTTAATGGGCATTATTATGGTGAGAGATTGACTTGTTACAAATCAATGATCGCCATTCTTGCTTTTGCAGCATCCAAGAGTGTGCCAAGAGAGTTTCTAAATTATAGAAATCATAATTTACTCTCATAAAAATAAGTATAATACCATGAAAATAAATATATTTATACATGTAACTATAATTCAAATTCATGGTTACCAACTATTTCTGTTGGGAAAATCTCTACTTCACACCATGTACTTAGTCCCTATATCCTGATTGATTTTTTTTTTTTAAATAGCTAATGTAGTATTAGTATTTTTTTTTTAAGATTGATTGATTGATTGATTGATTGCTATGTTGGGTCTTCGTTTCTGTGCTAGGGCTTTCTCCAGTTGCAGCGAGCAGGGGCCACTCTTCATCGCAGTGTGCGGGCCCCTCACTATCATGGCCTCTCTTGTTGTGGAGCACAGGCTCCAGACGTGCAGGCTCAGTAGTTGTGGCTCACGGGCCTAGTTGCTCCGCGGCATGTGGGATCTTCCCAGACCAGGACTCGAACCCGTGTCCCCTGCATTGGCAGGCAGATTCTCAACCACTGCTCTACCAGGGAAGCCCTCTCCACTTCTGTCTTCTCTTTCTTTCTTTTTTCTGTCTCCATATTCTTTTTTCTTCTTTGTTTCTGCCTCTTTCTTTTTATTTTCTTCCTTTTTCTTTTCTATCCTGCCATCAGCTTTTCTCTCCAATATTTTTTTCTGGGCTGGACTTTGTTGAATAACTAATCTTTCCTTTTCTTTAAGAGCATATAAAAATAAATGTTTTATAGTTTGTGTGTGTGTGTGTAAAAATAAACAAAACTAAAAAAAGTTTTTCAGTTCATTTGATTTATTCTTGTTTATTTTCTGTGTGACCCTTAATAAACTTGAAATCTTCTGGAAAAGGGTGGCTCAGATAGAACAAAGGATCCTCATCCTGGTTATACAATGTAAATATTAAACTAACTGTGCTGATATTTTCCTCATGATGACTGGCAATTTTAGCAAGGAGTCAACACAAACAGTATCCCTAGAAGACACAAATCTACTTAGAGTAAGAAGATCTGAATTCTCTTCTTTTTGAAATTCTATTTTTCTCCTCTTTACCAGAAGAATAGATTCTGCAGACCTCAAAGAGAGGAGAGGTCCAAATAATTCTAATGGGAATTGTTATTTCCCTGGTCTCTTGTCTGATGACCATAGCTTTAGATGATTACTAACTCAATGGGAAATTCATTAGTTTTGGATCACAGCCCAATTCTCAGAAACATTTTATTTTCACCTTCACACCTTTTGAGAAAATTTTGCTCTTAGGTGCCTGGGTTTTGGATCTGAGTGAAACTGTCATATCTTAATTATATTCAAAGCTACCCTCTTGACTTTTATTTCAGCTGTGACATTAGCCTTCACACTTGGATTGGCTTGAATTCTTCTGGCTTGAGAGTGAGAATTTCATATGTTTTCTTTTCATCTGCAGACATCTGTATTCTGTTTAACTCAGGATTGTAAAACTCATGAAGCAGGAAAGGCTCGAGTACATTGTGATCACTGTGGGACTTGTTCCTTCCAGGCCAAAAGCTACAAAAATCCTCTTACTAGTGCTTTTAAAAAATATCCTCATAATAAAGACCAAAGACAGAGAACATCAAATTATTACAATTATAGTTTTAAAAACCCCTTCTCTTTAAATATAAATGTTTTACTCATTATTCCTTACTTTGTCCATACCAGCTGTATAAACTGAATTATTTAGAAAAAATATATGTATAATTTACAGTGATGTCGAACTTTCTTTGGTGCTGAAGAGACACACACATATTACTTCTTAACAAATCAGATGTATTTACTGAATGTTTTTTGTAAATGTGGAAGAATCAGTCACATAACCTGTATAGAGTTTTCTAATCCATAATGTACATTTGTATATGTTACTGCACATGATTCTCATTGCAACTCTATAGAGGAGGAAATGGGTTTTATAAATAAAATATATGAGACTAAGAGATTAAATGGCTTGCTAAGGCTGCATATTAGTGATGAATTAGGATGAGAATAGATTTTTTGGTGCCTTCTTAACTATTATATCTACAACTTCATACTACCTCTTAAAAATATGGTCACTAGCTTGAGGAAATAAAAACTAAAATGAAAAGATAAATAAAATAATACTAAATAAAAATCTAAGAGAAACCATAACACTCCATTTTAGCTCAATTAATGAGGTGTTTCAGTCCATTAAGCTTGACTTGTGCTTCCAATTTTTGCCCAAGAATTTTGTCATTAAATTGGGCATTTGACATCTTCACTGGTCCATGCCCTGTAGAAACAGCTATAAAAACCATCTTAGTAAATAAGAATAGTGTGTTCTAACATTAGCAGGAGATCCTGCTGTTCTCCAAGCTGATCACATTCCAACTGGAGCTGTCTAGTGAATTCAGTTGATAAACCAATGGATATCATGGTTTTAATAAACAACTGAAGAATCTAGGGACACACTAGAAGTATGTCTACTTTGGGGAAAAACGACTCTAGAGGACATGAGTATCACCTTGCATTTTTGAGTGAGCATCCTGCGCAAGAGAACATAGATTTAGCCACATACTCTCCATGTTTGAAAAGCAGTGATAAACAGCATTTTGAATATTGTCAGAAAAGATAGGAAATATAAGATTTGTATATACTAATATCCATATTATTTTTCAAAATTATTCTCTACAGTAAGTATCTTACATTTTGTAATGGTCTTGAATTACTCAATAGTCCTTGGAACTTTTGGGCTTTACAAAAACCATTCAAAATTTTCCACCATTAAATTTCATTTTCATGGAAAGATAATGCCAGAAATGCAAAGTGTTTTTTTCTATAAATAACCTGTAGTCCAAAAGAAGATATACATAAACTGCAGTTTGGACTGAATAAAGAATTGGGATTTCTTGGAAACTGGCCAATGCACAATGAGATACTAAATATTCTGGGTTGCTTTGATATACTTTGATAAGTCAACAGTGTTCCTCACAATGGATTCTGAAAGTTCACAATGAATTCTTATAGCTGACTCTTGCAATCTTAAGAGTGAGTTCTTTTCCATGATAGGTTTCTTTGTTAAAGGGGTCTGGCAGGTAAGTCTCAGCCTAGAGAACCTGAGCATTTGTGGATTTCCAGTGATGATAAACTACTCAGGGGACAATGTGCATGAGGAATTCTGTGTTTGTTTTATTCTTGAATAAGAACTCCAAACTGATTGGATGAGAATTATCTGGGAAAGAATAAGGTAGATATGAAGGACATGATGGAGATGTGATGAAGTCCAGGGATTATCAGAGTGATGGTCCTTCACAGGTACTTGATAAATACTTATTGAATTAATAAATATATAACTGAGTGAATGAACGAGCCATGCCTTCTCAAACTAGAGAAAGAAACTTTAGAAAAGGAAACTTTAAAGTTTGAAGGAAACTTTATAGAAAAGGGATAAGATGAGAGACTTTATGACCAGGGAAATGTAACTTTTGAGAGTTTAGCTAAGCTACTCCATGTTATTGTTGCTTCAATATCCATTTTGGATAAAGAAGATGTGGCACATATATACAATGGAATATTACTCAGCCATAAAAAGAAACAAAATTGAGTTATTTGTAGTGAGGTGGATGGATCTAGAGTCTGTCATACAGAGTGAAGTAAGTCAGAAAGAGAAAAACAAATACCATATGTTAACACACATATATGGAATCTAAAAAAAAAAAAAAAGGGTTCTGAAGAATCTAGGGGCAAGACAGGAATAAAGATGCAGACACAGAGAATGGACTTGAGGACATGGGGAGGGGGAAGGGGAAGCTGGGACAAAGTGAGAGAGTGGCATGGACATATATACACTACCAAATGTAAAATAGATAGCTAGTGGGAAGCAGCCACATAGCACAGGGAGATCAGCTCGGTGCTTTGTGACCACCTAGAGGGGTGGGATAGGGAGGGTGGGAGGGAGACGCAAGAGGGAGGAGATATGGGGATATATGTATATGTATAGTTGATTCACTTTGTTATATAGCAGAAACTAACACACCATTGTAAAGCAATTTTACTCCAATAAAGATGTTAAAAAAAATATATCCATTTTGTTTGGCCAAGAGCACTACAAGGGCCTGAAGCTGACACTAGCCACCTCATGCAAGTTCGTGCCCTAAATAACAGCCCTCAGAGTCACGTGCAAATCTGAGTGTCTGATATGACTCTCCCAACAGCCCTGTGGTTAACAGTCTCCTCCACCTGCCAGGACCTTCCCCTTGTGTGCCATTTGATAAGGCCCCAAACCCCTGCTTTTTTTGGTTTGAACTGACCAATTTGGCCTTAGCCTGGGAACCCAAAAGTGCTACACCCATGAACCCAAATAAAGGCATGAGCTCAGGTCCAGCCTCCATTTCTGCCTGCACTCTGATGTGACCTCTATATGTGGCCCCTCAAGAAGAGTCCTGTACTTCCTCCAGGGCTTGGAGTAATGAACTGCTTTATTTCAATTTCTCTTGTGGTCTTTGTTGAACTAAGGCTGGCCATTTGTCATCCTATGCTCCACTTAACAAATGTTAATCTAACAAAGTCATAATAGTAACATTATTTGACCACTCCAAGGGTTTTACAGCTTTGGAAAGAATTTAAATGTCCCTAATTAGGACAGCACTTTTCTAGGCCAGAGGTGGAAATGCTGGATATTGTAGGTCATCGTCTGTAGGCAAAGTGACCAGTGGATATGGCAGAGCAAAGGTGAACTTGGGTGGAAATTGAGCAAAATCTAAAACATGGACAAATGTCGGAATTATATATCTACTGTGAACAATTCTCTTATCTATATAGAGTCCATCCAAGTCTTACTTCAACTTCCTTTCAAGGTTCACATCCTACAGATTTCTCTCAATGAACTCTTGTTTACCTTAGATTATTTGTTCTTTCTCCAAACTGCATATAAATATAAATGCTATTCCTTCTAATTGTGATGCACTTCTTACCCTTCTTTTCCCATCTGGAAAACTCCTACTCATTCCTTAGGGCCAAATTCAAATGTTGTCTTCAATGTTACTTTCATTCTTCTTCCTGATCCTCCATCAGAAATATTTTTTTCCTCCAATATCGTTCCCACTGTGACCTTAGTAAACTAACCATGTCGTTTTATGATCATTTATTCACATCCTTTCCTACTAGATTAAGAATTATTTGAGAGTCTTTGTGTCATATTCACGTCTGAATCCTTGGCATCTATCATAATGCTTGGCATAGAGTAAGTCTGGTAAATAAATGAATGGACGGTTTGAAGGAGAGATGATGAATATATACCTTTGAATCACTCTTATGCACTCTTCTGTCACTCATTAATTAATTCAGTCAAGCATACATTTAGTCAGAAAAAAAATGTGTATTGAATACCTCCTATGTTATTGCCAGAAGTATTATTTACATCATTAGATTGAGAGGATTGATTTTTTTCCAACATTCAATATCCACCATTCTCCTCCTGACCATCCTGACATTGTGAGCTGTTCAGTCTCCCAGTCCACAGTAACTAAGAGCTGTCTCCCGTACTCTTTACCCTGGAGGCTATTGCTGCTGCACAGCTTAGTAGCTGAGTCCTCTAGGGAATCTGTTTCCAGATTTGATTTATGCCTGTGTGCAACCCTGTAGCCATTTGGAGGTAAGGTCAATAGTTCTGCGAGGGTTTCTGCTCTTTGATGCCGTGGAGAGCCAGCTTATGAGCAACGTGGCAAACTGGGTCTAATATAAACTAATAAAGCTAGCATATATTTCCCTGGTAGTCACCTTAGCCACTGTTCTCCATTTATTTGAACTAAGACGCCTCCTGCTAGCCTAATGTGGCTCAGAGGAGAGGGCACTGCCTTCTAGAAATGAAAGAATGGGGGCAGAGTGAAGCATACAAAGCACTCTGTGAGTGCACTTCATAACGATGTAAACAGATCTCAACCAAACATCACAGTAACCCTCTGCAATAGGGACGATGGTCCCCTGCTTACAGAAAAGGAAAATGAGGTACAGAGATACTGACAAGTTAGATCCACAGCCAGTAAGTGATAGTCAGATCAGGTTGATTTCAAAGTCCAAGAGTGCACCATTTTTTTCTGTCCAAACCACCTACCATTCCAGGAAAGCAGATTTCAACTCAGTATAAAGCAAGACTTTCTAAAAATGAGAGCTATCAAATGAATAAATGTCTTTAAAATTTAGGGAACTCATTAAGCAGAATTCAACCAGAGGTCAGAGGAACATGAGAGAATAAAACTGTCAAGGAAGTTGGAAAATAAATTACTCTATTTGTCAAGATGCTATTTTATAGATTCCCCTCTTTGTTAAAAATCTATGATTATTTACCGATTATAGAAATATAGACACACATATGCATGTATACACAGGAGGTCCTCATAGTGATGAGGTAAAGAATGACAAGTTTAAAACTATATGTGCCCCAAATGCAAGTGTACATAATAATTACACTACTACTACTACAACTAGGAGTGGAACTTCTAAACTATGACAGGAGATGTTGTTAACACATTTCATACATTATCTCATTTAATGGGCATAATAATTGTAGCTGCTTTACAGAGATGTTATAAGAATTAAACTAATATATGTAACTGCTTAGAACAGTGGCTGACACATAGTAAGTGTTGAACAAACATTAATTGTTCTTACTATTACTATTAACCCCTTGCACCAAGGAATATAATAGAACACCAATAAACCACATGTACTGGAGACTATAAATTCAGTAAGGAAGCAGGGAAAGAGAAGAGAAAAGAGGGGAGTGAGCAAGGTGGCTTACTATTTATTACAATGTGGGTAAAGGAAAATTGGTGTTTTTTAAAGCACTATTTGTCATAATCCAGAGTAAATAACTTAGGCAAGTGTCTGAATCTTGTGAAGCTTTGATTTCCTCATCCTTAAAAGGGGAATGATTATAGCCCTTACCTCACAGAGTTGTTTTGAAGATTATATAATATCGTGCACCAAAGAACAAATTCTAGTGCTTGGTAAAAGGATGCCTTTAAAAAATTTCCCAAGTATTTAAAATAATTGAGATTCACAAATTAGCATAAAACACAGGATATTTTCTTTCTGTCCTGCCTCCTTTCCCTCCTACATACCATTCTATTGAATCTTATACAGCTTAACAGAAAAAAAGAAAACAAAGATATATGTCATTCCAAAATAAACTTTCAGGATTTCCCTGGCGGTCCAGTGGTTAGGACTCATGCTTTCACTGGTGAGGGCGCAGGTTCAGTCCCTGGTCAGGGAACTAAGATCCCGCAAGACACGTGGTGAGGGCAAACACACACACACACACACACACACACACACACACACACAAAATAAACTTTCATGATTCTACCAAAAATATAATTTAATAAGAATTCATTGAGCATTTATTATGCTATGACAGTAGTTGTGAGGGACACAGGAGTATATGAAAAAGCATAGCATGGGAAAGGCATAGTATGATGTAGTTGGAAGGACCTGGCTTGGAATCCTACATATACCATTGTACTATCTATGTGATTTCAGGCCAGTGTTTTAACTACTCTGGGCCTCAGTTTTGCCCATCCATAAAAATGGGAATGATAATAGTATCCATCACATAAGGTAGCTGTGAGGATTAGATAAAATTATCCATGTTAAGTGTTGGTACATAGTAAGCATTCCATGTATGTCAACCATTGCATACATTTATATAAATGACAAAAATTTCTAAATATATATTAGGATACACTGTCTAACAATTTTTATGTGCATTTATGGTAACAAAATAAAATATTTAAAATAAAAATTGGCATGAAAATTCTATAATTTAAGAACACTCACATACACACACACAAAATGTAGCTTCTAAGAAATTTCTCATTTTGATGGGAATACAGTACTTGCACATAAGTAACAACCAAAATCAATAAACACTTGTGAATATATTAAAATGTGTGAGATCTCAACTCTAAACAAGTGAGTTCAGTATGCAACTTACACTCCCTGGATGTAGCCCGCACCAACAGTCAGCTCCCTGAGGACCAGGACCACATCTCCCCCATTCCACATTTTACTTCCAGCACCTCACACTGTGTCTATCACAAAGTCCTTGTCAATGCATTGATTGAAAAAATGAAAAAAATACAAAAATTATGGTTATAAAGTCTATTGTGGCACCATGAGACATGTTTATGTTACTCTATTCAAGAGAAAATCACAATATATCATTCTAACTACAGATTACTAAATACTCTAAAAGGAATTAAAAGAAAAAAGGAAGTTGAATTGTCAATACTGTCACATGTTTTGTTTTGACCCACAGAATTTGAAGACATCTTAAATACATACTGGTCCAAAGTGCTTATATTCCAGACAAAGAATGAAGCCTAGAGAAGAGAATTGATTTACTCAAATTTATCAAATGGCAGATTTCTTATTTCTTAGTCTCTTGGGTTTTTTCCTACTAGACCACACTGCCTCACTCTAGTCCTTCTTTATACTCACCCCTCACTCTGCTCGCTTTCTCTCTCTCTCTCCCTCTTTATGTCACACACACACACACACACACACACACACACACACAAGTACTTGCTTTAAGTGAATTTTATTTTTGTCTCTATTCAAGATTTGTTCACGAAGCCAGGAAAAATAATCCCTCTATATTGCCCTTCATAATATAGGGCACATAGAATATTTTTAATAAATATGTATTTGAAGACTGATTTCCTTTGATGAAATTAGTACAGGGTTTCAAAAGATAAGATTTTTGAGATCTGAAGGGAGGGAAAGAGTAGAGGCCATTTAAATTGATGAAAATTCAGCTACATTCTCATAAAAAGTATTTATACTACACTTACCATATTAGGCCCTAGGAATAGAGTAGTTAACAGAAACTTACACTGTCCCTGTTCTCACAGAAACCTCTGTGTAGTAGGAGAGGCAGGCGTTAATTACTTAAATAGTTTGTACTAGCAATGTATAATTATACACTGAAAAAAGTCTTCTGAAGTAAATGAACATGGTTCTTTGAAAGCATATAATAAAAGAATCTTTCACTAGGAAGTGGTGCTTGAGTTTGAGGTCTGAAGGATAAATAAGAATTAGGGGATGACAGGAATAAGTATAACATGATGAATGAAATCTCAGTGAGGAGACTATCTGAATAGAGTGATGGGTACCTGGTAGTGAGGAAAGGGGTGTGGGAAGAAGGATACTGGAAATAAGAATGGACAGATGGAAGGGAAGGAGGCCAGATTACGAAGGACCGTGAAGATAAATGGAAAATGTTAGCAAAAATAGGAGCCATTAAATAATAGTAAAAATAAAGGTAATAGAAGATATATGTGTATATATAGTTATACTATAAATAATATTTATGTAATAAATAACCAGATAAAAAAGTGGACATTATCTTCTTTAACTTAATTATCTCCATGTTTACAGATGAGAAAACAGGCTCAGAGATGCAAGATATGTTCCTGGAATACGCCAATTGATAAGTGCTGACTTCAACGCATGCCGGCCTGCATTTCAGTAAAGGTTTTCCAGAAGAGGACTGAAGTGATGACAGCTGATGATGGCTTATAGAATGCACTGGAGGAACTAGAGCCAAGGCCTGTTTCTGAATCCAAATGTGAAGAAATCTGGGCCTTAGACCAGAGTATTGGTCATGGGAATGGAGAAATAGGGCCAAAGTAGCGGGGAAAACCAAAACCAAAAAAACAGATGACTGGGTAGATTGGGGAATGAAGACAAAAAGTTAGTTAACTATGACTTCACTATACTGAATTTTGATGATTTGGAAATAGAAGTTACCATTGTCTCTAGAGGAAAATTTTGATACGAAGCTGTTTTTCAAAGAGGGAAGTGTTAAATTAGGTAAAGGAAAGTCTGTTGAAATTAGACAGGGCTAGTAAGACTATAAAACTGATTTTAAAAAATAAGTTAGTAACTCAAGGTTCAAATTTGTCTGAAATGGGCTTTCAAGTATTCATCAGTATTTATGACTAAATGTCAAATGTATCCAACTAACACATATGTTAAAATGCACACTACACATCTTACTTTTGACTAATGAGATTTCAAATCCACCCTGATTCACTCCCATTTACAGAAGGAAATTAAAAAATTGATTGGTTACTTCCTCCACTGCCTGTGGACACCTTGATTGGCCAGCTGCCGGTGGCTAGGCAACCGGGCAGAGAATCTTTGGAACAAGTAGCAGACTTCATCACAGCAGGAGCCGTGAGGCAAGAAGCTCTGGGATCAATTAAAATGCCAGGCTTTTCCAGGCTGGCTTCCAGCGCATCTGTGCATGATTCCACATAAATTTAGGGAATTAGAGATCAGACAAAGGTAAACATTTCTGTGCTTTGCTTAGCATTGATTTAGAATGAGAGGATGAAATATGCTACAGTCATTCAGCCTGGAGGGGGTTTACACCTTCAGCTGATTTTTTTCCCCCTCAATTGCTTTATTATTTTAGGTATGTTGTAATCCAAGGCTGCTTAAATCATCTGTGTGTTTCTTTGAGGAGGGGAAGAGAAAAGGAAACAAAGGAAAAACCAGTTCTTAGTTTCATAGACTAAACAGTAGACTATGACTCATTCTTTAAATTCATAGTCACACCTCTGAAAGAAAAAAATTATTAATGCTCTTTATTTTCCAGGTATTTGGTCTCCTGACCTTGGCTTAGATAAAAAGCTCATTTATGTCCCCATAGAGAAGGAAAGACGTTTTCTCTTTAAGAGTCTATAAAAATCTGACATTTGCAGAAACTTCTCCACTTTTATTTTTTGTTTTCTTATTTTATCTATCCCTTAGAGCCCATAGTTATGGCTGTTTCCCTAGGCAGAAGGTGTTGTATTGCCTGTGTGCTGGGGAGGGGTTGAACTTCCACAGACTCCTCTATACCTGGGCTGAGGTAAGGGGCTGGAGGTGAATCTCTGAGGTAGCAAACATCAAGACAAAAACAGTTCACAGAGATGGAGAAAGTGCAGACAAGAAACTGGAAGACAAAGTCTAGGCAAATACGATGAAGTGCAAACGATAATCTTTTAAATCCTATAGAAGAAGACAGTCACAGACATAGCACAGATTTACATTTTTATTAAACAATAGAAAAAGCAGAAAAACATCAACTTTGTTTCACTAAGCATAATACTCTCGAGGTCCATCCATTTTGTTGCAAAAGACAGAATTTCATTCTTTTTTATGGCTGAGTAATATTCCATTGTATGTATGTATTTATGTGTGTATATATATGTATATCACATCTTCTTTATCCATTCATCTGTTGATGGACACTTAGGTTGCTCCCATAGCTTGGGTATTGTAAATAATGCAGGTGGAGAAAGACAAATACTCTATGTTATCACTTATACTTGGATTCTAAAATATAAAACAAACAAATGTATATAACACAATAGGCACAGACTCAAAGATATAGAGAACAGACCAGTGGAGAGAGGGAAGGGGGGAAGGGTGAGATAAGGGTATGGGATTAAGACATACAAACTACTGTGTATAAAATAAATAAGCAACAAGGATATATGGTACAGCACAGGGAAATATAGCCATTATTTTGTAATAACTTTAAATAGAGTATAAGCTATAAAAATATTGAATCACTACATTGTACACCTGAAAATAATAGAATATTGTAAATCAACTATACTTCAATGAAAAAAGAAATGAAATGTAAGCCATCAGCTTTGGTTACATATTTAATGTGGAATTAGACATGGGGCTTCGAGGTAAGTTCTCTGTGAACTTGACCGACTCATTATCTCCTAGCCCCTACACCAGTAACAAGTTTTGGAAAAGAAAACCTCCAAAGTTCTTTTCAGATTTATAGTTTTTAAATTCTATGAATTATTTTTTTGCAGGGACCTATAGTTTTATTTCTCTTGGGTAAACATCAGGAGTAGAATCACTGAGTCATAGTGTACAAATACATTTAACTTTATAAAGTTTGCCATACTGTTTTCCCAAAGTGGCTAAAATTTTTGTCTCCACACCAGCAATGAAAGAGTTTTACTTTCCCCACAAACTCAACAACAGTTGGTAATGTCAGTATTTTAAAATTTTGCTCATTCTGGTCTGTATGCAGTGGTATCACATTTTGGTTTTAATCTACATTTATCTGATGACTACTGATGTTGAACATCTTTTTTGTAAAAGTGATTTTTTGATCACTTTATGAATTAATTCTAAAAATTTAGGTACAAAAGTAAGTTTGTTTAGAATGAGAAAAGAAATCACACAAATTGCAAGTTTGTAACAGCTTAACAGGTACTACAGTTTTAGAAATAGTAAATCATTCTAGTGATTTGAACCATTTATCATTATGAGGTGACCCACTTTAATATAATGCTTTCTGTCTGAAAGTCTACTTGTCTACACCTATTTTCTTTTTCCATGGTATGTTTTTTCTCATTCTTTTACTTTCAACCTTTTGTTTTCAATATTATTCTTATAAACAGCCTATAATGGATAAATTCTATGTGAAAAATCTTTGCCTTTTAACTGGAGCACTTAAGGTTTTAGAAAAGCAAGGAAGGAAAAGAGTATTTGTTTAGGAACTAGGGCTGGGCTCAAAGCTGTACACCTATTTTATTTTTTAATTCTTACAACAACCCTGAGAGGAAGATACTGTCTCTATTCTGCAAGTGACGAGCCTGATGTTCCGTAACATGCCAAAGGTTCCATAGTGATGTGACAAAGCTCCTGTTTTTCTGGCTCTCAAGCCCATATTCTTTCTGGCTGATCACACATAATTCTCTCACTCTCAAGAAATCTCATACAATGAGAATTATCTGCCTAAAGTTAGACTTAAATCAATCATTCATTCTGTATGTAATTTAGGCATAATTATAGTATAATGTAAATCTATAATGACCACTTCCAGGAGAACACATAAGCTTAAGAAAATTTCAGTTTGACTCTCTCCTGCCATTTGGTCTCAACAAAGACCATAAGAGAAATGGTAATCTCCCAACAGAACACAATATATGAAAAAGTTAAGACTTGGACTCTTGAGTCTAATGTTCCAACTCTAGGTACCTTCAGAGTAATGTTATACAGCTCTTGCCAAAGCACACAGTGAAATGTTTTAACAAGAGAGCAAGTGGAGGTCTAAAACTCAAGCAACTTGTAGAAGGGTATTTTAATTTTCTGTCATCCACAAGTGCCTTTAACTAATGCTGCTTATATGCAGTTGGCATATTTATGACTTGAGTTCCCTTCTTACATCCACTCTTCACTTTTTTTCCTATGTATTAGCAGTGCTCAGACACATGGGAGCAACTAACTGCAATTCAGTGGAAGCTGAAAAATTGTTCAAAGAGATATCAATAAAAGAATAATTTCCAAATAGCAGCGATTACTTCTGCCACATTCTTTGTGATGATATAAATCTAATTTAGGAAATTCTTCATTAGCTTAGAAAAATTCTGCTTCCTCCTTGAAGGAATAGTTTTGGTTTTTATTGTTTTTTTAAATAAGGGAGTTTCTCAATAATATGACTCTAAATGGTAAATGATTATAGATTGTGAATTTAGTAGGATATAAATGAACTGACTGTAATAGCATTAACCATTGAGTTTTCAATGATTGTCTAGGGAAAGCTCATTGCAGTTGTAGCTAATTTTGCACAACGTGAATATACAAAAATATGTAAGAGGGGACTTCTGATTTTGGCAAACATAAATAACTGATCTAACACAAGCTCTTCTCTTCAAAAACACATAGTAGTGCTAGATAAAATTTAACAAAAATAAGTAAATAAAATAAATAAATAGCTGAACTCAGAAAAAATAATAGAGATCCTAGATTCCAGAAAACATAAGGAAACTCATAGTGAAAAAGGTAAACAACTGCATTAATCCTGCAATATCCTGGGAAAAATAAAACCCTAATATAGGTTCTGTAATCTAGGGGTCCAGGTTTTATTCCTTGCCTAAAAGTAGAAGAACAGTGACTTAAACCTGGAATGGGGGCCCTTCATAAAGCTAGGATGCATTTAGAGCAGCCTCCTTCATGCATGTGGAAATTAAAAAAATCTCAGCACAGAAAAAGCAAGGAAGGTTGACTCTGAGTGGGGAAAAAAAGTTCCATTAGAAAACAAAATTTTGGTTAAAAGAAATTTAGGACAAAGTGTAATCGTTCAATATACATCTCGTACAAGTTCTTAAATGAGTTAATAAAAAGAATTGAGGAAAATTAATATTTGAACAAATAATGATTGAGAATATTTCATAATTTTTTCTTTTTAGCTACATGGCGTGTGGGATCTTAGTTCCCACACCAGGGATCTAACCTGCGCCCCCTGCATTGGGAGTGTGGAGTCTTAACCCCTGGACTGCCAGGGAAGTCCCGAGAATATTTCATAATTGATGAGAAACAAAATCCTTATATTGATGAATCCTTATATCAGGACTGAACTAGGGCAAATACAAACAAATTCCCACGTAAACATAGTATCATGAAAGGACAGAACACCAAATTCAAAGGATACATCTTAGAAGCAATCAAAGAAAAAACAAATTAGTTAAAAAAGGAACGACAATTAGATTTTTCAGCAGCAAGAATACAAGTCAGAAAAAAATGGAATGATATCCTCAATAAAATGAGATATTAAGATGCCTCTGTCAAAATTGCTGAATCAATCCAACACCAAATTATTAAGGATTATATCCTTAAAATCATTTCAATAAATTCAAAATTTTATCTTTGAAAAGACTTAATAAAATAGATAAGTCTTTGTCCAGATAGTAGTAGTAGGAGTAGTAATGGTTGTAGTAATAGTAGAATTCAAAGAAGAAGAAAAAGTGGAAAGGGCACATACTATAAACAATGATATGAACTAAAAAGCTATTAATAAAATATAATTAGAAATCGATGAATTTGAAAAATTAAGGCAAGTTTTCAGAAAATTGTTATCAAAATTGGCTCCAGAAAGAAATAGCAAAATCAAATGGGCCTCTAAATTATTAAATAAACTAAATCAGTAATCAGAAGTCCACACACAAAAAAGTTACCAGGCCATATGGTTGCAGAAGTAAATTTTAGAAAAAACTTTCAAATAACTGATAGTTGCTACTTCATACTTTGTACTGTTACAAAAAATATAATTGAAACAAAACAAAATGAAGAAAACTTCATTTTATGAACTTGCATACACTTGGTACTAAATCTGAAAAGTGTGAGAAAAAGTACATAAGCCAATTTTATATATAAGATCATGCCTAATTCTAGTAAGTAAATAGCTATGTATAAAAAAAAATACATCATTCGTAATGATGAAGTTTTGAAGTCCCTTTAGAGTCAGTAACCAAAAATGATGGCTGCCTTGCTGCTTCTTCCAAAGTTGTAATGGTAATCCTATCTAGTACAATAAAGAAAGGAAAAAAAAAAAAAAAGAAGATAGAGACAGGAGATAAAATAATTGGAAAGGGAGAAATAAATGAATATTCACAGGTGAGATGAGGTTTTACATGAAAAAATTCCAAAAGAAAATTAGAATTCTCATGGAAATAATAAGGGAAAGCATCAAGGTGGATAGCCAATAAATTAATAGAAAAACTCATATTTTCCATGAACTAATAATAACCAATAAGATAGATATATACATAGATAGATGGATAGATAGATATCACTTCACAGTAGCCTCAAAACTATGTTTTTTAAGAATTATCTATCAGTATAATACAAGATTTGATAAAGGCAATTATAAAATTTTATTTAAAAGCATAAAATGAGATCAAAATAAGTAAAGAGATATTCCATGCACATGGATAAAAAGATTCAATATTCTAAATATGTACATTTTTTCTAAATTAACCTATAAATTCAATGCTATTCCAGTCAAATTCCAATAAAGTTTTTGAAAAATTGTAAATTACATATTTACATGGAAAAGCAACAAACCTGGAAAAGTCAAATTCAATTTGAGGCAGGAAGGCAGAATTATTCTATCAGACTATCAGCTATCAAGATGACTTGTAAGGTTGAGTAATTAAAACTTTAAACCTGTGTGGTATGGTCAGGGCCCATAAAGGCATGAGTGTAATGAAATAGAGAATACAGAAATAGAATAGAATAGAATTCAGTCTAAACACATTTAGACTGAATGCTTTCCTCTTAAAATCACATAAAAAATCAAGAAATCTGCTCTTGCCACTTCTATTCAGCATTGCACTCACATCCTAGCCAGTGCCAACAATAAGGGGGAAAAAGAAAAATGGATGGGAAAAAGGAAGGGGAGAAGTAAGGGAAGGAAAGAGGGGGAGGGAGGGAAGAAGGGAAGGGGTAAGCTATTAAAGCCATCCATATTAGAGGAAAAATGTATAACTGTGTTTAATGAAATTAAGATTATTCTATATATAGAAAATATTAAGGACTTTAAAGTATATGAACTCATAAATGGGTTCAGCAAAATTGCAGGATATAAGACCAACATGTACATATAGTTTGTATTTCTATATACTAACAATGAACAATCTGAAAATGAAATTAGAAAACAATTCCACACAAAATAATATCTAAAAGAACAAAATGCTTAGGAATAAATTTAACAAGGGAAGTCAAAGGCTTGCACACTGAAAACTATAAAACCGTTGAGAAAAAAATTAAAGATCTAAATAAATAAAAGGCATTTCATGTTCTTGGATTGGAAGACTCAATGTCACTAAGAAAATTCTCTAAAGTGATCTGTAGATTCAACATAACCCCAACTAAAATCCCAGAAATAATTTTATAGGAATTGACTAACTGGCCCTAAAATTTATATGGGAATGCAATGGCCCTGAACAGCCATAACAATTACAAAAACTATGAACAAAGATGGAGGACTCATTCTACCCAATTTCAAAACTTACTATAAAGTTGTAGTTATTAAGATACTGTGGTTTTGCATAAAGATAAACATCTAGATCAATGGAACAGAACTGAGAATACAAAAATTAACCCTCACATTTACAATCAATTGATGTTCAACAGGAGCACCATGGCAATTCTACAGGGCAAATTCCTTTGGGATAATTGGATATTTACATGAAATAGAATGAATTTAGAACCTTATCTCACATCTTACACAAACCTTAACTCAAAATAAATCATAGATCTACATGTAAGAGCTAAAACTATGCAGCTTCTAGTAGAAAACACAAGAGAACATTATGGGTTAAGCAAAGAGTTCTTAGGTAAGAAAGTGACAGCAAAATCATAAAAAGAAAATGTGTATATTGGACTTAATCAAATTTTAAACTTTTTATGCTTCAAAATATACCATTAAGAAGAAAAGATTTTTTAAAAGGAAAAGATAAACTATCCACAGCACACAAATATTTGTAAATCATATATTGATAAAGGGCTTTTGTCTGGACTATTAGAGAACTCAATAATATGAAAGCACATAGCAATTTAAAATGGCCAAAGGCATGAGTAGATGTTTTACTAAAGAAGATAAAGAAGCTAAATGGCTAATAAGCACATGAATATATGCTCAATATCATTAGTCATTAGGTAAATGCAAATTAAAACTACAATATTATAATACTTCACACCCACTAGAATATCTATAATCAGAAAGACAGGTAGCATCAACTGTTGGTGAGAAGGTGGAGACAATGGAACTTTCATATATTACTAATGAGAATATAAATATGGTACAGTCAGTATGGAAAATAGTTTGGCAGTCCCTAAAAAGTTAAACATAACCTCGCTGAATTAGTTTGGTAGGGCTGCCATAAAAATATACCGTAGATGAGACGTTTAAGCAACAGAAATTTATTTTCTCACAGTTCTGAAGGCTGGGAGACCAAGATCAAGGTGTGGCAGGTTTGGTTTCTTCCGATGCCGCTCACCTTGACTTGCAACTTGCTGCATTCTTGTCGTGTCCTCACATGGCCTTTCCTCTGTGCACATGCATCCTTGGTGTTTCTTCCTCTTCTTATAAGGACACCAATCATATGAGATTAGAGTCCCATCCTTATCACCTCATTTAACTATATTTACTTCTTTAAAAGCCCGATTTCCACATATTATCACTTATAAATTTGGAGGGAACACAATTCAGTCCTCAATATTTACCATACAATCTAGCAATTCCACTCCTACTTATCTACTGAAAAGAAATGAAAATACATGTTTAAACAAAGACCTGTATGTGAATGTTTATAGCAGTGTCACTCATAACTGCTATACCATAAACATGAAACAATACTAATATCCATGAACTGGTGAAAGGATAAACAACATGCAGTCTATCCATTCAAAGGAATAATGCTTAACAATAAAACAGGAACAAAGTGCTGACCCTGCCACAACATAGATGGACCTCTAAAACACTATGCTAAGTTAAAGCAGCCACTATTTTGTAATAACTTAAAATGAAGTATAGCTTATCACTATGTTGTATACCTGAAACTAACACAATATTGTAAATCAAGTATACTTCAATTTTTTTAAACAGCAGCCAGGCACCAAAGACTACATTTTGTGTGATTACATTTACATGAAATATCCAGAAAAGGTCGAGCTATAGAGAAAAAAAATCAAACCAACTGTTGCCTGAGGCTAGGTGTGGAGCTGGGGATTAAACTGCAAAGGTGCACAAGGGAACTTTTGGGAATGACAAAGATGTTCCAACACTGGATGGATTATGGTGATGTTTGCACAATTATATAAATGTACTGACAGCCATTTAATTGTATACTTACAATGAGTAAATTTTATGTTATGTAAATTATACCTCAGTAAAGCTGTAGGGAAAAACTTAAGGAAAGAAATAGTGTAGGAATTCATGATAGAGTTGGCTCATAAATCCTAACACTTACTCCTTCCTCATTCCTTTTTGGAAATGACATGTTTATTTTACAAGTATTTAGTCATTAAAAAAAATACTTTGAAATGGGTTATTGGCCATGAGAACTTGGTTTTCAGGAGAAGTCAAACATAGTCAGAGGAGACTTTCTATTGTTTTGTTAATAGAAACATTTGTTATTTGGAATCATTTTTCAGCACTAGTTTTGATTCAAGATCACAAAACTAATTTCTTTCAAAACTTTAAAAGGATATTGCTAAGCATTATTCCCCCTCTGCCCCCAACGGCCAATTAGAGGCTAAATATAACACACAGTTCTCATTTTCATTAAAGATCAAGGCTACACTAAAAATCATACTACAGGTAAGATGTCAATTAGTTGTAAATTTCATTCATTTATGAATTTTTCTTTCAGACATTTTCCCTTTTGGGAAAAACAATAAACAGTGGACTTTTCTTTGTTCTTTGACTGATAGTCTCATTTCAATTAGAATTTTTCAAGCAATGGTGGAAATGTTAATGACACTATGATGCTTTCTCAAAGCTCAAAGTCTTCACAATCTTTTTGGACCTGGCCCCACTTCCCAAGCCGAAAGTCATTTTCAGCTTTATGCTAGGAACATTTAATTATAATTTTTGATTTTTACTGTGCCAAATAAATTTCATATAATTTGGACATACTCTTGCATCTAAAGCCAGTTGGTGTCTTAGGCCAAACCCTGAGCTGAATTAACTTACCATGAACTCTGTGACCCCGGAGTTCTATCAAACCATAACACCAGTGCCCAGTTTGCAAAATCAAAGTAAGGCATGCAGAAAGAATGCATTTCTGTGTCAGCTAATGAGGCATTATTTTCTAAAGTAAAAACCTCCTAGCAGACAGACATTTTGTAATCATTTCATTGTTATATTGTATGTTTCAAAGTTCAAATTATAATTGCCATGGGACAACCAGAGGAATCAGAACTTTTTCTTTTTTAATGTCTCTAAATTGCATGGAAAAAATTCAGATACCAAGTAATAGAGAAAGTTTAAAAAAAAACTAGATATGAAGTTGTGTAGTAAAACTTAAATAGACTGAACTTAGACCTAGATTGATCTGGGTTTAGTTTCAGTGTTGCTTTTCATCAACTATGTCACCTTAAGTAAATCATTTCAATCTGTAATCTTAGTTTCTTCATTGGTAGAAGGATGTGAGAATGCTAACTTTCCAGGATTATTCTGAGGACTGAGTAAGATATTGTAGGGAGTTCTTAAACTGAGGCATTTGAACTGCCTTCAGACTGATTGTGAAATCCTTAAAACTACAGGAGAACCTTCATATATAGGGTGTTCCTAGTTTTCAGGAGTTCTCAAAAGAGTTTGTGTGCTCAAAATTCCCTGAGATGGGATACATAGGTACTTGGTAAATACAAGTTTGATGATAACTTTTGAGAATGTGTTTATAATATCAATAATCTCTTCCCTTCTCCTTTCTGGAACAAATGTTTAGATTAAAATTGCACACAGAATGAGATTCCATTCTGAAGCCTCTTTTATACCACTTGTGTAGATGTATTTAACAGACAATGAGAGACAGTACAACTTGGTGGTCAAAAACATGACCTGAGGACCCTTGACCGGGCTCCCCAGCTTACTTTGTTTGACCTTGGACAAGTCAGCTAACTCATGAGCTCCAGTCTCCTCATCTGTAGAATAAGGACAATAATAATAGCCACGTCATAGGTTATTCTGAGGAAGAATGTGAAAAGTGTTCAAGCCAGTGGCTATCTCATGGTAAGCAAAGAGAATAGAGAAATATTTGGGCTGGCCAAAAAGTGCTTTCAGTTTTTAAGTAAAAGACGCATTTTTCATTTTCACCAAGAACTTTATTGAACAATGTATTCACACTTTTGTTCCACTAACTTCTGCCATTTTTCAGGCAACTTCATAATTCCATCTTCCCAAAACCTTTTATCTTTTTGAGCAAAGAACTGTTCCAGGTGCCTTTTACAGTCTTCCAGGGAATTGAATTTTTTTCCATTAAGAGAATTTTGAAAAGACCTAAGTAAGTGGAAACCTGAAGGTGCAATGTCTGGTGAATACAGAGGATGAATCAGAACTTCCCAGCCAAGCTGTAACAGTTTTTGCCTGGTCATCAAAGAAACATGCGCTCTCGCGTTATCCTGATGGAAGATTATGCGTTTTCTGTTGACTAATTCCGGACACTTTTCATCGAGTGCTGCTTTCAATTGGTCTAATTGGGAGCAGTACTTGCTGGAATTGTTTGTTTTTCCGGAAGGAGCTCAGAATAGAGGACTCCCTTCCAATCCCACGATATACACAACATCACCTTCTTTGGATGAAGACCAGCCTTTGGTGTGGTTGGTGGCGGTTCATTTCCCTTGCCCCACGATCTCTTCCATTCCGCATTATTGTACAGTATCCACTTTTCATCGCTTGTCAAAATTTGTTTTAAAAACAGAACGTTTTCATTACATTTCAGTAAAGAATTGCACGTGGCAATACAGTCAAAAAGGTTTTATTCACTTAATTTAAGTAGAACCCAGACATCAAAGTGATTAACGTAACCAAGCTGGTGCAAATGATTTTCAACGCTTGATTTGTATATTTTGAGTACATTGGCTATCTCCCTCATGGTATAATGTTGATTGTTCTCAATTAATGTCTCGATTTGATCGCTACCAACTTCAACTGGCCTATCCGACTGTGGAGTATCATCCAGCAAGAAATCTCCAGCATGAAACTTCGCAAACCATTTTTGACATGTTTGATTAGTCACAGCACCTTCTCCATACACTGCACAAATCTTTGCTTTTCTGTTGCATTTTTACCTTTCTTGAGATAATAAAGCATAATATGCTGAAAATGTTGCTTTTTTTCTTCCATCTTCAATATTAAAATGGCTACACAAAAATTTACCGATTTTGATAAGTCTTTCTTTAAATGCACGCTGATATGACAGCTGTCACATACAATCTAACAAAATTGTTTCAAATGAAGTTAAAGACAACTAAGTGCCACTAGAGCCATCTTAGGGAAAAAACCAAACGAAACTTTTGGCCAACCCAGTAAATGATCTGAGCGTTGCCCTCATGGAACTCAGTAGAACAGAGACTGTTTAAATGATTTAGCCCAGGGGGTCCCCAAATCCCATTATGATTTGCTTTGTTGCCCACTGTTATTTTGCTACAGTTGATGTTGACTAGATGTGGAAATATGAGCTATCTTAACTGAAAAGTATCTTTTTGTTTGCCTAAAAGATAATGCTATATCCTCTGTATAAGCAGCTTCTACTCCTATACCCTTTTATTGGCTCACAAACTTTTGTATAATCTTATTAATCTTTGAGCATATCACCAGTTATTAGAATAGTTTCATACAGAATCAACTTTATTTAGGTGAAAATAATAACAATAATAATTATTATTAACATTTATTTAATGATTACCATGTGCCAGACTTGTGCTAGAAAATTTATATCCATGAATTTGCTTAATCCTTGGGACAGTTTTTAAGATAGACATTGTTATCCCCACTTTACAGATGAAGAAACTAAGGTAAACTAGGTTAAGTTGCTTTCTCATAGAGCAAGGATTACTTACTGGATCTGAGGTTCATATTCTAGTTGATCTCTTAATTTGTAGTTTTATTTTAGGTTTTATAATTTAAGGAATACCTTACAAAGGCTATTCACAGAATACTTCCTTTGAAAATTCCACCATTTTTTAAATGCCACTATTTCTGTTAAAAGTAGCAAGATGTATTAGTCATGTTCTTCAGAGAAGCAGAATTAATATGTATGTATACAGTAGTCCCCCCCCTTACTGGTGAGGGATACTTTCTAAGACCCTCAGTCGATGCCAGAAACCTCAGATAGTACCGAACCCTCTATATACTATGTATTTTCCTATATATACATATATCTGATAAATTTTAATTTATTAATTAGACACAGTAAGAGTAACAACTAATATAACTATAATAAAATAGAACAATTATAAAAATACACGCTTGTAAAAATTTAATGCCTTTTCCATCTTAACTAAGCACTTATCACACATTGTAGCCATAATTTTTGCAGTATGAGGTATGACAGCAAAACTAGCATGAATTTCCTTTTCCTTCACAATCTCACGGATAAAAGATTTGTTCCAACCTCAGCATACATATTTTTTTCTTTCCCTATTAAGTCAAGAACGCTCACTTATTCACTTAAAGGAAGCACTTCTCTTTGGCATATTGGAATTGCCAACACTACTACTCTTGTGCTTTGGGGCCATTATGAAGTAAATAAGGGTTACTTAAACACAAGCACTAGGATACTCTGACAGTCGATCTGATAACTGAGACAGCTACTAAGTGACTAATGAAGGGAAGGTGTTGGACAAAGGGACGACTCAAGTCCAGGGCAGGACGGAGTGGGACATCGTGAGATTTCATCTCGTTACTTAGAACAAGGTGCAATTTAAAACTGAGTTGTCTATTACTAGAGTTTACCATTTATCATTTTCGGAACAAGGTTGACCATGGGTAAGTGAAATCACAGAGAGCAAAATCGCAGATAAGGGGAGACTACTGTACATATATATGTGTGTGTGTTTATAAAGGTATATCTATAATATATACATATAATATATGCATATACATATATGTATATATAAAGAGATTTATTATAAGAAATAGGATCATGCAATTATGGAGGCTGACAAGCCCCACAGTCTGTCATTTGCAAGCTGGAGACCCGGGAGAGCCAGGGGCATGGTCAAGTCTGAAGGCCTGAGAACCAGGAGAGCCAGTGGTGCAAGTGCAAGTTCCAATCTGAGTGCAGAAGACTAATGTCTCAACTTGCAACAACCAGGTAGAGAGAGAGAGGTCACTCTCATTCTTCTCTTTTGTTCCATTCCAGCCACCTAAGGATTGGGTCAGGCCCACCCACATTGGTAAGGGCAATTTGCTTTAGGTCTACTGATTCAAATGGTATTCTCATCCAGAAACACCCTCACAGACACACCCAGGATATGTTTGACCAAATATCTGGACACTTAATGGCCCAGTCAAATAGACACATGAAATTAACCATCACAACAGATATTCACCCACAGTGAAATAGCTGTACCTAGAGGTAAAGTACATATTCTTTTTTTTTAATTGAAGTATAGTTGATTTACTATGTTGTGTTAATTTCTACTGTACAGCAAAGTGATTCAGTTATACATATACATATATACTTTTTATATTCTTTTCCATTATGGTTTATCATAGGATATTGAATATAGTTTTCTATGCTATACAGTAGGATCTTGTTGTTTAAACATTCTATACATAATAGCTTACATCTATACATATACATAAAGTACATATTCTTAACGTAATTTGTAATTTAGTAGTTATTAGTGAAATATTTTATTTCCGATACTTTGCCTCACAGAACACATATTCCCTTTATTCAACTCTTCCATGTTGACTAAAGCTTGTTAATATCCAGTATTTTTACTTGTTTTTCCTATTGCATTCCCGCTTTTAATTTCCAATTCTTCTCCTTGTAGAGTTTCATTTAGGTCATTTTGCTCTAATAGGTTATTTGATCTGCTTTTTGAAGTTGCATTAATACTTACTTAAGGTTTCTCAGAGTTCTTGCAAATTGTTGAGCCATTTTCTTAAAATTTTTAAACTATTGATTAATAGAGAAGCCTTCAAAAAAGTACACAGCGTTTACACTTTTATGCATTGAATTAATTTTAAAGTCAGTAATGTGCTGTACAATTTTTAAACTTATTTTCAATGAGATTAAGCAAACACTCAGAAACACAGTTCTCACAGCAGTGACCATGAGCCTGTTAACCTTTATTCAAATTGTATGAAATTTCCAAGATTTGCCTGTTTGCATTTACAACAGTGAAAGTTTCATCTGCTTCAGACTAATAGATTTAGGACTTAATTTTCAGGGTCTTTGCTCTTTTGTATGAAGTAATTTTTTCAGGTTCTTTTCATGACTGATTCTTTCTTATCCTTGAGTTCTTAGCTCAAATTTTCATCTTACTGAGACTTTTCTAGACCATCTAATGTAAAAGTACCAAGCCTCACTCCCCAGTGAAATTCAAACTTCATCCATTTACTTCTTTACACTTACTAGTATCTGAATGGCTAATTTGTTTACTTGTTAAAGCCTGCCCTCTGTAAAATGAAAGCATTTAGTTGTCGTACAATACACACTGAATAAATAAATGAGCTAATGGATTCTTATAATTTTGTTGCCTGAAAAGATCACATGAAAACTTTTTGTGATACATTCTAAATATTTTATTGCCTAAAATGAGTTTTTAAAACTTTTCTCTTACTATAGGAGGGAATAAAAAAGTGGAAAACACCCAGGTCCCCAAGATAAAGAGGCACGTAGGAGCAGAATTATGGTGAGGGTTTTCAGAGAGATGGGGGGAGAGGATGACAGAGGCTAATGCTACTGGGAGATAATTCTCCATGGGCTGCTGTTATTTTTCCACTGTTTGCAAGCAAAGGCACTGGCTGCCCTAGTTCCATATTTTCTTTTCAAGTATGTTTGTATAGCAAATGTCCTTGGAAAATCGAGATAGTGTATCCATTCAGGGCAACAGGAAAGTTTGATAACTGTCCAGGATACTAAGAGTGATGTCTTCTTCCTGGGCAAAGGTCACAGAAAATCCATATGCTGAGTCACAGTATCTGGATAAAAAATCTGGTTCTGCCACTTATAACGAGACATTTTACCCCCTTTGAGTTTCAGATTTCTGATTTTGTAAAATCATTTTAACAAAATGTGCCTGAAGAACAGTTCCGAGGAATAAACAAGATGACACAATGACTTGTACCACGACGAGGCACACCTTAGTTGCTCACCCCCATCTATTTCTTTACTTCACCTTCCTTCTTCTCTGCATTCCATCCTGCAGTCCTCAAGCTGTCTTTAGAAAATCAAAATTCACAGACCTCCTTGGAAGACCTCAACCTACCTCCAGGTGTAAAGAAACTGGTATTCATGGAACTCATACAAATACAATGATCCTAAAAATTTCTGGACAAAAACCAAATAAACATAAACCAAAGTAGAGATTATAGAAGTCAAAACAGTTGTAATCAAACTCCTCTATCACAAGGTTTGTCCCCCAATATCTTCTCTGCCTTATCAACTGTACATAGAGTACTCACCCACTGGGTGTACTGAAAGAGAAGAGGATGTGTTAGTAGATGTGTCAGTGTGAAATGGTTTCAGCTGCAAATAAAAATGCAAAAATCCATGGCTTTAAAAAAGAGGATTTATTTGGCTCATGCAAAAGGAAGCCCAAGGCCACGTAGTTTCAATGGAATGATGCCATCAAAGACCTTTCTAATCTGCTATCCTTAACATGAAAGCTTTAAGCCTCAAACTTGTCTCTTCTCTCTAACATCAGATGAACTATGTGAACTGCACCGATTTAACTTTGGTAATTTGAACTCTCCCTTCAAATTTCTTTCAAATTTCCTTAATGGCACTTATCTACCAAATATCTCATGTTCTGTTGGAATTCTACCCAGTTGGGTAACATTTCAGTCACAGAACACTGAATGCTGCCACCTATCTTGTGCAGATTTTTCTCTATCAGAAGGGCCTCCATATCTCCTGGGTGACGTTTCCCCTACCTCACTACGGGGCAAGAATCAGGCACGCAGCTCTTCCCTGTTTACTTACCTTTCCTGGTAGAATGCTCATTACATTATTTTACTCTACTGACTAATATGTATATTATGTTGAAATTCAACAAATTTTTGCAACTGATCTCATCTTGGGTCACAACCCCTTTTCTTTCTCAGAGAATATGAAAATAGTTTCCCCTGTTCAAGAACAACAGTTACCTAACGAAAGGAATAACAAGCGATCCCATCCCCCTTTGGCATAGACACCATTAGGTGGGAACATATGACACCCAAAATCTGGGTCTACTTGAGAGGAGTGGGTAAGAGGAAAAGCACAGTGAGAGTATTTCCCTCAGCCTCAGAATTAGGCAACTGCTTATACATCAAAAGTATAATGCTTTTTTTTTAGAAAACGAGAATGTTCTGCCTAAGCAGTCAGGGTAGCTGCACCACCTTCACCCAGAATCAGAAATCTAAGTCTTTCTATCTTTCTGTGCTACCATTGTAACTCATTTCTCTTGCTTCATAGTTACAATCTGGCCATCGTTTAGGGGGATTGAAAAGGAGTTTCCTTCCCAGAAATCCCCAGCCGATTCCTCCTACATCTCTTGGTAAGAACACTGTCATATGGGCACCACTAGTTACAAGATAATCTGGGGAATAGAATATTTAGTAGCAAAATTTGGCTTCTGTTAATAATGAAGGAGAGGATGGATATTGGGTCGATAACTAGCAACATTTGCCATGTGTTAAACTGAGAAGTGGAGACTATGCTAGCTTTTATAAATTATTAGCTATTATCACATTTTGATTTTTTTTTTTCTTTACTGAAGTCAGTGAATAGACCTCAAGTACCACTCAAGTTTTAAAACTGAGATGAAAGTCCTATATTTCTTCTGTTATACTCTGATCAGTTCCTTCATACTCCAAACTCCTCCACTTCTCACCACTGGGTCCCTTGCCATTATATCCAAGTCTTCAGTCAAAACCCACTGAAATCCATAACAGTCAAAGGGTTAAAACCAGAGTTCCTAGAAAATTCACCTGTAGGTGATTAGCTAAAGTAATCTGCAAAAGTAAGATATTTCACTGCCTGCCACATAATGTTCCTCCAGCCCCAGCCCCTGTAAAAATAAAATATCTTTAATGGAAGCCAACTCATTACCCCATAAAATTACTACAACACATGTGCTTGAAAATGTAAGACAGATATTCTTAACTTGGCATTCCAGAGTGAACCACAGAAATGTTCTCCAAGAAATGATTTCATTTTATTCGTTTTATATTTAAAGTCACATTTTTGGCAGGCAATCCCAAAAACAAAATTTTGAGAGCAAACTGGCCTATGGGATAGAGCTCAGACTTTTGGTTTTTCTCCTCATTTGTTTGAATAGCTTACCTGTCCTGGGTACCTGATAAAATGATCTGGGAGCCTGGCACCGTGCTTTCTAGATGTAGGTCTCTTCTTCCCAGCTTTCCTCCAACCCTCCGTATTCAATATAGTTTATTAGTTTAGCACACATAGGTGGGGTTATAAAACAGTCTGGATCTGAATTACTACTCTGGCACTTAATGGTTGTATGACTTTGGACAAATTACTTAACCTCCCCTTGCCTCAGTTTACTCACATCTACCTCATAAAAGCTGTTATGAGGATTGAATGAGTTAATGTATTAAACTTCTTAGAATAGTGCCTAGCATGTAGTATTATATAAGTAGTAGCTCTTATTATTATCATCCTGCTGGATAACAGGACATGACCCAAGTTAGCCAACAAAATGACCCCCCAAAATAAGCCTTTCAAAACCAGAATAAAAGTATTTTGTAGAAATATGTGTGAAGGGGACAGATATTGGTAGAATAAGGGACTCAGGTAGCTGGGTGATCATGGAAAGTTGCCTGGGATTCAAATTCACTATTTCCTCTGGATGCATAGGGATTATAACATTTTAGACAATAGAAGAACCTCAGAATTTATCTCATGCAGTTATTTCATTCTACAAAGGAAAAACAGATATGCGAGTTAGTCCAAGGTTACTTAAGTAATTAGTGAAGAGCTGGAATTGTAAGCCAAGTTTCCTGAGCTCTGATGCAGTGATCTTTTTTTTTTACTACATCAAGGCAAGAAAATTTCTTCATTCCCTCTCAAGTGACAATGGGAAGAAGAGAAGAGTAATCTGACATAGGTTATGAATCCCAGAGATATCTGCTTACAGAGAGGCCCATTCCAACTCAGCAATATTTACTTAACACAACATCTTGAAATCTTAGAAGTCTTTGGGCTTGGATCTCTATAGCTGTTTATTCAGCTGATTCTCTATCTCCATTTCTTACAGTGAAATGTGAAACTTTTTTTTTTAATGGTGTTTTGGCAGGTTGAAATCTTCAGTATAGGCCAAAAAATGTCAGTTAGGTTTTCCCTTTTGGAGGCCAAATTGACAATCTTATCTTGTTCTTGTTCCCTTCTATGCTCCAGGAGTGCAGATACTGACTTCAGAATAATGACCAGCAAGCACCATGATATACATTTGTAGAGCATTTTCATTTCCCAAAGTGCCTGCATTGTCTCACTTAAGCTTCCCAACAATGCTTCATCCTCAGCAACAGCAGCAACCCTCCATTGACTGATGAGGAAATCAAGTCTTAGAAGGAATTCAGTGACTCTCTTCCAAGATCATATAATGAGCAAAGGGGAAGCCTGATTAAAAAACAAACAAACAGCAACAACAACAAAACAGGTTTTCTGAGTCATTGCCTCTTTCATTCAATTATTCTACCAAATATTAATATGTGCTTTCCATGTGTACCTAGGGTACAGTGGTAAAAAAAAGTCACTCAAGGTCCTTGCTTTTTTACAAATTTTTATTTTATTGTTTTTTGTTTTTTTAAAATAATCTTATACAATTTTTAAAGGTTACATTCCATTTACAGTTATTACAATATATTGGCTATATTCCCTGTGTTGTACAATATATCCTTGAGCCTATATTATACCCAATAGTTTGTACCTCCCACTCCCCCATCCCTATATTGCCCCTTCCCCTCTCCCCACTGGTAACCACTAGTTTTTGTTTTCTATATCTGTGAGTCTCCTTCTGTTTTTGTTATATTCACTAGTTTGTTGTATTTTTTAGATTCCATATATAAGTGATATATTTCAGTATTTGTCTTCTTTTGTTTGACTTATTTCACTTAGCATAATGCCCTCCAAGTCCATCATCTTGCTGCAAATGGCAAAATTTCATTCTTTTTTATGGCTGGGTAGTATACCATTGTATATATACCACATCTTCTTTATCCATTCATCTCTTGGTGGATAAGGTCTTTGCTTTTAGGAAGCTTACCTTACATCTAGTTCAAGTTCCATTCTAACTCATAGTAAAACTGTTATTCATTGCCATCAATGAGCTTATAAACTAGTCAAAACAGCAAAGCATATCAAGTATGAAGAAATAGGAATATCCGTAAGATAAATTAATATAAAACAACTTGTAAATGTGCTAAATTGAATAAAGTTATGACCAGATCATCAGAATTGTGGAAATAACTGAAAAAGACTGCCTGGAGAAGGTCAACGTCACTGTTTCCCAGTCCCTAACACAGCCTAGCCCTACCACACCAGACCACTTTCATTTCTTAGCACACTCCATGCAGCTTTATCCTGCCTTGCTACTATTCCTATTCCCTATACTCCTTCCCCACTACTTCTTTTTAAATAATTGATCTACTTTTCATTTTATTCATTCTTCAAGACCTATTTCAAAAGTTCCCAAGACTGATAAAAATCACTACTGTTTTGGAACATTCACCCAGTAACCAGGGCCTTCTGAGAATGTAAGACAAAATAGGGAATAAAAAGAGAAAGACAGTTTATAATAACTTGGCAAGATTTTTCATCCCCGTGAAGTCAAGAGATTCTCTGAGAGTGATGCAATGTCTTATGTTCAGTCACTAATTCATCAAAATTTTACTGAGCACAAAATATTCTATTTTTCTAAATAAAGACAGATCATTCAATAATACAAGGGCCATCCTTTTGTGAAGCTTTAATTATGGGAGAAAGATAGACAATAATAATTATTATTATATTTATATGTGTGCATGTGTATATATATATATATATATATATATATATATATATATATCTCAACAAAAATGATTGGGCACTGGGGAATATGCATCCTTGTTAGTGTTATAAATGCCCATAAGCAAGGATATGGGCAGAAAAGCTGTGGTTTTAAAGAATTAATGAAAGAAAAAGGGAAAGGGAAAAGAGAAAATCAATATCCAAAAATCCAAATTTCTGAGCATACAAACAATTCTGCAAGGTAATTTGAAAATATCTAGACCTGAATGGAGAATGAGATAGAGCTCATCTTCATAGTTTGTTTAATAGCATGAAGTTCCTCTAAATCCTTAGCATATTGTAAAAATAGTTGTTCCCTACTTTATATCATCAGTATAACATGTACTTACTTGTACTTACTTTTATAACATGTACTTACTTGTACTTACTTTTTTTCACAACGAATATTTCAAACTTATCTTCCCCAAGATTGTGAGTTCCTGGAGTAGTGAGATAAGTTTTAAATCTCTTTTTTATTCCCTCATCACCTGACACCTCTATCAATATAAAGGTATCGGTACATTTTTGATAATTTAATGGTTCCTTAATTCAACACTGACAGACAGAGATGCTGAGATTTCATTTTTAAATAGTTATACAGAATGCACACTATGTGAGCTCATTCCAGCAACTTGTGACAAAATTTTATATAAAGGAAGGATTCTCTTCTGGTATTTGAATAATTGAAATTTGCTGCCTATCTTAGAAATTTGACTGCTGTCTGAGTTTCTGAACCAATAGGTCCTTCATTCATTTCATTGGAACAACTGTTCTAAATTGCAAGCATTTGTCTTAAAAATACCCTCTTCCACATTATTCTTCAAATATTAGTTTTTAAAAAGAATCCGTTCCTGGGACCCAAAATTTGATTTTGATGTCCTTCCTATGTGTTTCCTGAGAAAACTGGTTTAATGACTCAGTTTAAGTGGCTCAGTCTTATAGTCTTATTCTGGTAGATACACGATATATGTTAGGTTAACTAACAAAAAAATTGGTGACGTCCAACTCTCTTCCCACCTGCAAGCTCTTACCAGGAAGTTAATCAATAAAATAATGTGTGCTATATATCTTTGATACAATAAGTAAATAGATATGCATGTTGTTGACATTTGTAAAGTAGCACACATTGTGCTAAGAGCATTTGTACATATTATTTCATTTCATTTCATTTCATTTCATCCTAACAACCCTTCCCTCCAAATCCAGTGATCCTTCCTCCATTCTTCACCATGTCCATTTCAAGCCAGAGGCAATGAAAACTGAAACCCAAAAATGATATATCTGAAGGGTTCTGGGAATAAATTTTTTTTAACTACTTGCTTATGTTTATATACTCTACTCATTGAGTCTAAGAATTCCTTAAAGACAAAGGAGGTTATTTATTTATCTCTTTAGTCTCCTACCATCATGGCTGGTGCATGCTGAGTACCCAATAAAAGACCAATTGAGTTTAAGGGAGGAGGATCATTCCTTTAGGAAGATTTTCAACATCAAGGCTACATATATAAGAAAAAGTAGTTTATATTCCAGCTAAATAAAAACTTTGCTGGCTCTGCTATTTCTCTCCCTCAACTCTTTTCTTAACTAAGACTTTACTGAAAAAATAAATCATTAATTAAAATCAGGTTCTCTTTCAGACTCTAATATTTTACTTTCTCCTTTTTCTTCAGCAATAGCTCTAAAGTCAGCTGTATTTTTATATTCAAAATGGAATATATTACCATGTTTATCCTGCTATTTGTTGGACATTTTAACAAGCAAACTTGATTCATTATCAAGCTTTTAACAGAAAATGTTCTTGCAGCTGCTGGGTGATCTTGGGTGAATCAGGACCAGCTCCCACAATTAATTTCTGAGGCTTTATACCTGTCAAAGAAAAATTGCGAATAGCTTAATGTCTGGAAGAATATCAGTGTCTGGACTATCATTATCTGCCAGTAAGCAACCTTAGTCTCTCTCTTCAGTTCCAAATGAGGTAAAAATGAAAGATTCTGGATCTGTTTCATGCATCTGTTCTACATGTTCCCTATTTTCAGAGACAGAAATTACTAAATTATTGAAGTCTCAGTTGGCTCTATAATTGATATTTTAAAGTGGGTGTTCACTTTTATTTAAAATATCATTGCACCCTTACAAATTTAGTACACTTTTAAAAATCCTTGGAAGTGCAGGTTTAGATTTCTGTCATTGTTGGGTTATTTGACACTTAATAAGGTAGAATGAAAAGATTTTTATATGTTTTAAGCAAACGAAGATATAATAGCTGTTGCCATTTTCCCTGATTCACTATGTAGTTGCTGTTATACAATGAGAAACGAATTCATCATCAAACATCTGTATTTCAATGTCAACAGCCAGTTCACGAGGAAACAGAAATGAATTTACGATTCATTTGGAACTGCAGGTTCGGATCTCATGTTGAATCAATCTCTAGAATTCCTTCTGAAATTTGAACCAATTATTCTGAAAAAACAATTGTGATCTAAACGATGAAAATAGTACATTTTTGTTAGTTTGTTTTTTTTTTCTTTCACAAACTGTATTTTTATTTATTTATTTTTTATGGTAGTCACACATAGTATTTATTAAACATTGTTCTATTTTTTTTCCTTTTCTTAGATGATATATTGATTGATTGATTGATTTTAACATCTTTATTGGAGTATAATTGCTTTACAATGGTGTGTTAGTTTCTGCTTTATAACAAAGTGAGTCAGCTATACATATACATATATCCCCATATCCCCTCCCTCTTGTGTCTCCCTCTCACCCTTCCTATCCCACCCCTCTAGGTGGTCACAAAGCACTGAGCTGATCTCCCTGTGCTATGCGGCTGCTTCCCACTAGCTATCTATTTTACGTTTGGTAGTGTATATATGTCCATGCCACTCTTCTTTTACTTCCTTGGCTTTCCCAGGAATATAAAAGCAGCTAAAGTCACATCAATCTAGGTTGAGATTCTTCTTTTTCTTTTTATTAATTTTTATTGGAGTATGGTTGCTTTATAATGTTGTGTTAGCCTCCACTGAACAACAAAACGAATCAACCATACACATACAGATATTCCCTCCCTTTTGGATTTTCCTCCATTTAGGACATCACAGTGCATTAGGTAGAGTTCCCCGTTCTATACAGTATGTCCCCATCAGTTGTCTATTTTATACATAGTATCAATAATGTATATGTATCAGTCCCAGTCTCCCAATTCCTGCCACCTCACCCCTTTCCTCCTTGGTATCCATACATTTGTTCTCTACTTCTGTGTCTCTGTTTCTGCTTTGCAAATAAGATCATCTATACCATTTTTCTAGATTCCACATATATGCGTTATTATACAATATTTGCTTTTCTCTTTCTGACTTACTTCACTCTGTATAACACTCTCTAGGTCCATCCATGTCTCTACAAATAACCGAATTTCATTCCTTTTTATGGCTGAGTAATATTCCATTGTATATATGTAGCACATCTTCTTTATTCATTCCTCTGTTGATGGACATTTAGGTGTTTCCTTGTCCTGGCTATTGTAAACAGTGCTGCTATGAACACTGGGGTGCATGTGTCTTTTTGAATTACGGTTTTCTCTGGGTATATGCCCAGTAGTGGGATTGTTGGGTATTATGGTAGTTCTATTTTTAGTTTTTTGAGGAACCTCCATACTGTTTTCCATAGTGGCTGTATCAATTTACATTCCCACCAATGGTGTAGGAGGGTTCCCTTTTCTCCACCAGGTTGAGATTCTTTAACCCTAAAGCCAGCCCAAAGGCCAGGACTGCACTGTTGAGTTATTCTCTTATAAGAAACTCTCTAGTTAAAGTGGCCATTTGTGTATTTCCTTCAAACTTTTAATTTTTATTTTTTAAATAAAGCTGCCCAGAGTTGTTTTCATTGTTGCTGTCAGACTTGATATCTGGCAAGCTACATTCTCTGCCTCCTTAAAACATCTCTGTGTCTCATCACAGTAACTTACTTGGCTGCCTTTCAGTCCCTCAAGTTGGACATGCACACGTCACATGAGAACACGAGCAAGTATCAACAGACAAGGAAATCAAGGCCGTACCAACCCTTCCACCATAGAATCATGAGCTTTAAGGGCCTTTAAGGACCATCTAGTCCAATATTTCATTGTACAGATGGAAAATTCTGAGGACCACGTTGATGCAAGCACTTCTGAAAGATCACAGAGTCAATTAGCCAGTTAGAGACCATGTTTTCTAGCCCCCGGATTTGTTGTTCCTAAATCAGTTTGTCCTCAGATCTTCTCCTTGCCATTCTTGTGCTCTCCTGTGAAGAGCCGGCCTCTCCCAGGTTCCATCATTAGCTGGCTTCCACTGGTTTAGACCACTGGGAGGCACTGGTGGAAGATTGGAGGGCTGGAGAAAGGGAGAAGCAAAAATGGTCTTAACAACATCCATGAATGGTAAAGCCATAATATTTCATTTTCCATCCACGATTATGATGATGAAAATCAAGATTTAACCTTTACATCAGGGATGGATAACTTCACATAATAGGTCACATAAATGAATAAAGCAGGCCCAGTGAGCACCACGACAGCACTCAGCCCACCTAAAGGGACAGGCTACCACACAGTTCCAACAACTACTGTCATGTGAAAAAGCTGGCTTATACTGCCAACAACTCTGTTTTTTAAAATTTCAAATAAGATATCCAGAATCGTAGGTGAAATTTTCTTATGTCTGAATGATAGAGAACATTTAATTATTTATTGTTGATACTCTATAGGCCAAACACAACCTAGCTGTGGGAGGAACCTGGCAAACAGTTTGTGGTCCTGGTTTTAAGCATGAGAGCTCACCTGAGAAGGAAGCATGCATTTGAAGTCTCCACAGTGAAGTACCAGGTTAAAACAACTATGGGTATTTCCCCTCCACCCCTGTCCTCCTCATCAAATGCTTGGGTATTTCCAATCATCATTTTATCTTGCTAAATAATCTCAACACAGTTCCGTAAATATTCTACTTCACCAGGTGTATTTAATCACAGACCAAGCACGATCCTGCAGAGTTTGTGGGAGTTAAAAGGGCAGCATTTGATAAAGAACATGAAACTGAGTGGCTAAAGAGCAAACAAATCCTGTTGTAAGTACATGGCATACCTTTGGTTATTATCTACAAATAAACCCCGGTAATGAGGTTTGGGGTTCCTCTTGGTTGCATGCTGATGATAAATTCTCTGAGGAACTGACTCCAACCCATTAAGCAAGCTTGCTCCTGCCACTGTGGCTGTTAATTTGACAGGACACTGTCACATTAAGTAGAACAAACATGTTTTTGCCCAGTCGACCATCCAGAACCGACATGGCTGTTACTCTGACAACTGGATATTGATTGGAATCACTCACCCCTTCCGACCCTCCACTGGGAGGTGGAGACCAAGCTCAGGTTGATTGAGGATTTGCTTCCTGGGCACACGTGGGTAGCATGGTAAGGGTAGCCACAAATTTTAAGCCATTTAGTTCCTTGTCATGTTCATCCTTCAGACACTGTCTGGTTCTCACTTTCCTCAGTGGGGCAATAGACTCTGAATAAATCATTGTGTTTATTAATTTTATGGACCTACACATCCATCTTGGAGGGCTGTTGTTTTTGCATTTACAGCTTTATAAATGCAAAACATCAAAGGCACAGAAAAGGATTCTATTAAAAAAATCCAAAAAGAGACTCAGAAATGTAACATCTCTTGAATTTTAAAAGGGAGGCGGGACTCTGGACTCTTTTTTTTCTTTTTTTATCTGTGTAATTGGGAGACATTCACTTAGTTTTCAAATGACCAACCCATTTGCCAGATATACTCCTTACTTTTATTGAAGTATAGTCAATTTACAATATTGTGATAGTTTCAGGTGTACAGTGCAGTGACTCAGGTTTTTTCAGATTATATCCCATTACAGGTTATTACAAGTTATTGGGTAAAATTCCCTGGGCTATACAGTAAATCCTTGTTGCTTCTCTATTTTATGTATAGTAGTTTATGGGATTAACAGTTATCAGATATGCTTTTAAAGTCTTCCATAAATCAAACTCACTAAGACTAGATATTTAACCTGTTTTTAACTTTTGGTTATTTTAAACCTGCTTATTATGTGTACCTAAGATTTAGCAGAGCTGGCTTTTCACCCAGTAATTAATTTATCATAGATGAAATTTGTGTGCAATCGCTAGGCTCTCATTTATCTGTGTCTCTATGTCAGCCTGAGCTTATTTCGTTCCCTGCTCTGAAACCTCTTGGTTGAAAAGGACCTTAAAGGGCATTTATTCATATTGTTCACCAGTGTCTCTTGTCTGCTCTGGAACATTCCTAAGTGGGAATCTGATATTTGCTTGAACACCTCCAGTGATGGAAAACTCATTATACAAATTACCACCATAGAGAATTCTCTTAAAAAGTTATTCTTTTACATGGCAAAAAATATGTTGGCACAAAGCTTCTACTCATTGGTCGTAGATCCTCTGGTCATATAGTAGAGGTCAAATCCCTTTTCTGTTTGAAATTCATTACCATATTTGGAAATAGATATGGTATTCTTATTTTGTCTTCTCCAAGTTAAACTTATACACTCTTTTAGCTACTTCTCCTAAATGACGATTAGCTAATTGTGGTGTGAGGACCACAGCTAGCCTACCACTTATTTATATAAATGAAATTTTCTTAGAACATGTCCATTAATTTATGTATTGGCTGTGGGGTCATTCATGCTACCATGGCAGAATTGAGTAGTTGTGATAGAGACCTTGTGGGCCAGAAAGCTGAAAGTATTTAATTATCTGGTCCTTTATGTATATAAAAAATTTTGCTGACTCCTGTCCTACACCATGGCATGTCAAGCCCCTCATCATCTTTATTTTTTCCCAGATGCCTTTCAGATTTTCACACTGAGACCTTCCAAAGCTTGAGAAGCTTGTGTCACTTTTTCTGGATACTCTTTCTATTAATGCTGACAAAAATCCACTACCTTACAAAAATCTACCTTAAAGCACAAAAAAATCCTCAGTTAAACCAGTGAGATTAGCCCTATTTGTGGTAGAAAAATATAAGTTTTTGTAGTTTTTCTTCAAATCTATTTCTAGTTTAATGTCATTGCTTCTTTAAAATATACTTTTGAGTACCTAGTCTTGCAGAGCATTTTTCTAGACATTGTATGAAATTCTAAATAAAACAGAGCCCTTCCCCAAAAGAGCTCATATGAGACTGCACAGAGAAAGTATTTACAAAAAACTTACTTTATTTCTTTATCTCCCTTCACTAGATTATCTGCTGCACTAAGGCAGGGTGCTTTGTCCTACTATGTCTCCCCAGTGCCTATAGCAGTTCCTGGCACATAGTAGATGCTCAGAAAATATTGGTTGGATGAGGGAACAAATCAGAAGAGGAAGACAAAATATCAACATTTAACTAAGTATTAAATTATATGATAAAGACTATATGAAAAATAGGAACTCTGGGTAGAGATAGATCAACATGGTCTGGACATAGAGCTGGAGGGTAACTTTATCATGTGATCTAACTTCTCCTCTAAAAGTAGAAACCCTGTTTATAGTCTTCAGATTAATATTTCTCACCTGCATCAGAATCTTCTAGTTCACTTATTAAAAACAAGAGATTCCTGATATCCATGACTGACCTACCGAATCAGAATCTCTCTGGATGCCAAGCCCAGAAATATGCATTTTCAGCAAGCAGTACAAGTGAATCTCTTGAACCCTCAAATTTGAAAACTACCACCCTCAACAAAAAGTGACACAATATCTATGTAAATGCCTCTAGTGATGAAGAAATCACACCACCACAGGCCAGCTTTTAGCTTTGCTAGCTTTAGTCATTGGGAAAAAAATAGCTATCAAGCTGCAATCTGCCTCCTATAATTTCCAATCATTGGTCCCAGGCACATCCTTTAAAGACGTATGGAGCAAATTGTATTTTTTCTCTTCCACACGACAGCCCTTCAAATGTGTGAAGATTCCTATAAATGTTTTTTCTTAAAGCTAACCATTTATTAGATGCTTTTATTTTTGTTTTTGTTGTTCGTTGGCAGGACTATCTGACGTCTGTCAGTTACTCCAAGGTTTTCAATGTGTTGCCAGAGGAAACTGGCATCCAGAGCAGAGGGTAAGTGGTTCAAGAATCCACAGATAAACCTCTCTTCCTTCCACTCCAAGCAAAACAGTCCACACTGCCCCTTTCCTCATTCACACCTGAAACCACAGTACGTGCCTCCCACTCTAGCCCTTGATGTTGAATCTCAACAGACTCACTGGATATTCTTGACACTCTGCTGAGCAAGTTCCATATTTCTCATATTCCTATCTTAAAATGTGTCTCCTAGAACAGACTAGTGTAGTGGTCAAGCTGTAAGTCAGAGTTAGACTTAACCACTAATTAGCTCTGCAGCCTTGGGTGATTATGTTTAACCTGTCTTAGCCTCCATTTCTTTGTTCTATAAAAATAGAGCAGTAAAATCAGGAGTTGATATATATAAAGTATTTAACATAGTACCTGGTATATGGTGAGTTTTCAGTAAATGTTGACTGTTATTACTACCCTCGTGGTAGAATGAGAATGTTACTTTCCAGCAATTCTGTGTTTAAGTTTTTACTTATATTCCTGTCTCCTCTTGCAGATGGTGAAACTCTCATGGCAGGGACCACATCTGACTTAGCTCTAGCTACAGCTCCTAAAGGGCCACGGGGGAGAGCTCAAATAATCCAATACTCTCTAAATAAGTTCTCAGTCTTTCCAGTACTTTGCATGTTGCCAACCCTCTACTTAGTGCTTCTAAAATAGGCCAACCCTAATACACACAACACTGTGGGCAACCAATTTTAAAAAGCCACCATCACACAAGCCCAGTTCTTGGTAATTGTCTTAAATCCAGCTTCCTTGCCCTTACCCTTGCTCTTATTCTGAGTCTATGTCCCTAACTTACACCTCATCCTCTAGCTTGGTCATAAGGTTTTAGTTCTGCACTCACCTTGTGGACATAGGACGAGGTTTGATCTCTCTCTCTCTGATTCTCTCTACTTCTGACCCCTGGGAGTATCTATCCTGCCTTCCTTAGTTGCAGTCACTAGAGTGTAGAGCTGCACTTCCTATTGGACATCTGGCCAGCACTCCAGCCATGCAGGCCTTATCATCCCAAAGAAGAGCAAAGCAGGAGAATGAGAAAGATGCCATGGTACAGGGTTGGCTATACATCAGTCTGATCTGGCCTCATCATGTCATTTTGGTTTCAATTGTTGTGCTACCCAGATAGAGGGTGACAGTAACACATCGCTGATATTTCATTGCATTATTAGTGATGAAGTGTCGATACAGCTGATTCAACAAAACATGGGGGTTATGTAGGTAAATTCCATAAAACTTCATCAGCGTCAGCTCTAGAAGTCAGAAGGGATGAGGAGGCTATCAGGTCCTAAAAGCAGACCACAGGTGCTGAGTTTGACCTCATTTGTCTTTGTGGTGGTGGCCCAACACCCAATCAATCTTAGAACAGGAGTGTGATGTTTTACGCAGAAGAGGCTGGCACAATTCAGCTGAGTGGGCAGGTTGATGGAAAGTGACTCTGGCATTGCTGAGTTCAAATGGAATTAAGGATTCATGAGAGCGCTGCACAGGCAGGCAGGCAGAGAGCCCTGGGTGAATACCGAATGAGTCACAAGGGAGACCTGGCTAGGCTTCGAGTCCCAAATAAGCAAGGAATTGCTTTTTGATGATGCCAAACTATAAATATCCCCACCTCAAAAAACCAGGTTCTCCTTTTACAACATCAGGAATGAGCAAAGAAAACTATGAGGCCAAGTACGTACATTACAGACAGCTATAATGCTTTCCATAAATAATGTTGCCACTTTGAAGCCATTCTTGCAAGAATTTTGATATATTTTCTTAAGCTGTTATTTTAATGGTATTTTAATCATACTAAAAGTCATGGATAGAATTCAAACAAATCCAGTTTCACTGGGCCTCTCACCAGGTGGTGAAATTAAATGCGTTTTCTCTGGTCCTACTCTGAGTTCAGTTATGGGATTTCTGATACTTCAGTCTCACATGTCGTAAATATGACAGTGTGTTTTAGGTTTTCCTGTGATGCTTATCCCTCTAGCCCCTTACACTGTTTTGAATTTTGTTTTTTCAACTGAGGACAGAAAGCAGGAGGATAGCAACTGTACTTTTGCCAGAATTTTCTTAAAAACACTGAAAAGAATGTGTTCAGAATCCTAGGGTTTTGAATCTTTGACACTGCTGTGCTTGTCATGAGCAGCTCTTGCAGAATCCTCACTGCAGGACTTAACAAATTCATTAAGATCTTGAGATCTTAACATCTAGGAAGATGTTAAGTGCTGGCTCTTCCAAGACCCATCCAATTCTGCAAGAGCAGGTGGACCCCATTTTCAGTAACACAGTGCCCAAATAATTTGCCAAGATAGAGGAAGCTGAAATCCTGCTTCTAATCCAATCCTGTACTGTATTCATCGTGTGCCTGGGAGGAAGTGGCATGCCTTAACATGGGAGTTATATGTGTAAATGCTCTAAGTACACACAGAGACACATACATCCATAAACCTGTTACTACAATGTAGTCTCACCATTGCAGCTTTCAATATAATGTGTCAAACAAAGGGAAATAAACAAGACCTAATTTAGGGGATATAAATTATGCATGGAGGGGCCTGGATCAACATGGCTGTACTAGACTCTAATATTTGGAAGCTGATTAAAACAAAGCAGGTCGGAGCTTTGGATTACGTGACCAGAATTCCATTAAAGCAGACTCTGTGCATTATCAGGGAGGAACTCATTTGCTTTCTCTGATCTTTTCCAGTTTCTGACTGTCCCCTCTGTGGTTGTTTGTCAACTCAAGGGAAGGAGGCAGTGCTGCTGGCTACTTTGTGTTCCTATCTATACAAACATCTACTTTAAAAAATTCCAGTACCTTACTAGACAAATGCAAATAAAATATTATCTATTTGATTAAGCACAGTAATATCACAGAACATTCATCTTTTATGAAAAGGAATCATTGTCTTTCCAGAATTTTCTGGGAGTTTTCATCCATTTTCATGGTAATGTAAAGGAAAGCTATGTTATATGAATCTAACACCTCTTTTCTTTGGATGTAATTTATACCATGTAGACTTCACAACTCCCTTTCAATACTTTAAAACTGCACTGTAGGCTCCTCATCTGGAATTTTTATTACATAAATAAAACACTCTCGGATTTAAATTTAAGTATATATATTTTCTCTTCTCTGAAAAGAATTACAGCTTGGAATGCACAACGCTGACATGTTTTTATTCTTTCAATCTTCTCTCACAATATGTCTGTACACTAGAACCAGGTTTTGGCCTTACCGAAGTCTATTTGTGAGTATGACATGTATTAATGAAAAAATTGTGTTAATTTTTTTTCCTTGGAATAAAAGCACCTGAAAAATGGCTTGGAATCTAGGTGAGAAAACAATAGAAAAGTTAATATCTAAGAATGTGAATGGCACACCAAAGTAGTATCAAGGCCTTTAAAAAGTCTCTACTTCAACATGGTGTTTATAGATTCAAGTCTATTTGACCACCATGTGAACTCAGTCCCTCTTCCCAGTGCTCCCTCCCCACTTTACCCCTTGCACTAACCTACC
This sequence comes from Balaenoptera ricei, assembly GCF_028023285.1. Taxonomy (NCBI): domain Eukaryota; kingdom Metazoa; phylum Chordata; class Mammalia; order Artiodactyla; family Balaenopteridae; genus Balaenoptera; species Balaenoptera ricei. The sequence continues at coordinate 78,973,137 of NC_082646.1, read as the reverse complement.
ATTCTATACCTATCTGACAAGTCTCAATGTTTCAGAAGTCCTAGCCACAGCAATCAGAGAAGAAAAAGAAATAAAAGGAATCCAAATTGGAAAATAATAAGTAAAACTGTCACTGTTTGCAGATGTCATAATACTATACATAGAAAATTCTAAAGATGCTACCAGTAAACTGCTAGAGCTCATCAATGAATGTGGAAAAGTTGCAGGATACAAAATTAATAAATAGAAATCTGTTGCATTTATAGACACTAACAATGAAAGATCAGAAAGAAATTTAGGAAACAATCCCATTTACCATTGCATTAAAAAGAATAAAATACCTAGGAATAAACCTACTTAAGAAGGCAAAAGACATGTACTCTGAAAACTATAAGACACTGATAAAAGAAATCAAAGATAACACAAACAGATGGAAAGATATACCATGTTCTTGGATTGGAAGAATAAATATTGTCAAAATTACTATACTACCCAAGGAAATCTACAAATTCAATGCAATCCCTATCAAATTACCAATGGTATTTTTAATAGAACAAAGACAAAAAATTTACAATTTGTATGGAAACACAAAAGACCCCAAATAGCCAAAGCAATCCTAAGAAAGAAAAATGGTGCTGGAGGAATAAGGCTCCCTGACTTCAGACTATGCTACAAAGCTACAGTAATCAAGACAGTATGATAGTGGCACAAAAACAGAAATATAGATCAATGGAACAGGATAGAAAGCCCAGAATAAACCCACGCACCTATGGTCAATTAATCAATGACAAAGGAGGCAAGAACATAAAATGGAAAAAAGACAGTCTCTTCAATAAGTGGTGCTGGGAAAACTGGACAGCTACATATAAAACAATGAAATTAGAACATTCTCTAACAACATACACAAAAATTAACTCAAAATGGATTAAAGACCTAAATGTAAGACTGGATACTATAAAACTCTTAGAGGAAAACATCAGCTGAACACTCTTTGACATAAATTGTCACAATATCTTTTTGGATTCACCTCATAGAGTAATGAAAATAAAAACAGAAATAAACAAATGGGACTTAATGAAACTTAAAAGCTTTTGCACAGCAAAGGAAACCATAAACAAACTGAAAAGACAACCCACAGAATGGGACAAAATATTTGAAAACAAACAACCATAAGCAATTAATCCCCAAAATATACAAACAGCTCATACAGCTTAATATCAAAAAAAAACAAATAACCCAATCAAAAAATGAGCAGAATATCTAAATAGACATTTCTCCAAAGAAGACATATAGATGACCAAACAGCACATGAAAAGATGTTCAACATTTCTAATTATTAGAGAAATGCAAATCAAAACTACAATGAGGTATCACCTCACGCCAGTCAGAATGGCCATCATTAAAAAGTCTACAAACAATAAGTGCTGGAGAGGGTGTGGAAAAAAGGGAACACTCCTACACTGTTGGTGGGAATATAAATTGGTACAACCACTATGGAGAACAGTATGGAGGTTCCTTAAAAAACTAAACATAGAATTACTATATGAGCCTGCAATCCCACTCTTGTGCATATATCTGGAGAGAACAGTGATTCAAAAAGATACACACACCCTAATGTTCATTGCAGCACTATTTACAATAGTCAAGACATGGAAGCAACCTAAATGTCCATCGACAGAGGAATAGATAAAGAAGATGTGGTACATATATACAATGGGATATTACTCAGCCATATAAAAGAATGAAATAATGCCACTTGCAACAACATGGATTATCTTAGAGATTATTATACTAAGTGAAGTAAGTCAGACAGAGAAAGACAAATATCATGTGATATCACTTATATGTCGAATCTAAAAAGATGATACAAATGAACTTATTTGCAGAACAGAAACAGACTCACAGACTTCGAATAATGAAGTTATGGTTACCAAAGGGGAAAGGTTGAGGGGGAGGGATAAATTAGGAGTTTGGGATTAACATATACATAGTACTATATATAAAATAGATAATCAAGAAGAACATACTGTATAGCACAGGGAACTCTACTCAATATTCTATAATAACCTACAAGGCAAAAGAATCTGAAAAAGAATGGATATATGTATATGTATAACTAAATCACTTTGCTGTACACCTAAAACTATCACAATAATGTAAATCAACTATACTCCAATATAAAATAAAAATTAAATTTAAAAAAAGAAGATGGTCAGCCCCTGGCAAGCAGGCACAGTTCATTGATGTTCCTCAGCCCCCAGTACAGTAACCGGCATAAGCAGTGAATGAATGAATATATCCACAAATCAATCGTCAATGAACAAATCTGAAAACTTTCTTCAGCCTCTATGACCTCCCCTTTCTGAATCACATTCCATTTTAAATTATGCTTGCCCTAATTTTCCAGTAAACCCTGCTGCTCATTGGCAGTTCAAATGAGAAAGACAAATATCATATGATATCACTTATATGTGGAATCTAAAAAAAGAGTACAAGTGAGCTTATCTACAAAACAGAAAGAGACCAGTTAAGACATGGTTACTAGGGGGTAAGGGAGGGAGGATAAATTGGAAGATTGGGATTGACATATACACACTACTATATATAAAATAGATAACTAATAAGGACCTACTGTATAGCATAGGGAACTCTACTCAATACTCTGTAATGGCCTATATGGGAAAAGAATCTAAAAAAACAGTGGATATATGAATATGTATAACAGATTCACTTTGCCGTACACCTGAAATTAACACAACATTGTAAATCAAATATACTGCAATAAAAATTATTTTAAAAAGTCCTTGTCAAGCCCTGGACTTGTCCTATCAACGTCTATATCCTTTCCATCAACAAGCCCACCATATTTTCTTTGGGACCTTCTGACACACCTTAAGACTGATTTAAATAGAGCATCAGATTAAGTCAGACTCAGGAGATTGACCCTCTGGTCCTAAACATTCTACTATTTACTGTGAAACTTGAACAAATTTCTGTTCCTTTCTGGGTTATTGTATATTCTATTGTAAAATTTGGTGGATACACTGAATGCCTTATGTCCCTTTCAACTTGTCATTGTGGCTGACAGTGTTTTTAAGTTAGTGTCCCAATAGTAATAATTACCGTTTAATAGAGACTTAATTCATTCAACAAATATTTACTAAGCGCCTACTGCCTACCTCTCGCTAAGCATTTTTCTAAGATCTGAGAATGCAGCAGTAAGCAAAACATAAACACCACCCATGTAGCTTACTTTCTGGTGGGATGGTGGCGTAGGGAAAGTAGATGATAAGCAGCTCATCTACATATATGTATATGTATAGGTATGTATACGGTTATGTATATGCATAGATCTTTATCTGTCTATAAAATCGGGCAGTAATAAGTACTCTGGAAGGAAGAATTTAAAACAGATTAATGTGGAGAGGGACTATCGTTGGACTGAAGGTAAAAGGATAGATGTGTTTATGATTCTATATAGTATGTTCAGTGATGGCTTCACTTATCAAGTAACAATTGAGTTGAGAGAGAGAGAAAAATAGCTCATTCCAGTTAAAGGTGACAGCAAGTGCAAAAGACCTGTCGTGAGAGTGTGACTGGCTTTTCAAAGAAGAAAAGGAGGCTAAACAATGCAACAGAATTAGAGAGAGGATAAGAAATGAAGCTGAACAGTTTGGAGTAGGGGAAAGAAATTACTAGGGCCTTATTGGCTATTGTAAGTACTTGGCTTTCAGTGTGATGAGAAACTGTTGGAGGAATTCAGCATTTTGTAATGAGCACTGAAACAGTTAGATTGGGAACAGGCAGGAGATGGTCAGTGAAGCACAAAGATAGAAGGCTATTACAATGATCCACATATAGAACTGCACATGACTTGGACTTGGGCAGAAGCAGTGGGGGTGGTGAAAAACTGTTAGATTCCATTTTTATTTTGAAGGTAGAGCTGATAGAATTTCCCTGTAGATTAGTCATGTGCAGAGCGGGACAAAGGGGAGTTATAGACTACAGGGTTTGCAGCCTCAGCAAGTGGAAAGATAGAGTTGGCACTCAGAGAAGACTGTAGCAGGAGCAGGAGAAGCAGGTTTAGGCTGGCAGGCATATTCAGGAGTTTAGATTTGGACAAGGTAAGTTTTTGATGCCTCTTAAACATCCAAGTGGGTATACTAAGTAGGCATTTGAGTAAGAACCTGGAATTCAGGAATGAGTTCTGGGTTAGATATACATTTGCAATGATCAGGATTGAGAATGGGTTTAAATACATGGGAATGGATGAGAACACCAACGAAGCGAATGTAAATACAGAAGTGGCCCAAATACTGAGTCTTAGGGAACTCTAAGAGTATGACATTAAAGTGATGAAGGGAAACCAAGCAAAGAGATTTAGGAGCAATTATTGAGGTGGGAAGAAAGCCAAGAGACAACATGTCCCAGAAGCCAAATTGAAACAGTGATTCAAGAAGCAGTTCATGACAGACTATGTCAAATGCAGCTTAGAAGTTAAATGTGGTAGAACTTCATCAATTCTCAATTCTCATTGAATTACCCAGAGTCTGTTTCTAACTGTGGTCATTCTAGACCCTGTATCAACCAGGGACACCATATTCTCATCATGGTCTGTGTGAATTCATGTGCCCTGGAGTTATGCAGTGCATATGCAGATACATGTGGCAGCCTTGGCCAATTGTAAAGGACCAGCAGAGCCTTTCTGCAAATCCTCTTAAATCATCATGGGTAGGTGACTGGATAGTAGTAGTCAGCAGATGTATTTTGAATGTACACAAGTACTTCCCCACTCCCTCACCACACACACAAACTCACACACACACACTTGCAAACTTGGCATTTGTCATTCTAAATTCAAAGAAAGGCATATTCACCCTGCCCTCCTTCTGAAAAGCCTGAAAAGGGCTTTTTATGGAAAATGGCACTAGTTGTTGATATTACAGTTGTGTTATTATTATTAACTGCTTGCATGTATTGAGTGATTAACGAGTACTAGGTTTTATTTTTATCATTTTATATATAATGTTGTTAAATCCTCATGACATCCTCTGAGCTTGGTACTTATATCACCCTGATTCTCAGACAAGGGTATTAAGCCTTAGAGAGATGAAGTGGCTTATTTCAGGTTACACAGCAAGTAATGACAGATTCTGTTTCCAAACCCCAAATTCTGCCTCTGGGGCTCTCAGCCAAAAAATAAGAATGGAAATGTTCAGTTCTCCTAAGTTCCTTGTTCCTTGGATAATACATGTACTTTGAACTCTCTGTTACCAACTGTTCCTTTTGGTGATACCCAATAAGGCTGAGTTATCTGGAATCAACCCCGGGATTTTCCTGATGCTTGAGATCCAGGCAATAGCTGACTTTGCCATCCCCTTAGACTGTTAGCTATTGGTGAAACAAGCTATCTCATGGTCAGACTGACGAAGGAGGAGTTAAGAGCCATTTGAGTGGTAGCCTTCTATTCCTTCAGGACTGTGAAAGTGACCCAAATAAGGTTATTAGCTTGCATTTCTGGAATCATATCACCATGGGATCACTAGCCTCTGAGTTCCCTTTTTTGGTCACATGCCAAAGGTTAGATACCAGACCTCCAATGACTGTGCAGCAGTTGGAACTTTACTATCATCTTTGTTATAACAAGTGTCAATTTGCCTAGAAATAACATAATTCTTTTTGTTTAAGTGACTGGTGGCTAAGATGGCTGCTTTTTAGGAAAAAAAAGATCCATAAATTTGAGATGTCAAGTCATTTGTTAGAGAAGGAAAAGAATCATTCAAATTCCTGAGTAAATAGAAAGACCTTGGGGCTTCCCTGGTGGCGCAGTGGTTGAGAGTCTGCCTGCCAGTGCAGGGGACACGGGTTCGAGCCCTGGTCTGGGAAGATCCCACATGCCGCGGAGAGACTGGGCCCGTGAACCACAATTACTGAGCCTGCGCGTCTGGAGCCTGTGCTCCGCAACAAGAGAGGCCGCGACGGTGAGAGGCCCACGCACCGCGATGAAGAGTGGCCCCCGCTTGCCACAGCTGGAGAGGGCCATCGCACAGAGGCGAGGACCCAACACAGCCATAAAAATAAATAAATTAATAAATTAAAAAAAAAATAGAAAGAACTTAAAAATGTCTGTGATATTGAAAAACAACTGGTTTAGAGCCCCTTTCCCCTCCCCCAGAGATATAAGTTTACCTTATAGGTTTGCCTCCTTATTCACTGAAAAAATATTTTTTGGAAAATCTTATTTCATGGAGAATATGGTGAAATGACATTAAATCCCCATATTTAATGGATACCAGAATACTTTTCTTGGATTCTTTCCACTATTCTTTATGCTTTTCCATTCCCTATGACAACCTTGATCACTTCAGGTAAATCTGTGAAGTGTTAGGGAAAACAAGGAAAAACTGACTCATTCTCAGCAAGGCAGGTTGTGGAATTAGATTTCCTAACCATCCAACCATCGTGATAGGCTGAGCCGAGTCAACCACAGCCTCGTCTGGCCTCTCCTATTCCTCACCCAGAACCTTCCACATATCTTTGGACAGAATCTCACTGGGATCAGGCATATTGTTTCTAGCTGTGATTTAATATTTGTGTGCATAAGTGTGTGTGTGTATGCGCACACGCACCTGCATGCGGAACCATTGGCCTCCACAGGGAACAAGCCTAGGTTCCCCACTTCATCAGCAGAACAGTCTACATAAAAGAGAATTGCCTGATGCAGTTTGAACATAGGCTCTGATCCCATCTTTCCTTTCTCAAGGACATCAGGTAACAAAAACACTGGGTTTGAAGTCAGATGCAGTCAGTTTCAAATTCACGTTCTACAGTCTCATTCCTAAGCCATCTTAGGAAATCATTTACACTCTTTGAGCTGTGGTGTTCTCACCTGCTCTTGAGGAATAAATAGACCTACAATATGTGAAAGGTACTTATGTATAACAAGTACACACATGGTCACGACCCTAATCTAGACATCAGTGAGTTTGAACAGTAGTATCTTCAGTCACTCTCTTTAAAATTATCATCCTGTTCCAGAAAATAAAGTTATCAAGCTGCTTTTTATAAAGTGAGAGAATTTAACTCATAGCTGGTTCTGAATTTAGAAACCACCTCAAAACCAGGTTAAAGCTGTAACATGAAATGTTTTGTCCTGCTGTTGGTAACTGGAGAGTCTTATGGGACTCCAGTTAAGAGATGGATGTGCTCAGGTGCCTCAAAGGGACTTCCATAACCACTGAGGGTGAATAAATATAACAACAGCTAACATTTCTTGAGCACTTATTATATTAATCTACTGCTCTATAACAAATTACCCCAATATTGAATGCAACAAATATTTATTATCTCACACATTAAAAAAAAATTTTAGTAGAGTATAGTTGATTTACAATGTTGTGTTAGTTTCTGCTCTACAGCAAAGTATATCAGTTATACGTATACATATATCCACTCTTTTTTAGATTTTTTTTCCCATAATGACCATATAGGTCATTACAGAGTATTGAGAAGAGTTCCCTGTGCTATACAGTAGGTCTTTATTAGTATCTATTTTCTATATAGTAGCGTGTATTTGTTTGAGAATCAAGAGTCCAGAAGCAGTGAGCTGGGTAGTTCTGGCTCAGGGTCTCTCATGAGGCTGTGGTCAAGATGATGGCCAGTTCAGTCATCTGAAGACTGGAGGATAAGCTTATAAGGTCCCTCCCTTGGTTGTTGGGAGAAGAATTCAGTTTCTTGTTTGCTTTTTACTGAAAGCCTTACTTCCTCACCACACACACTTCTCCATTTGGCAGTTTATGCATCCTAGCAACATGGCAATTGGCTTCTGCCAGAGCCAGTGATACAACTGAACAACTAAAACAGAGTGCCAAGCATCAGGGAAGTGGCACATCACTTCCTCTACAATCTATTCATTGGAAGTAGGTCACTAAGTCCAGCCTGCTATCCAAGGGATGGGAATTGACATCTACCTCTTGAAAAGAGGAAATCAAAAAATGTGTGGACGTATTTTAAACCCATCATGCTTAGTATGCTAGAAACTATTCTAAGTATGCAATGTAAATTATTCCTATGTAGTTTGCACCATAATTCTATGAGATTAGGAATTATTATATCTTCCATTTCACAGAGGCTTGGAAAGTTTAAGATACTCACTTAGGGATGTGGTAGTGATGGGATTCCAAGCCAGTCAGTGTGAATTTAGAAACAAAACATTTTGAATTATGAAAAAAAGAAAGATGAACTCCCTTTAGTAAATGTCTTAATAATTTTATTTTAAATTGATAATCTATATGTAGAATATTTGACAATGCCTTAGTAAAAAGCATCCTGGATTAAGCAGAATATATCAATCTCTGACAATGTCAAATAATTAAGAATTTACTGCTTATGAAGTAGAATTCACTGAGACAGGAAAATATAATTCTATAATGTTTTGCTCTATAGGTTGTAGTTCCTTCTCAAACAACATCAATCCCAGAAGAATAATTTTTAAAATATAAAAATATTTAAGTCATTTGGACATTTATTCAGTTTATTCAGCCAGGACGATTAAAAGTTCTGAGTCTAAGAGTCTACAGAGTCTGGTGTGAAATTATCTTAGTACCTTTTTCACCCCCTCTATTTTTCATAGTCTCAGATTTATTTCCAATTATCTCATAAATGTGAACAGTGGAGTGGGGGGAGAGCCCGTTGAGAAATAACTTACACTGTCATTTAAGAGCTGCTTTTCTGCCAACCACAGCTTGAGTTTAATTTCCTAGGGGATAAAATTGCAGTTGTTGAGCAAGTCCAAGCAGAAGGGGCAAGAGGCAGTGATCCGGATCACGGCTTCAGTAACAGGCAAGGAAAAGATGTCATCAAGATATTAATAAATAATAGATGAGAAGGGGAGGGGGGAGGGAGGGAGGATGGGAAGGCAGGAAGGGAGGGAGGAAGGAAGGAAGGAACATGAACAAATGAATGAAGAAAGGAAAGAATGAATAAAGGAGGAAATGTGGGTCTGAACATTAAAGAGGCCAAAGAATGGTGTGGACAAAGGACTCTGCTGTGGCAGGGAGAATAATGGTCTCATGGTTTTGTGCAAAAGCCTTCCAGGACTCTCCACTGTCCAGAGCAAGGACGGGAAAAGGACCGTGTACTGCCCGGCTCCTCCTGCCTGTCCCCAGGAGGGCGAAGAGCTGAGGGCTGACATCCAGAGCCTCCCAAGCTTAGTGAGTAACTTTTTCATTTCTAAAGAAAAATCTTGGACTCACAGTACAGAATCCTTTCCCCTCTCCAATCACCCTTTGCTGCTTTAGACAGTACAGTTTTTATGCTGCTATGTCAATAAAGGGGGGTGTTCTCATTCAACGATACTGAACCCAAATCTCATTTGACAGCTGAAAACAACATGTATGGCCAACAAAACTATTATAATGAGGATTAAATGAGATAAAGCAAGCAAAGTATTTAGCATGGTATCAGACTATGTCAGCTGCAATTATTAATATTTTTATTATTAACTATATTTCAGGCTTTAGGAATTCATATTTCCAGCAAACGCTCCAAAGTTAAAAAGGAATATGTAGTTTAAAAGATATAAAAAATTCAGGGGTCATGGCTACTGAGATCATTAAATGTGCTTAGGAAATGGTACCTCTCGAATCAACCCAGGATCTGAACAAATAAAAAAATAAGGCCAGGAGTGTCAGAGGGATGTCCAAGTATCACATTTTGACAGATAAATGTTGAGCTGGGTTGGCTAATGTGTGTACCAGAGAATTAGGCAGACGTCACCCCAGTCACAGCCACACAGAATTGGGGATAGCCTCCCACTCTGTCCCTCAAGGGGCAGATGCCACTCCTGAAAGAGCACAGCAGAAAGACTGTCCAAAAATAGAAGGAAGTGGCTGAGCTGAGTACACTAATGTCCTAATCATTCCTCTCAAGTGTATTAATCAGGTAAGTCATTCTTCCTCCTCTGGGTCAGAGTGAGGAAGAGGCAGACTAGAGGACACATGCT